>NW_026914941.1:3831450-5108600 GCF_034315485.1 Pezoporus occidentalis
GCACAGGGGAGGACAAAATATTGGGCCAGACAGACAGCAAGGCAGAGTGGGAAGCACTGTGACTCCAGAAGCTAATGCAATGGCCCTCCCTAACAGAGGGAGTCCTGGCTTCTGTCTTCAGACTTTCTGGTTTAGCTGTAGTAAATGGATTGCAGGAAAATATCACAAAGCTTTGTAGCTTAGTAGGTGGATATTCTCTGTCTCTTATAATGTGTGTAATACTTTCAAATATATTTCTTCCAATATTAAGGCCCTTTCACTGGTTTGTAAATATTTTACCCCTTATAGTTGAACCTCAGACCCACAGCAGCTTTGGTTATTTCCACTCATTTAGAAGATGCTGCAAAACTCCCACTGTTGACTCGTAGCTCGGGATAGGTTTCTGGTTGAAATGATGTGATGCCCTGCCTGAAAAGGCATAAGGAAACAGGCAAAGAACAACTTTGCAGCTTACTTTGATGATACTGTGTCATGTTTAATCAGTGAAGATTGAACCAGTCACCTTGAGATTCTGAGCGCATTGCTCAATACCATTTAAAACATTGATTTTCTGTAACTATGAATCCTCTCAAGTAGTCATTAGACGGGAAGCAAGTTACCTGGGGGTTTTTAGTACAGAAAACTTTAGAAAGATAGAAATCTAGCCTGGAGGAGGCAAGTTGAAAACTGAGGAGTAGTTTGTCAGACCTGAAGCAAAGGTTTATCTCCCAGGACTGCCAGTGGTGATGGTATTCAATTGATTCTCAGAAAGAGCTAGAACAACTTTTTGACCTTACCTCACCTGACAACAATACTTTAAATGACTAAAGAGTAGACAGAAAGTGGTAAAAAACTCCATATAGATTTATATATATATATAAATAAATCTTGTTAGCTGTGAAGAAGAGCTAAGCCTCGTATCTCTTTTCCAGTGCTAACATTAGTTGTGAATTTTTACTGTCAACAGATATTTCAGTGTTGAGGCAATTACTTGAAAACATTGGCCGAGACTATACAAACCTTTACTTCAGCAAAAAGTTATTTTCCATAATGTCTCTTGGTGCTGGAAAATGTTGAGATAAAAAGAGAATGGTTATTAGACGTGTTTACGGGTGTCACTTAGTCTGTTGGTTAGAATGGTAGAGAAGTACAAGTAAAAACATTGTCAGATGATGTTCTAATTACAACAAAGACATAAGAAAGCAAACATACCAGCAATAAGGAAAAAAAAATGCATATCTATATATTTCTCGTTTCTACTATAACTTGTATTAACATTACTGCAGGCACTATTCACCTAAATTACACAGTACCAGAAATTGCTGGAATCCTGCTAGTCTAAGAAAAGCTGCTAAATAAAATTCTCTACTGCTATAATTAGATGTAATTTATAGGGATATCCTTGTACATATATCTGAGCTACTGGGATTTTATATTGATCTCATCACTGTGGTATAAGTGTGGTCTGAATTTGGTATTCTGAAGTAGAGCAGTGTTGACAGAAGCTACTGTTGGTTAGAAGGCTGTCTTGTGCAATGGCAGAAATAATGGAAATTACTTAAAATAGTAGACTTCTGCAAAATTAAAGGATGGTTTTAAGGACAGGGTTTAGATGTAATTAAGTTTTGTATTTCACACTGAAGATGACCAGTTTTGAAGTTTATTTTACAATGGTTTTAGTCATTGAAAAAGTAAGCAGTTTGAAAGGTAACAGTTTTGTTTCCATTTGCCCTTCTTGGCTATACACACATGATACTGCATGGACATTTCTGTTGGACTGGAAGAACAGTTTTTGTGGATACTTACAGTTATTTTGCAGGTATCTCAGCAGAAATTGTCTAAGCAGAATAGACATAAACTACATACTAACAAATTCAAACATTTCTCTGTCTCTGCAGTCAAAATCAAAGTATTTTATATTATTTCAATATTGAAATGTAGCAAATGGGGCCAGTTTATCAGTGGTTCTTATGTAAAACTTGTCACCAACTTTCTTTGCTGTCCTGTAGAATCTACAGACCATAGTGAAGATAGTGCATCATAAATTCACCCAAACCAATTAATTTGTTAAAGATTCTGAACACTTATTTTCCTTATTAAACATGATTCTGGTGGTTTTACGTTTATCTTTGAGAAGCTGCTTTCCTGCAGCATCTTTTTTTTTAGTGTGAGAGAACAAACTTGAATAAAATTAGCTGCAAGTAAATTGACGGATCAAATGTAATTTAATAGTTAATTTAGAAAACTTTGATAATGGAGGAGGTTTTTTTTGTGGCACGCTTAGGTATGACACTGGACAAACGAGTGAAGATACTGTCTGATTGCCTCTTTCTGATTAAGGAGCTTGAAAAGTAGATTTGGAAAAGGTACTGGTTATGTGGGGTCATTGCTTATTGTGTGTAGTGATTCTATTGGCACCAGTGTGAGAAAATATTTCTTTATTTCAGTGTCACTTTATCTGTCAATGACCCTCTGTACCTTGTTGAGAGTGTACCAGAAAACTATTTGTGAGCAAATACAGCTGCCCTCATCAGGGACTAGTTGCTTCACTGAGACAAAAATTAAGGGAGTGCAAAAAAAGAGGGCAAAAGAATGTTTCAGTTACAATTGACAGTGTTTTAAATGTTTAAAAAAAGGCAAAAACTATTACAGTCTGATGGGAAATTTGGCAGTGGAAAAAAGGTTGAGAAATGGCAATATTCTATTTAGAAAACATCAGAATGAAAGGCATTGAGAGTTCATTTTGATGAAATGAACAGCTTGGTAACAGTTGCATGATTTCATGTAAGCATTTGTTTTGTCATAGCTTTAGCTTAAGAAGACATGAGAAAATTGAATTTTGCTATAAGACGCCCATCTGATTTATTTTCCCCTGTTTCACAATAGGCCTTTCACTTTTATTTGCTTTAGACAGGCATCAAACTTTTTGTCTTTTTATTGACTCTGCTATATCTCCCTTGCTGTTCTAGAGGTTGCTTTGCTGGAATATCAAGTTGATACCTTATTTTAGCTATCTGTGAATGAAGGGCCAGTCATTTTTCACTTGTACATGTATCTTGGACAGCATACGATTAATCTATCATTAACTCTGATCAGCAGCTCTCAGAGATATATATGTGCAGAAAACCAAAGAGGCTCCACAAATCTCTTAATGAAGCACGTTTGTTTGTCTTTTCTTCTGGAATGCTTTTAAAGCCACCATAAAGCACATCACCTTATTTTGAATCATGTTCGTGAAACACTGCTGAAGTTTAAGCAGTAAAATATGTGTGTCCGGGATCTGGCTCAGTGCTTATTTTCTTGTGGTTAGCCCCGCAGTAAGCATGTATCCATGAATAATAATTTATAACCCATATCCCTCTTCACTACAAAAGAAGACTTTAATCTACAATAAGAACCATATTTACCATGTGTGATTGAAAAGTATTTGTATATTAACAAAAATCAGAATTCCATCAGTTATTAATTCAATATTTAATATTGAAATTCTCATTTGAAACTAGATATATGCGTACAAAGTGAGCTTTCAAATGTTTTCGATCTGCTGTGTTATTCCTAGCTATTTTCTCAAATGAATGACTGTGCTTGTGTACATGTAATATTCGTGACCCATGTCACGCAGCCTTTCAATTCATACGTTGGTTTTGTACTGTGACGCTTCAGTGATTAAATCTGATTTTGTTATCAGTATTGCCTGTAGTGAGTCCAGGTTTCATCTCCAGGCTGCCCTGCTTGGGTGGGAGGTAGGTTCTAGGGAAAATGTCTCAATCATGCTTCAACCCTTCCTTCCCAATGTCAGTCTACTTTGTGTTTGTTTGTTTTGTAAAGCTGGTCAAATGTTTCCTCTGGGTGTAGCATTTAATATTAGGCCTCTCCTCGTTTTTTCCTGTTAACTAACTCTGCTTGTTTCTAAGTGCATTCCTCTACAACATTGTGGCTATTATGATTCTTATTAGACCCTTCTGTACTGTTTTGGTATTGTAGGTGTCTCACTCACTGTCAGTGGCTTGGTTCTATGCCAAAGGCTGTGTAACTACAAGATACAAATGGCAGTAGTCAATTTTTAACAGTTTAAATCTTTTGGTTTCTGCCATTCTTCGTACTGCTAAGTAGTACTTGGGCAACAGAACTTAGTAAGCACTTATCTTTTAATGGTCATTAGGAACACTCATACATGAAGGTACACATTACAGTTAGGAGTGAGGGCTGGACCTTTAATCATACTAAATAATTTTTCTGGTTCTGGATTTCTATGGAAATAAATACATTCATTTCCAGAGTAAACCTATCTGTCTTAAGGATAACTGACAAAATCTGGCCTAGAAGTGAGGTGATGCTGGTGGTACTTAGAAATGCAAATACTTTTATCCGGAAACATGTAATGTTAATTAGATGTACAGTTATTTCTTATATTAAAGTCAAATATGCACATTGACCTCTGTTCTGTTAAAATGCAGATGTTCTAGTAATACCATTAGCATTTTGATATGTCATCAGCTGTTCAGCAGTTTCAAGTACAGCATAATTCTACCAGAGACTTTCTAAAGATGTGCATTTAGCACTCTGTGGGAGATACTACAGGAGAGTCATGGAGCTTTATGGCTGTATTTAATAATTCTTCTCCTCTTACTGTTTCATTTTTTAATTATTATTTTAAACTCTTGTGAACAATGCTATTGAATTGTCAAGCTGTATCTGCCGTACCGCGAGTCATTGAAAAAACAAAGAGAATTTCTTTGGCTGGGCTGCTTTTACTGTCAGTTTTATAACATTTCCAAGTAGTCTCCCAAATATTCTGAGAAATTAAGTGATTCATAGCTTATGTTCACATTTGCTAAAGGCACAGCTGAAAAACTAACAGATACCAAATGTTAGACATTGAAGCCTTAGACTATGCAAATATAAGGTTGGACCCTTGAGTTCACTCAGAACTATTGACAAGGCTGGGGGAAAAATTAGTACAAGGTCTCTGGCCTGGAAGGTGAGGTTACTGGAAGGGATTCCATTATTGTGCTGGTGATATGAAAGAACTATAAACCAGTCCATTTATTATTAGCTATCTTTGAATGTATTATAGCTAGTTGTTGGTGCAGCTACATCTGTATACTGTGCTGGAAAGGTACTCCTGGCATGGCAGCAGCTAGTACAAGTTAAAACCGTTCTTAGACAGTGTGACTCATTGGAGTGCCCTGCTTAGTTTCCCTTCCCACAAGGCTCAGCAAGCCAAGGGAGCAAGAACGCAGGATTTGCCATTAAGACCAGCTGTACAAGGAGCATGGTTACTTTGCTCACAAATCACACTTCACTACAGAACTCTGCCAGGGGAACTTTTTAGTGTAGAATTTAGCTCAGGCACAATGTCTTCCAAAGCTATTTCTGGGCTGGTATAGTTTATATAGCATCTTTTGTTCAAGGCTGTGCCTAAAACCACAACACAGCCCTTGCTTCTAAACAAGGGAGCACCCTTTTTCCTTTTTGTAACGTTTCCATTTGCAGCTCTGAAATGAGTACATTCTGTGGCTTCTAGGAATTAATATTTAAGTTTTAATGTTGTTAATGGATCAGCCTTTACCTGTGGTGTGAGAAGCAATTAATAATACCTTACTGATTCCCCATGAATAGCATAAAATATTGATATAAGAGCAGAAAGACTACTCATAGTCCCTGAATTATAGACTCTCCTTCTACTTGTCCATAACAGACAGCTTTAGTAAGACTTTGGGAGAAGAGTTATGTTGGAGTCTGCTATATTCTAAGCTATATCTACTAAAACACTTCTTTTTAACCTGGAGTGTTGTATCAATATCTTTTAGCCAAAGAAAATGTATTGGGTTCACCCAGGAGTAAATGGGTAAATTTTGTTATACCCATCTTCTGTAGCAGGTCATACCAGATCTTAATGTGCCTCATGCCCTTAAAATCTTCAGGGCAACTGGCAGACTTTCAGTTTTGTGACCAAACTGGAGATTCTATAGTGCAAATTGATGTAAGTCTATTTTGACCATAAAATTGTTTAGCAGAATTTGTCCAACACTATAGATTTGGAGATGAATTTTAGTAAAAAGCACTTTGCCATATGATAATGGAATGCCTGTTTATGTCAAAGCTTTGCAGGTAAAGACTAATTGAGAATGAGAGAAAGGTGGGGTACCCATTCTACTACCACTGCTATTGAATAATATATGCCCATTTGACAAGCAGTGCTCGCAGATCATCTTGCAGAACAGAACATGATTATTGTATGAATAGTACTTGGGAAAGGAGAAGAGAGATCACCCCATCATTCTGAATAAATTATTAGTGAGGGCAGAGGGCAAGGATTACGTCCTGAAGGCTTGTCTCTGTAATTCCATGGCAATGAGAAAAATGCAGAATTCCTTGTGAATCCAGGTTTTAAAATCACTAGTTGAGTACCCTTCTGTTCCACAAGAATTAGGCACAAATTACCTGTTTTCTTCAAAGCTCCTTTGTAAGTATATTTATTCCTAAAACCTTTTCATATGCATATCTTCTTCCCCTCACCTCATCCCCTGTTTAAATTACAGCTGCAGGCCTGAGGTCAAAATCTAAAGTTGTTCTGTACTGAGACTGATAAATCTATAACTCAGTTAAAAGTGGGGAACCAAGAAGAAGCTCTTAGGTCATAAAGAAAAGCCAGCCACTCTTGTTAAAAGTCTTCATTACTGCAATGTCTGCTGAAGTACCGAGGTATAACTTCCTCAAAAGCATCAATGGAAAGGTGACACATTCAGACACCTTACAATTCAAAATATTACTGTATTACTAAACTAAATCAAGTTAAAAATATACAGAGGAGTAAGAAATGGGACTATGCAGCCTCTGTATGCTTTATTACCTTGTCAGAAGATGAAGTCAGTTTTACATAAGACCTCTGAAAAGCCAGCAGTGTGTTCTGTAGTATATTGCAAATTCTCATAATCTCAGGAGCTGGGCTCTGTGCGAAAGGATGGTGTGGTGACTGTGGACTAGCCTAGGGCTTGCTACCGTCAGTTCTGCGTTGTTTTATCAGAAACAGTTTTGCATGTGAAATTGGAAAGTGACTTATTCTCCTTGTGCCTCAGTCCTGTGTAGGTGGAATGGGGCTAAGAGAGTTTTTATGTTTCACAGTGAAGATGAGTTATGAATGATTGTGAGGTGCTCAGATTCTACTGCACATGTGTGTAAGGTGTGAAATATACCCAGGAAGAGATAATTAATGTTACTTTAATAATATCAAGCCAGGGACCTGCACTGTCAGAGCAGGCAGGAACTGCACATAATAATTGTACTGATTTATCACTGATTGCTATTGTTTCAGTTATCTGGTATTTTACATTGCCAACACATTCGCATAAGGTTTATCGTGTCAGAAAAACAGCTTATCCTGAATTACTGCAGGCTGGTTGCTCATGATTTTTGTAAGCATTAAAAAAACAAGCAGACCAAGTTTTGTTGCTTTTTTGGCTTAAGGACAATGAAAAAGAACATTATATATATATATATATATATATATATATATATATATATATACAAATAAAAAAAAAGGATTGTGACATTTTAAGCAATAGAGAGAGGCCTCTCAATAAAGCCTTTCTAAGGAGCTCCAGGGATCCAGGAATTACATGTTATCTTATTGAATGGTGCAGGTCCTACATACATTGTTCAAGATAGAATTTCCTTCCTTTACCTCCCCCTGGAGCAGATGGTTTCAGTGTTTTCTTTCTTTGTTTTCTTGTGGATTTGTTACTGTTATTTCACTCAGCTGCCAAGGCTTTGCTTGTGGGAAGTTTGGAACTTGCCCTTTTATTTTTTTGAATCAGGCTTAACATATCAAAGAAAATGTGGCTTCAGAAAAATACTCTCTTTTTTGTTTTTTTTCTTTTTTCCTTATAGAGAATTATTCTTTTATGATTATACAATCCCAAAATTGCATGCTAGCATGACTCGCTCTCAGCATCCTTGGAGTTAAATCGTGAAACCAAGCGTAAGTGGAAGGAGGGCTTGCAAAAGAAACTGTGGAAGTGTAAATGGCAAATAGAAGCTCAATTCCCTTGAAAGATAATTTTAATGTCTCACCCAATATCTTTTATTTTTAGTACCATTTTTGGTAGGGTCAATAGGAAATAGCCATGTGAATTAACAAAAATACACTGGCAGTGCAGGTTGACGTGAGTAGGGCTGTGAGGCCCATAGGCACAGTATTCACATCCTTTGAAGTTAAAGCTTTATTTTTCTGCTGTGAGTGTGGCAAATCTGCTGCTCATTCTGTGGTGATGTATGCCTTAGCATCTGGGGAGTGTCGGGTTTGTGTGATCGCTCCTGCTGGAGACAGCAGGAAGCTTGGCTGGTTTTGACATCGAAGGAATGGTAGTTGGGATCCCCTTTTATTGATAAATTACTTATCAGAAGATGGCTCAGTGGAGTGACATTTGGCACCCATGGAAACATCTGTGTGAAAAAGAAGGTCTAGTGTTAGACAAGTTACTGGACTGTGACATCCATTTGGACTTCTCCTTCTGACACACATGGAATACTTTGACTATCTAAAATTCTATATAAAATACTTGATACTTGAGTAGGGTATCAGAGGACACTCAGTGGTTCTAAATCCTGGTAAATTAATTCACCTTGTCATCCCTTTTGGGCAGAAATACGGGAAGTGATATTTAACTAGATTTTAAAATAGCAGCAGTATTTTTCTTCCTATTATTGCCTTACACTGTGTGTCAGATATGATAAAGAGAGAAGCATGTTGTCTGTTTGCGAATATGGCAATAACTTTGAACAAATCCAGATAACTTCCAAGCTGACAAGTAAGATAGACAAGTGTCAAAACCTAATACATGTTAGACTAGCAGAAAAATGTCACATTCTGCTCATTTCCACATGAGAGATTTTACTGTAGGCTGACTTATTAGGAAGCATCAGGTATATTTGGGGGTTTTGACAGAAAAGTTTAGAACAGATGGATGGATTAAATTTGTCAAGTGAAATACTCCCATTTTAATTTGCTGTTGTTCAGCCTACAAGAAGGGCAAGGTGACTTTATTTTGCTTTTTCTATGAGGAAGAAAATTAAAGGCTAAGACAAAGGTTATTTAATTATCTGAATAATTCATAATGATAAAGCAATCAAATGCTAAACAAAGAGCACAAAAAGGAGAGTAATTGAAAATGAGAAATTCCCATTTTTGCTAAGGTTTGGACATATATATATGGACATATATAACATCTACTGAAAATACCGTTACTTTACATGCTAGTTATAAATGTTATAGTATTGCCTTTCTAAAACAAACAAAATACTTACAGAAGTATATTTATAATCATTAAAAAAAAGTGTGTGTTTCAACTCAGGAGTATCCTTATTTGTTTTATTTTGATTTTTCCAGATAAGCCCTAGAGTCTCCTACGTCACTTTTCCCCAAACCTTGCTACATTCTGTGGTGGTCTCCGAATTTCAGCTGACTTCAGTTCATATTGGAGTGTGTCCCAAAGCGAAACACAGTTAGTCCTTGAAACCCTGAGAATAGTTTTGTAACAAAATTCTGCTGTTCTTTCTTCCATATGCCACCTGGAAATAACACTAAGCTTTCAATCAAAAATGAGTGTTTCCTGTCAAATTCAGTTTTTCCTTGAAACAATGATAAATCTTCACACCAATATGATAACAGCCGTACAAAATGTACACTCAGGTTCCAAATAGACTTTTCCCAAATGAGTGTGGTTTTGCAGCATTCATTTGTTTTCTGTGCTTGTCTGAAGCAGTTCATTAAAATCCCACAGAAATGTGACAGTAACACTTTGTAAACTTATTTGCAACACAAGGTATGGTTTGCATTTTAGAGAAATGCACACGTGAAGCTTTTAAAGACTGGCTTAGTTTTAATTGCGTAATGTCTTTTCACAGGTACTCACTCACTCACGTAGCCTGTATCATGTAAAATGGATTGCATAAGTAAAATGAAACCAGAAAACAGAATTTTATTAATTCATGTAGAGTTTGGGTAGTGTTTGTTCGATAAATCCCCAGCTGTAGATTGAATGTTTGTTTCTTTATGGATTGCCATTTAGTTTAGATAGTCATATAATTTAAATTGAATTTCATGATACACTCATCTGTATTCGCAAAGGAGGAGGCCTGCATCCAGACTGAGAATATCAGGGTGCTGTATTTTGTGCTAGGACTGGCAAAGAAACCACTTCTAACATAGCCACTCTTGCAAAACAAGTCAGAGTACATTTACAGATTTCCCCAAGGTTATCCTTGTTTACAGGCATCGGAGAGCAATGCGGCCTTTAAAAACGTCATATATCTGCGATTACTTTTATTGCAAAATTACAGATGATGAATTTGAAAGAAAAGAATTAAGCATGTTATATGCTATGACGAATCCTTTAATTTCCCTTTACCCATTAGGAGGGTACATAGAAGAAGTAGTGAAATTAAAGCCTAATAAAAGTTGTAAAATAGTGAACTTTTGAATGACTTATTGAAAGCCTTTCATTGATGAAAACATCAAGACCATATATGTAAAATAGATCTAAGAAAGCAAATAGGTACATTAGGTGTTTAGTTGTGAAACAGAAGCACATGCGAAGACCTCTTACCCATTTTTCCTATGGATTTGAATAATATTTAGCATTGCATACCACTCTTTTTATGCTGTCATGTTGTTCCTTATAGAGGCATCTACATCCTGACTGCAACTGTGAGTGACTTTGATTTTAAGGATAGCTGCATTGATAAGAAGGGCATAAAGACAAACTGGGGCAATTTTGGAATGATACTGAATAGACCATTGCTCAGGGACAAGGCGTTACCGTGAAAGCTACTATGTCCTTAATCTGAAGTGTATGAAGAGGAGAATTTGAAGGCATTAAGGAGTTCCTGCTGCCACTGCTATGAACATGACTGGATTAAGGATGGTAGAGATAGCAGGCTACATCTTTGTGTTTTAACCACCCCAGCCTGTTGCCATACCAGCTGAGTGAGCTGTAACTGCAGCGTGTGTGACCAGTTAGACATTGGTCTGAACTGAACACGAATTAAGGGACAAGGGTGGGGGATGGGGGGTGGTGGTGGTGAAAGTGTGAGGAAATAATTGGAGTGTTTTTTCTGCCGGAATGTATCTGTTTGAAGGAGCTCTTGCCAGCGCCACGTTTGTGATCAAAGTGTGAAATGGATGGAGTCCCTGTGGCCCCAGAGTAGAGAGCCAACGCTCGGGGCTGTGGCCATATTAGAGGAGCAGGGTCAGGCATTAGGCAGTTGCTGAGTTGTCCCCAGAGATCCCCTTCAACTTTCTGTTTGGTGTGAGACCACCTCTATTAGTAAAGGCAAAATCTGCAGGAAGAAGTGACTTCTAGTCCTCACTTCAAATAAAACAGAGCAGGATTTCAGTCCAGACACTGCAGACAAGTGCTCTCACTAGCAAGCCTTCTGGCTGTTCCTGATGAGTTTTTCCTGCCCTGTTCTGCAACAAACAGTGTTGGTTTTTTTCTGACAAAATATAAAAGCTTCAATTTTGCTTCTATGATGGAATTTGTTTTGCAGCCAAAATATATTCAATTTAATAGGATTGCCCAATTTTGAAAGCAAAGGTAATATGTAACACTCAGTTCTGAGACAATTCCATTGATACCAGAGGACTAATATTTGATCTGAATTGCAGCAAGGTATGTATTTTCAATCCAAAAAGACAATTCATACCATTCATACTAGCTTCTCTCTTTGGATTTTTTATTGCTTTTTTTTTTTTTTCTTTTTAGCACTGGAGGGGATAAGCACACTGCTCATCCCTGCAGAGAAAGACCCATTATAGAATGAACCTGGAGTGTGCATACAAGGAGCACCCCTAATGAGCAGCATTTGCTACTGGGCATTCAGTCCTCAAAACCACATCAAAACTAGTTGAAGTAAATTATATCCAGCATCTATTATGTGGCCATTTCAAAACCCTTCAGACCCACTTCCCATTGCAGTACAGATACATCCCGAGCTGACAAGATTTTTGTGTCAAGTCCCACTGCAGTGAAAGTTGAGACATACAAAACTTTTTGGGGTTACAGTTAAGTGCATCTTGAAGTACTGGGAAGGATCTAGGCAGTTATAATGATGATAATGTTACTTAAGACAATGGTTATACAGAACAGAAATCGGCCTCTGAAATTTGAAATACGAAGCTTTAGCTGGACAAGGTCAGCATTATTTGTGACATACTGCAGTTCAGTTCAGTTCACACATTGCAGTGTGAGATGACATAAGACTGTATAACAAGTGTAATTGCTATATACAAACTTCCTGTGTATGTAAAGGAAGCCCATACTGCTAGATTTATTTGTTAATACGAAGAAAGCCATTTTTTAATGTCAGACAATCCTTAGAGGAGGGCCTCTGTGATGAAATAACATTTATCCTTTTCTGTTCCTTTGTCCATTTTTACGTTTGTATTTTTATATTATAGTTCAGTATTATGTCAGATGAAATGCTAGAAGTACATTTGTTTAAAAGTTAATAATCAAAGTGCCCCAATAGAGATATGTTTCCATCATTAAATTACACCAATTAACAATTTCTGATTGAAAAAGTGCTCTTGTCTTCACGGGATATATCTAATATTTCATTTCTGCTTAGATTTGACTCATTGACTATACACTAGTGCACTGTCAGCTAAGAGTGTGTGTAATGCTGCTGCTCTTTATATTATTATAGAATATTCCTTCTATTATACTGTGTGGAAGAATTTTTGAGGATCATGTAATCTGTGTTTGGAAGGTACCCTAGTCTGAATATAGAATTGATGTTCAGTGTATCTGACACTGACAGAAGAAAGAGGATAGATCTAACCAAACAGCCACAGATTGTGCCTAGCCGAGGTGCTGCAGACACAAAAAAAGGTGTGAATCCAGACATTTTCTGCCTACTTCTAACAGCCACTTCTCTAATCCTGGTGATATAGACATAGTGTTGGTTGTACTGTCAGACGGCCAAGGGAAAAAGCCGCAAGAAAACAAAACAAACCCCACCAAAACAAAGCACCCTGCTTTTTAGGGAAGGACCTGCTCTTTCCATGTTTTCTTCCTTTTCTTTTATGAGTAGGCTAAAACGCCAGAAGTCACCAGATTCTGAAAGACTGTGAATTTTAGTGGAGTTGGAGCCTGGATTCTTTCTAGTGCACTTTGAGTACTGATAGCCAGTTACCCTTTCTAGTACTCTGTCCTATCTAAGTTATCACCTGTTGCCTGTTTTGAGAAACCTGTTGAACATATTTGTGAGAACACCATGAAAAAGAGCAGTGATATTTTAACACTGCGTTTCTTCCCCAAAGAAAGTTTTAGAGGGAAACCTAAAAATATTGGTTAGCAGAAAACCATTTTGGGGACTGGTTGGGTTTGTTTGGAAATGGAAATTTTTGAGTTTTGCCCTGATATATTGATTTCTTCTATTTGGCTGTAGAAAGTAAAAGCTCATTTTTAAGGTAGCACATTTTTTGGTTAATAACATTATCGTCTCCGTATTATACCAGCTGAGAAACTTAAGGGGGTGTTCCTTTAACAAAAAAAAGGTTGGGGTTAATAGCTGAATATTTTTTTTGAACTGAACTTTTGGGGACAGAATTATTTCTGTTTGCAAAATGTCATTCTCTTCCTATTCTTTTAATTGGAGACATTATTTGAAGAATATATAGGTTTATGATTTTAGCCTCATTGTTAGCACAACAGCAGATATTAAAGTCATGTTTAAACTCATTTGTTCCTTGAAAACTGCTTTGGTAAGGTCGCTTACCCTTCTTTTATGCTGTGATAGCAAGTGTAATTTTTTGGTCATAGTTTCCTTTGTGTATGTGTGATATTGTTTAATTATAAAAAACATGAATTAATTTGAGTTTTCATCTTGAGAGGCAATACGAAAATCTTGCAAACCTTCTCATTAAATTCTGCTGAAGTAGGTGAATCTTTTTCAGAATACCTATTCTTGTGAAAATCCAGTGTTCTTCAGATCCTGTCTGTAGTTCTAGCTTCATCCATCAGTGTGATCATAGAATAGTTTGGTTTGGAAAGGAACTTGTTATGCATGGCTTTATATTGATTTCATACTTTAGAACTCTCATGGCTCTGTTTCAGATCTGTTTTCAAAAGGACAATGCTAAAAGTTAACTGGATACGTTTTCTGTGCTTCCATTTCAGAAACAATGAATTTGGGCAAACAGAGGACTCCACTCTACTGCCGTATAAATCGTTTGAGTAGCTGCTGGTTTATGCAACATTTCAGCTCCCTCAGATTCGGAAACAGAAGGGTTATATCATTAGCTACTTGTATTCCTAATGATACTGTGCGTGTGGCTTGCCAGGGATCACCTTTGATGGAGGAATGTTCACAGGATTTCAAAAAGGTAATTTTGGGTTGATTCCTATGTCATTACTGCAGAGGAAGCTTTAAAAGGAGTGAGAGCATGCAAAAAAGAGCAGGAGCAGTTTGGCCATTATTAGCTTTCCATCTTTGGCTGAAATGTTTCTGACTTGGTCTTCACTTCCAAATAGTTAAGTACTATTTTTTTTTCAAAAATTGTGTACCAGTGTTTAAAGTCATGAAAATTTGTTCCTTACTGAGTTTGGATGTGCGTGCTTGTTTGGTTTCTAAATTAGAGGTACTAATCTAGATTTCAGTTACATTTTGGTATGAGTTCTTTTTTAACAAGGAATGGGGATTTACTGCAAACCTCAGGAAGGCAAAGGATCACTTGTCTACTGTAACTGTGCTGGTGTGTGATATGCTTTGAATGTTAAAATTAAACATAATAATCCCTTCCAGAGATTCCTTAATCGGCTTGAGAGGTGGGGGTTCCCCTTTAGAACTCTCTGAAACTTAGAACTGTTTTGGAGCACTGAGTTTAAACCTGTGTTAAATGCTTGTCACCCAGCAGTTACTTGCCAAAGGACATTATTTCATACGAGTTACAAGAGCATTAAGTTAGAGTTGTGCTGAAAAAGTGATCTAGTTTATGAGAGGGAGAAGGTAGGAGGATCAGTTATATCTAAATATTTTCTGGCACATGTCAGTATTTGTGTTTTGCAAAAATACAAATTGAAATGCTACAGGGGTTTATGTTTTCTTCTGGGGTTTTTGTGGTTTTTCCCCCTGTCCCCCCTTCCCCTTCCCTCCCATGGAACTTATTCCAAGGTTTACCTACTATCAAAATTAGGTTTCTCTAAACCTAACCCTTGTACAAATAAAGCTGATTATACAAGGTCTTAATGAAGCAGAGATATGGTACAATTGGTCACGGACATCTTACTGGTGACATTCTAAATACTGGAAGATTGTTCTTATGGTTTTATGTTCTTGACCAAAGAGCCTGGAGTTCTTTCAACATTTTCATGGTGGCTATAGCTTAAACTTGTCCAGTTGTCTGCTGCTCGTTCTTTAAGTTTTCTTAAGTGGACCCAGATTGGTGATACTGAGATTTTATCTAAGAATAAACACTAAAGTTTATCTAAGGATAAACCTTAAAATAGTGAGTACATTACAAAAAGTTACATTATAAAAAGTATCTTCTTGATACAACATTATCAAGGTGTGTACAAACTGTTTAATAGCTTCTTCTGGTATCCCTCATCAAATTAGTTCCCTCAGTTAGACTGCAGTTTCCTCATACTTCTATTATGCCCTTTTTTACTCAATACCATGTTTGACCTTCTCCAGCCTTCTGTAACGACGCTTACTTTCCCTACCGTTTGAGACAGATCAGTTTGCTCTTTAAGACTTGTTTAGCTGCTTCTTTGTAATGAGCTTGCTTGCTTCTTAAGAACTTGTCTGTAGTCAGTCCTGAGTGCATTCGCTGAGTTGTTTATATGCTTTGGTAAAATTGTCACAGAAAATTGTTTGAAATAATATCTATGTTCAGTTTCGCCCCAGGTACCATTATAGGAAGGTCACAGTAATACTGTTCAGTTAGGAAAACATTATTTCTCTTTTTAGCACAAAAGCGTGCAAGGTTTAACACTGTTCCATTACACAAATCCCAGTCCCCTAATGCTTTTGTCAACCTGCTCATAAAATAGATAGGGCAGTTGCCAGCACAAGTAGATCAAAGGATTAAATATTTAATCTTTTAGAGGCTTTGCTCCTTAGGTTCTTCAATCAAATGATAAAGTCACTTACTTTTGCTTTGAATAGTGAATTCCTTAATTGTGAGTGTCAGGAGATGTAGTTTGGAGAACAGATGAGAAACAGCAGTTAGGAATAAAACTAGGACATGCTTAATATATGTAAGCTTGATTAAGGTAACTCATGGAAGCAGGGCAGGCAACAGCTTAGTTTCTCTGTTATACATGAAGATGAAACTAAAAGGTGGTCATACAGGTCATTAATTACTCATCCAGCAAGGGCAAAAACAAAAATAAGGGACTGTATACTCTATTGATATCTGTGCTTTTCTGATAAACTGTTTTGGCATTCCTAATTTATACAGATTTAGTGTAAAAGAATGTTCTCAAAAAGCTACTTAACGCTTGCTGTGCAGCCTTTACAGTTTTGTGTGTGAATATTTTGTGTGTCTGAGCACACACGAGAGGAACAAAGCTGGTCAGTTCTTATATTTTGGGGGGTGAAGCATACTCTTTTGGAATGAGAGGGAAAAACAACGGGAAAGAAAATAATTAGAGGTGCAACAATTTACATATCAAAATGCACCTGGAGGCCCTGGTGAAGCATCTGTAGCTGCTGGAATGGACTACAATTATGTTTGAGTGGGTAAGGGCACAAGGCTTTAAGCATAGGAAGTTCAGTGTGGGGCATTTTTATGCTGCTCTATTCCTTATAGTGTCAAAGCCTATGGAAATGATAAATAAATTTCTCAGGTTAATTAGGGGTAGGAGTATTTGCAAGTCTCTAGTGATCTGATCCTGTTTACGAGTGGATTGTAATGGACGCAGGTACTTATTTAAGTGTGAAAGAAAAGTAAAGAAAGCATTCTAACCCAGTAGTATTCTTGAAACTTAATTGACCTGAGGAATGATGCTCTTCTGGTCAGTTAATACTGATATTCATTAGCATTTGGCTAACAAACTTTACTTATGAAATGGAGGGAGGGAAGGGGGGGAAACCGGGGTGTGAAACACAAAAGCAGACTCGATTTAATGGCATCCCTATTGGCATTGAGTATTTCCAGCCTGCACATGGGCAGATGTTATGAGAGCCCACCAAGCCTCTGCTGAGCGGCTTGTTCAGTTGTTGAAGTTTTCCATCTCATTAAATTTCTATGTACAGAAAGCAATTTCTTCACTGTAGATAATTTTATTACCACAGCTATTTGCACTACAGACTCTGACAAGGAAACCCAAGTGTTAAAGATTGGTTTCTAAAAATAAGCAGATTTGCATATGTTATAATAAACTCATAACTAAACCTTCTTAAACGTGAGAAAAAGGAAAAAGGACTCCAGATGAAAAGAAACTAAAGGTCTGACTAGGAAAAGCCCAAACATATTAGGATGGCAATAGGATTTTCCTGCCACTGTTTTTGAACCTCAGAAATTTAATGAGATTTAGTACAAATAATCTGTTGCTCAGTAGGATATCCTGTAGGTGTAATTCTTCTGAATTTCTTATACGTTTCCTTATACATTTTTCTCCTGTGTGTTAACACAAAAAAACCCTTCAAAATCCCCAAGCCAGCCATCCAAAACCACAACACACCCCCCCCCAAAAAAAAACAAACAAACCAAAAAACCCCCCAAACCAACCAAATAAGAAAACTCCCAAAACAACTGGAATCAAATAAAGTATAAAATAATAAAAGGAACTTATATGACCCTATTAGTCTCCACAAAGAAACTGTGATATATTGAACTACCTTCATATTTATTTTCTTTCCCCACTGCCCTCATAGGTTTCAAATAGAGATCCAGGCAAGTAAATCAGATATTGGCAACATGACCTAGGACTTGTACATCTTTTTGTATTTGTAGAGGAACCTCTTTCAGATGTGTGCCCTTACACTTTCAATGTAATATAGAGGTTTTCTTCTACTTACAGTTTCTATGTATTTGTCTCCTACTCTTGTATGTACAAATCAACTAAAAAAAGAGGGATTAGCAAATACATTTCCCATTTATTCTCATTTGTTTAATACTTTATAGCAGTTAATGAAACAGTGGTCAAATATTCTGATTATAGGTGTGGACATTTGTTTCTCTGGAACTCAGGACCTCCACAAACAAGCGGCATACACTAGGGATAACAAAGGAATACAGAAATTAGAAACAAGCGTATTTTTTTCTAGTTCTGAGTAAAATGCTTTTTCTTTCTAAGAGATTATAGAAATTAAAAGCTAATTGCTCAGAAGGTGTTCTTTTCTGATATGTGAGAAATACAGTGAAATGACACTATGTTTGTTTATACCTATATATACACACATTCACATATGCATACACACACAAACACAGAGACTCCCAAATATATGTTCACATGGTGCTAACAACCTAGACTAAATAAAAAGCAAGGAATACAAAATTCAAGCTGTTTGCTTTGCCTTATCTATTTTCATTATGCATGGTAAATATTGCAGATCATATGGCCTGTAAAATCACACGCTGTTTGGAGACTCCTTCAGAGTTCTTCCACAACAGGGGATTGGAAGGATAGATACAGTACCAACTCTGAGTTTTCCAGACTTTTCTATTTAGTTGGACTCTTCATGATATCTGGATTTAATTTTTTGCATGTGAAGCTCTTCTATTTCCTGTATTTTTGATTAAAAAAAAAATACAAAATCCCATAGAAAACCCAATGTATGTCAAGGGAGGGCAATGTATGGAGGGGTTAGGATTTTCTTTTAGGATGCTTGATCTTAGAAGGTAATAGCACCAGTGAATAAAAGTGGTGATTAGATAAAGAGGATTGGTACTGCTCATTGCTAGGAATTGATGCCTACTCAGAGTCTGGGCACCACTGTGCACATATGACTTCTTTTAAGTCCTGGGGCAGCTCAAGCTTTTTCATATTACAGTACTTAGGCTTTAACTGAATATCCAAAATTTCATGACAACTCTCTTATGAAATGAAAAATAACTTTGCAAAAATGTAAGATAAATAAAATATAATTAGATTGATAACAATATGTAAGGCAGGAATAAGAACTTTGCGCTTAGCCTAATGGTTATTTCATATACTCAAATCAACATAACCTTCTCTGCCCAATATATAATTGTTGTCTATATGCCTAGAAGAATGCTGCCATTATCTAGAGTATCTTTGCAGTAATATGGTTTTCAGATTATTTAGGGGTCAAGCTTTGATTTAAAGCAAGAAGTTATGGTAAATTATGATGAGTTAATTTAAGGCCAGTATTTATGCGCAGGAGACTTGTTAAGAAAGGCACATCATTTGACGTGCTAAGCATGTTAGCAAATGTTACTTTTTAAAGCAAGTACGATTGTATAGTGAGACCTAACATTTCTTAGGCAGAGGTAATAAGATTATGATGCAAAAGTAGAAATGACCTTTGGCTGGTTAATTACCTTATATTATGATGTTCATTGTATGATCCTAAATTCAGATAAGATTAAAATGAGCACAGATAGCATAGTACACATTTTTTAGGTGATTTGTCAGTGGTTAAGTCCATCTGCATCCATAGCTGAGTCCATAATGCTATGGGCCATCAGAAGGACTGTTTGGGCTGCTGCTTGGACTTAAATAAGAAGCTGTCCTCAGCTGGTCACTGTTGACTGCTCTCAGAAGCTGTGTGAGTCCTGGTGATTTTACCACTTGTTTGATCACTCTGACTTACTTTAAACGTGAGTCAGTTTGCAAAGCCATCACAGATAGTAAATTTACTTTTTCTACCTGGGTTCAGTGACTCAATCAGGCTGGCTCCTAACAAGATAAGAAATTCAAACTGCAGAACTGAGATTGCTCTCTGCAGCAACCAGGAGGGTTCTGCTGTGCACTATATTTTAAATGTTGTTGATGGTTTCTAAATAAGCCTGAGGTTTTCACTTTGCTAAATCTTCTACCTTGTTTACAGCACACATCTAGTATTTTGGGCAGAGAACGGTATCGTTTTCAGGTGAATGCAAGTCAGTCATCCATAGTTCATTGTGTAAAAAGTTCTCTTCATGCTGACTTTTCATTGCACAATCAGTCATTTTCCATAAAATATAAATATGTAACAGCATGTTCATGTGCTGTGTTCAACAAAAGGGAAAAGGGAATTAGCAAAATTATGCCTACATTATTTTAGAAAAAAAAAAAAAGAAGATCATACTCTTGTGGAACAGTGCAAATCAGAAGTTCTCAGTCTGTGTCACCAGCGCTGGCAATCTCAGGAGAGGGTTTTTTTAATTAAAATTCTATTTTATTTGAATGAATAATGATTGCTAAAGGTTCCTACGATTACAGTTTTTTTAATCTAATGGATTACAGGCAAAGGAGACATCTATTTTCTACAGCTGAATTTTAGCTTATCATCACTGCACGTTTTAAAAATTCCTGTGATTCCCCATCAATCTCTATTTTTTCTATTAGCTATAAAAACACTAATCCATGGGCATAAATTAGGAAATAGTTTGATTTTCTTGGTCTATGAGAACATTCTCTCCTTTTACTAGTAAAAATACCTGCATATTCAATTTTCTTCTGAGCCTTCCAGCATCACACAGCTGAACTCAGCAAAGGGATTTTTCACTGAGTTAGTTTCCCTGACTTCAAAAGCATTATGTCAAAGTGTGCGTCGAGTCCTTTACAAACAGCTAAGCAGAGAAAACCTTTAGTTCAGTGCTGTCTCGAGGCTGAAGGTAATCAGTTCTATTCCTGCTGCACTATTGGCTCCTGATGACTGGATGGTGATAACGCCACTGACTACATGCCCAACTACAGTAGTGAAGGATGATTCCCATAGTGCCAGAAAAATGGGAGGAAATTCCGATACAATTTGAAAAGGTTCAGTTTTTTTGTAGTACCTACTATGTATTCTGTTCACATTTCCTTTGCATCAAAAATTGAGGGGTGAGGAATGGCTAGGAAGTATTATAATTAACTTTTAAGGTGTTATCTGGCTGAGGAGCTGAAGTAGACTTCCCTAAACTTTGGTGCATTTCATATTTCAAAATCTCAGCATATGCTGAAAATAAAAGATATTTTCCAACATGCTGCCTAAAGAAAAGCCACTGGTTCACAGCTGAGATCAGCAGCCTGCATGCAACTGGGCAAAGCTGTCCTTCAAAGCATCAACAGCTTCTTTCAAAGCAAAAAGTCTAGTTCAGAAGAGCATCACTGATAGTTCACTCAGAAAATATGCAAAGTTGTGTTTCTCTTTGTAGTAGTTTCCTGCATTTCATCTAACATAGAATTCATTAGGTCTCTACCTGTGACAGGAAAAATACAGTGGTATGAGATCCGAGACAAGTTATCCTGAAGATTAAAAGTCAACGATGCTGATCACCAATGCATCCTCTTAGACATCTAATTGCAGAAGATGTGGCTTAAAAGGAAAGCGTCGCAACATATTTGCTGGTGGTTTTGTATTAGCAAAATGATGTAGAAGGCTGGAGACTCAGCTGGCGATCCCAGTTGTGGTTCTGGATGGCTGGTACAGAGGGTGAAGTGTCCTCTAAGACTGTTTACTGTATTTGTTGCCTGTGTTCTGGTTTCTGTTAATGCCACTTATGGTAAGACTATAGCATCTGCTCAGCCTTTATTAAATTAATAAAATCCTGTTCTATCTTTGATGGTGCCACTAGAAACACAGATCATCTTACCATCCCTTGGCAAGTGACATGAATCACATCACTTGAAGATGTAGTACAGTGTTCCAGATGTAACAGACAGCAGTTTGCTCATGTGTAAGAACATAAGAGCAGGAGTCAGTTTTCTGAGTTCTGGTCCTGTTTTAGAATGCCATTCTATAAAATGAGAGGGAAGATTCTTGCAAAAGACACACTAAAAGGAAAAAGGGATGGTGGGTGTTTCTGGTAGTATTTGCTGAATATTTGGTGTCCACTAAAAGACACCGAGCACTGCCATGTGCTCCTGCACATCTTGTAAGTAGAAAACATTTTGAGTAGCTTTGATCTTGAGCAGTATTTGTCCTTAATGGGGAGTGAGAATAGCACCTTATCTTGCAGACAGTTTCAGACATGTAAATTGTGTGAGAAATGTGGGTATAGAGATAACTTCGAAACATTATTCTGCTAAGGATACCTTTTATCAACTTCAGATCAAACTCTAAATTACTTCTAAGCTCCTCACTTGGAGGAACTGAATCTACATCAGGGGAAGAAAACAGGCAGATTAAAAGAAAAAAAGCCCAAACCAACCAACCAACCAAAACCAAAACCCAACCCCCCAAAAAATACCAAACACTTCAACTTGTTTTAAGTGCCTGAATCTTGTGGTGTGCAAGTGGAAATGAGATGAGAACTGCAATTTTGTGAACAACTTGTACAGAGGGTGTTAAAATTTCACCAGTATCTAGTGTCCAGACAGCACAGGACAGCATAGCACAGACACTGCAAAAATTGTAAGTGCACACAGATTACACAACCATGAATAATTGTAATTTATTGTAAGAATAGCCTTAATTACTTTTTTCTCCCTCATTATTAGTACGTTATAACTGTTCCTATAATAGAGAGGACAGTGCTGTTTGTTTGTCCCTGCTGTCGCAGTAGTGATGACAGACACTTTGAAAGAGAAGCTATTTTTCAGTACTTATACTTGGATTGTGCTGGGCTGAGTCAGATGTGACGGGGGCTTTGTTCCACCTGGAGCTCCCAGTTTAGACAGGCACATCATTCAAAGGTAATGGTATTTTGTTTATACTTGGCTGCACATTGCTGCAGGCGAGGCGCAGACTGGAAGCTTGTGTGCCCAGTTTGATGTCACTCCTTTCAGGATTGCTATTCATATGCGATGTGTATGTACAAAACCCCATGGATGCTCCATAATGGAAGCTACTTCCTCTACATCCAAAAGTGGCTTCTCGCTCGTGGCTGCAGATTTGATTACATGTTATACCTGCTCTAAAAACTGGCTCCAGCCACCAGTGTCAGATTATGTTGTCGCAGCGAAAAGGAAACAGACGGTGCAATCAGTCTCATGACTCCTGATGCACATGACTATGCTTCTTTCTGCCTAAGTGGGATACACAAGGTGATTAAATAATCAGCACCATTACCCTGGAGGAATATAAATCCCAGAAGCAGCCACTCAGAACACTGTGCTCTGGTCTCTGAAGTAGAAAAGGCAAAGAGGCAGTGGTGCATGTTGCATGTGCAGGATGAAAGACATAATGAATTCTTGGTCCCTGTGTGGCCTAATGTCTTTCACCTCTCTTACCTGTTTGTGTCAACTACCGCTTAACCATAAAATACTTGTTTTTCTTTTGGTATTAAACAAAATTGATACAGCAGTAGGGATATTATAAATCCTCCTAGGTTAGTAGGGAAAAAATGGATTGCCAGTTCCCTTAACAGGGATGGGTTTATCGGTATGTTTAGCATCAACCTTTAAAATGTTCGCAGAGCATGGTTTAAACTTTTAGGCTATTTTTAAAAATTAATCGGGCGGAACTCCAAGTCCAAAACATAAATTGATTTTGAGCACACACGGATCAAACTGCTTTTATTAGTATCATATTGGGCAATAAAAGTAAATGCATTTTACATGTTGCTGTATGTACCTCAGTATTTTTTTTAACGTGTCCTGTAATAGTATTGATTACAAACCCTAGATAGTGTTCAACTGACTTCAGTGATCGTCATTACCCACACTGCAGAAAATACATCTTATACAATTAGCTAATATGGAAATCAGTCATGTCTTCTCAAAAATAGAGACTCCAGTTAGAGTTTTATTCATGGAAAGAACCAAAACCAACTCTGTCATCAGTGTTTCCCAGTTGCACAAAGCTGTAAGTTTCATACTGCCAATAGCAAAATCAAGTTTCAGTAGGAGGAAGAATATTTATTAGGGAATAAACTAGTTTGGGAAAAAAGAGGATTAAGATTTATTTATATTGTGTTAAAGAAATTTCATTTTAAAAGTTGAAGTGATCTTAAAGTAACGTAACAACAAAGTCATATAATTGTCTTTGTGTACTCTAAACTACAGCATAAATTTAGCAGCTGAGGGAAGCTGGAAACAAAAGTGGGGGTTTGGGCTTACAATTATTTTATTGTCCCAACTGAGCACTTAGAAAACCACAAAATTTAAATTAAAGGTCCTTGGGAATCTGCCTGAGTTATAGCTGTGCCTCAGGGCTGCTGGACAAATAGCATGCTACCAGAAACTCATCTATATGATATGCTATGGTTTTACTTCATTATGCACCTCTTAAACGGAACCATAGGTGGAATTAGAAAATTTTTAGTCTTTCTTGCATTTTTGCCAATGATAAATTCTCTTCCATAATTTGGAGCCTTCTTTATCCTTTTGGCGCTTGCTGTTGCAGAGGAAGCATTTGGGCTAAGACCACTCTCCATGGACAAGTAAGTATGAGATAAACTTCCTGAAAATACTTGTGCCAATATAGCAGTTACTTTTAAAAACAAATCCCCTCTATTTTTCTGTATTGGAAGTGCTGGTCTTTGATAGTGCAGTGATTAACACTATAACACATTTTGGATTTCAGAATGTTTCTGTGTACCCAACGCAGATAAATCCTTCTGTGGCTTTGTGTCCTCCTTTTCCTCTGGTATCTATGTGATTTCTTTATTTTTACTTTACAAAGAAATTGATTGCAGAATGTCTAACAAAAATAGAAGTTTCTGAGAACTCTTCGGTCAGAACATTGTGAGAAAGCTGCTACCAAGATGTATCAGTTACTTGGACTGAATTTCCCTAGATCTTCTTTCTTGTGGATTAAGAGCTTCTGTTAAAAGTGTCATGAAATTATTTGAAAGGATAGATAGGGAAAATACAAATACAGACAATTACAGTATTAAGAATAAAGGGCGGGGGGAGTGATTTCCTTTATTTGTTTTCTTTTGTGGACTTTGGGATTGGAAGTGCACACCGTGGACTATGCGTACATCTCGTGGTACAATTACCTGTTTACTTATTTTGCCATCAGTTAAATCATTAGCAATATGTTTTAACGTCTCTGCTTCTGGATGCTTCTTCAGCATCATCTCTCATTGTCAAAGGATATTCTGACGGCTGCTAGAAACGTGAGGTTCGTTTGGATTCTGTATGCTGCTTTGCGTGTTTGGTTGGAAGAATTGGGAGTGAAGTGTTCTTTACTCAGATAGCACAGAACAAGGCTGGCAGCTCTACAGGCATTTACAACTCATCCAGCTCATGCAGGAAATAGTCTTGTGAAGATTGGATATCTCTAAGGTAAAAAAAAATAATAATAAAGCAGTAATTTTTCAACACATTTCAGGAAATTGGTCCCTAAATAGATTAATTATGAAGATTAATAATTCTTGTTAAATTCAGGACGTAGTTGCAGTCAAAATGCTTACCCTTTAGTTAAAAAATTGCTTCATTTAGGATTTAGAAAAGGTTCATTTATCGAAAGAAGAGTGGAGACTTCATTATTTAATTGTTAAGGCATTTTGAGTTGTCTGTTTCTGTTAGCAGAAGAAATAAATAGTGTTTTTCTTTGGCTCAAATATATATATGCACACACACATATATACATATATATATATATATATATATATATATATATTTGTGTATGTTGGTTTTCCATTCTGGTTTGTCAGCCAGCTAAGAAAAATATTATTTGTCTGACTTTACTCTGGAGGTAAGAGACTATTATCCCCATGGCTATTCCCTTATCAGTTATCTTCAGTTGAGAGAGCTAAACACAGGACCTAGTCATCACCTAGAATTCCTGCAAGATAGACATTGCTCATTGGAAATTGGATGATACCATCAAACAAACTTCCAAGCCATCAGATAGAATTTATCAGGCCTGATCACATACTCATTTAGGTGGTCACATCTCCTGTTTCAGTGCTTACCAAGCAGTGAATGGCTCCATCAGGCTGGTCAATACCGTAGTTCCCTGTAAGGAAATACAGCTTCAGAAAAGAATCTATACTTTTAGCATGTATTTATTTTTCCCCTGTGTGACAGTGAGCTTTAGATCATTAGCAGCACTGAAGTCAATGAAATTAGAGTAGTGCAAGTCCATCATAGTTAAGCAGGTTTCTGTATCTAATATTGTAACATAATAAAAGACTCTTTATTCCACAGAGCTCTTCCAAAGACACTGTTTCAGCTTGCAAGCAGAGATATTTCTTTTGTTTGATAAGTCATCCTGTTAATTCAAGAGGCATATTAAAAAAAAAAACATTGTACATAAAAAGGAAAGTTAATAAGTCTGAAATTTGGCAAAAACATTACAGACTTTATTAATGCATATTAAGAACTGAGGAGTAAAGATATGTTTGGTGTATTTTGTAGCCTATTAGTCAAGAAAAGAATTGTTGTTTGCTGAGAATAAGGGTGAAATCACTTGGGTTGTTACTGAATAGGACTTACTTATCACCTGTAAATAATTCCTGTTACATTGGTTTTATAACAGTCTGCTAAGGTATCCTTTCTGCAGAATCACTTTGGAACCACTAAGCTGTTTGAGGTAAAAGAATATTAGGCAGTTCTGCATATGTCTTTTGTTTTTCATTCTTATAATGAAGAGGTAAATTATAGTGAGTGCTTATCATTTACATACTAGATCTGTATATTTTGGAGGCTGTTGCTAAAGCACAGTTATATTACTGCTTCCATTGAGTAGTGTGTTAGAATTTTTACTGTATCTGCAACTTTAGTCATTACATTGCATTGTGCAGTGGCAAACAGAAAACAAAGTCTCAGTCCTACTGAAAGCACTCCCATTGCCTTGCAGAAGACCTATGTCAGGACAAAAATACACAATTATGAAATACAGTATTAATGCTAAAGGTTGAACTGTGAGAACAAAATTCATCAGTTGCAGTTGATTACACATGTCAGGGTTCTAAAAAATAAGTCTCCCAAACAAAACTATGCTATGAATGATAGATAGTATCTTTGCCCCCCCATAGGGCAGAGTTTGCAAATATTTTAAGAGCCTGTTATTGCCAATGGCAGTACTGAGCAGTGCTGCAGATAGGAAATGGGACGTTTGAAATTCCACATCCACATTATGAAGCTAGAAAATTATGTTCCTTCATAAAATCATAGAATCACAGAATGGTTTGGGTTGGAAAGGACCTTAAGATCATTCAGTTTTAACCACTCTGCCATGGGCAGGGATGCCTTACCCTAAATTATGTTGCCCAAGGTTCTGTGTAACCTGGCTTTGAACACTGCCAGAGATGGAGCGTTTACCACTTGTTTGAGCTACCTGTGCCAGTACCTCACCACCCTCACAGTGAAGAACTTCTTCCTTATATCCAACCTGAACTTCTGTCTTCAATGGCTTCCACTTTGGATCAAGTTGCAAATAAAAGTGGAATCTTTTCTGTCTGAAAGGACTACTGCCTTCAGCTCCTTAAGTCTGGCTTCTGCTATTCCAGTTATCTCTGTTTCCACAAGAAGAAAATATGTATTACATTTAAGAATGCTGAAAATTTCAGAAAGATCGTATGGTGTTTTCTTCCTATTAAGCATCACATTAATGTGCTCAGAAAGCAACGGGTATAATTCTACCACTATACTTGCAAGATTAAAATATATCATTAATTTTCTTAAAGGAGACATACGAAAACATAGTGTTCAGTACAGAGAGCAATTACATTTAGATGCTCTTGAAAAAGAATTGAAGAATTCAATTCATGAAATACAAGTTGCCACGTGAAGATGATCTTGGAACTGAAAAACAGGCTAACGAGTAGAAGCTGCTCATCATGTTAGGTTTATTTAGAGAGTCAATAGCCTTGACAGGACTATACTATATTTTTCTAATACTAAATATTTCTTTTGTAGGAGCATGCAAAAGTTAAATTTCTTAGCCAGAGGCACCCAGTTTGCACACACCAGATTTAGCAGTAATGGAAATAGTAGTGGTAAGATAAACAGGGGAAACTTAATGCCCATTCATCCTCACCCGAATGGACTGTGGATTAAAATAGCATGCAGCACACTGAATTCCCCAGATGCTCAAATTTCTATAATTGTGTAAATTGACACAAAATGAAGTGAGCACAATTTACAAAGGGAAAAGGGGGAGTTGGTGTTGAAAAACAGGAAAAGAAAAGAAACTAAGAGAATAAAAAAAGCCTATTTCCTACACCCTGGTTTTCCAGGTGCATGTGCATGCTAATTGTTCATTCCCGTATTATATGAATTATTCACTTCTGATATATTATGCTAGACCTATGTGAACATATTCATTTGCCATTGATGCATGCATTCTTACTAACTGACACGTCATGCTTGACTTAGCACAAATCTGCGTCTGAGTGATTCAGCGATTTCTTTGTCATATGTTCTAAGAAGCCTATAGATAATCACTCTGTTGAAACAATTCCTGATGTCAGTAGCCTGGTTCAAAATGAATTCTGGAAAAAGTGGCTGTATGTATTTCTGGAAAAGAGAGAAAGTGGAAAAAAAACAGTGTCTTTCGTGAAAGCAAAGGAAATATTAACAGTGTAGTATATCATAATACCTTAGTGGTTGGTTTAGTGATACTATCATAAGGAGTTATTTATTGTACGTGTACATCAGTGTAATTCCAGGAAGAATTAAACATTATGTAGAAAGCAGTGACCCTTCAGAACTTTATACTTCTAGGAGAAGTATGTTTCTTCCCTACTGAGTGCCTCCCCTTTTTTAAGAAGAAAGTCTTCTTCAGTTGTGGATGTGAATCAGATCTGCACCATTTTCATTAAATAAACCTAGTTAATTCATTTTTATATAAAAGGTCTGTGAAGACAGTCTCAGGGAATTGCTCTGTGGACAGCAGTGTTTGTTTTTTCTTTTGCTGAACTACTGTTGCAAACATTCAGTTATCTAGTAATGGAAATGTATGTGTGCACTCACGATTAACACGCAGCAGACAGTGTAAAAAGTTAAAACCAAAAAGCCTCTAACCATTGTATACTCCATAAAAAGCACAGAGTAGGAAAACCTGTAGAAAAAAACCTGTAATTTCTGAAGGCTGTAACATGTAATTTGTCTAAAAGTGTTTTAAGTGGTATGCTATTTTCTTGGCTTAGGTTAAGAATGGTCTGCAGGTGTGATGTAGATGAGGCCAGCAGAGTTGCCTACCTGGAGCTGGATCAGTTGCACCAGCTGCCAATTCTGTCATAAAAACATTATGACAATAGTTTATAAGTGGTGTATAAACATTTTTTCATTTTGGAGATTGATAGATACTTGGAAAATGTGTATACATACACAGGCTGATACAGATATATATTTAATATGCATAGAAAAATACAGATTTTTAATATCTCATGATGCCACAAGTCCGTATTTGTTACCTCTACAGGGCTTGTCTATACAATAGGTGTTTCAGGCTTCTTACAGTCTTGGAGGCAGTTGTCCCTGGTTTTACTGTGTTTGAAAGCAGTCCTGACTGAATACATCCTCATGTCTAAACAGAGTCAGAGTATGAAAAAAAGCTGTATAATAAAAGTACGCGGATGGAGAAGACAGTGGAACCATTCTAATTTTTTTAAATGGTTTTCTTAGCATTGTTTTATTCAGTAGTTGGTAAATGCTGGCTTTATAAAATACAACGCCCTGTATCGTTAAGTTTGCAAAGTATACATTTAGACCTTCTCTATCTTTTTCTGCAACCAACTGCAAACTATTTTTTTTTAATAATTGGTGCTTTTTTTACTGAACAGAAATAGTATTAAGAATAATAAATATTTGCAAATATTAATTAAAGCATACTATTGAAAACTGTCCAGATTCTCTGGGAAAACACTTCTTTTGTAAATGCAGATGATTTCAGTTTGTCTTTGACCTCTATGAACTAAAACGTTTACAAAGATACAAAGATTACGTAGAAATTATAGTGTCAGAGATGTGTAATGTTGGGACTGCAAATTGGTTTATCCTAAGAGTTAAGTGATAAATACACAGCATGCTTGGAGATGTGAGTGTAGGGCTTGGGAAAGGAGAAGTTGGGGAGAAATTAATAGCTGCAGCTTTTAGGGTGACAGCAAATTCCTGATGAGCAGCAGGCAGTCAGTGGTATCTCACATACCGATCTCTTGTGCCGCTATGCAGGACACAGGGCTGGGTTGTTTTTTTTGTCCTTAAAAAGCATAGGAGCACTCGGGCTTCATGCTCTGCAGATACTCACTGTGGTAGTACCCTGGCTCAAAAATGTCTCCAGGTATTCCAGCGAAGTGACAAGTCAGCCTGTGGGCAGCCAGGCTCCCATGTGGATCCAGAACCATGTGCTCTCTTAAAAGAAGCAGTGAAAGGTACCATAAAACTAAATATGTGTATCTCATTTCAGCTTTTAGAGGAAAAGAATTAGTAACAGTGAGGCCTTAGTGTGCGCATAGGCATTCTTGTAGTCAAGACACCTTCTGTGAATTAGCATAAGAATTATGCAGATAAACTCTTTATCTAGCTTCTGTATGGTACTTTGAAGTCTTTAGAAGTTTAGGACTTAAGCGAAAGGAAAGTGAATAAATCAGTGGCATTTTGTTTGTACAAGAGATTAACTTTGCTAAATATAGGTATTGCTTCACATCAGTGTCTAGCGACAATCGTTTTTCCATATGCCCATATAAAAAATAATCTTATATCTAAGAGGAGTTTTACAATTCACAGTGTATTACTGTGAGTTGAATTCAAATTTATTTTTAATTTCTTAACAAATAGCGGTATTGTCATGGAAACTTTGGAATAGTGCTATTACTCCTGGGACTCCCAGAGACAAGAAAATAAATGATAGTTTTTAGCAGCCAAACACCACATGTACTTACCAGCAGCTACAATTTGGAGACAGGGAAGTTCTTGTTCACTAATCTATTAGTTATTTTGAAAGCGAGTCACACTGATTTTGCTTTGTTCCTTTCTTGGTAGTGAATCTTAATGTATTTTTCTATGTAAAAATAGTCTTTAGCAAGAAGAGTTATTAAAAAGAAAGGGTAACCTGATGCTTACTCCAAAGTTGGCTTGCCTATAGCACAGGCAACTGATTCATCTTATTAGGTAGCAGGTAACCAGCTAAAACACCCCCCAAAAAAACCCAAACCAAACTTAATATGATTCTGTTCTAGGAACAAACATTTTCCACTGAATTAATTTTTTCAAAACAGATTATCAAAGCTTTATAATTAACTTCCTAGCAAATAAGAATTAGCATACTATTATATGATTAACTCATATTATTCATATAATATTTAGTGAGGCACCCACCTATGCATGCCCGGGAATTACAAACTTAATGAAAGACAGCAGTACATGAAACTGTAACTAATTAAGCAAGACACAAAAAAATCTGTAGATGCTTGACTGAATATCTTAGAATTTGCTCATTATCATATTTACATGGCAGGTTTATTCCCGTCCTTAAGTTTGGCAAACTGAGCTATTTAAAGTTAACTTTTTGTCTTCTATACAGACTGTTACTCACTGAAGCTCTTTATGTGGTTTTCAGCTTCTGTATTTTACATAAAAAACTTTAAATACCCAAAGGGTCTTGGCTTAAAAAGGGAGAATAAGAGAGTAAACAATGAAACTCCTTCCCAGTTTCTTTACCACAACTGCTGTGCAGCTCCCTTCAGGCGCTGTTACTGTGTGACACACTCAAGTTATATTACACCTTTTGTCTCTAGAGCTGACACTAGAGCCCCTAGAAGCTGAGCAGAGCTGCTACTACTTATGCATGGTGATGAGCTGCTTAAAGTAAGCACTATGGTAGGAATATTGATAACATAGACTGTGGTATCATAACAGAAGAGACTGAGCTTCATGGTTCTGATTCTGAGATCTTCATAACATTGCAAAATTACATTTTATAGCAAGGCCCTAGTGGTCAGCCTTCTAATTGGGAAGTATCATGACAGGGGAAAAAGGCAGAACAGGTAGCTTGGTCTTGAGTATGTCACAGCTCAAGCAAACTTGTTATTACTGCTATCACTAATGTACCAGCAGTAGTAATGTGTTAATATCCAACTATTAAATTAAAAGTAGTAATGTGTTAATATCCAACTTTAACAAGTTGTTTAATCAAAAGGAGTGTTCTGCAGAGGGATAAGACTTAATATAGCACTTATAAATTACACTTCAGTGACTGTGGCTGGGTTTGGGGATTTTTGTTGGTACTGATTGTATTTTTTTTTCTTACGGAGCAGTCTTTCATATTTATAAAATGCCTAATTGTACTCTGAAAGACTTAGAAAATTCATCCAACCACCAGCATGAGTGGTCCGCAAAGAAGCGCATGTCAAAAGTCTCCTATTAAGTTGAAAGTTGAGTTTAGCAAGTATTGAATGCAAACAGAACTGAAGGGTGTGCTGATCAGTAGGTGCCTTTTGTTCTGAATGTTTTTTGCTATACTTAAATAACAAGAGAAAGCTTCCAAGTGCTTTTATTTCCGTAGCTGGTTCATCTGTAGGTCTTTTGTCTCTATGGATTAAACACAGTAAAGTGTTTGACAAGAGGTCTGAGCACACAACCAGTTCCTGTGACCTGCTGTTTTATTTTTTAAGGACTTGGAGAAGTTGGTGTGTACAGTTTTTCTATGATTAACATGGAATTATATTTATGAAGGCTGGTAAGATGCCAAGGAAGGCCCATCATTAGTGTGGCATCCCAATGAGAAATGCTGTAAAGGTGAGTGCGTACCTTTCAGCTTATTAAATATTGCTGATTCTAATACATTTGTTAAAATAATGACATACAAAGTTAAGAAAAGTTCCAATGCAAGGGTCTCCTCAAGAACACAAGGCGGTTAAATCCTCAGCACTGGTCTTGGTACCTCAATCACAACTAAAGATACAGAATGATCATTAAACTCTTAAGGTATGTTAGTGTGGCTAAAAAACTATGTAGGAGAGCTAGAAAAGCTTTTCCAAGTGGCAGTGTAATACCGATTGCTTAACAAACAGATGCAACAGATGCACAAGACTGAAAGAGAAAGAGCTGTTGGATTGTGGAGAAGGAGATCATAATGATGTTAATGGAGTTTATTAGGATTTTATTTAAAGAATGTCCAGTTCCATGAAAGTAAGTCCTTTCCTGTTTGATCTTAGAAAGGTTGATTCTGCATATTTTGAACAAATGTTATGATAGGCTGTTAAAGAAAATTGCCTGAACTGGGCCTGTGCCCTTAAGATGACCGTGAATCATAGAATCATCGAGTCATAGAATGGTTTGTGTTGAAAAGGACCTTAAGATCATCTAGTTCCAACTCCCCAACCCCCCTGCCAGGGGCAGGGACACCTCACCCTAGACCAAGTCCAGTGGCCATTTCATCAGTAAACATCTGAAAACAGGCCAGACTGCTGGGTAAAGACTGAATAAAGGCAGGCACAATAAAGGCAGGCACAATAAAGCACAGAGTGACTGTGGCTGCCCCATCCCTGGGTGTGTTCAGGGCCAGGCTGGATGGGGCTTGAAGCAACCTGGTCTAGTGGAAGGTGTCCCTGCCCATGGCAGGGGGTTGGAAACAGATGATTTTTAAGGTCCCTTCCAACCCAAACAATTCTACAATTCATACCCGTGTTTATGAAGCCCTCTAAGTGTCCAGAATTATCCTGCTGCTACAGTGCTTGGCATCCCATAGTCTTCATTAGAGCTTACTTTTGGCTACTACTTGTATATATGTTAAAAAAAAGAAGGAAAAACATTTGAGATTCTTAGTATTGTACTGTCGACCCCAGTCATGGCTAATGGGTGATAATGCCACCAAATCATCAACTGTCTGTATATAATCAGCGTTACAGTTAGTATCTGAAGTTCAAGAATTGGCACTGTGCTCTGTCACATATACCGTTTCCTACACATGTACAAAGGTTATTGTTTCTGTCTTTAAAATCTTTCCTGTATTTTATTAAACTGCTTGTACGTTCTGTCAGCATATACTGACTTTCTTTTTAACATCTTTATTCCAAGCTTTACTTGAAAACGAAGATCAAGTCAGGCTTTTTTTCCTTGTGTACTTTTTCTAGTGCTTTAGGAGGGATAAAGCAAAGGTCTTTCCAAGTGGGCTGGCTTCACCTGGGTTGGACAATGCATTTGGCTGTGAGGCCTTAAGATCAATGTAGTTTCTTGAAAGTAACTTCAATTTCAAGAAATGCATGACTGAGATGTGCAGGTTGAGTTGAGCTCTATCTTTAGGTATCCACTGGCCCATGCAGGTGTTTTCCAGCAGAACATTAGAGGACATTTTCCAAACATTTACTTTTTTTTTTTCCGTGACCATTAATGCTGTATTTTGTACTTCACATTTCCAGGCTCTAATTTTTGCTGTTGCACAGGAATTAACGCTTTTTCCCAGTTTAGTAATGAGGCAGTAGGAAGGGCAGTGATGATAATTCCTAACATCACAAACATTTAAAATGTTAGACCAGTGGATGCAACACCCTAGGTTTTTTTTTTTCACTGTCACCATTTTTACATCTGTTGCCAATTCTCTCAGGTTTCTTTTGTTCTCATGACTTGCATGGAAGGTGGTATAACACTTGAAAAACCGCCTGTCTGCAGACGCTTGATTAAGAATCTCATCTCTTATAGTTTGTACATAAAAGAGGGGATGAGAAAAGAAGTGTACTTATCTTGCTGCTGCAGTTTACCTTGTCATTATGCTACAAAAGATGAATATGGTATACACTATTTTGATTTTTGAATATCACTTTTTGCATACTTCCATTCTATTATAGTGAAATGGAAGCAAGGTGATGAAGTAGAAAAAACTCACGTCTGAATGAGAAAACAGAGAGACCGAAAGGTAAATCAGTGACACCAATTGTGATTTCCACAAACTGTTAGATAAGACAGAACCAAGAAAGCAGGGGATGGAAGTATACCAAAATGGAAAAACAGGAGGTTATGGACATATGATCTGAATTAATATATCCAGAGTTCTGAGAACAGGTTTTAATTTTTTAAGCATTCACTTTTTGCCACTTTCAAAACATACTAACACTGTTTCCAAAAGAATTTAACACTTCAGTGTCTGTGTGTTATTATTCCATATTGTATCTTCTTTTATTAACAGATCAAAGTAAAATCAACTTTATGCTTTCAATATCTAATTCTATCCTTTATGAACCAGAGTAGTATCTATTAATAGGCTTTTTAAAACTTGAAGAATTTTGTGTTTAATGGTAGTATCAAAGACTGAAAAACATTAAAATAATTATGTATGTTGAAGTATCATTAAATCATGCCCTACCACATCTTACATCCACAGCATACATACTGAGCAGAAGCTCTATCCTCATGAAATTTAACACAATGACTCTCAGACTTCAGTATGTATGCTTTGGATACAATCTTTGCAGATTAATAAAACTCAATGAAATATTTACCTTAATTGCACTTCAGCCTCTTTCTTTTAATCATGTTTAATAGATCTAACAGCAAGGACTGCTTCCCACTGGTGGTTTTCTCATTAGCACACTATTGGAAATAAAATTTGAAGATGAAGGTTAGCCACTAAAGCAGCAGAGAATTTAAGATAATGGTTCCTGGGTTTTTCCATAGGACATTTACATAACCCTGGTACTAAAAGTTATATCACAGAACCACTGAGGTTGGCATAGACCTCTGCAGATTGTATAGTCTAATATCGCTGCTCAGGGCAGCGGCAGCTAGGGCATGTTCCTGGACATTGTCCAGCTGAGTTTTGAATATCTTTGAGGATGGGACTCCACAACCTCTCTGGGTATCCAGTGCAAGTGTTAGACCTCCCCCCATAAAGAACTTTTTTTCTTATGTTTAAGGGGAATTTCTTGTATTTCACTTTCTTGTATGAGAGAAGCTTCTTGTATGAGAGATGTTTCAAACACGTAATCATCTTCATGGCCCTTTGCGGACTATCTCCAGCATGCCTGTGTCTCCTTCCTGCTTGGAAGCCCACAAGTGCACATAGCACACCTGATACGGTCTCATGGGAATGGTCACCACCCTTGACACGCTGGCAACACTGTGGTAGCTCAGAGTGGGATGATGTTGATCTTTTTCACTGCAAAGGCACACTATTGCTCATGGTCAATTTGGTCTCAACCAGGACCCCCAAGGCCTTTTCTACCAAGTCTTTTCCAGCCACTTGCATCCCAGTGTGTACTGCTTCGCACCTCTTAAAAAAAACCCTAGTAAGGGTGACATGCTTAACTTTAGTGTAAAGTCTGTCTTGCGGTGTGGACACAGTTGCAAGAAAAAATTTATTTCCAATAGCCCTTTTAAGATTTTCATTGTGGTTACAGTAGGGGGTTTTGTGCTGCCCCAGTGCTGCCCTCTTGCTCTCTTCCTACTACAGCTATAAAACAGGTGCTCATAAAGTGTTTAATGTTGCTTAATGTCACTGGGGAGAGTGAACTTACTGTTTGAAATGTAGAAGTGTAATACATTACCCTGGTACATCTGACCATGTCCTTCTGATAGGTATGTGAATAATTTTACTCTCACAGAGAGAAATAGGCTTTTTTCCTGAAGTTCAAAGCATCTCCTTTTCTTTATGTTCTGTATTCAGCAACAACTGTACCACATCTGCTTGTGGACTTGGGAGACATGTAGAAAGGGTGAGCAAGTGACAAGCAAGGAAAGGGAATTAGTATCTGGGTTTGCTTCAGTTCTCTTGCAAGGGAAGTTGTAAACAAATGTGGAGTTTAAAGGAGGATTATGCTATAGTGACTTCCTCCATTCGGCATGTTTCATATTAGTAGTTTAATGCCATAGAGAATAATGTAAATATAGTAGGCAGATCAGGATTAGATCAGGATACCAACTGTGTTCACCTGTATTAACTCCTTAGGCTCCACCTTTTATATGGTGCCATAGAAGTAACGATTTTTTAACTTTTTTTGTCAGTGCCTGCAGATTGGGTGAAAACTGACTGGGAGGTAAGAATGAACATCAAAGGGACGTTACATCTTCATATATATGTGTGCATATATAGGGGTGTGTGTATATATGTAACTTGTATATTAGGAAAGTGCATGAGGACAGTCTCTGTCAGTCCTTATCAATACTTAAAGTTTCTTTAACACAAATCCAAGAACCATTTTTTAACTTCCCATGTATGTACAAAGAAGAGACTCTCAGCTGCACTGAATAATTTCCTGATATTATTCTTCATAATGGTCAAGTTTTGCTCTTTAATGTTTATCTTGATATTTAGCTTACTTATCAGCAATACCTCTGTGTCAGTGACACTAGATAATGGTCCGTGGTGAAACACAAAAAAAATAGAACAGTACTGTTTGGCATGTGTCGTGGGAACATAACCTTGAAAATGGGGGAGTCAGCACCACTGTTAGCAAAGGGGAGTCTCATACCAGTTGCAAGACACGTGAGATAATGGTCTGTGGTGGCTCCTTCCCAAAAATCCCCTAAAAGTTCTGCAGTCCATTTTGGAAATCCCTGAACAGACACCCATTTGTACTAACTGCGCAGTCGTAGCAAATAGCCATAACTGGCCACTCTTTCCAATATAGGCTGGCCCTCTACATCGAAATGAGTGTGCCCTTTTGCTTAAAAAGCATAAAAGCCTGAGCCTCATGCAATGTGGAGAGGGAGAACCTCATACCACCCATGTCAACGTTGCCTCCATGGGGATGGCCACTAAGGTTGAGCCTGCCACCTAGCACTGTGATGGTGTCTCTCAGAGCTGGTTTGCTGATCATCATCAAATGGTCTTTGGGGTTGGTAGTCTAAACACTCACTATAAATAACTATCATTGTTTCTTTAACTCTTTGCCATCTCTTCCTCTCTATCTTGTCCTGTAATAATGAACTAGGTGTTTTATCCATTGTGTCTCGCCTCTCTCTCTCTCAACCTGGAATCCTTTAACTCTGGAACAACCTCTGACTTGATCGTACGACTTTCAAGCAAGAAAAGTCACCAAGGAATCTTTTAAAACTTGTAGTGCTTCAGAAAGGTAAACTTCAGGCCAGGTTCATCTCTTGTTCTCAAATCCCCCCAGCATTAAAATTGATGAAGAGATGATTTATCAGGATGGGAAGTATTCAACCGTAACACAGAAATTCAGTGCTCCATGTATGTCCTCGTTTGTCATTGTCTTTAGTCATTCGTCATTTATGATCATTACAGTTTTATGCAGCAACGCTTCAAGTTCTGTTTTGAAATAGCTCACATCATACATTTGTAAAACCCAATTTAAAATTTCTGAAAGTATGAATTTATATAAGACAGAAACTTAACGAGGCTCTTTGCAGTCCCAAATTCACACTTAATTTTCATGGGCCAAGCCATGCTGCTATGCAGCATCTTTATGTCTTCTTTCAGTGAATACTTTTTTTTCCTAAGCAGAAAAGCAAAATTTAGCCCTCGTTATATGTTCCTCCTTTTTTTTTTTTTTTCCTCAGAGAATAAAATACTTGAAAATAACTTGAATTTTCTACTGCAATCTTGTAAATTTTCATAGGACTTTATATTAGGGTTAATCAGATGATAAGAATCAATGCAGTTGATCATCTGATTAGCTGAACTAAATTGTAATTAGGTGCTAATGAAGATGATTTGTAAGCGTACAGCATGCATATAATTCTGAAGTTTGATTTCTAAAGCTTGAAAGTATTCTATTCTAATTTTTATTTTCCTCCATTTTGAATTGGTGTATTTGAATGCTGGATTACCTTCTGTTAAGATTGTAGAAAAAAAAAGGAATTTAGGTTGTTTTGTAAGGAGGTTGAAAAATGTTTGTGAATATCTAAAAATTTGCTTGAAATATGTTTCGCACTCTGATGGATAAGGTGGGTAGAAAATTGCCTGGATCACTGGGCTCCAAAGGTTATGATCAGGATTACAAACTCCAGCTGCCAGATGGTTACTCGTATCTCTTATCAATTTATACGGGTGCTAGTATTGCTTAACATTATTAAGAGCACAAATGTTGGGACACAGTGCCCTCTCTGCGACTTTGTGAATGATAACCTCTTAGAGGGAGTGGTTGATATGCTGGAAGACAGGACTTACGTCATTCATAATGTTATTATGTTATTATTCAGTGTTATTCAGAAGGAGGAGAACAGGATTGACAAGAATCTCATAACTTGCAACAAGGTAAATGCAAAGTTCCTCTTGAGGATGAATAACCCCATGCAACAGTATGGCTAGAAGCTGTATGTGAAAACCAGAAAAGCAGAGAACTACAATAGCCTTTGGGAAATTTAACGTAATTTTTGAGCAAAAATAATAATATTTGAAAAACGATAGAAACAAATCAACCCTAAAGAGATGAAACACTCAAATCCCATTAAAATTCAATGCACTCTTATTTCACTCACACAAACAAGGTTTCCAGTTCTTAAAATTAAAGGTAATTAGCCTTTGTTTGCATATTTGTTTTCAATTAAAAGTAATGATGTAGAAGTTAATTCTCCACTGTCTAATATTTGAGCCTTACACACACACACACAGAGAATCTCATTTGGGCCAAGATAGTCTGATAATGATTACAGAGAATTATAGTATGGTTTCATTAACTCCTGCAAAATCTTTTGGTTGCCTTGCTTACACAAGCTGTAGTTTGTTTAGGTAAAGGTGTAGGTTGCTGTACAGTTTGAAGAACCAGCTGTCATTGGAAAAACAAAGAAGACATTGTTCTGTTCAGCGTAGTTACTGTTCAACAGTTACTGATAAGAATAGTTTTGTGCTTTCAATAACTTGAATAGTATTGTTTGGAATAAAACACAACAGCCTCAACCCCTCTTTAGTATGGGTTAGCACACTACTCTGTCAATAAGGCAATAACAATAATAATAACTTGAAAAAGTAGCAGAGCAATTTGAGTATCATGATAAATGTTTCAGATAAATTGCTAGCTTATGCATTGACCTTGGTGAGCGCTTTTGTGGGAATGTAGGGTGATTATATACAACTTGTCAAACAAAACAATAGTTTATGATCTTCAAAATTAAATTGCCTCAGCATAATTGTAAAAAATGGCAAAAAAAAAGAGACATAAATGCAAGTAGCTTTTCAGGTCATGTCTTCATTAATAGCATGTCATTAAGCAAACTAAAAAGCGTTAACTGTGCCATATTTAGAGATTAAGTGGGAGCAGAACCTCATTAGCTCTAACAGGAAATTTCAGTCAGATGATAGCAGGGCTGGGAGCACTTCACTAAGTACATCTGTATAGTCCATCCTTATTAAAGGGTCATGTAGAGAAACAAGGCACCTTAAGTACTACAATATATTGAGCCGGCTGAGGGCCTTGTAGAGGGACTAGAGAGCTCCTCCTATCCTCCAAGAACCCATTTGCCAGTCTGACTTGAAAATGCCTAATGTTTAAAAGGTTAGAAGAAATGATTTGTCCAGGATGAGCCCAGAATGCTCAAGACCATAACCTCTGTGTGAAGCTGCCTTAGCAGCCTCTGTGGATTCAGTAGGAGACAAATATCCTCATATTCACACCACACCTTGCCTATATTGTTTAATTTTATTCTCTTCCAGCTTCTAGGTACATTTTGTTTGTTACCTCAGCTGTTCAGCACAGTGTCAGTGTGGACAGCCTTTGCATTCCCATCTGAATGCTGTGCTTCCCTAATCATTTGCTATGTGAGCAGTTTCAGCCAGTGGGAGCCAGCCCTATCTTTGCCTAAGTTGAAGGGGAGTGAAAGGCTGTAACAAAAGTGTAATGATGATGAACAGCTAAAGAAAAGGAGTAGGATCAAGTTTAAGCAAGCCAGCTATTTTCTACTGCAGTGCTCTGGGCTGAGGTTTCCAAGGGGCAGAGTGCCAATTTAGCCAGTCACTGTCATGGTTGTGATATGATAGCATCACCCATTATAACAAGGGTTAACTCCTGTCAGAAGTGACGGAGACATTTTTTATTCCATCCCCTCTTGCCTGGGTCAATTTGAACTGATATTTACTGAAATACATTAAAGCTAAGACAGCCATTAGTGAAATGTAATCCTACCAAAAAAACCCAAGAGAAATTCGTAATAAGTAGGGGAAAAAGACTTGGATTGCAGAAAAGATTGGCGATATCTGGACAGTACTCACTGCAAATGCAGAAAGTATTAAATTCAGTGCTAAGATTTGTTTTTCCCTACAGCAGCAGAAAGATTGCTGAAGCTAATCAGTAGCTGTTGAAGACACCGTTAATTCACTGTCACTTTTTTTCTTGCATCATTTCTGTGAAATTATTATTTTGTAGCCTTGTAACCCTGGAAAAACGGTGTTGCTGTTGCTTGCAAAAGGCCATAGTCTTTGTGTTAAAATAGCAAGATAGGCCTTAGGACCCATCAGGCTTTGTCTGGACTTGGTTTGGCCTGTGTGTGCTCTGGTTTAGCTTGTTTAGCTCTAACAACAATTGCCTGACAAACAGGTGCTACTACCTGTTTTTCTTTTTTTTAACCTAGCTTTTGTACAATTGTCTGGGGTGTGTATGTGTGTATAAATGTCCATATATCCATGCATATATATATAGTTAGCTATGTTTGTAACTGATAGATAGGAAAAGGAAGTAGTTTTTCTGTGCAGAATGAACTACCTATGACCCTGGAACAAAAATGCAATTTAGAAGTGTATAGGCAAGAGATAACAGCAGGGGGGTTGAATCTACAGGCACAGGATGATATCAAAGGACTGAGAAGTATAAATAACTCACCAATGGAAAATTATTGTTAAAAGAAGCAAGCCTGGGACCTGGGTAAAACCAATTTTAAGAGTAGGTAACAAAAAGAAGCAAGAACAGATGTCTAACGTGCATGGGAACACACCATATATAGTACATGTAAATGTAATGTGTACTTGCAATCTAGTGAAGAATGAGCATGTGAGCAGGCATGTAAAAATGACCTGAACTAGTTCCAGGGGTGAGAAGAAATAAAACATGGGTAAGGACAGGCAGAATGCCAGTAAGAAAAACATTGATTTTCAGAACTTTTAGCATAGATATTTTAACCTAACACATTTTTAGATACCAGTGTGAGTAACTGGACTAAATCTTTAGACTGTTAAGGCTTCTCTTATAGTAATTTCTCAGTTTTGCAAACAAAGTGTGTTCCTTTTGCTTGTATCTAGGTTTTAAGTGCAAGAAACATCAAGAATTTAAGCACAACCCTGCAAACTGGTGGGAATTATACAGCCTGCCCTGTAATTTTGCTGAAATAAATTGCTAGCACTTTTCTGCACAGCAGTGTGCGCAGCCTGGTGCAGTAGTGACTCTAAGCTGTGCCTCTCGCCCTCAATAAAGTTCCCAAGGGTTACCAGGGTTCTTTGCTTAGCAGAAGTAGCTGCTATGGTTGTTGAACAAGGAAGCACCTGTGACTAGGAAATCTACTAAATCTGTTTCAAAACAGATGAAGTCTGTCAGTTGAGCACTTGGAGGTCAAGCTACCCCGCTTTTCCATGGGGCTAGGAAAGCTAGCAGGTTACAAGCCATTTTTGTGTAGAAGAGAATACGAGATGAGCCATCATTATCTTGTTTATAGTCCAGAAATACTGCATCCTAACTTAGAGTTGAAATATTTACGCATTTAAGTAGCTGATCAGTTTGAGAAGAGTGAAATTCAGTAAAGCCCCCCCAATCCTCACAAATGTAAACACATAATCATTTTTAATAGCTAGTTTAACTTCACTGCAGCTATGTCCATAAAGACAAGGAAAATATAAACATTTCTAAGCTGAAATACTGAACTGCTTAATATATCTCATAGTGGCATATTTTAGTTCAGCTGTGTCCAACTACACATTGTCCTACCTATAAATACAGTCATTAGATTGCCCATGGAGCCTACCAAACGTGTCTGTAATCAGCAGTGTTATAATCTGAACACTTTCTGTATTGGTAGTTTGATCTATACAAACATGAATACAATAGTAGAGGGATTTTAAAAGTCAAATAAATGTCACTGGAGTGCAGTAGTAAATGTGTCCAAGGAACGTGCTACCTTAATTGAAAATTCAAATTACTGAGCATTGCTGCTTTTCAATAAAACATTTAGTGCTGTTGAATGGGAAATCAATAGCTGCTTTATAGAGCATTTTTCTTAAGCAGTAGGCAAGTGCTCAATTCCCCTTCAAAGGATTTTTATTCGTCTACCTTTAGTATTTACATTTCTTCTTTTTCTCTCTTCTCTACAGTGGAACAGTCTTTAGTGTCCTTTGTAAACCAAAATATAGAGCTCACTGGTAAAAAAACAGAGCATATGGTATTCAAATTTGGTAGTCATTGTTCTAGTTTAAAGCCATTATAAAGTCAGGTGCCTGAATACTTCTTTTTTCCTGAGTGAACACTTAATTTAGACTGTGTCCGCTGGGATGTCAGGAAATACTCTGGTTCACATTGGGTTAAGGTAGCATTTAATTTTAAGGCAGGAGCTTTGCCATTCTTGCAGCATAATTTGAGATTTGTCCTTGTTAGAGAAAAACAAAAAAAAGGTGACAGAGCAAATACGTAAAGATTCAGCAGGAAATGGTGGTAAAAATGTGCTGGAGATTTGTAGGTTGAAAGGAAATTGTAGGTACCTGTTAAAGCAGAGCTCTGTGGAATGTGAAGTTCTTGGAGAAGCTTCTCCATGATGCTTGATACAGACTGAGTTGACTCCTATTGCTTTTGATCTTTGAGCCACACATTTGACAGTCTTCCATCTGGGTAAGCTCTAGCATGACAGGACCAGGTTTTTTGTGTCACTTTGCCCTTTCTATTTTCACTTGCCTTCTTTCAGGAAGCAGCATGGAAACCACATTAGTATTCTGGTGCACAGAAATCAGAAATGCTACCTGCTACCTTCTCTTGTTGTACCTGCTACCTTTTCCTGTACGCTCACAAGGCAGTGACAGTGATGCTTTATACCAACTAAATCTGCAGCTTTGAGGCTTTGTGAAAGGACATACCACACCTCTCGGCTATTCCTGCCCCAGCTCTGTTCCAGCAAGTGCTTTCATATCCGGTGTGAAAACTATTACAATAATCTGTACCATAGTGATAAGAAAATTTTCAGATTTGCCGTACAACTTGTGGCAAGAAAAGCTATTGTGTTACAGAACACAGTGCACATAGGCTGCTGGGAGTTTTGAGTCAAAATTATATCTATCTTTGAGGATAAGTATGTAATAGGTCATTAAATTCCAGCATATAAATCACAGATACTGATTACAGCTGGTACTTGAATACACAGTGCCACCACATATAACATAGCCTGAAGTTTTGTGTATATTGTACATTCTCAAAGCTTTTAGAATTAATTCTAAGCATCCATTGTTTTCCAAAAGAGGAAAGAGCAATGACAGTGATACGTAAGAGTATAAGCTCCCAGGGCAATGTGCCTTGCTAAAAGAACAGGAATGAGCTTTAATTTAAGTTTGCAGATCAAAATAATTCCTTGGAACATGGATGAAAATAGCGTGTGCAAATATAGACTCATTTGTTTAAATGGAACTTGTCCTTTCATAGCATTTCGCTGATGTGACTTAGCAACAAGGATCATTAGCCTCTAAGCTAAAAATGAGAAAGAGAAAAGAGCCAGATCAAAGTATGTGTTACAGCAGGAAAACCACTGCGGATGCGTGCGCTGGAAGTACAAGATAAAGATTGCCTTTCTCTCTCAGCCTTGGGGTTGCCCCAGTACTGTAAGCAGATGCCCCCGTCTGTCCCTGTCCCCCCCCCCCCCCCTTTTTTTTTTCTGTTCTGCAGTTTATCGAATTAGCAGATTTGAGAAGCATGTGCACACAGAAAAATACCAAACTGATGTAGAGACTGGGGTGTGGGGACTGTTGCTGAAATTCTGTGTGTGGTCAAGCATGGAGAAACTATGGCTGTTCACCAGGAGGCAGAATCATCTGTATTTGTGAAAGCAGATGTAAATTCTGGAAGCTTTTTCAGGATCTTGTGTAGTTTGTTTTCAGCTAACTAAAAATACGAGTTTGATTTTTGTCTCATCTGTGAAAATCAGTGAGTGATGAAAGAACCAAGGCTCTGTTTCTTTGTTCACTGCATAGAAATATTGTCCTTAACCGACTCCTGACTTTTTCAGTCAACATATGACGCTTTTCTCTTTTTTATGAGCATATACATGAGTGCTAAATAGAGACTAAACCAAGTACAGGCTGCCTTTCCATCCTCATCTATCTTTCTCTTACACCAGACACTCCTTTCAGCCTGGTATGTGCTGTCCATGTATATCCTGGTTTGGTGCACGACTCTTTGGACACTTCCATGTCATGATACCTTTCTGGTTCAAGTATCAGAATCAGACAGAAAAGTTCCTGTTAGTACCTTTCCTGCAGGCCTGGTAAGTGTCCTCACCATCTGAGTATTGATCATCCTGGTTTAAGGGTTGGGTTTAAAGCAAAGGACAGCACAGTCTGCAACACCCTGCAGTTTGGTCCATTGCTAGCCCAGTCTGGGGACTTGGCTTGTGTGCACTCTGGCTTCTTAGGGCCAGTCTGCTTGGTGTCCTTCATGCAGGAAGAGGAATGTGAGATGTGGAGCGGGCAGGAGGGAAGGAAATGATAAAGGGCTTGATCTTGCTGCAGCGTGGAACCGGAATGTGATTGGAGCATCATCTGGGAGCTTGGAACTCTTCTGGAAGCCAGTATTGGTCAGATCATCAGTCTCTTTTTCAGTGTAGTCTATTTCATTTCTTTTCACAAAACTTCAAAGCTTTTAATTCTGTCCTGAATCAGAGTGTATGAAAAGCAGTTATTTGGAATCAGCTTGTAAATGGAAGATTTTTCTAGTTATTCCAGTCTCCTGGTATTTAAGTCATGATTTGGACATTGAAATGGTACATTATTATTAGTTTTCTGCTGGGTGGGGTGGGGTGGGGTGGAAGAAAGTAATGTACCAGCAAGTGCATAGGGCCAGAAGAGAGAAGGAGATAAGCAACTGAAAATAGATGACAAAAAGAAGAAATACACAACAAATGTTTGCTAGCATTTAGGCAAAATGACAGTGAAAGGTGGGTAAAATCACAGTTTAATTTTGAATGGGTCTTATTAACAAAATGAGTCACAGAAGCTGATGTCTGGAGGGCTATAGAATTAATGGTTCATCCTTTGCTTTACCTTGGGTTTAATTGAAGTTAGTGACTTTGTAAATAAGTTTAGTCAATATATCTTTAGTCTTTTTCTAATGAAAGTCACAGACATTGAGCAAAATAGCAAGGGATACAAAAATAACAGTAATGCCAGCACTTCTTGGGGAAGGATCCAGGAGGTTCTGAGAAGTAGCAAAAGAATGTAAAAAAAAAAGGGGTTTGGTTTTGGTTTGTTTTTTAATTTTCCTTTCAAAGGAACAAGAAATGCGAACACTTCCTGCTTCTTTCTTCCTAAAGTTCCTAAAACCTAGGGTTTTCTGTTTGTTTCTCACTCTACTGTGTTCTAGGTTTGCACTATTTGTGATGTCTGTGTCAAACAGGGTAACTGAGAAATGCTAAACAAATCAAATTGGTTAGAACATGTTTCCCCAGAGTGACATAAATCCTGGCATTTGAATGGTGTGCTCGGTTTCCTTGCACCAAGTGGGAAAAGCAATGGCTATTGCTAATACATAAGCTTTTTCTTAAACAGTGCTGAACAGCTTCTTCAAAATTAATTTCAGGCAAGACAAATGATACTGAGGAGCCAAGTCAACCCCCTCCTGACCTCCCCTAGGGGCTGTTTCCAAACTGCCACTGCTACTGCTTGTAAAGCAAGTCATGGGATCTGTCAGAGAGCAAGCCAAGGAACTGAGGCAGGGAGCCAGATTCAGCCTCTGGAGGCATTCCAGATTTTGCTGTCTCTGTCAGATGTTTGCTGATAATCTTCCATGTGTTGATATAAGGCTTCAAGAAAGGACTTCTGTCATAGCAAAGATACCCAAGTATGATGTTTTAGAATGTCGCCTTGTGTTTCAAATCCCGTGTTGTTGTAAAGTGCTCTCATAGCAGACTGAAGCACAGGGACAAAGTTGAAGCCCTGAGTACTGCTGGGTATTAAAGTGCACAGATTCCAAGATACGCATAAATCAACTCAGCAGCATAGATCTGACTATATTGTTTGTGTAGTGGTACTTTCTAAGTCTTATGGAACAGATTCATACCTTTTTATGTCCTCATCTTCTGTTCTATAAGAAATATGGATAGGAAGGCTAAGAAGAGGGTTTTAATGGTCTCGTGACATTACCCAGAGGATTCCAGAGGTTCTTTTTCCCCATTCCTATGAATACCGCAATGTGAGCAACACTGAAACGGAGCAATGCTCAATAGCACATAAAGCTTTCACATTTCAGGGGCTGGAAGTAATCTGAAACATCAAAATGTTTCTTCTGTTCGTTAAACTTCTTTTCTTTTTTTCTTTCTATTCAAGCATATGAGGCATTATAGCTGGTTTTAGACCCTATACATGGCTTTGTTCTGCTGATAGCAAAATAACCAGAGAAAAATGTGCTAGACTGCATTAAGTATTAACTTAATCAGAGGGTGGCCTAGCAGACCACATGCAGCTTTTAATTAGACACATGCAATTCTGTTTAAGGTGGTTGGCTTACACAGAGTTAAATGAGAACAGTTTGACCTTCTGTCTAGGGAGTGCTAAATGCTGTAGTACTCCAGACAGTGTAGTACAAGACACATTGCTAACCTTCCCATCGTATACAGTCCGCTGTGGCTGTTGCCAACTGGATCAAATGAACATTTGGAAAGGTGTGTTAAATAGTAGCCAGACCCCACTCTCTTAATTATGCACTTTCAACAGTATGCAGTACTAAATCATCCTTGCCCAGAGGTAGTATAATTACTGCTGAATAGCCTAATGCTGAATAACTTAATATATTAGAGGCAGTAATTATTCCCAGAATGTGTCTGTTCCACTTTGCCTATTTACTTGTGTTCTTCAGAAAAATTATCCCATGACTTAAATACACTTTAGGGCAGTCCTGGTTCTGGTCTGGAATATATTGGTCACAAACTCAGCCCTTTAACAGTAAACTAGAAGACTTCCTTAGAAGAGTGAAGTGGGAATGGAACAAATATCTTCAGTAGCTCTATAGCACATATTTTTAATCCTGCCATGGTCATGCTGTTCATTTTAATTTAATCTCTGCTGCCAACTCTTTTCTTTTGAATTGCTCAAAATCCTCCTGATTTGGAGTAAAGCTAAACTTGAAAACCCCAATAACTGAAGCCGCTTTTAATATTTTAATAACCCATTATAAGTCTATATTTGCAATGCGACAATTTTCATCAGATCCAATGCTGGATACTGCCCCGTTTCTTTCAGGCACACAGTCCTTGTCCTCCTTGCTCCGTTTCTGCCTGGTGTGAATGGGAACTGTTGATTGCTATTATCCACTTCTCTCCACTTAACTGCCTGTATTGCATTTGTGTCGAACAATAGCATGGTGATACTGGTTGTAGAGAGTTTGATGTAAAGTTTGGGAGCAATGTGTGGCCATTTCTGCATTTCTAGACTTTTTGTGATGTATCTAAAGGGTTTTCAAAAAGTTTATCCCACAAATGCTGATGTGGGAATATTTGCTCTGGGGGAGGGGTGTTAGCATTAGAGTGGCATTAACATTAACCCGCTGGAGGGTTTTGCAAAACTTTGACCATTATTTAATGTGATTTAAATTATTCAAAATCTGCATCACAGCGATGTGAATTTGAAAATGTTGCACTGGAAGTGTTTAGTTTTGAGTTGTAAACATGTAGTGTCAATCTGTCCACTTCTGTTTGCCTGGTAGTCTGGCCTCAGTGTGGTATGCTGTTTATCTGGAGATGTAGCCTTTGAGTCTCACAGTGATTTGGCAGTTAAGTTTTGCTTAATTTTGGTTTTAAGCTATGAAAGATGCCTCGCTAAAAGGAAACACCAAGAATAAAGCATTAAGTCTATACAGCCTCAAGCTAAACTGTCTGAATATGGCCCCTGTGATCTCAGTATTGTGTATTTGCCCAAGGTACAAAGCTCTGTGTAAAATCCCAGGCTCTGTTTCTGTGCGTGTTTAAATGTTGCACCAAACAGTTAAACTCCCAAGAATAAGTGGGGAACGGGTTATATAACTTCAGCAGACACTTACTCAAAAACGTATTTGCTTATAACCTTATCTGAATAAAGGCTGCCCTGATTCTGATATCTATAATGTTATTTCATTACCCTCACATTCAAACATGCATACAAATCTGACAAGCAGTAATTTCATTGGCTGAAAGCAACTTCCACTTTAGCAGCTGTATCTATTTTGGTGCATTGTCTTGGAGGCAGTGTCAATGAGCCTCCGCATTCAAGTGTTCAGTATTCAAGGGCTGAAGTTTTTGATTGGATGCAGACTAATATTAATCTTAAAAAGATCTAATAACCATCAAAAAGTCTAATTCATAATCTGTTTCCTTCAAGTCCCAAAGGAAAAAGGACATTTTTTTTAAGTCTGACAAAAATTCATTTTTATTTGCTGAAATTAGGGGTTTTTTTTAAACAAAATCACCACCCCCAAAACAGGATGTGAAACCAAAGAATTGAAGTGTCTGATGTTATGGCATGTGAAAACAAAGTCATTCTCTGTACCTTGGAGACAAGACCTACCAGATGAAAATCAAATAAACTAATTAGTGTTGAGCAAAGAACATTTTATATATTATGGCTCTCTGGGCTAATTTCACCCCTTTCCAACTACTCATTATATAAAACTCCTTAAATCAGTGGGACATAAGGCACTGTACTGAGAGCAAGGTCAATGAAACCCGACTCTTTCAGGATATAATGAATGGAGACAGAATTCTCTGAGGGATCTTCTTAATGTATGTCAGGAGCACAACAGATCACAGGCTAGTGATTATGAAACAGACCTGTAGTTCTTCCTCTCTCTTCCCTCTCCTCCCCTCAATGCTATTTCCATATTTTCTTTATCATTTTTAAACTAAATACAAAGCTTTAATAAGAAATTCTTATTATCTTATGGTGCCTCTTCATGAGAAAAAGGTAAAGGTGGCTACATGGAAAAAAAGCCCCAAAACAACAAAACCATAAAACCAGGGATATGTTCCAGCTGAAACTGATGAGCAGCCATGTAGTATGGCTTGCATTACTCTTCATTTTATGGAGGTATGATTTTTAAAGTGTAGCTTTCATGGCAGAATTCCTTCAAGTAGGTGGTCTGAACATATGGAAGGAAGGGGTCCAGTAACACTCCTGAAAGTTTATTCTAAAGCAAATGTTCATCTAAATTTACCCACTGCGAAGTGCATGTCTTTAAAAGTTAGGGTTTGGCAGTCACGGTCTGTGAACAGTTCTGGCAGAGGTTTTCCATCTCCAACTCCGCCAGTTTCAGATTATCTAGAAGTACTGGGTTTCGTTCTCATTGGAATGAAACTTTAGCATAATATTTCTCATACCGTGAAGTGACATGATAAATGCATTTTGCTAAAACTCTGTGAGGTCACACATACTCTCATTTTACCCAAAATCGCAGTCATTTCATACCAAGCCTGCATAGAGAAAGTCAGGGAGGGAAACAAAACAGAGAAAAGATCAGAGAATATCAGTTTTATTATATGAAGTAAGTACAAAGTACTTTTCCAGGCATGTAAGTTCTTGAACTGACTGGCATGAAACTAACTCAAGTTAGTTGAGTTACTGAGTATTTATGTTCAAAATTTAGCAGCTTTGATAAAGACATTCATACATCACAGCCTGTCCAGAGACCATCTTTAGCTGTATAATCCACTGGAAGGGAAATTTTGTAGGTTCTTAGTCTGTTGATAATAGTTGTGGACAATTTGTGTAACAGAGCAGCAGGAATCACTAGACTGCAGAGATGGATCTGAGCTGTTGACTCATTGTAATCAATTATTTATAGTTAGTAAAGTCTGTGGGGCTCAGTGTGGCAGTTGTACGTTACATGCTAACTTGTCCAAAACGTCCAGAACTGTCAGCTGAGATGCATAAGCAGAGAGGTTAGGAAATCCTGCAGGAAACCCAAGACATAGGCAGGCTTTATTTTGAATAAAAGAGGGATTTCAAAAAGTACTGGAAAAGCCCAAAGTAGACTTGGTATAATTTATAAAGAAGTATAACATCTGATGGAAATGCTGGACTCACTAGATAGCAGTCCAAGTGCAACAGGTACATGAGTTTTGGTTTCTTTTAGGTGGTGTTTGTCAAAAATATTTCAGTTAAGACATTTGAGGTACTTGAAGTATTCAAGTATTCAAAGAAAACCACGAAAAAGGATAATATAGCTCAAAACAAGAAACCTAAACCTTAAAGAATATTACATATTTCTGTTGAAATACATCTAAAAATTCTCAATGGCTATGTTTTGGATGCACAAATGCTCATTGACTCTTAAAATCATGGAAAACCAGAGAAGCAAACAAAAATGAATAGATCATCTTAATGCAGATTACCCATTAGGTTTTAGAGATGTACATGACCCATCCAAATCTCATAACTTGGTAGAATCATTTTTATTCCTTCAGATTCATTTCATTTATTAACAGCATGACTCATCCATACTAAGCACGAGAAACATATCTGCTTTACTATACAAAGCACAAATTGGTAATGTGGACGAAGCAAATATATTGGTTCTTCAAGGGCATTTCTGATTTATGTCTGAAGACAAATCCAGGGACATAAGGATGTTAAATTTAAAATAATGGATTTACTATTGGTGCTTTTGTAACGGTATTAATACAGCACCGCTGGAACTGTTGTTTGCATGGGTCTCTTCTGGCCTTTTTCCTCTTTGTTTTCTGTTTGCAAAGGGCAGGAGAACAAAATACTTGATTTAGCATAACCTTGTCAGTGTTTTGTTAGGCTGCCTTCAGTCATAGAGGCATGCCTGATAGTGTCGTGTAGCCTGTCTCTAATGATTTTTGATGTGGTTATCCTTAAGAAGCTATTTTTCTATGAACTGCTTGAAGATTTTATATCCTGAAGCATCTTTACTTTCTTTATTCATAACTAAATTGGAACACTCAATTTTGAAATAATAGTTAGTATGATTTATTATTCACCAAGGCAGCAATTGGAAAAGAAGCCAGTAGCAAATTACAATCGATTTGCACAATATAACAAATAAAATGTTTTATGGAAGCAGACTTGTTGTTTCAAGTGATATGTGATCCATGATAATATCTCCAAGATGCCTGCTTCTTTATTATCGTCAACCATTCACTAATCATCTTTCTACAAAAATACAACTGCACCCCATTTCCCCTTCCTTCCGCTGGTTCTGGCTCTGCAGTTTCTGCCTGGTTTTGTTTCAAAACGCTGTTGTTTAAGTAAAATCAACATCCGGAACTTCAAGAAATGCCTTGAGATGTCCTTGGAGTGAAAGCAGGTAAAATTACTTACCCTGTGATGGAATTGTAATAGCGCTTATGACGATGGACAGTAGGTACCAGACATGTTGAATGGTGGCCTTCAACAAATAACAAAAACTGGAGTGGCTAATCATGCACAAATCATTAAATCCATCCTAAAATAATATGTGTGATTACAGGTTCTTTCAGCTGTAACTTCACTAGAAGGTTATTCATGTGCATTTTCCAAGAAGGCAAGAGTGTATTTTTATAACAAAAACAATAACAAAAAAAAAACTAAATCCTTCTGCTGTACTTCTAACTCTTTGGTTTTAACCCCAAATGCTGCTAACCTGCAGTTCAGTTAGCACAGCCTAAGTGCAGTGTTCTTCCAAGTGCCAAGAACATTGCAGCTACAAGCTTTTGAGTTAATTCAAGAGTATTGCAGCTACAAGCTTTTGAGTTAATCCATAATATATTTAAAAAAATATAATTTAGCCCTGAGATCTTTATCTTTCCATGCTTTAGTGTATGTTTTCCTGGCTGTTGATGTTTTCCTGAGGAAGAAAAGGCAGCAGAAGCAAAAGATACTTGAACTGCAGAAAACTTTTTAGCCCAGAGATAGTAATGTGCCTAAATTAAATAGGTAACTAGCTATGGAATAGGAAGCTGTACTGAATCCTCTGGAACTCAGTGAGTGTGTTTCTTAGCTTGTGCTGGACATTTCACTGCATCCTTTAAATAACATAGATGAGTTGCAGAGGGATAAATTTTCTTCCACTAGTAAAGTATATTTGAGAGATTAGATCTACAAAGATGTTTAGGCATGTAAAGATGCAGATAAACACTGACAGGATCATCAGCAATTCCATGTTTAGGCCAGTGAGTTTATTCAGAATTAAGTGCATTATCCATGTAATTCACTTCCGAAAGTATCATCCATCGCCAAGCTGGATGTTTAAATGCCACTGTAAATCTGGCCCAGACTATCTTTATTTGTTAGCCAAGACTGAGGGAGAACACTGCAAAATTTACAGAATACAATGACAGAAATAGAGCTACTGGTTTACTTTATCCTTGAAAAAAGCACAGACTGCTTTCCAAACGTAGCTTGTTACTGTAGAGGAGATCATTCTGCCAAAACCACGTAGTAGAGCAGTAAGTTATCTAAAAAGCCTCAGGAGCTTCTTGACCAGACAGCACAATCTTTTAAGCCAGTTCTTTGATGGGCTATCAGCAGACAGAGAGCAATCTGTCTGTATCCATTCCTCCTATTGCTCTCCCAGGCTGCACCTTGGTTACTATTCCCTGAGTTAGTTGCATTTCTATGCATAGCCGTGCATTTAGTAATCCTTCATGGCTTTGCCTTACATGAATTCGTGCGACCTATTCTGAACCAGTGCACAGTCAGTATGAAAATGCACCCTTTCTTCAATCAAACTGACCTGGAAGCTGCAAAATGCAACTTTAACGCCAATTAATTAAACCATCAGCAGAAGGCTTAACCACTTTTCTTGCTATATTGTGCTACTTACAGAAGGAAAATAAAAATCAGCCAGTACATCGAGACTATTAAAGAACAAAAAGCTAGCCAGTATCTTCTTATTTGAGAAAAACAAGTTTAATTGTAACCAATGGAACAAATAAAAAGCTATTAAAAGATGTAAGAATGTTTTCTGAGACAGATGTGACTGAACAGCGCTTTTATGTAACTGTAAATAACCACAGTAATTATATATTAATGTTGCTATTCATCGCCTTCAGTGCAAGGGGTCCAGGGGAGACCATGTGGGAAGAAACCGTATGAAAGAGCGTAATTTCACCAGAGCAACATCTTCCAAATTGTTCTTAGTCGTTAGATTTCTATTTGCATGAGAAATCTTTCCTAAGAAAAGGGCAGCGCAGGAATCTTTTGTTCGCATGGCAGTCATCTGCTTTTGGAGGACTTCCTTGGGTTTTTCAAGTCTTTCATTTCGGAATTAAACTCTGCCACTTGGACAAGGCAGACAGGCAGCTAATTAGCCAAAAAATGGGCTTTGAGAGCTCTTGGAAAAAAATTTCACACTTTTGTAATGAAAATGATTGCAGAGGATATGGTATCGATTTGATAGTTTTTCAGCTGAAAATGTTTGCTAATTGGAGAACCAATTCTGTATTTTTATTCCCAGCACAGAAGCAAGAAGCTTCTGAATTAAGCATCAAGAGCAAATACTTGCTGAAGGGAAAATAAATCCAATAAGACCCCAGGATGGAATACTGGATGAAACAGCAGCCTGGCAGCCTTGCTTTGGGCATTCTAAAACTGGCCTATAAATGGACAGGTAGAAATAGTCATAAAAATGCATCAAAAAATTACAACCTATGAATGCTAGCAGGCAATTACTGCTGCCTAAGCTAATAACATTTTTCAACTATTGTTTTAATCAAAATGGTCCATGGGGTTGTAACAACTGCTGTTGTAATGATTAACAGTGAGATCCGAACCCTTCTGATGTGTTGCCTTGCTTTCAGAGACTTGTGTCTCTTTTCTGGCAAATCATTACCATGTGAAGGAAATGAGTAAAGAGGAAGACTAACAGTATTAAATGCTTCTTTTTTTCTTTCTGGTAACCCTTAAAAATTCCAACATAATACCTGAATATTATGAAAATAGATTTAGATGATTTTTAAAATGGGTGTCTTTTAATTTTTCTCTAGATAACTATTTCATCAGGCAGTGTTAAGCCTAGGGTAATGCTCTATTCAGGAAAGATAAATCACAGCCCATTTCTGTTTCAGATGTTCAAAAAGCAAAAAGTGTTTGGTGATCTATAGGAGCTGAATGTTTGCAGGCTGCTGGTAACTGCTGACAAATGACACCAATCGCTTCCTTATATCTGTATCCCTCTCTTTGAATTTTCTTAGGTTTGTTTGTTAGGGGTTTTTTTATATATAAATTTTCCTCTCTGTTCCATATCAGATATTGACAGTTCTGAAAAAGTGCCAGGCACCGTCTCAGGTAATTTCAATACATATATGGCCAGCAGTGCAAGTAGAAAAAAGAGCTATAGTAAAATCTCAGCAACAGTATGCTGCCAGCTCATCCCTTTCCTCTCCCACCCCCAAAACTAATATCTATGGAGCTACAGGATGCTTTCTAGGAAGATAACATAAACTACAGAAGTATGAATAAATACAAGAGTTCTGTTTTCTCCAATGCCTCTGCCTTGTTCCGTTCCACATCCCTTTCATGTCCCTCCAGTCATCCCTACTGTCTTGTTCCTTATATTAATTTTTCTGCTTTTTCTCCCCTTCCTTTGTTCTGGCCTTTCTTCTTCTGGAAAAGCATAACTTCAGTTCTGCTTATTCATTTTTGCCCATTCATTTTTCTTTTCTTTATTGTCTCTTGACCATGTAAGTCTCCTTCCCTCTATCCCAGAGATACTTTTTTGGTTCTTTGATTTCCCTGCCTATGATCTGTGTGCCCCTCCTTCTGTCTCTAATTCTTTCTGTTTGTCACATGCACTCTGTCTTACTCGCCCCCTTCCTCTGCATTCTGTCTCTGTTCTTTCTTTTTATGGCCTGATTGACTTCTTTGCTGTGGCCTTCCACATAACTGAGTTCATTCTTTTCTGCCTACCACAGTGCACAGCTGGCACATCCAGCTCTGTCCCCTGTTCTTATTTAGTTCTATCATTTCAGCTTCTGGACTTCTACCCTTCCACTGCCTCACTGGGCTGTGCCTAATGCTGCTTTGGTTTATTCTACTCAAAGGGTGTATAGCAGCCAGTTACCTAAAAGCAGGGCTCATGCCAGAGGCACTAGCCGTGCTGAGGTACCTCTGCAGCTCAGCATCCTCCCCCTGTCAGCTGGAGCGTGCTGGGGCTGGCTGCGAGGAAGGGAGGAATTGTAGCTGGTGCCTGCTGGGCTCTGATTGTTCTGCATTTCCCAGGGCTGCGAGATACAGAGCATAATTAGATCAGCAATGAAGCTTTTTACAGTTTGGAATAATTTGTTAGTCCCGCTGATGGTTTTGCACAGTGAAGGGTTGATTTTATATAGAAAGGTATTGAATTACGATATGTCAGTCATAATAATTAACAAGCTCTAGCTTTGCTTACTGCACCAGAATGGTGAAGGTTGTTTTCCTCCTTAGGTCAGTTCTAACTTGGATAACAAGTATTTGGAATTTTACTTTCACGTGTAAAGCCTCTTATAATACGTGAAGGTCCTTACTGAATCCAAAGCCTAGAGCAAAAGCCTGGTATTGATGAAATCTATATACACTGGACACTGGTATGACCCTTTGGTGTGATGGCTGCATTCCTGAGCATTCTTGTTCATACTCTGAAATTCTTACCTGCTAGTTTGGTTTCTGCTCATGACTTAACCAGTGTCCACTCCATGATGTCTGAGCACAATCTGGGGATTAGCATAGGTGAGGAATTGCCCCCTGCTAGGCAGCTGGGAGAGACCTGCCCTGCTTCAGGAGCAGGAGTTAGCTGTCCTTGATAGTTGGCCTAAGGGCCTGAATATAGCTCCTGGATTATTTCGCTTCCTGATGTCTGTAGCTACATCTCATCTCTTGGGTTCTTAACTTTTTAATTGTAATGTTTATTGCTCATGTTTGTCCCATCCAGAGCATTACTAACTTCCCTGGACAGTCATAGTAGAACTAAGTGACACATTCTCCAAATCATCTGGTACAATGGAAGTGGTCTCAAACTAATTGCCTGATATAGACTTCCTGTATGCATAAAATCCTTTGTCAGCTGTTACATAGAGAACCCCCTTCTTTATTGCTTGTTAGAGCTTCACTTCTGTCTTCATGTGATGCCATAATTCTTGTGTGCAAGAAGCAATAAATAGCTGACAGCGGTCTGTACACAGCGGAATGTGGTAGACAGCACAGGTCCAGCACAGAATGCAGGAAGTGTCCTCTGCTTGTCTCTCACCATTGTATTATCTGCCCATTCTTGCCTTTAATTTCTTTTAAACAGAAAATATGTGGGATTTTATTTTGAATTTCAGTCGTATTTGGGAAAAGTAATGTGTTACTTTTAACCTGGTCAAAGTCAATTCTATAGCATCCTATGGACTTGAGTTCAGACAAATCATTCACAGTAGTCATTTTGTGCCTGGAGTCCCAGACTTGCAGAGAGATAGATATAAATATGCCAATAGTAAGAGAGTTTTCTAAGAGCTGAATCAATTCCTCAGTTCCTTCCCTATACCAGTGTAGTATGTGGATCTATTATTTCATGTTGTTTATGAGCTTTGTGAAATTGGTAGGATAAGCCACAGCAGACCTGTATGAAATGTTCATTTTAAGGCTGCGTGGAGACCTCATAGCAGCCTTCCAGTATCTGAAGGGGGCCTATAGGGATGCTGGAGAGGGACTCTTCATTAGGGACTGTAGTAACAGGACAAGGGGTAACGGGTTAAAACTTAAACAGGGGAAGTTTAGGTTGGATATAAGGAGGAAATTCTTTCCTGTTAGGGTGGTGAGGCACTGGAATGGGTTGCCCAGGGAGGTTGTGAATGCTCCATCCCTGGCAGTGTTCAAGACCAGGTTGGACGAGGCCTTGGGTGATATGATTTAGCGTAGGGTGTCCCTGCCCACAGCTGGGGGTTGGAACTTGATGATCTTAAGGTCCTTTCCAACCCTAACTATTCTATGATCCTATGATTCTATGTGTATATATATATATATATATGTATATATACACAAAATAGTTTTGTTTTTTTTTTTCCCTAGAGGGGTGAATGTATAAATGTCTGTACTGTTTTTGTTTGGATGCTAGTTTGCTTGGATCGCTCTCACCCATCTTACACCATTGAAAGTCTATGCAATGTGGTTAATTTATGTCAGGCCAGGTAAAAAAAAGACAATCATTGGCAAGGCGAAAGTTTTTAAATTCCTTACAGAAATCAAATTTTTGAGTAAGAATTTTCTTCTGTCCACTGTTTATTCCATGTGGCTTTGAAATGGGAAAGGCCTTCTAGCGTCAGAAAGTACTTTCCCGCGCTTTTCTGCAGGGACGTCGTAAATTGATCCCACATTGTTAGTTACTGAAATAAGAAGCTTGCTTTCCTGCCTCCCTCCCCCCCTCGCCACGTGTGTGTATAGTGTGCTTGTCATTGACCCATCTCCTTCACCCTTCCCTCAGGAACAGAAATTATACCAACTATTTATGTGGAAGTTAGTCTTGGATGTATTTGCTAAACATTATGTTCTGCACATCTGAGTTGTTAAAAGTTCAAGATGACAATGTGAATCTCGATGTATTTTCTCAGCAGTGATTTCAGCTCTCAATTTCTTTAAGTACTGTTTATTCTGAGATGCATTCCTGTGTGATCTTGCATTTGAAGTAATTCATGTTAGTGTTTAGAGCGGAAAGCATTTTGTTCTGCGAACATACCCGGTGATAATGTAGGAAACTATCAGCAGATCTTAACTCAGATTTTCATTTCTGTAAGACTTTCTCAGGGCGCTCTGATTACAAGGCTGGGGTTGAGGTGTCTTTATTCCAATCTCAGCTGTCTCTGTTAGCTACCAAGTACAAGTTTCTGACTTCTTCCCACCCACCCACTCCCAATTTTTTGCTCTAGGTGCTCTGTTACAATGCCTCCTACATAGCATGGTAGTGATGATTCATTCCTAACATATACAAGGTGCTTCTATGCCTTTCATTCCAAGTGGAAAGTTACAGACAAATGTGGTAATTTTTGTTCAATACTTCATATTGAAAAAGTCTTCAAAGTATGTTATATCTTTTAGTGACAGGGTTATCTGTTTCCTTCCAGGAAATTAGGAGCCTTGTCCACTTTGACTCCATGTTTGTTACAAGGAGCTGTATAGTAATTTGAAAATACTTTGAGTTCTGAAACATATATTCATGTCCACAAGGGAACAGGTCCTCTGTACAGGGCTACTGGAACCTGCATTTCTTGGTCACTATATAATGATCATTTGCAAGTCATTATAATCTGATCAAGCAATACCCACAAACATGAAGAAAACATGGTATGAATTATTTATACTCTCACCTACCTACCAACGAAGAGGAAGTTAACCTCTTATTTAGAATAAAATCACAGCTCTGGTAGACACATATATTATGGCGAAAGGATCAAAGATGTGATGGCTGTGCTATTTCTTCTAGCAGAACTCTGACAAGGCAATTCTAAAATAATATCTTTATATACTTATATTTAACTGTGTTTGCATGTAGGTAAATACAACTGCATATACATATATATATATATATAAATATTATTCTTATATACGGTGCATTTATATAATACACAATTTATGTAAGAAAAACATAAACAGTTTAAATATATTTATAGTTTCATACTTTTGACTTGAAAAACAGACTGTTTTTTTTCTTTAAGAAACTTCAGTGATTGGCACACTTGAGAATACTTTCCCTGCTGAGATTTACAGAACACTAGATCCTTCTCCCATTCACTGGGATGAATTGGTCAAAGGAATATTGGAGTATATCTATAGCTTTCATTTAAAAACTGGCCAGATAAATTTTGAAGTCTTATTCTTGGAACTTCTGACTGGATAAAAGACTTTGAAACACAACATTCTGAAATGTCTACAAGGAAAGGATACCAGGTGTTACCTAAACTACCTCTGACAGTACATCATGGTAGATGTGGTGGGTTGACCCTGGCTGCGCTCAGTTCCCACCAGAACTGCTTTGTCACTCCCCTCCTCAGCTAGAGCTGGAGAGAAAATACAACAGAAGGCTCATTATTGAGTTAAACTTTATTTCATATAGACAAGCTTGTAATTGTTTCCTTTGTAGCTTCAGCCTCCATGATGTGACATTGGTTGAGTAAAATACTTAAGTTTATATTGCTTTTTAAGTTAGCAAGCAGTTCTCAAAAGTGATTAAAAAGAGTAATTGCCTATCCTAGTAAGTGTATGTAAAATCTGTAAGCCTATGTCTAAGCTAATCATGTTTATAATTCACTGCATTCATACTTTAAATAACCTGTCATTGTTAATAATCTCAGTTTGCACGCACCTATTTAAGAAACAAGATAATGTGCCAAGAGAGTATGTTTAAATAATATTCTAGATGCAGTGTCAACAAAAGAAAAGCAGGAAATAGAGAAATAAGGCTGCCACATCATTTTCATCTGTTTTATAGTAAATTCCATTGAGATGTCAGATCAGGTCACAATTACAAATGAGCTACAGAATCAGTGCATAGAAAATGAATTAGGGAAAAGGCTGATGCTAACTGATTTTTTTTTCATTTGTCATAACTTAAATAAATGCGGGTGGCTTGTTTTTGTTTTAATTAATATACACTTAATACTATCTTATAAAATGTCATTGTATTGATTCTGATGTACATATCAGGTAAATTCAAGCCCTATTGACTTTTAGTTTCAATTAAAGTGTTGGTTAGCATTGATAAGAAACGCTGACTCAGTCCAATTGCCCAATGAAGTGGCCTCTTTTCACTGAAGTAGCAATCTATTTCTCTGTTCAAGAACTACCACTACCTTCTGATCTTGGAGTTCAGTTAGTAATTTTCTTTTTCTTATTCTGGAGTTTAGCTCAGCAGAATTTGTTTCTGTTGAAGAACTTGACCTGCAGTTCCAACTGTGCTGTCTAGGAAAGATTCAGCAGAACATTTTATACTTTCTCTTCTGAAGCACCTCAGACTTTTTAACTATGGAAGCCATCATTTTCTGATTCTAAGTCATAGGAAAAGGTCAAGAAAGGACTAGGTCCAAGAAATTAGTATCAGCTTCATCAAAATACAGTAAAGTTTTAATGAACATTTTCTTTTAGGTCTTCTTCCCCCTAGTCCACATGGAATACTGTGGTAATCAAACACTTTTCATTAGTTCTTTTACATAAATATATATATATTAAATATATTCCTTTGGAAAACACTTTGGATCTAGGAGTGGAAATGAAAGAAGGTGTAGGGAGGAAGACCTATTTTTTCCAGCACATTGGAAGACAGCGGAGACTATCCTTATGGTCAGAAGACCAATTAAAAATGAATCTTCCAGCTTCTCCTCAGGGAGGCAGGAAAGACCAGGATCGTGGAGGACAAATGCATGACAGAGAAATGCAATTAATTTTTGAAATAGGATGAACCCTGCAGATCTTGTCCCCATCAGACCTCAGTTACTGAAAGGGCTAATGGCTCTGAAGCATAGTATTTTCCCCCCAAAATACTCTTCAGAATTTTTATTTCATTTTTATCCATCTCGTAGGCCCTTACTGGTAGAGGGGTTTGAATCTTCAGGCTTGATTATCCCTTGTATATCAAACGAAGGGGAAGACATATGTACCCATATTAAATTAGGGGGCACCATCTCTGTTTGTACTGACTAGATGTCATGTAGCCAGCGCCAGATGGAGAAGAACCATAAATCCATTCCTGGCTCACTCCAAAAAAAGATGTTTCCAGCCACATTTTATTTGAAATTCCAGGTCCTTCTCTTAGTCCTAAACCCCCTTTGATCTTTGTCCAGGCTAGTGAAGATTTGAGAGGGTCAATATCCTCTTTGGCTTTAGCTGAAACCATTTGTTCTGAAACAGCTTTTCCTTAGCACCATTGAAACCTGCTACTCCGGATTATTTCTGCAATTAGCAATTTGGCAACTTCTTTTGTCTAAAGATGCCACAGATGCTGCGTAGTCATTTAATCAAAATTGAAGATTCATTTTCTTTGTGCTTTGAACTGCTAATGTGTCATTTCAGTCCTTTACTGATAGTCCTGTGAGTATATCACCAGACAATCATAAGCACCAGTATCAGTTTATGCTGTGTGTTCTTTTATGTCTTGCTTTACAGCTTGGGCAGGTAGCACACAGTAAAGTCTTCTTTTTTTTAGTTGAAACCTTCATATTCTTCATGCTGTTCCAAAGAAGCATTTAAACTCTGTTTTGTAATGGTTAGCCTCCTAATGATTTACAGTAGTGATGTGCAGGGTTTAAATCTTGTAACGAGTAATCTCCAGAATATTTGCTACCAGGTTTAAGAATCATTCACCCAAAGCAGGCAGTGCTGTACACGTCCCAGGAGCTTAATGAAGTGCTCTCTGATGCTTCTGCAAAAATTGTGGTGGAGATTTGGCCATTGGTATTCACCAGCCAGTTTAGACAGGGAAAAAAGCCACCTAAAATACTGCAGCTTCCCTTTTAATCGCATCTTTGTTTCACAATCAGGGCTTTATACTGTGAACAATTTAGAATGTCTATATTGATTAAACCTTAGGAGTCTTCACTTTAAATTCTGTCTGGTATTCTGCAAACTATAATGAACATTACCGAATGCCTGGCGTCTTCTGGGAAACACCTTGAGATTATCAAGTTTAATTTCCCCTAGGAAGTTCTTACAGCACTGCAATCAAGCTAACTTTTACTCTCTGTAATGGAATAAGATTTAATCTACAATTTTTTTAACCATCAGCATTTCCTAATTTTCTTCTTCTAAAAAAGCAAAAGAACAGAGTTTTGCTCAGTTTTTAGGTTACTAATATAGTTTTTCCCCACAGTGCAACTATTGACTGTCCTGTCCCTTTTTAGTACGCTGAATATGTACAAGCAGCTTAAACCCTATGGTTGGTAAGGAATTTATGTAAATATTGCAATTAAATCTTGTCTGTAATAACAGGTGACCTTTAATCTGGTATATACTGAGTCCCCTAATCTCTCAGATTGTAATTGAGTGATGAAGATGCAAGGCTTTATGAAAGAAAGGCAGATCATAAGAAAATTATTTTTTTGTGTAAGCAATGATTTTCCAATTACTACTCTCAGCTGGGATGGAAAAACATCTGACTCGTGATGTGTTCTGATCCAAAATGAATCCTTTTGTAACTGTCCCTTTTTTGATTAAAGAGTAGGTTTTCTTTCTTTCATGAAAACCCTCAACCCCTATGGTAATTTTAATGTGAGTTGTATATTTTTTCTGTCCCAGGATATTATTAAAGTATAGTACTTATTAAAGAGGTATGTGGATAAATGATCCTTAGAATGGTTTTACTGTCTATAAACATTGCTTTTAGGGTAAACTGTATATATTACATGTGAAAGGATAAGTCCCTGAACAGTGGGCAAGCTTGCTTTTTCAGTTTATGAAGTGAATATCCAGCAGTTATAATAAATATTTTTAAGACATGTAAAAATAGTTGTAGATGCTGAATAATGGAGTTAAGGTTGTGGTGACATGATATGTGTGCATGATACATAGGGATAAAATCTGAGTGGCCAGAAATTCTGGGGAAGTATCGATGAAACATTTGCTGTGCCTGTGTCACAGAAGAGACGTTTTAAAAGATCGGCTGTGCTTACAGCCCCTATGTAGGGTAGCTTGAAATGTGATGATAGAAAGGGCTGTATAAGAATGAGGTGCTTGTTTATTGTAAACTGTTGTGGTGTTCTGCTTATGGTTTTGCTTCCAGTCCTTACATTTGCTTGTATCTTCCAACGTTGTTAATAGTGGGGAAAACTTGTTCCCCATTTGTCTTTTTATCAAAATCAATAGTTTTTAGATGCTAATGTAGGGCAATATCAGTCTGGCACATTACTGTGTATTTTAAGTATGTAGTATCTGCTGTTGAGCAGGCACGACCTGCACTGAAACAAGGGGATGGGGGTAAGGTCTGTGTATGTGTTCTGCACATGTGACTTGCTCTGCAGCACTCTGGTAGTGCGCTGCGTGTTGGTAGGTCCAGTTGATCTTCACTGATCCAGGCAAAACTCCCACGAGGGGAGCATTCATCTGTGCTTTTGTCATTCCTCTTATAGCCAGGGGCTGGGGATCACCTCAGGGGGAAGATAGACAAACAAATCAAGCTAAGCAATGGACACAGTTTCTGTAGTTCATACCTTTGCTCTTCAAGACGTTTATTCTCATCTTCATGCTGCCATCTGTGTTACATTTATATTCTAAAGGTGTAAAGCTTTGTGCTTCACAAGGAAGTAGAATTCAGCCTCCTGGTCAGTGCATTACCTGACATCTCAGAGAGCACTGTTCCTTTGCAGAGGACGAAAGATCATTGCCGTTTCAGCCTGGGGTAAAACCCAAGCAAATTTAAATTTTGTATGAAAAAAAGCTTTAAAAATTTATATTTTGCTGTTGACAGATTTCTATTTTAATCTATGTATTAAAGAACTATGTTAAAAAAGACAGTACCTTATGCTTAAAACCTCAAAACATTTGACTAGCTTATCCTGTACCTACTGTGGAACTTAAATAAAAAATACAGGGTAATTTTATTTTCACCCTTGGAACAGAATTTCATTGACATTGATGTGGTCTCATTGAACATAAATATTCTGGGTTGTTTTATTTTATAATTCCAAAGAAAACACACAGCTCAGAAAGTGCCAAACCATCCTATTTCCTTTAAATCTATAGGTAAAAAAAGAACAGCCTTTATAAACTGTGAATGAGATTAACGCACTCGTACACTTAAAATTACCAGTAAATCCTTTTAAAGGTTTAAGTACTTCAGCACTTTTAATTCTCCTTGGCCTGCGTTATATCAAGAGGGGACCCACAGGAATCTGCAAGAAATCCATGTGGCCCCCACCTGTAAATGAAAGACTGGTAAATATTCTCTGAGGGATCAATGAGAGGTGTTCCAGGAGAACCAAGTGAGAACAAGGACAGAAAAGCAACAGGGGAAAAGATTTTAAGGAAATGACAGGTCACTTGCTGTTTACAGTGGCTGATAGGCAAGTACAGAGGGGCATGGATAACTGAAAACATAAATGTAGCAAAGGATGGGGGTTTTGTAAAGATGAGCGAAGTTCTGTTTTCTTGTATGGCAAATGGAGAAGAGCTACAAAGGGAACAGAAAGGTTACTTTGCACAGTTTCTCTGTATTGCCATAGACAGAATGGGAGCATAAATAATGCAGCAATTGAGAAGGTAATCGAGAGCAGTGGCAAGGTTGGTGGGTTTACAAGCATGAGATTAAAAATGGGATTTAAGAGTTGTTACTGACCATTTAGAAAAGTGGCAGAAATGACAAAGTGAATCTCTTGATACTGTAGCTGTAGTAGTCATGAGCCTGCTGGAAGTTGTCATTGGCAGCATGGTGCAATAAATACAATAGCATGAGCTGAGCAACACAGACACAGCTCCAAAAGAAGCAGGAGGAAAGAGATTTGCCTGTAGGAGAGAGCAATTCAGCAGGCATAGATCACGCGTGGTTTGTGGTTAAGACATTTTTCTCCTACAAATAGTACAGAAATGGTCCACTAGGAATTCCTCCTTCTGCAAAGTCAGTGCCTCTTTATGACTACAGTCCAGAAGACTTCAGGTACATATTTGCTCTCCTTGAGCAATTTTTTCCTAAAAAATATTTGCTTCCTTATTCTTCAATCCTTGCAGCTGTTTGCTAAAAAGAAAGGGACCTGATGGTGAACACAGGTTTCATAAATGCCAAGACAATTTTGCCATATGAATTTAAAATGTGGCTTGAACTAAAATCATTGATATTTCATAGGTTGGTTGTGTTGTTTACGTAGGACCCTAATCACTTGAGGAATGTTTCAACTTTTTAACTGATACTTGGTGCATTCTAATTAGTAAATTAATCTTGTGGGTACACAGCAACTCAGCATACCTGGGGTCACACTGAGTAGAGGTATTTTTTGTTGCTATCTGCAGATTGTCTTGACATGCAGCATATACCCACAGGGTCAGAAGAATTGCCCTTTGATTACATGTACAATAATATGGATCTCCCAAGGTATTCAAGTGGTTAATTAAATATCAAGTAATTGCTAAAACTACTAAGTGACATTTAATTAGTATGTTAATTGATATCAAATTTGCTCTCACTATCTTGTTTTATGTTAATAAAATCCCTAAACATTTCTTTGAAGTAGATTAGGAAACAATGCGCTTCAAATGTACTAATGCAAAACAGCCTGAAGCATTACTTCTGCTCGTGGAATGTAACTTCTGACTTAAATTTTTACCCCAGCTGTTTTACTTTGTCTATATTTAGACTTACTTTGTGCTAAGAGTATATTCTGTCTAGTTGCATAGACCTCTTTTGGAATGGACTTTGACTTTTCTAAGCCTGCAATCCCTTAGAAGTCTATTTAAAGTGTGATAACTGTTAAAAAACCCTAGGGCTGCCTCTCTTCCCTTTGACACCTACCGAGTAGAGAGCAAGGCATATGGGGTATGCATAGTGCCTCCATTTGACTAATAGGAATGATGGATTTCCACACTGCCTCCTGATGTGGCTTGTAGAAATCTGTGCTTCTCGCTTAATAGAAAATTGCCATCAAAATATTAAGTGACAGATTATTCTGCAGCAGCAAAATGCTGCCTCGGTGTTAGCATGCACAAGGAAGGGTCTTCCCCTCCTCCTCTCTGTGAGCCTACCCAGGCAACAGCCCTGCTTTACCTTTCAGCTGCAAGCTTCCAAAACTTTCACTGCTTGCTTTAAAGAGCCCAACTATAATATAGAATAGATGCTTTTAGGCGTGTGTCCAAAAAAAAACCCGACTGAACTCCAGACCAGCCAGAGCCCCAAGCTTGTCCTTTCTTCCAACCACCAAAGTGTTCCCAGCAGCCTCATGAAGAACAGGTGAACAGACCAAAGTGGAATCTATTAAGAAAAAAGTTGTTTTCATAATGTCTAATTTGAAAATATACTGCAAAAAACCCCAAAACAACTCTATGAATATTCATGTGAATTTCTGAATGAATTCCTTTCAGCTGTGCTCATGCCTTTTGTGTGTCAGCTTTCTGTGGAGTTTCTTCTGCGTTTTATTGGTGCCAATGCACAGAAGAGAGTTGGTTTTACATTCAGGATCACAAAAAGCAGTCTCATTTATTCTCCATGAACATTCACACTCAATTACTTCAGAAGAGTCCAACTGGGGAATAGAAACAATGGAGTATGGCCATGCACAACTAACTACACAGCTCTGATTCTAACCTTCGCAGCTTCAAAATCTGGAATATACGTGTAAGCAATATACACACTATAAAGGGAAGTGGGTTGAGAGGAGACTGTCAAGAGAGTTTTGAGTTATGAATAATGAAAATTGTGATCTGTTTATTCACGGATATGTCACATAGAAGATAAAAAAGGGGCAAAATTGGTTAAAAAAATTACTCACTACGAAGTACTCAGCTCTAGTTACATGTCGTCCAGATATTGTGATAGAACTGGGAATCCAGCAGAATGATCATGATAGGCAAAAGATGACACTGATTTTCAACTATTATAGATTGATTAATTTGAACTTCTGTGACTTCTTATGAATGACATTGATATAGATTTAATAAATAGTTTCACCCTATAGAAAGTTTGGATATATCGTGATTATCCACATTTTCTAATACGAAGTTTTTTAGCAAGAGTGGAATATTTTAAACATTCTATATTACAAAATGGATATTGCTGGTATTTGTAAGTAGCCTTTCTATCAGTTCAGAATGTCCTCTGCAAAGTTGATGCTACTTGTGAGACGTGCCTGTAAACATGAATAATGCATGTGAACAGTAGCATATTTAGAAGTTGTGAAAAATACTATACAGGTCAAAAAAAAAAATAAATTCAGAATTTCCCTGTTTGTTTATAAAAATCTCCCAACAAACTTGTCATAGGAGGTAGAAGTCTTCAGTGCCCGTTATGCCTTGTCTGTTAGCCCTCTCGGATAATGTCAGCTCCAGAAGTATTTTAAAATGCACTCCAGCTCTCCCTGTTTGTGGTCAGTATCACCAGAGCTCCCACCTCCTGCACTGTCTTTTCCTGCTTTCCACTTCATCCTTTTGCAGTGTCTTGCCTTTGCCTTGAGGTCCTGTGGGTCCCCCTTGCCCCCCTCATATATCCAAGGGTTGGTAATGTCCAGCTCTCATGTCCCTGACAGCTGTCCTTCTGTCGCCACGCTTCCCGAGCAGCGAGGGAGGCAGTCTATCACAATATGCCATGCATCGTTTATGGGAAGCAGTTCCAAGTCATTGCCAAATCATTAGGCAAATGACTGCATTTGAAACACCCTGTAGGGATTCAGTGGAAGCTACTGCTTTGCACATAAGTGAGACACAGCTAATCAGCCGCTTGCAACAAAACAGCCATTCCTGCTCCTGGGAGTGCCTGGGAAGTTACTTGGTGCAGTGAACAGCAGCTCCTTGCAGTGGGCCCCAGGAGCTCTGCAGAGCCTGAGTCCCGGAGCCAGCTCACAGCAAAGGCAAGGCAAGGGGCACAGGGTAGCAGGACCCTCTTTAGACAGCCTGGGAGCCACCATCTGGCACTGACACCAATGCAGAACTACCTGTGTGTGTGAGGAGTAACCCAGTGCCCTCAGGCAGGAGTCTGCAGCGCCTTGCTTCCGTGTCAGGACCTGCTCCTGTCTCCTATGATATTCAGCTCAGTGTCCACCTTTCTCTCTCCACTTCAAGCATTTTATGGCTGCAGCTTCTTTATGCTCTTCTAATTTCCAGATTTTACTGAATGTATTTTACCTCCACAGTGTATCATGCTCCCTGGTGATTCAAACCAGCATTACTGAGTGCTGGATTGATACGCTTGCAGCCAAGAAAGCCATGTCTGTCTTAGATATGATTGCTGATTGCTTTGAGTATAATTCTGGGCACGTCTTCTAGCAAACTACATAGCCTAAAACCGAATAGTACCTTGGGCTGTAAATACACCAGTGCTGGTGTTAATGCTTTGTAGCATTGCTGGGCTTTCATTTTCACTGCAAAATTAGAAAGACAACCAGTTCTTACCAAGAGCGAAGCCAGTAGTTTGATTATTTTCTGCATGGCTAATATGATTTCAGTTGTTTCAATTATATTTGTTCAGGCATGAAATGCATTGTAGATCATCCAGCTAATTAAGAAGGAATGTACTTTTCTTTAAATCATGTGTCCAGCAAGCTAAGTCTAAGCCCACCAGTTAAGAACTGGCAATGTGAAGCAGAAATTGAAGCACACAGCTATAAATGAAATAGGCCTTACAGCCCTGCCTGCAGCACTACAGTTGCATCAGGCCTCAGCTGTGATTCATATGGCTGTGGGCATGTGATGTAAATTTATACAGTGGTTTTTAGAGGAGGACTTTTTAGGAATGTGTGTCTGAAAAGATAAAAAATATTTTAAAGCATTCAACAACCTCTGTTTTATGACCTCAGAACTTGTTTCCCCGTAAAATACAGCAATAAAGGGTGGGCTTTGATTTGTTCTGTTACTACCTTCAGCAATAGGAGCATAATGCTGTACTCACATATGTTATAATGATGTATGAGCAAAACTGCAACATCAGTTGCATAGCTGTTGATAAACATTGCATAACTGCTGCAGCAGCCATGCCTGACCAGAGTTATTGTCACATGAGCTTTCGTATTTAATAAGCAACACCTCATTTTGTCTGTTAAATATAAAAAAATACTGAGTTTAGAAAACACTAAGGATATAAGTGGTTTATAAATGATGCAATTTCTTTTCAGCATATCTTAGATTTACATAAAGTTATCAGTTATCTTAATAGTGCAGGAAATTTGGTGCTTATTTTATAAGTACATACACTGAGTATATATGTTTGTATAATTTCCTAATCGTTAGCTTTTTTAATGTGCTCAGTTTTTATAATGTATGCATCTGCCAACTGCAGAAATTTACATTTCACATCTACCCACATAAGAAAGAGCAGTGACCTCTCTGTGTATATAAATATATACGCAGAAAAACTTAGGACTGGAAAGTTAACAATCAGCAGTGGTAGAGTGAGAGTCCTCAGGCTACACATCCAGCCTGGTGGGAGCAAACTGAGGGGCTCCCTGCCAGGCTCAGGGGTGATGGCTCTGGGGTCTCCTCTGTGGACATAGACTGGACAAGAGTCACACCAGTGTGCACCACACTACACAGGGAGACCAGACCCCCCCCACTCTACGTACATCCTGGCTGTGGGGCAGGGGAACGGTCCAGTTCTCTGTCAGCCACAGCGGCTGCTGTTATGAAGTTGCACAGGGGAAAGGTTTCTTTTGTTCTGCACGACGTGGTTGATTTAGCAGTGTGTAACTGAAGGATCTGCAGTGCAAAGACTGTGGAGCTTAAGGCAGTGAACAGTCCTGTTGGCTGCTGCCACCAGAGGGTGAATCAATGCTGCTGCGCTGCACCCTCTGTGCTCTGGGCAGGGGGGAGTGCTGAGCCTCTGAGCAGCCAACTGGGGAGCCCTGCTCTGGACCTCCTCTTTGAATACTTGCACGTCTTTTTCACAAATTCATTTGCTCTTTGGTCTGAACTTCAGAATGGCCTGAAATGTGGGAGCTGAATCTTTGCCGAAATGTCATTCTAAGGCACAGCCTCGCATGGAATATTTGAGTCAGCTTGGCCAAACATGAACAAATTTGAGACCAGATTAAGAGTACTTGGCACTTTCTTGGTAACACTGTTTAAAAAAGATAATACTGCCAGCCCTGCTAACAAAATCACAGTATAAGCATTGCTTAAAATTGCTAAATACAGTCCTAGAAGATGGTTGGTTTGATTAGAAAGATTGCTGTGGTAGAAAACTATTTTAAAAGGCTGTGTATACATTTTGGTAGATTTTTAGTATAGCAGTGCTGTCTGTAGTCTAGTTTTGAAAGGGTTTTTGACATCCCTTTCTTCTATAAAATTAATCTATTGGCAGTGTTCAAGGCCAGGATGGACAGAGCCTTGGACAACATTGTCTAGTGTGAGGCATCCCTGCCTATGGCAGGGGGCTTGCAACTAGATGACCCAAACCATTCTATGCTTATATCAGGGTTTTTTAAGATTCTTCCAGTTTTCAGGATATGATGTGGATGTTTCACAAAAAGAGACTGAATTTGGTTTGGCCTTAGGAAAAATATTCTCTGTACAGATTCTATTTTATAAGACTAAATGCAGGTTTGGGAAAATACAAAGAGGTAGATTTTTCAAAGGAATTCATTCAGTTACCTGGTTCATAATCACTGTATTACTCAGTCTCTGTTGCAAAATCCGTCCATTAAACTGTAGGGAATAAAGCAAAAAGAAGTATGGTGTCTAAATGCATGGCAGAGGTAAATAAACTGTGGAACTGATCCTGTAGGTCTCCTATAACCTTAGAGATAGTTCATTGGAGTTGCTTTCATTTATTTCAGTGGGTTGTGGGTTCCCTTCTAGAGATAGACCCCCCAAAGAGGTAAATAAATATTTGAAGAAATTTTACGTCAGAATCTTCATTAAGGCAAATGTAAAGGAAAATCTGACAGAACCACATCTGAGCGTGTGTTAGAAAACATATACTTAGCGTATGTTAGAAACATTCCCCTCAAGCATTTCAGTTACAGAATGAGCAGATACCTGATATTTGGCCTAAGAGAAGGTTTAACAATAAGAATGTTTCCCTGTCCTGAAAGTATCTACAGAGAAACTGGGTTTCCCCTTCTGATCTCTAACTTTTTTTCAGACAGAATTGTCTGGTCCTTGGGGCTGCTAATCATACTTGTTTCATGGGCATTAGATTCCCATTAAATAAAAAAACAGCTTTGAGATGAGCTTTCCCGAGGTCCTATATAACTACTGAGGAAACCTGAGCAAACGGATGCTCTTTTGTGCTGCTCTTTCACGTCTGAAAGTGTTTCTGCTTTAATTCATTCTCTTTACTTCTGCTGTGCTGAGTATTACTATAGTCTAGTGAGTTCCTGAAAGTGGGAAATGCCAAAGAAGCAGGTGTCAGACTTCAAAAGAAGCATTTGTCAAGACTTAATGTTCTGACGCAAAAGGTGACAGCTCAACCTAAATAAGCTTTTCTCAACAGGATTTAAGTTTCCTTAGTGAAAAAATAATAATATAAGGAAAAGTGGAAATATGATGGCCTAGAGAGTAGAAGTCTTAGATTATGTGTCATTTGACATGATACCTTGATTTAAATATTATTTATGCTCAGTCAGAGGTTATTTGTATTTCTGTGATAAGATCATTTATGACCTATAAGGCTGCAAGTTTTGCGCCGTAAAACTCTTTGTTGGCATCTCCATGGGGCTGGTTGATCTTCTATTATCTTATGGTAAGGGTAGAGTCTAGAATGAGAACACTACAGAAAGAACAAGGATCCGTAGAAAAACAGTCCAGACAGAAGTAAAAGGACAAATACGTATTTTGTGTCCGTTCCAACCTCCTTCCCTACCCCCAAAAGATAAAGGTAATACTATAATGGGATAATGGGATACTTCCTCAGGAACAGAGACAACAAACAAACAAAAAACAAAACAAACACTTAAAACAAGAGGGCTGTATAAACCACTTACATATACATCCCACATGCTGTTTTTCTTGTCATGTTTACACTATGTGCATAAATAGCTTTGAAGTTGGAAGCTTATCTATCTGCACTCAGTGCGTGAGCACTGGGACTATGAAATTAGATTTAAGAAACAGAAGTAGCAGTATGTATTATCCCATATATCTGGTAGAGAATTAAAACCAGTGGTTTTAATTTTGCTTTAAAGTCTCATAGCATAAGTGGAGCCTACTTTGCTACAGTTGGAAGTCCAATCATGGAAAATAGAGCTGTTCAGTAACAGTATACATCAGTGATATGAGGAGGTGGCTCTTTTTATTGTTGTGTCATTTTCTGTGCTCACTGATCAAAACAGATACTGAACATCTTTGTTAAAAAGCAGTGTTCTCTCTTTGTCTCTTCTTGACTAATTACATGTGCAAGCTCTAGGAATGGGAAGTCCAAGAACAGCTGTGTGCTCCTCCATAGTGTTTTTTTTGCAACAAACCATTTGCAATACCTACTCCCCTTAGACTTTATTTGTTCATTAACCTCCAGCAAGAGCCCCCTGACATACTTAGCTGCATGTTATGTTCTATCCTTTTATAAAGAGGAAAGGTAAGTAAAGTTACTTACCTGCTTGTGTTACCAGTCTTACCTGAGGTTTTGGCATAGTGTTTTCAGGTGTGATTCTTCACAAATAATACCAACATCTATTTCTTCTGTTACTCAATTGCAGTGTTCTGTCTTTTATCACTTTACTCTGTTTGTTTCAGGTTTAGCTTTGAAGGATGTACTTTCCTGTATTTCCATGTAGTGCCAGTTAGGAATTTCAGATAACATAAAGTAGGACTTTTTTTTCTTTTTTTTTGTCTCAGAAGAGCATTGTTGTCCAGTCGTGCACACAGGTGGGTTGGAACTCAGGCTTAACTTAACCAAACTGTTGTATCGGACTTGTCAGCCTGCATGTAGTTCTAGCAAAGGCAGTATTGGCAGCTGGGGCAGTCAGGAGTTACCACTGCTATTCTCCTTCTCTCCTTGACATGGAGATTGTGACGGTCATAGTTCCATCTTCTAAGAAGCTGATTGCAGAGACAGAATGAGACTTGGATGTTTGCTTTTCAATAATATTAGTTGATATAGTATTTTATATTAGGTAGAGCTATATTTTCTATCAGCTCCAGCAAACATTCCTTTGTTTGTTCAGGCATCCCCTAATTAAAAGGCACTGAGTGTGATGGAAACAGTCAAATGAAACGTGCTCACAGTGTGCATTTTCCCGGAGTATTTGGATTTATCCATCAAACAAATGTCTATTCTGATTTCTTATTACCAGCAATTCAGGAATCAGATGTGTGCTTGGTTCAGTCTGCAGTCTGTGTGGTTATCAGTAGGACAGTTATTCTAAGAAAAGCTGACTACAAAGTCCAAAGGTGTAGCTGTACATGCAGGCATATGAGAGCACACATATATTAGTAAGATTATCTGTGGGCTTCTAGCATGCGTGTGGTTAGTCTTTTGGCTGGATCAGAAGCAGTGAAAGAAGAGTGGGTCTCCGTGTATTTGTGCAACAGAATAACACACTAAGAAGCCTTTAAAAATCAGGCTTTGAAGACATGTGAATAAGGAGCTATAGATTATTATCATTATAATGAAGGAAGGAAAAGCAAAAATAGCTGTGTGCAAAAAGAATTCATGTGATGTGCTTGAATGTTTGCTTTTCCATAACAGCACAGTTCCATCTTCCGTCTTTTCAGCGTTTGTCTGTGATGGATGGTGTGAATCAAAGTCCTCCATAAATTCTGGTGGCAAAGCAGCTGACACAATAAAAATAGCTGAATTTTACTGATCTTTACCCTTGAATGGCTCCTTTCCAGGTCTTTTCTCATGCTTGTATTCTGTGCATGTACACTTTAGCAGAGGCAAGATGTTTCTATCGGGATGAGCAAAGGATGAGCTTTTCTGCATGTGTTGTGTTGATTCATTCTCAAACTCACTTTCTGTGTCTTTAGTGGATGCTCTGCATTAAGCATATATTCAGAAAATTGTACCCATATTAGAAGAACTTTCTATTTCCCAGTACCTTATTGTTAACATAGTTAAAAATGCCAGAACAGAATGGATATAGCAGCCACGGAAAACCAGAACCTTGTGCTACGTGCAGACTTGAAGGGTTAATGTGAAGGAAGGTGCAGATGACTTGTCATGTTAATTTCCCATTGCACATTTAGCTATTAAAAATTAGTAGCTTCCATTTCTGGGGTTAAAATAAGATAAGATTTACTCATCAATTTGTGAGACAGTGAGTATAGATATAGTAAGCCAGAAAGCAGAGTAGGAGCTGGGCTTCTTTTTAATACTACTGATCTGCCATAAGAGTTGCCTTAGATCTGCTTTCCATTTTCAAAATCTGTACCTGTTCTAATTTTACCTCTCAGAAGGACAAAATAAGACAAGAATTTTGCATACTACCTGTATTTAATTGTTCAGTGAATCAGCTAAAAATACAGAATACTTGACTATTCAGGCGTTATTTCTTGTTCACCTTTGTGTTCTTGATAATCCATCTGACATTGTAAAACTGTTTTATTTCAATCATACAGGATAAGATAAAGTCTTTGTTACCCAAAGGGAGCTACCTACTTGGATAAGTGAATTGAAATAGCAAACAGCCACCTGAAAAGTAGAATGGGCAAACACTTAGAGGAAGGAAAAAGATCATAACTTTGGTTATAGTGATACAACCCATTTGTTTTGTTAATCTTCCTAGGCCTTATTTTTTTGATGTTGAAATCATGAATGTATTTGTTTTTCTAAAATAATTGTAAGAAGCTTGAGATTTGTATACATGATTATCTTGGTATATCTGTGTCTCTGTGTATCTTCTGCCCTTCATGTTTCAAGGGCCTGTGAGTGTGACTGAAACCTGGCTTTCTGGATCATGCTCAGCATAGTCAGTGCTTGATATATAATTGGGAAACTGAGGGAAGGATTAGCAATTCTGTACATATAGTGATTTCTAGAGGTTTGTAACCATGTCAAATGTGAATGTCTTCTCTTAAGGACAAATTCAGGAATCTCTTTCATTGCATTAGAATTCATCTTGTCAAATTTCCAGTCTGGTTTTGAAGCAGGGGCCAAGGGAAAACCTTGCATATGTACAAAAAGAAGAAATATAATCCACTCACTGTTGCCATTTCCCTGTCTTCATTGTTGGAAACAGATCAACCCAGACTTCCCTAAAACCTGGGAGAGATTTGTGAAAGATAATTCCAACTCCAGTCATTAAAATTTAACCATTACAAAGAATCCAAAGCAAGGCACACTAATATCCTTGTAGCTGTGACTGTCAGGTCCATTTATAACACTTGATAAAATCAATACACTTAAAGATAAGGAAAGCAGAAGTTACATATGTAGAATTCCAGTGAAATAGCGTCATGCATAATTACTGCCCTATGAATGAACAATAGCATCTCATATTCCACTTTTTGAATGCAAGTCATTGTCAGAAGTTGTGTTCTCTGGGCTTGCAAAGATAGAAATTGGATCTAAATTATGGATGTTTTCTACTGACCTGTATGTTAAATGATCAGGAATTATAGAAGTCTCATGCAATAGTCTGCTCTGCATATATTTAAAGAGAAATGTATGAATATTAAAAAACTATTTTTTCTCCTGTTTCGAAGAATAAAAGAAATACAGTTGCTCTGCTGTGTATACAAAAAACATTTCTCCCAAGGTCAGAGGGAGAGGTCGGAGCCAAAAGAAAAATCACTCCTTAGAGTGCTTTGCCACATGATCTTTTTTGTATTTTGAAAGGTCACAGTCTATGTGGGACAAATTTAATAAACAGATCCCAGAAGCATTCTATTCAATTTCCGAGGAAACATTCCAGAATACTAGAATTGGGATTTTGCTACACTGAAATGCCAACTGTTTTCAGATGTTTTGTCTTGTAATTATGAAGGTGGCTCAGCTCCAGCAGAATCATTGATTAGCTATGTCCCTTCCCAAAGGAAAAAAAAAAAAAGCGTCTTAAAACTGATATTAAAAACTGTTAAAAGCAGTAGCTTGGAACTGCTTTCTCCTTTGCTGTACCGAGCTTGCCAGAAGAGTGGTACCAATAAGGAGCATAGCATCGTTAACCACCTGCTGTACAATCAGCAGTTCAAAGCACTCAGCACCTTTTGAGAAGCATTGGATGGGCATTTTTGTATCAAAATAACAATCTTAAAAAAAAAAAGAAAAAGAGGAAGATCTGGGGTATAATAAAAGCAGTGTTCTTGGAAATATCTGTTAAACGCTTTCATTTCAAAAAATTCTGAGTATTATATACTGATATTATTATATCAAGTATTATGATTTATTCGACTTATATTTCTGTATATTCTTGTGTAAAATCTAAGAAAGAAGATTTTTTATCCCTGCATCCTCTTTTTAAAGAGATCTTACACAAGAATATAACCAAATATAACTAAATATAAAATGAAAGAGATGATAGTGAAGCATACAGTTCCCAGAAAGAAAACAAAAGAAAATGAACAGTCATTACAGAAATAGTAATGACATACACATACCATCCCGTGGACTTTGTAGGCAGCGTTTGGACTGTAATTGTGTACGTTGGTTATTGGTGACAGGACAAAACACTTTGACTGCCAGTACCTATTTGCTTTTTCAGTATACAGTAGTAAAATGAAAGTGTCATACCCCTGTGCACAGTCAAACCGCAGGTTTGGACTGTGGATATGATCATTATTTCATTCATGCTGACTCTACTTCAATATTGATTGTGTCACTAATTTCAATGCAGTAGCTTGTGATTTAAGCTGGTAAAGGTAATCAGGCTGTGTGATGATTACAGCTGAACACTGTTTACTTTCTATCAAATACAGTAATTTTTCCTATAATATTTGCTACTTGTTTCCCCAACATGGCTCAGCACTGGCTTTGCCTTGTTGTTTGTCACAGGATGTTTAGCACCCCACAAGGAGTTTGGGGCGTTTATCATGTGAGCCACAGTGTGTACAAACCTGCTATAGTAACAAGAATAAATGCCAAGAGGATAATTGACACCGTGTTTTCTGTCCACATCTGATTAAGCAGAACTGTTATAACAAGGGCCGTCCAGCCCAGTGTCTCACCAGCTATCTGTGCCGTATCTAGCACAGACCCTTAGGGGGTGGGAAAATCAGAACAGAGCAAATATAGCCTCAGTGAGGGAGCAGTTGAGTCTGCAGGCAGCTTGGAGCATTACTTCAGAGGAGCAATGCTTGGGCTTGGGACTGAAACTTAAACGTAACAACTGAAATTATTTCAGTGTTGTTCTTCTAGCAGAAACTTCCCAGAGGCCCCAGACACTTTTTATTCCTTCCCCTGTGCCAGAAGCACCAATTCATTCCCACACAGAATTCAAGTACTGCAGCTGTTCCCTCAGCAGCTTTCACAATGCAGTTAGTTATTCCTAACACAAAAAACCTATAGCACACAGTAAAGTAGAAATATTATACAATATATTTGATGGCTCAATACCTCTATGAGGAGTTAAGGAAGCCATACAGGAACAGTTCAGAATTTGTGTGACAACTTGAGAATTTCCTGATGGCAAAGCATCAACATAACTTGCTTTATGACACCTGCTTCCTCTTCACAGAGGGAGCAACCCAAGTTGATTCAAGAAGGGAAACAGAGGCATGATATAAACCCACTTTGCACTTGGAAACCCTGGTTCCTGTGCTCTGTATTGCACGCAGCAAGGGAATGCTGCTGCAGACTCACCTGGTCTCCTCAGCTCCTGCAGCAGGAGCAGTAAATAATGATCACCCAGAATATGGAAATGGAAACAGGGAAGATGTGCAGTGTCAGTGTAGTTGCCTGACTTCAATATTTTTTTCAGCTGCTATTAAACTGCTAGTTCACTGAGAACTTCAATAAACCATGTTAGCCCTGTATATGAGGAAGTGTGAGAGGTTCTCTCTCTTTACCAATGAAGTTCCTAATAGTAGATAAACTGTTAATGATAGACCTTCTTAAGTATTGCTTTCCATTTGAATTATTTAAAGTGAGATACATCTTTCTGAATGAACTCTGGATTATGTCTTTAATTTACCCTAATGTAACAGAGCAAAGCTTAATTTTACAGAGGATGAGAAAAAATGTAATGCTATTAACTGCATCTACAAGCTATACTCCTAATTATTGCAGGAGTTTAGGAACATACACAAGTTGTTGCAGTACCTATTGAGGTAATCTCACCTGAAATACCTAGTAGTGCCAGTTATTTTTTATTATTTTTATAGACATGTCAATTTGAATAGCAAAGTCAAGAAGAACTTTTCTTACTGTTTTGGAAAAAGACATTGACATGTATATTTTGTTGACATGTGTCTTCTAATGTGAAATTTGGTTTTAAAAACCAGTATTTTAACATGCAATCAGAAAATACCCTGCCACATTTCAAATGGAGCTTGTCTTCATCAATCAGTTAAACATAGGTTGTGTTTAGCGGTGTCATGGTTTAACCCCAGCCAGCATCTAAGCACCACACAGCCACTGGCTCCTGAGCCCAGCCATGTGTTGCATCTTTTCGATAATGGCCTGAGCTGCCATGGGCCCATCAGGCTATAAAAAACCGGCACAAGGGTAAAGAAAAATTTTGAATCTGGAACCTTGGTGTATTTGACACTTTTGTGCTTATTGTCAACCTGTTTTTGTTCTTTAATGACTCCCTATATTATTACATGTTGCTCATCTTCCCGTAAGGGAAAAAACAGAAGCAATTATAACTTAATAACATTCTCTATGCTGAGAATGTGTGGTGACAGATAATGAAGTCCAATATACCTTTCTGATTACAAGTTGCTCTTTAGGTGTAGGACAAAGAGCTACAAGATGGCAATGTCAAAGCAAGGAACACTTACACAATGAAATATTAATGAAAATACATTGCACTTACATCTTGATGACATCTAAATGGGGATCAGTTATCAGACCTTGAGTGTTTGCAACAAATTTCTACTCTGTAAAAAAAAAAAAGTCCAATGAACTTTAAAAATGTCAGCCAGCAAGGCTTTCAAATGCATAATTTACGATTTTGTTGGCTTCCTCTGAATGGATAATAATAATCTCCTAGCTAAAAGCAAGCTCATAATGCTGAATCAAAAACGTGAAGAACATCATGAAATGATATATGTCGAGCTGTATGGTAATTTTCTTTAAGTAGAAAACGTAGTTGTAGTGTTAAGAATGTGAATGGAAATCCTGACATTCTGCTTGTGCAGAGCAAGGTTTTCATTGGGAAGAATCCATGGCACTACTAGTGTGTTAGAAACACCAGTAGATATAGAAACACTACTATAGTGCCTCTATATCGCTACAGCCATGCAATAGCAGCGCTGCTGGAATTGCAGCTGAAGTTTGATGGACTTCCATGAGCAATATATTTTCAGTCTCTCTTGTTAGACTTACCTCTTTGATACACTCTCATACTTATTTATTTAAACATATGAAAAATAGACTGTTATATTAATCAGAGGGCATAATGAAGTAATTTCTCATAGAGAAGTTTTAATCTTAATCAGAATTGACCTCTGTGATATATTTTTAAAAGGCATATATTATTGAATGGTATTAATAGAACTTTTAATGTTAACATATTTTATGCCAGGCAGAATTAGATTCTATTTTAAGCTAGTACTGTAGGTTGAATGACGATAAAAACTTCTCATTTCGTGGTTGGATTTTAATAGCATACAGACTACGTTTGAAAGGCTCTTTTCTGATAATCAGTGTTCTTCATGCTACCTGGCATGATGGTCTCCTCTTTATGGGACATGATCTCCCTTGCTGGGTGTATTATATTAAATCAGTAGGTGTGACTTGACCTGGGCAGACTAGTAAGTGGAACAAAACCTTTAAGTGTATCAGGTCATGCAGACTGTTAAATCTTTCATTTGGATAAATTTGTCTGAGGCTATGAAGTACCATTACATGGTCCCCTGTTGTAGTGGATTCAGACTGCGCACTAAAGCTACAATGTAAGTAACGCCTTTGCCCTGATGGGAGAGGTTGAGAGCACCCACACAGTCTTTGAACAACGCCTTTGTAAGGAATCCTTGATTTATAATGGAGTGGGGACATGGTTTCAGGATGTGGCTAAGGAATTGGTAGTGTGAGCCTTTACAGAGTGTGAATTCAGTTAGACGAGATTTAGGAATTATTTCTTCAAATGTTTATTTTGCATTTAAATGAGAAAAGTTCTGAAATGATAAAGGTTTGACACAGAAGCATCTAGTAAATTGCATTTATGTAGGATAAATCCAGAAAACCTAAAGCTAACTGATAATTAGATCTTTTTTTTACAGGTTTATATTTTAAAAAGTAAGTCTTAAAGCTTAGAAATGTAGTCTTCTGTTAGAAAAAGGACTTGTCTTAATTAAAGCACCGTTATAACAATGATTTAATTGGATTCCTATTCTGTTCACATTAAAATATTTGTCATAAGAATGAGCTACAGTATTGTGGAATATTAATATGCAATATATTCTTATTCACACTACACAGTCTCACAGTAGACCTTATATCAGAAAAATAATGTTTTGGTTATTTTTTTCCGAGTTTAGGTGAATATTCTTGGAATAAGCATAAACTCCCTCCAACTCACTTAGCCTAGCTTTTTTAATTACTCAAGTACCTAACAGTGTGCTTGCATAATTCTGTACACACAGAAACTGTAAATTATTTTATGGACATTTTTTGTGCTGTCTTTCATATTATGACAAACCTCTGTTCAAGATAAGGCCATAGTAGAACAAGACATTGGAAAATATGGAAAGTAAATATGGAATAAGTTGTTAGAAAGTGATCTTGATACCCTCACTGGCTTCATAAACAAATTTTGACTTTCCATATTTCAACAGTTGCATGGTATTTGTTGCCAGCAGGCTGAGGGAGGTGGTGATCCTTCCCCTCTGTTCAGCACTGGTGAGGCCACACCTGCAGTACCATGTCCAGTTACAGGCTCCCCAGTACAAGAGAGACATGACCGTAATGGGGGGAGTCCCGTGAAGGGACACAAAGATGACGAAGAGACTGGAGTATCTCTCATATAAGGCAAAACTGAGGGAGCTGGGACTGTTCAATCTAGAGGAGAGAAGGCTTCAGGGAAATCTTGTCAATGTGTATAAACAGCTGAAAGGAGGATGCAAAGAGGGTGGAACCAGGCTCCTTTCAGTGGACCCCAGTGACAGGACAAGAGGCCGTGGGCACAAACTGAAACACAGGAGCTTGCATCAGATCATCAAGAAATACACTTTCACTGTGAGGGTGACCAAGCACTGGCACAGATTGCCCAGGGAGGTTGTGATGTCTTCATCCTTGGAGGTACTAAAAAGCTGTCCGGACATGGTCCTGGGCAGCAAGTTGTAGGTGGCCCTGGGCTGGACAAGATGACCTCTAGACATCCTTTCCACCTTCAACCTTTCTGTGACACCCACTGTCTATCTGCAACACCAGGTCATGTGCTCCAGAGTGATCAGTGTAAAAGCCATGGAGGATAAAGGAGAGCAAGTTGTCCAAGGGGTGGTTTCCAAGAGGAGTTGTGTTTTTGGAGAAGAGCTCCCCTCCCTGACTACAGCACCCACTATGTTCTGAAACCCTTATGGCAGGGGTGCTAAGTTATGTAGAACTGTTAGAGCATGTTTCAAGATAAATTTCTTAACTGCTTAGTTTGCTTTGTGAAACAATGAATTGTCAAATATATCTTTCTAATGTGGCATAAGTAGGTTTTCAGCAGGCACCCAGATCTGCCTTTCTCCTGTTACTTATTTATTTCTAAGTGCAAAATGAATATTTTTGTAGGCGTCATTAAGCAATTCATCCTGTTTCCCACCAAGATCCCCCCAGTTTGCCCACAGCTGGTAACTATAAATAAACTGTGGGGATTCTTCTGAACTGTCTCATATGCTTACACAGCCAGTCAATAGGGTGATGATGGCAATCAATAGAAAGTATAATAAAATAATAAACTTGACTAAGAACAGCAGCAGCACACTTAGACCATAGAATTTAACCTGTAAACTACATTTACATTCGACAGGCGTTCTCTCCGTTAAAGCTTACTCCAGAGGCTTTGGACCTGGATTTATATTGTTGCTTGGAAGAAATAAGGCATACGTACAGCCAGTCTTGTGTAAAACATCTTAGCAGAATAGTAGTGCAAAACTAGCTACTCCTGCAGTTTCCTTTGTTGAGGTCTAAGCAGTGGCTCTAAAACCTGCACATTTAAATCCCATTGATGAATTATCAGTGGCTAAAATGTTTTGAGTTACAATGTACACAGCAACATAGATTAGATTAGATTGGTTTATTGTATAATGTACATTAGATCAACCAGTCTTTGCCAAGTGACTCACTAAAAATAATCCTTGCAGGTAGACACATGACTGAAATTGAAACAAAATCTGCATCTTTTTTCATGCATTATAAACCCCTGGAAAACACAATTTACATTAGATAATGTAATAATTCTTAGCTACAGTAGTATTCAGGTATCTTCCTACCAATAATAATATTTCACTGTAGTGCAGATATTTTAATGAAACTTATATGTTCCAAAGTATTGTGCAGCCTCCCAGCCTACAGGGGAGGGACTGTTATGTGTTGAAGAGGTGCGCAGAATATGACAGTAACTGCTTAATCTGCTTCAGAAAAGGTAATGATCAAGGAGAAGTCAGAGTTGTTTTATAGAGTAACATGTTATGCAATGCATTTCATAATGTTTAAGATGCTTCCTTCTGTTATTATATTGTATTCTTCATTTTTCTTCCCCTGACTTTCTGCTATCAGCAACATTATTGTCCCGTGAGCTTTGTGAATTGAGTACCTTAGTATAATGTACAAATTACTGCCCTTGAGCTGCAGATTGAATCTTACAGCAAATATAAACAACTGAACTGGCAACATTGGTTTGAAAAAGCTTTGCTAGGATTCTGCACGCTAGCATCCTTTGTATCCATGGATAGCTCACATTAAAGAACACTTTAGGGACAATCACACAGCTGTGCTATAGGCAGGAAAAACTTTAAAAATAACAAGGCTATATCTGAACTTTAGCAAGCAGGAACATTTACCAGCTTCTGACTAAAGGTTTCAGCTGCATCCCAGCATTGCTCTGGGAGAAAACCCAAGTCTGGACCAATTTTCAGACCTCAAGACAGTGCTTTTATATTTTTTGTTTGGCATGAACCACAGTCCCACTGGCTACAAGGAAAGGAGAACTGGCTTCAGCCTGCCCCAGGGTGATTGGTGAACTTGTCACAGGTGGGTCTAGAAGCTCTGTGCCTCTTTAAATACAGTTAGGGTGGGTGTGGGAGCAGCTGGATTTGGTGCTGCTCACAGACATGTGGACCTGCAGTGGCCTGTGAAGATGAGGAGGTGGTGTGTAAAGGTCAGTGAAGCTATTATATTTCCATGAATTAAATAGCTTTTCTTCACATATGTATGAATCTATGGTAAGTTCCCCTGTAGTCTTTGATGTCAGTAATTACTGACTATGGTGTGGTACAGCTGTAGTTTTACTGCATCGTTAGAGGAACTTCTTCCGCTCTGGTGCTTCTAGAGGTGCCTTCAGACAAATTACAGGGTAAGTGCTATGCAGTAGAAGATACTTTGTGCAATTTTTTGTTCTTAGAGGGAAAATGTTTTGTGTATCTTAAACATTTGAGTTCTTATGTTAGTTGCAGGCAGCCTAACTCAGTATTAAGGGGTTTGGGGAGTCTTGTATATGTGTGAACAGAGAGCAGGCTGTGTTAATGTAATTCATTGTCCATGCAGAATTTTCCTCTTCGGCAGTCTGTGGTGCCTCGGACCTTGCAGTGTAGGTGCATCTACATACCTGTGTTTTAATACATATGCATACAGTGGGAATTACTTCTTTTATTATTGAAATGCTGGTAGTTCTCAGATCAGATGTGGTGACTCTTAGAGGTGGACAGAAATATTAAGTAAGTGGAAAATGAAGAAAAAAGAGAACATGACAAGTTATGTGCAAAAGACTTTAGTCGGGATATATAGTAATGACCTATATTGGCTTTGGCTGAAATACATGAGCTTCATATACTAGTGCTGGCAGAAATGGCAGTGAATATTTAACACGAGTCACAACTTTTACACTTCCATGTTTCGTATTCAATATATCTTTCTAAGTATGTTATTCATCGTACCAAAAGAGATATAAACAAATCCTGCTCTGCAGGCTGCTGTTTACTCTCCAAGTGGCGTTTTAAGAGCAAACCTTCTTTTCTTGACATACCACTGTGATAAAATACAGCTAATACTTCCACATCCAACAGGAAAGGAGCATAGCAGTGGTAGGATTTATATAATAGAGAGCTATGTGGCATATGTAACTGGCTGGCATTTTTAGTGCCTTGCCTTGATTTCAGACATCTGTGATAATACACAGCTAATCTTCTTTGTCCTTGACTATTTAAAGATTTAATTTTTCTTCATATACTGTCTTTCTTTTGTAAACCCAGGGAAGCCTCAGAAGATGCATGTATAACAAATTATAGGCCATCTTTATGCAATGTCATGATAAGGAGGAAAAAAATAAAAAAAACTAGTGGTAAATACGAATGGGAATATATGCTTCAAATGGTATTTTATAGTCATAGAATCAGCTAGGTTGGAAAAGACCTTGAAGATCATCAAGTCCAACCATTACCTCAGGATTGCCAAGACCACCACTCAGATACGTTTCTTTAAAAGCCATCAAAGATCTATGTGCTTAGCATAAGACACTTCAGTCATTTGGCTTTTTTTTCTGTGGGTGTGTTCCTCTGAGACTGCTTTTCAAAGGCACTGAAGAGTGCTAATTTAATTTTTTTGTTGCCCATCATCAAAATTGCTCTCCATTTATAATAGCATCAGATACTTTTAACAAGTGAGTAGTGGTGTCACAGAAAACAAAGAGAAATTATGAGTTTTAGATCATTTTTGCAAAATGAAAAAGAATCTAGTTCTACTAACATGCAGTCTTTCTGCAGCTGCAGATAGCCTGGCTAATGTGCAGCTGGGGAGGACTGATAATAATTCCACTAAGATCACCTGGGGTATTTGCAGAAAAAAATAACCCTACTACTTGTGAGGAGTGAAGAGTATCAACATCTGGGAAGACAAAAGCAAGTTTTGCTGGGAGGCACTATCTTGCTCCTCTGGCTTCCCCCAGTACTGCTGGCTTCAAACTTCAAACAAACAATAGGCTTTTAATACTGTACTTGCATTTTAAACAGCTATGTTCTGAGCAGCGTGTGCTTACTGACCATCAGAAATACATAGCTTAATGTCAGCAGGTGTCCTGTGTGTTTAAACAAAGCCAGGCTACCAAAGTTTGAATCAGCTGTGAGATCTGAGAGCAGGATTTTGGTGTGTTTTTTTTTTTTTGTATTACAAATACTTTTGAGGATTTCATTCCAAGTTTTGATAAGTTATTATTTCTGTTAGTCAGAAGTCTTCTTGCACATTGGATTGTGAGCATTTAGTAACATTCCTTTGCCCTGATTGATTGTAAAGTTTTTGGTTTGTATTTCCTCACTTGGAAAACAAAAGGGAATCGAGTTACTCTCTAGTTTGTTTGAAACAAGCAAGTGATATGGCACCCTGATTCTTAACTGATAGATATTTGGTTTCAGTATTTGGGGTTGGCGCATTTTCACGAACTTAATTCACAACCTCAGGGACTAAGTTCGATGTGGAATGGTTTCCTTGCTTCCCTGTGGTAGCAAAAGTAAGATCCATAGACTTGTGATTGTAGCTATTTTCTGTGCTTTTTTTTGTGGTTTTACCAAAAAAGTTCTTAAATACCATCTGTCAAACTAAGTTTAGATCCTGTTGTTAGGTAAGTCATCAAAGATGGTGTAGTCAGTATTGTAACGGTGGAAAGACTTTTAAGGAATCCATTTTTTTCCATTAATGATCATAGGTTGTGAAAGCAGCATGTCAGTTAGGAATTGCCCATGCCATCATTCAGAGTTGCTGGCTGAAATCACACAGCTTTCTTGCTTTTCATAGTATGAGCTGGAAATGACCTTTGGAAAGGAAACACCTCCGCTTTTAAAATGTCCTGTGTTCTTTTGATAATTTTTAAGATCAGTTTTCCTATCTTTACCTGCCTGACCCGAAACAACAAACAAAACCCCAAGCCACGTGAGATAGAAGGGAATGAATGCAGCACAAGCAATTCTTATTATTAAAGATAACTTTTAGTTGAAGATATGGGAAATCATAATAAAAGTATGTTTCTGCTTGCAGTTCTTGCCTAGATACAGCCTGTTCCAGCAATCAAACTTTTTCATGTTGGACAAGCTATTTTAGGAGATAAGAATGAGTATGAGTTTTTCTGTTGACAGAAATTACAATTAAGTATTTAAATTCTTTTCCCACACAGTGTTGCCCTAGAACAGTTACCTGATTTCACTTGAAACAGTTCTTTTTCTTTCTTCCCCCCCTTCTACTTAGTTTTTAAAAGTGAAAAGCTTTTGAAATCTGGAGTTTTCATTTCTTGCTTTTTTTCTTTTTTATTCTTTTTTTTTTCCTCCCAGAGCTGTTCCTTTAGTGGTGTGTTTGAAAACATGGAGTTTTTTTAGTGCTTTACAGATAACCTGTTATTTGAATGTCTAACTGTCCTTTATGCTTGGCAAATGGTACATCGGATTAGAAGGAAACTTTGGATAGTCAAAATGTTCTCTCTAGTATTTATTTCAAGGTTGAAAGTAAATGAATACATAACATGGAAAATAGGTCTTGCTTGCCTTTTTTACTGGATTAATCTTGTTTAAATGTGCAGAGGGAGTTTCTATAAACTTTATACTCTTCTGAAATATCTTTTGAGAAAGTTGTTAAATGAGCATCCTTATCAATTGTTATAAAAGCCATTTTTCAAATTAAGGATTGTTAACATGAATTCAAGAGAACTGTACAGAAACTGACTTGTGGAATGATCTTTCCAACTTATGTTGGAAAATATTATTTCTTAAAACCATTTCACATTAAAAATTCAGTGGACTTTTTTCAGTCATGATAGGCTGGTTTTGTCCTATGGAAATACTGACAACCTATGATGACATCCTGTTTTGATTCTGAAGTTTTAAATGAGTTGTTGGATCTCTGATATTAGAAAAAGCCAAAATATCAGTTTAAGAAACAGGACACGTAGTGTCATATTACATCAATATTTAAAAAAGGAGGGGAAGGGAGGGAGAGAATCTGTAGAATTTACCTCATTATGCTCATGCACATACCTAATTTGTAATTTTATTTCCAGAAATATTTGGTCTGACTTTCCAATAAATCGGCACCTAGATGTTGGTTTCTTTTCTCACATAATTTTAACTTCTGTAGTTAGAATCATAGACTGGTTTGGGTTGGAAGAGACCTAAAATCTCATCCAGTTCCAACCCCCTGCCTTGGGCAGGGACACCTTTTACTTACACCAGCTTGCTAAAAGCTATGTTGAGCCTGGCCTTGAACACTGGCAGGGATGGGACAGCCACAGCTTCTCTGGACAACCTGTGCCAGCACCTCAGCACCCTCCTAAGAACTTCTTCCTTATATGTAATCTACATCTACACTCTTTCTGTTTATAGCCATTCTGCCTTGTCTAATTAACAGAAAAATGAGAAATGGAACATTGGCGATTGCTACTAGGGTTCAAAATATTACAGTATTTCACTTCAGAGTTCACTGAGCAGGCATTAGCATCACAGAAGCAAATACCTGCATTGTTTTTGTAAAGCCTATAACCTGTTACCGGCATGATGCTGATGTGACGTACCATGACTCCTTGCTGTCGTAGGTTTGTGAATATAGTACTCTAGTTCCTCAGCCTGTGCAATGTTTCCTGAACATCAGGTGCTGTTAAAATAACTCTTAGTCACTGTGGATTTCACATGAAAGCTTCTGGAAAGGTTTTGTTCTTGAAACTGGAATAAGAATGCAACTTTGTGTGAATATAAGAAAATATAACAGTTTAGAAAAATCAGGAAGAAACAAATAGCTCTGAGCTTTTTGTAAAAAAAAAAACTACTCAGAAGAGAATTTTCAATTAAAGTGAAAATGCTTTTGTGTGCATCTCCTTTTGAAGGTGAATATACTTCAGGTCATTGAAGATTTCCAGCACTTTGAAGCACCTGATCATGCTGATTACTCCTGTATATGTTGGCTAAACAAACCTGTACAATGAAGCACTTTGACAAGTGACAGTGCTACGTTGCAATCAAGACTATAATGAGTGATGTATTTTTTTTTTCTTGTTCCCTTCTCCCTGGGCTTACCCATCATTGCATGTTCATTAAGTAATAATTGTCATTGATTGACAGGCTTGTGTATGGGTAATGGTAAAAGAAACAGGGCTATTAAACCTTCACTGGGTAGAACAAGTGCATGCCACAACCAATAAGTTAGATTAATGAGAAGAATTAAACTCAGGATAGTTACCTTATGGACCACTTCCTTTCTCTTATTTGTGACTAGAGACAAGTCTATGATATCTTGGACCTTCAGAAATAAAAGTATAGCAGTATAAAGTAGAACCAGGACCTAGTATTATGCTGTCCAAGTGGTCTGACCCTCAACAGCAGCTGGTCATGACTGATTATAATAACTAAATTTGTTTCGTGGTTTTTCAGATAGGTTTCATAAATACTGCATAGATCAGCTGAAGTCACAGGACAAGAGTCTATCACAAATAAGATTGAAAGTAAAACTTGGTTTCTAATGGATCATTTCTGGGCAAGGCCTTCCATAAATAAATTTTTAAAAGATCCAAAAGGCCTAACTTCATATCAGTTTGGGACAGTGGTAAATTTGAGATGTTTCAAATTGATTTATCTTTTTTTTTTTTTTTATTTCCTTATACTCATCTGTATTATTTCCAGAACACTAGGTAGGAAAAAGTTCTGGAATCTACTCACTTGCTCAGCTGATGTCCCATCAGATTAGGTTGCCATAAGCCATTGTAAGGAGTTGTGTAACTCTAGAGACATGGTCCTTTTTTCAGCTTTAGGTTTATTCTTGTCCATAGTTCTATATATTAGAACATTTTTGACTGCAGCACTACAACAGCTACCTATAACCTTTATTTTAGTAGCTTCTTCTAGCTGTATGCTTATGTCTAAATAGAATTATTGAAAATTTCCTCTCACAGTGCATTTATTTCTTTCTCATTTATAGCTTTATATTTTTAATGTTTCTTGGACTTCTTGCTTTCTTGCATCTGAAAACCAGGTATGTCCTGCTATTACCATTGGGCCAAATGTCACTGGCTGTCTGACAAACTTGATGTGTTTTGAGCATAGATTATTTCTCTCTTTTGCTTGTGGTCCCAGGCCTCCTGCAATCAATCTTTTAATAAAAAATGAAATACCTTTTGTTGACTTTTTTACAGACTGAAAGGTCAGGACAACACTTAATGAGAACAAAAGATAGAGCAAAAACAACAGGAAAAATTCATTGGGGAAATGGGAGAGGGTTAATTAAGTGTACTGATTGCAGTAATTTTATAGTTCCAGAAAGTATTGTCCTGTTGAAATGCTTTAAAAATACAGCTTTAATTATTATGCTAGGTAAGAAAACTACCTTAGGGTAGATTCTGGCAGTGGTTTTCCATTGATTGCTACAGAAATCTAATACTGCAGTATTTTTTCTGCCACTGCTGCCAGGACTGGCTCAGAATATCTACTGTAACTGCTTATAATTCAGAAGCAGTATGAACTCTGAAGCAGAAGTCTGCATCTCAATCCAAAACCAGTGTTGATGAAAAGCTGGATAATTATTTGCAGGTCATAAGGATGGAAAATTAAAGAAGAATTGTTTGACTTTTTGAAGATATTCCTATGGCTATTTTTTAATCACTTAAAAAAAGGGGGACAAACCTCTTCATGTTGATTGTACCCCACCTAGAAAAGGAGTTTAGCCCAGCTGGCTCTCATCTGAATTTGTCTGGACATCAGATGACTATACGAAAAGAGCAATATTACTTCCAGAAACAACTGGGTGATATGTTTCCTATCTCATGAAACATTATTCTTGGGCTGCTGTGAGTTACAAGAATTTGATATATGGAAGGGATAGTAAAGACAACACCCACACCCCCTTTCCTTCAGATACCCAGCTATTTTAGGGCAAATAGGACATAATATAATATCATTAATAATGACATAGGAACTGTATCATCACATAGCAGATAGAAGAAACAGAAAAGTATCTAAATCAGAGGGGTTTATACTGTAGAAGAAAATCAAGGTGTGATTTCTAGTGGAGCAGCTGAATAAAGAATAAGACAAGACCAAATTCCATGTAAGTTTAAGGATAGTTAGAGGAATGTTATGGTTTGTCTTAGCAATGGAATAAAAAGGCAGAAAAACTTCTATGTATTTTTACAACTATGGTATTAGATCATTAAGCTGCAGAGAATGCAAACTCTCTGGCCCTCTACAAAGTGTTGGTGAGGTCTTATGCCAGGAAGCCATTTTAATAAATAGTAATTGAAAATCTTCTGTGGAGAAATCTTTTTTGTGAGAGTTGAGTTGTTGATAAGTTGGCTGGTTTTGGTTAATCCTTTAGAGTCCTTCAATGGCTCAAGGAACAAGTAGCTGTGCCACAATTTAAATACTGGTCTGAGGAGCTGCATCACCCCACAGCATTTCAAGGTTAATGTGGTAGTGTTGCAGAAAGACTTTCCTCTCAGCATGACAATTTCACCTCAGAGTACAGTGTCATCACGACTAGTGATATAAATCTGACAGAAAAACAGCCTTTTTACCAAATCCGTTCTTTCAGTGAAGAATTTGTGCATTTGAATGCACAAGGTGTCCACGCAAATAGATACTGGGATTGTGGTATTTGACCTGTGATTTGGGTCTTCTGGCGTAACCACTAAAATACTCTTACTCAAGTTGAGGAAAAAGAAGCCATTTCTGTACTTTCATTTTCATTATCACATCTGTAACAGTTTGTAAGCTTAACTTCTTTGGATTTAATTATTTATGAGCCTTTACTGAGTGTTTTATAGAAGGTAAAAATCCTCCCTTTGTTTTCAGTTTCAATGAAGAGATTAAAATAATTAAGCACTGATTAGCCTTACACTGACCTTTACTAACAAACCTGCTTATAAAATTGGCAAACTTCAACACTTTTTCCTCTTTCCTGGAAACAACTCAGTATGCTACTGAGCAGCACAAAATGGCACTGCTTTAATCATCCAGTAGGCAAGGATTATTTCTTCTTTCTTTAACTACTCATAAGCCTGACCCTTCCTTTTCTGCCTACTTCTTTGCCATAAATAGCAAATAACGAATTACCCTGAGGACATAAGGATAATTTATTCACATCTAGAGCAGTGTTGTCCTTGGTCTTTGGTAGTACCTCATTTTCCCCAAAAGCATTAAACAAAGCCCTCTAGTATAATTCATCTGTTAATTTGTAGGATCTTGCTGGAAGGTTGCAAAATGGAACGTTGTTTTAAAAACTCTTAAAACATCTTCTTCAGAACCATCTTTTGCCTGTCTTTGTCAGGATAGGGAAAAGCTTTACATTTAGCCGTTTTAGTTACAAGCCATACTTGCTTTTTTAAATTTTCATATATACTGTATAAGCATCTCATGTATTAGTTACTTGGCTTGCTTGTTACCCACTGATTGTCTGTTAGGGTTGAAAAATCCTTTGGGACTGTATTTTTTTAATGTTATCTTTAGAATGATTAGGTAATCCTGACCCTATTAAGTACTGATGCTGTTATTAGATTTTGGAGTGCCATTCTCCTAAATAATGTTTAGTTTCTCTTCATATAGGTTTGAAAGTTCTCTGTGTTTTAAGTAGTACTGATAGCATACCAGTAATTTGTTTCTTTATGCCAAATACAAAACAGATCCATGTCTGTGATCAAGGATGTAGAAAGCCTTGACACATTCAGGGAAGGACAGCCCTTTTTAAAGTTGCATTCTAAATTCATTATGATGTGTACATTCCAAACAAATCTTACGTTCACACATTTAATGTGCCAGAGCTGTTTTAAAGGCTCCACTCTTAAAAGCTTTATTTTTTTCTTGTGCAAAGGATCAGCTGAGTAGCCTTCCTGAAGAAAGGTTTATTTTCAAAAGTGACTGGATTCAAGCACTGAGATTACTTTAATTGTAGGAACAGTACTGCCTGCTTTTTACACTTTTTAATACTTGCTTTGTATTATACTGGCCAGAAGATAATACAAACTAAGTAGAATTTATGTACTTATAATGTGGGCTGTACTCTCTCGCTGCCTGTTTTAAATAACCAAAACATGTTAGTGCTTGGTATTTGTTGCAGCACTGCTTTTTGTTATGAATTGCATATGTTGAAGATGTGTATAAATATGATTACTTAAAACTAACTACAGATGTTTTGGATCAGCTGTGGTTTTATCTAGTTTTTGACTGTTTCCATGGATACAGGATAGTTAATTAATTTTGAACACAGATATTTTAATGAATGTCTCTTAAAATTGTGTTGGTATAGTAAGTCTACTAAGCCTTACTGCAGAGTTTTTCAGCTAAAGAGTTTACACCTTTATGCTATTGCTCTTCTTATATTTGAGAAAATGTAGGTGGGAAGTCTAGCTGGAAATGGGAGTGGTCCAGTGTCACTTTCCTTGGGTGCAGCTTTGTTGAGAATAATGGAGAATGGGAAGATAGGGAGGAAGGGAGCAAGACCTGAGAATCTACTGTTATGTACTTCCTGTTTTCCTGTTTTCTCTAAAGAAACTACTCCATCTCTTCCTCCTCTTGAAATCATTTCCCATGGATATACTGTAGTGGTGTAGTTCACTGTACTGGCACGTGGACTAGATTCCAAAGAACTGTGTACTCCAGCTGCAGAGTTACTTTGAACTCTGAAATAAACTTACAGAAAGAGGAAAAAATGATAAAGCTTTCACTGTATGTAGGCAAAATAAAGCACAATTAAATGAGATACTTGGCAATAGCCTACATCCATAGAACTGTAGATGACCTATTGACTTGTGACTCTGATAGTATGGTCATGAGCATCTATGGTGTAGAAGCAGAAGGACAGCTTTAGGAACCTTGTAATACCTTTCAACTGTTTGGGTTTTTTTTTGTTTGTTTTTTAAACTACTTTCACAATTTTAGCATGCATGGAATTATTGCTTTTCTATTATTTATACTCAAAAACATTACTATAACAATATCATATGCATGTTAATAATCTCCTTGAAGATTTGATCTGTAACTGGGATTAGATTTGGTATTTTGATGCATATATAATTTGGAACCAAAAGACAATGTTATACAATTCCCAAAGATGCATTATTAGTTGTTTTTTAGCTCACAACTTGTAGCTAGGGAAAAGAGACGCAGACATTAATGACTTTTTTCAAAAAAGTTAAATTACATTTCCAGTACATGAACCCCATCCTCCTGGAAGTCTGGCCAGCATGGTCACTACCAGACCAGCCTTTCTTCTTGTCTGTCATTGGAAGAGAAAAACTATCCCTCTGAGCTAGCAAAGGTGGTATAAGGTTTGTATCACAGTATCTGGAACACTACATCTGTGAGGAGAAACTGGTGTTAGAATTGATGTGACCACAGTTACCTTGCTGCTATTTCACTGTTAGGTTGTATTACTTTCCCTCTCCTCTTTTGTTTATGTGTTTTAATTTCTTGTCATATTGCCAGCAACACATTTTGACAAATAATGCCAAAATTCTGTAACTCAGAATTCAAAAATTAAGCCTGAACTTACTATAGCAAGAGTAACAACTAGATGAGGTAGTCATGCTCAATCTCTTGTGTCCAAAGACAAATTCCTATTTCACATCCTCCTAGGACAGTAGACAGTTCCTTTGATAGATCATTTTAATTGAATGCACTTTTTAAGAAGTGGTTTTCATTTCACATTTAAGTATGTCATTCACTGATGAAATGCCAAAGCTCTAACCTCTGAATACTGTTTTTATGGAAACTAAGTTGTAGGTCTTTAGGGTTTTGATTGGTTGGGTTTTTGTTGTTTGTTTTCCAAAGGAAGACATTCTGTTATTTCATGGATGGTAAGAAGAGCCAAACAATCCCTTCTTCAACTGAAAACTCATGATATATTTGTATGCCACTCCAGAGAGGCTCTGGAAGTATATTAGGAGAAAAAGATCTAGATTATATGCATAACTTCATTTATCCTATGCATTTAAGGAAAGTGTTAATTCCTCAAGTAGTTTAATGAAATTCTAATTCCTCATAAGCTCAGTAAACACAGGAAAGAGCATAGATAACACTTTCTGGTATCATTCCAGCTTTCATTCCAGCTTTCCTGAAGTACAGAGTTTAACTAAAGGAAACTGAGGCAAGCAGAGACTGCTATTTTGAAAGCAATGTTTTAAATATTTCTTCAGGATACTACTTGACTTAAATAACAAACATAAAGCAAAACAATCAGCCTTCTCAGTTAAGAGAATGTGATGCTGCTGTTGAGATCTCAGGATTACCCTAGGCAAAGGGAAAATTTGGCCAAGTGAGAAGTTAGTGGAGCATTTTCAATGCAAGTATTTGGACATATTAGCAAGAACAGTAAGAACCCAGTACTGTTTGCAAGGGAAATGAGTTGGTCTGTTGGTCACCATTTCCAGATATAAAAAGCACTTATCTCTAAGTTATACTTCAGTGAGAGATAACACACATGAAATGCTCTGAGTATCTGATACTTCTAAGATACAGTTTGCTGCAAGTGTCATAACAAACGAAGGCCACTTCTGCAAATTCTTACACAGCCTTCTAATTCTGAAACAGCTCTTGTAAAATAAACATCTTACTATACCACATTGTTAAAAATATGTGATAAACCACTCTCATCCAAATGGAAATTGAATTTATAGGTAGAGCACTATGTGTTCCTTAAAGATATTGTTACTACTGGAGTTCTGTTTATGACAGTTTATCAGGTTTTTACATTTAAAATGCAGGCTTTTCCCTTAAGTCTGTGAATTAATGAAAACGTTGTATTAATTAGTATAAGTTCAGTTTAGCTTAAAAAGTTCCTTCACCTTTTTAACATACTTGCTGTTTGTTAATGGAGGATAAAAGCATGATGAAAATAATGAAATAATAGGAAATTAATATGAAATCATGAAAACTGGTTAATTATGAGTTGTGGCTTATGCTGTTTCCTCTCTTCAGCAAAGAGGCATCCAGCTTTTCCCATGCTCTTATTTCCTTGATAATGTTTACTCCATATGAACCAACTGCACAAGGTGCTATGTAGTGCAGCTGGTTCCAAGCTGAGTCCAATAACTGGGCAGGCAATTAGTAAGAGACCGTTAGTAAGAGAGCGGATAGAACAGCACAGATTACTACTGAGTATACATTACAGTCTTTTCCTGATTTGGGTATTTCAATTTTCCTGTTTCCTCTATGAAGCCTCCAGTTTTCAAGAAGCTTTCAGAAATTTAGTGTCTTTGAGTCTTACCTCTTTGACATTTTAGCCTAAAATAAGTCAATATACTCAAAATGTTAGGAGGTGCTGATGGGTTAACAGATAATGTACCACTTCTAAAGGCAGGCCAAAGGTTTAAGATAAAAACAACCTTGTTAAAAATTCACCAATGCATCTTGTATTCTGAGGATACATTTTTTTGTCCAGCTGGTCATGGAGTTATTGTTAAGAACAGTAAAAGTGAAGTACAGTTTTCATGTATATATCTAATCCTTGGTAATATAATACATTGTATCTGGTTGTAAAGTCTTTAGTCTTTTGTTTTTTGCAATTTCAGTATCATTTAAATATCATCACAGTCTTTGTCCAGAAGGAGCTATCAGATTCGTCCATAATGATTAGTTGCTTGGGGAAAGCATATATTCAGTATGCCAGAGCCTTATTGTGGTGATCAGTGGTTAAAACTAAAGCTGTTTTGAGATCAAGAATTTTCCCTGACAGATGATGTTGGAAATGGCACTGCATCTGTGAGCTTGAAATTTCTCTAGACTACTTCTGAGATACTGAATAAATGCAGACCATTTGTTAGCCCCCTCTCAAGATCTGTTTGATGGCAAGTTTCAGGCATTGCTCTTGGCATTTTTTTCTTTACTGCTTTACCTCTGTGAATTTAACTGTTACTTCCCAACCCACAGGCTGGTATCGAGTTTTTGTGTTAGAGTTGGTGCTCTTATTATTTCTTAGCACTGTGTTTTCAAATGATTTCTTGCAATGTTTTCCATCTTTCTCATCTTCTGCAGTGTTTCTGTGTTACCATTTTTTTGCTCCTGCCTGGGCAGTGTGCAGGAAGTTTTGCTTGTAGCATTGACTTGTGGGTCTTGGGAGCTGCCAATCAGTGATATCAAGGATTTGATGGCCTTAATTCTATGCAACCAAACATGTAGGTCTCCTTTGTATAATCCTAATTAATATTAATGATTTAATTGACTATCTGGGATTTCTTATATGAAGTTTTGCTTCTGTACATGGTAGGAAGTATTTTAGTTTTCAGAGCCTTGAGCTGATCAGTTCTTACCCCAACTCTAAGCCTCAGTGGGATTAAAGAAACCCTATACTCTTCTGTCCTTACCACACTGAATGTTTTATATATTGCATTAAGTATTCAGTGCACAGGGTGTGGAACGTGTGTCTATATTCCTCTCCAGTTCAATGCTATAACCATTGTGCTGTTGGGTCACTTTTATTGTGTGTTTCTGGCCTATAGTGCTTCTCCATCTCCATTCATCTCCCCTCTGCTAATATTTTCTGAGAAACAGGGGCAATACAATGATAACCTGCTTTTGCAGGGCAAGTCAGACTTGTGGGGAGAAATAAGCCCCAAAATGGAACCAGACAGGGACTAATAGGGTGCGTGGTTAATGTGACCCATGGACTTCCTGGTGTATAATGATCCTGTAAGTTCATAAGAGCAAATATTGGGTGCAAGCAGCTTGAGGCTACTTTGACTTGCAGAAGACAAAATTACCTCGGGCAACCAAATTTTGCAGGAGAAATGGTTCCTAGTTTAAGCACTCTCTCTATAGTGTGTTGGTGTTGAGGCTTTCAAGAGCGCAGCTGTCACTTTTATGCTTAAATTTTCAGTCTTACATGATTGAATGAACTTTCTGTGCAATTTTGCTTTCAGGCTTTCATAAAACAAATCCTAAACCACATTCCTTTGGGGTGTTATTTCATTTGGAAAAAGAAAAGCCCAGTAGGATTACAAATGAAGAAGTCAATCACATTTGGATTCTTTCTGAACCATTACAATACAAAGTTGAAAGTAATTTAGAAAAATTGCTTAGAGAAATTAACTTCTGGATGAAGGAAATTCTACAAGGAGAGCCTCTAAGTGTGCACACTGAGGAAGGGGGAAGTCACTGAATATGTAGAAATGGCTGCCATTGCAGGAAGTTACAGAACCGGATAGGCCTGACAGTAGGAATATACAAGTGGGGAATGTGGTGTATTCTTCCTCTTACTAGCTTGTATCTACTGTTGATCCCAGACAGAAGTATGATAGAAAATACTGTGATCTGACTTGGAGAGGACACATGTATTTGGGTCTGCATTTTTTAATCACCTCTGATGGGAGTTACAGCAGTAGCTTTTCAGCTAGATTTTTAGATACTTCCTGTCAAAAACTTGTAAAAAATGTTTCTTTAAGCCTTTCTAAGCTGCATTAAATTTTGCTTCAGCTCAGTACAGATTTCTTCCAGTTCAGATCTCCAGTTAGTAGTGATGAAAAATGACTAATTCTGAATTTCTGCAGCTCTCTATCATTCTGTCTGAATTTTTCTTTGACACTAAGGGGAATTCAGAATTTTCAGATCTGACAAGTTTTACATAACACATGCCAATGTAGTCACTCAAGACAGCACATGGTGCTGTACCTCACAAATTTTAAGCTATGGATTTACTGCCATGTAAATGACTGGGTACAGGTAACCATTTGTTAAGACACTTTGCATTCAACGAAAGGGTCTAAAATCACTGAAGACTGTTTTCATATTGTGAGTAAACCTTTGGTATGCTAATTTTATATACACAAGTGACAAAGTTGTGATCTGTTTTCTCCCTGCAGGACGGAATGGTAATATATAATTCTGTCAGAACAAGATGTGTAAATGAGGTCGTTCAAACTTCAAGGGTGCTCAGGCACTTTGATATGAGTTTTCATACTATACCAAGTTACTTTTTAAAACACTGGAAGTAAGTTTAGCAGCATTTCTGATCTGAACTACCACCAAGAGTGTCTGGAATTTTTGGCTGAGAGTGAAAAATTAGACTAGTGCAAAAGACATTTTTATCATGGAACAGACCTTTTCTACCATGAAAGATCCCATCTTCTGTCTTGGATCTAACAAATATAACCATAAAGGATAGTTGGTTCAGCTTGCCTATCCACTAGAAAGCTAAGACACTAAAAATAGTAGTAGTGACAGATCAGAGAGCTGATCTAACCTCCCTGGGTCTGAATGGGTGCAGAAGCTTCCCTTCTAATGACACCCTTGTAGATGGACCAGCTCAAATAAGAAACAGCATGCTTGAGGATAAGGTTTGATTTGCAGGACAAGCCCACCTTCCTGAACAAAAGAGCTGTGGCTCTAAACTCAGTTTTCATCAGATTACAATATAAATGTGTGTGTCCCTTTCTGTGTATCTTTTTTAATTGCTTTTCCTCCAAGTTTTACTGTAGAATGTTCATACATGGATCTCATAATCATAAATAATGTGATTCCATTTATTAATTTATGATTGCATTAAATAGCATTTAGTTAAATAGCAAGTACAGAAACAAACACAAAGTATACTAAGGCAAAATACTTAATACCTTCCTAAGCACAAAATTCAGAGTAAGATTTCCCTCTGAAGTCAGTCAAAGGCTTTTTTTTTTTTAATCAGATAGTCTGTCTACAGAATGTTATTTTAAACTAATAATGATGTGGTATTTTCATCCCCCTTTTTAGAAACACTATCATTATCTGAGTTTCTACTAGAAAGTCCAAAGTAATTAATACTTCTGTCAAATGCCTTTTTAGTTTTTTTTTTACATCTCTGACATGTAAAGTATCTGTCCAATCCACCAAAACTGGAAAGTACCTGCAGAAAATAGACTATGACAGCTTGATTATTGATTTTTATTAAAAAAGGGGAAGATGATGATAATGAAAGTCAGTGACTATAGTCAGTGTCCTTCATAGATCTATAGATCTATGACGAAACAGTTTTAACAATCGAATAATAGGAAAATCCGGTAGAGTTTCATTGCAATTTATATTAGTGTGGTATGATTTGATCCTACAGTTGCATTCACAAAACACCTGAGCCATGACAGTAATGATTACATTCTCTGCCTGTTAGTGCTAATAAGTCCATTAATGAAACTCCTTTCCCTCTGATCGCTGCTCTGTAAAGAATGAAGGAAAGATACCATGTATCAGACCCTTTTTAAGAGTGAAATTGCATACAAAACCTATTAATGCATTTATTTTAATCCTTTTTTACCAGCCATGTGTGTCTCAGAAACTAACACAAATGCCCTTGTATAATAAGACCATCTTTAAAAGGAGTAGTTACATATTAAATGTGTTAATACATTCTTACTTATTTTTTACTAGCCATATGTCTTGGTAGCTAACACTCATACCCTTTCACTTTTACATTACATATTTCATGTTTAGAGCTTCTTAGAGCTTAGGGATGAACCTGTCCTTAATCAGTGCAAAAAAAGACCCCAACTAAATAAAAATTACACTTTGAACTTTTGAATTGTATGTAGTGCATACAGAGGAAACCAATGGTCTGCCTAAGAAAATGCCAAAGACTGCATAAACTCCCAGATAAAAATGTCTGTTGCATTCAGTTCAGGTGGTCATCTGAGATGAAGAGCAAAGCTATATCAGCATAATAGTGTGAGGAAGCCCACCTGTGGTTTGTGTGTCTGCACTGTGCTGATTGAGACACTGGGGAACTGAAAGTCATTCAGACACAAACACTAAGATTCATCAATTAAATATAAGCCATTCAAACAGATGCAATGAAAACAAAGTTTTACACAGCTAGATTCACATTTTGCTGTTATTTCTCCATGATCAGTTTCCTTAGTGAGAAGAGTAAACAGTTATGACTGAAAACGTGGAGCTAGAAGAACAGTTTTGAAGTCAAGAACCATTAGATAGACTTATAGAATGGTTTGGGCTGAAAGGGACCTTAAAGATCATCCAGTTCCACCCCCCCTGCCATGGGCAGAGACACCTTCTGCTAGATGGGTTTCTCAAAGCCCTGTCCAGCCTGGCCTTGAACTCTTCCATGGATGGGGCATTCACAGACTTCTCTTGGCAACTTCTTCCACTGTCTCACCACCACCATTCAACTCCCCAGAAGAATTTCTTCCCATGTCTCATCTTAATTTTCCCTCTGTCAGTTTAAGGGCATTCCACCTTGTTCTGTCCCTACAGGCCCTTATCAGAAGCCCCTCTCCAGTTTTCTTGTCAGCCTCTTTAGGCATTTGGAGCTGCTCTAAGGACTCCCCAGAGCCTTCTGTTCTCCAGGCTGAACAAGCCCAGCTCTCAAGCTTGAAGAATACCACTTGGTACTGGCGTCCACTTGGACATGGAGCCATTGACCGCAACTCTTTGAGTGTAGCCATGCAGCTGTGCTTCAGTTGAAGGGGCTACATAAGTATTAAAAGTTTATGTAGTATTTAATAGATGACAGAGTAGATAAATTATTAAAACCAGTCACAGTATTTTTCATGTATTCACTGTCCTAATATGACTAACTCTGTATTTATATAACATTTATTACTGGCTTATTTCAGAAATGTGAAAACATATTTCAGGCTTATGCTCACATTTCAGACATGTCTTAAGCATTGTGTAACAGATATTTTAATGTAGTAATTATTTATAGAAAGTTGAAACAATTACTAATATGAATCTGGATGTGACAGACATTTTTAAATGAGGATTTTTTGCCAAATTGGTATTTTAAGAAGTGATCTGCATGATATAAACCAGTGAAATTCTTCTCTCTATAAAACAAATGGCTGTTCTTTTTAAATTATCTTTGCTGGTTTCCCTACCTCTACAGTAATTTTATTAGTTAGTAACACATTGCTCCCAGGATAGCACCAGATGGATCTGAATATATGATGGCTTTTTAACAATAGTCTGTCATCAGTGACTGCTCATCTAAGTGCTCTTTCCTTCATTCAAAAGTTAAATGGACTCTTAAAGCATGAGAAAGAATACATATGCATCTGTTATTCTGTAAGCATTATTAAGATAGAATTCACTAAGAATCAGATAAATTATAGTAAATCACAGGAATACAGTTACTTCCTTAAATCTAAGAGGACGCAGATTTCTTCTTAATGTACTATGGACATCTGCCCATGCTAAGATATATTTCTTTACTGGTTTTCTATCAGACAGTTTTTGCTGTTACATTTAGCAGTAGCAAATAGCCACAGTAGTTGTTTTGCTATGCATTAAACTCTCTGTTGTAATATGGAAGTTGTCAATTTATCTGCCTGAACCAAAGAATTGCTTGCCTCTCTCCACAGATGTGCATGCAAAATAAGCTATCTTCATTTACCAAGCTTGATCTCCTACCAGAGGGAAGTGGTCTTTTGCCAAAATAGAAATGAATTTCAAAGTTCCAGTAGGGATAACTTTACAGGTCTTTTCTCTTAAATCATATTAACAGAAATACCTACTAATTTACTTGAAGAAGCTTTTGAATTGAAGCCCAGAAAGATCACCTGTTTAAATACATACTTTTGATACAACAAATGCACTGTGTTTTGAAGATACTGAGATTTCACTCTGTCAGTTGAATATTTTGCCCCCTCCCATTTCCCCACTAACAGAAAGAGTAATATTTTTGACTACGCATGCAATGCTCAATAGTTTATCAATATCCAAAGAGCAGGTGCAGCACCTGGTGGCATCATTTTTCAGGAGAAATAAATAACACTCTGAAGTGATGAAACTTGTCCCATCAGGCTCCACTAACATCTAAAGCTGACTTCATTTCCAAAGGATATCTTGCTTCATGCTAAAGCATCCTGTTCTTTAAAGAAGCCTACAGAGATGCAAGGAATATTTTGGGATATACTTTTACTGCAGTGACTCCTAGGATATGGATAGAAAGGGAGACTCTTTTTTATAGAAAAATAAACCAACTCTGTTGTTATTTAAAAATACGCTCCTTCTCAAACTGTACCAGAAGATACATCAGATAAATACACAAAATCCTCATTCACTCTTTCTTTCGTATTTGACAGATACAAATCTTCTGTGAATGTGTACCTTAGATCTGGAGTTATGCTAGAAACATCAACTGGTATCATTGCTCCAACCCAGTTCAGTCCATGGAAGTCAGTCAAGCTGGACTTCATTGTTTGTAGTGAGCCAGTTCTATGGGTTTGGGGCTTTTCCCCACAGAGTATATTTTTACCTAATAAGCAAACAATTTTCACTTGTTTTCTGCAGATTCTCTCCCTGATTCCATTTAAAAATCCTCACACAAAGCCAGCCTATTCCAGGAATGGTGGTTGCACAAACTACTATGTCAAAACTATGAAACATTCTCTTAGATTTCAGTTTCTCATCAGAGCCTTCTCCCTAAGTCAGTTAGGGAAATTACATAAACCCCACAGTGTGGTTTTCAGTACTCCAGAATCCAAATGAGTTTGTACAGATTAATTTATAGTCTGGTGAGGGTCATGAAAAGTGATCTGGTAACTGAGTGAATTCATTCTTATCTAATGCTACTTTCCAACAAAATGTTTCCTATTCTACCAAGAAAATAAAATTCATGGCTAAAGAGATGAGCCACCGGGGTAGGAATTTTAGAAGCTTTCTGTATTTTGTGTTGTTCTTCTACTTTGTAGTCTCACAGTTGTGGAGTGCTTCATGTAAGTAATTTTTGAAATTCATCCAGCAGACACACATCAAATGCTGTAAGAAAAAGGAGACTTGACTAGGAATACATTTTGATCTGATTTATAACAGAATGCTTGAAGAATTATAAGAGGAGTTTAAAGTGGCTTGATGTAAATCTCTATTGAAAAGTATTGACAGCTGGACTTGATTTTCTGTTAACGTTTTTATAACCACTGAATTCTTCTTCCATTGAACTCTTGCCTTTGATCCACGGTATTCAGCATTGAATGTATCTTAATATGTCATTTAAATTCTAAAATAATAACACTGTCAAGTCTGAAAAAAATTCTTTCACAGAGTATCTGAAATTTGACTTCTTATGAGAATTACTTACATAGAATGACATAGTAAATGACTTGTGCTCTATCTTTATTAGGCTTTAAACAGCTGAAAAATATCACTAGCCTAAAAAAAGAATTTCTTAAAACTAAAGGGTGAGCAGGTCCATTTACTGTGCTGGAAGTGCACTGTATTATCACACTTGGGAGAGCTGGAAAGTGACCTTGGGTTACTCACACAGTTCTCCACTGAGAGCCAGTTCTGTGCTATGCTTAGCAACATGGTTTTTACTTTTTATTAACCTGTCCACAAATGTGATGTAAGTACTCCAGGTGTAACGTACTGGCTTTGGTTATATTACTGAAGGTCACGTAAGGTCAGTGGGAGTCTTCTTGCAATGGATTGGTGGGATCAGGTCCATCTCTAGGGGCAGGCAATTATCTTCAGTGTTTAGAAGGTATAAGCTACTTGCAAATATTACGAAGCTGACAGAGAAAGGACAAGCTTTGAATTTTTATGTACTCCAAAAAGAAGAACAAAACAACTACTTAGTTTTCACAGCTTTAGTTAAAACACTGTGGTGTTGGTGATGCCATGAAAAAAAAATAATCCCTTCAAGAGTAACTGGCAACCAAGTATTAAAAAACCCCCAACAACTTAAGAACACTGCTCAAATACTAACTAACGGTGTTTCTTTTGACTTCTGGACATTTTTCTTCCTGTTTTGTGCCAGTTTTCATGGAGGCAGCCAAGACACACTTACAACATATATGCACTCTTTTCATTGATATGTGGACTAGTGTCAAAACTTAATTTTCACTTAACACATTAGAATTATTAACTAGATAATAATGAACAGCAGGTTAATTAAATAAAAAACCCTTTTACAGATAATTGATAGAGTAAGATAGAGATTTTAATCATTAAAACTATGAAAGATTCATTTGGGGCTACAGTTCTGTAGATGATAACATTTGTTGCAATAAACTAAGAGTCTCCTCTTTCAAAGGGCATCCGTTAAATAGTTAGTGAGAAAAGTACGACTCTAACCAATTTTAAAAACAATGTGGGTTTTGGGTTTTTGGGTTTTTTTTTGACTTTAATTGTAAAGGCAAATTTTTTGTATCTTCTTTCTAATTACAGTCATCAGTGGTATGCCAAAGCCAGTCTCTTCCTTGCCCCTTTTTTGTATTCAGTTCCTCAGCTGATCATACTATTTTCTTTGTTGCTAGTCACCCCAGATGAGAAGACCTGGCTTGCATCCCTTATTGACTCTGCATGACTACAGCACTAAAAATGCCCTCGGCCGTCTTACAGTTTTGTTTTCTGTTATTGTTAATAACAGAATTTTTATCAAAATTAACATTTAACAAATGCTATCAAAATTAAATTGCTGACAGCAATTACATAACCTCAGACCCTGAAATGTTATAAAAAATTTAATTTTATACTTATTTTGATATTTTTCTTTATTTAGAATTCATAGTTTTGCCAAAACTTTTCTTCTGCTGTTTTGCAATAATTGCCTCATGATGTCAGCACAAATATAAAGGGCTTTACAGCCAGTAATGTGAGAAAAGCTGTAACCAACTTCATGTTTCCAAGAAGTATTGGTATGAGAATTTGGGGGAAAAGTGGGGAAGGGAGTGAAATCTGTCAGCTTTAATTTTTTCAGTGGAATCTGTTGAATCGTAAGGCTTATGTACCATGACCTGCAGTAGTCACTGTAACAAAGCTGTTTACTCTAGTTGTACTTGATTCATTATTAGTAATTTGGGATCAGGAGAAACTGGTACCTTAGAGTTTTTGAGATTATCCTGGACTAAAAAAAGGAATGACTTCTCTAAGCCACTCTAAAGGATCAAGCTGACAAATCAGGGTTTTACAGAGATTCTGGGCATGTAAGCTAAGAATGTGGCAGAAACAGAGTAAAATGGTTCTTTGTTTTGTTGGAGTTTTTTACTTTTTTCGTATCTAAGAGCCAGAAGGTAGAAACCTATAAGCACTTATAGAGATCAGCAGGATAAAGATTCTTGCTGCATAAAATCTTGGTGAGGACTGAATCAGGTGTTAGAAGTTATGTGTAATGGTAAGGCTGGGGAAAAAAAAAACCTGTGTTCTGGAAAGCTGTTGATTTGAAGACCTTAAAAGGAAGATTTTTCTGAATTAATTATCTTAGAGAAGTTTGGAGAGAAGAGAAGGAATTGAAGTTCCAGTAATAGTGTTGAGACAGTAAATGTTACAGAGTTTGCAGTTTTTCGATAGCAAAAAATAGGATTGGGAGATAAAGTACAACACATTTTATATTAATCCAGTGTTTGTGTGCTAAGGATTTATTTGGAGAAATCAATATATGATCATGTTTGTTCTCAATTTACAGAACCAGTAGAGAGTAGATTTAATGCTCTAAGATTGTATAGTATCTTTTTTCATAGAGCTTTCGAACCCTTTCAGTCTTGAAACAAATATTGGAGGATTCAATGGAGTTTCAAAAGGAAAAAAAAAAAGATGACAGAAAATCTATTTTGATCCCTGCTAATCATTACCATGCAGTATTTTATTGTTGTTTCACACATGACATTTTTGACTTTTAGAAATTAAGTTGCTGTGGTGAAGAGTTATTAGAAGAGAGCATGATATTTTCCCCAGTAGAAAACACTTAAGTAGAAGGTTGCTGACTTTTTTCAAAAGGAGTTTTTCTTCTTTGTCACTTAGGGTAGCTCTTTGTTCTGAGTTCATAGATAGTCATTGCCTTACAAATTTTTGATGCATTGATTCCTGTGACTCCGTAATGCCAAGGAGAAAGGTGAAGATAAAACCGATAACTGTTTGTCCCAAAAGTGAAAAAATGAATTGCATAGAGAGAGAGAACCAGACACTAGAAACCCATAACTATTTGGTATTTAAACTTGCATCTTATTTTTCCTTTTACACTGCATAGGTCTTACCAAGGTAGTGTGCCTACTTTTGATTTCTGGCCCTAGTTTACTTAGTATTGTCCCTGTTACCCCTTCATTTTCTTAAAATTTATTTCTGATAACTTCTTCATTCCTCAACATCTGCCCATGCAAAGTGGCTGTTGGTAATGAGAGCTCAGTTTAATTTCATATCCTTCCATAGTACACCTCCGTGTTTCCCTAGATATAGTTTTTTCAATTCCCTCTCACCACCAACATTGCTGAAACAGAAGGAAATAAACCGCACAACCACACCAACAGATTCAGGATTTTCTTCTACTAGATTATTCCTGACCATTTTTGTTTCTTTCTTCCAAGTGCTCTAACTTTGTGTTTAACAGTCAGAACACTGAAGTAATTATCTTTAAAAATATAGAGGGAAAACTAATAGACATTCTGAACTAGTTACTGGGCAGGTGAAGTAGGTTTCGGTGCTTTGTGCTAGAGAGGATTTGCACTGTATTTGTACTGTATTGATTCTACTTGTAGCATTTTTACTGCTTGTTTAGAAGGGCCTGAATGCATTTCTTCCCTTGGTGATTACAAGGAGGTTCAGTGATCTGACTCTTTTTCTTTTTTCTTTTTTTAATTCTTGCCTTTTTCTCCTCCCTCATTTTCTGCATCAGTCACTAGTAACACCAAGATGTTGCCCCAGTGAGCTGTTGCTCATGTTCGTCCTATGCATGTTAAAACTCGCATTGTAAAATTGCAAAAATTTTGCATCTATTGCAGCACTTTGTGTTTACTGCTGTATTGACAGGAATCTCATTGCTTGAAGAAATGCAGGGTTTAGGATCCACTTCATAGTATTGTATTATGCCTAGGATCAGATAATCAGGATATTACCTGCTATAGGAGAGAACTAGGGTTTTATCAAAGCATTTGTGCTACAGCAGAGAATTAGGATTTCATTAAAATCTTCAATCTTATCTTTATTTTTGTCATGTTATGGTCATGTTCTGAATTTCTTTCTCAACTTGACAACTACCTAATGATTACACATATCTCTGCTTGGTGTTATGCAGCATTGTCTAGCATAATAAGACATAATCGCCCTTGGAATAGCAGATCTATGCTAAAATTCTGATGTGAAACTGCATCAAATAGAATAAACCAAACAGCCCCTTTACCTCTGTCATAGGGGATGGCATTAATAGCCAGGCTTCCAGCTTCATCAACAGTTAGGAGATTTTTTTTTTTAGAAAAAAATTACTTCTCCTTCCTAAATTTCTCAGACTGAATAATGATAGATGCTAAAAAACCAAAAAGAGTGGAAGTAAAAAATCTTCCTCTCTTCCCGCTCTGAATCTCCCACAACCTCTTACAAACTTGTTTGAGCATTCATTACAAATGAGAAACATCACAAACTTTCAGCTCCAGGTCATAAACAGATTAAGCTCTACAAATATTTAGATGGGATTGAACATTGCTTATTATAATGTAATGTCACCTATTTCCGCTTTAAATTCTTAAACTTACTCAGGTTTTGAATTTCCTGGACTACTTCAACCAAAGAGGCAAACTGAATTCCAGCTACATTTGCTGCATGGACAAGGAGTATCTGAGTGCTAAATTATTATTTTCCTTTGTAATCAAATGCCTTTGTTCCATTAAAACCTGGGGGGAAAAAAATCATTTAATATCAATAGCATTTTTCTTTAGGACTGTTCTGTACCTTTGCAGTATAAATTTATTAGGCTGATGTTCGCCTATGGAAGATTCAGAAGCATGTGAAAATGGAAGCATATGTATACCATAGTGTATGTATCATCCTCAAAGAATAGGTTTTCTTCTGTATAATTCTACTCTTACCACCGTGTGAAATGAATCCCTATAGTACAACTTCCCTTTTGGATTTCCTTTTCCTGATAGTTTCTTGGGTTATTCCATTGATTCCTTCCATATACAGGGTAGAATTTCTCTATTTAATAACATTTATTAAATAAGAGTAGTATTATTATTAAAGAACTCTTGAGGTCCTTTCCAACCCTAACTATTCTATGATTGCTAATTTTTTTCTTTCCTTATCTCTTTCTCTGGCTACTTGAATAAAGAGAGAGAAAGAAAGATTTATAATTTTTTTTTGCTGCAAGCAAGAACTATGGTGAAGTTAACAAGAAATTTCTTACTCTGAAAGATGAAAATCTACTGACTTACTAAACCTTCTATCTATCTATATTTCTTATACAGACTTTTACCTTACAGTAAAGGATTCTCTGAGCTCTATAAATAATACTCTGTAACTACATATTTGCAGTTCTTCACTGAAAAGAGCTGCATCTTTATAAGGCCTACTTAATTCTCATATTTTATAGAGTAAATTCAATTTATGCTCTGGTGTTTGGATATAACTCGTATTTTGTTGAAATCTGAAGTGGGTAAATGATGTAGAAGCTGTACTTGTCTAATAGTGGCTAATGGCACACAAGTCAGCCGGATCATGAAAACTCCCCAGCTTTGCTGCTGCAGCACTCCATGCTGTATGCATCCACCTTTTAATGGCTGCAAAAAAAGTGGATATTCTACCATTATGAGCTGTATTTGGGAACAGTGATTTTTTCCTTAGAGAAAATCTATTGCGTTTTGGTTCTTATGGATATTAAAGGTCTCTAATGATCTTCTAAAAGTAATACAGGGCAGCTAATTATCTCCTTGAAATAGTCTCATTGCAGCTTTGGTGAAGTACATAAAGTTCTTACTATTAGAAGTAAGAGGACAGAAAAAAGACATCCAAGATCTTGCCCATGAGAAATGCATATTTACTACTGCTCTTCAGTCAACTGCTTTGATTATATGAAGAATTTTTCCCTGCATGTGAATGATTTATTATCACAGAGAAAGAAATGACCCTTTGTAGTATCCTGTATATCAGGAGAGAGATCCTTTGTTTGATTTTTAGTATGACTGTTGGCTCTGTATGAGACCAACTACAGCATCCTGAGTACTTGCCAGGTTAAAAAAAAATAAGAAGAGAGGTGGGGTGATGGTGGTGTTGAAAATCTAGAGAAGAAAAGGTGGTCATATGAAATTCATTTACTCACCTTCCTCTACCTCTTCCCCTTTCTCACCTAACTTTATGTGTTTAAAGCAGGCAGCCTACTGTTTCTCTGCTCCATTCTGAAATCACACACAAGTCCTGTCAACTAAATTAATCCCAGGAAATCTAAATTAACATTGACCCTTCCATGGCTTCAGCCAACAGAAGCCTTATCAACTAGCATGTAAACTACCTTTATCAAGGATGAGTTCTTTACTTTCCAGGCCTCTGAGTTTCATGCCTAATTTTTTCTCTTCAGCATCAATATTTTGATTTACTGTCTCCATTTGAACAAAAATATCCAACAGAGCTACTCTGTATGCTAGGTATTTTACACGTGCATGAGAATTGAGCAAGTACAAGGTAGTCAGTGGAGCTGTCTGGAGGATGTTGAAAATTGGCTGCTGGCGACATCTTTTAAGATACCACCCAGCCACCAGTATATAGTCCACATAAAATGAAGACAAATTTCCCTTCACTTTCTCTGCCATTTTTCATTCATTGTGTCTTTTGGAAAAGACAGAGCAAGTGAGAAGATAGTTCTTGTGACAGATAAAAATTAAAGTGGTCACCACCAAGAAGTCATTTTTTGTTCTACTCTCCAAGTAAAATTGCTTGCTTCAGAAGTAAAACTTTTGGATTCACTGTTCTTTCACAAAATTCGGTAGCATCAGTTACCAAATTATTTCTGAAGCTTTTTTCATTAAAACAAAAAGCTGATATCTTTTCACTGGCGGTAGAGAGTCAGAAAATGAACCACAGTTCATTCTAGATATGACGGTGTTAGATAATAGTATTATGTTAAAATTTACCAAGATTTAATTCCTAATATCTGATACTACCTGGTTCTGATTTATGTTATGTCGTGTATAAGTTATCATTATCTAAAAAAAAATCTCACTAGTATTATGTAAAGTAGCTGCATGAGGTATTTAGTCATCAGAGTTAGGAACAGAAATGATTCTAATAAATGTAACTGCAAGGAACCTGATTTTTCTTTTATTATTTTCCTTTTTCTTAAACAGAATATCATTATAACAAGTTTGAGTTTGATATTGCTCTTAGAGATGCCATCAGGAATACATACTAATTTGCCCTGTAAAACTGGCTAATATACATTTGTATGTGAAATGCAGAAGCATGTCTTACAAGATACACCCATCCAAGAATTGGGTAGATAGCACTCAGTGTTACATGCATTATTTATGGCCTTCATTTGGCTTTTAATCTGTGTAGATTTTGTGAATTGTTGTGAACGATATCTCTGGAGCATCTAGTTCACTCTATATGCAGAAAACAGAAGAGCTGCAGCACAGCAGAATGTGTGTGGTGATAAGAATCATTGTTAAGTTTTTCAGGATCAAGGGAGAAATTAGGAATTTAATGAAGCATTTGACCTCTAATAATAAGAAACAGTTTAGTCCAAATTTGGTGAAAATTTCTCAGCAAGAAGTAGTTTTGTACAAAAACTAGGCACTGCACATAGGAGTCCTAATTCAGTCAGTCTTTCCAGAGATTTTGGGACATTTATAGTGGATCTTGATGGCCCCTGTGGTTTCTACTTTTGTGGCGTCTAGCTAGCTGGTAGTCAGGTTCCAAGAGATGCTTTCACTTGGGCTGCATTGTCCTGTATTTTATTCTGTTTGAGCTATTACATGTCATAAAGTTACAACTTTTTTTCTCATGCCAAACATTTCTGTTCTTAGTCATGTCTTCAGCAATCCTGTCTTGTAATTAAGCTATTTAATGACCCTAAAGACTATTTGAAAACCCTAAATAATAGGTATGCCCTTGATTTAACATAATTAAAAAATAAAAGTAAATTACTTTCCCTCAAAATCTCATGCCTTATTTTGAAGCTGTCCTTAAATACTGCTTAGACATAAGGAAATGAAATGGAAAATTTTGCAATCCTTTTTACTGTCTCTGGCAGTCTTCCAAACACAAAGCCCAAAGCCAAATATTCATTTTAACCAGATTTTATATGGAAAAGATGCTTTAAGCAAATTAATTCAGTTTAACACCAGAACACTTGAATAATGTGTGGCTGCTGATGTTGATTAGAATAAATACTGTACTTTTGAAACATAATGATCTTGTCTGTACCAACACATAGTTACTGTAAGCTTATAAAAGGATGGAGTGGGCTGACTCCAATACTAAGAAATTGTAATAACTGTTGGTATTCTAGTGTTAATGCAAAACATTTAATTTCTGTGTCGGATTATTCTCCATTGTGATTATTTGAACTTTCTTTTTACTTCTGAGAAATTTAATCAAAATTTATTTAGATTCCTCAGAAATCCACATCCAGAAGTTGAATTGAAGAAGGTAAGTCTTAGAGCAAAACTACCTTCTTTCATCCACTCAGTACAGATAGCAGGTCAGTCCTCTTAGATTTTCACCATCACTTTGCAGAGCTGCCTATGATACAGGTGTATATTTGATATACAATTAAGCACATCTAATGTTTTCTAGTGGGAGAATCTTACATTATAAGGATCCTTAATGTAGTTTTGATAAGCCTTTTAGGAACAAAAGGGTTTAGAAAGTTGCAGGAAATAATTGTTATCACTGTGCAACTCCATTTTGAAATAGAGTATGGCTTCTACTTCTGTGGTGACCCTGTTGTCCCTGTCCTGGCTGGTCGCTGCACACACAGAAACACCTGGGCTGGATCCATGCACTTGGACCTTCACCTAAATCAGTACTTGTCTATGAAGTGAAATCCTGAGTTTTATAGCTTTGTCTATGACCCTTTCTTAAGCTTTTTTCAGTCCATTTGGGTATGAAATCACTATTTCGATTTGCCTTAGACATCACTCTGTGTAAATCGTACTCTAAAATATCAAATTACTCACTGAGGTCAATCCCTTTTGCCCCAGAGAAGGTCAAAGTTTCCCTTGTAAGGAAACTTAAACACTAAAATGAAGACAATAATGTGAATTCCACTTGCGTCTAGCAGGTAATTAATATCCAGGTCGGAAAAACAACTGAAAGACAGACACCCCCTCATGAATATTAACAAGATATACTCCATCACACCAACAGATATCACAGACAGCAGGCCTGGAGTTTTAACTGGACAGCTGAAATGCTGGCAAACGCCCTTTTCGCTTCTTTGAAGAAAAGAGGGTGGAGAGAGAGATAGATAGATAGATACACAAAACATCCTGCAAGATTGTTATGCCTTATGTTCTTTCTGAGGATCGCTTAGCTAACTCTTCTGATGCTGTCATCATCAAACTGGCCAGCTGTGACCTATGGGTCCTTTTGTGGAAGTTAATAATTGCTACCTAAGTAAAATGAGGACAAATTTCTTCAAGATTATGTAACAGAAAGGGAAAATTAGGCAGTCTTACCTATGCTTTAGGCAGAGATGTCATTTTTTGAATATTCAAATTTTATCTATGAAGATTCCATTTTAAGACTTTTCCAGAAATGAAGTTGCGATCTTTAAAAACAGAAGATGCAAATCTAGTGTCAGTAATTTCAGACAGACTGTTCTGTCAGGGGTTTCCTGTGTCTTCCTGTAAATATGCTTATGAATAAAATCCAGTGCAAGTAAAAACCACTATTTGAACATGGTTTGTTTTGAATATGCTGATACACTGAACATGATGGGTTTTGAAAGATTTTTCCAAAAGGAAGTCCATTTTTGCAGGAGACAAAGTCTGTCAGCCAAGGATACCATAAAACCAGCACTACTATCAGGACAAAGTAGGGCTCTTATCTCAAAGGAGTTGATCGACTGATAGTCATTTCATGGAAACGGTTATTTTTAGAATTCAAATTAGTTTCCATTAAAGCTACTGCCTTTAATTATATAAAAAAAATAGGTTTACTGAAATTGATTTCTTGACGTGAGATTTAATAAGGTGAGTATTGAAACTCAGACATAGTTTGGAAAATTCTGTTTACTTTAAAACTTTAATGTTGCTCTCATTTGAAGAGACTCTTCCCTTTGAAATTCAAGCTAATATTTGACCAACAGTAGTTTATATCTTTAAATGACCAATATTGAAAAATAATTTCAAAGTAATTTGAGTAATGTATTTAAATTAATGTGTTTTGTGTTCTGATTTTTTTTTTAAGTACTTTTTGACTAAAATTTGGGTTTAGGAAAATATTTGAAATGTAAAGATGATAAAATTCTTCCCTGAGCAGTTTATGTGTAATGTTAAAGACCATAAAAGGCAAAATTAAGGAATAAGATGTTTTGTATTTTTCATTCTTCAAAGAACATTTGAAGTACAGATTCATACTGATGTTATGTATGATTGTCTAAGCCCTGTTTATCAGGCAGTTTCAGCTTATCTACATTTTTGTTTAAAATTGGAAAAAAATAACTGTGTCTACTTTTGATAGAACTTTGTTGCACTTCTGTCTTCCCAAAGATATTTGTGCAATTACTTTTTTGTTTTTGCTCTCTTTTTATGAGAAGAAATTTCAACTTTGTGACTATGGATAAATCAAACACACAGATGATACATTTACAGACTATCTAAAAGGTGGTTCTATGCTCATCCAGGATGTAACAATCACTTTTGGAATTAGTGCCAACAAAGAAATGTATTAAATTCAATACAATTTTATGATAAGATTTCAGTTTAAATATTTAATTTATTATTTAAATTTTCATTAGTAATAGGTTTTTTTTAAAAAGAACAAAGATAGCTCTAAATCAAAACCAGGAAACTTGTACAGCTGTGAGATTCTTCAGGTCTCTGCTTTTGGGATGCAGAGCAGCAGTGATTCACGTATCTAGCTGAGTCCTTTGAGAGAAAGATAGGAGATAAGAATGACCCTATCCAGCCAGTAGCTATCTAAAATCCAATTGTGAAGTTCTTAGATTTATAACAAAGAAAATAAAAAAAAATGCCGTTGGATTTTATTTCAGTTTTTGTCCGAAATATTTTGTATAATAGTATTTCCCAAATTCTAAGCTTGCAGTGAATTCACCTCAGCTTTGTTTCCACAAGCATCAAACCTTGTGTCTTCAATCATGTCAATAATACAGAGAAATCTAGACAAACTGGCACTACAGGGATCTGAGGTATCAGAATTTTATGGGTAATTATTACTTTGAAATCTTGCAGTTCTGTGTTAATCAACCACAAAGATGCCATTTTCTATGGGTGAGCTCTCTCAGGGAATTTAGGTAGATTCTTAGACCTAATGGCAAGAAATGTTAGAAACAAGGCCAGTGAAATGGTGGACTACAAACTACAGAGGTCGGTGATACATCCTACTTGGTAAAATACCATTAATGAAGAGGGTTTAATCAGATGATGCAGCAGTCATCTCAGTGACTGAATACAGTGAGAAAAGAGCTTACAGGCTAGCTGACAAAGACAGCAAGCATAGGCAGTGTGTGAAACTATTTAAGAAAAGTGAAAAGTGTGTAGTAGGTGTAAAGAGCAGTTTATTCTAGGAACAGAAAAGGTGAGAAAATTCATTTAGCAAATCCCAAAAAGAATCTTGTGCTGTCAAGCAGTAAAAACTGAAACACTTTATACTTATAGCCTGTTTAATTTATAAAAATGTTTGCATGCAGAGCTCCAGGCACATTGATAATCCTCATCTTTATCACATACAAACCCAGAAATTGACCTAGTGTCAACATCCACCAGTCTCTTAGAAATGGAAGAAGTGATCAGCAGTTCAGAATTGGTGTACTGCAGCATTTCTGTTTTCATGGGCTTGTCTATGAGAAACCCATGTATAATGTAACTGTCTTGTACATTGTACTCCCTGATACATAGACACTCTTCTTGTGAAAATTCAGCCTGAGTCATCTGCTATTTTAATAATACCCTCAAATTCTCTTATTTTTTTTTAATCCATATAATTGTAGCTATTAACTACTGAATAGTTACGGACAACAGTCACAGGAATGTGTTAACTTCTCTTTTTTTTACTCTCAACACAAGTCCTTGTGTGCAAAAAATAACAACAATCATAGCTCAACTGGAGTGCCATAAATTTTCTGGCAAAACAGTTGGGAAGGATACACGCTCCAGTTTAGGGACATTTTACTGAAAAATGATATACAGAGAGCAATTTCTCTTCCATAATGAGGGAACTTTCAATTTCCTTTGATCTCAGCTCTAGATGTATCACATAAGAATCTTGTAAGTATTGAGATTTAAAGCATTAAGCTTAAGTTGACATTTTCTCTCTTAAATTTAGCTGTAACTTGTCACCCTATTTATATACTTCACAAAGCACTAGGCAGCTTTGCATGAGACTATTCCCAGTAGGAGATCATAGCAATCTCCATCTTCCAAAGACTCTTAAATCACAAAAAAAAAATGCAACATTTAAAAATAATTTTAGCCATATTTTCTCCTAAAGCATTCTTCAGTTGGTTTCAGCTGTGGCTAAATTCACCTAAGTTATGGTAGTTCTTACTTAGTTCCTCATCATCTAGAGTGAACCCATTACACCTCTTAGTTTTTTGTCAAGGCTAGTTTTCTACAAAATTTATTAAGATCTGTGGTGAAATATATACCCTTTTTGTAAGGTTCTGCTTGATGGCTAAAAAAATAAATAAATAGAGCACAGAGTAAAATATTATGGTCTGATTAGTAAATATTGCAACCATTTTTATTTTCTTGCTGATTTTTGTTTTTTAATAGTTAATTGAAAGAAATAATACTGGAATTGTCCTTGCTAATCAAGAGTTAGAAGGCATTGAGTGCTGTAAGGTCTATGCAAAGAAAAATAGCAGTTGCAAGCTTCTTACCACTTCTGACTATATGAAGAAATACTGAATATGATGACAAAGACTCAGCCACTGCTTTATGTTAAAGAAACGCAGACAATCAAATACAAAAAAAAAACAAGCTTGAGGAGGGTGTGCACACAGGCAGGTAACTCAGCTTCAGCCTTTGCACTAGTAGCACACGAAGAGCACACCCTGTGCAAACACAGTCGGCATGGATACAGACGTTTTGCTGATACCTTCATAAAAGCTGTGTTCATAAGAATTGAGTGCCTTCCCGTACCTGATTCTTTTAAGGTACGAAACCCACAGGGTCTAGTACAAAAAAAATAAAATCCACAAATGCAAAGAAGGAGTCTAAGAGTTACAATAGAATACATAGATTGGATTCATTCTCTGGTATTTAGAGAGAAAATAAGAGGTCTACAGCTTAGTATAAAACAAAACAAACGAACAAACAAAAAACCAACCAGCCAAACAAAAATACCCAACCAAACAACAAACAAACAAAAAACCCAAACAAACCAAAACACCAAACAAACCAACACTACACAAACCCAATCAACATGGCTTCTCCAGGTTTTGTCAGATCTCTAAATGAAAACACCCCTTTCACACCGCTCTTTGCCCATTATGACTTCTCAGCTGCCTTTCATAATGTGTGCTTGAAACATGAATCACTGGAATGGCTGCTTTGGACTGGTGTGATGTAGGCTTTATTATATAGAGCAGAGCTGTTCTTGAACATCACTAAAGTTGGAGGGATTCATTAAACTTAAAACAAAGAAAATACCTGATTTGATTATGTGAGTTTAAGACCTGGTGTTTTATGACTCACTGTGTATGCTATTTCTCTACTTCTGACCATCAAATAAAATGTGTGCTAAAGCACAGAAACTTAATCTCTGTCATGTCAGGTACTAACCGTAGCTGGCTAGCTGATGTGCACAGAGACAAAATCTGCCTATAATAGCACCCGTGAGTTAGTGAATTAATCTAACCTGATGAAGTGTGCCTCCTCAGTGCATAAATCAGTTGGAATAATGTCATTGATATGAAAGGAGGATATGGAGAAAAAGAAGTTTGAAATGAGCCACAGATGAGAGAAACCTGCTAATGGATAGGGCCTTAATATTAAGTAACTGAGTAGTCAGTGGGAGTCAGTTTTGGCTGTTTGATTTCTTCAAGATTCTGTGGTGTGTATTTTTTCTTTTTTAAAAATAATAATATATACTGCAGTATTAAGTGAACCATGATTGCTTTCATCCTTGTGGGCAATGCAAATGTTTTTATTTGCAATACCTTTTAAACATTTCAGTACTTTGAATCACAACCCTTCCTGACTTCAGTTGCCACTTTAGTGTATTTTGACATTATCATAGAAGACCTAGAAGAATGCAAACTATCAATAAGAAAAATAAATGTTAAACACTTTGGCAATTAAACAATTTATGTGCAATTTATATAGCAAATAATTCTCAGTAATTTACACAAACCTGGCTAATTCAGAACCCTGAATTAAGGTATTTTCCCTACAGAAGAGTTAGAAAATTCAGAACTGTCATGTCACCATGAGGAGTTTGCAGTAACAAAGGGGAGGGATTGCAGAAATCGCCAGTCAGTTCTGTATCATGTTCTGAAGCTTTAAATAGTTAATGCATTCCACTCCAGGAAATCTGCTGTGTTACCAAAGCTGGATAATTTGGATACTTTTCTAATTCAGGCCATCATTAGATGTTTATTAGTATAAAGTCATTATTGCTAATTGTTACCTGGAGAATGAATGACCGCACAGGATATCAAGTAATTTAATAAATGTAAAATTTTAAACTGTTTTATTCCCTGTAGACAAAACCTGATATTTTTTCTGTGGCTCACAACAGGTTTAATGGATACAGAGAGAAGACAGCGCAATAAAGTGTGAAGCAAAACATTAACTGCAAATAAACAGAGGAATTTCTCCTCCGTTATTACAGTTTCAAGCTTTTAAATGGCATGGCATCCTAAATTTATGGGAGCAGTTTAGTGTGCAAAGGTTCTCCAGAGTTCACCCAAAGACCAAGTGGTATTAGAAACATGTATTCTCACAGCAACTCTTTGTGCAATAGAAGCAATATGTTAAAGGAAAAAGGTTTTCATAAAATCCAAATAGGAAATATTTCTTTTTACGTAGTGAGTGAGAAAGCAGAATTAGCACTTCTGGTACTGGGTTTTCTCTCAGCTTCAACAGGCAAAAGCTTCTCCTTAGGGCCTGAGGATCTGCTGAAAAGAAGAGCTTACTGGGAGCTACTGATTGTAAATTAAGGTTATAGTTTATAAAAAGGTGAATTTATGAAGATGAAGCAGTCTGCCATGCAGCCAGAAAAAGCAAGGTGTGGTGGGTTGACCTTGGGCAGCTGACAGACACCCATCCTGCTGCTCTTGGTCTCCCTCTTTAGCAAAACAGGGAAAATGAAAAATCAAAAGCTCATGGTCTGAGGTAAAGACAGGGAGACTACTTACCAATTATTATCATAGACTCCATGTGCTGCAGGGTAACACCTGCTCTTCCATGGTCTCTCCATGGCTGCAGGTGCTCGCAGGCCTGGAACACCTCCTTCTCCCCTGCCCTTGCTGTTCCAGGGGCCGTTCCTCACACTTTTCTCTCAGTCCGGCAGCTTTTATCCCTCCCCAGAGCTGCTGCCCTTGAGGCATCGCTGCTCCCTGCCTAGCTCAGCTGTGCCCTGGAACCAGCTGGAACCGGTTATACCTGGCTGCAACCAGCACAGGGCATCCCCTGCTGCTTCTGACACAGGCGGCCCCGCTCCCTCATGCGCGTCTGGAAACCTACACCTGCTGCAAAAGGTTTTTGGAAATAATGAAGTAAGTTTAAGTTCTTCTGTTACAGTATCTGCTGGATTAACATGCGTTACGCTAAAATTACTGTAAGAAGTCTATAAAGAGGTAGAGAATGTAAACCAGATTCAAAATGGCTGCCTTACACAACGGAAACATTGACACTTTTCCATCCCAGTTCAGGGCAATGTGCAAGCAAAATCTGAAATACTGAAACCAGGGGTCTTTCTTTTCCATCAGAAATGAAGTGAGTAAATATGATGCTGTAATATTTGTTTGACATGTGAGATGAAAGGGTAGGTGTTTGGTGCTAGTAGATCCTCTGGAACTTCCCCCCATCGCTGTGTTCTTGTAGTAGAGGTAACTTAAAAAAAAAAAAAATCACGCTTCATCGCTTTTTCTTTCATCTTCTCATAAAGATGATTAATTTCAAGCTCTTTCAAATATACAGTATTCACCATGCAGGGATAGTAGAAAACCAGGCCCATCTCAGGGAGCTGTTACATACTGGAGAACTCACTTTTTTCCTTTCTTTTTTTTTTTTCCACCGGTAGGTTCACATCCAAATGACATTAGCTATGCTGTAAATTTCAATTTCCACACTTCTTTCATTCTGTATCTCACTCCCTTTTTCATCTCACCACCTAACTTCCTCAGATTTTAAGTGTAACGAATCTCTAACTCCTGTGAATAAAGGAAAATAGAAAAAGAGGGAACTATCATGAGAGCCTATGAATTTGTGCTTCCCAGGTTCAGAAAGTTGTCTGTGGTTTGATGATATCCAGCCATTTTTGTAGTTATTAGCTCATAGTGATATCCTACGCAACCATTCTCACTGTCCATCAGTAGTTACTGACCCTCAAGATTACAGTGGTGGAAGTGAAAACTAGAAAACTGTGAACTGATAAGGAGTACAGGTTTTGTTTTCTCAAAAGGATTTGTAAAACTCTTGCCACCCTCAGGGTGCAAAGTGCTTCTCCACAGAACTTGGTTCAGATCACACCGTTTGTATTTCTGTGTAATTCTAGTCCAAACAGTTGGCATAAAGCTCATAAGCATTGGTTGGTGTCTGTCAGCTAATTGTTGCGATGTTAGTAAGAATGACCTTGAAACTTCAGTGTAACCTAAAGCGTGACCGGGGCTACCTGAGAAAGATGAGGTCTGGCATCTGTATGGCTCACAGAAATACCTCTTCTGTTTAAAAAGTTTGGTGAATTTTCTGGATGCTCAGGCAAAAAGTTGTTTCACAGAAGACTTGTCCTCTGATTGATGTGAAAGCATAATGTGATTGAATATAATTGGTTTTGTTTTCACATGATGATATAATTTGAGAAGCTCTGAAGATTTAAGTTGCTTGGACTATGCATGTTTTTATGTTTTCAGTCTGAAATAATTAAATGCACAAATAGGCAAGCCCTGTGATACCATTATATAAATGTTTTTTCAAAATACTAACAAAATTGTTTTTTTCTGCCTTCACAAGCATGCTGTTGCAGTCCTGTCTCCCCAGAAACGTTTGTACAATGGGTTTTCAGCTTTCACTGTCTTTTTAAGAAAATAAATGTTAAAGTTGTGTCTGCAGATATCTGGAACACATAGGTGATACATTTACACAGTATCCAGAAGTGGATCAAAAAACTGAAATGCATGATGTCTCCAGTATTATCCCAGAGAAAGCCCAAGTCCCACAGTGTGGAAGCTGAATTCTGCTGTCCTTAGGCTAGCACTGTGCTGTCACTGGATCAAAGGGCAGAGACCCCAGTTTGTTATACAGCACCTCCTCCACCAGGTCATTGCTCCAGGGAAAGCCTCTGTGATGTATTCCTTGGAGGGTGTGTTCCTTATGCTGTCTTCTGTTCATGTGTTTTCAGCTGCATAACCCTGCTATTTTTGATGGTGTTTATTCTTGCATTTGAAGTGGCCATCTTCTCAGGGCTTTTTCCATCTTAAAAAAGGTAGTAAAAACATCAAAATCTTACCATCTGCCTCTAGCTGTTAGACTTCCACAGGATACAGTATCTATCCAAATGTTACCAACTTGCTTTCACTGTTGTGGATAATTTTCCAGATACTGTGTTTGAAAGACAGACATTACAGTTTTTTGTATCTGTATTAATGTATTTTAACCTTAATTGTCTTTTTATCTTCATGTGAAAAAGCCCTGCCCTCCTAAAATCCAGCTTCTGAGTTTCACTGTAATGTTTTCCTGCAATGGCATATGGAAGAATCACAGCTTGTGGCCTAGGTAATCAAATACTACATTTTTTTGTGCCCATCAGTCCTGTATATACTCTTGAAGTTTTAATTGGCAAACGTTAGCCCAGAATCATCTTCATTGACACTACTGTAAATATTGTGTCACTCAGTGCCATATCTCTTATGGATTACCATGTGGGATTATATATGTTTTGCAGCACTTGCTATTAAATTCCAATGAAAAAAGCATAAAATCATGACCCATATGTCACAAAAGTTTAGTGGTAATAATTATGAAGGGTTAAGGATTTTTAGTGTAAATATCTGGTATGAAGTTTAGTTTAGAATAAATTGTGATGCCATTTGTATATGATGAGTTCTGTTTTGTAAAACTTGCTTAAACCAAACATTATTTGTGAGAAGCAAAAGTCCATTTGTAATGTGCAAGAGGGCAAATGATCTGTTCATTTTTCACTGGGGATAACCTGGTTCAACAGCATTGGAAGTGGTTTAACAGATCATGTATTGTTGTCCCCTTGGTTTCCCAGGATCTGTGTGCTTACTTTTTAAATTAAAGTAGCATAAAATAAATTTGCAGTCTTTTTTTGGACCAGAACAACCTCATAAAAATGATCTTGCTTTGCTTCATTACAACACCTGCTTGCAATAAGATGGGAACTTATCTATTTCTGTAATAAAATGCCATGGTCGAGCTGTGCTCTTAATTATCCTGCTAAATAATGGGACACATTTAAAGCCTTTCCACTCAATCTCCCAGTGCTCATTAGTGTCATTTATGAGTTATTTGTCTGCCAGTTTTTGCTTTTCCACAAAAAATGTGTTAAATGCATATTCTGATACAAAATGAATGCATAATTAATAGTTTTTCCTGTATCAGAATTAAAACAAGATCTTTAATAAGAGAAGAAATGCCAGTTGTTTTACTGAAAGGCAATACACTGATAAGTAACCAAGGTATCAGTAATTCAGTGTATCTTCTTATTGGGGAAAAATGAAGTACCTTGATACAGCAGTTTTAATAGATTAAACAGTAACAATTAGATAATGGTTTTATAACTCCACTTGGCATATTGAACAAATGAAGTATTTTTTCGGCTATAGATTTGCATGTGCAATGCCTGTCAGATAGCTGGTATGGAATGAATGACTGACTAAGAACATGTAGAATGAGTCGAATACTGTAGCTATTAGTCTGCATTCTTAAGCTTGTGATTGTTAGTGGGTAACAGGGAATTAAAACCACTAAACATTTTGATACTAAATATTTTTTATATTCCAGAAACTTAACTAACATCTAGTAAGTTCTTGGGAAGTGTTTACAGTGCTGAATATGTCAGGAGTGATTGATTAAAACTTCATCAATAGAATGTTAGTATCAATTAAAAGTTTTTAAACTGATAATAGTGTACATCACTGAGCAGTAATCATCAGGAGATCTTAAAATAAAAATACGTATTGGTTTAGTTATCACACTTGAACTGCCTGATATAAAATGACTGGAGGAAAATGTTAAATGGAATTCTGTTAGAGAAAGTATCTAATTTTCTTTAGTACATCGTTCCAGTGTTAAAACTTGCTTAAGAATAAAACCTACCTTTTGTGGATTGTCTAAACAAATAATGTAATCACCGGGTTGTGTATACTTCATGAGAGCAGGATGAGATTGAGAATGTTTTTTTTCTTCTCAGGAAGATAAATTATATAATCGACCTAGAAATGGTTTTGACTTGCTCCTAGGTATGTGCATTGTCATAGTGATCCATAGGGCAAATGGGTCAGGATTTCTGTCTGATCAGTAGTCAAAACTTACTTAGAAAATAAACAAAAAAAAACCTGCTCTGCAGTCACAGCAAAGGGCATCACAGTTCCTATAGTAGTTGGTACCACTGGATCCTATCAGAAATCTGGGACACAAACCCCTTGGAAGCTGACGATAATCCATCTGTGGAAAATCCCCACAAGCCCTGGCTGCGCACGAGTTTGTGTTGACTATGAAAGGGTTAAAGTTGAAAATGATCTTTAAAAAAATAGTAAATGTGTTGTAAGCACTTAATCCCGCTATGAAAGACCCTGTGGAGCCTGGCAATATATTGATAAACTGATATCATGAACACCCATCTGAAACCTCAAGGTCTATTCTGCTTTTGGCCCTGTGACACTCAGCTCTTCTTGGGATAAATTTTTAGAGGAATACAAGCTTTTCATTCTGTAGTCTTCAGTGTGGAGGGAAGGAGAAAGCAAGCTTGTCAAAGAGGCTTTCCTGATTTATCTAAATCCAGAGGATGCCAATCCTGCATTAATGCCAACAGTGAGAGGTCAAGAAAAGCATAAGAAGCAGAAGTATGTCCTTCTGACTTAGGGTAAATGAGGATCTTGGGCTAATTAATGACATTATTGTACTAAAGGAGTGGTTACTGGAGTGGCACAGTACAGAGCCTACTGCATTACGAGCATTTGTCCCATATCAGGAAGGACAAGTTGCTGTCAGGGCAAGCAGCCTGCTGAGTGTCCCTTCACATGGCACATTTAGGAAGCAACAATGGCCTTTCTGTGGGAAATGCAGCTAACCTGTGGTCTTGTTAGGGGTCCAAAATCGGATGACGCGGTTCTGAACAGAAAGGCTGCTGAGTTATGTTTAAATAGGTGTCAAGGTCTAGGCTTTGCTGTAGTTCAAACAAGGCAAAAAAAGCACCATTTCCACTGACAGCACTGCTACAAAACTCAATTTCCTGTAGGTACTTAAAGAGCTCTGTTACCCAATATAATTTCTATTATTCTGTATAAAATACAGCTTTGTGTTTTAAAGAAGCCAGAGAGCTTTCATATGAGTGTTGGGTGGTATGTTGTTTTTTTTCTTTAAGCCCCCAGTGAACAGGAAAGGAGTTAGAAAAGCAAGAGAGGAAGCAGCGCAAAAGGGAGGGCAGAGAGAACCACATAGCAGCCTTCCAGTATCTGAAGGGGGCCTATAGGGATACTGGAGAGGGACTCTTCATTAGAGACTCTAGTGATAGGACAAGCAGTAACGGATTAAAACTTAAACAGGGGAAGTTTAGGTTGGATATAAGGAGGAAATTCTTTCCTGTTAGGGTGGTGAGGCACTGGAATGGGTTGCCCAGGGAGGTTGTGAATGCTCCATCCCTGGCAGTGTTCAAGACCAGGTTGGACAAGGCCTTGGGTGATATGATTTAGCATAAGGTGTCCCTGCCCACGTCAGGGGGGTTGGAACTAGGTGATCTTAAGGTCCTTTCCAACCCTAACTATTCTATGATTCTATGATGGAATTGCTAGGGGCTCATTGGCCTTTAAGAGTGAATGACTTTTTCTTCATATCTGGTCATTTAGCATTCCTCCAAAGGTGAGAAGATAAACCCTCATGACATGCTGAATCAGGGCTGGTGAGAGGAAAATGGGAATTTTTTCTCTTTTTTTTTTTTTGGTCTTTAATCAAAGAGATTTGAATCTTGCAGGAAAAACTCCCAGATTGGTATCAAAATGAGTACTGACCACTGCAGACAAACACAGATCTCAGAAACAGAGCCAGGTGACCTGCTCATCATCTTCCTTTGCCTCCCTCTCACCCCAAAGAACATGACATAGACCTTCAAGAATTATCTGCATAGCCCAAAATTGACAGGGAAAGAGATGGGACCATTGCAAACCCACTGCTCGATATTCTCTATGACTCTTAATGCACAAAGTTCCCTGAGCAGAAACAAGTGACTTTAACTCTGTTTTTGACTGTTAAGTTATGCAAAGTTATTTGGGAGGACACAAAGACAAATTGGCTGCAGAGTCATCATCAGTTCAGGGACAAAGGTGGGGATGAGAAGGGAGAAATAAATAAAGTCCCGAATTTTATGGAAAATACAACTAATTGTATCATCCTCAGGGCTGGGTTAGAATTAATATAATGTAATTTCATTTGGGACTGTTTCTGACATCTTTTTGTGACTCCAGTCCCATTGAGGTTTTTGCACTGAAATCGTTCATTTGAAGCGTGTATCTATTTTGATAAACTAACAGCATGCTCTGTGGTGACTTGTACTAACTGCCACTTTAAAAACATTCCTGTCTACAATTTGGGGAATTAGCACAGGCCAGAGTTTGTTCCCAAAAAGCAATTTGAGTATGATCACGTGTAGAGGAGTGGTAGGGGGAAAGACATCTATGAACAGGCCATGCCATTTGACCTAAAGGTTGGACAGCATTTCCTGGCACTGGATGATTTACTGGAACAGACATCACAGAGGGGACCTTCTGGATGTTCTGAAAGCTCATTAATTATGTTCAGCATAAGTAATATTGAACAACAATATGAACACAAATATACTCTAAAACAGAGAAGATGATTTCATATCTGCCTAGTGCAAAGAAATACCTGTAAGTTTTGGAAGTGGAAGTAGAACTAGTGATGTAGATTAAGTGACAAGATCCCGATTTTGGTTGTCTGAATTAATGCTGGGAAAGACAGTGATGTAACCCAGTGTAAAACTGGCAAATATTAGATTAGAATCAGTCTATGAATTCCTATAATTATCGCTTGTCTACTTAACTGAATGTAAGATAACTTCAACTAATTAGGAATATGAAAGAAAGGAAAGATAAGTGTGTACAAACATTACAGCAGAGATTAAAATTCTATTTATATGCTGTTATTTTTAGTGTAGAATTTCAGTACAAAACATTGAAAAAGCAATCTCTTGTAACTTGCAGATCTGTCCTGCAGTTATCTGGTTATATATCTAAAAGGATACAGTAAATAAATCCAATCAGAAAACAAAATGCCATAACCCTGGAGACACAAATTAATAGCGCAACATACTACATTTCTATATTATTTGCATCTGCCCCTCAGCTTTGTGCTTTCAGATTATTAATTTAGTAGAGCACTAACATCTGAAAGAGGATGTGATGCGGAATTGCTTAAGAAATTGATTTAGATGCTTTGATATCTCCAGTGATCTAATAACAGGTATTCCTAATGAAACAAATATATATTTATGTGAATATATCCCATTAAGAAATAACAATTTTGAGTTGTGGGTTTTGGTTTGTGGTTTTTTTTAATACCAACTGATCATGTTAATGAGAGAAATAAACCCTCAAACATAACAGAGACATTTCACCTTAAAGCAATAAAAATAAATGGAGATGCTGAAAACACTTGGGGATTTACTGTTCTCTCATGCAAATGAGAAGAGCATATCTGAAATAAGTCCTAGGTGCATTAAATAATCCTTGCAATAATTATATATGTATTAATAATACAGGGTCTGATATTGATATGTGAGGAAGTAACACCACTGATGCCAGTGAAGTAAATCATATTAAACTTAGAGTAAGAGGAATAAAAGTGAGGCCCCAGCATACTAATTATGCAACAGATGAAAGCTATAAATAAATCTAGACCCATAGCTATGTCAATTAGATGAAAACATATTGTATATAAAGGCCAAACAGTAAGAATTGCCCCAGGTCTAACACTTTAGGTTCAGTTTAAGCTCTTCTCCAGTACTGGCACTATGCCACCTTCTGGGGGGAAAAAAAAAAAAAGGTAATTAATAAATTATTCAAATTGACTAATAACTGGTCTAAGAAGGAGCTACAGCACTCTGATCTGAAGAATGGGATTAACAGCAGAGAACTGATTTCTCAGCATGATTAGAAAACGTGTAGATTGGCTTTAGAAAAAGAGCTGGTCAAACTGAGTGATCCAAGAGCTGTATTGACTGTATTGTGCCTGTAAAGTAAGTCAGAAATTAGTGAACTAAATACTACACTCACAGGCTTAGCTGTTTTCTCCTCCATCTATCTCTCTTGAATTTATCCTTTTCTTTAAACATTCTTGTTCTATCGTAAGTCTCTGAGAAAGGAATATCATTACAAAGATGTCTTAGTTTTAAAACAGAGTTGTACACTGGGCTGTGAAGTCATAGGTAAATAAGTTACAAATTGCCACAGTATGGAGTGTCAAATTATTTTCACTGCTGCTCCAACAGCTCTAGTGACAATGGAAGACTAAAATGAATAAAATTTTGTCAGCACTTGACTTTAGGTGCACAGTTCAGCTAGAAGAAAAGCAATACCCAACATTATATGATACAGATCTACCATCTACCACAGTATCTAGTAAAAATGCTATTGCCATGTTTTGACCATCCCAACTCTATAACTCTTGTACAACTTTCCATATGAAACTTTCCATAATGATTTTAGTACTCTATACTATGTACCTGACTTACACTGCAGGAATGGGGCTTTGGTTCCACAGGGATTGAATTTGGTGAGCAAGGACTTTGTCTTGGGCATCTCATATAAGTAGTCCATAGATTAGCCTGGAATTATATATCTGAGCATCGTATCAGAGGCAGCTATTTATTTTCTGCTTGTCCTGTATTACTTGATTTCCAGCCAAGTATAAGTGGCCAGCTGTAACACATTTTCAAAATGAGGCACTTAATGAACATGTTTAGTGTTAATATAGTTATTTATGCTCTCTCTCACTGTCTTATTGCAGATGATAGGAAAATAACACTATATTGTTGAAAAAGGGTAACTGGGACATGATTTTATGTTGCTAGAAAACAATATTAAATTCAGCAAGTGGGAGTTACTGTTTTAGAAAAATGAACTCTTAAAAAGTATACAAAGACTGCAGGGGGAAAAAAGCTGACAATTAAAGCTTCAAAGAGCCATCAAGTACAGTTGGGTGTCAGATATACAGATTTATATGCAACAAAACATCAACAAATAAAAGCACAAAGCAATAAAAAGAGAATTTTGCAATTCTAATTGTTTATTTATTTCATTTTCTACAAGATAGAAAGCACACTTAGAATATATGCATCACCCAAGATACTGCAAAATAAAACATTAGGAACATCTGAATGCAAAAAAGGAATAATCAACATTTTTAATTTCTAAGTGCTATATTATGTGTAAACAAAAGCATATGAATGTGACTGTAAAAGCAGGATAATGCAATTCTTCATGAAAATGTCTGAGCTTTGTACAGCACAGACTCATCTTGCTGCAAAACTGCACTGAGGCCCAGAGAAACAAGTAGCCAAATCCTGTTTGTTTTACTCAGGAGTCCTATTCAGGACTATTTAAAACACAACAGATATAAGAAGTCCAAAATATATTTTAAAAGCTGTCAAAAATATAAGCTATATTTGAATTTACAAGTAACTACCTGTTAGTTTTTTGTTATTGTACAGTCAAAATAATTTCTGTTTCTGATGCGCTTTTCCTTTTTGTTTGAGTTATTGCTAAAACAACTTCTAAAAATAAAATAGGTCTACTCTCAGGGTCATTTTACTAGGTATTTTATCTGACAGTTTAGAGTGGAGATGCAAATAGTCCCTATGTGCTGAGTGTCTGGCTCTTTTAGCTCAAATTCAGAAGCTCTTGCTCAGGCTCTGAGGCATGTTAGGCCTATTCCCTGCTCAGAGGGTGTGCAGAAAAATCCATCATTTATCTGAAGTGTGCTATATGGTTGTATGCTGAATAATTATTTTCATTATTTATGATGGGCACAAATTGCATGTTATTTTGAACCTTAAAGAAGCAAACCGAGGAAGACCAGGGTATTGAAAAATCCCAAGTTAGAAAGTGGATGAAGCAGGCTGCGTATCACTAGGATGACAAAGCTGAAAACAGACTTTGCTTTGGAAACATAGATCAGAGTATATCAAGACACACCAGAGGAAGTGGTGGGGAGATAACCTTTTGGTTTCTGGAAGACAAATTTCCGTGTGATTTAGGGAGGTGATAATATTTGCTGACATCACGTGGTTGCTCTCATTTTGCAGTTGTTTCATGTGAGATGTTACAGTGATGTTCTAAATTAAAAGCTATTTTTTTTGTGAAGCAAGGGGAAATTTAATCAATATAATTTTGAGCAGCTGCAGTTCACTAAGTAGAAACAGTTTCATCACCGAAGAATTTTAAATCCAGCTTTTATAACATAACCTGAAGTACATTTGAATATATTCCCTTGGTCTCTGCAGTGCTATAATTCTGCTAAGCTTAATGAAATTTATCTTGTAAAAGACAGTATGCGGTAGATCTTCACTTGTTTATTTCTCAGAAGCTTCCTTTTGTTGAAACATAGGTCATGTGAAACAGTTAAACCTTCCCATACAGGCAAGAAAGATGAAATGTGGAGAATGCAGCACACCACTCAGAATGAAACAGGAGAGGCGCTTCTGTCATTATGATTCAATATAAAGATGCAGTGCTCAACAGCCTTCGCCCTCACTTCTCTGGTTGGGGTTTGCATATAATGTACAAACACCGTATTCAGTCAAGGTTACATGAAGGTTCTCTTCCTCCTTCCAATACACTTTACAGAGATAGGAAGTTTGAAATAATACATGTCATATCAGGTGTGAACATTGTTCATGAGCTAGTAAATTTCGACAGATAGTTCTGATGTAGCTGGGAGCCTCCAAACATGAAAGATGCCTACAACTGAGCTATACAAGGCGTGTGGGCATCTTGTCTCTATTCAAAACATATTTTATAGAGGTTCCTGAGTACCTCTGTGGAAACGTGTGCAAGTGTATAGTGCCATATATAGTCCCCAGCACCTGGGCAATTTCCCAAACCTACTAAATATCTTAGACTCACAGAGACAGTATTTTATACTCTTTGTTGTAGTCAAAAATCAGAAAGATGATAGAGAGGTAAACCTTAATCTAGTTTCATGTATGATGGTGCTGGGCCGTCTCTGTAACTCATATGAGGAGTTAAAGAGTCCAAATGCCATAAATTGTATCAGTGATGATGCCTTACTTTACCAGTGGCATGGAGTAACAATTACCGAGATACTAAGTCTACTCTGACAACAGTGGTACATCCTTCTGTCACTCTCTTTGTTTCCTGGCTATGATGGGTTTCTCCTGTGGCAGCACTTGCACTACTGAATGATTGTTACCAGGATGGCTTTTTTCTGGCTATCAAGCAAAGTTGTTTCTAGGAATATGTATTATGATTAATTTCGGTGTAGGTGTAAATTGGAAGCAAATACATATAGAGTTGTAAATCGAAAGTAAATAGGCTGTTCTCTGAGAATTTACATGTCAGAAAAACTGTTGTAAGAGCATTCATCAGGATCCTGTGCTCTGATTTCCTCTGTACATAAAATTGTTGCTGTAGATGCTCTTCACAGAGCTGGGAAGGAGCAAAGGTGTGGCTTGACGTTATGAATCTGCCTTCCGCACTCAGTCACACATCTCATGATGGTCAAAAGGTGCATTTTGCATGGCAAAACTGAATCCATAGTGAATTGCATATGATTGTTCCAGGTTAAATGAACAACATACATGTTTAGGGCTGAAAGGTCAAAAGAAGTGTCAGTATCACTTTCAGAGTATTTGCAGACTTAAGGTGCAACTGTTTTTTTTCTCACTGTGTGGCTCTTTTTATGCTTCATTATCCTCTTTTTAACTCCGTAACTCTAACTTTGGTTAGAGAGCAATAAATGTTTAATTTTCCTACCTGCTCATTTGCTCCCAGCTTGTGGTTCTCTCCATTACTAATAGCTTTGGTATCATAATGAAGTGATGACACAAGAAATTAAACATTTATTTATTTATTTAGATGGAGATTCTTAGAATAAATAGAATTTAAATAACGTTCTGGACTTGAAAATTGAAGAACACAAAGTCACATTATTCAGGCAAAGATGTTTGCTTTCCCAGTACATACACCAGTTGAGAATGTAGATTTTGGTTTACCTTTTAGGATCTGCTGAGTTGACTAGATTCTTTAATGAATGTATTAGACATCACCTTCAGATAAGGAATGTTGTGCTTATCTCAAGCTGCAAATCTTAAAACAATTCAGAAGTTCATCTTGGTCACGCATATTGCTTTATTTACCAAGATGATGGATCTCACTCTGACAGCATCTTCAATTGCTGTGGACAATTTTACCACTGGAAAATGGGTTCCTGTTAGGAAAAAAAAAAAACAACCAGCTTTTAACAATTAAAATTGATACGCCAGGGTTTTGTTACACACTGAGAATTTCCTGCACAGAGAAGAGGCTTTGAGATACTTAAAGCTATCACCAAATCAGTATTCTATAATGTAAGTATAAAACAATTTGTTTATTACACAGAAATTTTCAATACATTTGAAAGTAAACAATTTAATAATTTAACAATTGAAAGGATTACTGAGCTTTAAAGGGGTCAGAGTTCCCACTTACTTCAGAATATCCTTTAGTACCTCAGATGGTTGTGTTCACACAGGTCAAGTGTGATTGCATCATAATTAATATGAGACACTTTAATGTAATCTGACCAAAGGTAAAAAAGTCATCTTTCTGACCTTCACTACAGCACTAGTAGCAAATTTTATTTGTTACTTCTCTTTCAAGCCTTTTTTTGACTAAAGCTTACACTTAAAAATGTGTTCGAACTTGTATTCAGGACTTCTGCAGCCTGACAGTTAACCCACTCCTATTTATAATTCACTCTAATGAGTAGTGCTATTATAAATGCATCTGACTTCCAGAAACTATACAGATAGTATGAAGGTTTTAACTCAGATAAATATATATCTTGCTTTTAATCATTGTGCTATATTTTTAAAAAATCTGTATGTGTGTTCTGAATTTTTTTTTTATTATTTCCATAAAAACCTCCTATCAGCTGAGAAGTATTTTCAGGTTTCTAAGCTATTTACAAAACACTGGGTATTGTAAGGCTCTACATTCACAATGACTAGATGCCTGTGAATTCTTGTAGCTCAGCAGAAGTCTTCTTGATATCTTACTTAACACCCACATTTTTTTTTTCTGTACCAGCAATTTGAATATCAAAACAACCCTTCAAAGTAGATTAAGAAACAATTCGACTTCATAGTATTAATAGGCATGAAATTGGATAATTTGGATTTAATTACATTGCTAAGTTTTCGTTCACAGTTTTATAATTCAAAAAGCACCTGTTTATATTAAAATTCAGTACTTTTGTAGTTATTTGGGATGTTTAGGGAGAGTTTGAAGACACCGAAAATGGTTTGGACAAACCCAATTTATTGTAGCTCTGGAAATGTAAGATCCACTTTACTGCAAATGCAGTCTGAGGAAGGGTATTGGCTAGCAGCAGATTGGCATGAAATTCCCACCTGAAGCAGATAGGGGAAAGTAATTTTATATATCTCCCTTATGTGCATGTGTAATTTTATGACCATTTTAGACTTAGTTTTACAAATTAGTTATTATAAAGTAAGTAAGAAGCTGAACAAGTCTGTGCTCGTATAGAAGAAAGTAATTTATGCCACAGAGATGGGGAAATACACAAGCTTTTTTCCTTCTAATAATATATCTGCTAAAAACTTGTGACTTGACTACATTTCACTGTTATTATCCTAGGGGCACTCAGTCAAGAGTACACTAAATATAATCCCTAATTCCTTATTATGATCTCAGGCAGTGGGATTGTTTTGCTTTGTTGTTCCAGCAGCATGTATGGAGAGTTGAAGGGGAGTCAAGGCACAGTGTGACTGAAAATACAGCAGTTTGTTTAATTATTCAAGTAGATGGGTGAAATTCAGAAGGAAAAATACAGACAATATGAACTTTCAATAGAGCTGTGTAGAAAATAAAAAGATGCTAAAAAAGACATTTGAAGTTTATTTATTCCAAAGTAGAGTCTGTAAAATCAACACCCTTTATCACGAAGCACAATGAAAAATACAGGGATGAGGGCATGAATTAACATTAAAGCAAAACAATTTCAGAAGATACAAAGCATGCCTTGTTCACTGTGGCTGTAGTTTGAACAGTGCTGTGGGTAAAGATGTTGGAACCAATGTTAAAGTCATTCAGGAAGCAATTAGATACCATCCTAGGGGAGCGTATGTATTATGAAGGCTAATCCTCTTTAGGCTGAATGGCCTTTTCTCGTATTCAGGATGTTTTATTCACACTGTTGTTGTTCCACAGGATGTACTCCATTGCTTTGCTCTGGCATAAAAAAGTAGTAAAAACAAAATAAAATTTTGTTGTTTTTTTTTTTTCAGATTTTTCAGAAAGGCTTTTTTAAGTCTTTTTTTTTTTTTTTTTTCCCTATTGTGTTTTTTATTAACTTCTCTGCTCATATAAATGATTCAAAACCTGTAATTTTTTTATAGACTTAGGTTAAGACATGCAGTGAAAAGGATTGTCATCCCTTTGGGGACAGTTGACACCATCTTCTGCCTCTGTGCTGTTTGTTCCTTGTCAGAATGGATCCAGATTGTTTCTCTCATAATAGATTTTACCTTGAGATCTGATGCTTCACAATAACAACCCTAAAACTAAATACTGCAGTTTAAAGTAGAAAGCTCAATGCGGCTTCTGTGAGATACCTACTTATAGCAACTTGGAGGTGGTTGGCAAGGCTTTTAAATTTTTCGTTAATTTTATTTTTAGCATAGAAATCTGTTATTCTTTTTTTAGCATGAAATCTTTATTCATCTGTTTCATTCAGATATATCATCAAAGAAGTGAAAAATACATTTTACATTTGACAAGAAGTCATTCTTAGAACTAGACAAGTTTAGATAAAAAAAAAACCAGCAAGAGATCACAATCAAACCTTAGATGTCTTCTAATAACCTACAGCTACTCCAGCAATGAGATTTTTTATTATTATTATTATTATTATTATTATTTAAGGTGCTTTGGTTATTCTGTCTCACCAACTTCTGTTTCTGACTTTGGTCATGCTATTCTTTGCAGAAGTGGTAAGTGGGTTCTCTTCACCTTCCTTCTCCTTTCACTCAGCATCTTCAGATTATGCATTTCTGTTTATGTTGTTTGTTTGGGATTTTTTTAGTGATCATATTCCTTATAGCTAAACGATATCTAAAGGCATTCCTAAAGGACTGCTTAGAGTTCGTGTACATTACATTTTACTCTGTGTACATACATCTTTTTAAACCCACTGCTATGCTTTTAGACGTTTCAGGAGCTCTGCCACATTACAGTCTTTGTAAAAAGGAAACTACGTTCAAAGTAGCTCCATGCAGTTTTGCTTTGTTGCAAATATGCCAATGTAATATTACTTTTATGCTTCCTAATTTGAAATTATAATGGTAATCACAAAAATTATTAGACTGCTATTTCTCGGCTGCAGTTTCATACAATCTCATAGTGATTGCAATTACTCTAGTTTTACAACACTACAATAACACTCATGTCAGCTGAGTTTCTCCAAGCCAACGACAAACACCTGCTCAAACCCATATAGCCCTTGGGGAGGATGAAGGCAAGGGAAATACATCCTGCAGCTCCAATTCAGGCGAGTGAGTTTTCACTGTTCCTTTTTCAGGTACATTTTCTGATCTGGACAATGAGCTCTTTCTGCCATTTAAAATTAACAAAAGCATTTCCTGCTGCAGAAAGCCTGATTTCTGATAACAACATTAGCATTTCCCCAGATTTTAAGACTCTGGTTTCATCAAGCTGTATCTGTTTAAGAGGAATTTTGAAATCTGGATGACTGTTCTTTCTCTGTCAGGGCTGAATAACAAGGATCAGAATCACACTGTGTTTATGCAATCCTGTCACCGCAATGGGTAGACTTAAGCTCTAGAGGCAAACAGAAAGTTCATTTTTGGATTTTCTTTTGTTTTTTAAACCAGAAAATGTCCACCTGGGTGCCCTTAGTAAGGCAGGATGTGTGCTTTGGCTTGTGTCTCTAGATTAACAAGTTTCAGAAAACTCCACTAATTGGGATCAACAGGTATAAAGAAGCAGGTGAAGGAAGATAAATAACGGGGAAAAATGGGATCTGTGGATTGAACATATTTAATACTCTACCATTTTAGAAGCTCCTTTTTTAAAAAAAAAGCAATTCTAAGGTGGTTTTTTTTGGAGAAGGATATTTTAAAACTTGAGAGATTTTCACAGACATTTCGTACAATAAGTTTAGATTTTGCTTTTTTAAAAAAAAGAATGCTTAGATGTTACTTAGCTACCTGTTCATACTGAGTAATCTTTGGCAGTGATTTTGCCAAGTGCAAGTCTACCTATGCTTACCTATGGAAGTAAGAAATTCAACATTGGACTGTTAAATACATATATATTAGTCACTCTTGAGAATCATGCCACTCCTGTGAGATACAGTGAGTCTTGTCATTGCTTAACTAGGAAGTAAAGCTCTGTGTATCACTATGAAATGTCTAATGAAATTAGAAACATCTGTTCTTGCAGCTTGTTGCTCCTCCCTTGAGGGGAGAAAGGGAGCAGGATGAATGAAAGAGCAAAGAAAATGCATAGCAGAACAGATTTTGGAGGCAAGAGAGCTCTCTGAAGCCTCTTGCTTTCATTTGACTTGTCCTCCAGCCAGAAACTCTTCCCTGCAAGAGGAAAGCAGAGAAAGAAATACTATAAATGGTCCCACAGCACAAGGAGTCCTTGAAAGGCCTTTTGCTGATGTGCTGATTGTCCATGGAAGTTTGTTCTGGCCTGCTGTGAAGGAAATTTCATTGCTCAGGCACTGAATGCTATTTTACCCTCTACAGAGAGTTGCACTGAGCTTCCTGCTGAGTTGACAGGCATTTTCTTATTCTTCATTTGCTGCTGTTTCTGAGACATCCAAATAAGGTTTTCTTTCATGTAGTAATAGCTGCTTCTGCAAGTACTGCATGATCTGCACCCCCTGTCTGTGCCTGGCTAGCTTCACTTGAGCAGAGGTAAGGTATTGATAATAGGCTGTTTTATACAAGCAAGTACCTTACGAGATCCTGATGTAGAGGCTGTTTCTTTGACTAGGTATTGGTAACATTCAGAGTATATATTGCCTCTATCTGTATTTAATTACTACTCTTTACATTTCTTGCATTGCGTAAAAGTTTCCATTGTTTGCCAGGCTCTTATATCAGTAATGGCATACTTCAAAAACTAATTCTCAATCACAGTAGTTGTGGAAGCACTTTTGGATGAAACTGTGGGACATAACCCCAACCACAAGTAAATGGGTATACAAGACATAGTCTGTCAGGCTAAAGTGGGTGATGTTCACATCTAATAAAGCATCCTTCTATGAAAGTTTGCTTTCACCATTTCTGTTAAATTTTAGTTCCTAATGGGTTTTGCTTGGAATTCTGTTGACACACAAACTGCCCCAACTCATTCATTGCGCCCCTCCGTCTTACTAACTCAAATACGGTTTTGAAAGCCCACTTCTGTTTTTTAAAGGAGATTTAACGTATGATGCTGCCATGTTCACTTGTTACTGATTAACAAATACTGCTTCGTGAAAGGGGATTTACAAATGAATTTACTGCGATGAATAATAAGCTACAATTCAGTAAACACTCTAGGACTCCCTTAAAAAGTTATGCTATATTAAGTATGAAGAGTACAGTTCATCATATATTATACATGGAGATGTGATGGAATCATCAAGCCCACTTTTACAACTGTGTTAAAGCAAAATGATTGATTTTTCAGGAATTCTCATTACTGCAGTATGACAAATCAGTTGAAATCAAACTCGTTAAAGAACTGCGTAAACCAAATGTTTATACAAGGTGTTTCCCCCTTATTTAGCATATGTTCAAAGAATGTTTATTAGCCAGTTTCACATTCCATGTGCCTTGTGAGTCTGCATCAAATTGCAGGGACATGTGTGTAGGAAGAAATGATGAGGACATCTGCTGACTTAAGAACAACTGACTGGAATGGTAAAAGGAAACAATATGTATTGGAGATCTATGGTTAGGAAAACAAATGAGGATATCAAATGAATACTAAGAAGGAGAGAAGCTAGTGTGGAGAAAAAGAGAGAGAGGGAAAGCCAAGGCAAGGCTTTGTATCTGTCAAACTGTTTCTGTCAAAATTGTCAATACTGCCTGTATTTTCTCATGGGGAGGAACTTCAGTCTGAAATGGGAAAAGTTTTGAGTCTGCTAAAACAAAAAAAAAAGTTTGGATGCTTCCGCAGATTTCATTTTACATAAATATTTAGCCCAATCACAGTTAGACTCTAGAGAGTTGAATGTCCTCTGTATCTGTGTGTAAGGTTGTCATAGGTTTGTTATTTTCTGTTTGCAGGGAAGAATGAAAGGTTGGCCTTAAATAGAATAGCTTGTTCTAACCACATAATCTGCCTTTTCAAACAAGGCTTCACACCACTAGTTTGGGCTGTCTTTCTTTGGTTTCTGGAGGTTTGGGGGTTTCTTTTGATTTCTCCTTCTAGTTGGAGCTTTCCTCCTGGAGTACCTTTCATGACAGCTTAAGTCTAAGGAAAGAAGAGAGGCTAATTCCTTCCTTACTCAAGCCATTTTCTAGATGAAAAAAAAGTCCTTTTCTCATTTTCCTCCACATCACCATTGCACATATTTTTTTCTTCCGTAATTAACACACCACTGTGTATTTCCACAACACAAGTGGAAATGAGAGCCCCTGAGGGCTACAGAGCAGTTTCTTGCCCTGTGTGAATATTCAAAATGCACTGCAATAATCAGCACAGGTGTTTCTGAAATTGGGAAGCCATCAAAATTATTCTGTGTTTAATTGCCCTCAGACTCTCCCATCAATCTGTTTAGCTGGTTTGGATCAGTTCATTGGGTGAAACAACAGGTATTGATGGTCTACTGCTAATGGGTCTTGAACACTTCTTTCTTTGTCTCAAGGTATGTTTATGTGATCATGTTTTAGATACAGTTCCAATCTTTTATTGATTCCATTGCTACCATAAAGTGTTTACAGAGCAGTTTTTTTGGCAAAGGAAGGATGGAAGAGGGTAAAGCTTGGCCCTTTGTTTTTGTGAACAAAAATTCCTACAGTATTGTCTCTGCTGCTTTGAAAATCGAAATTTGCATTGCAAATTTCAGTGTATAATTTGTAACATTTTGCAAGTGAGCAAGTGTTAGCAGGGATTCATGGTTTTCAATGTATCAGCACCATGTCAATATGTCAGTACACAAACATGTTTGTGTTTTTAAAGAAACAAATTTATTGACAGACTAATCCTACATGCCACTAATTGTCTTGGTATCCTGCTATTTCATTGGGGTCTAAGCAAAGTTTGTAAAGTTTATCTAGTTCTAGTCACTAAGTTTGCTTCTTGAATAGTGCTCTTAAAATTTGCTTCTATAGATTTCCGGAACATACTTGTTCTCTCAGTCATATTTCCAGCAGCAGCTAGGGCAAATTATTATTTTGTGTTGAGTATATCTTGAACACATTTCTTTATAAATACAAACATCTTCTCAAATATCAGACATAGAAATGTTGAGAAAATTTTGAATATATGCTGAAAGTATTTCAGACTGCAGCTGCATAGAACTAACACTGAACCTAGTGCTCTGGTATCTTAAGTGTTTATTAGTTCCTTGTAGTGAATTTAAGTGAATCCATGCTGGGCTGACAACTTTGTTATTCCTTTGGGGAGTGAGGGTAACATTTTAGTCTGTGAACCTAGACAAAAACTGAAGCACACTTGCAATGTTCTGCAGTTTTTCACTGATTTGCATTACTTGTGTCTTCAAATGTTTATGTGCAGTTGTCTGATGAGCACATTAGTTATACTGACAATTGATGCAGTGGAGGTTGGAGCATTTCGGGTTTGCTGAACTGGATCAGTCAGATCGTGCAGCTGATAATTAACAAAACCCAAGAAATAGTTAATTCTTAGTAAGAAGCAGAGTTAAATCTCCGTTTGGCATGTGCACGCCAGAAGTCTTGAGTAAAAATCCCTCTTTGTTTATACCAAAAACCTTTAGCCCTATGATGTTAGACATTTTACTAGAATGCGGCATTTGAAAAAGGCTGAGATCTTGCTCGTATAAAAATACACACACACTCTCTTCTGCATGCAGATATGCTGCAGTATTACTAGGAAATGCATTAGTCAGAGACTGTATCATGAATAAAGTTTGTGGAGAAATAAGGAATGAAGCCTCACGGTATACAAAATATAAACATCTTTATGCACACATTTATACTGTGACAGCTGATATGATGTTATTCTATACTCAGGAAGCAGAAATTTCTATCAGTGTTTTCAACTTTTGGATGACCAGCTGTCTGCTTTTTTGTTTTGTTCGGTTTTGGTTTTTAAGATGCAATTGGTAACAAGTTATAAATGTAAACTGCATTATGGGGTACTGTGTTAATGATACTGGTGCTGTTTGGAGGCAGGACAGAGAGAAGCTCCAGATATAACTAGCTTAATACCAGTATTATTGAAGGGCCCAGTCCTGAGTCCTTGTCCAAGACACAGAGATCAAAGAGAATCACACCTCACTAGAAACTTCAAGGCTCAACCAAAAGTAGTTAAACATGTATCACAAACACTGTCCTTGAGTCACCATGAAACTCTTCCTTCATGTGCTCATACAATCAAATTGAGTTTATGAAAAGCAAACTGGCATCTGATAATGGCCACAGAATTCTTTATTTAGCACACCAAACTAAGCTGTTCACACACATCTGTCTGTCTGCTGTTGACTTTCAGCTTAGGAAGGAGACATGACAAGAATGCTTCTATCTTTCTTGTTTAGCTTTTGAACCTTGGAAAAGGCAATAGCTTTACGTTCTGCACTTAGCTGAGGTACTTTCTTCATAACATGTTTTCAGTGTGTGTTGACAGCAACCTTGCCATTCTCACCTTTACATGATGCACCTCCTGGTGCATCTCTACATGATTAAATCTCTCAACAGTTTTTCAAGCAATGATTTACATTAACGAAACTGAATAGTGGCCCCATCAGACCTACTTCAACATTCACTGCAGCCATACAAATGGCACTTGCTTACCATTTGAAATAGGCAAGCAACTTAGATTTTTAGGTCATAGTAATGATATCCAATTTCAGGAAGACTGAACAGCTTTCATTTTAACATGCTAAATCTGTAACGAACAGATTGCAAACATGAAAATAGGAAGCACTTCATATACATGTACTCGCATGCAGACAGTGAATCAGAATCGTAAATGCAGAAGCCCCACACCCTGTATTCTTAAAGTGTAGGTAAGAACTAGGACAAAGAAAGGCTCTTAAAAAAAAAATTAAAAAACAAACAAACAAACAAACAAAAACAAAAAACAAAAAACAAAAAACCCCCAACAAAGCCACCAGAACACTGTAATGAAGAACATGACTGCAAGAAAAGATTTCAGCCTCCTGGAACTGGAAGTAGATTTTAAAAAAAAGTAGGATATTAGCTTCATGCTCTCCAGTTCACACTGGAGAAACGCCAGTGTAATAAATACCTCACAGACTCTTATGAACTTTAGCCTTGTTTGTGGGTGGTAGCAGGAGAGCGGAGATGTAGAGCCACACGTTCCAGTGGTTGTAAACAAATCTAATAGTTTAAAAATTACTATTAGGAGTAACTCCAACAATTAGCTGAGGAAAAAAGAGGAAAATACAGTGTCTGAGTAGCAGTGGGGCAGAAATTCAGACGACCTCAATGGAAAAGAGTTGAAATATCTTGGAGAAGAGGAAGACTGCTGATTTGTCACTCTTTGCTCGAGGGTGTACCTTAGCTTTTGAGGTTTAATGGCAAGCAGACTGGCAGCTCTCCTGAGCATGCAGAGCAATGCTGAATAACAGAAAATGGGTCTGAGGAAATGTGAACTGAGAAAGGAGAGTGGGAAAGGGAGCAAGCAATTCTTGGATCCCTTGTATTAGCCAACACTCAGGATAAAATGCAAGAATAACTCACTTTATGTGAGTCAGGATTTGCTAAGAATTTATGGAAAATTATCCTGACATATCACAAACTGAATATTCTTTCTGTTTGTTTTTTTTTTCTTCTTTTTTTTTTTGGTGTGGCTTTTATTATAGGACAGGTAATGTTGAACAAATGCAAACATGCAACAAATGGCTTCTGTTTGCTAAGTTGGCTTTTGTCTACCCCTCTATTTCTATTTGCTGAGGTAGTATATATTTTTTCATTTTAATGTAGAAAAGAATAAGACCTGCTCTACTGTGCTTCAGAGCTCTAGAGTAGAATCAACTATCTGGAAAGAAAAGGAATTAATATGTCTCTAAGTTACTTTTACTCTATCTTTGTCCCAGGGTACCTATGGAGGAAAGCCTGTCAGTACTTTCTTCCTATATGATATAGTTTGAAATCTGATCTTCTTTTATAAAGCAGTGTTGTAAGTGGTAGATAACAGTCCTTCAACATAACCCACTGCAAATAAGAGTAAACAGCTGTCTTTGATTACAACTGCAAAACTTGGTTAACTCATGAAGTAACCACTCTTCACTGTGTTCCCTGTGGTAAATAAGGTGGATTGTAAGATACTGTTAAACCTTGCCTAGACTATATTCATCCAATCAACCAAACTTGACAAGGAGCTGAAGGTCAAGAGACTTTGGTATTTTTGTTCATGATTTTTTTTTTTTTCCCTGTCGTCAAAGAAAATTGCTTCCATTTGAAGAGATGTCTAGACCAGCAGTAGCTCTGTGTCCCCCAGTCATTACCCACTAAACTTGTCAGGATTCATGCCTAACAGACACCTTTGAATCATCTAATTTTAGAGCACTTTTTAATAACCATCACTCTTTCCCAAAGAGTACTTGTAGGACATTAGAAATATCTTAATCCTTCTTCAATAATAGAATGGAAGGTAAAAATTTCCACAGCTATCATTATTGGAAGAAATAGTATTATATTGAAAGGATAAAATGTACTTATTCTGTCTAACCCCAAAACCACTTACAGGATATATTTTCTGACACACAGTCTCTTGTGACTGTTTGAGTAGCTACCTGAAAGGAAGTGTCTAATTTAAGACTGGGTACGTTATTAATTGTCCCATTTTTAGTTTTCCTTTCTATGTATGTCAAATAATTGATATTTATAAATGACTGTGAAAAGTGTGTGTGTGGGAAAATACTGGAATTATACAATTAACATCATTTGAATATGGTGTGATTAGTACAGAATGAAGTTTCTGTATTGAAATTCACGTGTTACAAATGCTTGTGTTCAGAATAGCTCCACAAATCCAGTCAGATTTCCAGTTGGAGATCCTCAGCAGATCTCCAACTGTCTCTAGGAGTTAATCTCAATCTCACCTAATACGCACCATCTGAACTGTAGTTTTAGACAGTTGTCTGAGCTCCCTCTCAAAATCTAATGCAGACATCTGAAGAACATCATTCCAAAGGACCTGAGTTTAAAAATCTAATGCAGAGAGAAAAAGTAGCTTCTGGAGCTGTGTATGTCTCATCAGTAACTACAGAAAAGACCTACAAACACCTAAAAATAGGCATCTAATAGTTGACAAAGATTGGGTAAAATGAATGTCCTTAAGGACTCGCAAATACAATTATCAGCACCTCTATGTGAAAAACAAACATGCCCATTGAGCTGTTGGCTGCCTTTCACTAGAGTCAGGCAAATTTGATTAATTATAATTAATTCAAAAAAAGACTGAGTCCTGCGACTCATTAATAATTTCAGAACCTGCATTTTTACACGCTCAGTGTGCTCAGTGCTGCCTGTCCCCATGCTATATATTTAAAACCACTCCTGTCAAAGGTTTATCGAGGAAGAGCATAAACAGTTTTCCTTCCTTAAGGCACTATGGTGTGAGATTCTAGTTATGCCTTTTAATTCTGCTTCTAGGGTGGCTGGTTTCTAACTTTACCTAGACTCTTTAAGACTAAAATATTTTGCAATAGGTGTGGCTATGTTTCAAATGAACACCCTTTACATATTAAATAGTGTGAAGCAACACTCATGGAGGAAGAACTTCATGTATTATTTACCTTTTTTGCATTGTATCAAATGGCTTTAAATCAGATGCTAAATTTTAGATGAGTATTGATCATAATTGATATCATCCATTATAAATAGCCTTTTTGATTGTTCAAACTCCTTGTATAGAACTATGGAGAGGGGCAAGAAATGGACATTTATGTTTAGTTATTTTTCATTATTGTTTGAAAGACATAATATAAGATGTGCTCAGTTGCCTACAGTCTTTTTCAGTGTTGGAAAAGGAGCTCATCACTCTCCAGGCCTGCTCTTGAGATGAAAAGATTATATCCCATTCTATAAAGACATTATTTTACATTTATACAAGTAAAAAGAAAAGCAAGCACAGAGAAAGGCGTTAAATGATTGATGTTTATTTGTCTAATGTGTTTTGCTTTACAAACTGTGTGTTCTTATGTCTTCAGTAACTAATACATGTTCAAATACATCAGAGTCATGAGTTTATCTTTGTTAGTTCAAAAAATGTGACTGAAATACAGCTAACAAAAATATCCAAACAGACATTACTATTCAGGGGATGATCCGTGGTTCTTCCTTGTTTTTAAGTGAATGATACTCATTTATAACCAGTGATTATATTTGATAATGGCAATAATTTTGCAGAATACATCTAGCAAACCCATTTTGCAGATAACTAAAGTCCTATCACAGCAGGGAATAACTTTTGAAGTAGTGAAGGAAAAAAAGTGGTGAAACAGTAATACTAAGCCAAAAATTACTGTCATGTTCCTTGGCTTTCGATGAACTTTGGAGAAAATTATAATCCTAATCCAGATTTCAGACATTAAGATATTTTATATAAGAGCATTACGTTTTCCTCAACTTTAATCTGAACATCAGATGAAACATATTTAAGTATGGTTTATATAATACCAATCAATTAAAAAATTAAGAAAAAACATTCTATTTCAAGAATAAAGTATTAGGAGAAAGTCAAGTGCAATCAGAAACAAAAAACTCAACCAACTAACCAAACAGAAAAACCCCAACCACAATACCTACATAGAAATCAGAACATTTGCAACAGAACTTTTCCTCCACAGGGATTTCAGTTTCTTATGTTTAGCATGTGACCTTATAAAAATGATAACAGGAGTCAGCTTCTGAAAATAATACAAGCATCTTATCTGCTGCTTTCTGGAGGCAAACACCAAAATTGAGAGCTGTGTTAAAAAAGTCATAGAGTTTGGTTTTGGTTGGTTTGTAACTTGAGGGAACAGGAGAATATTTTTAGTGTTGAATTGTTTGAGAAGTGATTTTCTTTTCTTTGGCTTTTGAAAAGCATAGAAACTCGGTTTACCTAAGGTTTTCTCTTAGTAACTAGATGTAGAGTCATTTTTTTAATGAACCAGTGACTCTGCTATGGATTTTCAAGGGCAAGACCTAACAGTCTGCCACAGTTAATGGAATTCGGTATTTTAGTAGTCTCATGGGTTTCTCATCAGGGTGTGTTTCTAATTTCTGCCTGCACACCAAATATATCCCCTTAACATTCTTTTGAAACATGTGCAGGATACTGTGAATTTGTGCTTGAACTTTTACAATATTTTCGAAGTTATGTGTGTAACAGCATCTTGGACTACATCTTAGCACAGTCTATTCCCTTTCTGCTTCCCTCTTCAGTTTGAGACAAGAACAGCTGTCAGCTACCTTTATCATCTCTGCAAATGCTATACACTTTATTTATGGCAACAATATTCTGCTTGCTTTCCTTTGAAAGCAGAAGTATTTTTCACCTTGGGAGGAGAGTGAGTGTGTGAAAGCATGTGTAATGAGCAAACCTTTTACACGTTCATGTCTTAATTGAAAGATTCAAGTTTGACTTCTCCCAGGCAGAGATGAGAACTGAGATTCAGTTCAAACTCCAACTGAATTGCAAGACAGTCACTGTTTTCAGCAAAGTCAGACCCCAAAACTGTAACAGTAGTGCACTTGCTGCCGTTTCACTGGGTATGAGACAGCAGTGGCAAGCTGACTGTATTTTGAAAGGATTTGGCATAAACTAAGCAGCTAATGCTTACCAAACTGAGATATTTTTAGGTACCTGCAGGATGAGAACTTGAGTTTCATAGCAAAATGACTTACGAACTTAAGATGTCTAGAGAGATAATGTACTGCTGAGCATGATTTTAAGGAGTACAACTAAAATAGCTAAAGGAAAACTAAGCCACACTTCAAATGCTATAAGTTCCTTTTTGGCTTTTTTTTTACCACATAGGGAGCTTGGGGAGCAGTACGAAATTAAGTTGGTTCTACAACCCACATTTTCTACTCGGTCAAGCCCACAAAGCAGAATAAGCCTAATGTACTTTTGCTGAATATTTTTGTGTAACTGTTTTAAAATTGTCATGATTTCTGTGAATATTTCACAAACAGAAAGAAATTTTCTTTGCAAACCATCAGTCTGTTTCAACTTTATTAAATCCCTGGCATATGTAGATAAACATTTTGAATGAAGTTCTGTTGCTTGTGTTACATATTGTGGATTTTTCAGTATTACATTTGATATGTGTATTGTTCAAGGGTAGCAAGCCAGAGTGAACTTGGCTTTCTGTAGTGGGTGGTATTTAGGAGTATGCTGGCGTACAGACTTGTTCCAGCTGCTTCACCTTCCACTGTTTCCCTCAGTTCAAGAAAAAATCGCACAACTTGCCCTGCAGCAGAGAAAGAAAAATCCTTCTGCCATACAGTCTGTTGCATTTTGTCAGTGGTTTGCATTTAGTCTGTCCCCTTCACCTGCAGTTACATTCAGCCATTTACAGCAGTTGTTCTGAATAATTTGGGACAGTTACTCAGGTTATTAGTACGTGACAGAAATCGCCTGGCTTATAATAACATATGGTTTTTTTTATGTTTTCCGTGGAATTTTAGCAAATATGGAAATCAGGTGAAAATTCTACTATTAATTATCTGTACCTGTCTCCAAATAAATTGAGACAATTAAAATCCCTCGGAGAGATGCGATGGCATTAAATAGAAGATAATTAGTACAGAGGTGAGAAGAGGTGCTCCTCTTTCTCCAGTTGCCAACCTCAGTGCACAATGGTTCTAAGTTTTAGAGATATTACTGTCAGATAAAATGAAATGTTATATCTAATTTTAGCAACAATCTATTCTCCTAATTAAAAAGTTATTTACAAATTTTATAACATTTTTAATAATGGTAAACCGCAAGCTGACATATGGATAGATACCAAATATAACTAGGCAACAATGTACTAGCATAGAAATACGGCTTTGGTATTTGAGTTATTTTTCTGACAAGGCTGGAGAAGATAAGAGTTTCTAAAATAATAGAAAAATAGAAAAATTGAGGGGAGAGTTTTTCTCCCCTTAATTCCTTCTTTCCAAGGGAAGAAGGAGACTGTCAGGGTAAACATATACTTCTTTAGATGAAGCTTTGCTCTGTAGAGCCTTATCTGTCTATGGGCTCGTATATACCTGGTTTGATTTTTGTTGTACTTCTGGGGTTTAGTTTGGTTTTGTTATGAGATCTGGTATGTTATAACCTCCTTTTCAAGATGCTTTTAAAAATAATTCTCAAGTGATTGAGGGCATATTTTTATGCCTGTATGTTGGGTGAGTGCATTTTCCAAAAAGGTAAAGCTGGGACATTTGAAATGATGTAGCATTGTGTACAAGAATTCAAGCTGGTTTTAAAATTACTCCATTAGGCATCAAAAGTTGCAGAACACCACACCAATAATACTAGTAAAGTACAGTCTCTTTTTTTCAGAGCTGTGTATGTTTTAGGCAGGCTAAATGCGGTAATTAAAATTTGGTCATGTTTTACATTGATTGACCAAAGTTATTTGAGGGCCTCCGTAATGCTAATGGCTGCTACAAGTTCTGATGCAGAACATCAAGCAGTCAATCAGCTGGAATGATAGCTTGGGACCTTCTGTCAGGGAAAGAAATGTAATAGAAGGACAGAATTAATTGGGGAGACAGTCATCCTTCTAGCTCATACAAGGCTCAGCAGGAAAAAAAAAGAGCCACCAGCTTGTTGTTTTTGTTGTCTGTATGGTTAAGTGAATTGTATTTCTACTTCCCTTTCTCCATACTGTAGCCTGTACAACTCCATCTTTACTATCTTGGAGTCCTGATTACTGTTGGAGTTTTGAACACCAATTTTGTATTTTATTTTAGAAATTAATGCATACCACAAGATTTCTTTTAACCTAAATGAAGATCAAACATTTCAGTGCCCAGGTGGCATTTTACTCTATTATTTAATGTTTCTGTTTCTTACAGTTATGTTTGTAAGTACAGCAGTGTGCATATCTGTACGCATACTTGTTTAGTTAGGCTTATTGTTAGTTAATAAGCTTTGTTAGAAGAACCATGTAGGTATGCTGACCTTCCTCATGCTCAATCTTCAACCTGAGCTTTGGCTTTTGTTGACTGTTTTTGTAGTGTTCATATATGCATCTGAATTCACTGGGTACAACTTTAATAGATATGAAAAATGGGAATATTTTCTTAAAACAAGCTACTCTCTTACAAATTCCCAACATCTTTTGTTTGCCTGTTGTCAGTTCTAAAGAATTATAATTCACTCAGGTCGCGCTATGAGCTTGGAGCTATAATGAAGAAATTGTGCCAGCAATGAATAAATCTTATCCTTTATGTTTTGGTTTTTTTTTCCTCTTTTTCTGACGTGTTGAGCAGCATTTCGGATTTATCTGTCCACAATCACAGATACTTTTTTTCTTATTTCTATTTTGAACTGCTCTCAGATTTTGTGGCAGCTGCTTTGTTCCAGTTCAGCGAAATTTCAGTGTCTCTATAGAGGTCAAAGCTGTTGGTTATTATTACTACATGAAGTATAGGAATCCCAAAGCTCCACTGGCTGCATTAACTCTAGAACTGGATCATCTCATCAGTGTGTGCTTCAAGTTAATGACTGTGGGTGAAGCAGCACTGTGCCATTACAAGAACTGCTATCAGCACATAGCTTGTCTTGTTGGGTAAGAAAGGGGTTCTCCATTTCTTTCTCCGTATCTGTCATTTGCATCAGTTCCAAGCTTGCTGCTGTCATCAGATCATCCCATTTTTTTTAAGAATTTGTAAATGGGAGAAATAACAGTGTTCAAAATTAATTGAAAGTGGCAACTTCAGTAGTTAGTCAGTTACAGTGTATTTTTGTTCTGTCTTCCTAGGTAGCAGGAAGACCAAATAAGTAATAGTAGCATACTTTGTAAAGTGATTGCCTAGTAAGTGTTCTTGACTTCAAGCAACACTTTGGTTTAATTCCAAAGGGAAGAAATATATCAAAACATCTAATAAAATATTTTTTGTATTCAAAGGCTCCCAACAATTCCAACAAGCCATTTTCATTTGTGCAGAGTTGGATTATAGTTGATTATATTAGGCATTTTGAATTATATTGTCTTTGGAAAACAGACTGGACCGTCATCACTTACATGTGTTCTGCTCTATATCTAACATGATTCTTTAATGGACAGAGTGGTGTATTTTCTTCTGACTGCTGGTTGCATTGCCAGGAATTCTTTTCCAGCTTCTGAATGTGCTTCATAACCTAATGCTCTGTGTTTAAATGCTATTGAGAAGGCTGGATATTAAGGCCACAATCTTTAAAGTCTTCCAGAATGTAAGCAGGCCTTTAAAATAGAACACTAAATATTATTTCTAACTCCGTGCATCTCACATAATGCTTCAAGTTAATTTACAGAAATACTTGCTCATTATGTGCTGCAAACATTGTATCTCTTGAAGTCTGGGGCCTCATCAGGCGTCTTCTGCTATGGGGCTCTCACATGCCCCTTCCTGCTTCATGTATAAATACTCTAATTTTGCCTTTGTTACTCACTGTGCCATAATCTTTCCTACAGAAGGAATGGAAACTGTCACTAAATCAAGCTAAATTTTATGTTGTTTTGCAAACATCTGTGTAAGCAGTTTTCCCCTTTTTCAGAAATTAAATTAAAAATCCATACAGTGGTATGACCAGTGGGCTCAGCTGAAGCTTACAGTGTTAGGGGTAAAAAAGGTGGAGATGATGTTGGCTGAGGATAAAGGTAGATGAAAGAAACTGTGGCCAAGACCAGGAATCTGCACATAGCACTTCAGTTTATAGAAGGTGCAATTTATTTTTTCAAAATATCACATTTACACAGTTTAAGTGTTTAAAGAAATAAATAACATACAGATTTGTGTAATATTTTTTTGTAACAAATTACTGTATTTTTATAGTGCTTACTTTTATAGTCTGCTTTCCATTTCTGTTCTTCTAAACATCATTTATTTAACAAAAGAAGCTCACATAATGATCTTGGTTTAATCTTTGAAGTTGGCATATCTTCTTGCCATCTAATGCAACATAATATTCTCTTTATCACCTATTCCCTTTTTCATATTCAAGTTCACTGCAGTTTTGTTTTATACAGAAATCAGTCAGCAGTATCACTTGCAATGCAAAAAGTGATAACGAAAAGCAAGAGATCAATGGGCAGTCTTACAGATGACTTCAAAGAAACAAAGGGTGTGCAAACTAAATCTTTAAAAGCTGCACCTTCCCAAACCACAGGGGTTTGTATTAAACAAAACAAATCAGTTCTTCTAAAGTTCAGCACTGATTAGCACAGATGTCTGTGTTAGCAAGGCACTGTCTTACAAAAAGGTCTTCAAGAGCTTTTCTTTGGGAAGTGACATATAGATCTTGCTGTTATTTCTCATGAGGCATACAGTGAAATGTCTTAGAATAAGAGCAGAAGCAGTTTCAAAAAATAAAGTTTGGAGCCAGACTGTGATCAGAAATCATTCTGATGTGTGTAGGATCCAGACTTTGGTTTTCCTAAAGATATCAATAGTTATACAAAATTTAACATCAGAGAGGTTACCTATTTGGTATTCCTTTACAAGAGCACTGTGGCTGACTTTCAGGAAACTTTGTTGGTCACGAATCACCACTTAAGTCATCTTTTGGTGGGAAAAAAAAGAGGAAGATTAAAAGATAGAACTTGTAACGTGGACTTCTGACACTCCCAGACTGCTTTCTGATGGATGTGTACCTAGTTGGTACATTATAGTTGCTTACAATGTGAAGTAATACAAAAGACAGAATAATTTAGATGGGTAGTAAGGGCTGAAGACAATTCTGAAGTCTGTTTGTCTATATAACTTCATGTAAAAAAATGTTTACTTCTCAGGGAAACTTCAGTCTCTTTTTAGCTCAGATTTACCTGATGTTAATAATTTCATTAGATTGTAGCCTGAGTTTTACCAGGGTACGTTTAAATTCCTAAATTCACTTTGGTTAATCGAAAATCATAAATTCACTTTGGTTGATGAGAGTTCATAAATAATGTTAGAGCATTCTGAAATATGACATGTCTTATTTTTGTGCTTCTAGAATATTCAGAGAAGGATGGGTAAAATGGAAAAAGGAGGAATTGAGCACAGGGAAACATTCTGGTTTAGATCAAAGGTTACCCATTTCTCCATGGTCTGCATGGTGTGATTGGTGCATCTGTACTTTGGTAGCAATAATTAGTTCAGTGATGAATCTAAGAACAACTGTAGGAGAACAGATGGTGCCCCTATTCATCTGGAATTTCTTCCTACTGATATTTTGTTTATCTCTTGCAGCAGATTCTTGTGTTCATCTCCTTTCTATCTTGAATCAGTGAATCATATTCAACAAGTCTAAAACTTATATTGCATTTAATTCAAGACACAATGTGGATATATGGTCAATATAAAAGTAAAAAACAATCACAATTAGTTCTGCAATCTCCTAAGCTTTTCTTGTGGATTTACCTTAGTCATTTTAATATATTCTTCATCTATGGACTTTTACTTTGAAAGTAAATTACTAAAATTGCCACATATCTTTTGGCAAACAGTATGCAATTCTCAGCATCACTCCTGATTTTGCCTGCCGATTCAAAACTTTATGTTCAACTGGATTGTAAATGTAGTTTAAATGAAATGTTCAAAACGTTCTAGTTCAAAAGAACAGCTCTAAACCCTGATTATTTACAAATCTTCTCAGTCTCCTAAATTTCAAGAACATCCAGTGATTCACACATGATTATTTTTTGTTAAACAATGAGTTTAGTTTAATGAGTCAGTGAAATTAAAGATTTCTTTTTCTGGCAGTTGGCCCTCCAAATTCAAGGTCATTGCACAGCATCTACATAACTGCAGAGCCAGTCTGTCCATATTCTACAGGTGTTGGACATGGTGAAATCACACATGTACTAATTATGTCTTTTTAATGTGTAGCAGAAGCCATATTCAAAAGCACGCTTAAAGAAAACAAAGCTATAAGCATATTCAAAGTCACTTTGGGGATATAATTGAGTCATCGAAGCTTTCCACTTTGAGGAGTTCACGTTTACCTTGCTGTTCTGGTGTGCATCTATTTAGCCAAATGCTGTGCTCTACATTTTTGTTCATTAACTGCTTGACATCCTTAAGATTTAAATAATTGCTAAGGATTAATAACTGGGCATTCAGCTGGAATACTTTCAGGCTGTCAGCAACAGGATTCATAACTCAAATCCCAAACCCTCTAAACAGCATTTCATTTGATAAATCCTGGGGTTACAGTGTGAAAGGAAAGCTCTAATAGCACTAATACAATCAGAAGTGGAAGAAACTAATACAGAAGAATGAGAAAACTGGGAAATCCAAACTTTACTTCGTTTAGAATCTAAAGGTCATGGAAATGGTCCAATTTCTGGAGTTGATGTGCTGCCAAGTGCCTGAGGGAAAAAGCCACTGACCAACCCAAAACCTGAGATTAAAGGAAAAAATAAAAATTTTTTTTTTAAAAATCCAGCTTTCCTGAAGGATGCAGCAAAGCTGCCTTGAGGTACTTGTGTCACACTTGTTGTATATGGCCTTGTAATGCATGCCAACTCTGTTATGTGCCTTAGCCTTCTAATCGCACAAATAAGGCTGGCTTCTCAAGCAGCATAAGTGGTGGGCAAGCACACCATGTGAAATTAAAGCCCATGGAAACATTCTACTGTAGCCTGGATTTCACTCACCTGCATGTGAGGGGGATCTCCATAATGAGAGAGATGATTGTTTGTATCCTCCTTTGTGCAAAATGACTTTTCACTACTCATGAAGTTTGAGTAGATGAAATACATACTAGGAAGTATCTCCACAAACAGCCTTGGACAGTACTGAAAGTGGGGTACCCTCCTGAACAGATTTCAGTAAGTTACAGAATCATCTCCCAGAGAAAAAGATAGGTGTCCTCTATTACAGTGCATTTTCTGACCTTTTTTTTTTTTAATATATAGTGGCACATAAATCCTTGCAAGCCCACATGCCTGAACACAACTCATGGGGAAGTAAAAACAAAGGGGATTGATCTGGAACTGATAGAAAAAGAAAAATGCAGACGTTCAAGGAAAGGAGGTTTTTCAAGTGTTTTCTCTAGAGTTAATAAAACCCCAGTTGGGTTTTTTCCTTAGCTGATGAGTTACTTTTGTTTGTATAAATAAGATACCATTTTTAAATAAAAAAATATAACTACTGAAATGAATTATAACTGCTGTCATTTTCCTCTGATACTTCTCTTGTGAGCCATTCTGCTCACTATTTCAGTTACCTATGCTTCGTATGTTTCTCATTCATGCATTCCAAGTGCATAATGTCAGAAATGACTGGTGAATATATTTGCCTAAGTAATGAAAAAAACCTGTTTTTTTATTTGTGTGGGCAGAGGGTGGGTGTTGGCTCTTTCAGCCCACTGAGAGAGTTTAGTCTTTGTTCTTACAGGCAAGGTCTGGGATATTGGCTATGTTAATTTTTTTCATGTAAATGCTTCCAAATGGGTGGACTGAGATTAGAATTTGGCTCTTCAGTATTCTGTGCTAACAAAAGAGCATATTAAATACAGCAGAACATTAATTTATTAGTTTTTCTTTGCTGCTCTTTTTACAATTAAACTTTTGAGCAGAGATGTAGCCAGGTATGCTCTGATTATTCACTAGTTGGAGGGTACCTAATGTTTCTTCCTTTCCATAAGCAGCTGATAGGGCAGACAAATAGTACACTTGGGGTTTTACCCTGACAAGGACTATGCCTGACATGCAAAGCTGGCCCTCGTGCGTGAGATATGCTGTTGTCCTGACAGTTTAGACACCGTCTCTGTAACAGATGGAGTGTGACCATATTAATGTGCAGTGAGGATCTGGTATTGAATTTGACTCCAACTTCCAGTGTACTTCAGCATTATTAAATAAAAAATATAATCTAATGTATATTTTATTAATATATACTTTATTTGAAAAGTGGGCTTTTCAAAGAAATAATATATTGTATTGAGCTTCAGAGCCATTTAGAGGTCTCAGGTGTAAACTGTGAATTATCTCTATAGTAAACCATTGAGACTTTCCCTTACAGAGAACCTTTGATCCCATCCAAATTATTTTAACACTATGAGGCCATCTGAATTTTCAAAGTCCTACAGTCTAATAAGTACTAAATTTTCTGTATAACATTTTGTTGGGAAAGAGATGCTATTAAAATCACAGCCTTTTCATATTTGTATGAGTTATATTCTTTTAGCTCTATCTATTTCCAACCCTAACTATTCTGTAATTCTATGATTTCACAGTAGTTTATATTTTGGTGAAGAAGCATGGCATAATATTTGACAGAAGTATCTGCTTTGCATTCTGGATCAAAACTGGAGATATTTCACAATGAAAGACTTAGATTTCACTCGTTCTTATGTCTTGAGGTTTAGCCAAAAAGTAGCATCCTTTTCTAGACCACTGCAATGAGTTTATATTTTATATATAGACATAATTAAAACTATCCCTGAAGCCTGTTTTTTTTTTTGTTTTGTTTTGTTGTTGTTGTTTATAGTGAGTTTTTCTGTGTTTTGATTTGTTTTGTTTTTAATTGGTATAACTCACCTTTTGGGGTTAAAGAATCGTTGATGTGCATACTGTCCCATAGCATCTGTTTGACACCCACAGATTGACTTTCTTAAGATTTCTTAATATGATATAAAATATCGTGAGGTTCTGGCTCACGTGAAATGAGTGGCTGCATCTGTTTTTATTATGTACTACAAGAAGTAAGTCCTTGTTGTTAGGCCAAGTGATACAGGTGGGCTTGGCCTTCGTGTTGTCTGTGACAACAGACTCTGTACTTCACTGTATTTTGAGCCTGATTGTCTACAAAGGAGTTTGAATACAAGCTAACATGTATGCAGCATGATTGATCAGAGGATTAGGATCAGTAGTAAAACAGCAAGTGAATCAACTTGGTAAAATGTATTCACAGATGACGCTACAGTTCTGAGCTTCACTTTAGCTGGAGCATCCAGCAGTGGTACTAGACTTGCAAATGCCGTCACTGGGATTATGACAGCCCATTTCTTCCAGGCTCATTCTTATATAAGCAGGGTCAGGCAGACGCTAATCCCTAGTTTAAAAAATACACAAACCAAAAACCTGCACGCCTCATAAAACATCTAGGAGTTGTGAGATCTGCTGCATGTAATTAATTCATACCTTCAGAATGTGCAGATTTTGCTTATTAGCAGCACAACTCCCCATTCTGCATGTGCATACAGCATGCTTCTCTACCACGTTAAAAGGATAGAGTGTAATTTTCTATTTCAATGTAATTCAAGCAGGGTCATGGAATTAGGTAGTTTCACACTTACACAGGCAGCTAACAGCCTTGCGAAAGAATCTCATCGGCAACACAATTGATTTCTAACTTCTTCCTGAGCAGAGAACCTTCACTGCCTAGATCATGTACAATAAAACTGACATCTGAGGGTAGAGCAAAATATACTCAGCTTTCCTAATCCCTTGGAGGCTTCTGAAATTACTGTCTGAAAACTATAATGAGAATGGGATAATTTGTGACATTTCCCTCTGCTGTTACAAGGTATTGATTTTATGACATTTTCATTTCTTATTATGTATTATGAGCATAAGACATCAAAATGTTAATACCAGATGCATAGAATAAACAAGGGTAGTGCCAGGTAGTACTTTATTTATTTCAATTATTTTTCAGTTTTATGCTGTAGCTATTTTACCAAATCCCTGCAGGCTGTTAGCAGATAAACCATCATTCATAAACTCTGAGAATTCAGAATTAGAGGAGGCAGCCCATACATAAACTTTTTCCATGAAGCCTACCAACCAAGTAAGATAACTTGTCCTCACTATTGCTGAGTTTTGACCTCCCTTGGTTTGCCTAAGACATTAAATTTTTCAGCTGCATTGTCTAATTCAGGCTGTCACTTTCTTGAGGTAGTTGTCATTTTCTTCCTGACATATGAGAGACCTCCTGAAAATGCTAATGCATTCACAGTAAGTCCAATACTGTCACTTGTCCATCTTACTTATCAGGTCTTACTTGTGAGGGCTAAGTTCCCTCTCTTAGTGGTAAAACCACCAAGACAAGGTTATGGAGAAGGCTACCTTGTCAAGACTGTCTTGGAATTCTTCAAGTGTTTGCCTCTTAGGTGTACAATAATACAGTCCTGTAATTAGCTTTGCTTACATCTGTGTCTGGGATCACCAAAATCATACCTGGCTTTTGTTTTTCTGGAGAAATCCCTGTATATCTCTTCCCCCCTGTTCTTAGTATATCCAGCCCACTCTGTTCATCGTAACACGCATGATTACACTCAAGGAATGAAAAAGGGCTGCAGGTTCAAAAGTTCTGGAAAAACCCTTGGGAGACTATGCTGCATACTGCCAAAAAGGAATGTTATGAATAAGATGTTTGCAGAGAAAAGCACTGTCCAGGATGATGAGTGGCAGCACAATTATGTTTTAAGTAAATGTGTGGCAATAGGATACTAATCGTATGCAAAGTGCTGTTTTCTAGAGCTACATTTTTCTGCAAGAAGCCTATACATAAGAGAACCATTTATGATGCTATATAGTAAGAGGTAGCTGCACTGTAAGGTGTTAAAAAAAATGTGGATACTTGCAGAGATCATGGCCGGAAGACTCCTGTGCACTGAGGAGATAGTGATCCACATAACAGCTCACCCATGCAGGCCCAGGCCCACTCCATGCTGTTGTGCTGCACAGGTCTCCTGGCCACAGGGTCACCACTTCCTGCTCCAGGGAAGCTGCTGGCAGCTGCCACTTGGTACCAGTGGTCACACCGCCCACATGGCCTGGCCTTTAGCTAACAGGGCAGCAAGAAGTTGTGAGAACATCATTTCTGTTTGACTACAGAGATTATTAATGGAGTTGTTTTCTTGTCAGAGGACCCTGTAACAGCTTGAAACACTGAAAGGGGAGAGTCTCTGCTGTGGACAGGGTCTGCATGGCATGTTGCATGTGAGTTCTGTTCAGTGCTATACTGCTGGAGGCTCCCAGCATCTAAACAGGCATAAGACTATCAGTGTTATTCTCTTCTTAATGTATTAGCTCTAATAAATAGCATTACAGAGTCTGGGTGCCTTTTTTACAGAGTTCACAATGAACCAGCACCTTCCAGTGCAAACAGAAATAGGAAGCTATCTGTTACTAACTTAATGTTTAGCTCCAGAATACAGCTGCATGGTATCTCTGGCACATCTCAGACATTTTTGATTTTTTAATTCCTCCTTGTTTATGAACAGTCTTAATTTAATGTTGGCTGAATCATCACATGCTATCAGATATTCTAATATGCAAATAAGGATAAGACATCATAACCTCCATTGCCTTGTAATCAAAATCAAGACAGCCCCAAAAACTCGATTTTTTTCCCTAATACAATAAAAGTAGTATATTCAAATCTAACCTATACATGCGATGGATATCTCTAAGTTAGCAAATATCTACTTGCAGACATATTATAATCTATAATTATTTCAGACTTATGAAATGTTTCCACTGATTTTAACATGAAGAAGTTATGGAAAGGAACAGATAATCAATCTGAAACCACTCAGAGCTTCCTGACCAAAAGAGAGACACACTCCACAATGTCTGGATCATCTTACCATCACTGTGGGTGTACCCAGTGGATGTAGTGGAAGGAATACTCTTTCTCCTTGGCCATCTGCATTTAAATTGGTACATTATAAGAAAAAAGACAAGCCAACACAGGAAACAAAAAATTTATCCTGTAGTCGATGTGGATAAAATAGATTTTAGTTTGGGATTTGTGGGATTGGGTTTTATTGTTTATTTGGGTATTTTGTGTAAATTCACATTTGGGAAATTAATAACAGATAATGTTGTACCAAAATAAGAACTGAGGTATAAGGGAAAAGAAATTGATCCCTTCATACATTGTGAAGTTGACTACGTTGCAGATATTGTATGTGAACGAGATTTGAATCAAATTTATACAGAGCTTTCTCATAGAACGGTGTAGTGAAGAGAAGGGAAAAGCAATATCATAATAAGGTCAGAGGATGAGAGAATAACTGAGTTGTCCAGAAAATAAAGTCACACTGGGATCTCAAAAAATGGCATATCATTCCTCTAGGTAATCAAAACCATTCAAAACATATCAGTCCTTTGTGGGAACTTTAAATTTGTCTGAAATAATGCTTTTATAAAGAAAACATTACAACCAGGGAAAAGCTTTCCTTGTATCCCGTAGCAATAAAGTCTGAAAAAACGTCATTGAAATTCTTTTTATGTGTACTTCAGAAACAAAATCATTTTGTGTTTCTTTAAAGAAACACAGATTGTGTAGATTTTATCTGATTTATATGGTGTAATCATATTTATATCATAATTTTCCTGGTTTGTAACAATAGCCTTATAAATATTTTATTCAGTTCTTTTTCAACATAAATACTTCCATTTCTGGGGGTCAGAATTTGATCTGAATGCAAATAGCTTTAAGCAGCAGGGGTCCAAGCCATAGATATATATTCAGATATGGACCCAGCTACTAAAGTGGCATATTTAAATGCTCATATACAGTGTTCATGCTGTTATAGAGCTGGAAAACAAAAGTTATCAAACACACACATATTCTACTATACACATTTAGAAAGAGACACAAAGAAGGATGGAAAGAAAACTAAGAAAGAGAATGGTTATGTGCATTTATTAGCTTGCGTTTCTCTCTAATATGATACTATTCAGTTCATGCATGTCTTGCACACACTCAGAAAGACATACTTAATTTCTTCTAATTTTTTAGTCTTACACAGTTGTCCTTTTCCTACATAGAGAATGTAAGCATACTCCCCTTGTCCTGGCACCAACTCTTGTCTATTCAGGGTGTTTGCCTGTATATCCCTCCACGTTCTCTCCACAGACCTTTGTTAGCAGCAGGAATCTCAGGTAAAATAACATTGCTGAGAGTTTCATGAAGATAGGTTAGCAGGACTGGGGGTGGCGGGGAAGGAGAAGAACAGACGAGGTTAGTTACCATTCCAGTGAAAGAATGCATAGTGGGAATTCTTACTTCTTGGCCAGTAGCGAAGCCACAGAGGAAACTTGCATCTGCGTGATGATGGGAAAACCACTTATTAATCAGTGTACCTTTTTTATTAATTGATAACTGCAGCACTCCAAGCATCAATCAATTATACCTCTTTTCTGTGATATCTTTCTGTAACAGATGGATGTGCAGCTCTTTAGCTTGGATACAGCAAAGCACAGGAGTGGCTGCCATAGCTCTACTGGAAAATTTCCATATGTTCCAAAAATATATTTGCAGAACCATGTCCATTCTTTAAAAAATATTTTTCTCCTTTAAAGAGATTAAAGGCATTTGATTTCTGCTGGAAACTATCTGAAGAATTGTTCCAGAGAATCACTCTTTAACTTACAGGCAGATTAACTCGACGCACATTTGCTTACTGTGAGTTTTTAATGTGGAAGTTAAAAGTTTACAAATACAGATACAAAGTTAAAACCCATGGAAAACAGTACTTAATAAAGGATAACTCTTGGATATTAATGAAGTTAAGTAATACAGCTAAAGCTTAAGTGTTATTTGTTTCTCTAAGCAAGAAGTATCATTAAACAGTATTTCAAATGACTTAAAAAAATATTATCCTTGGCAGTCTCAATTTTTAGCAGTTTCTGAAGATAATTACATAAATGAGGCTTCTGATGGAAAACATGCAGAAGGCTCTTGCTGCAAGTTGTTTTTACAACACAACACTATGTTCATTCATTTACTCTACAAAGCAAGTACATGCAGTTACAGGTTCGTTTCAGTCTGTCTACCATAAGCCATGGATGAAATTATAGAAACCATTTTAGGGCATCAGTTGAAGACTTCTTGGAAGGACACAGCTTGATCAACAGTAATCAACAAAATTTTAAATATGGAGAACATGCTTTAAATACGCTGAATCCTCTGAAGGTACTATTACCGTAGCCATAGCATTTGAAATTATACATGAAGTTGTTGAGCTGTTTTTTTTCCCTTTTAGGTTTATCAGTGTTTTATATCAATGGTTGATAGTATGAAATAATGAAATAGAACTAACAATAAAACATTAAAAAGTGGCTGAAGGTTAGAATGCAAACAAGTAACATAAGTAATTTTAAATTATAAACAAATTTTCTTCAGTAAGCATCTGCTAGGGTGATGGATAAATTCAAACCCTGCCTTTCTAGTTCAATGGAATTATCCAATTTTGTGTGTGTGCACTGTTGTGCCTTAGGAATTTATGTAAATCATGCAAAAGAAGCAGTCTGCTTAAAAGAATCAGTCTCTCATAACTCTGTTTTACTTCACTCTTATGAAAATCATGGAAAGCAGATCTGTCTGATCCCGCTAATAGTGTGAGGGTAAAGAGGAAGCAAATACTCGTATCAAAATATACTGATTCAGTAGTTCCGGATCAGATGTTTATCTGCTTTGGAGACTGTGTATCAGGTCATTCACAAAGGAAGGGAATGCAGCACAGTTTGAATCCTTTGTGAGCTGACTTTCTTTTTCTTTGCTGCTTGTCATTAAAATCTTACATGTGACAGGAATACCTGTAAGAAGCAACAGTTGGAAATATTCCTCTATGGAAAGAAGAAAAATAATGGGTAAAATAATTGATGAAATATAGAAATTAAAATGCAAAATTTCCCAGTGCCAGGATAGCTATCTATACATATCCCAGCAAATCTTACCTACAATAGCAGATTACAGGAGTTAAGTTCCATTGAGGATGATGGAATTCCTTAAAATTCACCAAAATCTTGCTTTGAATAACATTTACCACACTGCTCTCTAAAGCAACACAATAAGCACAGACATTAAGAAATACATCTAGTATTTTCTGTTATTAGTAAATCAAGATGTTTTCAAGTTGTTTACCTGGTGTTTCAAATTTTTTACATATTCATCTGCTTTAAACCTTAGAGTGTTTGTGAATCATGAAGAATGTTCACTGGCCATGAATGTATTTGAGTGCTCATTGAGAAGGTTTTTAGTTGTCAAAAGTGGATAATCCCATCTCAATAAGATCAGTGGTTCCCAAAAGCCTTAACTGGTGTTGAGAGAATTCAGTAACATTAGGCAGTATGTTATTTGAGGTGCAGCAGCAGTGCATCAAATATGAAGTATATGGTACAGCACAAAAGGAGCCTGAGATTGATGACCTTGGCAGTCACTCTTGTTAGTGCTTATGTTTATAGTTTATGGCAATTGTTGTCTATTAACTCTACTATTTATTTTGCAATAGGAGAAATGCAGAGTATCAGAAGAAACATATCTTCTCTCTTCACCAGTGGGTATAGCCACATACGTGATAAATACAAGATATTCTGCAGCAGGGAAAAATCATCCCAATTTCTTGAGCATAAAGTATAAAATTAGACTTTTTTGTTGTTACTGCACATTTAAAATATGCTTAAAAGTTAAAATTAAAAGTTAACTGTCTTAATGTGTTTAGGGACTCTGACTTCCATGACATTTTCACAGATATTTTGAGCTGGCTGTATGTTTTTGGCATGAATACAAATGCTGTTTGCAACAATGACAAGTACTGATCTTAGAATCGTTCATGGCCCTTAGTGGTGTATTTGGGGCTCATTTATTTCTGCTTTTATAACTTCTTATTTTGTTTTATGGATTATTTTACATTATCTCTCTTTGGTTTTATGCCAAAGGCTTTTTTAAAGAAGACATCAATTTTAAGGGAGAAAAGCAAATGTAACAAAAGCAGAGTGTTATTCTTATATACAAAGAGTTGTAAAACAAATGTTCTGATGAAAATAATGCCTATTAAGAGCATAAATATGTTGAAGTAGAATTAGAAAGTGGTGATGTTTCCTCCAGTAGTTAAAGGAAAAAAGCTTTGCCTGAAAAAATGTGACAGGAAAGGACCATGGGGTAGACAAGGGTGGATTTAGGAATTATTTGCTTTCTTAGTCTATTTTAGGGAACCAGCCTTTTAACTCTTATCTGTCTTATTTGAAACAAAATGTTTTGTGCAGGAAATGAAAATAGGTTGATTAAGCATATTCTCATGCTCATCCCATGCATCCTGTATATTGCTGTGACACCCTGTAATGTAGGATAGCTACAGTGCAGAGGAAATAGATGGGAAATTGTTTCAGGCCCTGATGGTTCTGGTGTATGATGATGATACAGGCTAGCAATCATAGAAATTGCTTCTGAAAGTCATACACAGCTCACCCATTCACTGAGCGGCTCACAGAAGTCAGGGGATTTGTGTGCTTCAGCAAAGCATATGTTATAAAAGAGTTATTCATAATGAAATCTTCCAGATGAGTCTTATTTCTTTAACTCCTTCGTGTGGATTATAGCTTGTGAAGACAGGAAAGAAGAGTTATACCAAACTGTTCTGTAAGTCATTATCTTTTCTTGACATATGGCATAATTTCTTCGTGGAAGCAGATGCTGTCAGTGTAGCAACCTAGCACCGATGAAGACATTGTCACTTATATGGTTACATTACAGTGGGCACATAATTAGTCATTTTACATCTACTTTTACTTTATTTTGACCATTAGGAAGTTTAACAAGAGAAGGCTGTGGAGGACCTGTGACTTTTCTACTTCAGTCAGAACACAGACTTGAGATTTGAGGAGTATGTACTTCACACCTCTTCCGAGTTCAGTTTAAATTAAACTAGCACTGAACTAACAGGTTCTCTGTATGCTTTTATCATAGATATACTTAAATGTCTGCTATAAATCGAAGTAGCCTGAATGTATTAGATATTAAGTAGACATTTCCTTGAGAGTATCTATGTTTTTTTCTGAAAAGTTTTATCTAAGACATTTAGAAAATATCTAGTACTATCAGTTTTATACAATATTTATGGTAGTATGTCATAAAAAGTAAAATAAAAGGAAAGGAAAATAAAACAATAAAACAAACCAAAACCGAACCTGAGAATATAATGGAAATTATGCTTTGCATATGTTGCAGGCATCTCCACTTTTCTGTGAAAAATATGAAGAAAAAGCTGGCTGAACTTTTCCATGGACTCAGCCTTCAAGCACAGATTTTAGGGGTTTAGAAGTTTGTTAATTATGTTTTCTGACACTATGGTAGCCTGTTACTACTAGCTTAGAACTACCCTTTGCAGATACTAGGGTTTAATCTGACTTCTGGCAACATCAACAGTGAGGCTCTTTAACAGGAACCTGTGACTGAAATGTGCTGCAGGTGAGTCAGGTGCAGGAAAACCAGAGAAACTTAAAGAACTGAACAGTTTAGTTTTCATCACTGAGAGTAGTTTCTGATTTAGGTAACAAAAGCATACCCAGACCCTCACTTTCTGTGTATCAAAAACTGCCTAGATAAAGAATTTTGCATTATTTTGGAGAAGGTTTTGATGTGCTGAAAGTGGATAGAAAAGGCTTTGTTTCTTTCTCCTGTAGTCTGCAGGTACAATGGCCAACATCTAGAGTTTTTAAATCTGGAAATAATTAGAAATTTGGGAAACAGTCAGCTTTAATGGCTGAAGAAAATAAGATTCTCAGATTCTCAACAGATGCACTTTAGACTTCCCACTAATTTTCAGAATGGTGTTCCCAGTTTTATTTGCTGTCATTTAAATAGTTATTTACCTTCTATACCAAGCTCCACTTCCATGACCTGGTAGTACCATTATAATCAAAGCAAATCTTCCCCAGAAATTATAAGCTACATATCTCAGTTTGTTAATGGGGACATTGGTAACTGAGAAGCTTTCATTCTACATATTTTACATGTTAACATCCTAAACTCAAGCTCCTAACAAGCCATCCTTTTTATTATGCAATTCTGCCTATGTAGTATTCAATATCTTTAATGCTCATTTCAGCTAGAAGATGAATAAGAAGTTACCTAGCAACTTACAGAGATTGCCTCCCTCCCTACTGACAGATGTAATGACTACATAAAGGAAATAAATCCTTTTTTCTATTTTTTTAATTAAATGTTTACAATTTTTTGAACCTTGGAAAACAACTGTGTCCCACAACGACAAACATAGAACAAGATCTATGTTTCCTTTCACGATATCTGTTTGGTTTTGTGTTTGTTTTTTTCTCTCTCTAAATCATACTATTAATGTGGAAATTATTAATATAAACAACTTCAAATTATGTCTTCTTGTATGCCTTCTGGGGTGCTTCCTGAGTTCACCTTTTACCAGGTTCATCAAAGTAAAGCAGCACCAATCTCCCATGGAAGCTGAAGGCGTTCATCATTGTATCTGACTATAAGTTCAACCCCTCGGTGGCTAAACGAGGGGCAAAACTTTACTCTTTATACTCTGAGAAACACTGTGGCCTTCAGCCTGGCCCTTTTTGTACTTCATGTGTATGTATGTTCATTTTTGGAGTATTTCCCCCAGTTCCATAAAATAACATGTTTTAAAAAAAACATAATTGAGTCAAGACTATGGAACAGTACATCATTTAGCTTTTGTAGAATATGACATAACAACCCAACAGCACATACTTTCCAACTGCTCTAGTTATTTATTTCAGCCCATCTTTGTAAACATAAGTTCACAAACATTTTAAAGCAGTACTCAATAAGGAGAAATGAGAAGTCAACATTATCTTCATTCAGGTCCCTTTCAGAAAGGATATGACAGCAAAATTAGCCCAAGTTGAGCTAATTCATCTCAGTAACTCTTTTCTCTATCTTTTGGCTTTCCGATAGCAGAAGGCCAAGCCCATTGTTTGCTTCACACACCAAGATCTTTATGCGGTTAAAATGCAATACTGAAAATTATAATTTATACAAACATTTATCACAAAGGTTGTGTGCGTCAAGTGACCTGTTTTCTGGCACTGTTTCCAACAGAAGTTTGATTTTATGCAACCCATCTGGAACAAACTCCCGGAACATTTTAACTCTGGATTGCAATTTTAACTTTGGTCTCCAGATGGTCCAGCTCCTTAGAGTTTTACTAGTCAAGTCACAAATAAAGTTATCTATGCAAAAATAATAATTCACTAAGGTAAGTGCTTGTATTAGCAAAAAAAAAAAAAAACCCAAACATCCACTCACAGAAAATTGTAACCTCCAGAGCAGAGTGCACTTGATTTTCTTTATTGACACAGACCTATACAGAATTAGGATTAAACTGCATTGTTTGTTTTCTAAAGTTGAGGAGCCTCGTTGTTGGTCTCCTGGCTGTACTCAGACCTGGGCTGGGCTCAGTGGGACTCACTGGGGGTGGTGGACTTGTCCTCTTGGCAATGCCATAATCCTGCCAGCCCACTGGCCCGCAGGTCCCTGTCTGCATGGGGTGGCCCTCCCACTGCTCCCTGGTAGGTACCGTTTTGGAGATGGTTCTCAGAAATCAGTGAGAAAGCATTGTGACTAACAGCTGGAAGGTGAACGATTCGCAGTGTTAGTGCAGACCAGGGAATATATTAAGAATCATGGAATGCATTTTAGAAGAAAGAGTAAGGAACCTCATTGCTGCTTTCCGTTTACATTGCAAAGTCAAATGAAATATCCATCAAGTTGTCATCTTTTGGGATGAAATTCAAATCACTCTAGTTTAAGGCTTGTTTCCTTTATTTTGTTAGTGTTTTAGAACTTGGTCAGCCCATCCTGCTCAAACCCACATAGCTGTCTGCCCAATGAATTTCTGAATTCAGGGCTTCCATGCTGTCTTTCTGGTCCAGATTATGTGCTAATGTGAACCTGCGCAGTTGTGTCCTGGGTTCAGCAGTACCAGTTATTTTTTCTCCTCCTTAGTAGCTGGTGCAGTGCTGTGTTTTTGACTTTCAGCCTGGGAACGGTGCTGATAACACCGATGTTTTTAGTTACTGCTCAAATGTTTAGTCTGACCAAGGACTTTCTGAGCCTCATGCTCTGCCAGGGAGGAGGGGAGGCTGGGAGGAAGCAGAAACAGGATACTTGACCCAAACTGACCAAAGAGGTATTTCATACCACAGCACGTCATGCCCAGGATGTAACTGAGAGTTACCTGGAAGGGCTAGTTCACTGCGGGGTTGGATTAGATAACGGTTGGCTCTCAGTTGGGCTGGGGGGGGCGAGTTATTGGTTGGTGTGTGGTGAGGTGTTGTATTCTCTTCCCTTGTTATTTCCTTTATCATTGTTATTATTGGTGGTAGCAGCAGTGATCTGTGTTATACCTTAGTTACTAAACTGTTCTTGTCTCAACCCTTGGGAGTTGCATTCTTTGGATTCTCCTCCCCACCCCTCCAGGAGCAGGGAGAGGGCAAAAAGGGGAGGGGAGTGAGAGAGTGACTGCGTGATTTATGGCTGACTGTTTAAACTGCGACAAGTCATGTATGTACGGTTGAGGGTAGTGGTACTGCACATGTCTGAGCATCTGCTCTGGCTTGTAACTGAAGTTCAGATGAACTTCTGTTTAGCATCAGGTTTTTTTGAAGTCATTTGTGCATATTACAGTCTAGACTGGATACCTGTTCAGTTGAGTTGTACTTGGAACTTGATAGCTGGTGCCTCCATTCTGCAGATATTGTTACTCCATAGAGAGATGGGAGCTAAATGACTGCAGTTTCCTCAGAAAAAAAAAAATTAACCTGTGTTGAGTTCTGTGCCGTCACTGCTGGTTTGTTTCCAGTTACCAAATGGATTCATTTGTGGCAGTTTTGGTATCTCCATGCTGCACCACAGCTGGGATGGGAGGTGTATCTAATGATTTGAGTGAAACTACTTAAATTAGAAAACTGGTAGATCTGGGGTTTTATATGTGGTTAGGTAAATGCTTTGCAGGCTGAAACTCAAATACCTTTAACAGCCCCTGTGTGCACTGGTAAATGGAAAATGAGTGTATTTGTAAAAATCTGTATTTTCATTTAACTAGTCAAAATAGCTGTAGGCACAGCTTTTATTAGACTTATATGTGATTCTTTTTACTGTTTCTTATTGTCCATAAAGATTTGTGGTTTAGACAGAAGAATTGAAATAACTGAAAAATAATAATAATGGTAATTTACATAACTCCTAAGATAATTATCAGAGAAAAATAAAAGTTGAAATCTTAAAGACCATATATTCTCACATGTGTATGTGTATATTCCTGAGAGATTTCCTAGCAGTTGGAGATTGTATAAATACTTATTCCTCATTTTGGGGAAATAGATAAGTATCTACATCGATTTTTCATTCCTCCCTGAGATTATTTCATTCAAGCTCTCATCGAAGACCTGCACATATGAAACTAGTATCTTTTTATTTCTCATTTTTTATAAACAGTATGCTTCCATGATTCTGATGCACCACAGACCACTTAGGTTTAAGTAGAGCTATGTGGTGATAGGGGTGAATTTTCTAACTTCTGCTTGCAAAGGCTGTATCCTGTTTCTTGTACAGCTTTTCATATCTGATGTGCTGAAACAGAGAAGTAGACCACCCCTGAACACGACAGACAGACTCTCCTGAGCAGGGCCTGGTGAATGCTGTGAATAACTGCTGGAATATAAGGGCTGCGGGACAACACTAATGGACAGACCCTGACAGGTTAAACATCAACATTTTATACTACATGTCTTGTAATGTTTTAAAGAAATTTTATTGCAAATAGCTGAATTTGAAAGCTGAGGGAATGGTAGGCTTGTAGTCACACTGGGTATATTGTGGGCAGCGCCTCTGTCTCCCAGGTACTGTATGTAGAACCGTGAGGCTGCTTGAGGTTTGCAGGAGCTGTGGAGGAGGAGGGCAGGCTGGCAGCCAGGGCAAGCTGACCCCACTGTAATTCTGGTTTACTGGGGTCTCACTATTTCCTTCCTAGCCAGAGACTTATGGAGAAGCAAAAGGAATAGAAATTATAGTTGAATCTGATCCCCCCCCCCCAAAAAAAAAGGGAGGTAGGGGTGCAAAAGGTAAAGCGCCCCAAAACCAGAAACAGTGAAAACTTTTCAAGTGAACACTTAAGTCAAGCTGCCTGTGGAGCTGTACATGAATTCAACTATGAATTAACACCGAAAACAGCCTCCTGAGGTTTAATTAACTACGTACAAATGACAGAGAAGTCATAAATTCTGTTTCCATTAGTTCTCCATTCATGAAATATGTGGCTGCTTAATGTAGTTGAATAAAAGCTTTTGAGAGTAAAACAAAGAGATTGTTACTGTGGATCTTAGAACTCTAGTGTGGCCAGGGGACAGCTGAGAGAGAATGGCAAAAGGCTGGCTGCAGCAGTGTCACTGTAAGCCAGAAAAAATCTAAAGCTGCTTTGAAGACAAGCATGGCTTACAGTCTGGATGGCTTTGTCATAAACTCCAACACTCCAAAACATAGGGACTAATATTGTGGAGACTTGCAGTTCGCGCTGAGGCTTTTTATATTTTTCTTTAAATGAGTGTTATTAAAGTGTTTTTAATGAAAAAAAAAAAAAGAAGAAAAAAAACCCAAACCCAAACAACAACAAAAAACAAATCCAATTTTTTTTTTTTTCTCAGAAAAAGAAATCTTTTTGTTTCTATACCTCATATCCCCATTCATTTAACTTCTTAAATTCACAGCATGTACAGGAGCACACTCCTGTACATTCCCCAGCAGTTAGTGGAGAAAAAATGGCTGGTCACAGTAGCTTAAACACATGACATTTTAAGTAAAAGTGATTCAGAAAAAGACAACTCTCTTTGCAACAAAAGAGAGCAAGCAGCAGAGCTGTCATTTGTTAAATTGGGTATTGTCTCATTAAATTTCTAAGCATAACGTCAGGAAGGATTAGGAGCACACTGACAGACTCAACTGGCTGAACAACTTTACCATAATCACACAGAACACATTAGCTCAGCAATTAAGAATATATGTAAGCTAATTTCTGACAGACATTTGCTCTTACATGAACCTGATGTCATTGCATTTCATTGAGTATCCCATCCATAAAGCAAACATAGCTTGCCATGTGTTAAAAAGTGAATGAAGATGTAAGATAGGGAGGAGGAGAGAAATTGTTTTCTTCTATGACTTGGTGTCCTGGGTTCAGCAGTAGCAGTCATTTTTCTCCTTCTTAGGAGCTGGTGCAGTTCTGTGTTTTTTGACTTTCAGCCTGGGAACAGCGCTGATAACACCGATGTTTTTAGTTGATTCTCAGTAATGTTTAGCCCCACCAAGGACTTTATGAGCCTCATGCTCTGCCAGGGAGGAGGGGAAGCCGGGAGGAAGCAGAGACAGGACACCTTACCCAAACTGACCAAAGAGGTATTCCATACCACAGCACGTCATGCCCAGTATATAAACTGAGGGCAGTTACCCGAAAGGGTGAAATCACTGCTCGGGTCAGGCTGGGTATTGGTCCGTGGGTGGTGAGCAGTTGTATTCTCTTCCCTTGTCATTTCCTTTATCATTATTATTATTGGTGGTAGCAGCAGTGGTTTGCGTTATACCTTAGTTACTGGACTGTTCTTCTCAACCCGTGGGAGTTACATTCTTTTGATTCTCCTCCCCATCCCTCCGGGAGAGGGGGCAGGAAGAAACGGGGAAGGGGTGGGGAGTGAGTGAGCAGCTGCATGCTTCTGAGTTACCAGCTGGGCTTAAACCACGACACTTGGTCTGTGACTGACAGAAATTCTTATCAAACAAACCATTCCAGCAAAATGAGATGTACCTTGAGCCTTCTGTCAAAATCCAAGTCTAAACCAAAGACTGAACCTTCTGTCAAAATCTTGAGTCTAAACCAAAGACTTTCTCAGGTTTCAAAGCATCCTTTTTTCTGTCTTCTAGGCTGTCATATCTCCCATTCGTGAAGCGTAGCAAATGGGAATAGGGCAGTACTATTACCGAGGTAGTCAGAATGTGCTCAGGACCAGATTTTCCTGTGACATATTCAGGTTGAATTCAAGGCCAGAGTAAGAATAGTGCCTTAGATGTAAAGTGAACACATGCATGAAATATGAGTGAGTCATACTTAAGCTATGTAATATTTCTCTGTGAATATTTAAAGCTCTGTTTTTTAAGTATATCTAAATGCAAAATTCTTTCATTTTCATTCTGTTTTTCCGAATTTTTGGCTGGTCTTAAGGAAATAGAAGGAGGAAAAACACAATTCTGGGAATAATGTACTTGCTGAAACAGCAGGAGGCCTTGTGCTCCTTTGCTTCTTCTTAAGCAGGGCTGAGGGCTGAGGCAGACTGGCTGACACTGGTGCTGGCATCCCAGAGCCTCCTGAAGCATGTCTGCATGCTGAGAGCTCCTTCTCCCCTCTTTCACCCCCCAGCTTTGTGCTCCCAGGGCTGTCTCTCAGATCTTCCCTCACTCCTCACTGCTAGGCAATTTGCCCTTCCTCAAGTATGATTTACCAGAGACATCAGCTCCACTGATGGGCCCGGCTGTGGCTGCATGTGGTGGGGCTGCTGTGGAGCCGGCTGGAACCGGGTGGAACCAGGCAGCCCCAGCTTCTCCTCACAGAGGCCAGTGCCATGTACACAGCTTTCCTGGGCCAGACCTGTGGCAATGTCTTCATTTCTCTGAGAGGAAACACATCGTGTTCACAAAGTCAGATGGGAGAAGTTTGGTTCTGTTCGGTATGGTCTCAACTGTTGTCCATTTTCTGCCATAGCTCTCTAAAAAATCAGTACAAGTGAAATGCAAGAAAAGGCTTTTGTGGTAAAAGTGGGTTAGAAGGATGTGAGGCCTGCAGGTGTGTTTTGAAAGACAGCCTGGCCGGGAATATTAAAGTTTGTGTTATAGTATGGGGGCCCTGGGACCTTTCTGCCCCAGTGTTCTTGTGGCTTAATACTGGTTTTCATCACTTCCCACTTTCAGCCATGGCTGATGTGGAGTTTGGGGGATTTTTTTATCTTCTCCTGCTGCCTGTCATTGCAGAGAGTCAGGCCTGAGTACCTTAGAAACACCAGCTAAGCGCTCTAAAACTATACCAAGGGTACTATATCATAGGGCTGCACTGCATAGCATTACAGGGAAAGACATATGATATTATTACATTATTAATAAAATAATAATATATAATAATCTGCCAAAAAAATAGTATAGCTAGAACTGGTTTAATTCCAACAGCTTCTTTTTCTTGGTATAATAAATTTCTTGCACAGGAATTGTGTATGACATTAGGGGATTAAGGTTCCTGAGGCTTGTTCTTCAGAAATGCACATGTAAAACTCTGTGCTATCATAGGCATATCATTGTAGTTCATTATCTGTTGTTTTGTCTTTGGGTATGTAGAATAAGACAGATTGTGATAAATGCCCCCTTCTGCCTTGAAACTGTTTCGTACATTAAATTCCCTTTTCTCTATTCCAGAGTCAAACTTTTACCTACAGATTTATGTTTCAGTTTAAAACTGAGTGCTTTTCTCATGCTAAACATGACCAAAAAAACCTAGGCAGCAGAGCACTAAATCCATGGTGGATGGTACTCAGCATAGCTCTGGGATGTCGGCTTTCCTCAGATAATACCAATTCAGATGAGCAGAAAGTCTGTGCCAGTGTTTAACAAGTTTGAGATTCTCCAGAAATGTGGAGGATGCACTGTCCTTATTTTGATGACTGGGTTTTTTATTACATTAGGAAAAAGAAATAAATGCAATAAAAGTTATTTTAAAGCAGTTAAATATTAGAAAATAGTTGTACCCAAACAAGTCTTCTCAGATACGTTTGCAATCAGCTGGCACATTTTGCATGATGACTACATATATGTCAATCTAAATCCTGCACTCTGATTAGCTTCACCCTAGTGAGGGGAAGGGCTTATAGCCATAACCCCAGGCACTGGGTTTGGCTTTTCTTGTCCTGATTGGAGGCACCTGTGCAGGAAGTGCCTGCTATTCCTAATGTTGGTTGAACTGGAGGGAGAATTGCAGTAGGAATTTTGCTTGTGGAAGTAGGTATTTTAATACATTTTTATTTTCTTTAAGCATATGGTAGAAGAGGAGCAAAGAAATGCCTCTTTTTTCTTGTAGGATAACAATGTGCAGTATATATACTATCTGTCAGCTTTAGAGGTCAAGCATTTAAGTCTGAAAGTGTTGTTCCCTGTGGGAAAATATGCTTGGTAGTGTATGTAGGTGGAAATGATTTGTTAAGGCTGGAATGTGGTCACAGTGGTATAAATCAAAGATAACCTGGTAGACCATAAGCACCCTTTTTGTAACTGTTGAGTGTATTTTTAATTTAACACTGGTCTGCTGTGAATAGTCAACTGAATTGTCTGTTTGGGTTTTCCCAAAGGTAATGGGAGGAAATGTGGGATTGAATGTTTCTTTCTCTATTTAGGAAAATAAGCTTGTTTCTCCACAACAAATCTGTATCAGCTTTTAGGGAAAACAAACTGTATTTTTATCATGTCATTTTCATGTTTTCAACTCACCGCTAGATTCTTGGGTGCAATTGCACCATCTCAGAATTTGTTTCGTAGCTAGTGTTGTATACAAATTGGGGGTTAGATGAGAACACTCTTTTTGCTTAGTAATGGAGGAACAAATTACGCAAGCATCATTACAACCCAGTTTTCTTTGTGATTCTTCATGAGTTTTGCTGCAACACAGGCACTCATTGTTCATAAATGACTTCATGACTGAAGGCTCTTCTTGGGGTGAGGTCAGTTTGCAGCAGGTTTTAGCAAATTGTAGTTAATGTCAAGTAAAATCAAATTTACACCTTGAAAACCAGGCAGCTGTGCAGTTGTTTTCAAATGTCTATGACTCATCTTGATTCTCTATTCAAATGCTGAAACACTTTTTCAAACAACTTCTGTAAACAAAATTCATTTTAACAAAATGGCCTTTCTTTTAATTGGTTTTAAAATAAATCTGTTTATGTGGGGGATTTTGTGTGTGAAATGGCTTTTAAATAAGATATGGTTTATGGATTTCATAAAATGTGTTTTGTTTTTACTTTTACAAGGCAAAAGGTTTTATTCATCAATGGAAGAATACTACTTGGCTGATAAAGAACAGTTTCTCATTAGAGATAGGGCTTATAATTTAATGTGCGTAGGAAGTGATAAGCAATAGCTCCACTTCTCCAGTAATAACGACAGTTGTAATGTACTTTGTATAAGAGAGGATTCTTCTTTTTACCCAAATCCAGAAGCATAGCAAATCTTTGCTAATTTTCTATGGCTAACTCTAAATCAGCTGAGCTGTAAAACTGTACATACAAAACTTAAAGTGCTTGTCTGCTTGTATTGCTTTGCCTGACAGAAACCCTTCCTATGTTATTAATTCTAATGCAGAATAAGGGAGGGGAAAATATGATTACCACATGGTAGTGGTACAAAGAAATTCCTCCATAGGAGAGAATCATAGTCAGGGTTGCTGTTATTTTATTGCTGTTCCCAATTATTTGACTGTTTCACAGCAGTCAAAAATTAGATACTAATCAGAAAAAAAAAATAATATGTTAATTAGAAAAATTAATTCACCAATGGCCAAATCTTCTGGAAAGAGCAATAAATAGCTGTTTATTTACAAGCTGAATGTTTCGGGAAATCTGGCTTTCTGAAAACGCCAGAGACCTGAAAAGAAGGAAAAGTGGAATAACTGATATTTCTTGACAAATCTGAGTGAGAGCTCATTTGGCCAATTCATACTAGCTTTTTCATCAAGATAATTAAAGAACTTAAAATTCCCATGAAGTTTCTGGAATGCAGAGTGATTCATAAAGAGAAAAAGAGATGAGTTAACAAGTTTTGTTAGTGTGTGTTGCAGGTGCTAGTACCTGTTTTCAAAACAGTGTAGAAAGCCTTACATCATACTTGGCTAGCTGAAATTCCAGGTACCATAGATGATAACCAAAAGATAATTACAGCATCCTTAAAATGCTGTAACCCCAGACCTTTATTTTGGGGTTTTGTTTTTTTTTTATTTTATTTTTCTCATTTCCCTTCCTTAGATATTAATGTGTTTAGTAAAATTAGCACTGGTTCTGCTCTTTATATAAAAATTTCCACAGTGAGATTTTTCACAAGGTCTGTCAATAGTTCTACTGGGAAGGTAAAGATTCGCAGAAGAAGCAACTTCATATGGTCATAGTGGGATTTTGGCATCTTCTAAAATATTCATAGATGTTGCATATGCAACTCCTTTAAAAAGACTATAAATCTATTTGTACCTTTCATTCCTTCAGCCTCTAGGTTTAATCACAATTTTTGCTTTTGCACAAAAATCACATTATTTTTGAATGAACTTTTGAGAGTTTTCTTTTTCCTTTTCAGCTTTGCTACTGCTTACTACTGTCTCTATTTCTTTCACTGTTGGTGGCTGTAAGGCTCTTCTGATGCCTCCCCTTCTTTATACAAACTGATTTCTTCTGTTCATTGAAATCCTTCTGTTAAGTTCAGTTCTGCAGCCTCATCTGGTTTAAATAGTTTCCATAAATTTTCAGTTTTTCATGTATATTGTCATGGAACTTGTTCCAATGTTGTTTTGTTTTTTTTTTTTTTTATTATTGGTAGATCTGCATTTACTTTGTGACTTCTAAGCTTACTTCAGTATTTTAAGTAATCCTATAAAAATCTTATCTTTGTGTTGTATTCAAGCTGAAAATTTGGACCTCCTTCCCTAAACCTCCCCTCAAAATTACAGCATCTTAGATCAAAGGCTGCTGGATAGCCTTAACAGCATTATTTGACTTTTTTTCCCCCCGCTTTCCTCTAATCCTTAGGGTTGTCTACTGAAGTGCAGACAGTTGTCTTTGCTGCAAGCCAGTTGGGTGAACGCCAGTTCTTGTTCAAAAGCCATGTGGCAGAGTTACTGTGACTATAAGCTGAAGCTGCTGTGTCCCGCCTCTTGGTTCAGGTAAGGCAGATGTGTCTCTGCTAATTTAGTTCTCTGACTTTTTTTGAGATACAAAGAATTTGAATTGTGTTTGAAGGTGAACTTCTCCAGGACTAATACTATACAATGTGTAAATGAAGTACTGTACACATAACTGAGCATTTTCGGAGTGCTGTCAAATTCTTATTCAGGACTTATAAGGTGTTTTTCTGTTTCATTTGAGTATTAGCTTTTGGAAATTATGCTTTTTTATTTTTATAAAAGAGATAGTTTCCTGGAATATTATGTATAATTTTTCTTTAAAAAAATGCTAAATAATGCTTTCAGTTTTGCTGACAAAGTACTGGGTTTAATGCTTGGTTCCTTCAGAAGAATGTGTTTGCACAGTGGGTTCAGTCCTGAATGAATGGAGAGTTTTTTAGACTTTGATTTCATGGACAGCACTTCTCTGTCACTATGGTCCAAAGACAGATTTGGGGTTTTTTTCTCCATTATTAGCAGCAGCAGAGCTGTAAGTCTTCTGGCAATGACAAGTTTAGTTTCCTGCTTATGAAGTCTGATGCAATACTACGGTGCCTTAAGTTAGAAATACAAGGTATGAAGGGTTTATGTGGAGAGAAAATAATCAGTGAAAAACATAACTTGTTGAATTGAAAAGACCTACTTCTGGATTTATACTTAGTTTGTATTTGTTATATTTTAATTTACATTCATGAGAATACATTAAGATGTACATCAATGTTCAAGTAGGGCTCCAAAGTAAGATAAGTTTGGAAACCAAATTGATTTGTATATGTTTAGAAACTTTTGGTCATGTCACAGAATTCTTTCCTTTGGACCTTGAAATTTGTGCTTCCAATTACTGTATGAGAAACTATAAATTACAGCTATACAAAAATAAATTATCACTATGTGGAGGTGAGAGGAGTAATATTGACACATAAATAGACAACATCAGATTTTATTAAGAAGTTAGCAACAGTGGGGGGAAAATTCACTGAATTAAAGATAAAAATCTGTCTGTGGAACTTATTGTTACCTCAAATACATTAATCTTTTGAGACATCTAGTTTTCTAGTTTTGGTAACACAGTTTTCTTTCAAGTACTGATGACATCCAAATCTAGATTGTGAATGGAGCCAGTCTGTTAAGGGAAATACCACTGCTCAATAATGGTATGATAATGTATTAATAAATAAGGTATTAAATAGTTTGCACTCACCTCTCATGTAGGTCAGATAAGGAAGACCTTTTGATCATGTTATTTAGATAAGGAGAGGAAAGAAAAAGAACCAAAACCTGTTAAATCAGAATTACTTGCTCCTGTTCAGCCATTAGGAAATGCAGCTGCGACAGGAGGTGCATTTAAACTGTCTGGCTGCACTAACCTTAGAGCAGAAACATTCTGACTTTAATGTATGAAGACACAGCCCTTAGTAACTGCTATTAAATACTCCTTTGAAAAATAGTATTTGAAAAAATATCAGGACCATCTCTTGTGACCATTTGCACACCTATGAAATAAAGATGAGGTATTATGTCTTCTTGTACTCCAGAAGTCTGATGAACTGCAGTTCACAAAGTTGTCAACTTTATGTTATTAATTGCAAGTGTCAATATTTAGTCTCATCTGATACACCTTTTGAATTTTGAGAGGATTTAGTATCCTCAGTTCAATAAAGTTATTAAAAGTAAACATGTCCATCCATTTCTGTGACTTGCAACGTGGATTGCATTAATCAGCTGTGTAGCTCTGTCAATGTAGATTAGTTCTGGTCATGTACCTCATAGGAGAGCACAACTAATTTCAGTGTGTCATGGATACAGTGCATGGAATCTGTCCTGGCACTGGTCCTTAATGTTTATTTTTAAAATACCAGAATCTTCAGCAGATGTTCTGAATGATGAAACAAATCTAAAGCAAATGAAATTACAAGATGAAATGATTAAGACTGCCTTTGAAATAGTGCATTTTCACTCTTTAGCTTTATCTTTAAAGAACAGATTAAGATTATTTTATGTACTGTAAAGTATATACATTTTAAGTTAAAGAAGTGAGAATAAAACAGCTTATAAATGGAGTTACCCTTTTAGTAGAACAATAAAGAGACACAAAGGAAAAATTAACTAGAAGAAAACAATCTCCTACATAAAAGGCAATTTCCTGTACTTTTGCTGTTCCAAAATCAAATACTTTCAAGAAATGAGCACAAAAAGAAATATCTAGTAGGTAGATGTTCATCTTCACTGATAATTAGTTTTTAATTTGAAATGGTATCTCAAATTTTCATCATAATGATTCATCTTGTGCAAGCTTATGAAGATGGTGGAAAGTATTGACATGATAAAACTAAAATTGTTTCTTCTTATTGAAGAAAGATATCTAAATATACGGCTAAGGTACTTGCAGGTCTTTAAGTTCATAGAGATTGGTGAATGATGATTTCCTTTGAAAAAGAGACCAGTTTTAAGTCCTTGAAATTTTCTTCTGAAACTGAATCTGTGTAAGTGGAGTCATATCAACACAAAATTTCATTATGCCACTACTGCATTAAAAATCACATTATATGATCATTATCAGTAGTAGTAAGAATGGCTTGGCAAAAGATTTTACTCTGACATTGCAGAATTCTGTCAGTTTGAACTGTCTTGCAGATTTGTTGATTTCCTGCACTGCTTCTGGCTCCAGAAAGCTAAAAATGATGTTTGGTTATTTGTTGTTAGAAATAATTATAGTTATTAGCTATTTCTATATCATATGTCAGGTTTGGGTTTTAAAGTTTACATGAGTTAATGGATGAAAACATTAAAAACAACGATGTGGTAATGCCAGGAAAGTGTAACAAAGAGTTCAAAATATGTTTGCAGGAAAAATCCTAAAAACAAACAAACCAAATTGTATTCCCTTCATCTCTTTCATGCTGTCCAAGCAAAAGGCAAGAGGACAGGACAAAGCAAATGGTTACACTGAAGAATTTTCATGCTGCAACCCCATTTTTCCATAATTAATCTCCTGTTCTGTCATGATGCAGAAATAATGAAGAAAAGAGAATTAGTAATTCAGAAGACTGCAGAGATGTAAAGCAGTAGAAGTAGCTTGAAAAAATGTTTCACCCATAATTTAACAGGGTTCATAATTTGAGTTTTATAAGTATGGTAGCAAGTTAGTTGATATAGTTATGATGCACTTACATGCTTAAACAGCGTACAGTAAAGTGCTCATTGTATTTGAGTATTTAAGATGCTTGGCTGGACATGGGGTGGGCAGGGGGAATAAATCTTGATTCAGATTTGTGGCTGTAACGCTTGTGCAGACATCCTGGATTATCATAAATAAATGTGGATTTTTAATCACATGAATTCACTGCCAAGCATTTCCAAACAGTGTGGTTTTGGTTGTATATGCTCGCAGAAGCTCAGACTTGGAGTAGTTGATGCCATTTTGGCAATATTTGTCAAGGGGCTTTCATAAGATATAAAGATGTTTAAAAATGGGCAGCTTCAAATAACTTTTAATGGGGAAAAAAATGTGAACAGAAGTTGAATAAATGATATTGTAAGGAAACAATTTGTGTGTGCTCGTATATATACATATATATATAATTGCTAAATAGCCTCTTGTGATTAAATTGTAAGCAGGATAATCTCCAAAAATTGTACTGCTAAAGAAATTACTAATATAGACAATATAACCTGAAAATTTTATTCACTCAGAACATCTGATTTCAGTCTGGGAGCAGTATGTGATTATTCACCATCTACTTTTGATTCATTAGAAAGTCACTCAAAAAAGCCAGGTCTGTGCTATCAGTGTTTTAGGTAGACAGGCATAAACACTGACCTCTAGTAGTAGCCACAAGGCCTTTTGCTGTACCAAGTTTTGTAACACAAAAAAACTAATAGCTCTTAATCAAAAAGCAAAGTATTTGAATTATTTCCAAGAGATTTCTAAATAATGTGGGTTCTTTTTGTTTGTTTGGTTTTGGTTTGTTTTTGTTTTTTTTTTTTAAATATTTCTATGGAAGGATGTGGTTTTGACTCCTGTGTTTGAAAGGAAGTGAAGTATTTGCCTCTTTATTTTGAAATGTTCATAATGGTCAAGGGCTTGTAGTGTTAATAGGAATATTTCCAGTTGATTAAAAAAAAACTAATGTTAAATCTTAGGGTTTATAGCAAGACTGTGTCACTTTGGATGAAAGAATGTTGTCTGCTTTTATAAATTTCTGCATGATTAAATATGGTTTATCTATAGCATGTCCAGGTTGATGTGTATATAAATACACATTTGTATAAAAATAGTACATTTTTCACATTTCTTGCTTCTTCAAGAAATATCCGTCACTTTTCATCTTTGCTGTTATACTGCAGAAATTTGCATAGGCTTACTACTAATAAAACAATCAGTTGAAACCTTTCATATTCTCTAGAATTAATCTAATTCCTTCTGCAAGCAATATATCTTGGATCTCTGCAGCAGTCTATGGATTCTTATGTTGTACGAAAGGAGTCCATTTTTTGTTTTCAATCTGCAGCATGCTAATTTCCCTGCTTGTTCTGGTTTATGTTGTAAGATAAAATGACTTATAGCTCTCAAATTACCTTCTTGCACATAATTTGAGCACTTTATCATCAGAGTTTTTACACTTGAAAATATGTGTGTTTGCTGGTGAGTGATATTTGTTTCCATAATAAGAGCAGAAGAGAATTAAATTACTATTCAGAAGGAAATATTTTGATTGTTGGGTTCTTATCATCAAAGGTCTGTCACTTAGGCCTGTACCAGAATTCATGAGATGTTTAAATCTCTGGCTCTGGGCATGCATTCAGCCACAGACAGCCAGAAGCACCAGAACTGGCTTTGTGGTTCTGTTTTGTTTTTCTTTATGGTTGTGCTATGGTCATGTGTATCCCCTGAACTCCTCATCTTGCTGACTGCTTCGCAGATGATGTATAGTTGTAACATGTCATCAGTGTGCCGTGAGAACCTATTATACTGCAATATATCATTAAAGACCCTTCTTTCAAGACAGGATACTAATATATATCATTAAAATGATGGCCGGTAGGAACATGCATCTCAGAGAGGGAATTTTAGAATTTTATATGGGGGAAAAAAGTTCTTAAAAAAAGCAAATAAAAATAAAGGTGCGTTGTGGGGGGAGGGAGGAAGAATACAGTAATAAGTAGGAGTCGTAATATCAGTAATATTAAAAATAAGTATTATTTGTAATATATATCTAGAAATAGTTTCTAGGTCATAAAATCAAGCTCGTGCACAGCAGAAAATGTTTATAACTGAGATTTTTATACATAAGACCTACTGTGCTGTGCTATAACTCACTGAGTTATGACTGGTATAGCCAGTCTGTGCAGAAAGAAGTCTTAGAACCATTTTGAAATTAAAGGGGGCTGTAGATATTTTCATAATCTAAATTAGAATACAAAATTCACAGTATGAATCTGCCTGCAATGCTGTGCTAAAGCTGTATAACTTCCCCAGTGTCTCAGAAAGAGTCATTTAAAGTGATGGTGAACTTGAGGAGCTGAGTACTGAGAGGAAACTGTGGCTTCTTTTCAAACATGGACTCTATAACCAACTGTGCATACAAATACAATTCCCATTGAAGTTGCCAGAAATTAAGTTATCCAAGAAACAGAATTTGACTCAGAATGTTTTACATACAGATATATATATATAAAACCTCATATATGTAATGACCTTGTTATTACAAGTCTTTGTGAGATTATCATGTTAGAGAGGATTTTTCAAATACATACATATGAACATCTTTCTAATGCAAATACATTTCTTAATTTGAAACAAAAATTTATTGATCCTCAAAAATAATAAAAACAAGGACTACACATCTGTGTAATAAAGATCTGGAATGTGATGCTTTATCTCTTTCCATATCAGAGATGGCATGCTGATGTGGCTGCTGAAAGCTGCTTGTCCTTTCCTGTTCCTCAGTACAGCACGTAGGAAGCTTTTTCCACTGTAACTGCAAGAGCAATGTTTACCTGCAAGCCAAATGGTTCAAAAACAAGACTGCAACTCCATAACACTAATAGCTATCCGTAGGGACTTCGAGAGTTTTATATCTACTGAAACATTAAGGATCATCACTTTTATACTATCTCTATTAGAATTAGATATTGGTAGATATCTTGCATAATTAGTATTCTGTGATTCTAAAGTGCATAATGCAGACATTACAGAACAGTATTTTGTCTGTTTCTGTACATGCTTCCATTATAATGATGGTATTAATTAATGGCACATATTTTTTGTATGTTCCAATCTGTAGCTTGTGCAGTAATATTTATACCAAAAATGATTTTAATAGTTTTTGAAAAGATTATTTCAGTAAGAATAATTTGCTAAAATGTGATGTTGCCTGTGCCATTTTCACTTCATTCACTGATTGCAGTGCCTCAGACAAAATTAAACAATTACTTTTGTCTAGCAAACCCTCTTCCTTAGGGACATGTATGTTCTGAAATAAATAAAAGGCGAGGTGAAGAGTTAGACAATGAAATACAGTGATTGTAGATAAGGTGCTACTTACATACACTTCTTAACGAGGTGACGCAAGCTACTGTGTCAGCTCATGAGAGTCTGTAAACTAAAGTGTCTCTCAGAATGCGCCTTTCCTACCAAATGCATTTTGAATGTCTGTAAAATAATTGTACATTTTTCATACTGAAGTTGTAAGAATGTATTTCGAAATGAGGAAGGATATCTTTCAATTCCCGCAAAAAAACAGCATTGTAGCAAGTTTCTGTCAAGTATTTTGAAACTAAATGAAAAAAGTTAGTTACTTCTGGTGGGAGTACGGACGAGTTAGTAGAACAGTATTCCATTCTTGCACTCACCTGGATTATTTGATGTTTTGTTTATCACCAGCACCATTATCATTATTTTTTCACATTGGCTCTTTCTCTGAGATACAGAAAAAGATGTGTTCAGACTTTACTCATGTTTACGTTACTAACTTCATACGTGCTTCTGAACATCACCTGTCAGAATAAGTATTTAATTTTCTCATGTCTCCATTGGTAACATTATTTATAGTAAATTAATTCAACTTGTGTTATTTAATTCACTTTATAGTCATGACTTAGTTTCACTCCTCCTTTCTTAACATTAGAAGGGGTTTGTCTAGAAAAAGGTGGCACATTTTCAGTTAAAATAGTCTAAATCTATGAAATTAAGCAGAAATGATCAATAAACATCCACCCTACACAAAGAAAAGGCAAGCCCAAATATATGTAGGGTAAACCAGAAACAAAATAAGCAGTGCCCCTGAATTCTGTGAAAACAGACTTTGCACTTGGATAGCTGTAGGTCTATACCAGCAGAGACAGATTAATTTCAGTTGCATTACTCTTCGCCATCACAGTGCCTTTAAGAGGGTAAAGGGTCTTGGGAAACATCAGCAGTGTACTGCCTACGTAAGGTTAGGTTCTTCTGCCAAGTTTTGGATTCCAAATGCTTCTGCTTTTTTCCTAATTGAGCAATCACCTTATTTGATTAAAAAGGAAAGCTACTACTACTAAAAACGTTGTCCTAAGAAGTTTGTTCTTGTCTGGCAAGTCATTTCATAGGTTACACTAAGACATGTTTCTTAAAAGGCATACTAAATAAGGATTTTAAAGATAAATGACAAAAATTATCTTGGGATTATTCTTCCTATGAATGAACACAAGGTAAGCTGTTGCTGTGAAATAATGGTACAGATTGCAAGGTTACAATAGGACTAAAGCTTACACAGTCATTGATCTTGTCGAATTGATAGCGCTTAATTTACTAATGGGTCAGAATGTGGCCTCTTAAAAGTTGAGGGTGAACTCCACAATTGAGTGATAGTATGTTAAATTAAAACAAAAAAACCCAACAAAATACTTCAAGAGAAAACCTTGAGGATTTGTAAGCCTAAAATTTGTCACGTAGATTTAATAAAGACCATACCCCTGAGTACTTGTCAGGCGTGGAAGTGTTAAAAACTCAATATAATCTCAAGAGTACTCAAGGAGCCTCAACAATTAGATAGTATAAATAATTTTGGGACAGGACAGGATCCTTTCCTTACTGCTGTCTAACATATTACATATGTTGAGTTGCATCTTCTTTTTTTTTTTTGTGAAATAATAATAGTGTGTTGCTTTTGAAAGTCACTGATAGTGGCAAAGATAAATACTGTTCAAAAAGAACAGTAGTTGAAGACTATTCTGACATTCCACTCGAGTATCTCGTATGTAAGTCTGACTTGCCTACTTCAGATTAGGGACTTAAACTTGGGTATTTCCCAGGTGGGGTTCACAAACACTTGATTATTACCTTCAGTTGTTTGTGTAGCTGATGTTCACAGGTCCGATTAACAGCTGGGTTTAATACGCATGGAACTAGCAACAGAAAAGAACAGAAAACATAATGAATGAAATCAGTAATGATATTTGTCACTTCACTGCTCTTGGACTTGAAATGCAAGTGTTCTATGTGTTTATGGCTCTATGTTTTTAAATTATGACACATTAAGCATCTTCACAGAATTTTGCAGCACCTACTCACCAATAAAAAGCATGCGGTCTGTGTGCTTCACAGGCACAAGAGTTTCAAAGAAGCATAAAACTGCAATAGCTGAACAGCTGGCAGTCATCTAAGTATGCCTGTAACCTTAGCATCAGTTTAGGGATTTTTTTTTATCATTTTCTGTGCTGCTTGCCATCTGGATTAAAACTGATATTAAATATTTGGATGTAGTCTCAAATATTCTTACATTTTTGAAACATCATATTACATGACCCTGCTACAGTTTTGGGTAAATGCTGCACTTATGTTCAGATGCTCTCATTAACATTGCCTATTGCAAACGGAGCGAATGCTTGGTCTTTTGTCTGCTTTAGAATTTGGACTCCAGTCAGTACTAAGGAAAAGGCTCTTCTTTGAATTGGGCTTTTGTTTAATTTGTGATGTAAAAGCTTAACATGTCCTTGAGTTTAATATTTCTGTGTTATGTCATGAAGTCTATTTGGTAGAGGAGGTTTTATGAGTCCTGTCTCCTTAGGAGCCAAAAGGTTTGTCGAACTACTCTGTCCAGCAACTCAGCAGAAGATACTTATCTGTTGACCCATACGTAGTGAGAGCAACAGGAGAAATGTTTAGAAGATCAAGCAATTTCTTGCCTCTTGAATAAAACATATCTTATTGATCTGAGAACAGAAATAGTGTGATAAGACAATGCTTTTCTGTTTTGTTTTTGGAAGTCCTCAAGAGAAATCCCCCAGTGTGCATTCCGGGGATGCCCCAATTGGGATTTTCTTTATATGAATTTCTCAAGAGCTTTTTATAAATGTTTTTTGCCTCTGTTCTAGTTATGCCAGATAGGGTTTCTAATGCTTTCCCCTTATGCTTTGTAGGAATTTCCTCAGCTCTTGGTGTGGTTTTAATCTGTGATTTTTTTTTTTTTTTGGGGGGGGGGTGGGTGTAGATTCTTTTAATATATTTTAGTTTTTATTTCACACCTGCTTTTTTTTAGGTATCTCCCTCTATATTTTTCTCTAATGTTTCCTATTAATTCCCCCTTTTCAGTCAAGGAACTCTCACCTGATTTCTAGGAACTTTCTGTGGTATTTTTTAGGAATTCTAGAAAAAATGGTACAGATCCTCAGAAACTTGATCTTAATGAAGTTCATGAGTTTTTGTTTCCCTGTCCTTCAAAGAGACTGAGTATTCAAAAAAAGTATTATATTTTGCAAATTATAATGTACTGGTTTAAATGGCTTGTCACCTCTGCCTGTGTGACACACTGTTTATACCTTAACATGTTGTGTGTTTCTTTTATATTATGAGCTTGTCAGGACAGTAATAATTTCTGTGTGGTACTGAGTTCATACGGTAGGATTCCTGCCTTTCTTGTCTCTTCGGTGCTATCATCATGATCATGTCTATAAAGGAGAGCAGTAGGAGTGTAAAAGCCAGAGGGAAGAAAGTTGTGAATGTGTTATTTGAACAAGTAGCATTGGATGTTTGTAGCCAAAAAGCCTTCAGATTTAGTTAGTGTGACACAAAAGCACAGTAATAGGAATGAAATATTTATTAGGATGGGAAGAGGGTAAGAAGCAGGAAGAAACTTCCCTTTAAGTGTTCACTAGTAATCTGTTTAAAGTATTGGTTATTAATATAAGTAGTAGAATGTACTGAAAACTATTCTAACATTTATGTATATTAATTTTTCCCTTGCAATAACAATGCAATGGAAGTTTGTAGCCACTTAAAATTAGGATATTAATGCTGTAAACACGATGAAACATGTGACATTGAAGTCACTTCACTTTTCAATTCAGTTAAGTGTCTGACAGAGTGGGACAGTGCTGGTGTTACCTAGCACTAGAGTCCATTAATAAAGATTTGCTTGTTCTTTTATTAATCAGTCATACAGATCACACTAGCATCATTAATTTATTCACTTGGTAAGCACTAAGCCACCTACATCTAAGCACTATTAATGAAGTGACTCTCTTGAGTCAGAAATCTGTGGCGGTGGGGAGTTATAAGGGTGAGGTTCCAAGGATACAGATAGAACTAATTGCACCTCCTACAAGTAAGAGTGAAAGGATTCTGAAAGCCTGTTATGCAGTGTGTTGGTGGAAAGGGATTTTGGAAGGAAGGGAAAAATCAAGGAGGGAATACTCTGTGCTATGCTGTGGAAATAATGTTAGTACAGTGATGTAAAAAATAAAATACATTAATTCTAATATAAGTGCCTCTCTGAACTCCTTCCTTGACCCCGTGTACACATCTTAAAATAATTTCTGTGAGCTTGGTACTTTACACAGAACGTAAACTGATAAACTAGGAGATCCTTTGGATAGCTCTGTGGGTGGTGGGATGGGGGAGTGATAAAAATTTCTTTACACAGCTTCATCCATATGCTTAGCACTCAAAGTGAAAGCTAAACTACTTAGTTTGTGTCCATATGCTAGCAGCCTATCATGGTGTAGAAGGCTTCCAAGTAGCGTGAATGTAGCTAGCCAGAAGATGCTTCTTTGACCTATACTGCTGTGACTGTTTCAGTTATGTGTTTCTTTACTTGCAGAGTAAATGTTTTCCTTTGCAGCAGATGAATGTTGGAATTTTGCTCCTTGAGTCCTGAGAGCTATTGATTGTGGGCTTTCAGTTACCAGCTTGCCTACAGGCCACAGTTGCTTCTTTCCCCACAGTTGCTTCTTTCCTCAGCACACATGTTGTGTGGAACTCATCCAGAATTCTCTATCAGTTGTGCTTATAAAAATTGTGCTAAGTTTAAATATGAAAGAGAAACTAGGAGATTATTGCCTTAGTTTGAGATTCTTGTGTATTGTGGATAAAAATTTTCCTCGGTACCCTTGCTCAAATGCCAATATTGAGAAGACTCTGTACTGCACTGTTCAAACATCTCTTTTGTTCAGCACAGCAGGTGGCATTGTTGCTGAAAATAAAACTAGTGTAAGGAGAGTATCAAGAATCACAGATTGCATTTTCTTCAAGTAAAAAAAAGAAAATAAAACTTTCCCACTAATATGACATCCTCACTGCATCCTAATGCTGTGACTGGGGCAGGGGGGTCGTGAAGGGGAAGCTTCTAATAGTGATGAAAATTAAAAAGAGAAATTGAAATGTTGTATCTGAATTTTTGCTGATGTACAAATAAGTAGGCTTTGGAACAGATCTAAAATGTTAAGTTCGGATGTTTTTTCAAATACTTCAACAGTAAACAGTATCAATTTAAGGATGAAGCAACAAGAACTCTGAAGCATAGGCACACAGGCCAGTGCCAGAAGAGACTTAGGAATGTTGTCTGGTCCAGCTCTCTGTTCAGAATAGAGCTGATGTAGACTGGGTTGCTTGGGGCTGTGCTCAGTGACATTGTGATGTATCCAAGGAGGAAGAAGTATGAAAATGTTTAAAATGCTGTACAAGTCTGTAGAGCTGTACAGTGTTTGCTGAACTGGTGTAAGAGGAGGCTGGCCATTACCAGTATTTCACCACTAACCTTGGCTGAGGTGCAAGGCAGGAATTAATGTTTCAGGAAGGGCAGGCAGCATTTCCATCTGTTGGCCTCGCTTGACTATTTTAAGCCATATGTATTAACATAACAGCAACTTCTAATAACCTGGGATTTCTAGAGGAATGCATAGCCCATTTCTAGACATTAGCTATGTTGAGCATCACAAAACTTCCTTGCAATATATTCTGCTAAAATTCTAGCTTTGACTATTCTAGAGTACCAGGTGAGAAGACTATTAACTCTTGAATATGCATGGATCTACTCAAGCATATTGGTAATTTCTTATCTCATGACTCTGTATTTTAATTTTACAGCCAGCAGCTTAACCACCTTTTGCATATTTCAATTATGACAACAAAAGTGATAGTCAGTGAGTCCATGATGATGTCCAGAGAAAATCCAATCAAGGCGCAAACAAGGATTCAGCCCTGCTTATGGGAGTTGACAAAGCGTGCATGTAGAGATTTTTGGATCCATGACGTGCACTGAGGCATTATAAGGAAATTGATTATTTAATTTTTTTTTTATATATAGCCTCTGATCAAAGAATCCTTGTGATAGAACAGATCCAGCAATTTTTCATCCTCTGTGTCAATGCTTTGATCTCCAATAAGTAAATGCAAAAGGGAATCTGATGACACATCACAAGTGCATCTGTTTGGTATCTTGAACTACAGACCCATGTTGTAAAGATCTGTCAGTTCCTGCTCTGACACTGTCTGGCATTCCTCTGATGCTTCTTTGAAATAACATGCTGTTGGACATCATAACTGCCTTCCTGCTGAATAGCACAGTCTTGCCAACTGCATAGCAAGCATCCCAATGGCATTGCTTTGCTTTCTATCACCTTTAGTACTGATGTTTCTAGGTAGTTCTGGATTGCTCTCCTTTTTACTTCCTTTCATAAAGACAATGTATGTTATGACCCGTATGTTCAGTTTACTCCCAATCATTTTCTTTGTGTGTCCTACTAACTTGAGCATATGTGGATCTTTTGCTTTGTTAGTAAATACTTATGAACTAGAGCAGTCAAATGAGGTCAGCTTCATACGTGTGCACGTTCACTGAGTCTTTAAGCAGTTTTTGTTGTGAAAAGTAAAGGCAGAATTTCTTTAAGATGTAGTTCTACATGGCCTAACAAACGAAGACAGACATTTTCATATCTTTATGAAACAAAGTAGAACTTCAACAGACAAATGGTTGGATATTCAGCCTTTAGTCTCTAGATAAATCACTGATGTGTAATTTATTTAAATTTCCTTTCCAGTCAGTATAGAGAGAAGGACAATTTAGCAATCTTACATTATTCATATAATCTAACTTAGACACTTAAACTCTCTGTAAAGTTAAAACGTGCAATAGAATTTCTAAGACATGTTAGTATGCAGGGGCCAAGAGTACTACACTGCTGTGATTTGAAAGTAACTATAGTTTCTGTATTATAATTGGTACTTTCTAAAGGAGAAAATGTCATTGAGATGGACTTCTGGTTAGCTTGAGAATAAAAATAACCTAGAAGGCCCAGTGTCATCTTTTCCTTTTTATTTTACACTCCTACCTCCATACACCCCACCCCCCCGAAGAAATTTGGCCCAAGAGAGCTCTCTTTAGTATTTGCATTTAAGACAGTGAAAACTAACTACAAAGTCTCAGAACGCATCTCCCCTTCACTGTACATACGCTACACTATATTTTTGAGTGTGAAAATGTATCAGTTCGAAAAATTACAGATGTGATTAAATAGGGTTGTTATTTTAAACTGTTGTCACTGGCTTGGCTTCCACTGCCTATCACCTTCTTATGCTTCCAGAGGTCACGAGTTTTACTTTGCTTTGGACTTTCATTTTTTGGTGGTGCAGAGAAATCACAGATATTTACTGTCCTCATGGGCTTGTTTACAGGTAAATTTTAAAATGTTTTGAGTGTAGTTTCTCATGACTTCCAGAGGCAGAAAGGCTGCTGCAGAAGTGGATGGAGGATGTTGAAGTCCTAAGGAAAAGGAAAATTCCTTTTTTTACCTCTGATTCACCTTGCATATTGAAAATATTTAATGCACAGACGTGACAGGCTGCAAATTACTGCAAAGTAAAGGAAAATAATGATGTTCAGGAAAGCACTCTTTGATAATTGTATTTTAAGATTCAAGCCACTGACTGTGATTCTGATTTTTATTTCTATTTTTTGGTCATTAGTGGAGCAGATTAAAAACAAAACAAAAACATGCATCTGGGAAAGGTAATGAAATATTCTGTTTGATCTAGCAATTTCCTGTTTAACACCTCCACTTTGTGTTATTGATTACTATCCAGTCAATGATGTACAGAAATGTTACAGAACAAAAAAAAAACCCTAACAAAAGAATCAAAACAGTACTTGATATCTCCATAAATCTTAAAACTACTCCTTCCCCTGTGCCCTCCTCCCCCAGAATACTCATGTCATTGAAAAGAAAGGTTAAAATCGGGTTTAATGTGTGCTCTGGGTTTTCCAACATATTCAGTATTCCATATTGAAGATGAGAACAACTCAAGGAAAATATTTACTATAGTGTTTTGTGCTTTACCACCAGTTAGCCAAAAAAAAAACCCAAAACAGCCTAACATCCTGAAATCTTTCTTTAACAGCATATAACCCTGTTTCCTTAAAAGAAATGACACAATTAAAACAAAGCACAAGAAGCCATTTTACTCCTAACTTTTAGACCTCTCAGTGTTTCCCTGGGATTTTTTTGGTAGCAGAAAAGCATACATTTCCGATTTTATTTTTGTATTAATCATCGGGGGGGGGGGGGGGGGGGGGGGGAGTCTATTTTCAATAAGACGGTCTTTTAATATTTTAAGAGAATAAAAAAAGATACTATCTGTATCAGGTGCTCACTCATCCTTCTTTATAATCCAGTCTTTATTCTAGCAGTGAATTCTCTTTAGGTATGTTTTATCAGCTACATACTCTTTCTCAGTTTTTCTGTGTTAAGATTTTACCCTTGCTGTCATGAAGAAGTACCATTTTGTCTCATGCCTCATTCCTAATGTGTGCTTTGCTTCTGGAGGTTGTTTTTCTACAATTTATTGCCGTTTGGACGTTACAGCTGTTTTACACATTACACATTTTACAGAGATGCATTCCATCAGACATCCCTGTGCTGCATGTTTCTGTCAGAATACTTATTGACACGTGATTGCCTTCATAGTTGCAAATTCAGTGACAGACCTGTGGTTCTAAGAGGTCAAATGTGGCTTCATCAATGTAAGTTTGGGGGTGGTGTGGTGTTGCAGACTAATTTCATTTTTTCCCATCTTTTTCCTTTCTTGCTTGAGGTCACTCAGAGATCACAGGATTTACTGGAAGCTCTCCCAACATCTGTGAATGTTTTATATACTGACCAGTAGTATAAAGAGAATAATTTGACTTTGATGCATCTCTGTACCATGTGTAACTAATACTTACATGAACTGGTTTAACCAAGTAGCAATAAGGGTCATTAATTTCTTTATACATGAGTAACAGAATTCTTTACCAAATCTCTAGTTGTTGAATCTGTTAAATATTCATACGACTGATGCAGCAAGGATTTGTGAGTGCCACCCTCCTCAGTGCTTTTTGTAGAGACTCCTTCCTTATCTTAGACAAAAAGAAACTTTTTACTGTAATTTAGGTCCACAGTTCTACTGTGATAACTGGGCCACAGGCTGTGTATGAAAATGGATAGCTTCCACACTACTGGGTCATGCCTCCAAAGTGCAGGCTGTGAATGAAAATGCATAGCTTCCACACTACTGGGTCATGCCTGCAAAGTGCAACTGCAAAGTTAAATATATATGAATGTGCTACAGTTAGTGAGAAGTAACGTGTTAGTGAGCCTAAAAATTATTAAATATTTTCGCTTCTATGGTGAAGATTAAACCAAGAATGAAGTACATTTTAACAACATCATATAGGGTGGTATTGTGGCCTTCAAAGCACTTCATGAGAGATGACTCAAAGGCATAACGATTTTACTGTCCATGCATTTTCAGTGCGAATTCCTGTACTCTCACCAGAATGCCTGCTGTGGCTGTGCAAGGCTGGTGTGCTCAAAAGAGCAATCACCTTTTCAGAAGACTCAACTCTTTTTTAGTATTGCTTTGGTATAAATTCAACTGTAGCCAGATTTACTGGAAAAAACTGTGAGAAATTAAAATATTTTGTTTAATTTTAGGATTTCTTTCTGTATTTCAAAATTTGGAAGACAAGAGAGTGAAAGCAAGGAGATGCTGCCACTGCCTTGCTATCTGCATGTGCTCTATGAATGATGAGGCACAGGCTCTGTTCAAACTTAGGGTTTTTTTGCCTGTTGTAGCAGTGACTGAACCCACAAAAAGTTTATTGCTGTCTTGATGGTGATTACCTCAACTCTTTTTCCAAAATCTCTTCTAGTTGTAGTTCAGGGTTTTTTTACTGGTGTGGAAAATAATGAAGCGGTTATCACTTGTTCTTTAATGCAGATTTTTTCTCAAAGCACTACTGTTCAGGATGGCTGAACCAGAAATGGATACAAAAGTTAGGGGCAGCTTAATATCGAACTATTTCTTAAAGAACTTAGAGGTGTAGTCTCAAAATTCACCTAATGCTCTCAGGGATACAAAGCTTGAGGGTTTTCTCACAGGGATTTCTGATGTGAGCAGAATGCTAATGAAAGGGATTAGCTACCTGTCTCATGCCATGTTTTTTTTCATGAGTACATATGAAAGCCACTGTTACTGGTATTATTTAGAGTTCCAGTACTGAAGTGTATAACAAGACCTTTTCTTGCAAAGAAAAGTCTAGCTCAAACATTTAGTTCTTAATTCTCCTTATACATAAATGCATAAGGTCCTTCAAATCTCTGTCTAAAATGTTACCTGTACTAGGCTAGTACCCACTTATTACAGGACTGCTGTAGCCTGCCACAGAACAAAGCAAATAAAAAAAGTACACTCGTACATTTTTGTGTGCTTCAGCCACTGACTGTTGGTAAAATTATTTTCCCTAGTTAATGGTGATGAGTGTTTAAAATTAGCCCTTCTGCAACTTAATGCTAAGCAAATCAGGATTTCTGGGTAGTGTGCTTCAGAGGAGCAGACGTCCTCCTGAAACTGTAACTGGTGTAAATGGAAATAGGAGACAGACTCAAAAAGAGCATTTGTTTTTTCTCTCACATAGAATCGTAGAATCATAGAATAGTTGGGGTTGGAAAGGACCTTAAGATCATTTAGTTCCAACCCCCCTGCCATGGGCAAGCACATCTCACACTAAACCATCTCACCCAAGGCTTCGTCCAACCTTCGTACATGCACACACTCTTTCTGTTCAAAACTGGGTTTTGAGCTACAGATAATAGTTTTTATTTCTGAAATTAATATTTTTCTCTAAACTTAGACTATTCAAAGAAATAGTAGTTTCTTACTAGCAGATACTTCACAAATTAAGTAGAAGGGAGACAGATACCTTACAGAAGATTACTGTCATGTTTAATGTGTCACTGTATTTGTTCCAAATAATATCAGTACGGCTTAAGATAGACCTTTAATTCTTATGTTAGAGTTCTGGATGACTGTGGAGAAAGGGTTAACAGCAACATCAGTAAACCTGAGTGGTCTGGATGCTCTGTTGGGGTTCAGTGTGTTGTGTGCAGCCTGCACTCATGGAAATGACTACCAGGTGAAAGTCTGTGGGGAGTCAAACCCATAAAGCTTGCTTAGCTATTGAAACACTCTGAAGTGCTTCTGTCTGAAAATAAATGTTGTTTTCCTTTAACTGTATTCTGACAGGGCCTTTGTTTCTGAGTTTAAAAATTAGGGGTTCTTTTAAAGAATCAAATAAACCAGAGGGGCACATACACAAAAAGTGAAATCAAATTAATGTTAAATTTAGGAATAGTCTCCAGTCCGCAAAGGGATCACAGATAGTAGTAGCAGATCTAAGAGCAGAGGTCTATTTTCCTATCTGAGCCTTGCATGAATTAAAAAATAACCACTGGATTGAAATCAGATTCTCAGATATCTGCGAATATTTTAATTGAAATAACATGTGGATTAACACTTTTAGGGTGATAAAAATGTGGAGACACACTCAGCGATAGTTTTTAGTGTTCAGTCTTTTCTGGAGCAGATCAGTCAGCTTATATTAAAGACTTATCAGCAATCTTGAACTGTCTTAGCTGTAAAACAGAGTCTTATGTAGTGATTATCGTTTCTGTTGCGTGTATGATATTAGAAGAGGAGTAAAAACCCAAGACAAATGCCAGGTAGCCAGCGGATTTGTTTCAGCCAATTTGGCTAATGCAAAGGGTTCAGTATAGGAAAAATATAGGGATATAAACAGAAGTACAAAATGAAGCTTTAAAGAATGCAACTGAGATGTGAGTGTGCAGGTGATAGAAGGATAAAGTTAAATATTTGATGGAGTTTTGGAGCTGAAAAGGGACAGTGTAATGATTCTTGACCACTCACTATTTGCTGCCTGTAACAGGGTTGGTAAAAGCATGGAGAAAGGAATTCAGGCTTAATCATAACTAATGCAATATATGTTGAACAGTCCTTAAAGGTTAGGAAAACAGAGTTCAGCTTTTGATCATAGTTTATAGGTAAGTTGCTCTGCTTTGGAAGACAGTATTGGAGCTTTAAATAAAAGCGAAAGAGTCCAAACCAACTAAAACCCCTCAGTTTCAGTCATTCATTGAAGGGCATGGCATTTTTCTGCAGAGTGTTTTCAGTTACACATGCGTGTTGAGAATATGTATTGAATGGTGGCCCTGATGAGAAATGAGAATGAGAAATGAGAATGAGAAATTCCTATCTAGATGGAGCACAGTAAGGCTCATCTGTGAATCTGTGGATGCTGACAAAATGAAAAAGCATGATTACATCTGGAGTTGTGGGGGTTGGTTGGGTTTTGTTTGTTAGGGATTTTTTTTTTTTTTTTAAGAAAAGGCTGAGTTTGTATAAAACTAAGCTGCTTCTGAGTATGTGCAGGCACCTCAGGCTTTAGCACTGCAAATGCTTCAGGTAAGTCATCTCTTCAGAATTAGGGTTTTTAGAACTTAGGAGCACTTGTGAGAAGTTTGAACATTGCAATTATTTATTTAAGGCCTTTAAAGCTCATTTGTGTCCCTAAATCCTTCTATGAGTTTAAATTAAAATCGAGTTAAAAGTTGCGTGTGTTTTACTTGTTAGACCTGCTTGAAATACAGACAACTAAGACATGGAAAAGTGATAGCTGTTATTAATAAGCAGCTAATAAATTATGCATGTAAATATTTGAAAACCTCTAGATTTTATTTTTTTTCCTGAAATTGATCAAGGAAGCTGTAACAAAATTCCTATGTAGACATTTCTAAAGAAGTATGCTAAATTACTACAAATTGGAGTGCTAGAACAGTCAGCAGAGGAAGGAAAGTAAAAAAGAATTCTGAAGATTCTTCACAAAACAACCAACCAACCAAGGTGCAGCACTTGTTGTCTTTTTAAGTTGGGGACAATGAAACTTCCCATTTCCTTAATAATTCCTTTGTATGCCACAAACTATTTATTCCTCCACTTCCAGCTGCTCAGTATTATGGGCATTTTTGTATACTGAAATTTTTCACAAAATCCAGGCATGAAAACAAGTGTATAAAAGCAGTGTTGGCTGAGACACATGCAGAGATACTGCCTGCTCAAACAGGCCCTATAGGAACAGCTCCAGGAAAATCTCAGAAATTTAGTGCTTAAAACATTCCCATCTTCCACGGTTTTTTCTTGATGATTACTAGGGAGGGATGGGGCAAAACAAAGTAGGGAAATGGGGTGAGTGGCTGTTAGCTTCAGTGATCTATGGCAGATTCCCAGATACTCATTGCTTCCCAAAAGAAAGCAAATGTCAAAGGAGTAATATTGGAATTATAGCTCACTTTGTATACTGGGCTTATTGCTATAGTCAGTGAGAATTTAATGGGAATAGGATTAGGGTCCTACATTGTACAATATTGTAATGGATACTTACTGGGTGACTGTATTTTGAACTCTGATGTTAAACGAAATAGTTTATAATAGTGCTACAAAATTTACAATAGAATTATAGTCAAATCTAGCTAATTAAGATGTTTGTCTTCATAGCATTTCTTATTATTCACTGTGTCTGTTTCCCATTAGACCGCAATAGAACAGTTCTGCAGCATTTCATCAACAGGGTGTAATTCTTTGTAATAGCTTAAGTGTTTCTAGATTTATACCGAAATAAAAAATACCACACTTCCAAACTGAAGACATTATAAAAGGAAATGAATGGAGATCCTTTCTACTGCATCTTTCCTTTTACAAATCAGCATTGTTATTAATACCATACATTAATTCCACATGACTACATCTTTTCTTCAATGAGGATGAGATGTTAGAAGTATTGTGTAGTGTAACGGTTCTATAACCAGTCATTCTAATTTCCTCTGGTCAGCTTCCTCTCTAAATAAATTAATTGCAAATAACGAATGCAATAGTGCTTTAAAAATAGTCTCTCTCTGAACTATGAATGTAAGACTGCTAGGTATAGTAATTCTGAAATCTAAGTGGTGTAACATAAATATTGTATAGAATGCTAAACAGCTAAGAAAAACATCTTTGACCTTTTTGCATAGACCTGGGTCACATCTTTATAGAGTTTACAAGTCCTCATGACCACCATTACAAAGCAGTAGGGAGAGAAGTTGTAATTCAGTTTTCTCCTCTGATGGGACATAATCCCATTGTATGTCTTTTTTAAAGTTGGATATATTAGTCAAATCTTAAATAGACTAACGTAGAAACCCCTGTGATGTCTAGGCAACAGGAAGCGTACAATTTGTGCTACTGATATGCCTCTAGGCAATTTATTTTGACCTTTTGTGTATTTGAACGGAATAAAAATAAGACTAAGCCTTCACAAAGTGTTGTTCATCGCTATACTTCATAAGTAGCAGCACTCTACATATATCATGCCTCAAGATTATGTGCAGCCAGACCCATTGAAAATGGCTATTTTTTTCCTATGGATACATTTGAACTAAAAAAGAATGAGTGAGTGCTTGGCCCACATTTTTGCTGCGCTTGACCCTCGAGTGATAGGGTAAGCACTCACTATGTGTTTGCACTGCAGGGGGGCCTAAACTTCCTTGGTATTTTTCCAAGCCATCTGTCTTGTGATGAATTGACACTATAAAATGTCATTTTCTAATTAATACTACAGTGCAACCAGTGCACCTTCCACAATCGACTTAATGTTTAAATTACAGAAAGCTTCATTTCTTTATATATGTCACATAGATCTGAAGTTAAGACTAGGGAACTGAGGAATTCAGTATTTGTCAAATGACATAAGTATATTGACAAGATTTTCCAGCTCTAATTATTTCAGTTGCTGAGACAGTATTCTGAAGTGTATGTTTAGTCTATGAGACAATTACTTTGGACTCTTAATCTGTAGAGCGTATGGATTACATGTATCCTCGATTCAGCTATAGCAGTCATTTTTTCTCCTCCTTAGTAGCTGCTGTGCTTGGGGTTGGAGTAGCTGCATTGTCTGTTGTGGTCATGACAAAATGGTCTTGAGAAAAAGAACTACAGGGTGCCCCAAAGCCTATAGTGGGTTGCAGGGTAGGTGGCAGTTGGCCACTGGAACCAGCACAAGGATTCAGATGTTCAACAAGCAGTTACCAGTTCCATGTCTATGTAGCTCTTTTTAGTTCTAGGTTTCAACGATTTCATTGTAAAGAAAAAACAGTGAAAACCAGGTGTGCTTAATTATCTTACAGACCCTAGCGCTTCTGTTGTGGCGCTTGATGATCAGTATAGTGTCCCCTAGTTACCTTGTTACCCATGCTGGGGCATTGATTCAGTAGCGAGTCACTGGAAAGAGAAGAGCTACTTAATCTCCATTACTACTGCCTATAAAAACTGTGTTCCTTAGAGGACTATCACCAACTACTTGCCACACAGAGCACTGCTTAATTTATGAGGCCTGACAGCAAGGCAGTATGACTGCCTGTGCCTGTTTGCAAATATTGGCAGTTTTGTCCCATCTTCTTTATCTGTTAAGGTTTGGGTGTTTTGTGGGCTGTGGTATACTTATTTCAAATGACCTCGCACTGAAAACTTTCTGAATCAGACAATTCTGTAATCAAAGAATTAGTGCTGGTCTCCCACTTTAAATTGTTTCTGTACACATAAATAAAATTACTCAGGTAGTTCAGCTTCCTCTTTAGTGGCAGTAGTAAATACTATAAAATTGCCTTGAACAGTTTTATATGGTTTTGAGAAATTGTGCAAAAGCATCCCAAGAGCATGCTGGAGCAAAGAATGAACTACCTCTAATCCTTCCAAACTTCAAACAATTGGTAGGCTATTATATAGGATATTGCATAAGTTCCTATTTGTCCTGTGGAAAGAATGCTTTTTCTTTCCCGTGACAGCAGTAACCTTCAAAAATCCACTCCTAATAAAATGAAAATGCATCGTGTAGTTGCTTGAAGATAGCAATTTCAAGGTATTGGGAATTATACAATAAAGAAGTATACTTAAAAATTAAAATAGTCTTTAAAATTAAAGTATGTGACCTTTGCTTTTCTCTAAGAGCTATGAAAGTCATGCAGTATGAAAGTTTGACATTTCAAATCAGTGCTTTTGTTAAACTTGTTAGTTTAAAGCAGATTTTTACTTGAAATAACGTATACTTTCTTCAGTGCATATTTCAGAAACTATAGTGTGGAAAAATAATGCAAAATATGATGTAGTAATTTTCTGTAAAAATTCCAGAGCACTGGAACAGGCTGCCCAGGGAGGTTTGTGGAGTCTGTCTCTTTGGGGGCATTCAAAACCTACCTGGGCACGTTCCTGTGTAACCTGCTTTGGGTGGCCCTGCCTTGGCAGGAGGGTTGAACTGGATGATCTCCAGAGGAACCTTCCAGCCCTAATGATTCTGTGATTTATTTAATTTTTGGTATATCTTAATTAAAAACAAAGCATTGATTTGCTGTGATTAGTATGAATTTAAGAACAGGACTAAGAAACACAATTGGTGGAACTGACCTGTCTGATGACCTCTAGGAGCATCTCTAAGTCACTCTGTTAGGGTGACACATTCCACTAGCTCCCATGGGGCAACTTAGCAATGAAGATTGCAAAAATTCTCCCAAACATTCTGTGCGGGAAGTAAAACTGGTGTTGATGCAGAAGTGTAATGAGTTTAGTGCTTGAAATGCTTTTTAGATTAATATTCCCCTCTACTCTGCTCTGGTAAGACCGCATCTGGAATATTGTGTCCAGTTCTGGGCCCCTCAGTTCAAGAAGGACAGGAAGCTGCTGGAGAGAGTCCAGCGCAGGGCAACAAAGATGATTAAGGGAGTGGAGCATCTCCCTTAAGAGGAAAGACTGAGGGAGCTGGGTCTCTATGGTTTAGAGAAGAGGAGACTGAGGGGTGACCTTATTAGTGTATATAAATATATAAAGGGGGAGTGTCACGAGGATGGAGCCAGGCTCTACTCAGTGGCAAACAATGATAGGACAAGGGGTAATGGGTACAAACTGGAACACAAGAGGTTCCACTTAAACTTGAGAAGAAACTTCTTCTCAGTGAGGGTGACGGAACACTGGAACAGGCTGCCCAGGGAGGTTGTGGAGTCTCCTTCTCTGGAGACATTCAAAACCCGCCTGGACACATTCCTGTGTAACTTTATCTAGGTGTTCCTGCTCCAGCAGGGGGATTGGACTAGACGATCTTTTGATGTCCCTTCCAATCTCTAGCATACTGTGATACTGTGAAACAAGTAAAGGCCTAGTCTAGCACATGATGTAGGGAGTTGCAGAATTGTTACTGGTATGGACCTATTGAGTTGCATGTGGAACAATGCACGTAGTTGTGTCAGAATAAAAAAAGATTCCTATGGCTTAATAAAAATGTAATTATTCTGAAGCCTCTTTAAAATTATTAGGATGAAAAAGTATGATGAAATATTGCATAACTGTATCTAAGGCTGTGACTCTATTGACAGTAAGCTTTAACTCTTAAACTTTTAGCGGTGTTGCTTGCTATGACATTAATTTTACATCTAACTTCCCTCTTATTTGTAGTTGTTGTTATGTACAAGATTTTGCATCCTTACAATGAGCTAGTGAAAATTTTACATGACACTTTGGCTTATAGTTAAGTTCTTGAAACTGCACTGAAGTGATCGGAATAATGATGGCCACATTATTCCTGTGAAGGGAAGGCTCAGTGGATCTAGCGAGCGACTATCTTTTTCTGACCTTCTGCTTTGAGGGGAAAAAAGTGTAGAGGCCATAAAAACCTAAAATATTAGAGCTAAGAGTAGAGGAGGACGATATTTGGGCAATAGAGTCTAGATCTCGAAGTATGTCATTGATCATCTGTTATAATGCTCACAAAAAGGTTAACAGAATGGATCATTATAATATTCATCCACTTTTTGAACGTGGAAACTAACATGTTTAGTAACATGAAGTAAGCATCTTGTAACACGAGAAGGAAGTACCTTTAAACTGTGTTTCATTCGCTGATTTTTTCCTTTTTTTTTTTTCTCTTCATGGTTTTAATTGCAACAGCAGGATAGTAAATAGGAGCTGAAAAATTGCATTGTGTTAAAAGGGCATAGCTATTTTGCAGTGAATACTTATGGTTAACCAGCTCAGTGAAGTAAATTGGGTTATGTTTGTCGTTTCCCTCCCTGTCCTATAGATGAGATAACTTATTCCATCTGTGAGCTATGGGAAGTGTGGGGAGAGAATGCCTTCGTGGAAGCAATAACTCTGTGTGGGACACCTCTGTCATTTCTTTCAGAACACTCAATTTCTTTGCAGCAAAGAAAGATCAGAGAGCAGTCAGAATTATACAGGAGTTTCTGAGATTGCATCACAGATATTGTCCTGTGGGTTTAAAATCTTGTATGTTTTATCTGCTGGTGCCAGAAAACCTGGGGAAATTCCTTTAAAACAAATAAAGTCATGTTTGAGTTCAATCCATCCAAAATTTATTGCAGCTATACTAAAAAAGAAAATAAGATTTTGGATATTATCTGGTTTATTGAGTAACCAGATACTTCTGAGTGAGGGTATATATTCTAGTAAGTAGAAATAATCTACAACAGCTGCATTTTCAATAGCTTTAGTCAGACCTGAGGAATGACTAAATGCTTTGCTAAACTGGGGATTGGGAGAGTAGCTTCTCCTTGTAGTATTCAAATAGCCACAGTGCTATTTGTATCAGATTTGTTGTTTGTGTAAATAAACTAGAATCAATTATGGATAGAAGAGGGAGAAAACTTAAAAATAGGTACGATTTTGAAAGGAAATTCTGAACTATAACAGAAATTTTCTTGAAAGTAATTCTTGGGTTAGAATTACATTTCCTGCATGTAAATATTTTTTTCTGACTTGATTCTCAGTGATTCCCATTTTTGTGTTTGGAAGAGAAAGCAACAAATTAAGGAACAGGAAGGGCTCTACTGCAAGTATGCAATTAGATTAAGAGTAAGCAATCTCCTCAGAGCAGTGTTAGGTTGTGGCTGAGATGTAGGGATGACTGTCCTGCCTCTCAGGTAGAGCATCTCTCCACTCTTGAAGAAAGGTCTTTTTCTCCAACAGTAGTATCTGAAAGAACATGACAATGTCCTTTCATAGCCTGAAAATTGCAGCTTTGAAAGCCCTAGCAATTTATTGCAACAAACGTTTACCTCTATCACAGTAACTTGTATTTCTTGCTCTCTTTTGTTCCACTTTTCCTGTTGGAACAATACATTGTGGGGGTCTATTTTTGTTTTTTAACCTGTTTTTTTCTTGTCCCCGACTCCAGGCTGGCTTTATCACAAATGAAAGGCATTGCTGGGCAATATTCATTGTCATGATTTATTTGAAAAGATAGAAACCGAAAGTAGAACAAATACCTACTCTTATCTATATTTAACCTTGAGTTCCTTTAGTCTAGTATTCCTAATACATTTAGGAATATTTACAATTCCTAAATCCACTTATAGCTATTAGAAGTGGAGATTTAGAGTTCAAAGCAATGCTATTCTTCTCAGTGTTACCCTAAATTGCAATTTGGTTTTCCGAATCCAGAGCTGATTCATTTGGGGCAGACTGCTCTGTTTTTGTTTCCATTTCTTTATATGCTCTGGTTTACTGGATTTTTCTTTGGGATTATAAGTAGTAACTGCTTTTGATGGCTCCCAGTGAAGCTATGTACTAAAAGGTCCTAATTAATGCACATTTGATAAAGGCGGGTGACTTCTGAGCAGAGAGGATATCTTCCCTTTGAATCTAGTCAGTATTCAGCTTTTAGGTGTCCTGGATCACAGAGGAATACATCCATTGCAAGAAGGTACATTTTACAAATATGTTTGGTCAAGTTTGATCTGTGGTGCAACTGATTTACCAGAAAGGCTAGGATGCAGGCAATGGCACTAATTCTTTTGCCTTTCCAGCCTTACAGGACCAAACTCTTCTCCCTCACATTTTGTTGCATACCAGTATTACATGGTATGGTAGGATAGGAAATGAGTTTTAGTAGCAGCTCTTGCAAAAAAACCATCTTGCATCCTTTTTTCTATTGAAAAATTTAGTTTTCATTGTCTCTAATTTCAAATCCTTGTTATCTCAGAAATATTTGATATAAATACATACGTGCTGTTTAGCCAGTGTCTACATCTTACAGATCTCTACTTCTGCAGTTGCTACTCAAAAGTTGCATCTTGGGGGCATTAATTTTGTGTTTAAAAATAAACAGGTGACAAATATTCCAAGCATGTGTTGTGGGTTTCTGAAATTAAGAAGTGTGGAACCCTGGTGGTTATTCTGAGACCAAGTATTTTTTGTCCCTATGACTAAGAAAAGCCACTTTGAAATCAAAATTATTGATCATACTTTATACAGTATGCTGACTAGAATAACTTACCTATGGGCTTTTATGACTGCATAGTCACTTCAGAATTGTCAGGGTAAATGTAGGCTTATGTCTTTTATCTTTAAATCAAAGATCCAAGTGCAAAATTTAAATCTCAAAGACATCCTGTGGATTTATGACCCTTCCCAAAGGAATTGTGGATAATAAAATAGTGACTGGATTAGTACAATGAGACTTGCTGTAAATGTAGCATTTTCATGCATAAGAGATAAAATTTTGCCCTCTGTATTTGTAATGCCATTTAAGGTACGCACTTTTGTTCAGTCCACTTGTTTGAAAGTTGAGAAGCAATAAAACAAATTTCTAACAGTAATACTTTGTCAGCTGGGTTCAGAACTTGTCATAATATTGTTAAAAAAAAAAAGGAAAAAATTCACAAATCTCAGTAATTTATCTTACCACAAGATAATTTCTGTGGCAAACAGGCTTAATGTTTCCATATTTTCTGCAGAGGTATTAAAACAAGGTTAGCATCCAGAATTTTCCCAGGCTCAGAGAAGAACAGAAGTGCAGTGTCCAGAGACTGCAGGTGCTGCCATATTGAGAAAAACATGCTGCTTAAAATGAGAATGTTCTGGGAAGTGGAATGGGGCAAGGTGGAACACTGCTGGGTCTCATGTACAGTAATTAGAAATGTTGTAACACTTGAATTTTCTAAATATTAAGAAAGAAACCCAAAAGTTACCTGTTTGTGTTCAAGAATGAACAGAGGATGGTTTACAGCCTCTGCCTTCAGCACACTTGAAGTACACATATGCTATGACATTATCGTTGGGTTCTCCTGTGCTAAGAAATACAGTAGTAAAAACACAGCTTACTTCAGGAGGAATAGGATCAGCTCTATAGTAAAGTCACCTGTATGAAACACAGCCTTTCTTCGGTGCCTCCAAATAATAAAACTGGGGGTAGTAGAGGTTGAATTGCTTTTGTGTGAAGTTATCTGGCATATTTATGTGTGTATATGTGTGTATATATACATATAGACATATGAAGCGGCAAACAGAATCTTATCTGTCATGGGATTTTATGTCTTAACATTACTGTTTGTTGCTGATGATATAAGGTATCTGTAAACAGATTCTTGTTGTGTTTACTGACTTGAACATTCTGAAAACCTACCTTTTTTTCTTACTGGAAAAACTGTCTTTTGGAGGATATGCACATACCATACATACGGAAGAATGTCTGCGAGATAGGTAAAAATCCATTAAAAATTTGGGTGGATATTGCAATGACTTAACGACTTGAAGGTATGGTGGAAAAAATATCTTTGCATATTCTGCAAGTGAATTAGGAGTAAACTTTCAAAATGTCACAAAGCAGACTGTTATCAATATGTATCAACATCCTCAAGCTACTCGTTGGCAATAAATGTCAGTAGAAGTTTTTATGGGTTTTACAGCTTATATGCAATTTTTAATAAGCTTTGTGCATGGCCCATTACTTTATGAGTGAGAACAACTGTCAAATGAAAGTATTTGTAATGTCAGGCGTTTCATTACAACATGACCGCAGGCTGAAGGCTAGGTGCTAAACTGCTGCTGGGTTTATATCTTGACCATACTTTTACAAAAAGGGCCATGTAACTCGCTACTTTCATTACTTATTCTTTACCTTTTTTAATTAATAATTTAACTTACATTTCTTATAGCCTTATTATCACACCACTATTTCATTAACTAATCATTACAGCACTGCAGTTTATAGCTTTAAAGGCAAGGAGAAGTATGAACCAGTAGCTTTGAGTTACGTAGCAAGAGCTCTGATTTGCAAGCAGAGCCTGCAGCAGTGTGAATTTTATGTCATTAGAAATCTTTTCATCTTTTCTTTTTTATTTTTTTTTTTTAACAGAAGAAAAGATTTTTAATTCTTTCTCAGAATGATTCATATCCTGTGGATTTTTCCTATTAGGCAATGAAGCTATGATAGTAAGATTGAGTATATGAATAATTCTCATAATTCACATAGAAGAAAGAGAAATAATTACTTCTGAACACTTCATTATGAATAGAATTCTGTCAAAAACTTTAAGAAGGGGGCATTAATACAAATTAAGGTCTTAGGAACTCATATTTTAAATACTTAATCCTGTATTTTATTTAACTTTTGCCAGACCAATAAGAATTTTTTTAATGGGCGGAATGAATTGCTGTGCTGGAAAAACATTAACTATAAAATGTAAAACTCCTGTGATGAACAAATATTTTATTATTTCTGTCATTGCAGAGTAGCTGAACTTGTATGGCTTACCAGCCCTGTAGACTTGACCATGAACTTTGAGTCTGGAAATTTCATCAATGTTTTCTTAGCAGAAGAATACAGCTTATTTAAAGTGATTCTGTAGTTTCAATCTGCTTGTCTTTTACATTACGGTCAGGGTAGATTGAAAGAAAGCTGTATGCTTTTATTCTTGAAAAATTGTACAACTAATGGTAACTGCTGGATAATTGGAAATGGTTTGTTTGCTGATACTTTAGCTTGAAGAGAAGTCAAGAGAATTAGAAGGTTCTCTGCTACTGAAAACTCCATATTGGTAAGGACATGTAGCTGAGGCATATTGTACATGCACTTAGACGTATTATTTCAGCAGAAGTCAAGATGTAGTCTTATTTTTAAAACTTCCTGTTTTAATCATCAGGTTGGGGTCCATAGTTAACTATGCTTATTACTTGTCATTGCTATGGCCTGAGCTGCTTTTCAGCTCTTCAAAAGCATTTCTGCAGTCATATGAAAACATGTGCTTGAACAAAAAATCGTAAGACTAAAGAGAGATCAGTATTTTTTATCGCAAGGCACATCAAACAATTCAACCTTATTCTACCAGTGAACCTGTTTACAGAATATATAGCTAAAACTACTGAAATATATGTGGGGTTCCTAGAGAAGTTCATGTAGTATCTTTTCAAACATTTTGTTTAACTTCCTAATAATAAAGTAGTAGTGTGAAGGAGTATCTCTCTCCTTACTCTATTAGTTCTGAGCCAACTTAAGTAAAAGGACTTTTGGCCTTGACACCAATGACATCCAGGCAAAGGAAATGCTGCTTTAGATCTTCAAATTGTTTGGAGCTGCAAGATGGATAGAGATTTTTCATTATGATACATCACCTGTGTTGTACTATTATACTTAAAATTACTTGTTAAATTGCAGTTAGTTCTTTAGAGTCAGCAACATTTTCCCATAATGAGGTAGAAGGCTAAAACCCTTAGAGATGCAGAACCTTTTCAGTTCTCCCTGGGTTTCGTTGCACTTTAGTCTGCTGGCAGTCTCAGATTATCCTGTACATGTGATCTGAGCAGTATCCATTGTGATTACCTGCAGAAGGACATATGGGAAAATGGTGCAAATATAAAACCCTGTCGGTACACAGGCTCCCGCAGCCCTGCTTTTCAATGTGAATAACATAGTCCTATTTGCTGCACACATCAGTCTTACAGATAACATGCTAAAGTTCTGATGTATCAGCATCTTAAATTTGGTTTACCAAAAACCCTATCCTTAATATTTAGAGATTGGTATTGACTGAAACTCAGAGTTATTTACTTGGAGCTTTTAATTTGAAATTAAGTATTACCAACTTTGTTTTCTTTATGGAAATGTTTACTGCTGCTACGCTTAATCATAATTTATGAGCACAGTCTTAAAAGAAGCACGTGTAATTTGCAGAATTATGGAGCAAAATCCCACCTGAAGATTTCTTGCATCTTCCTCTTCTTTTTAATATTCTGAGGACAAATAGCATGACTGTATCTTATAATTTAGCTGCATGACATTGCTGCTGCCCATGCATTGTTTGTCTGCCTTCTGGAGACACAATCCCTTTTGAAAGCAAAGCAAGGGTAATGTACTGTTTTTGAAGTTGTATGGGATGAAAGGGTTTGAAGAAGCTAGTCCCAAGAATTTGTAGGCACTGCCTGGAGGAAACACTCATAAGATGTGCTGCAGTCTTAAAAGACGAAGAAGAATTCTTGACAGATTTTGGCAGAGTTTCTTTCTTGTCTGGTCTCTATGAGAAGACAGGAGTTAGAGGTGACTCTTTTTAGTTTTACCCATGTTCTCAGAAAGCATTGTGCAGCTTCTGAACATCTTGTTTCTGTCTGAGGCTGTTGCTATGTTGAAGTATCCTAGATGCTGACATTCAAAGCAACTATGATTTTAACTATGGCAATACAGGTTCTTTATCCTTCCTTCTGTTTTGGAGTATTTACATTCTAACACATTATTATTTAGTAACCTCTACTAAAACCTACTTATTTTTTGCACAGTAATGGTGATGTGGCAATTTTTTGCAAAAGAGCATCTAATGCATGGTTAGAGTGGCATAATTTTAATGAATAAAACTCTGTTTGCTCCCTTCTTTTTTGTATTGAGTCATTGTGTATTCCCCTACAACGTGGCATATGACTTTTCAAACTTAAGAGTTTTCCCCTTACCACTGTATAAAATCCTGGCACTCCAAAGTTTATAGCGCTGTACACAGTTGTTTGCTACGCCTCAAGAATGCATTAATGTAGTCACAAAAAAGTATGGGCAAAGGCAATTAAAATTATTAAGGAGATGCAGCAGCTGCTTTCCCAAAGAGATACTAAAAAAGTCAGGACTCTTTGTGGAAGGTGGGCATGGAACTAGGTGCTAGAATCAGGGTGCATTTCCTAAAGCTAGTATGAGATTGGTTTTGGAATAGATAAAAGGCAGTAGTTTTCAGTGAGTGAAAAGATGAGGTCTAAGCTTGCAAGTCTTGCTTCTTCCATAATTATGTGTGTATAATTTTTCAGCGGTTTCAAACAGGATGCGAAGGATTGGTCTGTTTCTTCCAGATACTGTAAAATAGTGAGATTTTTGTTCCGTTATTGCACTTGGAGTTTCGTTTTGGTTTTTGTGTTTTTGTTTTTTTTTTTTTTACTTGAAATGTAAATATCCTTGGTAGGCATTCAGAATTGTTGCCAAAGTTCTGCAAAGGTGTGACTTTAGTCTCACCAGTGAAAAAAATTAAGATTAGTAATTGATTGTATGTAATGCTCTGCTAATACTGTAAAAAAAAACAAGCAAGCCCTTCTGAACTGTCAACAAAATGACAACATTGCGTTGATTTTGAAGGGAGAAAAAAGGCACGATGGAGATATTTACTAAGATCTTAACATGATTTCAACCTGCAATGAGTCCCTGAGGTACCTAGGTTTCAAGAAACTTTCAGTTGTATTTTCCAGCAATCAATTGATGTAGACTTCAAGGAGCTTACAATTAAATGCAGGATCTCAACAAAAATTGAGATGTGGAACTCAATGTATTGTGTTGATGACCTGTTCAGCTTCTGGGTGTGACAGTGGTTGTTCTGCACTGCCAGGCTGTTCACATTTTTCCTTGTGAAGGGGAGACAATTTGAGAAAATATTATCACATCCAGGAGGGAATCAGATACCTCCTTATGTGATCATAGGAACAGTCCCCACATCTTGCATGAATGTAACAGCATATAGGGGAGGCATAGAAGTTATTGACAAGGAAGAGCTGCTTTTGCAGTAAAAAGAGCAGTGCTGGAGACAGCCCCAAAATACGGGGGATATCCCCAGCTCAGGATACCATTGTTGTCACCCAGACAGGATGCTTACCATGGGAGTGGTTCAATATAAGCCCTTGTCTCTTTTCAGCATGACTTTCTGAATTCTAATTTACAGACATTATAATAAAGATAAAGCAATAAAAAGTCATCTGCTGTGTACTCTTGAGACAGATACAGAGACTTTATTAGACACTGTACAGAAGTATAATCTGTCTCAGACTTTTTTCAGCCTATGGCTAAGCATTTCCCTGGAAGCTTGGGCATAATCAAATTCAACATGAAATTTCTACAAGTTCAAAGAGCTTAAGTGTATTCGGCATAGCTTTATATTTGTACTGCCTTTTGGTTTTCACATTTACAGATGCAGCTTTTCCTGGTTAATCAGATAATGTCATACTACATAGTGCTGTGCAAAACAAAGAAATGGCTTTTAATTCTTTTAGCTTATGCTGTAGAAGTACATACTGAAGTATACTTGGTCTGAAATATCTTTTTACCCCTCAGCTGCTGCCAGACTCTAGCTGAACTGGAAAATACTCATTTTCATCACTGGGATTTGAATTTTGCCTCTTCTCAGTGTCATTGGACAGTTACGACAAACAATTGTGACTAGAAGATACACGGCCTGTGAAGAACTCTCATACTTGCTTTGCTTTAGTATGGCTTTTATCATGAGTGGCAAAGCAAATGTACACAAAATAGTGATAAAAAAAAAGAAAAATAAGACCAGAGGAACATACTCTTTCATTGAGTACTGACAAGACGCTCAGAGTCAGTTCAAGTGAAACATTTTAAAATTGGAGTGGATCCTGGGCAGGGCCATAGATGTTACCTGTGTGCATGTGGTCTTTGGGAAGAGGTTGACTTCTCTCAGTCTCACAAAAGGCAAAGGGTGATAAGAGTGGCAGCCTGCAACAACTTGGAGAATGGTTTTAAAGCCAATGAAGCTAAGCTCTACTAATATATATTACTATGGTTACTGATTTATGTTCAGGGATACAATTATTTTAATTTCTTTTGGGCACATAATGCAGTTTTGGATAAAAACGGTTTGTTTGCTTTTTCACATTCACATCTCTTCATTTTGTTAGAAAAAGCAAAGCTGCAAAAAACACACTGAAAAGGATGGCAGCATGCCAACATGGCACGCAGGGGAGCAACAAACTTAAAGTCATTGGAAAGCTTTAGGACTAATTCCACCAAAGAACAGACTGTTGAATATGTTCCAGATAAAATCTTGGAACAGATCATGATATTTTCATTTTTAATATGCATAATAAAATCAAAATACAGAGATACTTTTACATGCTACAAAGATTTACTTCAACTGTAATTTAAACAATAACTGAATAGGGCTTGGGAGCATTATTCCTTTTCCCTAAGAAACACGGGTATAATTTTGAAGTTATTAAAACAAGTGTCAGTATATGACAATGAAAATATACATCTGTAGTATTGCAAATCATTAGATTTGCTCTGAAGTGAACATGGGGGCAAATTAATAATCTAGAAACTTGGATGTGCTCTGGGTCACATAAGTGTTTATTCCACCATACGTCCCTTGCATAATAGTACAAAAACACCCAGGAGATGGCCAAGAAGTGTCAGAAACCAAACCCAAAGTCAGCTGAGTGTAAGCAATCTGCCTGGTTCTGTGTTGTGAAAGTACTTTATTTGTTGTTAGCAGCTGTCATGTTTTTGCAAAAAGTGAGAGAATAATACAGTGTGCCAACACTAAACAGCACTTCTTGGTTAAAATTAGAGAGTATATGGAGAATTAATGTTATTTTGAAATCCAAATTTATTTTCAAACTACAGAGATTCATTTTAATTTGGAGGAATAAAATTATACAGATATATACACACACAACCCTAAAACTTGTTGAAAGCTGTTGAAAATTTGGATTTTCGGAATCCTTTTTCTGTGGAGGAAAGAACGGACTGATGCACAAACATCTGCATTTACATTTCTTCAGAAATCAGACATTAGTATTGTCACGTTAGAACTCGGGAAATGGCACTGGGTATACTTACTCAGGCTTCCATAATAGAAGTACTTGCATCCAAATTTAGCAGCAGAGGAAAGCCAAATTGAGTAGTTGAATGGTGACCATCTATTAAGCATTTTGGTTTAAAAACCAAAGAAACAAAGGCAGGATGACATGTCACCCTTGTTCTGAAATCTGTTTCAAATGTTATTTATGCCATATGGCAAGAAGTTATGTTGAACAAGCAAAAAAAAAAATTTTATGTACAGTAAATACAGTAGTTGTCTATCTAATTGTTATATCAAGGTTACATTTCATGAATGTTGGAATTTGAACTCTCAGAACTGGGTACAGAAATAAATTGAAAAAATTCAGCCTATGTCTTTTTTGCATTGCTTATCAGAGAAATATAATGAAACAGTCAGAAAAGTATAATGAACTGCATCAGTTTAGTCTGGATGCTCCCACTCAGGACAGCACTAGGGAAAGTGCAGCCTGGGTAATTTAGAGGCCAGAACTGTTAGTATATTGAGGCCGTTTAATGGGGTCATCCTGCAGAGGCTTTGGTGTACTTTTACTATCATGGCATACTTAACTCCTTAACATTGTTGGGATTGAGACACATTGAGCAATTTGAAGGAAAGTATAAAATGATAATTGCAGTCAATTCCCAAAATTAAGGTGGGAGCTTACGTCGTAAGTAAAATGCTATCCCTAGCATTTTTGTGTCACACAGATGGAGTAGTATCTCCAGTACAGACTGGTGGTTGTAGGAAAAGACCTCTAGTTTCAGCCCTGGTTTTCTACTTTTCTCAAACATGAAAGGATTTAATTATTGGCTTATGGGAGGTTTTCCTGAGAGGCTCAGAGAAATACTGGAGAAACTGACACTTCCAAGTGTACTTGCTGTCCAAATGAATGATATTTAGAGCTTGCTGATTTTAAGCAACAGATGTAACTTCTGTTGTTTAAAATATAGTTTGCTTATGAAGTTGATTCCTTGAAGTATTAGTAATGTACCATGGTGTTGTGGTTTAAGCCCAGCCAGTAACTCAGAGCCACGCAGCTGCTCACTCACTCTCTCCTCTTCTTCCCCCCAGCTCCCGGAAGGATGGGGACAAGAATCGAAAGAGTGTAAATCCCAAAGGCTGAGATAAGAACAATACAAAACCATTACTACTACCATCAATAATAAGGGAAATAACAAAAGGAGAGAATATAAAACTAAAAGGGGAAAGAGAGAAAAGAAACAATAAACACAAGTGATGCACAATACAGTTACTTGCTACCTGCAGACCGATACCCAGCGCAATCTGAGCCATGATCTGCCCTTTCTGGGTAAGTCTCCCCAGTTTATATATTGGGCATGTGACATGCTGTGGTATGGAATACCCCTTTGGCTAGTTTGGGTCATGTGTCCTGTCTCTGCTTCCTCACAGCTTCCTGTGCCCCTCCTCACTGGCAGAGCATGAGACTGAAAAGTCCTTCATCAGAGTAAGCATAGTTTAGCAACAACTAAAAACATCGGTGTGTTATCAGCTAGGCTAAAGTTGAAAACACAGCACTGCACCAGCTACTGAGAAGGAGAAAAACAACTGTTACAGCTGAACCCAGGACACACGGTTAGTGAGCAGTCAGGAATATATGTTTTGTTCTACAACATGCTGAACCTTGTTTAAAACATCACAGATACGCAGCTTGCTTTCCTCAGCTGTAGTCAGAGGAACAAGCTACAGCTAGACATCTTATGAACAGTGGTGTGAATTAGTCATAGAGGATATGCTCAGTCAGGCTTTGAGTGGGTTATTCTAGAACACTGTGGGCATTAATTATCTCACTATTAGACCTAATATAGAATAGAAGTCACTTGTGTATGATATATTTGTAATTCATGAAAAATAGTTGAATAAATTAAAGACTTTGTAAGTTGCCCTTAGTCTTTAATAATTAAAATAAATTTTAATTTTCTTAGGAAGTAATGGGAATAGACAAAGCAGGCAATGGACAGAATGAATCAACATGATGAATTAATTAATGGTTCACAAGGGATCTTAAATTAGGTCACCTCTTAAAATGTGTCAGCTGGTTATTTGCTTCTAACTCATATTAGGAGAACTAAGAGAACTTTTCAAACCTCAACCTTTCTAGCAAAAGCCACACAGAAGAAATGCAGGGGAGTCATATAGAAATAAGACTAATAATAGGACAAAGCTTGCTTAGGTTTTGTTTAGATATTTCGCAATAAAGCTATCCACAGCATAGAGCTGCAGATGGTATTACATTTGACTCTTGATTAGTCCCACTTGATGAAAAACTTCTGGTCTTACCAGGCTTTCCAAGTGCATGTCCATCATGGTTTTCCTGCACTTATAAGCCATTTCAGATTAAGCAATACAACTGGGAAGAGCTGCAGCTAGTATGTATGAAGCTTTTAGCTCTTGTCAGCATGTGGCTCCCTTTGGAGTTAATACATAGAACCAGTTCATATTAGAACAATGCAGATGCAGAAGAATCAAAATTCCGTTATTATTAATTTCTTTGGATTCTCTTCCATAGGAAAGCTTGCCTTGGATCTATCAATAATGAATTCTAGGAGAACTATACTTGTTAGCATCTAATTAGACTTCTGAGGGTTTTATGTTTTCCTATCCACTTTCAAAACTGATTTTGAATTACAGTTGTCTCAGAGAAGCAGGATGATCAACTGCCTGAATGTGATCCTAGCAGTGTAATGGAGAAGCACAAAATTCCTGTTGCTTGGTTATTTGGGTCAGGAGGTTTTGCCTGTAATTTCCTCTCAGTGAAGTGAAAGGTCTTTTTTCTGTCCTTGTCCTGTTGTATATGTTTCAGGAAGTGATCTTACACAGGTGCATGTTTCTGTTGTATTATAAAATGCTACTGGCAGTGTACAAATAATGACATATCCTAGATCCTACAGCATATATGTCAAAATCATCTTCATTGGCAGTTATATAGGTTTCTTTGAAATGAAAATAACTTAGTTGAGGAGCCCAGGGCTTGTAACATAAGCAAAACTAGGATATAACTTAAGACCTTATGAAATGTGGCTTTCATGGCTGGCAGCTGTAGCAGGAAACTAGTGCATTTCTGTGATTCAGAGCTGAAACTGTGAGAGTCAGGATTGCAACAGCAAGATCACTGTCATGCAGATAGCGGGGAGAAGCTTAACATTGTGGCATGTTAAATATTTGCTTTTGGAAAGCAGATAGCAACTTTTAATTGACTTTTAAATGGTGATTTGGTGCCAATGCTTCTGTGTGTTTTAAAAACTAGAGAATGCTGGTTCTTTGTTAGGATTTTGATACACATGTGATACCATTCTCTAACCTAATATGTGAAGGAGGAGACTATATACTTGCCTCTGAAGTATACTTTTATGTAGATGTAAATAAAAGGAGACCTAGTCTTGGATATAGCACAGAGTTCCTATCACAGATGTTTGCAGCCCATATCTTATAAAGCTTTCCTGCTGCACGTGGCAGGAGGATGGGTGCACATTGTACCTGGTCCATTGTTCCAAGCAAATCATCTCTTTCCTGCCAGGTTGGGTTGGCTGTTTGTGAACTGTTACCAGCTGCTAATTGTTACAGCATGAGGTTAAGGTTGCTGCAGTTTGATGAGGGCCTTTGATTGCCAGTAGGTCCATGGAACAGGGGAGCCAACATGATCGAGTCTTCATCATATAAAGATAAAACTGTGATTTTAAGAATTGCCATAAATTCTGAGGAGCTATGCCTCTGGTCTTATTCCATTCCTAAAATCTTTTCTGAAGATGTATTACTTTACATCTGTGAAACTGGTGTCTGTTTTCAATTATTTCTGTGATTTTAAAAGCTTTTTACTTGCTCTTTTTTTCTGCTGTAAATCAGTAGTAGTAAAAACTGGTTCGTTATTTTGTTTTTTGTTTGTTTTTTTTAATCATTAAATACACTTTAATGTAATCCAAATTCTGTAGCTAATCTCACTCTTCATTAAAAGTAGCACTATCAGGAGAGCACACAAAAGTCTGCTTTATTGATTTATTTCTTTCTTGAAATATTTTTTATTAGATTCTTATAAATGGTTTTCATCATAAAAATGTTTTTACTTCAAAAGAATGTAGTTTTGATGTTACTGAAGAGCATAAGAATATCTCAAATGGACAGATGTGAGAAGATGTGAAGGCAAAAGAAATGACCATGAAGTGAAAATGAAGGCATTCTGTAATGGCCACATAGAAATTATTTTTATTTTGTGTAGCTGGGTTCAAGTGAATGAATTGCTCGTTGCCATGAAGAGCTTAAGTAAATGCAGAGTAAAGTAGTTACAAATTATATCCTGGAAGTTGGAACAGAAGAAATTTGACTTGTAATGACAGGCAGAGCTCATTGTTTTCTGAAAACAGTGTACATAGCACTTAGAAGAATGTACGTGAACTGTGTGCATCCCATTTTGGTATGGGGTCTTGCCTTCCACAGGCAGAGCTGGGCATATGACTTAGAAGCATGTTACAGGGCTGAAAATAGTGTGTTATATAGCATCTGTGTATAAAACTGATACCTACCTTTGGACATCTTTAATACAAGATTGCACTGCTGGGATTTTTTTATGGTATATCTTGGTCATACTGCAAAGAGGCTAGAATTAGTTGGAACTTTATAAGGGAGTCAGCATACTTCATGGAGAAATATACTCTTTATAAAGTATACTTTCATGTTCTGGAAAATAGCTATGTCAGAGACTGCTATTCTAAAAGACATTTTTTTATCAGCAGTACTGATGGCAAATGTTTGAGTCTGTGTCACTGAATATACCACTGAAAGTATATTTACATTTAAAACTAGCCATGAATGTATATGCAAAACGATCACATTCAGTAACTTATAAACAGAAGAAAAGGTGCTGATGATTCCTGAGTTACTGGAAAGTAGTTCAAGGACAGAAAGAACAGAAATTCTGCTGCTTGCACATTTATTTATTTATTTAGTACTTAATCATTTGGGATTGCTTTTTAAACAAACTGTTTACAAAAGAGTTGATGGATTAGCGTTCTTTGTTTGATGCAAAACCACAAATGTCACCCTTTTTCTTGTATCCTCCAGAAGGTGGAGGGAGCACTGTCTCAGGGAAGGGAAAGGCAGCTGTTTGTGCTTCAAGGGCGTTGTTTGATTTCTGACATCAAGCAGAGAGCTCTGACAAGGAGCTGGCAGGAAATTAGGTTGGCAGCTCATGATAAGTGTAAACGGAGACAGAATGAGGGCTTGCCGAGTGTGTCATGGAAGTCACTCATGTTTTTGCTTCTGAAGGTGACATCATTCATGATGGCATCCAAATATGATTTATGAAATGAATTATTAATGATTGTCAAGTTTTAAGAACAACAGGTATAGAAAGCTGTGGACTCTCTGTAGACTGTGGAGCCTAATGCTTGAAGCAGGAATCCGAAATTCAACACAAGTACTGCTCTTTTGTGTTGCTAGCATGGCTTTTGGAGAATGGAGATAGTGGAGGTTGTACCAGGTCTGCAGGGCAGAGCTTAGTTTGATTGTGCAGGTTACAAGCACAGATGTCTATCTCAGAGAATATTTGAGTGTTTCGTGAGTTTTATGAACTTGCATAGAAACTCTTCCAAATACATGCCTCATTTTGTAGCATAGTATAGCTGCTTACACTGTGGCCATCTGCAGAACAGTTTTGAAAAAGAGCTGAGGAAGCAATAATGATTAATTAAAACTTGAAGAATGAGAGGATGGAGGGGCTGTCTTTGAAGGAATATTTTATATCAATATCATATTTAATAATTTCTATTTTAGAAGTCACTGACAGGCAAATGTACATGACTTCTATAATATGCACAGTTAAAAAAGCCATCCATGACAAATCTGGAATAAATCCTGATCAAGTAAAACATTGCAGAGTTTTGGCTGAGTTCTGGAATTGTGTTTCTTAAATCCAGAGCCTGTTAAAAAAAGCCCTTGGATACTCCTTTCCCTTCTCCCAGGTTTTCACATTTCATTCTTGATGTCATTTAGAAATTAGGGGCTGGAATCTGGCCACCGAACTGATGAGTTTTAAAATAATCCTGCTAAAAAAGGAAAAAAAAAACCAACCTTCCAGGTGATTAGTAATACATATAAAGATGTAATAAAAAAGACCAAATATATTCAGTCTGTGCTTCAGTTAGCTGCTAGGTTGATGGACTCCTTAGTGATTACCAGACGATGGTCAGTAAAAGGCAAAACTAAAAGTATTAATTCCCTTTTGCACCATTCAGGGAAGACTTAATTAATTCTTTCAATTTTTTTCACTCACGTTGGACAAGTCACTACTTTCTTGTAGCTGCTCTAAATGGCATGCTCCAATTACTTCATCTTAAACCCTACAAGTTTGGGACTTTATGTGTCACTTGAGAAAGTATTGGAGAATATGTGAAGCTGTGTAATGGTGAGGTTAAGACATATATATAGCCCTATTTCAAGAGGGGTAAATTCACAGCAAGGCAGTTCATATTACATAATGAAGATAGAAGATTTTTAAAATGGGGTACTTTGTGCTTCTGGTTTCCCAGTCAGTTTTCAATGGCTATGCTGACTCTAAGCACAGCCCCTTCCTATCCCCTTGCCCTGTTTCTTGGGCACTTCATGTTCAGCTGTAGGCATGGTTCCCGAATGGCACTCCAGTAGCTCCCATCTCCTAAGAGAATGGATCATATTCGGTTTCTCTTCTCCTTGTAAACAAGATAGCTAATTCAGGAAATGGAGTGTGCTTTGGCTTGCTGGCATTAGAGACTGAATGAACACAAACCAAAATACTTGAGATCTAGGTAGAGTTGTTTGATCATGTGAAAGTAGCAATGTTTGGTACCTCTTCTGTTCTGTATTTGTGCAGCCTGTAAGCTTCTGCAAAACTAATTTTTACCTGTACTCTGCAGAGGTTTGTATGTTTGGTGTTCAGAATGCCATTTCTACTTTCAGATTTTTTATGTTCTTTCTATTTCAGAATTTATTTTTTATGTAACCTTGTCTGAGTCCTGGAAATAGGCAGAATGAGATTAGTAACCTAAGCCTTCTCTGGACCTGCTCAGGCAAGTCTAGAGGAGAGTCACAAAGATGCTCTGAGGGCTGGAGCGCCTCTCATATGGATATAAGATGAGAGGTGGGCTTGAGCTTGTTCAGCCTGGAGAAGGCTCCAGCAGACCTTAGAGCAGCTTCCAGTACGTAAAGGGGCCAACAAGAAAGATAGAGAGGGGTTTTTGACAAGGGCCTCTAGTGACAAGACAGGGAGTTTGTTTTTCCTATCTATCAGGACATTCTTTTTCTCTGGCATTTCCATAAGTTTAAAAGGACATGCAGGTGGAGAGTTAGAATTAGGCTGCTTTAGAAGTGTGCTTACATTGTGCTTAAGAAAGTGTACTTCTCTGACCACACTCTAATTTCTAGTCTTCTTGTTAGTCCTTCAGTAGTTGATAGAATACCATATTTCATAAATGGTTTCATATATGAATGTGTCAATATTAATATAAACTTCCATCTTTCAAAGAAAGGGTTTTGTTGCTTTAAGTCTGTTGCATAATCCTAGAATGTATGTGTTGCTGTTTTGATGCTCTCCATGTTTCATGGGAGGGTCTGGGTGAAAAATACTTTGATCTCTCAGAGTTTTGTGTTTGTTTTTTTTGCTCCTTGTGATGTTCTGTTTGCCATTCTGGTATTCCAAATGTTATGCACAAAGTGGATTACAGGGCATTAGAGAAAAAGGCTGGGGAGTTTCAGAGTAGGAAGTTGAATGAAGCTTACTCATTTGAAAATCTGCTGTTGGAAAAAGCAAATAAAAATATTCCTTGCCCTCGTGATATAAATCCCTGTATTTTCTTTCTGTCCATCTGAGACCAGTTGTATGTTGTGTTGATTTTATTCCAGTTAGAATTCTGGGTGTTATAAAAGCTGGTGTTAGTCTGGAAAATTGAAAGAAACCAGGATGCTGAAATCATTTCCTACATTGTAAAAACAAATCGTGATGTCTGACACTTTATAAATACACCTGATATGCCGGATCAGAATTAGACCCCATATACAACTGTAACTGTATTAAAAACAAAAGGGGGGGGGGGGGGGGGAGAAGAAGTGAAATTGTGGAGGGGTAAAGAAGGTAAATTGAGTTCTTAATCTGTTTCCCTAGTTATTCTACCGTGGATTGAGATACACTTGTGGTAGCTAAAGCACCACCATATTAAGCACATTTCTGAACATGTGGCATAATGCCCTGAGCTAAATGATTAACGGACATAGAGAGGTTGCTTCATTTTATATTGCCAACTTCCACAAGACAAATGAACTCTCTCCTTTAAATGTTTCCAGTTCTATAAAATAGTGGCAGTTTTCTGGAAATAAGCAGGAAACACATGCATAATAACCAGTAGATGTGAAGGTAGTTCTGTGGGTATTTCTGAAGAAGAATGGATCTAGAAATATAAAGGGAGAAATTTTCCAAAAGTATTCTGTCTTACCCTGTTTCTGGAAGGACTGCTTCATACAGATGTTCATGTCTGCTGATTTATTCTAAGCATCTGGTTTGTAGTCATTGACCAGATTGCTGGCACCAGGAATTTTGCTTGGCATCACTGTGATGGCAGGAACTAAATGGATTAAATGACCATTTGAGAATTTCCTGACTCTGTCAGCAACTGGTATACAACTCTTCACCTTTGTCTAGAACACTCACTTATCATGTTCCATTGAACATGTCTTTACCATAAATCACAAAAACTATTTATTTGAACAGTTTTTCAATTTAAAAATAAATAAATAAAAAGAACCTTTCAAAGCCTGTGTATGTTTGAGATGTTTCGCAAGTTTTTACTGGTGCTTCCTGATTTGTGTTTGTAGCCAATGGTAGGAAGATTGCACCAGTGAAAGGAGTTAGTGCAAACCATGGAGCCATCTTCTACCCTAACTGCTGTGTCTCAGCAGGCTGACATGGTTGCACAAGCAAACACCCACCCTACAGCAGTGCTGTTAGCCATGCTTCTGTGTGTTCTGATATTTTGTTTTCTGACTAAGAAACCTTCTTACAAATGCAGTAACTGCACAGGCTGTCATTTTGAAAATTGTTTTATGATTGAGATGCCTTTTCAGCATCAGCTACCTCAAATTGCAGTGGAGGTCTTTGTAGCAGGTCATTCTCATAACCCATTTCTACAATACATAATCATCAGAAAGATTTTATCAATTCTTTACTTTAGCTGTTGCTTAGGATTTTCCTGAGAAATGGGATAACCTACATATGCACTTCCATTTGGTTCAGGCTTGCTTTTTGAGGTGTGGAGAACAGAAAATCTGATGCTGGTGTTTCACCATGCTTACTAATTTTTTTGTGTAGCACGCATTTAAGGTGGAGATGTTAATTTGGCCATTCTTGCAGAATATGTTTCTGTGACGTAACACTTCTGACCACCTTTTGTAGTTGTAACATGGCAGATTAAGTAGCAATAGCACTGAAGCATTTAGTGCTCAATGAGTTGCATCTGAGCTGCCCCAGACAAAAATCATCTGTCACTTCTGCAATGGGTGCACCAGTCAAAAATGTGTGTCACTACAATATTTCTCTTTCAAGTCTCTGTAAGTCAAAACTAGTAGTGACTTTGGAACAAAAATTTTTCAGAAGTAAATAAAGAACAGGATTCATCTATTATTTGAGAGACTGAATTCATATAGTGGAGACTGAATTCAGTTTGGGGTTATGTCATCCTTCTCAAGCAGTAAAACGGTACCTCCTTTGCATTCACTAAGGTGGTAGGTGTTGGAAAGTGAGCCCAATCGGGTGTGCTGCCTTTATAGCCCTGTGTATTTTTATCCATTAGCCTTTTGTACTTCATAATGATTCACTAGTTTGTGTCTTTACTGTTCTTTTTTTATGTGCTAAGAATGTAAACAGATGTCACGAGATGCCCGACCGTGCATTAGGTACTGAATGTACAAGCACTTCAATTTTCTGTGATGTTACTCTTGAATTCTGTAACAGTCAAGGCTAAATCGGAGCACTTCCCAAATGACTTCTGAAAATTCTGGTTTTCCCGGTAAATGATGGTGTGCTTAACCTGGCAGTAGCTTTGTTTCTGCAGTAATGTGTAAGTTACCGCTTCCACCAAAATAGTTATTTTCCTGGGTTTCAAAGTGAGTACTGTAAGCTTTTCAAAGCTGATGTGATTGCTGCCATTCTCCCAGGGAGTTTGCTTTTCACTTCAAGCATGAAATTAGTCATTAGGGTTTCAGTGAAGAAGAAGCCTAGTGAGAGCAAACAGTGGCTATAGCAGAAGTGAGCATGGAGTTAGGAAGACAAGGGTCATACTTCAGAAATGTCATTGTCTCCCAGCATAGAAGGTTAAAACACAAGCTGCTAAAAATATTGTTTTAAATGCTTTTTAAACTCTGAGTTTTGCAAGTGGTACTTAGTGATTGATTACAAAGCAGGAGAGAGAGAAATGGATGTGTTCAAATTAAAAGTAGTCCATTGCTCTAGGATTTATCTGAGGGCTCATGTTCTGTGCAAAAAGAAGCATAGAAGCCTACATTCTTTAAATGCTTAGCAGTGAACCATTTTATTATATATGGGGCATACATATTTACATAAAAATAAAATTACAGGGATCCTGTTAAATTTATCCAAGAGCATAAAAGCGGTCTTCAATTGCAATAAAATGTTTTGAGAATGAGTAATGGTGCTGTTTAGATGAGATTCTAAAACCCTTTAGGATTATCCAACTTCCATTTAAATTATGTAGTAACTGATGAGGCTGCTATCAGAATCAGATTTTTCTCTGCTTACTGATGCTAGACAATTCTCCTCAGCATGGTGTCTTCAAGCTCTCACTTACTTAATGATTCATTGTTCCAGTCAAGAAAAAAACAAAACAACCAAAAAAAAAAAACAAACAAACTACAAAATAATTACCCAGCAGCTTTTTAAAACTAATCCACTTGGGATTTAAAAATTGCCGCAATAAATTACATATTGTAGATACATTCCTCTCCATTTCTACTTGTGCCTTTTGCTGTTGTAATGTTGATGTCATGAGTGATGTAATCTAAGGGACTGAGGGTTGCCAACAGACTTTCTTTGGATGAAGTCTTAACAAGACCCATCCCCTGCTGCTACAGAGCACTTCAGATATTGTCAGGAACCAGAACCGCATTTGAAAAGGTCTTAGTAGTTCTCAATCAGCAGTGAACTGAGCTTTATCTTGAGAGGAAAAGCCTGCCTTATGCTATTTCAATGAGAAGGAAAATTCCTTTTAGCTCCAAAAGAAAATACTTAATTAACTGCATCAAAAATGGGAGCTTCTAGGCCAGACCTCAGAGAAGCTGGAATGGGTTTATGACAACTGTCCTGTAAGTACATGCTAGTTCTGGAATTACAGGAGCTTTGCCAGGGCTCTCAGGGCACAGCTCTGCCAGCTTTGTTGGCTTCTTCTGACCTGGCTCCCTTCCCTCATGGAGCAAAGAAAAATGATGGGTTGTAAAGAAAAAAAAAAAAAAGAAGGGCAAACTTTTATTATTATTTTATATATATATTAAAAAAAAAAAAAGAAAAGAACAAAACAGTGTAGGCTTCCTCAAGACCCTCTGGTCTCGGTGTACAATTGTCCAGAGGTCATTCTTTTCAAGGATCTGTCTCAGGAAAGTGTCAGAAAAGAAAGTCCACAGGAAATGCCTTTCCATTTAGAATTCTCCAGTACAGAGGAAAGCATATGCTCATAGAAATGCATCAGTGCCACTGCTGAATATCAATAATGCATTGCTGCAGGTGCTGCAGGCTATGATAGTTTCAATATATTTGAACAGTCAGCTTCTGCCTTTTCTGAAGGGAACTCTGAATTATGGATAGGAACAAACCATGCTTTCTGATGGCAACATTTCAATAAAAGAACAAATACTGTTCTTCAGAAACAGAGTCCATTTTTCAGAGTTTTCCAATGAAACATCAGAAGATGCAAATTTGGATAAATGAGAGATAATTTATAACAAACTAAGTTTTGTTGCCCTGTTTTTCCTTGTTATGACACAAATGTATGTCAGTATTAATCTTCAGTTAAGACTACTTTTTCTCATAACTTGGTCTGCAGAATTCAAGCTGACCAATTTATAACATGGTCAGCAGCCAGTGCATCAATGCTGAGAAGCAATTCACAGCAGTCAGGATGAATTTGTATTACTGTTTAGCTGGAGGATAAATTCCTTTAAAGGAAAAAGCTGCTCTTATTCTTGCAAATGGGCTTCACTCTTTACTAAAATAAACTTTTCCTCTAAGGAGAGGGTGGAGAAAATCCCTTCAGAGAATCAGTAATTCTGATCTATCTTAAGTCACTTCCATTTTCTTCCTGGAACACACACACTGAATTGTGTCATGTGAGTCTTCTAAGTACAGCAGTCCAGGGCAGGGTGCCGGGGAATTGAGAGCAGCACCTGCCTTTTATTCTGTGCCTTTAGTTCTGAGGCTCTATAATATTTTAGAGAGAGACATTTGTTTCGCAGCTGGAGAATGACAAGAATTAAAGACAAAAAGTGGCACTGCAGAGTGTTATTAGGAATAACATCTAGAAATAGTTTTTCTTCACAGACACTGCTACATTATGTGTTAGACATTTCACACTAGTTAGAAAGAAAAAAACCCAGACTAAATTAAGGGAATTTTTTACAAAGCCTTTTTATCAGGACTGAGGATGAAACAGCTCCTATAATCAGGAATAAATAGGAATTGGGTGGTAAGGGGGAAGGGGTGGAAGAGTGGAAAAGGGCAACTAAAAACTGCACTGTGATGTACCTTATGAAATATGGAAGACACCACAAAGATTTAAACAGCTGCTTAATTTCTGTCAGCAACTGTTGCCTTTAGCATGTTGAAAGGTGCCCTATTTTTGCTAATAGCCAGGAATGCACTTGATGCATGCTAATTGTCAGGCTGTCTTAGAGATAGTTGCAGAAAGTACTACAGTAAAAAGATTAAATAGAAAAAAAATCATTTTTTATTAAGGATAGTGAATTTGAATATTAAGACAGCCAAAATGGCTAGTTGGTATGAAGTAGAAACACATACCAATACCCGTAATGCAGCAGCATTGCTCAGGGACTTCATATGCTGGTCAGGGGGACTTGGAATATTTATCTCCTAAAATTCTAAGTATCTCCCAAATCCAAGGAGAATGAAGTTACTAATCCCGTATCCAATTTGAGCACAAACAACTGAAAGAGGGAATTACATAGCAGAAATGCATAAATGAGAAACATGATAAAACTGATATGTTTACAAAAAGTTAATGTGTACAGTTAATATTGGTTTTCTTTGATAAGAAAAGTTCATTTTTAAGAAAAGGCAGTGGAATAAACCTGATCTACCTGATCTTTCTGATGGTCAAAAATGCATCTCTCAGAGGTTTGGGTGGAAAATGATTGGTTAAACAGAAGAAGGCAAAGCTTATATAAATTAGGATTGATTACATGGTAGACAACAATGGTTTATGTTAAAAGGCAGTGTCTTGGACTGAAAGTAAGTTACTTTTTTAAGATCTGCTGTATATAATATTTTCTTTATTACCTTGGCTTGGGACAAATGTTGTGAAGCATAACTACAAAGACAGTCCAGAATATGTGTCAGTAGTATTGGGATAAAATGTAATACCATTAAATATGAAGTCCCCAGTTCCTTCGTTATATCTTACAATATAAGTTATCAGTTTCTTTTTTCTTTCTAAAATGCGTAATAATCTGCAAATGAAATAAATCAAAACTATTTTATACAGCTTGAGTATTGAAATTTCTACTATTATCTTGGTTCCCCACTGTAATTTAACATACGTCTCTTGATCATCACTTTCATTAGCAGCAACTGCTGAGAAGAATGAGGGTGAGAAATAACAGAACTCTTTGTATCATGAGTGCCTGTACCAGCATGGAGTTAGCAGGCAGGTGCTGGCTCTGTTGGTGCAGGGAAGACCTTCCAGTCATTGTGACTGAAAGGCAAAGGTTTATAATAATCCATTGTCAGTGTAAGAACCAGCTGGAGTTCAAACTGCTGGTGCAAGGGTGTTTTTAAAGATCGTTGATGAGTTAATGTTTAATAGAGGATAGATGACATAGGCTGAAGATGTTTTTCAAGTGGCATTCTCCACAATTAAAATGAATGACTGACGTGCACTTTGCATTTAGAATATTGGTTCTGAGCTCCTCAGTATGAAAGCATGAAAAAATGAAAGATGGTATCCAATGCGTTGGCAGAAACTCACTGATTTGATTTCATGATATAGCACTTAGGGCTTTGATGCCGTGGACATTATTTTTGTCCCCCTCTCTCTTTGTTTTTGCAAGTGAAAAGTTTTGGTAAGGATTTTTGACAATTTTTATTCACAATATATGTATACATCTTGAAGTACATGTAATCTGTGGTCCTGACAGGTAAGGGCTACAGCCATGCCACACAGCTGAAAGTCAATCAGATGACTGGACACAACTAGTGTATTTACTGAATCAAGTATACTTATCCTTGGCACTTCCTACACTTGGCCATTGCGTAATAGTAGCCACAGGAGAAACACAAAGGACCAGAAGAACTGCGTTATAATGTGTAAAGAGTGTTTTCATATAAGATGAGGCTCAGTATGTGCTGTCTATTTGTACTGGCTCATCAGAGTTTGATCCTTAAAGGAAAATATTAGTCTCCTGAATGTCCTTTCTATCTTGCAATGCTAGCTGGTTTATTATATATCCCATTCTTTCCCCATCCTCAAACAAGAAGAATCACAGGTTGGTATCCTTTTAGTTGTCTTGGAAGAATTAGTCTCATAACAGCATAATAATAAAAGGAATGTAATGATAGTGAAGTTATTTGAGAAATACAGCCAGAATTCAACATTTTGATAGTATACCCCAAAAAAAGAAAAAAAAATTATCTTCACATTACTGTCATTTCTTTGAGCAGGCATGATACACTCTAATTTGACCTATTTTCTGATATGCTTTATATATCAGAGTGTTGATACTGAATATTTGTATTCACGGTTTGGCTGTATGACTAATCGCAGAAATTTGTAATCTTCTGGTCTCACGTTAGCATTACATTACATTGTTTCATATTAAATATGCTGCCTCTTTTAATCTGTGTGTTACAGATGCTTATTTCTTTTCACGTTCATGGTAGTATTATCCCATTAAGAGTATTTGTGATTTCTTATTGTCTTTGTAAAGGCCATCTCATAAAAATATGCAATGCCACGTTTGGCTGCAAAAATGTATTTGTGTTAATAATGTGAAACATGTTTATGAACTGCTTTGCTGGCTTTTTAACATGCCTGTTGTAGAGGCACTTATCTCAGATTTTTCTTCTAGCATGGTGGAAGTTTAGTGGTAATAAATATAATGACTGCCTATACTGCCTGTAGGGCTCAACTCATGAAACTTCAGTATGTTGGTGGCAATCATTGGTGGGGTGATGCTAGTGGATAAGAAAGGTCTTATCGTATGTCCTGCAGTCCAGATGTGACTACAGACTTGGCCTGACCTAAGATTGAATTGAGTTTTACTTAAGCCTGCAGACCAGCCTAGTTGGTGTGGAACACAGCGACATTAAGGAGAGCACCAAGTGCACTAACTCAGCTACCATCCAAGAGCACCTTGCTGTCCACTCTTAACTGGCAAGAAACTAACTTGGAAATAAGCTAAGGTATTAAACTTTATGTTTAAACATCTTTTCTCTTCCACCTGTTCAGCACAAAGTGGAAGCAGTTAGCACAATCCTGTAGTGAAGAGGGCTTGGAGGAGCAGTGAGTGTACAGCCATGGTCCTGCCCTCCAGCTAGAAGGTAGCTGTGATGATAGTTGCCCTTTCCCAGTACAGACTGATGCCTGGCAGCATGAGCACCATTCCTCTTCCCCTGCAATGCAAAGTTAGCTAAATAGTAGCAGAAAATAGGGGACTGAGATTAAAGGATTCCTCTTTGGGAGGAAGGGGGTAAAGGGAAAAAAACACAGTAGCCAAACCAACGAATGTGAATTCTGTTACAAGGGTTGGTGGAAAAGAGATGCATAATTGTGTAATTGTTTGTAAGTTTAGTAAGATCAGAAGTAATTTTTTTTTTATTACTTCTAAGTTAGTTCAGTACAGGTAGCAGTACAGTGGGATATAATCAGTGTAACCAGGAGTGGGAAAATAAGAAATTAGTTAATTGTTTATTTTAATTTCTGGTTTTTATCCCTTTGAAAGCTGTATATTCTTGTTAGGGGAAACTTTGGCATCACAAAAAAGACAATTTTAGAAAGGTGTTATTAGTATGTAAGGAAAAGGAAAGTACTTTTTTAACTTTATTGACACATCTTTCTTTTTGACTACCTTTTGAGTATTGAAAAAGTTAATAAGTATAAACCAAAGAGACTGAAATAATCTAAGACCAATCAAGCAACATGCCACAAGGGTCTAGCCATTCTAGCTCTTTTTGAGAAAAGCAGGCAGTGTAAGTAGGAATAAATCATTTACAGTAGACTGTCCCTTAAGATCCTATCACAGTTTTCAGGACAGGAGGTGTCACATAGCATAATACTAATCCTGATTTGTAATAGAGCACACTGTAGAATCTAGGCAAGTATATGCTGCTGAATAATAATCACACGTGAGACTAAATAGTCTCGGGAGACTTTCTTGTGTTATCTTCAACAAAGCATATTTAAAGTGATGTGAAAGGCAGGGATTGATGCTATCCTTAGAACTTCAAAAGTTGCTGTAACTTCACATACAAGTACAGCCTAGCCTTCTGTTAGGAATTTTTGTGTAGTGATAAAATTTGCTACACTGTGCACACTCATGCTGTAATAGCACACTTGAACTGCACGAGTTAATTCCACTTCCTCTAGCCTTTGTGCTTGCCGTTTGTGATGCATGAGCCCCTTCATCTTTACGTGGGCCTATAGGTAAAACCACATCTGTTACTTTTCTGTGCAAATACCATAACCCAGGCTTCTTAAGTGTTCTGCATGGGTGTTGACAGTGGAGATCTAAAACAGTGAAATGAGGATGTAATTGGCTTCATAACTTACTACTAGTATATAGATAATTATAAACAATGGCATACCCAGTAATTTCCATTTTCTTTCTGCACATAAGTAAACCTATTAAAAGGTAAGTAAGCATTGTCATTTTCAAGAGAAGCTTAGCTTTAAAGATAATCTCGCAGAATAAATTTTGAATCTGTCTTCTGTATTTCTCAGGATGTCATGCAAGACTTTGAATATTATAAATGGAACTTTCTCAACATGCACTGAAATATTTAGCGTTTGAAGTCAGTGTGTAACAGATGCTTTATAAAATTAAATGTTTGGGCATATTTCAGAATTGATCAAAATACTGTTAGGTTTTCACTAAATTTGAAGTTTCAGCAGAATGTGATGCCAAGCATTTGTCAGTAAAATTAGTTCAGTGCCACCATTGCCTCTGGGTTTTTTTTTTTTTTGTCATAAAGCAGTGAAGACCAACAGATTTTTAATTAGCATTCGTACTTAAATTTGGCCTGAATTAATGATCAGTGAGAGAAACAACTGAGCTTCTGCTCTATTTTGGTACATTACAGAGAGCATATTTATCCATAATCTGTCATCAGAAGTAGACCTTATTTGTTGCTTGGACTCCTTGAGGACTTAGCCATCTCATAATGAATCATGGTCATGGAAGAGATTAGTTATGTCTGAAAATGCATGTTGGGAATATTTTGTGTTTAGAGTAACATGACACAACTGTGCTGTTAAATAAATAAATAAAGCATGGCATGTCAAGTGAATTTTCATCTGTTTCTAGGTCAATAAGCATCTAGAAAACATTTTATTTATATTTAGTAATTATATGGCCTTTTCATTCCTCCAAAAAGCAATTTTAATATCTTCTTACATAGAAGTTAAATATTATAACTACTAGTTTTCATAAGGTTTTGTGCAAAAATATTATGAAGATTGACCGTTAGAATGCTAAAGATAGTTTCAAACCATTCAGGAACGAATCTTATGCCAACCCTCTTAGCAAAGCTTTTGTGGCTAGGTTGAGAAGCTGTAGCCTGACATCCTGATATGCATATGGTTTAGCAAAGTTTGTCAGTGGAAGAGGTCTGTGAATTCTGTTGCTGTGAACACTGGAGCTTGAAGCACAGTATCAATAATATGGAAAACTATGAAGATAATTAGCTGCAGTATTTTCAGAGTTAGACATGGGGGTAGTTTGATTTCATGATAGTGTCCTGGAAAGAGAAACGCAAGAACCATCCTGGGTTCAGCAGTAGCAGTCATGTTTTTTCCTTTGTGGTAGCTGGTGCAGTGCTGTGTTTTGACTTCCAGCCTGAGAACAGTGTTGGTGAAGCCGATGTTTTCGGTTGTTGCTAAGTGATGTTTACCCTGACCAAGGACTGTGTGAGGCTCATGCTCTGCCAGGGAGGAGGGGAAGCTGTGAGGAAGCAGAGACGGGGCGCCTGACCCGGGCTAGCCAAAGAGGTATTCCATACCACAGCACGTCATGCCCGGGGTGGGGGGTAACTGGGAGTTACCCGGAAGGACACGGGCTTCCGGGTGGGACTCGTTTCTTGGCCGGTGGTATCGTATTCTCTTCCCTTGTTATTTTCCCTTATCATTGCTATAGTTGATAGTAGTGGTGGTGATTTGTGTTGTACATTGGTTGCTGGACTGTTCTTGTCTCAACCCGTAGGAGTTGCACTCTTTTGATCCTCCTCCCCGTTCCTCCGGGAGCGGGGAAGGGGAGAGCCCCTGTGCGGGGGGGGGGGGGGGACGGACCTCAATTGTCAGCTCGGCACCACTCACTGGGAGTGAGTGAACAAGTTACCTGACTGGGTTTAAACCACGACAATGAGCAGTACTCACAGTGCTGGCTTTCTGTTTGTCTATATCTATGGGGCTGTGCTCGGAAAGAAAATGAGCTGCAAACATGGATTGAGGAGTTTTGGACATGCCCGGGTTTCTCACATTTCTTGGGATACTTGAAAAAGATAAGTGACCTTCATTTACCAATGGTTCGAGTATAACAAAGCAAATGAAACAGTTATTAAACATCATGGGGGTTTTGCCTCTGTAGTCATATTCATACTATAGTAGTCTTGAGTTTGAATAACCTGGAAATTGAACTGCAGTTCACTCATGGACAGCTTTGTCACATAGTGACTTACTTCCTTGGGGTTGAGTTGTTTTGTTCATCATATGCTGAAATAATTCTCTTCTGGCACTTAATATGCTGTGACATTTGAGGAGAAAACAGTGTTATTTATTCTCAGGAACAGCTGGGAATACCCTGCTCAGAATAACTTGATTTGCAGCCTATTCTTTTGCTTATGCTTTAATTAGGAGGCAAATTGTCATTGTCTCCCTGTTTTTTTAAGGGTCCTTTTGCTCTCCTTGTTCTTTATCAGAACTGGAGGACTGGAGAGCAGAACAACTATATCTTTCATATTTACAACACATTTAGGCTTCCACCTATATTAATTACTGCCTTTACACTTACAGGTCTTCATTTAAATAACGTGCTTTCTATTGAATCTGTCTTCATCAAATGTCAAATTGTCTTCATGTCCCACATCTTGAATAGATGTGTATTTAGGTCTCTGAAATCTCGTATTTTTCAGCTGAATCACATGTTATGCAGACAGCTCCCTGTTGACTAAAATCTAGGAGGCTCATGTTCCATTGTTCACTCCAGCTGTGATGAACACCTCTGAGCAGGATTCCTGTTTCATCAAACTCCACTTAAAGGAAAATCAGAGCACTTGGGGCCGGGGCTCTCAGTTACTGCTCCTCTGCTCTGAAACTCCTTCTTTTCCCATCTCAGTCTGATGCATTGTTGAGTTACCCAGTGCTAAGTGCCAGGTATTTTTCTTTCTACAAGACTTCTCTTTGTTGCAGCTACCAAGTGACCAACAGGAGAGAAAAGAGGAGTAACCTTTCCCTTCTGCAATAGGAAAAATGCAGTATATTACAGTGAGATACACATGAAGATCTTATATACCAATAAGATTTTCAATTTGTGTGCATGTTGTCTAGGCAATGCCTGCATGGGGATGTCAAATCTGATCAAATTAGTCTAAATTACCTCTTTATTCTAGTACAGCAGTAGACAGGTTCTCTAAATTCCATTAAGGAATTTATGTTCCACCAAAAATCAGAAGATTTTGGAAGTGTGTGCGATTAGTTATATAAAATATAAATTGTATAATTTGCTCTTTCATACATCAAACCTCATTATTTTATTTGGTATTCTTGTTATCTGTTGGTAACATTTGTTTATAGTAATTGGATGCCAAGGGGTACATATCTTAAGAATAAGCAGAATTTTTTAGTGTAGTTTTGAGCTAGCTTTCTTCAGATAGATAAGGAGTTGTGTTGTCATCCTGCCATCTTCATCCTAATTCAGGCTGATTCATCTTACTTCCTTTCCACTTGGGTGGGAATACTTTAAATAGAGTATTTATACAACCTGTCTATCTAGATAGGATAAGCCTGAATATCTATCTGTCTGTATCTCCTATTGCACTTGTGATCATAGGTGCACTTAATAGCTTTGAAAATCAGGCCTAAGGAATTCATTATAATGCCAGTTCCCTTGAAGTATTCTCTAGGAAAGAGAGTTTAGAGAAGGGCTTGAAAATATGACATTTAAAACTAGTCTCCCACTGAGCCATATTAGCATTAGCTTTGAACACAATTGTGGTTTATTTTACGTGTATCTGACAGTTCTGCTCTGAAAGACAGTACTTTGCCTGTGAAGCTGCACTTTGGCATGCTACTAGATACTCCCCTGCATTTTTATATTCTTTCCCTACTCTTCATGCACACAGATTCAAAATACAAATTCAGCATTTATCATTTGCAGTAAGAATAATGTCTTATATCACCTCAGAGCTCTTGACCAGAATAATCTTTTTTAGTACCCTGATGTATAGGGAAACTGAGATGTAAAGAGAGAATTCATGAGAAGTCTGTATCATGGCATTAAATTAACACTTGCAATGTGCAAATTTTGTGCTTAAATAAAAAGCGCATTCATTCAGGAAATCCAGAGTTTCTTTTCTTCAGTGTGTATTAGCAGAGCTGTTAGTACTTGGACTGAAATGTGAACTGACACTGTGTTTCTGCACCTTCTGCCAGGAGGGAGAGTAAACTTACCTATTAGAGAACACTTGCACCCAGCAGCCTGGGCACCTTAGGATGCTGCGTAGGAGGATTGAATCCCAGGAGTGACAGTTTTAAGGAAATAGCAGCTGCATGTTTTTGCTTTTCTATTGAAGCTAGGTTGGTCTCATGGACTAAGTTGCTGCACCCACGTATCAATGGGTGTGCTTTTGAAGTGATTCTCCTGACTTTCCCCACTTAACTGGGCTTTTTACTTGTTGTCAAGTAGTCCGAGTCCATGAAATGTGGGGGTTTTGGATGCAACTAAAACAAGAGATATCATCTAGGAATGGCCTTACTGCATTCCAGTTGCAAAAGGACATCCAATCCATGGAGAGATTTTATTGGTCATAATTCCAAGTTCTAAACTTTGCTAAGGACGATGTCCTTAGCACTGTTTTGTTCTACAGCTTTCCTGTTGGACTGCATGACTTGCTGAGGTAGATATGGCTGCAGAATCTCTCTTTTTAATTTGCCTGATGAAGTGATAATACTAGTGTCTTTCGTAGCCATATAGAATTAAAACCTATAATGGTAGTAGCATTTCTTTCAAGCTGATGTATTACTTTAGTCATACTTGGAATACGATGAACTCTAATACAAAGGTATATTGTCTTGAAGTGATCTATGACACATATCATTAGTAACATGATTTAACCCCAGCTGGCAGCTAAGCCCCACGCAGCTGCTCACTCACCCCCCTGGTAGGCTGGAGGAGAGAATCAGAAGAGTAAAAGCAAGAGAGCTCAGAGATTGAGACAGTTCAATAGCTAAAGCAGCACAAGCTGCACATGCAAGCAAAGCAAAACAAGGAATTCGTTCACTACTCCCCATGGGCAGGCAGGTGTTCAGCCATCCCTAGGACAGCAGGGCTCTGTCACACTTAACTCTGACGTGGGAAGACAAACACCATCACTCCAAATGGCCAAACTTCCTCCTTCCCCCAGCTTGAGGATGAATCATACTGAGCATGGACACCCTTTGGTCTGGGATATCCCTTGGGTCACTTGGGGTCAGCTGACCTATCTGTGTCCTCTCCCAGCTCCTTGTGCACCCCCTTGACTCTAAGTGCTGCTCAGCAGTAACAAAAACATCCCTGTGTGATCAACACTGTTTCCACCACAAATCCAAAACGCAGCCCCATATGAGATACTATGAAGGAAATTAACTCTATCCCAGCCAAAACCAGCATGGTTAGTAATAACAACAGGAGTCATTTATTCCTATTGTGAAAGAAAGGTATTGTAGGAAAAATGACTGCAGACTTTCTGGAAAATGCTAATCAGCTGCATTTACCTAAAGCGATCTGCAAGCTTGAGTACACATTGACTGAGCAGTTTAAAATCAGGGGAAAAAGAAAAACTTTTACTGAAAAAAATCTTCTATATAATCTTAAATTTTTCATTTTCCACACACTGAAAACCAAATGAACTATATGCTTAAATAGACTAGTCAGATAAATTTCACAGATGTGTTAATTCGAATCCCGGGTTATTTACTTTATTTGATCTGTTAGAAGTCATACCATGGATATGATTTTGTACTGCAGTTGTGTTTACCTCTCTCTGTTGTATTGATAAGAAATGATATCTGATTTTATTTCCCTAAGTTATGTTCTTCTTTTCTCTCTTAATATGGTTATAAGTTTCTCCCTTCTCCCACTGCCACAACCTGTGTTGTCAATTAATATCAGACAGGGAATTGAAAACAGTGGAAAGAAATGGAAGAAACAATCAAATATAAAGAGCTTAGGGAAAACTCTCAGGGAAAGTGAAGTTTTCCATGTTACCAAAGGGAGAGGTAAAGCTTATAGCACAGACACTAAAGAAGCTTTACGTTGACAGACATGTCTATGTCTTTGGCTGTATCTAGAGAAAACAACCTGCAGAATGCTCTAATGACTCAACAGAAGACTATACATTATTTGCTGGTGGATAAAATGGATTTTATTTTGTTAAGCGATTTTTTTATCTATACAAATTTGCTTTATTTGAAAACAGTAAAAAAAGTTGGTTTCATCAATTGGAGAACTAATCTTTGGTAGGATATTTGAAAATATGAACAAATAGAAAAGTATAGATGCAAACTGATCTCAGAATCCTGATATTTAGCCCTGCCATTTAGGAAGGATCATGAAACTGAAGTTTTGAAAGTAGAAGATGCTTCTGAAAGGGTTTTTCTACTTAAGGAGTTGATGAAGTTGTACTAGTTCTTGAATTGTCCTATACCAAGCGATTAGTCCACCTAAGGCAATTTTTTAATAACAAAATATTTAGCTATAGTGACTGGTTTTGTGTAATGTTTGTTTCATTACAGGACAGGGGCATAAGTAATTGTATTAATTTATTGGAAGATGCAAGAAATGCTCTACGTGATGAGATGAAAGGTTTGTGTATGCCAGTATGCTGCTCTTTACAGTGGCAGAATGAGATGTGTTGTAGAGGGGAGCACGTGAGCCTGGCCCCGCTCCCTGTGGTATCTCTACTGACCTCCAGCATTCATGGTCATATTAGGATATAGAAGGATGTATTTATCCTTGTCTGCTCTCCTTAGTATTCAGACTGGTTATCTACACCATGGAGTTTCTTTCAAGTATCAACAAGATGGCAGACTTGCAGTTTTCCATTTCTGTATTCACTTATGTGAAGACCTGAATTTAATTTGATCCACCGGGCTTGTATTCATGTAGCACCTAACTCGTTACAAGACTATTTTGTTAGCCTCTTGCAAATTAAATATTCAATGCCAGTGAACAACAAAACTAAATAGCCCATAAAACAGAAGAAGCTGTTACTCAAAGATGATAGAGTTGTAGAAGTGTGATATAGAAGTGTTATGTGTTAATAAAATACAAATATATATATATAAACTTGATTCCAGATTGGGATCAGTGGTTACATGGCAGATATGTAGTTTCTAGCCATAGAATCCGGAACCTGATGTGTCTGTACTGAGTAGCTGTTAACAGGTATCTTAGTTTGTGCTCCAGGAGTTTATTTTTTTTTCTGCCTCTTTCCTTGCATTGAAAGAGGAGCATTACCTCATGCTGGTTGCAAGCTTTTAATATGCAAAGAATGAGGCAACTTTTACAGAACCTGATGGTTTATGACCTATCTGTAAGCTCTTAAATTCAGGGGAGTTAGGACAGTACAGAAACTATGTATGAGATAGGATTAGCAGCTATTGAGAAGCAAAGGAAGCTGAATTCAAAAGGTAGAATAGCTTCAGGGTCTGTTACTGTCAAACAGAATGAGAATTATGCCAATGAGTGAGTTTCTTAAGATCTAGGGGAATTAGTGAAAAGCAATAGACCTTCAGGTACCTTTCTTTTCCTATCAGTTTTAAAACCTAGTTAATTTAGTATTCTTTTCTGATCCTGACAGCTCTACTAGAGGCATGTTCCACTGCTGGCAGACTTCATAGGTGTTCAAATAGCATTTCAGCGAAGGCTATAGAAACACATAATTAAATGGATAGGACTTGTGGATAACCTATGTGCTCCTTAAAGACAAGTTCTGTCTCAGCAAATCTGCCCTGTGGCTGGGCTGTCCCTAGGCCAGGTGAACTAGCACAAGCAATGTTACATTTAATTTGTCATGCTTTCCCAGTCTGGTGTGTTGTGTTCTCACCACCAGCTGCTGTTTGTCTGCTTTCTCCTGCTGCTGCAAGAAGTAACCTCACTGAAGTTGCTATTACATCTTGGGGGACTTTATAGCTACTGCTGCACAGGCATGCAGCCTTAACTCTCCTTGCTGACAGACCTGCACTGGCAGGGAAATATAGTGTTGTCAGGGAATCACCTGCACACCTAAAATAACCTTGATGTTTCTGTAGCGCTCTCTGGACTCTCCCACAGGGTAGGAGGGCATGCAAGGTCTGACTGTGTTTCCTTACCTTACTTCACTCTGTGAGAAAAATGATACTTTGTTGAAGGCTTGAAGATTTATTTTGTTTGTAATAAATGAGTGTTATTTTTTTTTTTTGTCTTTTTTTTTTGGTTGTGTTTTTATTTATTTATTTTTTTTCCCTTTCTCTCTCCTGGCAACATCTGGGTAAAGAATATTTGGGTTGTTTTTTTTTTTTGTCAGCATAACCCCAGGCCTGTGTCAAAATTTCATCCTCAAAAGGAGCAGGTTTGGCTTCCCTTAATTTTAATTCTCTATTTTTAAATTATGACACAGAAATCAATTACTGTTGCCTAATGTCATTAAAGTTTTTAACTTGGGGAATTAATAAGACTTGTTAACACTGTGAATGAGGACACATCGCATCCAGGCTTCATTGCTGACTGGCTATTTGCTCCTTTACTTGAATTTCCTGTGTAACACGTAGTGTGGATAAGTGGTGTGCTCACTGTACAAGAAGATTCTTTATTCCCTAAATCCCTGTGACTTGGCTAGGGGGACTACTATCGCCATGAAAATGTTGCTATTCTATTCTGACAAAGTTCTTGTTTGTGTTTTGATATGGTTAAACCTGCAGTGTGCAAATGTAATGATAATCTGCTCAGCTAAAATGCAGATTAGTTGCTTCAATAGATTTGGAAGAGAAATGCATGGTATCTGTGACTCCCTCTGTAAGCCATTGGTAGAAATAATGACTTTATTTATAATTAGCACTCCACAGAAGAATGATGATTTTCCCAATTTTCAAACACCTGTTATGTTTTTATACTGTCATTGTTCTGTAAACTTTATTTTCTGTTTATCTAGAAATCCATTTGTGAATTTACTCTGAGAACTGCAATGAGAGTATTAGGAAAACAGATTTCTGTTGGATTTACAAAATGAAATGAAGAATAGGTAGAATTTGGACCTTTTGAAATTAACTTTGTAACATTACTGTTTCATTTTATTATCTTCTTTTCTTAGAATACAAATCCAGCACCTCCTGGGTTTTCTGGAAAAAGATCTTTCATGGCGAAGCTGTCTGTAAATAGTGGTGACTTTTCATAATCGTTACCTAGGATAGCTCAGTCACAGTGCTCTCTTTAGCTGTGTCTTGGGAGCCACCCAATTGCTGAAAGACTTACAAATGTTTCCAATGTTGATAATTTGCCATCATGAGGAGGTAGCAGCAGAGGAGCTCATGCTGATAAATAATTTCAGATGTGGTTCACGTGGGGATTTCTACAGGTCTTAGTACTATGTAATAATAGAATTACTGCTAGTATATTGAAATTAATGACTTGTGGTCATAGCTGTACACTAAATGTCTAATATACTATTGCAGTGGCCTCATGACAAGATAATAACTATTGCTTTTAGAAATATGTACTTTTTCTTACATCTAGAATTACCTTGCTGCTTCCAGCAACCTTGCCTCTGGGATTTGTGTTTTGAATGGCACTGTCTACCGTGACTAGTTCAGGGATCTCCCATAAGCCAGTTCTGTACTGCTGCATATGTCAGAAATGGCAGGAATGCTTCTAGAAGTTGGCATATCATTTTCTCTTTTGATGCTAACTATCTCAGGGATCTTTGCCACAGTGACTTCAATTTCCTCTGCTTGACAGACCTTATCAACAGCTTAAAACATGTTTACTAACACAATACAATCAGAGTTCTGTGCTTTAGATGCCAAATTATTCTGTAAGGCATTGATCTTTATTACAGATTTGCAGGGTGTTTCTAAATACATTAGTAATTATACATCTGGGCTGTTGTAGCATCTACTTCTGGGCAATCTCCTTTTATATTGTATTTGATTGATAGTTAGTTATAGACTTGGTTCAAAATGAATTTAAAATCACAATGCTGGCATACAAACCACCTCAAGTTTGCCATTTCAGCCTCAAACTAAGGGGGAAGGACTGCTGCTGCAACAAGGATTATCTGATCACATACAAAATGTACCACTAGCATTCATTTATCTATCCAAGGCAAGCATAAATGTCTGGATTTCTAGTAAGTGGCCATCTGTCTGCTTCCAGGAGCACAGTGTCAAGGAAAAGCTGTCAAGCAATCTGAAAGTAGTAATAATTATGTTGTTTGTTGTCTTTGCTTCCTTGAGAGAAGAGGAAGGAATGCTCCCAAATATTGATAAATAATAGGTTATTTCTATTAAATGTGCTTACTCATATCAAACAGCAAGGTTAGCTATCAAAAATACACATTCAGTTTAAGGAATCCTTTACCTATGAATCTATTTTTTTGGTATGTTACAATGGTGAAGAAGAGTAGTTTCCATTAAGGTGCACAAGAAATGGACCTTTAGAAGTTTTGCTTTATATGAGTATAAAGGAGGGAGCAAGGGCATGAGGGAGGCAAAGATCTGTAGACCTCTGCATAGCCCAGATTGGAAATTTTATAGGTGTGATCACCAGCAAGGTCAGGATTTTACAGCTGTAGTGTACCATGCCTTCTGCACCAGGGCACCCCTGTTTGCAGGCATGTTCTGTATCAATGCAAAGAAATAAGTGAGGCTTACCCACTCCTGATGTGTAGGTGAATTGTCTTTATAATGCTTTGTGTGAAGTTCCTCTCTGTGCAGATTTATTTGCTTAAAGCAGAACTCCTTTTGAAATGAAAATCTGTAATTGGAAGATAGCTTGGATGAAAACCTTGCTTTTCCTTTGTTTGTTCTCTATTATGATAAACCTTGTACAATTAAGTTTAGGTTACATTGAAATGGAATTATAAATTCTGTTTTAAACTAATCTTAATAGTAAAGCTGCACATCACTTTCCCTGTGTTAAGACCCTAAATTAGTTATTGTACTCCTATGTATGTTTAAACACAACCTATGTCCTTCTTTCATGAAGCTGTTAAATTGCTTCTCAATTTAATTTGAAAACAGTTTAAATGCTTTTATATTTTCCTTTCATCTCTATAGTAAAGTTATTATTAGAAAAACCTAAATACAGCAACTTTTGTTTCTCTGAGGACCAGGAGCCATTAAAATTTTAACAGTTTAGAAACAAAATTCACCTGTAGAGAAATACTGAATTGCTTTACATAAAGGTACAAACCCTCTTAAAAGGAGAGAGAATTCCAAAAGGTCATATTACTGAAAATTTACAACTATAATGCATAGGTTTACTTCTTTTATTAAAGTGGCAAAACTGGAAAATCTGGATTAAAAAAATGCGTATTTTCTATATAAGAAGTTCGCTAAAATTTTTCAATGCACAGGTGCTTTAAAAGTTAGGGCTTTAGAGCAGAAGAAGATTGAGTTTTAGGGGCATGTTGTGCTTATTTAGCACTGTGGGGCTTCTAAGGAAATCTGTTTTCTTTTTGCATCAAGAAGGTATTTTTGCTGGTAAACTGATTAGATTGTTGATAATTAGGGTCAGACATTAGTCATCTACTTCTGTTTGGTTTATTTCTTTATGTCTATTCTATGCTTATTTTATGGGTACTTTAGCAAAATTGGGGATGAAATAAATTGAAAGAAAAAAAATAAATGCCTTTAGGCTTTTTGAGGTAACTTCCAGTAAGGTACAGTAAATCACTGCTCATTCATCTTCTATAGGGTATATTCATGCAGGTAAATTAAATAGATCATTAGGGAATTGGAGAATTCTCACTTTGTGAAATCACAAATAACAGGCCTTTTGCTAAATAGATTGTAGGAGTAGGATTTGAAAATAACAGGCATAGAGGACTTAATTTTGTAGGTTTTATGCCCAACCAGGGTATGTTTACAATTCATTTCAGTATAAGTTGCAACTCAACTGCTGGTGAGCTGCTCCTGAGCAAAGGAATTCCCAGAAGGGGCTGGGTTGGGTGAGCAGGGTTCTTGCATGAGGGAGAGAAATTAGTGCTAGGAAACAGAACTATGGAGGTGAGAACTACTGCTTCTTACCATAATGAAATGAAACTTTATTGAAAAAAAGCCAAAACCATCTTTGTGGTGCTGTAAGTGGACTACACAAAGCACAATGTGGAAAGGAGTTTGCTGCAGTGAATCAGCTTGTTAGTGTCAAGATAAAACATCTCTGAAGCTCCTTGAGGTATACGTGTTTATATGTGAATATGCCTCAGTTATTCACTGCTTTTCACCGAGGCTTTGAAGTCTGCTCGCAAACACTATTTTCAGTTTTCTTTTCCTTTCTACTCCTGTGCTTTCAGCAGTTAACCTTTAATACAGTGTGCTGTTTTGCTTTTAAACAAGGAGATTCTTCAGCAGAAGGAAGGCCGTGGGTTTACATATTGTAATACCATTGTCACAACCTTCTCTTAAATTGCTGGTGAGTGAAGGCTGCACCTCCAAGACAGTTCTTGCTGAGAGGCTGATAAAGCATGTCTGACCCAGTAGATGTGAGACCATTTCCCTGCTTCTAGTGCAAGGTTTGTATGGTATGTAAATAGAAGCTGCTTAGAGCCTGGCTGGACATGTAACCTGCCACAGGCAGCGCAAAGAGGAGAAACCTCCTGTCTTGGACAATGAACTGTCCAATATTTCTAGAAAGACTTATGGGATAGCCTAAAAATCTTGAAGATGCATGAGACTTCCAGATACTGTAAATACCAGTTCTGTGAGAAAATGTGGAAAAAAGGGTAATGGATTAACTTACAGTACAGTTGAATGCTTGTAAATTTAAACTACATTTTCATTCCCTTTTATGTACAAACTACATCCAGCTGTGACACACTATCAAGTGTTAAGGAAAATGCAGTTAACTTTTGTTCTTTGCAACTTCAACTGTAGATAAAGCAGTAAGACTTGGTAGGAAAAAGCAGTGCTTTTGGCAATGTCTGTATGGCATTGTGAATATACAGCTGTCCTTGTTCAAACCAAAAACCAAGCATTTGGGTAACGTATGCATTCTCAAGTTGAATGAAGTTTATTAGTAGTCAGTAAGAACATGGCTATTTTCTGCCTCACCGAATGCCACTAAGTTAAAAGTAGGAAGCTAGCCCTTTTCTAATATTGGGAAACATGTATTTTTTTAAGAAACATCCTTATTGACTATTAGAGAAAAATGATAGAAATCCTTTACCGTCATGGGTAAGAATATATGCAGGTTTAGAGGCCCATACTTAAAGTTATGTAAAAATACTGGGATAACATACATGTTGCCCATCAGGAATGTTGGTTGTGAAGAAAAAGAATTTTGGAGATAAAAAGGTTTTTGTAGCGAGTTTATTTGCACATGGGATTATTTGCATAGATCAGGTTTTACTGGGTAAAAGAAAAGTGGGCGTTAAAAAGGAGAAAAAAATCCCAACACAAGCAAACACCACAGGCTAGTGTCCCTATTCTGTCTATATAGGTGCAATAGATATAAACACTTTTGGTGATAAGGTCTTAAGACCTTTGTGTCGGGTTGACTGTCCAGCTCAGATGTAGCCTCATACAGCACAGGTACCTTATTTTGGAAGCTCCAAGGGAGCCTGAACAGTGTGAATGTCCATTGCTTGTCTTATAGAGCAGCTCATGTCCCAGACATACCTTACTGGAAAGCACGTCTTGCTCCTGCAGCTTATACCTAGTGCATGACACCAGGCTACATTCACCTTGACTTAGAATACATGATAAAACAGATCTTAATGTATTTTGCCTTTGCTCAAGAGTAATGCCAGTCTATTCTCTTGTTTTTAAAGCATATGACACAGATGGGTTTTGTTGCAAAAGGCAAGTCTGTATTTCTATGCAATCTGACAATTTCACTCTAAGCTCTCAGGCAGATGTAAATTTCGGAGTCCCCTCTCATGCATTCTGATGTTAAGCTGCTGGGAATCTAGCAGGCTGTATTTCTGGGCAAGAGGGAGGATGTTTAATTGGCCCAGATAACTTTCAGATATTTTTTATAAGTCTTACTCCTCTTGGTCCATAAGTCAGCACTTTCTTGTGTGCTCAAATCAGTATGATGGAAACAGAATTCTGAGAGCCAAGGAATTATCTTGGACATAGATGCTAATAGTAGACATCTAACAAAGTCAAGGATACAGTTTGTCTTAATATTGTGTACAGTTATACTTCCCTACTTTTCTACCAAGCCTTTAACTGAATCGTAGAAATTTTACTGTGCTTATTAACAAGCTTGTGGAATTTTTTTGGTTTATTGCTAACAGTAATCTTTCATATAAATCACTGATTAAAAATTTAGAAATCAAACTCTTTAACATAAAATCACACTGAGTATCTGCTTGTTTATCCTGTAATTGAATTAAATACAGTATAAAACATCTGGGTAGTGAATTAAGAATGTAACCATGGGCTCAAAAAAATACAGTTATTCTATTTTTATAGAACTTTGTACGAGCCCTTTATAGCCATTTTTATTTCCCCACTGACTATTTAAACTTCATCTGCAATAAGACTTTTGCCTGTCATCAAACAAAAACCTTCATTTATTTATGTTTTCATTTATAGTCTTCCTTTAGTTTTGACGGGGAAACTCCTGTGTCTATAGGAAAGCTGGACTTAGCTTTCAAACAGTAACATTTCTAACTTCTGTTGTTTTTAAGAAATACAAACTTAAAATTTATGAGTCAGTTCTGTAACCTCTCTCATTATTTGGAAAGATACTGCTCTGTATCTCCCCATTGTCTGAAGAATTCTGTGTGTTGGCTTTAGGTAACTGCTTTGCCTTAAATGATTGAATCTCTGCCCTGATTTTATGTTTGATATGATCTGTTCATGTGCCTTTCAATGTTGTTCAAGTGTATGGATGGTACCAGAATAATCATAAGGGTTAAAGTGTGTAACACTGACTGCTCATGAGTAAATGTAACGACAGAAGTTTGTGAAATTATTAAATCTGTTTTGCTGCTATCTGGTCTGCTGATAACCACAAAATAAATAGATTTAAACTGAATTCTAAAAGGCTTTCTGAATATCAGTTTTCCAGATCATTAAGACTGCTAATTATTGAAGTTGACTGTTCCATAAAACACAGATGTAGGAAAACAGCATCACATTTTGCAATAGCAGTTTCTTTTTCCGAGTTCAGGAAAGTGCTCATGGAACATGATGGATTAATAGTGTAGGCTTGTGTGGAAACTGGACTTCTGTGCAAAGACTTCAAAGAGGATAGGACATGTCTATGTACTGCTGCTTCTTCATGACATAGGGAAAATGTCATTTTGTTGATTGACTGCTTAAGGTGTAGTGTAGACATGAGCTTTAATCCAAAAAACCCAAACCTACTAGTTTGTTATCAAACACCCTATCTGTTGAGTTAACTTACACTACTACTCTGGTTTATTTCTTAGACCCGTTTTGCCTTTCACAACTAAATCCCAATGTAGTCTTTGACATCTGGAGGTTTTGTGTGTTTATTGCCAGCAAAAGATGCAGTGCCAAGAAACTGGAGTTCTTGTGCAGATGGAATAACTCCAGTGTTGTTCATAACCCTAAAACTACCATATGATGTTGACAGAAACCTGCTTTTATTCTCATTTTTTTCTTCCAGAAAGTGTGTTAGAAAGAGTAGTTTTTTCTAGAGGAGCCCTTTTGCATGCTTTTTTGTCTGAGTATTTAATTCCATTTTCATTCTAGCACACAGTTTTAATTTCTTTTCTAATGTGATTATGTTGCAACAGTTCCTCTTCCTTTGTTGTGATAAAAATTTAGCCGATGCTTATAGTATTATTTTTTCTTTCCTGAATTCATATTCTTCTTCATACTGTTTATCATTGGGTTTGTTAGGTATGGTTTGATAAACAGTTACCTATTTACAGTTCTCTTTGCAGAACTTCCTAAATAAAGCAAACAAATAGATTTTTATACTTTTACATGGTTCACAGCAAAAACCATTGCAGAATCTGAAGTTAAGGCTTGCCTTACAGAAGTCAATTTGATCAGCAATAGGTTGTATTTCACTAGTTTGCGAGCAGTATTGCTGTAAATTCTCTTAATTTCAACATTATCCAAGCTTAAAAGTCATAATGCTGTCATTATTTTTAACCAGGGTAAAACATTTCCATTTAGAAAGAAGTCATGGGGAAATGTGAAGAGGAATGGCTTTGTTTGTAATTTTTTTCAATATGTCTCTGAAACCTGTTGGAATGGAAATTAAATCACTGTCTACGTTATCCTTCCCATTACTTCAGTGCCACTATGTCCTTGCAGCAATGAAGTTACTGGTTCCATTTACTGAGATAAACAATATTCATGTACCTGGGGCTGCTTTGCTTTCACAGACAAATTGTCCTGCAACATCCTTCTGTATTAAAACTCAGTGCTGATACTAGTGAGCTCTGGTCTCCTATCTCTCCCCGTACCGAGGGAAGTGGTGCAGGGCGATGTTAGTTACTATTTAGATGTTGTTCAAGTGATTCTTCTGAAGTTGTTGCTGCTTAAAACCTTTTCAGTGGTTTTTAGTCATAACATCTAGACACAGCATTGGTGTTCTGCTTCATCAGGAATGTAGGTGAAATAGGCCTTGGCACCAGAAAGGACGTTCCTTATAGGCTTTATCTGGGTGTAGCGAAAAAGAGGTGATAAAATTGAGACACAGCATGGTGTTCGAAAGTAGGGGGAGTAGCAATTTTGTGGCATCACTGACCTAAAAATAGTGTTTTTTTTTTTTTTCCTGAGAATGATAACTAAAGCTGTTATTAAATATTGTCATTGATAAAACTCTTCCATTTCCTCTCTTCAGTCTGTCTTTTCTTGGTGATAAATAATGTTCCTGACACTCTTCAGTGGCCTTGATTCTGATTCAAACCATTCTTTCCTGTGCTGGAATTCTTTCTGGTTTCATTAAAAGATCCTGAATTATTTTTTAGATTTCCAGCGGGTTTGACACTTCAACATATCGTTCTCCAGTGTTAGTGAAAGGAAAAAATGGAACAAAAACTTGTGTACCCCAAAGGTTTCAAAAGACCCATTTCTGCCTCAAATATACTGAACTCCAAAGGAGGATGCTGCTCTGAGGCTTTCTATCCAGGAAAAAAATGTCGAAGTCGGATAGTTTGGAATCTTGCACATTTTCTCATCTCCATTCCAAACTGGAGAAAATCACTTCCCTGTGGGGTTCTTTTGCTTTATTTTTAGATTATTGATAGTAATTTTTCAAGATCTGACATTTATGTGCACATCAGGGCTCACAGATATTCTATGATTCCATATATACTTAAACTGAAAGGATTTCTCCTGTGCTTTGAGACCTTGAAGGGTTTGAAATCTTGAGTTTTAACTTTGCCTCTTCATTCTGGCAAATCAAACTTCAAAAAGGTCACACTATTTGCATGAAATTTTCTATTCTAATGGGTTTTGGAGCCCTGTTCTTCAGTTGAATCATTAAATAAGTACAAAAAGTGTAAAGTGAATTTGTGTCTGTTCTATGACCATATATGCTTTCTGAAATGCAAAGTACAGAAATGCAACTGTGTTCCCTCAAGGTCTATGTAAGCAACGTAAAACTCGTTGATTTTAAGTATGTTTAAGTATGTGAAGAAACAAGGATTATTTTAGGCCTTTCCTTCCTCTCCTGAAAGCACAAACACAGTTCACAGACACGTTCTGTATGAATCTTAATAGGCCTAGGGCAGTGTAGTGAAATCTTTGACAGCAAGTAGTATAATGAAGAAACAAATAACACAGATGAATAAGTTTTTCTTCGGTTGTGGCTGGCAGTTGTTTGTGGATTACAGAAAAATGGGAGGCGAGTTGCTGACCTCCCTGGTCTGAGTTTTGTAATTTTGTTTAGTTCTCTAATTCTGCTTTCCCTTTTCCGTACACACACAGATCAAAGCTCACCATAGGCAATCTTGCATAAAGTGACAGCTGTTCATTTAAATTACCACAGCCTCATTGTATTTCCATCTTTCTCTGACAGACATATGTTCACTTGGTGCGTTAGAAATAGATGCACATATTGTTTGCCATCCTGTAGTAACTGGGGACTGGACAATACCGCTTGCTCAGACAGTTGTATTATATTTGAGATCTGTGTAACCAGCATTGTTCTTACTTTTTCTTTTAATCAATTCAGTAGCACATATGTTTGAGTAATCACTGTTTTGTGCTGGGAGATGTGATTAATTGATCATAACACCACATGGGAAACATCAACAGAATGCAGAGTATCAAGTATGTAACAGGTTAAAACTGGCTTGAGTGCTGCAAGAACAGTTTGCAGGGTATACGAAAGTAAAACTATTTTCTCCATTGGAATTTTAACATGGATTTAATGTGAAAAGGGCTAATAAAAGTCTGTCATCTTTTTCACTATGTTGAAAAACACATAGAACCACACCATCTTAAAGGGTTCATTTCTCAAACCAGATTTGAAAATGTCTATATTTTTCCTGAGGGATTGGAAAGTGAATGTACTTGAAGGACACAAAGGGAATATACAAACTGTTTTTACCCATGGAAAAGAAACATAGGCAGCCTTTCTACCACCAGTAAGAGCAGACACAGGGCAAAAGGACTGACCCTCAGAGGGCAAAGTTCTCAAGTTTTCAAAGTAGTGGTACAGCTAATCCTCGATACCTAATCACTGCTCTGGGTAATCCTTCCTGCTCAGCTCCCAAGTGGTCGCATTTGTCCAACACATGTTCCAGTTGCAACTCTCTAATTCTTACAATGTGGGGTTGGTTCATACTTACAAATTCCAAGTTGTATTAACCCAGAAATAAAAAGTCCCTGTACCCTAGTGGAATAAAGCATCTTTGCTTGAATCCTCCTTCAACTCTGTGTTAGTCTTGTAATGTCTCTGTAACTCTCATTCTCACTATAAGAACAAATAATGAAAACTGAAAAATTGTCTGAAGCAACAAAACTGAACATATGAAGGGAAGCTTCTTTGATTTCTCATTGTCCAGTCTTTATTTGGAATATTGCCTTGTTCATATTTTTTGTGCCCGTGCCATTGTTGTGTATTTTGTTGGTTTGTTTTTCATTACGGGGCTTTATTTTTTGTTGTTGAATGGGGTGGGTTTTGTTGGTTTGGCTTGGTTCCCACAAAAAAAAGCCCCTACTTCCTAGATATTTCAAGGTGGTTGTCCCAGTTTTATTTTGGATGAGGAAATTGCTCTAATTGTTCTGGCTTTCTTGGGTGCTTTACCAGAAGGACCTCCTTAATGTGTTTTCTTTCTGAGGGCATCAGAAGCTAACTGGCATACAGCCCAGGCAGTTAGTAGAGTATTACTCGCCCTGCATATAGCGAGCATTTGAACTGTGATGTTCATCTCTCCTGCTGAAGGTAGCTTGGCTAACAGAAATGTTCTAAGAGGTCGCCATCTTCATGTATGCAGTCTTAACATGAGTTCATGAAGATGGCTTAGACATCCTTTAAGCCTGGAAAGAACACCTATATTGCTGATTCTGGTGGTGAACCAGATTTCACAAGTCTTGAAAGTTTCTAATGTGCTGATTCGAGATCAGTGCTATTTTTGAATTAATAGGTTTTGCTTTTTCATTACATGTTGTTATAACATTCTGATGATGAGTTAAAGGTGGTTTCTCTTGACAACAGAAAGGCAAACTAAGTTGACAACAAATTTAACAGTGAATGTAATGAATTTAATAATTTATACTTTAATTTTGATGAAAATATTTGGAAAAATATCTTGTTAAATCTTTACATATTGGAGTTATTTACTAATGCATTCCAGCTATTCAGATTTGTCAGATGTAGGTTGAAGTATTACTGAAGTACTAGTAGAACTCAAAATATATCATCAGTTATATTATTTCGCTGGGCATGAACAGCATTGGTAAATCTTGGCTATGTTAACAGCAGCAAACAATGAAAGTACAGTTCATGTGGGTAATGTGTTGAAGTCCCTCCAAAGCAGTGTGCATAAGTTTAAGCAGTATAGTTAAGTAGGAATCTCTGCTGTATTTCTGTACATTTCAGAGATATGGATGAACACAAGAAATGCAGGTTGCAGTCAGAAGGTTGCTGCAAGATAAAAAGACTGATCGGGCAACAGGAGTTAAGCCGAGTAGTTTTCTGTAACCTCTAATGAGTGAAAGGTGGAGTATTTTGTCTCGGGATGTTATTCAGCTTACACTATTATGAAATAAAAGAAAGATTGTGACCACTGGGAAGGATTGTAGGACCTTGCATTATTCCTGCATTAAAGCAAACTATATGAAACTGTCTTTGCCTGTCTGTTGACAGGGTAAAGCAACTTACATTGTGACAGGTATTGGGATCATAAGGGCATCTGCGCATGGCCTCAGGATTTGTTTCAGGTGTTAGAGAGCCTAATTAGGGGCTGTTTAAGTTTCAGGGCTCAACAGTATTCTGTTTGAAGCCATTGTCAGTTGCAGCAGGAGCAATAGGAGATTTGGTAAGTTGATTGTTCAAATAAGCTCTCTTTAAATCTTTATTTTCTCAAAAATAATGTTATTAGTGATGAATCAAAGTGGTATTAATGTAAATATATGTCCTTACATAACAATGTCTTGTTCATCAATGGAATTCCCAAATTTTAGCACCTTAAGCATTTACAATTTAAATAGAAGTCTTTCAAGTAATGTTTCATGTTCTGACTGTTGTGCGCTCTTCACTTTTACGTATTTTGCTTTAATTTACAAGATAGGATTGGTTAATGTTGTCTAAACTTTGGATTATCGTGCCCTAATAATCCAGTTTTCATATTTTACTGAGTAAATGTTATGAAAAATGCCTTCCTTTATTTATTTCTGTTTCAACGTAGTAATATCAAAACCAACTGCAATAATTCTGAAAAGTCAATGCTATCCATACTTCCTCAAAGGACTCCGCATGTGTACTTTGTTTTTATTTGAATGGCCTGGGTAGAATTCATAAGGGTGAAAAATGAATAAAAACTACTGGAGTTGAACTGTGTGTAATAAAGCATCACTCTTATTGATGTGGGCTACCGAGCGATGCTTGGCTGGGAGGAAGGAAAATACTTTTGCAAATTGTAACTTGCTCATTTTTGTGTCTTATAGTAGGAAAGGTGAATATGGGCATAGCAAATTTATTTTGTTTTTTAAACATCCTTTCATTCTGTTACTAACTTAGTGTTATTAAATTAAGTGGGTATAGAATACACATTTGAGGGCGTTTTGTCAGGTGTTGTAGTGAAAAATACCAAAGAATTGCAGTAAAATAAATAAAATCCTGGATGAATGACATACAGCAAATCAGTTCTCTGTACTGATTTTGGTAAAACATTCCCCTTTCTTTTTCATTCTCCTTCTTACCGTTTGTTATTAGTCTCTAATGCTTCCCGCTTCCAGTAGCAGCAGAATTTATTAGCTTCAGAGATTACCTATGAATGGATGTACAGGAAATTTTTGGTTTGTTTTCTTGTTTTTAAACAGAAAGAGTAGCATTGGAGGCCTACTGCTTTTGCATTGCATTTCCAGGAAAGCGAACAAAGTTTGATTACTGTTACAGGCTACAGAAGGAAAATAGCAGTATAGTGAGGGCAGCATGCTCAATACTTTTTTGCTCTAACCACAGCTAACTAAAGAGCAGTACTGACACTAATGGAAAGAACTTTCTCAGTATGATGAGAAAGTTCATTACAAAGCAAAGAAACAAAGAGAATAAGATTAAGGGGGAAATCTACACAGAATTACAAAGGTTTGCAATGAATGGAAAAAAAATCAATTCTGAAAGCTCCATTTAAAAGACAGGAACTTTTCTGTACTCAGAAGGCCACAGATAACTCATCTAAACACATTTACTGCTTTTTACATCCAGAACCAACTACTGAAGATAGAGGTTGGAATATCAGGAGAGTCTGTTCCATGCCTCAAAAGTGTATGTGCTTGGGGAACACTGCTACAAACCAGCAGCTCCAAATCAGCAAGTTGGATGATCATCATTTGGATGATCCATCCCCTGATATTTTCCTTTTGTTTTTAATTTTTCCATGTGCTTTGCATCTCAACTTCTGTTAAGGATTGGGAATAGTGTTCCTTTGTATAAAAGATGACATAAGATGACTTAACAGTCCCTCTAGAAGAGATTTAAAATGATTTTTTAAAAAGTCTTTTCTTAAGTGAAACTGATACTTTTTAAAATTCCTTAGAAGAAAGCTCAGTCCTTATTTGGTAGCATCATAAATCTTAGTGTGGCTTGTCAGGAGCATGAAAAACTTCTGTGAAGAAATGCAGTGACAGAGAATCTCTAAGGGAGGCTGAAAACATTGTTTTTTCTACTATCTAGTAAACTGGCTGAAAAATACATGGAATAACCTGATTCATACCATTGCCCCGGTGTATATCTAACTGGATTCTCTAGTATATGTTCTGCCTTTGCATCATGCTCTAGAAATACTCTAAATATCTGGGACTAATTATTCATCAGGTAAGCTATTCAGAAGCAGTCAGTAATTGGTAACAGCATTTCCTTCATCATTTCAGGTGCTTGCAATTGAAAAAAAACCCTTTACTCCCAAGCAATTAGATTTAATATTAATTTGTTTGTCCCTTCTTACGGCCTAAAATCTATATCATTTTGGTCTAGAAGAGAGTCCATGAGTCTAGGTAAAGGAAAGGCTTGAAGGGAGAGGAATAAGGAGTTCTGGGAAGTTTGCCCAGTAACATCAATGCTCAGCAGTTTCTCATTTAGCTTTATAGTTTCCAATAAGAAAAGATCTTTTCTGAACAGTGAAATGAATACTGCATATACCTGTCATTTTCCCTGATTTGGTTTTTGCTCGGTTCTCTTGAATATTTATTGATTCCTATATTACCAGTTTGAGACCCTTTCATGCCTATTATGTATACCCTCTACAATTTGATGTCCAAAAATCAATATACTGTAACTAAATAGATGTTTCTACTTTCTGCTTACAAAACAAAAGCAGAACCCCAGCAAGGTTACAGTGTAAAATGAGAAAAATACAGGGAAAGTTTCAAGTGCATCCTAGTGTGCATCTTTTCTTACAACTTATTTTGAAATTGGTGAATTATCTGTATACTCTGAAGTTGTTACGATCCCCTTTTTAATCAGGAAACTTAGCTTTCAAAGTCTAAATACTATGTACAGTTATTCTGAGTTTCTTTCCCCAATATTTTATTTTTAAAGAAAAAATTGGGAAGTTAACATTGTTGAAATACTTCTGAAATGAAACATTTGCTACTTTACTTGGTATTTTTAGTGCTACATGCTTGTATGTTATAAAATAAACCAAAATAATTTGCTTCAAATTAATTTTCTCTAAATTTCCACATTTACTCCTATGTAGAGCCTGAGGGAATTACTCTGGATTCAGTTCTTTCATACTTTTAACCTTGAACGATGGAATGAAAGAGTAAACCTAGCAATTCTGTGGATGACAGTGACCTGGAAGGGCCTGCAAACAATTTCAGGACAAGGTTACAATTTAAATTAACCTTCATAAATTGAAGAAATGATATGAATCACACAGATCACGTTCAATAAATAGACGTGTGAAGTGGCACATTTGACAAGGAGAAATTAAAAACACAGAAACAGCATGAGGGAGTATTGAGTAGGCAATGCTAAGTGTACGGAGAGATGTAGGAGTTAGAAAGTCATAAACCGAGCAGGTCAAGAATGAATATTTTGTTTGGCTATACATTTAAGAGACATTAGTTCGGAGCCTTTTAAGTAACTGAGGCTGTTTAGTGTAGAAACCAAGCACAAATAGGCTGATAAATCTTCCGAAATCTTTTAATAGCAAGGGAGAATCAAGTGTAGTTCATGATGTTCCAGAGGAGGATTAATTTCAATTTGTGAACTTTTGAAATAGCGATTATGAAAATCCATATAGCTCAGTAATCATGAGTGAATGTTAGAATAAGTTACTTACAGAAGTTGTGGGTTTGCTGTCAGTGTGGATTTAAGAACAGATTACGTATATTAATGAGAAGGTGGACAAATGACCTTCTGCCTTCCTTTCTAGACCTATGTCTTTACACAGAGTTCTACAATCTTTAAATTTCAGTCTAAACCTAAATTCAGAATGTCCATAATGTATCATGGAGCTCTTTGTTCTGTACTTCTGTTTAGTCTTACATGTTTTATTGATAATTTGATACAACTTTTCTGATTTATGAAACTTCCAACAGTGTGAGCATTGTTCATTGTTAAAGCCCTGCACTTAAAATGAGGTTCAGCTCAGCAAGTAAAGCCTCATAATTGCCCCACCCAAATCTCCTTATATTATTTGTTCTATTTAATTAATTACAGATAATGAAAGTAAATTATACTAAAGAAAGTAGCACTCAGTTGTGACAGGCAATTGTACTCATTAATCAGACTTCTGCAGAGCAAAGTAAACAAATCTAATCAAAAGAAAATGAAATTTCTTGTTTACTGTAAAATCATAAGATTTCTAATTATAAGTTTAAGTGATTATCTGACAGGAATATAAAAACTTTCAAATAGTTAGAGAATTACAACTAACAACAACCTTAGCTTATAAATATTCTGAATAGAAGTTGTATGAGAGATACCAGTGGTTTTTGTCCGAATCGGAAATACTTCCATGATTTCTGAAGACTGATTCTGACCTTCCCTGCAGCTTAAGATTTTAACTCATTCTTCCATTTACTCAGAAAGCATCAAAGGTGTATTTTAGGTGAAATTGATTAATAATGGATTCATGGTACAGAAGAACATGCGATTCTGGGTTTTCAGAAGAGGTCAAACAATGGCTTTTTCTTTCCTCTGGCTTCTTGCCAGGTTGGATTGTGAGTGATCCCACAATAGTTGAATCCCATTGTTGACGTGTCTTAGCTCAGACCTTCAGCAAAGGCTTCTGGGCTCACTGAAAACCATATGGGAGGTGTTAATATAAGAAAACTTTAAGTAAACTAGATTGGAGGAAGGACCTACAAATCGTTTGTCTCATCTTGAAATGCAGTTAATGCAGATTTGGATCTTTGCACAGAATGGGTGAGGCTTTCGTGGACCTCTGGGGATTGCCAAGTCCAGGTGCTTGCTCTAGCAGGGTCAGCAGAAGCAGGCTGCTCAGAGCTGAGGCCAGTCAGGCGTTAAAGATCCTGGGGGACAGAGACTTCACAACCTCTCTGGGCAATCCTTTTCAGTGTCTGACTGCCCTCTCAGTAAAAAAGTTTTTTTCTACTACTTAGATTTAATTTTCTGTGCTTCACTTTGTGCCCATTTCTTGCTGTCCTGTCACTGGGCACCACTGAGTCTGGCTGTTGTATTTACTTCATACATAGTGACAAGGCCCACCTGCTCCTTAATCACCCGTATATCACTTTCCTGGACTTGCTCCAGTATGCCTAGGTCTATGTTAACATGAAGCCCGGCATTGGGCTTCACATTTCAGATGCGTCTCAGCATTGCCAAGCAGAGGGGTAGGATCACCTCCCTCACTCTGTCTGCCACAGTTCACAGTGTCATCAGCCACCCTGACTGCATGGACACACTGCTGCCTCAGGTCCTTCTCTGCAAAGTCACTTTCCAGCCTGAGGTTGGTGCCTGGGGTTATTCCTCCCAGTGCTGCTCTCCCCTTTGTTGAACTTCATGATGTTCCTGTATCCTGTCTTCCAGCCTACCAGTCTGGTCTCTTTGAATGGGGAGGAATGAACAAAAGGGAAGGGTGGAATTTCTCACACGGTTAGTGTATAAATAAGACAATTAACTGGGAAATGTTAATGAAGGAATTTGCCGTGTAAGAAACAAATCTTTATTTTACTGTGCATAAAGGTACCAGATGAAATGCATAAATGGCTATGAGGCAAAAATGGAATTTTAGAGTCAGCTTTAATGTGCTTTTAGAATACTGGAACCTGGGAAAGGGTAGCCTTTTTACGTGTGGAGGGAAAAAAAGTAAAAGAAGCTTTTATGGGTACTGTGGTGGCTCCAAGAGCAAAGTTTTAGGAGATAGTATTTAACCGGAGTGGTTTTTAATGCTGCTTTTTGCTGCAGGCTCAAACTTATAGGAGTAAACAGATACTCATTTTTTAAGTCAATGGGCAAATTCTTTTCTCCTGCTTAAAGCAAGGAGTTATGAGGCTACACACAGAGATTTGAAACTCCAGGAAACGAATTTCAGCTTTTAACCACAGAATTTGTCAGATACTGTGGTTTCAAGTAGGAATCTTTAAGCACAGTTTTGGTCTAGAATTGTGTTGTATCTTAAGGGTTTTTTTGTTGGTGTTTTTTATTTGTTTAGTTTTAAGAAGCAGCTTCATGTTTGGAACTTTTTGAAGGCCCTTAAAGTTGCAAAGATGATTATTTAAAGGAGAGAGAAAATACTTTTTTTTTCCTCATTGAATTATTTATCAATACAACACAGCATGAAATGTGGAAATGGTAATTAGAAAGGTCACTTTAATTAAATTTAACGCTGTCTTCAGGCTCACATCTATCTAATTCCCTAGGGACTCAGATTAAATATGGAGGTAATACTGGACAGGATTTTATATACAGCCAAACACAGGCTACAAAGATAAGAATCACTAATGTGTGCCAATGCCGAGAGCTGTACTGGTAGGAGGATAAGGTTTAGTTTTAACTAACATTTTACTTCTGTGACTTTGTCATTGCTTTTTTTTTTTTATGCAGTAGTTTAGGTGCTCCTCAAGGAGATAGCTGGGTTCTTAACCCTGAACAGATGTATATGCACAACCCCATAGTTCTGTGCATGTTCACTTGCACTCACTCACTGTCTTCTTGCAGGGCCCCCCTTTACTCCAGAAGCTTCTACTTGTTGGAGATACTGTGTTGCTTTTAAGGCAAAATGTTTCAGATTTAGTGCAGCTACTAGGATAAGGCTGTATGCAATCTGGACATCTCCTTCCTAACGAAGCATGTATCACTCAGTAAATTATGAACAAACAAATAAAGCATTTTACCATCTATAATACTGATACATTTCCAAAATACTAGCAGCATTTTGTGACTTTCGTTTAAGCATGTATCTTTTCTGAGTTTGTACATATTGCAGATGTTTCCACCTGAATGAACGCAGCTAAAACTAGTTCTTATTATTATTGTTCTTAGTAAAATATTAAGGATTTTTTGTATGTGTGCTAGAAGTCTAATAGCACCAAGCAGACTTTCTTTATACTCCTGCCACTCTCAGCCTTGCTCTTTTGAGCTGAAGCTTCTGAATAGATTGCAGACAAGTGATTCTGTATTCTTGAGCAGGGCAGGTCATCATAATTTATTTCCTATTCCTTATGACCTTCTCAGGTTCACTTTGAGAAAGATAGCAGTTCTGGAGTGATAAGACATTGCGTTCAGGAATGTTTTCTCTCACCCAAGCCCAGTGGCAATGAGCTTTCTTGTGGTTTTAACTGGGTAAACTTCATCCTAAATGTAGCAGTGCGGTGTGTTAACGATAGCACGCAGGTATGTAATTACAAGGGTGCTGCAACCAATACAGTAAAAGCAGCAGTTGCTCAGGGCCACACAATACAGCATTGCACTGTAGCAAGCTCTGCTTTCAAATTTTAACAGACAAAATTCCACTTTAGGAAAACAAAATAGCTTGTACTTAGCTCAAACAGCCAGTCTCTCCTGATTTATTTATTTTTTTTCCAGTCTTCCTCCTTATCTAGTCTGACTCATGCAGATTAAAAAAATACCTGTGTTCTCTTTACCTTTTATGTCAAATTGTTCTTCAAGATTCTTTATGAAACACAGTGGTTCATTTCAAACATATTCCCTGCTTTTGCTTACTTTTGAGGACACCTCCATAATGCCAACAATTTCAAACCTAAAAGGTTTCCAATACTGAATCAAATCCTAAATGGGATCCAAGTCAGCAAGTGGGGGATTAGAAGGAAAGATTGGTGTTTTTTAGTAAGGTAAGGTAGAAAAGTAGCAGTAGATGGCATGATTATAAAATAGTATTTTATAATGTATGGAAATACAAAAGACTTGTTCTAGCCTCAAGACCAAACTCAGATGGCAGGCAAGCAAAAAGTAAATATTAAACCAGAATCAACTAAGTAAAAGGTAGGGAAGGAAAAGTAATAATTAGATAACTTCAAACAATCTGTACCACCCTTGCTTCCTCTTTCTTAACTGAGGCAAACCTTTTGGTGGTGTGGTATTGCTTTGTCCCCTTATATCATCCAGCTGCTATTTCCCACTGGTTCATGTCATTTTGAGGACTGGCTCATCATATAAAAGTAAGACAGGGTAGAATGCAGCAGCTAATCCAATTATAGTAGTCCTTGCTGTTCATTTTCAATCTCAAAGTGATCAGCTATATTTTTCATACTTGGGAATAAAACTGTATTTTCCCTCTCCATGGTTTTGTCTCCTCAAAGCTGTTTCAGATTTCACATAAGCATTGTTCATGCATGCAAAAACCATGTAAGTGGTCCAGGCCAGCGTAGTAAAGTACTGCCCTGAGGAGCCATTGGCTGGGAACAAGTCACCAGATTGACATTCCTCCATTTCAAACAGTAGTAAGTAACAACTGCAGTGCTCTTTTTGAAGGAATGTCTTCCTGAGGATTTTAACCCCTGCTTTGCTATGTGTGTACGCACCTAAACCTGCATTTCTTTGCCCAGCAGTTCTCTCTTGTGTTCAACAACCAGCCAGGGTCACCCCGATCCTTTAGGCACATGTCAGTCTGCAGTCTTACTTCAGGGAGTGGCAGGATTCCACACAGTGTTTTGTATGACTAAAAGTGACCCAGAGAAACAGAGCAGGGTCATGAGATGCTAATAGAGCTGGAAACATCTGTTTTCAGATTAGCTGTCTGATGTGTTGCAGCAATAGGAAACCTCCTCCTCACACTGCAGAAAAGAAAGTCTTGAGTATTTAGGGCTTTCTTGGTGAGGGAATTACAGACTGTCCTTAAATAACCACACTGCTAGGAGTCTTAAAAGCTGAACCACAAGGACTAGTACCTTGGTAGGGAGGAAAAGAAAAAGAATTCTGTTGTCACTTTGATAAGATTGCAGTCTTAACTCTCTATTGACAATTTTAGAAGGTTGCTGTGAGAGAGCAGATCTTAGTGCGCAGATGCAGTTGTGTGGGTCATGCCGTTTCAGTAAGTTCTCTTTCTGCTTTTGCTGGTTTTAATGTTCAGTCAAATGTTGACAATCAAGAACAGTGACATTCTCGATGAATCATGAATTTCATCTCATACTACTACTATCTTCTGTATATGTTCTCTACGGTTGGGTCCAGTTGGAACATTATTCTCATGTTTTAATTGCTGCTCTAGTTATATGGATAAGTTTTAGTTTAAAAATAACCTACACTCAGTGATTTAAGGAATCACATAAAACATGTAACCTTACAAATATTTGGCTGATATTAATAAGGTGTTGAGAAAATAAGTGTATTTGGTAATATTTATCTTGCAACAAGAATGAAAACTGGTATGTGAAGATTTGCAGTAATTACTTTTCAGTGTATTCTGAGTTAACTCAAAGCACTGGGGGCTCTGTAGTAATTCATATTGAAATAACATAAGAGCAAAGACTTCTGGAGCAGAAATATTTACTTTTGTAAACAAATCTCAGTTTGCAAGTTTCTGTAGGCTTAAAACCTGTAACAGAAAAAGTTTTAGACTTGAAAAGAAACTTCTGAGAAATATTTCTCTTCATGGTCTCTTGTCTTCTATATGAAGCTTCTGATTTCTAATACAGTAAAAGGGATACTAAATTTATAACTGAACTGCAGCTGCATGGTCCTGACTGTGAAAAACATAATAGTTCAAGCTGTCTTAACCCCTGAACAGTTGAATTACCCAGCCACAGTTAATAAGACTTTTAAAATAAGGGCTATCAAATTAGCATAATACTGTTTGGCTCCCATTGGCTGGTATATTGAAAGCTATGCTTTGTAAATTAACTTGTCCTTTACATTAATTGGTACTAATTACTGCTGATCTGTTTAATATTAATGTGTTAATCTGTATATCAGTGACTAGAATTGCACATTAAATTCAGAATGTCAGTTGCACATTCAATTCAGAAAGTCAGCTGAGACTGTGATTTGTAGTTTCTATCATCAGTAGAGTGAGACAACTTGCAAAAGACTCATTATCTGTATGCATGTGTGAGGGGAAAGAGGGAAAGTTTTTTTATTCCACTTGAGTCACCAGGAGTTAGCAAATTTATTTGAATTGAGCTGTTTGTTTCTTTTCAAAATGGAACATTATTTAATGAGTAATTAACAGAATAGCAAAGCCAAAGAAAGTTAGAATTTGAAATTGAGTTTATATCTATGGATTGTTGACCCATAGAAATGTGCAAAGTTGAAAAAATGTAGTGAAAATTGTTATTTGACCTTCTCTAGTTTTGACTTAACTTTGGCAAAGTATGAATTCTGAGTCATTTCAAGGTATGAAATCTGAGGTCAGTTCCTCAGATATGTACACTTCTTCATACCTAAAATGCATATTGAAGCAGAGCTTAAACTGTTGAGAGCTACCTTATCTCATATTTTTAGTTAAACTATATAAAGATCCTTCAAGTGTGAGCATATAGTATTCATTACTTGTATGTTTTCACTTAGCTTTCACTTAGTTTCTGTTTTATTTAAACGAGCCCTTTAGTGAATTTTAGGCACATTCAACGAAAATTTTTTGGCGCAGGCACACATAAAATGATGATAAAATACATGCATTCTATAAAAAGCTTTTAGGTGACCATAGGTGATTGTATAACATGCAATTTCAGTAGTCCCTTCCCCTCTCGAACCCAAATGATTTGAGAGGGGCAAATGTTTGAAACTCAGTTCCTAGGGATACCTAACCAGCTACTGCTTGTGACACAATTGTAAATTATGGCATGCAATGTTCAGGAAATATTAAAATAACAGTGTGTATAATTACATTATATGCTGTGCATTCTAATACCTAATTTTTCCACTTTCATCTAAAAACCTATGAAATAAGCTGTTAAACTTTGTGGAGATAGGCAGTACAGTAACTGTGATAAATTGACATTTAGAGCACTTTTGCAAAGACATTAAATCATGATGCTTAAGCCTAGGGATGATCACTAAACATCTATGAAAAAATTGCATTTAAAGTTTTGAAGTGCAGTCTGTATGGACTGCTGAAGTCCTCTCCCGAAAACGCCCAACAAAGGTGTTTCTAACATTTGAACTCTCATCTCAGCTCCAGCACTGTGGTTTACTATAGTACTAGAAAGCACTATCCAGAGACAGATTGGAAAAACAAATCAGGATGTTATTTGGTTTAATTGTGTTTTTATTATGTACAGGAAAGCAATGCATGGGAGTTTGTTGCCCTTATAAAGCACCTTTGAAGTAGCTAGGAAATTTCATTGCGTCTTGAAAGCTTTCACAAGTTTTTAGACTGGGCTTGGTGATTACATTTCTTAATTGTTAATGTTGTGTGCTATGACCTGGATGTCCACCCAGGGTTTATTTTACACTAATACAATCTTGCTCTCTAAGTTGTAAATAGATTTACACACAGAGAAAATATTCAGGTTTAGTATGTCCTATGTATTGCAGGTATCGTTGAGTAAGTTATTTAGATATTGAAGGTGTAGGAAGCCTTTTTTCTCTCTTCCATAGTTTTTTTTTTCCCCTGAAAATGCCAAGATAATCTTAAGATGAAGCAAACAAAAATTAAAATATACAAAGCCATAGTTTTCAAATAACTTTCTTGAGAGTGCCTTTCCCCTAAACGAAAGCAGAAAAAAAGTTACGAGAATTGCTTAGTTAAGTATTTTCTTCAATGGGATTTGTGTGCGTGGTGATACAAAATTATTTGTAAGTCATTGGTTTTAAGGCCCGGCCAGATTTTAAAAAGAATGTTTTCCTGCATGAAAGAAAACTACTATGGAATGTTACAATTTACATTCTACTGAAAAGTTGAAACTATCTTCTGGGCTTACACAGTTTGTACGGAAATCATAAATCATAGAATCATAGAATAGTTAGGGTTGGAAAGGACCTTAAGATCATATAGTTCCAACCCGCATGCCATGGGCAGGGACACCTCACCCTAAACCATGCTACCCAGGGCTTTGTCCAACCTGGCCTTGGACACCACCAGGGATGGAGCATTCACAGCTTCCCTGGACAACCCATTCCAGTGCCTCACCACCCTAATAGGAAAGAATTTCTTCCTTCTATCCAATCTAAACTTCCCCTGTTTAAGTTTTAACCTGTTACCCCTTGTCCTGTCACTGCAGTCCCTAATGAAGAGTCCCTCTCCAGCATCCTTATAGGCCCCCTTCAGATACTGGAAGGCTGCTATGAGGTCTCCACGAAGCCTTCTCTTCTCCAGGCTGAACAGCCCCAACTTTCTGAGCCTGTCTTCATACGGGAGGTGCTCCAGTCCCCTGATCATCCTCGTGGCCCTTCTCTGGACTTGTTCCATGTCCTTTTTATGTTGAGGTCACCAGAACTGCACACAATACTCCAAGTGAGGTATCACAAGAGCAGAAGGGCAGGATCACCTCCTACTGTAAATCTCTTTGAAAAAAGTGGAGGTTTCAGGACAGCAAACACAAAACTTAGTATTGTTCCAGTGATAACCTGGATCCCCTGAAACGAGATATCTAATTTGCTGATTTTTTAAAGAAAATAACTACTCATCTATAAAGCTGTGCATGGGTTAGACGCAGTTTTCATTGTAACTGTATAAAACCAGTATATTAAAAATAACAAGAAAGGTCTTGTTTGGGCAATTTTGCTTGAAAGCAAAATCAATAAAGAAAACTGAATTGTCAACAATGGCTGCCTGTTCATAAATCTTTCTTTTATTATTAAAAAACATCATGCTGATCACACACATCTCTGATGTTGAAGTTCACTTTAGCTAGAACACAGAATTGCTTTGGTCAGGAAAAGAACATAGCAGTTTTATAAAGCAGTACTTGTTTGTGTTCAAGGTTAATTCTAAATGAAGATTTTATAGAGGTCTGCTTTAGCATTTTAAGTAAAACGCTCTTAGGAGTTCATGATGAATGGGAAATGTTTATCCTTTTTTAACAAATAGCTTAAAAATATGAGTTGTATGTCAGCAGGTTAATAGTTGTGTTTGTCCTACTATTTCCCTATTGTGTAAATGTAGCACCTGAATCAAATGTAGCATACGGAGTAATTATACATAAGGTCTAGCATATTCTGGAATCACAGAACCACAGAAAGGTTTAGGTTGGAAGAGACTTTCCAACCTATCATGGCAGGGGCATTTTCTGCTAGGCCAGGTTGCTCCAAGCTCCATCCAACCTTGATCACTGCCAGGGATGGGGCAGCCACAGCTTCTCTGGGCAACCTGTGCCAGTGTCTCAGCACCTTATAGTGAAGAATTTCTTCATAGAATCATGGAATCATGGAAATGTTTAGGTTGGAAAAGACCTTGAAGATCATTGAGTCCAACCATGTCTAATCTAACTCTCCCCTTTCTCAGTCTAAAACCATTCCCTCTTCACCTGTCTCTACAGGCCCTTGTCAGAAGTCCCTCTGCAGGGTTTTTATGGGCCCCTTTAGGCACTGGAAGCTGCTTTAAGGTTTCCCTGGAGCCTTCTCCCGGCTAAGTAAGCCAGTTCTCTCAGCCTGTCTTCATAGGAGAGGTGCTCCAGCCCCTGATCATAGTTCTCAAAAAAGTGATGAACAAAAAGTAAGTTAAGAAATGCAATTTAGCATTCCAAATATATGAAAACTGCAGAGGTGTCAGCGCCGCTGAGAAACTCAGGGAGTACATAAGTCAAATTGGTGTGTAAACTGTTGTTTCAGTTGAACAGCGGCGCAGCGATTTAATTGAACCTGTTCTTGGCCAAAATTCAAACCGAGGCCAAAAGATGCAGTTCATTGTTTGGCTTGATCTACAATAGTTGGCTTGACTGTTACAGAAGGTTAAAATGTGCCTTGGCTGATAGATCAGGTTTTTCTCACGTAAGCCATAGCAACGGGGTATTAAAAACCTAACGATAGTGGTGCAATGTGTCAGACTGCCTTGTTTCACGTTAGGGTACCTTTTTTGATTAACTGTGTTTAGGCCCATTCAGTGGTATGTCAGCTGATAGGTCTGACTGAAGAAACATAACAGCATAATACTTTCAATAGTTACCACTATTGCTGGAAACCTTGGGTTTTTCCTGTCTCTCTCTTCCTAGGGACTTTTGTTTGATGATTTTTTGTTTTCAAAATATAGGGGCTATACTTACTTGCACATACATTATTGTTACGTAGTTGTCTTCAATATAGCCGTGTAGGTATCTTTTTTGATTATTTTGATTGTTAATTTTTTTAACCATATCAGTCATTGTCTTCCTGAAGCAAGGGTTGGAAATAATGTAAGGAGAGGTACCCTTTCACAAGGTGGCTGTGACTTCATATACATTATTGTTTCCTCAGTATAAACATGTTGCCTGAGCCTAATAAAGGCCAATAAGTAATGGCATTGCATCAGTCTAAAGGCCCAATTCATTCTCTTGTTTCTGACAGTGGCCAAAAGTGGATGTCAAGAGACACATAAGAATTTGCGGAGCAGAGATCTCCTGAACCAGAGGTTTTGGTTTATACAGTAATCCTCAGTGGATTTACCTGCCATTCACAGGCTTCAAGTTAGATACCAGAGAGGTTAATGTTTTGTGCCCCAACATTTTGTGAGAAGGCAGCCCCAGCTGAACCATACATCATGTGAATTGTGTCTGTTCAGAATGTGCCATCTATGAACATCTTTGGTGACACCTTATTCTTCTATCTGAAGACAAGATGAGCAATCAATCCTGATCTGTTCTCTGCAAGTCATTTGCAATATTACATGGATATAGGAATTACTAGAGAGACTTACAGGATAGAAAATTCTGAGGCTCTTTCAGATGTTATCTTTAATCATTACACAGCTCTTGCATTAAGTTATTCTTAATACTCTTTACTGCAGTCAATTCCATTCATGGGCACTGTCATATTTTCCTAGTAGATTTGTCTCACCTGACTTGTTCTTTCTTTAACCATTACACTGTTTTGTTCTATACATATGTACAGTAAAGGTATATTAACAAAACCCAAACAATTGGTTGTTCTTGCAAACTGACTCATCATTACGAGGCTGAAGGGGAAACATGTATCGCCAGGTATAAACTAGCATTATTTACCTTTAAACTAGTTACAAACTAAGAATTCTTTATGCAGAATTTAGAACTTCACCATGCCCTTTAAAAACAAAACAGGCACAAAAAACTATACTGTTTCTAAACCCCAATAATGATTGTTAAATTTTTATTTAGCACTGATAAGTAAAGTGAAAATACTCTACAGAAATTTTGTGGTCTTCACAAGCTGCAGTTACTAATTCTGAAGCATTATTAGTTTGTTAGGCTGGCCTAGAAGACACCATGTTTCTATCAAAAAGACAAAAGAGGATCCTTGTAGGAGCTAGAAAAGAGTCAAGTACCTTTGTCAATAAAGAATTGTAGTGGCAGGATTTTTTCACCAAATAAATTTTCAGCAAGTACTGTTAAAGGTCTGTACATTGTCTCGTAAACGTCGTAGCTAATCCCCTGCTCCCTGGGGCTTGTATGTAAAAAGAGAAGAAAGTTAAATGAGCTAGTCTATGTTATAATACTCAACTTTCTCTCCAGACAGCAGTGGGTCTGATGAATCTTCCCTCAGTAAGAAAGCACCTATTCTTTTTAGCTCAGGTCTGAAAGTTAGTTGACCTTGTTTCCTGTCTAACATGGCAGAAGCTATGCAGTAATGCTACTGCATAGATTCACGAACTATGTATGATATCTCTTGTTTGATTTTCTTGTATAAAGCTAGTCAGATAATCAATCTTTTTGGCTAGATGAGCTGAAGATGACTAACAGTGAAACACAACCCAGGAAAAATAATTTGCAGTAACATGAAATATTTATTTGAAACACAGCAGCATGTGTTTAATTTTCAGGACTTAGGTTTTGAAACCAATTTAAATGTAAGTTATTTCTTAAGGTCAGTGTCGTTTGAAATGAAAATAAAACTTGTGAACAAACTTTGTGGAGGCTTATTGTTAATCATATAGATATGTATACATATAAAAATGTTTTGAGCAAAATTGACTTAATTTTGCAAAGATTGCTCATAAAACTGCTAATTTAATTAATTTGCTATTACATAAAACCCATGTCACTGCCTTCTTTTCTGATTATTTTATTAGGGGCTTTGTGGAGCCCAGATCTTTAGTATTCAAACTTGTCTCTCTTTGCAGCATTTAAATTAGTGGCTGAAACAGTCTCCTAGAGAGTGAGATGTGAATTTGATGTGAACTGCTCGGCACTACCTCTGCCTGAGAATGGGTAAACCTCTAGCCAGCCTGGAGTAAAGGGAGTTTCACCATTCGTGTTAATGGGGTCAGGAATTCATCATGAGCACTTAGCACTGGGAGAAGTAAAAGTGAAATCCTTGAGGGCATACCTCATGGCTACACCTGAAGCAGATGTCGAATTTTCGCCTTATTATGTTGTTTTCATGCTATTAACTGATCCACTCAAAGTAGTAAAAATACTTGGCCTCATGCCCTGAATTCTTGTCAGCGGACTTTCAAGCTTTTGTGTTTTATCTGGCAAACCTAAATCTTTATTGATTTTTTTATTTAATCTCATTTCCCGGAGAAAGCATGGTGACTAAGCCACTAGACTAGGGCTTAAGAAATTTAAGCTTAAGCCTTTTTTCACCAGTTTTTCTCTAAGTCATTTAGTTTTTAGTAGCTCAGTTACTCAAATGGAATAGATAACACTTCACAGTTTTACAGGATGCTTGTAAGGGTAATTTCATTAAAGGTTTAAAATTTGATAGTACAGTAAAAAGCCATCTGACTACAATTTCCTACCATGCAAAACTGGTGGGAAAGGAACATTTTTGCCATGCTGATTTCAGAGTCCCCTGTTAACTTACCTGAAATAACTCATCCAAACAAAGACTGTGCATAGGCTACTTGATTTAGTTCTTGTGTATCATGCAAAGCAGATTTGGTGTCTCATGGTGGGTATGCAGAGTCCTTGAAAATGATGAGATTCAAGCCCTGATGAATACTGTGGCTTTGTAAACAGGGAAGTAGAACAACATGTATGGACAATAATATTTTTCACATAAGATGATATCTCATTAACTGTTTGACTTCTTGTCTCTATCATATGTTAATGTTTCATTGTTTTCTCAGTCTCTCATGCTATCTGTGGAGTCATTTTAACAGTGGAATGACCAGAAAGTGGTTTTTATCCCATTAAACCTGTTACTTTAGCTCCAAGTTTTGTTATAATTCTTGTATTTCAGACTTACTTTGTTCTTTGGACAAAACAAGTGATTAAAAAAAAAAACAAACAACCCCAAATAAAACCAAACAACTAAACTAAAGTAAAACTAAACATGTAAATTATGTGCGTTTAGACTTCCCTGGGGTGACTGTACATCTTACTCCATTGTAGAGCCAGAGGGCCATGTTCAACAGAATTTAACTCTGACCGAGAGCTTATAGCAGATGTAATTACCAGTTGTATCATAATTTATAAACCTTCTGGAATTTAGAATCATCTTAAGATACTGTTTTCTTTGTTTTTAATTAAGCCACTAGTTACCCTCAGTCCCTGCTTAATATTTTATTTTTTAAATTCTAAGCATAATAGCTACTAGACACAAAAGAAAGAAATAAAATACAGGGAAAAAAGCACATATGCTGCCTCCAGCAAGAGGGGTATTAAAACTGAAAATGCCCCGATTATAATTGCAGTCATTAAGCTATGACAAATTTATGAACATTATGCAAACAACTAAACTAAAATATAAAAGACACTTGAAATGGCAACAAAAAACCAGCCAAAAAAAATGTTTTTGTTAACAGAAGTAAATAGGCTTTCAGCATATACCAAATTCTGAATAACAAGTGGAAAACAAAACCCAGCAGAGTTTTAATACAGAATCGTGTGATGGTGATTAGCTGTGCAGCTCCTGGGAAATGCAAGGTATGGTCCTCACTGATCCTTTAGTTTCCAGCTTCAGCTGTGCCCACGGGTCCAAAGGAAACAGTCTTTTCCTATTTCATTCCAACTGAACCATTTATAGAGTCCTTCATCTGGGAATGTCCCTCAGATGGCACTGAAAAGGTCAATACCTAGTCATCACATTGCATTAGTGAGGCTATTAAGTACTGCGATAACGAGTCCTCTGGCTGTTGAGTGTTTAAAACGGTTCAGTGACTGGAAATGAATAGAAGGGAATTATCAAACTCTCTTAGTATATTGACACCCATCCAGACTATTTGATATTCCTTACAGCTCTGGGACATATTTAAGTATAGTCATACGATGAACTGGTCTAATGTCTTGCCCATATGATGTACATCTGTCGTACACACAAAAAGCAGTGCACAGATTTCTCCCTAAATGAAATAGGAGAAAATTGTATTGCTAGCAAAATTTTAGAATATGCAAGGATACCACAAACTATATGTGATATATGTAAGCATAGAATAAATGAATAATATATAATAAGGTAGTTCATTACAGAAACCACCTGTTTCTACCTTCCTTGATCTCAAGGGTGGAATTTTAAGATAAATTCATATCTTTCAGGACCACCTTTCTGTGGCAATCGATGTTTTCCAATTGCAAAGCAGTTGTTAATACTGTATTTTAGTGTAATTGAAATACATGGTGGTTATTTCTCAATAAGAATCACTCAAAAGAAAATAGTAAAAAGGGTGGAACATCTTCATTGCTTTTAAATTTTTGCTTCTTGAAGCAATTAATCAATTCTCCCTTCATGAAAGTAAACGCATGGCTTAAATGCTAAGAAATTCTGTACTAAACAGATTTGTAGCATCAGGAATTTAGTCTTCAAAGGTTTTATTTTTTATTTCTTTAGTAGGGAAATAAAGGTTTATAATTTATATTCTGTAAATGTTACCTCATACTCCAGTTGTATTTGTTTCAATTTGTTATTTAAAAGAATGAGGTTATTCTACTTGAAAGATTTGTGTCCTTATTGATTATTTGATTAGGGGAGATGTACATTAAAGATGAATGCTGGAAGAAGGAAAAGTGATTCATACTGGATGGCTTGGTTAAGTAAGTTTTAGAAAAGTTTCAAACTTGATAAATAATGCATTGCAGCTACCTTAAAATAGCAGAAATCTAAAGTCTGCAGGAGCAGCCCAAGGCAAACCGTTACAGGCCAGGCATCAGTGGGGCCCTGATGTTACCCATGCATACATGTAATGGAGCTTGTTCTCCATTGTCATGAGTGGATTTTGTTTTGTGTGACTCCTAGCCTCCCCCTGTAGGTCTCTGCTACTGTACCCTCTTCCTGTAGGTCTCCCTGCCTGGTCCTTCTGTCCTGGAATCTTCTCAGGAGACATTGCAAAATTTCTCGATTCAGGTACTTTTTGTATGGCTGCAAGGGACATAAGTAGGAACTGCTTAAGTATGGAAAGGCAGAAGAGACTACAGGCGCTGGTTTTAACTTTAAAAGAAAATATAAAGAACCTGAGAATATGCTGAAAAAAAGTAGAGGAAAATCACTTGTTTGGGTGGGGAAAGCACAAACAGAAAAAAGGAAACCAGATGAGGTTGGTGCCTGACTTCCATGGCAGGGTCCTGATCCAGAGAATTTTCAGTTCTCTCGTGTTTTCCTGGCAGAGAAAGAGGAACAAGGCTCATTCTGCCCTAGTCAGCTCTCAGGAGGAGGCCTGGGAAGCACCGCAGCACCATACAGCCTGGGAGCGTTCCCTGTGGCTCACTCTCACTTCTGTGCCACCGCGGGAGCTGGCTGAGCCATGAGGCTGTGCAGTGTGACTCCAACCTGCTTGGCTTGCCAGCTAGGGAAGGTATACATTTAGGGCATGCTGCCTTGTGTGGTGCTTTGCACATGGTAGGTGAATTACATCGTGAGCTGACATAGGACTCTTTCATCTAAGGCTAATAAGGAGGGGAATGTACCTAAATAATATGACAGACAGCTGACAAAGCAGTAATGTTAAAAAATCAGTTTAAAGATACGTCTTTATAACGGTTCTATCTTACTATTGTATAGAAAAAAAAAATTCCATGGACAAAAAAAACCCCAAATCAATTAAACATTTTTAGTGCAATGAATTTAAAGAAAACCAAAACCAGTGATCAAGCAGAGAAGAAAATGATATAGGTGTGGAGAAAATATACATGTAATATTTACCCATGAAGGAGAAATGTTCCCCATAGACATTGTTAGTTCTTGTCTTGCACTCTGTTCATTAATATGACATAAAGCTGTTCAACAATGGTATGATTCTTATGTAAGACTAAGCTCCAGATTTGAATGGCAAAGATACAGAACATTTTTACCCCTCACAAGTTGTATTTTACTTCCTCCCCACAAGTAGTTCACAGTATTTTGCCCTAACCAAGGGGTAAGGTAACAAATGCACAATATTCTCTCTGAAAAACAGGATGTAGCAATGCATACACCTTACCTCTGAGACCTTCCTCAGCTGAATGGTTGGAAGAAGAGGGAGGAGGCAGCATTTTGATGATCATAATGTAATAGTTTGCATTTGCATAAGCTGCCTTTGAAGTACATAAGTTTTGTCATAGTTCAGTACTTTCATAAACTTAGCAAGTAAACAGCTTCATCTGCATACAAGGCATTAAGGTACTGCTTGCTTTTAGACATTTTAGGCATAAACTTAATATTCTGATTTCCTTAAAATGTAATTTTATAAAGTCATTTACTATGAGTGATTTTGAAAATACTCCTTGGCTAATTGGCTTCCTTTAGTAAGAGAGCTATGGGCAGGTGGATGAAGAAATAAAAATAGGTGAGGATTCTGCAGAAAAGTCTAACAAATATTCTTATATGGAAGCACAATTGTTTGGAATGGAAACTAAATTTTAAAGAGAATGGTTTTATGGGCAACTCAGGGTTTGTGAGGAATATGGCCATATAGCACGGGAAAGGGGATGCAGGCTGAAGAATGTTACAAGGATTAGTCAATGTTTTCCTATAAAAAATACTCCAGATGTTATAATTTCTCCAGTCTGTTTCTTGAGATTCAGTTGCTCGTTGACAATAAGCTCATTTTATTTACTAATCACAGTGGCTGTCAGAATTTGTTTAAACACCTGTACTTGTCATGCCTATGTAACAAGTATAAACATTCACACATTCTCTATATGATACTGATGAACACATGATGGTATGTTTAGTAAGAGCAAAGAAGCGTCATATAGCTTGCATTGCACAGAAATGCTTGAATATTACAGTTAAGCTTGTCAGGCATGCTATTAACATGTTCTCCAGCTAGGATTTTTAACAATTGCTTAAATATTCAAAGGGGTTGTGTGACAAACCTTTGGAGCATTCAGCCCAGGTGCTTTGTTTGGGCTCTGTTTCTGAGCTGAAGCAATACTGCTGCCTCCATGTAGAAATTTCATTTTTAGGAAAGTGCAGTGGAATCTGTGCTTGGATGCACAAAGGTGTAAGTTACTTTGCTTTTGCAAATGTTATCAGCTGCTATTAGCAATTAGCTTACAGAGGGTCTTTTTAAATGCCTAACTAGCAAAGTGATATATTGTGTGTTAAAGAAAGGGAAATTTGGAACAAATGTAGGTCATCTTTGAGCAAAATTAGCATTCAAGAAAATATGCCTGTTAGAATTTCTCAACTTTGGGAAGCCAAGCCTATAGACTTTAAAACGTGGTAAGATGCTGCCCTCTTCTGCTTATTCCAAACTCCGTTCTTTACAGAGTCCTCAGTGCCTCTGAGCAATCTTTATTCTGTGTGAAAGACACAGAGGATAAGTCAGCTGTTTAAAAACTAAAAAATAGTTTGCAAGATCACTTGAGAAGTAAGCGTATGCTTGATGTTGATACAGCATGTAGGAAGAGTACATGGGATATTTTAGCAGAAGTGTCTGATATATTTGATGCATTCTTTTAATTAGGTTAAATAAAGCAAAAATCTTTCAACTCTCTTAAACATGTAATGTGGAGGAATTAAAGGATACAGCTGGAATTCAACCTGTATGAGGGTACTCATCTGTTTGTCGGATAATTAATTTACCCATTATCCTTTGTGTCCTCTTGAGAAACCTGTCCACTGTGAAGCAGTACTGATCTGCAGAATGCTGCCAAAGAACTGAGCAGATCTGTACTATAGATTGTAGTTTGTCTGGGTATAGACGTGGTGCTTTTACTCACAGCATTAGCACTGAGTTCTAAGGGTCTGGGCTTAATGTTTTGGGTTTTGTTTGGTTTTTTTTTTCATTTAGAGAGAGCACTACTTTCATTTTCACAGGACAAATAACAGCTTTACAGCTTATAACTGCCTTTTAGCAGGAGGTTATCCTTAATAGAAATGTGCTTGTGCATTTAGTTCAACTCTCCTGTAGACAATATATCAGGCATTGAAAATTATGGGAATGAAGGCAAGAGAAGTGGTAAAATAAATTCATTTGTATTTTGTCTCTGCATTACAAATTTGGGAATTTGAATCTCTTAACAGTTTTGCCACTCAGATACAGTTCTAAAAAGGATTTCTATTAACTGTCATGTAATGGACATGGAAATACAGTGCATCGTGAAAGTGCAATGTGATGCTTTTCAGTTATTAGGAATACCTTTTCCAGAAGACAGCTTTTTCAGAACAAAGCTCAAAATAAAATTCTGACATTGGCAAAGACAGTTTCACTCCCTACCTTCAGAGATGTTTCACATTGCAAAGATTAGAATGCTTTCCCAGGGGACAGAGAATCTGTTTTTATGATAATTTTACTATTGCTAAACAACATGCGTTGTTTTTCCCTTAACTCTATATCTAAGCTTATGAGAAAGCACTTACTGCAGAAAATAATAGATTGGTAAAATTCATCTTTGAATCCAACACCATGTTTTCTTCTGCAGTACTTCCAACAAAATGGTTATGATTCACAATCCAGTCAGTGTGGCTTTTTGTAAACATGGTCTTTCCACATAGTCTGTGACATTTCTGTAATGAATCATCAGGAATGAAAAATGAGCATTGTCATAGGCTAACACTGGTAGAAGTCACTAAAGGAATAGGTTGTTATTGTGATTGCCATAAAATGGAGCTGGTTAAAGATGTCTCTGATTTAGTATATATGCTGACAAGTATATTTATTACGGTATGTCATTTCTAGGATGTTGATTCGTTAAACTGTGGAAGTTCATAGGAAGTGTAATACTTGCAGCATGAGGGAAATTTAGGTATAAAAATATTTAGTCAGTGACTCTTACCATTGTAACAGTGCTTCTCTGACTAGTGCTGTAGCAAGTATGTCTGTCCCACTTTCCAGCATTACTTCAAAGCTGATGCAGCCTCAATTTTAAATCAAGTACTTCTTTCCAGACTAACAAAAGTGTTTTGGCAGCTGTAGCTGCCAGCCCTGAATTACAAGCAAGTGTGAGAGAAATGGTAAAGGACAAGTGCTTAAACTGATGAAATTATCCCTTTGTGAAACAATGGAAATTCTTCACAACTTGTTTGCTCAGTACTGAGGTGTTGTCTTTTCATATCTATGATTCAATGAGCAACTACCTTGGAAATTACTGGGGTTTGGATGGTGTGCTTGGTAGCACTTATGGACTACTGCTTATAATCTGCTGGTCTTCTGGAGATATAAATTAATGGAATTGCTGCTTTTATGGGATTTTACTATTTGCTCAGAAGTTCTCAGGTAGGGACAAGTACTTGGGAAAAAAAAAACAAACAAGAAACCCAAAACCAAAAACTATAAACAAAACCAAACCAAAACTAAGAACATGAATGTATGTTACTCTTGGGAAAACTACTGTTTCATACAGCTAATAGAAACTTCCTGTTCAGTGAAGGGTCTTCCACCACAATTAAGAAGCTAACTGAATAGATACAGCTGAGAACATTATTTATTATGAAGCAGAAAATACCATAACTGGCAAACATATTAGGGTAACTAGTTGTGATCAGTTTTTGCATGTACAGTTGCTGGAAAGGTTGCTACAGAGGAATGCAATAGAATTGATAGGACATGCCATGCTTATTACCATGGAAATCTAGATCTCACTTTTGTAAAGCTTTAAGTTAAAAAATTGAAAGTTGCCCTAATACAAGCAGGATGAAATAACAAGTAGGTTGCTTATAGCTTTACATATATGTACTCAGCAATTGTGCAATGGGAAATTATGGAATTGAAAATGAAGATGAGTAGGGTGCAGCATAGAGGCTTCAGCATGGATCACCAGTCAACAAATTCATCAATAAGAGAAGATATTGGTAACTCTAGGATACATGAAATTTAATTATGTCCAGAGCAAGTAAGAAGGCTTCCATCACAGAAGTAATAAATAGGCAGATGTTTCTTAGCTTGCTGCTGGGTCTTAATCTCTTTTAATTCTGTTCTCTGCTCCCCTGTAAGGGAGCACAGAGAATACTAAACTCGGAACATTTCACTTCGTTTCTCTGTATATAATGACAAAAATCTCAGATCTTATTCCATGAAGTCTAGTCTCGAATATCTATTAGTGGACAGTGACATTTCACTCAAAACAAGATTTTTATAAACTCCCCTCAGCACTGATATGCCTCTTCTTCATTCAGATCAGTTATCAGAAATTACCCTGTCTTAATGTGATGTAAATAGTTTATTTTATAACACAGCAGTAATGACAAAGAGACCAAGCTCTGATTTTCTGTGTCTGCAGAGGCAACTCAGGTAGGCAGAAGAGGCTTTACCTTTCTCCTGCTGTCACAGAGTGACTTTGTACACCCTGAGCTCTCGGCTGAGTCTTTGCCTTTTCAGGTGGCAGCCAGGGATTCCAAGGATTGTCTCTGCCAGTGAACTTTCCAGTCCTTGTTGGTTGGACAGCATTTAATAACACTGTTACCTTAACCAAAGCCAAGTGCCAGCTTGTGTTCTTAAATGATAGACATTAGATAAATGTGCTGTAAGCTTAAAGTGTATTTCCGTGTATAGCTTCAAATATGTCTAAGCTGTTTACATTTGTGGTTTTGACCACAGTTTCATGACCAGTATTTCATTTCTGCGTGCAGTCTGGAAGATGCCCGTGTATAGTATTTAACCTTCAGCTCAGCCTGTTGCTGTATCACCCTGGACAACGTGGGTGGTCAGATCCAACACGGGGCGTCAGCCTCTCTGAGGCCGCCTTTTGGGACAGCTTTAATTGAAAAAGAAGGCAGCTCTACCACAGAAGCCAGCTCAGTATTTCTGCAAGGTTTTGCACAATACTGTGAGAAGATACCAGGTCTAGGCAGCGTGGGCTGTGGATAATGCACAGTGAAAATACACGTAAGATCTGTTGTCTTAGTTGATAAGGAAGTTTTGGGGAAATATTATACTATGTGAAGATACTTGGATATTGCAGTGAGGACAGCTATATAAATACTTAGATAAACGAATTTCACAAGTTCGTGAAGGCAATTGTCCAAATTTGGCAAAGTATGTGAATAGTGTGACTGTGAGCATAAAAGTAATCCCAGTATTGGTCAGTGAAGTTATTCAGTTGTTTAACTTAAGCATACCTGTAAGTGATTTCCTATTTCTTAATCTTTAAAACCTCACTCTTATGAGGACTACCTGGTGATGAAAAGTACCTCAGAGGCACTGTTTCTCTTCCCCACGTGCCTCAGGGAAATCACCATCTCAGTGGAATAGATCTGTAAAAGACCATTAGAAGTAATTTAAGGAGTGGATGCTAAAACTGCTCAGCTATGAATTCACTGAATTAAACTGGTTGATAGTGTTATAGTGGCTCTTAGAATCACCACTAAAACCAAGACATTGTTCTGGCATTAAGATTGATAGAAAGACGAGGTCCCAACCAGCTGTTTATTTGTTGATGAGGCTCATAGTGGGGACTTTGGATTGTGGAATTGAATTCAGGAATGAAATGTTTAATCAAAGTAAATCACCAGTGTTTTGAATGATTATGCTGTCATCAAGTGTCTACAAGGACGTTGTTGTCTTTTCCAAAACCTCCAAGGGAAGTAAATGAAATGTATCAGTACAGTTTAAGCCTGTGGCTACATCATACTATGAACACTCAAGGGATGTTTCAGAACATAACCACAGAAAGCATGCAGCACTTGCCAAAGCAGTGCTAATAGTCTGCCAGGGAATGTGCATCCCCACTAATATGTTGGTGACAGTAAGAAGCAGCTAATATTTCTGAGTAAGAAAAAACACAATGGTTTTAATAACCATGTTGAGTTTTACTATACCTGAGATTTTACCACGTATGATTTATTTTTTATTGTTATTTTTGCTAAGGTCAAGTACATCGCTGTATATTTATGTTGCCAAGCAGGAAAAGATACCTGCATAGGTAAAACTTAAGAGAAGCTAAAATGTTTGCAAATAAGAAAAGATTGTTTATTTTAATCTAAGTAAATATAAAGAGTTAGCTATTCCAGTATTAGCAGTAAATTTTCTTTGACTTCTTTCTGTAGAACAGAGAAAGAAATGCAGGAAAACTATGCAGAAGAAGAGAAAACCAAACCATACATTCTTTTCTTCATGCCGCTACCTAAATTCATGTTTAAATCCTGCTTGAACTTCTTATATTGGTTGATTGAGGTGCAACAAGTAGTTTTCATCCTAGAACAAGGAGATAAGTATGGGTATAAAACTGACATACATAAACTTATGGGTGTCTAGAGAAAGGTGAAAGCAATTAGGATCATTAAATGAAACCCACAAGCATCAGGTTCAAGCCAAATAAAAGGAAATAAATCAGTGCACAAGTCACTAGCAAAACCACAGAACTCCATTTCTTCATGTTAAAAATTGTGATCTTTGCCCCACTTTATACTGAGGCAAAGTCTTTATTAAAAAGCAAAAAAGGGCTAACATATGAAAACAAGTTTTATCTTTCAGAGCACAAAGTACTACGAAAATAGAATATGTATGTGAATACTGCAAGGTTACAGAAAAAAAGTGTTCTTGACATAGTTGTATCATTTTGGGTGACATAGTGTGAGGTGTCCCTGCCCATGGCTGGGGGGTTGGAACTGGATGATCTTAAGGTCCTTTCCAACCCAAACTAGTCTATGATTCTGTGATTCTGTATAAAGCAGCGCTAGTTTACAAGAAGCATTTGTTATCCTTTTCTTTGAATCTTAGGTATGTGTTAAAGACAGTTAAATATTTTGTATGTTTACATGGCTCATTTCATATTCCAGCTGCATAAACATGACACTACTGGTTAAAATTGTCACAGATTTTATCTGAGAAGCTGCAGCACTGAAAAAAAATATTTTACTTTTCTTTTTCCAGTAGAATATTCAGGTACAAATCTTAGTTCTCAGGCAAGAGAAAATGTTAATGAACCAAATCCATGGGGATAACTTGTTGTTTTCTTCTATGCAAGATTTTTCTTTTGCCTTTGGCTTCATATTTTGGGAGCATCAAATGAACTGCAGGTTAAATAAAGCTGATGTCTCCTTGTGGTGTGTTAACCTTGGCTGGCTGTCAGCCACCCACCAGCCTGCTTGCTCATTCCCCCTCCTCTGATAGGAAGAGAAAATAAGATGGAAAAAAAGCTCATGGGTAGAAATAAAGACAGAGATCACTTGTCAATCACAGTCACAGGCAAAACAGACTCAAGCTGGGGATAATTAATTTATTGACAGTCAGGATGGTGAGAAACAAAGACAAATATTCTATGTATAAATTGGAATTTCATACAGGTATAGCATATAGATGTACATATGAATGTGGAAATTGTGCTTTAAAATCAGAGCAAAAGTGTGTTTTACTTTCATTAGGAGACATGGGCAATTTATTTGTAATTTAATCTTAATGTTAGACCTGTTAATGTGAAATACATAATTTCATATTTAAATCATAAGTCACACCACCAGCAATATTTCTAGACTCTCCCTTTCCCCGTGAGTGCTTGTGCATGCTCTGTGTTGGTGAAAACATGTCACATAGATTTAATTCTGTGCTCCTGCATACAACATATGTGAAGCTGTAGAAGAGCTACAGACGTCACAGAAGTTTTGCTGTGCTTGCCCCTTCAAATGAACACATTTACGTGAACACTTTTCTGAAAAGTGTTTCTTACCTCCTTGTGTTAACATTAGCACCACATATTAACATCCCTATTTCAAATAAATCAAAATCCTATCTTTAAATTTTAGGAAAGACCTTTGAAGTGTATTGGAAAAGGCTTTACCTTTAAAAGCCTGGTATTGGTACAGACAGGCTAAAGAGGTTTTGAATTGCAGATCCCTTTAAGAAGGGATGTAAAATAGGTTTACAAGCAAAAAGAAGTTTACAATCAAACTACTATGTTTTAAGGTTTAAAAAGACCAAACAAACAAACCTCCAAACTAAACAAACAAGATCCCAAAACAGAGAGAAGAGTTAATTTAAGGATGCCAAGCCAGAAATGAAACAAATACAAAGATCAGCAAACAAATTAAACCCAAACTGCCTGACTCTGTCAGGTCCATTCATCTCTTATGATGAATCATGTTACTGAAATGAGATGATCAATATTTTCAGTATAAATACATTTTACATTTTGAAGGTGTGTGTGTTTGGTTTGTGCTCCCTAAATGTATTTTCAAGTGAGTTAAAAGGTACCAAAGAAAGCAAAGCAAAAAAAACAGCCTTCTAGATCTGTGATGTAATATAAAGTCTGTGGGGCTCCCTTAGCTGGGAGACTGACATCGAGCTTACTGTTACCAGTTTGCAGTGTTCAATTCTATACAATTGTGAAATGATAACTTCATGTTAGTGCTTAATCCATTGTAATAAAGTTCTCAGAAATGATATAATTATAGAATAACCCCCAGCATACAATACAAATTTTCATTTTGAATTGTGATTGAAGGTACCTGGCAATGCTGAAAGTCAGATGCTATAATCAGAAAGAAAGGCCAGAAAGAAAGTGTGGTGCAGTAGCGTGGGGCTGTCACGTCTGATGTGTTGATCTCTGTTGTTTTGTTGATGTCCTGACTCTTAATCTTACCCATATAATGTAGGATTGTCTTTGAAAATGTCTTCAGGTTCAAATACAAATATTGATGAAAGATGAACAGCAGTTCAAGTGAGCAAATCAGCATGAATATAAGTTCATGTATCTGCTGTTCAGGATTTCATACATAATTAGTAGCAATGTTTCAGCGTTACAGTTTATCTATAAGCAGCAGTGCAAAAAACAAAGGAACCTGATTGAATAGCAACGTGCATTTCTTTAAATGACTACGAAAGCAGTCCTGTGAGTTTCTACAACAGTGCAGTGGCTTAAACAGTTTTTATTTACATTGTTGATATAGCTGAAGACATTGACATAAGGTGTAATTTAAGACTGGAACAGCTTAGATTTGCCCATATTTGAGCAACAATATATTAAAATGGAGTAGTGGTGGTATGATGTAGTACAGAATGACTGTAGTAATGTGTCTAGTTGTGCATTGGCTTTTCTCCAGAATTTTGTTCCAATGAAAGAGCTTTTGCTTTTTCTTGGAAGCTGTGTCATTAAAGCCGTATGTTCAAAGCTTGGTTTGTATGACTTTTCTTCCTTTGCATTCCTCAATAAATATTGCTATAAAGGCTTAAGAACAAAGGGAGAGTTACAGGAAATTATCCAGGCCACCTCCTTTGCTTTTCTTCCCTCTTGTTGGAGGGTGAGAGAATACTAAACACTATTATATTATCTCTCTGTTCATTATGAACATATGAATAGAGTAATTTCCTTATTCACACATCTTTACAAATTGCTAGCTTGACTTTCTGTCATTTAAGACTACAAATGTGTTTAACAAAGAAAGTAATAGAATCATTACAATTATTACAGGCATTAGGGTAATATGAAAAACTCACTGGCTTAATTAAAAGCTGATTACACGTAAAGGTCTAGGTTGCATTAACTGGAAAGTACAAGGAGAAAGTACCCAGCAACTTCACAGCATCAATTTTAATTTTAGACGTGTAAGAAAGCTGTTACTATTTTTAGTTTATTCATATTTATGATATTTTCATTTTAGTTTATTTTCCTTATTGAAAACACCAAAACAACACAAAAACCAAACAAAAAAAAAAACCCAAACAAAACTGCCACATAAAGACTGCCCCCAGGAAAGGATGGATGTTCAGATGACTGAGCACTCTCAATGTAAATGCTGCAAAACAACAAAGCAGACACTTGATGTTAAGCACTCACATAGACCCATCAAAGTCAGTAGAATTAAGTGCTCAAAAATAAAGCATCTGTATAAGTGCTTGGCTGATTTTCCCTACAATTAAAGACTTAGCTCAGCAAGCATAGGTGTAAACTTTAAAGTTGTATGTATTTCATTAGTCTTCTAGGAGCCATAAAATTAATGAAAATTTGCCTTAGACTGAAGTTTTATTAGGTCATAGTCAAATGATGACAGATCCCAGTGGCACAGTTGCTTGAGGTCATTTTCCAACACTTCACCGAGGCAGTTCAGCCTAGAAAGGAGTATACAGACTTTTATAGAGACAGCATGTCTTACAAGACTTATCTGCTGAGCAGTACCATTCTACCTACGAAAGATAATACCAGGAGGATCAAGACCTCTTTGAGGTGACTTTGTTTATTTACTTTCCTGTAGAGGAGGTGTCATTAAGAGTTCATGTTCAATAAGAGTGTACAAGTTGCTTGGGATATGAACACAGACTGCACAGGAATTTGGATTATTTTCCTTTCCTCACAGGTTCAATATTCTAGAAGTTTGTCTTTGGGTCATTGTCGACATTCCCTTGCTAAAGACGTTCTTACGAGCATTATAGAATTCTGAATTAGATAGGAGCGTTTCTTGCACCTTATGGACAAGCCAGGCAAGCTTGTATAGCTGCTGTGTAACTAATTGTTCAACTAATGTGTGCTGCTTTTCGAGACATGGGTTTATATGTGTTTCTGCTGCTTCTCAAAGTAGGTTGTAACAGGTCAAATTACCTTCAGTAGAGGCTTATGTTACATATCCTATTTTACATTAAAATAGACACTGAAGTGTTAGTATGGAAGTGTGTTAGCTAATGAGTTGAGCTCTTTGACAGGCTTCAGCTTTTTCCAGTAAAGCATGTGTTTCGAGGGAACAAAATTTTTTGCAGTGAAGGGGACTGAATCAGTAGGAATGTTAAAAACACCTATTTCAAACACCAAGTTCCTTTCTGTAATTATTGCATCTTCAGGCCATACCTCATTCTTGAAACCTCATGGGTTTTGAAGAGCCTTCCACAGCAGCAATTAGTGGGTAACTAAAATGGATATGGACAGTCGCAGATAGCTCAGAGAAGCAAATGGAATGTTCTTGGCTGAGAAGATAATGGTTTCTGCTGCTTACTCTAGGTTGTTTCTTTCTCTTCCATGTGAGAGTGCATTCCCATTTTAAGAAACTAAGGATTACTGCATAGAGTTTTCTGCTGTAGAGGCAGCCTTCATCCCTGAAGTCCTCACAAGCAAGGAAGTAGTGGTTTAAGGCACGTAATGGACATAAGGGAAAACGTGCACTGGAGTTACAGAAATTTCTCTGCTGTAGCTGCTGTGATCTTAAAGTTTTCCTACTTTCTCTTCTTCAGTAATGCACAGCTTTCTAGCACCACTATTAATATTCAACAAAGTGATTTTTCCAAATCAACTGAACCAAATGGCCAGAACTATGAAATTTGTGTCATAAAACCTCAGAAAAGCACAAAGATGTAAGTTGCTTTTGCTACGCTTGGCCCTTTCCTCCAGAGAAGCTTTTTCCTTTTCTTTTATGTCCAGAGCTTTCTAGTGCTTTCTGCAGTTCTCAGCTGATCTGGGTAATTTTGTACATCTGGTTGTGGTGATTTTTTTTTTTTTTTTTTGATCAATTTTCTCTAAGTGAGTGCTCAAGATATTACAGTGATACAAGATTATGATCTTGTTTAGATTAAGATGTTGGTTATAAGATACATTAATTTATTTCCAAGTTTTAACGTTGATATTCTACCACTTGGTAAAGATTTTAATCCACACCTATTTTGCTTCTGCAGATGTAGCTGTTTGAAGGTCTTGTAGCAGTATCAGTCAAAATGGACTGTATAGAATCAGTAGGATCAGTCAGAGCTCGCAGCTGCAGTCTGTGGGGGTGTCATTTCCCTTTATTCATTCACCTTTCACTTAAATGGAGTAATAACAGCTTATGCTGGTGATGTGGCAGCTCAAGAACGGGGAAAATGTTATCTTTTGAAAAGCAATAGGAAATATTACTAATGTGGTAACTGAAAAGGATTTCCCACAGTTTATTTTATGTACAGATTAAGTAGCTCTTTGGTAAAATGTGTTCTGGAACATGGCGTTTTATATAATGAATGCCCACTATTTACTAGTAGTATTAACAGTGCTTAAAATTTTGCTGTCAGAGAATGCTAGCACAGTTGCAGGTATTCGGTGAACACCTGGAATATTTATTATTCCATCTCTTATAGATATATATTTTATAGGAACTTACATAAGCTGTCATTATAATCAGTGTCCATAATCTGTGATAACTAAGAAAACATCATTATTTTCTGTGGAAAAAAAGATAAAATATGCAGTTACCAAACTTGTCATTATGGAGGGGTCTACATCAACCTGCAGTATTCAGACGCTTTTGCTTTGGTCTTCTTTTGATGTTTTTTTACTTCATGTTTTTAATCTTTCCTCTCCTCAGATGTAAATACCTACAGTGTAGAAGTCACTCTCATTAGGCAAATACTTGCTAACCTGTAGTATAGGCACATAACTACTCTCCCCAGTGAGCTAGTTTTTGTTTCTATTCCTCAATTGATTACCTCTCCTGGAAATGTTGTGTACAACAGTCAATTCTGCCAAAATTCATAAGCAAGTAGCTCAGTATCGGTGTTTGGAAGAACTGCTGTTCAATGGGTTTGGCATCCGAAACAAGTAGCCATGAAAAAATTGCTTTGCAATAAGGAGAGAATGGGAAGAAATAATAGGGATAGAAAAATGAGTGCATATTTAGGGTCATCTTGAAATGTGGCTAAGCCTTTAGTAGTCCATAATGTATTTCCTATGACTTTACTCGTCATTCTATAGCTGAAGCTTTTACAAGCGAAATTCGTTGGCTTTTCAGCTTACGGAAATTAAAGGCTGGATGCTATGTGAAGAATTGTTTTTACCAGTGCCTCTGTCCAGCCTAAAATGCAGGAATGAAGTTAGTACTTCTCACAAAGCCCTCACTTGTCTTCTCTACTGCTTCTTATTCTCACAGACTCTAAATAATACGTACAATTCTTCTACCTGTTATAGTGACAGCTGCCTGACTGTTGCTTTTTGGGGAGGGAGGGTTGAGAGGGGCAGGTCAGATATAAATTTTGGTCAAACAATATGCAAGATAGCAGCTACTGGGCAAGTTCTTTAGAACTGCAGGGTGCTAAATAGTCAAATTCTTTCAACACAAGGAAGAGCCATATATGTTTGATATATTTTTTGTCTTTTCTCAGCGCCCATCTGCGGCTGCCTGTTAGAGACAGAATGACACAAAGCCTTGGTCAGGTCTAAGAAAGCTCTTCCTATGTTCTTACACTAGATTCCATAGATGACAATTTCATGCCTTTTAATAGAAAACCTTTCAGAGCCTAGAGTCTTCTTTCTATTTCAAGGTAAGATTTCCAGGCAGAGGATGTTCTTTCTTACTTTTCTATTTTTTCATTTCAGGGAGGACTTAGAGCAGTTTTCAGTGCCTAAGGGGGCTGACAAGAATGCTAGAGAGAGGGATTTCTTTTTTTTTTTTACAAGGGCATATAGGGACAGGACAAGGGGAAATGGCTTTAACCTGACAGAGGGGGTATTTAGATTAGACATGAGGAAAAAGTTCTTTGTGAGGGTGCTGAGGCACTGGCACAGGTTGCCCAGAGAAGCTGTGGCTGCCCCATCCCTGGCAGTGTTCAAAGCCAGGTCTGACAGGGCTTGAGCAACCTGGTCTAGTGGAAGGTGTCCCTGCCCATGGCAGCGAATTTTGGAACAGGATGAGCTTTAAGGTCTCTTCAACCCAAACCATTCTGTGACTTTTTTGTTGTGACTTTGTTGGACACTTCATACTACATTAGAAAGAAAGTTAATAACAGATGAGAAAAAAACCTTCTTATATGCAGGTGACAGTGTTCCCTGCACACTTGGACATCTTACTTAGGAAATTCTTAATAAAAAATCTGAAAATTCTCCAGATTACTTTTACCTTAATAAAGGTCTCTGCCTACTGCTGTTTAGGTTGTAACTCTGTGTGTGTGTGTGTGTGTGTGTATTGGCCAAAACCACATTTTTAAGCAGAGTTCTCATATCACTGTGGCAGACTGTAGAAAACCTAAATAACTCAATTGACTGATACGACTTCTTCTCCAGAGGAGATTTAATGAACTGGTCTATTCTAAATCCAAGTCTCTTCTGGAAGTAGAACAATATCAATGCAGTCTAACTGAATTCTAGAATAAATATACAAAATTCTGTAGATTAAAATTATATCCTTTTAATGGTTATTACATTTGTGTGTAGATATAAACTGAACTAAGTGGGAAGGGGGACAAATACAAAATAAATTAATGTACAGAAAAGCAACAGTACTTTTGTTTCCACTAAATGCCCCACGTGTTTGATGCTAGGCACTCTGTTGTAGCTGTGAACTACGTTTAATGGCTTAGGAAGTAAAATGTGTTTAAATATTATGGTGATAAAATCTATCTAATAAACCAGCTGTATTTTTGGCAGTATTATTTTTTATGATTTCAGTAAAAATAAATGGAAATACAGAAATAATAAATGAGCAAGCGATGGTTTAATCACTTTGTAAGTCGCTAGAATGATCTTTGAATAAAGATCATTTCACTAATTCAGCTGTATCAGCTATTGTAGGGAAATTACAGTGCTGCTGATCAAGCGCCTCTGAGAGTCCTCCTGCTCCCCCTCCAATTCCTCCGCATATGAAATCTTCTAAATGTCTTTACTTGCATAACCTTCTGAACAAGTGGTGCTGCTTGTGTCGTGTTTCAACTCTAACCACTAGCAGACAGTCTGAAACTGTCATGATCACAGAAGGCAGAGGTGGTGCTGAGGACCGTAAGAGGTGGGAACGTGTAGGGAAGGATGAGGGATCAGGGGCTATCCCATGGATAGTGTGTGTGAAGACTGAAAGGAGTTCAAGTAGTGAAAATGCATCCTCAGGAAATCTGAACTTTGTTTTTTTTACCAGTCTGTTTCTGGAGCTTTGGGAGAGCAAAAAGGCTATACTGTAATTTTGCAAAGCTACATGAGCAATACTGTGCCACCAGGGAAATAAGAGACCCACAAAACAGCGAGCATGCCTGCAGCTACTGGTCACTCTGGATCAAAGGCACTGGTGCAAGTACTGAAGAGGGAAATGGGAAAAGTCATACAGTCTCTGGTTTGAAAACAGCCCTGGTGGCAAAGATATCTACTCAACAGTCCCGTGTGCCTTTCATATTCTCTAAGACACGGCTTTATAGTGGTTGGTGTTGACAAGAGGGATTTATTTAAACTGAAGAGTCCATGAACACAGACTCAAACTCTGCTGTTGGAAGTCCCCGTGCACTGGGCTGGAGGAAGAAGTCGGGGATGAGGAGCAGCTGAGCCGTGGCTGCAGCCAAATGCACCTTATCCCCAGGCCACATTCAGGTCAGGGTCAGGAGCGCATATGGTGGTGAATGCTCCCCAGGTTGGTGTAAGGTGGATATATCCCTGTGAGGATTGAGGGAAATCATGCAGTGCCTGACCCTTTCCTGGGTAATGTTACAGTTCTTGTCATGAACTAGATCTGTCTTTGTCAGGAAAAAGGTCTCAAAGTATGCTTTTTAAAAACCAGAACAGAACACTGCCCCAGACAACCCCAAACCAACCCCCAACCTAACTTCCCTCCCTCCAAGAAACCCCCAGAAAAAATAAAGCCACATTTTTGAACTAAAATGTCTAGAGAAATGCTGATATAACTGCAGGTGTCAGTATCAGTCATACAGGTTTTGTGGTGTCCCATTTTCAAGTTCATATATGGCCTTTTCCAACCAGTATCTTTTCCAGTAGATATATATTTTCTAGGTGTAAAATGTCTGACATTCACTTCTTGACACCAGTCAGAATTATTTCAGTTTTCTAAGTTATTTCCTTCTACTCTTTCTGGTATCTCTCTGTTTAAGCCAGCTGTTCTGAGCACACTGTCTTTTTACTTTACCTTATCATGTTTACTGTGAATATTGCAGGGGTTTGTTTGTTTTTAACATAGCTGCATTTTTCCAACAGAGCTGTCACACTGCCTTGTACTGATAGATACCCTGACATGCTAAAGTGTCCACCCTGTTCTGTAGGCTGACATTTCTGTGCAACTGAATGCAAATTCATGGATAATATTAGCATCAGTGCTAAGGAAAGGGATATCTAAAATCTAGGTCTCTGCTAGTAGACGTAGCAGCAGTAGTGCTGATAGGCCTGGCAGGAGACCTTTAAAATTACTTTTTGTCATCTATGAATCACTCTTTATTTGGAAAACAGGGGCCTAGAATGCAAGATCTGGATTCTTTATATATATATATATATATATATATATATATATATAAATAATATATGTATATAAGATTTGTCTTTTTAAGGAATTAATTTTCATTTATTATAGCAATGGTATGTTTCCTCATTAACCTGTGACTTTATACCTCCAATATTGTCTAATAATCGTTATTATTTACCATGAATGTGATAGTATATACAGTGTTTGGGGGGGGCAGGACAGATGAACAGGACATGGACAGGCAGTATGTTTGATGAAAATTCTTCTCTCACAGAGGCAAAAAGAACAAAAACGCATTTTCTTTACCAAAGCTAAATTATTGTCAGCTAATTTTGGTTTTGTGACAAGTCAAAATTGTTCTGTCTATGAAACACATTGAAAGTAGCTGGGAGACAATAAAATGGCAGGTTAATGTTTGAGGGAAAATGTCATCCATATAAAACAAAGCATGCAAATGGGAATAATTGCATCTGAGGCTTTAGTAAATCAAATTCATAAAAGGTCATATTGCAGAAATTCTGAATACAGGTCTATATCTCATCAGATTCTCAGCATAAGAAATAATATAAAATAAAAGGTAACACTTTCCTTATATAACTCACTTATATGTAGCTCACTGAAAAATACACAAGAGCTATTTAGAGGAGCAGAATTTTTGACCGCCTGGTCAGGAATCCAGACTAGTTTTGCAAGGCAAAGGATGTAGAAAATGGTGTTACTGAAGACTAGTTAGCCTCTTAGTTTGTGAAGTCTGTAAATATGAATTTTTCTGTCTGTCTTTGGTGACAGACTGTATTTTCTGGAAGTACAGTCTTGACATATTAAATGTTTGGGTCCAATTGAGAGAAAGCCACTGGGCCTTGGAATAAGGTGGAGATGTGGGTTAACTTCTGACCTAACTTGTGAGGAAGCCCAGTGAAACGGATGCATGGACTGGAAAGGAAAGCATAGGAAAGAGACTGCAGCAGAACATCCAATTTAGGAAAAAAGACCATTGATGGGTCATCTTAATCGTGTTCTTAAGAGGCACTCAGGTTAGATTTTGGATGCTTTTTTAAATCCCAAAGAGAGAAGCCTGAAAATCGAGGGCCTTCAGAATTTTAGTGTAGAAACATTAAAAATTGTGATTGTACTTTTCCTTATTTAAAATATTTCTTTCTACAGAAAAGATTATGTAGTTACTAGTATGTTATTCACTGTCTTCAGTTTTTAATATACAGAACAGGAAAATTAAAGGGAGAAGGGGATAAAAGCTGAAACCATGTAATTAATTCTTTACTTTCTCAATTAGGATAAATCCAATAATGTAAAATACCAAAGTCATAATTATAGTTAATGGTATAGCTGTGGAATGACTTCACTTCCACATTTTCTCATTAAGAATTGACAATCATTTAAGAAATAAGTGGCACTTAAGATAGAAACAGCTGGAGCTGTCATCACCTCTTTCCTTTGTGTTAGCTGTCAGCTGGTCAAATTCTTATTTATGTTTCTCCACTTCTTATGACTATGAAACAGTGTCTGGTGGCCAGTTGTGCCTTTAAGAGTGGTGTTTAAAAAAACCCAAATAAATAAAAGGCTTTGCAAAAGATAGTATGTCTTTAGGATTGGGAAAAGAGTGTGTGAGTGTGAAGGGAACATCTCCTGAGCAGCTACGTTAGCTTTCACAGGACACAGAAAACTGTTAGGTTCTTCAGGTCAAGTCTCAGTTCCCATCTCCATGAAAAGAATGCTATAAGTTGCTATATTATACCAGGTAATATTATTTATCTATTCTTTTTTTATTATCATTTTTCCTTTTTCCAGTTGTAAAACAGTTTGGTTAAAGTTTTCGTGGCTTGTGAGAGCTTGGGTATTCTATAGTTATGGAATTTCAGTGAACACTCTGCTGTGAATAAAACAACTAATATTTTCATTAATACAGCACCATTTATTTAACAAGTATCTTAAGAATAAGCATCTCCTCGTTACAGGGAGGATAGCTTCCGGATGCTGGTTTCAAGTTTTTAAAGTGAACAAGAGTGAAAATGCCATAGATTAGGCATTCTGTAGTGCCAAGCTAAATGAACTAAATGAGTGAACCTATTCAGTGACAAATCTGACAAGTGCAGAAAAATTCATTGTTAGTCACTGATCCTTCTCACAACCCTGAATCTGTTCATCGCTCAAACAACTCAAGGCACTGTGGAACATCTGAGGGAATGGAGGAGATTGGGTTTGTTTAGTGGGGTTTTTCAGGACCTTTCAAGCTCAGAATGATATGGTATATTAACTTTTTTCTGTTACCATTAATCTGTTCACATTCTTTCCATATCTTCTATGTTGTTCATTTATTTCTTGAGATAAATGCTGAATGGGACAGTGCAAATAACAGGTATTTGGGGAAGGTAGGTTTAGACAATATTGACTGGATAAACAAGAAGCAGAAAAGGGATCTGGGTTGATACCTACACATTGCCTATGACTACAGCATAGATGCCCACAACATACCAAGTTTGTGGTGATTTAGTGGGTGTACAGTTAGCAATCCCTAATCTGTTCTATAGGTTAATATTCTAGCCTACTGTACGTGTGTGCCTGTGTGTGTATATGTATCTTTATACATATACTCACCTAGTAATCAGTATATGGGCTTACAAGGTTGGATGGTAATCTGCTGTTGCTAAAACATGTAGCATAATCCCAACAGTTTTAACATGCTGCTATGTAAAGGGGAAAGATAGCATTATATGCTGAGATTCTGCAGTAAATTACTGTCCCAGGACAGTACTTTAGACATTTCTCATCTGTTAGAGGAGCCGATTGGATTGAAGCACATCAGCAGTGCCTCATCATGTTGTAGATCTCGTCAACATATAAAACCAGCATGCACATCGATGTGTTATATATATGCCTCTTTTGGTTTATCTGTAGCTATTTCAGTAAAAATCCGATGCAGATGTGGTTTGCTAATTCCTCTAGAAATGTTAGCTAACTTCTTAAAGACCTCAGAATTGCCTCTTACATATATATGTTCCATATAATTATGCATATTGCATCAGGAGGCATTTCTGAGGCCAAATTATAGAAAAATGAAAAATCTGCCTTTTTTTTTTTTTTTTTTTTTTTTGTACCACCTGAAGCTGTCCGGAATTGCACAAAAGCTATTTAAAATAAAATTGTTGTATTTTTAACTTAGAGAGAGCTAGAACTGTGATTTCCCCAGACACCCATAAACTGCATAGATTTTCATTACTTTTTTTTAACCTTCCTTCGGGTCTTTTGTACTACTCCACTTTCAGTGTGTTGATGCTCAGCTTTTTTTAAAAGGCTATATCTGAATAAATACAAGCTAATAAAGGCAGGGTGCAGTGGGACTTGTTGGGTCATAGAGCTCAGTTCCCTGCAATTGGAGGCAACCAGATCATAGAAATACATTCATAAATTGTGCTTGTTTTCAAGGTTTTGGCCATTGTTTTTACCCTACTTCTGTTGTTAATTTGTTAACATTCTTAAACCCTTACTGCTTGGAACTGTTTACCGGTCTGCACTAACAAACAGCCAGGTTTTGTACATGAGTCTTTCTTTGTTTGATTACTTCAAGTTAAGGTAAAAGAAAAAAATACATATTCAACTTCCAGCTTTTATTTAGGGAAATTGCACTTTTTAAAAACTATCCAAGATAGAAAATATTTGCAATTATCTGCTGTGATTAAAAATCACTTTATTGTGATGATTAGTGGCCATAACGTTAAGGTGTGACTGGTCTTTTGTCAACAGGAAATTAATATTTTACTGTCTGACTGGCATAATTGTCAGGATTGTGTTTGTGAGATTTAGTAAATTCCCCAGACATAGTGTAAAAGTTACCAGTGGAAAACAGGTGAAGTGCATCTTGCTTTATCTAGCATGCATTAATAAGAAGCATGATGGAAAAGGCCCCAAAGTAAAAAAGGTAGTAATAGAGCCACCAAACTTCCATGTAAAACTATGTTAATTTAAGGGTCCTATCTCAGGAAAGATTTACGTTTGGTCCCTGCAATCCCCATGTATAAATTTCTACATGGGTGGGGAAAAAGGTGTTTTATCTTCTTACAACGTTGTAATCGTAGTCAAATCTCAGCACAGCAGTGAGTTTTGCACTTTAAAGCATTCCTTTTTCTCCCCATGGGTCACAGAGTGAAGTTTCCATAAATCGGTAATGTTCATATACAGTTTACTCATATATATCTCACACAACTGAGTTAAATTTCCTTGGTTTAACCAGTAGCTCTCCTTTCCTTTCTAGTTTGTACTTTTTTTATATCAATTTTGTATCTCATAAGTAATTTATAGGCCTTTCAAGGTTAAATGCACATTGGGATGCAATATAAGTGATTTCAACTTACCCTTTTAGTCCATAGGAAAAAATGAAACAGTTTCTAAAACAGTAGATTAGGAATATATTGTGAAACCAGATGTGTATTATGTCTGCTTAGAAAGTTTAGCAGAGTATTTTTCATAACTGATACATAAGTCCTAATAATTGCAATGAAGAAAAGAATATTTCAGTGAAAAATACTTTCAAGATTGTAAACCTTCAGGGATTTAATCTTTCATCCTCAAAACTTCATTACTGTAAAGATACTAACTTTGTGAAGAGTTTGATATATAAAAGAATTACCATTCTGACAAAGAACCTTAAAAAACTCACAAGAATTTCTGATGAAAGCATGTTAAAACATTTGATGCAGATAAATAATACACATGCATATTCATGTTTAAAATTAGTGCAAAGTTTGATAAGACAGCAGTGAAAACAAATAGCTAATTCAAGATAAGATTACTTAGGCAAAAGAAAAATAAACTTCAGGGTGAAATGAATACAGTAACGTAAACATAATACAGATCTACTGGGGAATATCTGTAGGGTCAGTAGCAATAAATACAGTTACCATCTATTTATTTCTTAATCTCCCAGATCTGATTTCTTGAGATATTTGACCATTATTATCTATACCTTTTACCTGTATTTTGTCATCATGGCTATGAAAGGTCTGTCTTTGAACAGAAATAATATGCCTTCTATCAAAGTGAAAGATGCTAACATTTGTCGTCATTATCCTCTTGACTATCTTGTCATCATGTTCTCTAGAAACACAACCTTTTTATTCTCATCTTAATTACAGTCGAGATGCAAATTCTGCATTAACTTTCACAGTGAGAATCTTTTTATGAGAGAGGCAACATGTTTTTATGTGTTTGTAATCAAACCGGGACTGTGGATACTTTCATCTGCATGTTCTGAAATGCAAAACACAAATAATTCCTCATGCATCATCAAGAGAAATTGAAGACTAAGTAGTCTGTAAAGCAATAATTCCTCCTATTCCTCCTTCCTCCATAAATTCATATTCTTATGTCCTGTATTATTAGCTTCTTTTATGATGTAACCTGGAAAAAATGCTATTAAAACATCTCTTGCCAACATCCCCAAATTCAGTATGTCCTCAGGGAGCAGTGGATGGAAATGGAAAGCACCAATACTACTATGTAAATTCTTCAGTTGGAAAGTTCTTCGATGTACTACATTCATTAGTCTGGCTCATCTGCCCTTGATACATGCAAGTGAATTGCTGCTGTAAATAAGAGCACCTTCTGATGAACAATACCAATTTAAAGTAGTCATTACTCTAAGTAATAACTTAAATTAGTCATCAGCTGTAATGTGATCCTGGATTTTTTTTTGTGAATTGAAAGGTCATATGCAGCAGAAGCGGTTAGACCTCTAGTAGGTGGATTAGTACTGATACCAATCTTTGTGTTGAATATTACTCCTTTGAGTACTAGCTCTCTACTTGTAAGTACTATTCATAGCTGATGACGAAAAAACAAATGCAGTAGCATATGTACTGATCACATACATTGCTATTACCAGTGATGTTTATATGCATGGAATTGAATAAATTACAGTAGCACAATTTGGCATATGGCACAGAACATTTAGATATGATTTGAAGATCTGGATCTTCTGTAGGTAAGCAGTGTGTCATGCACAGTCTTCTAAGCTTCTGAATGTGTTGCTGAGCTTGGTCCTTTAAAATAATTGTCTTTATTCAGTATTTGCATCTGATTCAAAGCAACTGTTCCTTATAATTTAGCCTTTTACCACTTGCCTAAAGAGCTACCCCTGAGCTAGCATGAAGCTCAAACAGCTCTTTATGTTCCTCTATTTGTGATATTTAGACTTGCAGGGGGAGGGAAAAGACAATAAAAGTGCAAGTTTCAAAGCTCAACTGCTTCATATCAAACCATTGACATTTTTCAAACATATCTTTCTTGCTTAAAAATTATACCCTATAACAATACTTTGGTTTAGAATAGATGCAATATTATATAGTGCTATGACTGTTCAGTCGCAATTCAGTTCTACTGAGGAAATATATTGACTGGTATTGCAGTAAGATGAGCTCTATCAGAAACAGCAGTTTATAGTATCTCAGAGGAAGATCTATGATTTACCATTCTCGTAGTTTCATCAAAATCAGGATTGTTCAGCTGTAACAACAGGGGTAACAGGCAGTTGTTCATGCACATGTTCCTTGTTTGTGGTAGCTGAAAAACACAGAACCCTGTATTCTTAATTTTCCCTTACATAAATTTACACATAAATCAGTATACATAGAAATACAGTTAATAAAACTTAATCTGATGCTTTTCTCTAAGCTAATATGCCTATAAAATAGATTATCTAGGATATTTTGAGAGTCTTCATTAAAGGCCCAAGGAAACTAAGTGAATCTGGGTTACTGTCATTACGCAAAACTGAAACAACCAAGAATTTTCAAGAATCACTTACTGTTACTTTTATTATATTGATACACAAATGCCTGCAAAGCACATGAAATCCAGTATAGGAGCTGTGAAGCATTTCTTACTTCTGCATAAATAAATGTCTGGTTTTCCCTCTTCTCTGCCTCTTGTGCTTCCAAGCATATAGCAACATTTATTGGGCAGAAGGGATATCTCTGGATCTTGCTCTATAACTTGAAGGAAATAGCTATATCACATTTCTTCACTTGTCTAGAGGGCTCAGTTCTCTAGATTACTACCAAATACTGGCCTGTCAATGTCATCATCAGTTCTAACAGAGTTGATCGGCTCAATTTTCTCACCTGTAAATTAAAAAAAAAAAAAAAGAAACCACTGTAAAAAACCTCATTTATACATTCATTTCATGCAGGAATGCTCATCATATGCCAGTCTGAACTCTAATGATCTTTTCTGTATAATTTACAAAATACTGTGCTTTGTTCCACGTGCTTTATAGAACAAATTGCAGTTGCAGCAGCCTCTCAGTGCCAGAATTGCACCTTTAACCTTCTTTTCTGCTATCATAAAATCAAGAAAATGTCAATGTTTTGAGAAAATAGAGAAGTCAACAATTAAACAACTTCAGCTTTAGATATATTCTTTATCAATAGCACACAGGCATAGAGACCTTGAAGGACTGGCAGATATTGTCTGTATGGCTTTGCCATTACTTTATTTGCATGTGGAGCTCCCATGGAAGGTGAGCTGCTTTCCAGTGTGAATGGGGTAACGCATAAAACCATGAGAGTTTTAGGTCAAAGATGTCATGCAATACTAGAGCTATGTGAAAAGTTTTATATCTAGGGAAAGAATGTAAACCATCTAAAGACTGTTTGTTAGCTGCCCAAACCCTTCCTACTCCATGTTGCTTAGCAGTTTAATATAGAAAATACCCATCAACAAGATTACAAAGAAAACCACTTTATGCTGCTTCATAAGAATACAGTTTTTATAGTATTGCCACACTTTTTGTTAACCAATATACATGCATTTTTTTTTAGAGATAAATTCTATCTGTACAATGGTTTTTGTTTTAGCATCTAGGTTTTGAATAGCTGAGCATTCCTTACTGTCTATAGGCTAAGATTATGGATAGAACATTAAAAAGAACAGTATCTGTGCATGCTTTGCCAAATCGGTCTTCAAGAAAATTAGTCTTCATCTAGTACCTTCTAGGTTGATTTTAAATTTTCAGTTCAATACCAGGAGTTGAACTCAGCCCTGTAACTGGTAAACTGCATTTAAGAGCAAAACTTCACTCCCTGGTTTATTATGCCGCAATGAAATCAGTAAGATCTTGTCTGAGAGTGGCGTGGTAATAGATATTTTCTCTTGGAGAAAAGTTGCTAAACATGTTTTCATAGGTTTTGCAGGTCTTTGGAATGACCTCAGAGGGCAGTTCAAAAGGTCTCTGCATAACAAAGAGTGTGTTTAAATACACATATATCTTTTTTTTTGTACAATGCTGCTGTCATTTATTTCTAAGTACTCTTAGACTTAAATTGTTCTTTCACATCCCATTGCAAACAATGTGTTCTGTTGCTAACCTTTTTTATAATGACAAAGCGCAAGGTGGTTCTCATGAAGATTCCTGTATTGATTGGATTGTTTTCAACTGATACCAAGTTTCGTGTGTAAAAGGGAACTCAAAAAGTAAGAGCCAAACCATTTCATAAGTGTATTTATGTAATTATGAGCTACATTACTAAAGTTTTTTTTTGGCATTTCTTCAGGTTAGTGTCTGAACAGCAATTTTCAAGAACTGTTCTATGTACTATTTTAGCAGTTTGATAACTATTGGAGTTCTTTATTTTTTAGAGAATGAAAATAATGTTTTCCATAGGTATTTGGCAAAGGAATTAATTCAGTCCTCTAAGACTTAATTGTATCATTTACTGCCTTTTTCAGCGAGTCATTTGCTGGACAGTTAAAATTACTCTGGCATTTAATGAATCTTTGTGCAAAGACTGCTTTTCTCCTTGTCATGGCTAAGTGGAGTTGTACTTTCTGTAGTCCAGATTTACTGTTGCTTTCATTAGGTACGTGAATTTTAGCCAACTGAAGTAAGAATGGGGTTTTAACAGACTACTTCTGAGTGTTTAGAAATTATTTCTAGATATAAATTTCAATGAAAACATAATATTCTCATTGCTTTGTCTTTGTAATATTTGGGTGTTGCATTTATATTTTTCTGAAGTATAAATCAAAGGAGTTCTGCTTCGTGCATTCCTGTTGACCCATGGGTTTGTCAGGGCAGCTGCTGTTTCACTTTTTAGGGGTTTTTTAAAGAATTTGATCCAGGAGCTTACAAGAGAAAGAGGGTCTCTCACTTCGTCTTCTCTGTGTCTCTAGTTGCCTTCAGAGCAACCATCCTCCTCCTCTTCATGTAGTTTTATACTACAGGGAAACCTTCTAAGTGTCCCTTGGCCCTGCCAAGTCTGAGATTCTGCTGAGACACACATGAACTCTTTGTCAATCACAAAGGCACTCACTGAAACCTGTATCTGTGACCAGTATCATCCTCTGCTCCTTAAAATACTTTGGCCTGTTACACTCGGACTCTTTCCCAGGTTTGCTGCTTGTGCCCATGGGGGCAGCGGAGAAGCTAGGGCTGGGCGCGCTATGGCAGCAGCGCTTTCAGGGCTGTCCAGATACAGAGTTTCCTACAAGTAGTAAGAGCTATATGAAGTTACGGAAAAGGAAAACCAATTTGGGAATCCCCTTACAATGCTCCTAAATGACATATATCTCATAAAGAAATCCCAGCTGTGACATTTTATCATAACAGAGGAAGTAATACCCTGATTTAAAAGCTTTATCTTGTTGCCAACTCTGCAGTAAAGACAGGCTGCAGCCCTTCTGTTGTGTTACAAAATATTTTCAAGTCAACCTCAAATACTGAATAGCCTTTCCCAAGTGTATCCTATCGAGGAGCCTCTTTTTTCTAAGTTTTCCAAATCTTTTGTCATTTTAGTGTATAAAAATGGTTTAGGTGTCACTTCTGAAGAAGAAACCAAAAATGTTATACAACCTCTCACTGTGATCAACTCCTTTCCCACAGGTATATTTCACCTCAGATGTATTAATAAATATAATAATAGTTCATATATATATATGTAGCTATATATATATTTATATTTATATATAATATTATATAACAACAGTTCATCACCTTTGAAGGTGAAGGAAATAGGTGGATCATGCAACGCCCTTGTCTTGACGGCAATTTTCTGAGTCAAGAGAAGCGTATCAGAGCTGGAAAAGCAGAGAAATACCCATTGAGAACTACAGGGGCTTTGCCAGGCCGTACAAAGATGCAATTAGAAAAGCAAAAGCTCAGCTTAAATTGCAGTTGGCCAGAGGTGTCAAAAACTACAAGAAAGGGCTCTTCAGGTAAGTAAACAACAAGCAGAAACAGAAGGAAAGTATCGACCTGCTGTTGAGCAGGAGAGGTGAACATGTCACCAGCAACACGAAAGGTAGAGGCTCTCAACACTTTCTTCACCTTTGTATTTACCTGCACTGCTGAGGCCCACGCCTTGGGAACAAAAATCCAGGTTGATGCAAACACAGACCCACCAACAGTTAAGGAAAAGTTGGTATGTTGAACTAGTAGAGGAGCTTGACCCTTACAAATCAATGGGTGCTACCAATGTCCACTTGAGGTTGCCTGAAAGCTGGCTGACGTCATTGCGAGGCCACTTCCCGTAACCTTCAAAAAGTTGTGGAGATCAGATAGCGTCCCAGAAGACTGGAAAGAAGGCTAATGTCACCCCCATTTATGAGAAGGATCTGGGAAATTATAGGCCCATCAGTCAAAAATTGTCCTCAACAAGCCTAATCATCTTCTAGGACAAAGTAACCTGCTTGGTTGATGTGGGCTGAGCAGTGGAATACTTAAATTTATCCAAGGCTTTTGATACGGTTTCCCACAGCCTCCTCCTGGAGAAACTGTTTAATTATGGTTTTGACAAGTGGTCTGGGCTGGCTGACGGACCCCACCTAAAAGGTGGTGGTGAATAGCTCCTTTTCAGACTTGCAACATGTCACATATGGGGTCCCCCAGGGATCTATATTAGGCCTGAAACCATTTAATCTGTAAGATGGGATCAAATGTACCCTGATGACTTTTGTCAGTAATATCAAACTGAGTGGGGAAATAGGCACTTTGAAAGGGAGATCCACTCTGCAGGAAGACCTGGATAGGCTGAAACAGTGGGCTAGCAAGAACCTTATGAACTACAGCAAGGACAAGTGTAAGGTCTTGCACCTGGTTAAACACAATCCAGGAGTGCAGCACAGGCTGTGATCTGGCCAGGTGGGAAGCAGATCTGTGGAAAGGGACCTGGGGTCCTTGTGAGCACAAGCTCAATAGCAGTGAGCAGTATGTAGCTGTAGCAAAGGAAGCCAACAGGATGCTGTGTTACATATTAAGGGCAGCACCAGCAGAAATAAAGATGGCATCCTACTTAGCATTTCTCAGGCCACACCTGGAATACTGGGTTGAGTTTTGCTCCCTGCTGTGCAAAAAGGGACGTGGACAGCCTGGAAAGGGTCTGAAGAAGGGCCACAAAGATGCTCAAAGGTCTGGGCAGCCATGTAAGGAAAGGGCGAGGGAGCTGGTCTTGTTCAGCTTTGAGAAAAGCAAAACTGGGGAGACCTTGCCAGTGTATTCCAGTATCTGCCTGTGATTCAGGCACTCTCCATGTTATCTTCTTTGTTCAGAAGAAACATCATAAAAGATTGATCATATCTATTTTGAGTCCAGATACCTTTTTAAGGAAACTAAAAATAATTTTAGTGAAGTATTCACAGTATTTCTATATACAAAAATAATAAAATAGGGGCAAACCCCCCCGCTTTATTTTGTAATAGATGTTTTTAAAATCATTCTATTCTAACATATTTTTCCTCTCTCTTCTTGATGAAGTCAGAAAATACGCCAGATTCTTGAGATAATACTTACTAAAAAGTTGCATAACCAAATAGCTAAACCCCAGCAGGAAAATTCAGTTCTTTAGGGACTCATATTGTCGATACTTTCAATGTAGGAATTAATATATCTGGTTACAAGGATTCTAGCTCTGTATTTTTCTGAGGTATAACATTGGTTATTAATAGAATTCATCAATTTATAGACTTTGAGTCACTGTGGAAATGGTCTTGTCTTTCCTTCTCTATTTTAAAATATCCATCTTATAAATCATCCTCCTTTGCCACTTTATCTACTCTTAAATTTTCAAATATGCAAATTATCTGCTAATTTGTAACCATAAAAAGCATTTTATTGTTTCACTTACCTGCCCTGAGAAAATTTGCCCCACTCTTGAGTTACATGACCTTTAGATTCTTTTGCAAATAGTGAAGCAGGTAGTTGTTTAATTCAGGCTTTTAGTCAAATCTAGCTCATCAGTCTGTATGTATTCTTGAACTTCAGTCTTAATGTTGATTGAACCTGGTGCTGTTATTGATTTAACAATGTAAATTTCCAGAGAGAGTCTGTACTTAACTGCATAAATAGAGTACAGGGAGATACCATCCCGTTTTCTAACCATTTGTCTGGGCATTTGATTGCAAAAAATTATATTCTATATTAGACACGAAACTAAGGGAGCTTTTATAAATTCAAGTACCAAATACGCTTCTGAAAGCAGGAGTGTGCTTAAAGATAGACATATGCTTAACTGTAATGTTTTCCATCTTTCTCCTAAACTCTAACAGTCCATTTCCCTTTGCACATTTTTAGAGAGACTGCAGTTCTGCCTCTTAATAGTGGAAGTGACCCCTGTGAAAGAGGTCACAGAACTCATGTATCCATCTAACTCCAGTATATGTCTACAAATACTACTTCCATATGGAGACTGACTGTTTCAAATGGTACTGAAATTCCTTATTGACCAGTGATTTATTGGGTGGAGAACTGGGCTTTCAGTTCTTGAGAATGAAATCAGAAGTGATTGTAAGGCTTGAAAGAATAAACCGACATAGCCAGAGATTTTTTTTTTCTGTAACATACTCAGTCATGTCCCTTATGTGCATGGCTTTTAGTCAGTAGTATAGCACAATATGTTGTAAGCTAATAGCAGTATAATATTTCATGAGCAAGGTGTGTTTGAAGCCAATTTGTAAACTCTGCAAGTCTTTTTACATTTACAGAAAAGGCATAAGCCAAGCTGTGATGATTTAGATAAAGCTCCTTGGTACTGAATCAGCTCAATGGCACTGCAGCACATTTTGATTAAAGCTATATTTATAAATTAAATGGTTTGGAAAATTCAAAGCCATCTTTATCTTTTTTTTCTTTTCCACTTTTTCTATTCATTTTCATTTTTACCATGCTGCTTGTCATCTAGCCTATCTAGGAAAGATCTTATTATTGGATTATATTCTGCTTTCTTAAGGTCTTTTGCGGAAAAAATTCTTCACTTATAAGAAAAATCAGTATGTGACCAAGATAAGGTGATAAACACTGTTACTAGGAGATAAATTATTTACAGATCCAATTTTTTCTCTAAAGGGTAGTGGTAAGAAAAGTGCTCAGGTTACTGGTAGGATACTAGGTGGCAAGGTGTCGTATTGCACCTATGCCATGGTGATGTTGCACTGGCCTTTGAAGGATGTGAAGTTTACAGTGTTATTTCTGTTCCTGCTATCAGTAAGCATGAGCATCACCTCTAAGGGTGGCTTGTGCCTTAGATAGCTACACAGTTGTATATACATATATCTGATTATAAAAAAGATCTATGTAACTGAAAGAAGACAGATTAAAACAGAGAAAAAAAAAAAGATGAGATGTATAATAGCATCTTAAAGTTAGATAATCTGTGTAGTGAGACACAGCAACATCTGTTTCAAAAATAGAATTGTAATGCCCTTCCAAAAATCTGTTGACCTTACTCAAGCCATGTACCTTATGTCAGCCAAATCTGTGTTAGGTTGTCTGCTGTCAATGACAACATTTCGGCCACAGCTTTTTCTCAGTAAGCACCACACCACTGAAGTTTTGCAGTAGTATTTCAGTTCAAATTTCCTGGATCCAATTTGCTTAGTTAATGAGTGTCTACATGCAGTAGTGAGTTGAGCTCAGCTGTGCTGCCTGAAACAGAATCTGTCCCAAAGTATTAATGTTGTCCATGCAATTTCCCTCACTTTACAGTGAAACAGAAATGTGCTGTGCATATAATCCAGGAGAAATGCTGTGTTACTTGGTGTAGTAATATGCTGTGTAATTAAGTGACTTCACAGCTAAAGTGAAATTCATCTCTGTGCAGGCAACTGTAGTGAATATGGTTGTGGTTGGAGCACGTCTTTTTAAGGAAGCTATTTGTCTAAATGTTTTCTTGAGACCTTCTCTCATTCCCATCTCTAGACTTTTAAAATATAGGTAATAATGTCATTAATGTCTAGTTGATGATATGCTGCAATATATTCAGCTTCTGATGAGAATAGATACTTTTTCTGTTTCAAAAAAGTCTGCATGGTTTAAAAACTGACTTTAGGTTTATACATCAGAATCGCAGTATCCTTTTAATCTGTTTTATAAACTTTATTAACATTGTATGCTTTCCGATAAAGTGTCTAAGTTACCTGTAAACATTACTCTGTTTCCTCTTTCTTTCTCTTCTCCCACCTTCAGATTAGGTAGTACATTTTTAATTAAACTTGCCTTGACATTTTAAGGACACTGAATATCTTTGTCATTTACACAACAGATAACAAAGTAATCCAATTTTCTGGCCTCCCACAAATTATCCCTTCAAAGAATACAGCTCTTGCTTCCCATGTTTAAAATAAGCATTACCCTTAGCCTAGCAACCACTGTCAATTACTAATCTTTTATTATTGGCTTCAGGGAAAGATTAAAGGAAAAGCTGAAACATAGCTGACAGTTTGGTTATCGCATCTGGAGTAAATGAAAAGCATGGCCTGAATCCATCAGGGAAGATTAGGAAAATGTGAGAAAATTACTGATGTCCTTTTACACATGTAACTTCAAACTCATTCAAAAATTGAGGTATCTAACTTTTGACACATCTCTTCTATTGCTTATTTCACTTAGGAGTGATGCAGTAGGTGGCAGAGATAAAGAGGAAAATGTATTCTCGTCAGTGAAACAAATGTAGAACTGTTGCTTGACTGTGTGTCTCAGGAGGGAGGTGAACATGCCAACGGTGAAGAAACTGTTCCAACTCTTAGCCACACTTGAAACAGGAGTGGTGTGAAAGAATACTTTCTCTCTGTCCTTAACAAAAATAATTAAATATTAATAGTTGTAAGAGGAAAGTTCAGGTTCCTTGTAGAATCTGGTTAAAATCTGTAAACTTTCTACAAAGATTTAATACAATTGCACAACTTAATAAGTGAAATACAATCATTGTTTCAGAATATGTTGATGTCAAATTAACTTTCCAGGAATTAAAATGATTAGTTTTTTTTTTCAGATTATATGATAAATAATTTCTGATTATGTATGTGCATATCCTCTGAGTTGATGGGACACTAAGGAAGGAATTGTTGCTCTGTAGAGTATATAATATCTATTCAGGATGTAACAGTGGTTCACAACCTAAATGCCTTCTTTCGAGCTTCAGATCTTCTATCTTGTCAAATTGATTTTTTTTTTTCTGTATTGGATTGGATGGTAGGTTTATCTCCTGCAGTGTGTATCTAAAACCTCACAGTGCATAAGGCTACTATTGAATGAACAAGGTGGTACTTTCAAAGAAAATAATAAAAAAAAAGTAGAATAAATTGTAGTGCAGAGCAAGCACTATTCTGCAGGAAAGCTGGTAGCACTATGATGGTAATTGTGAATGACTGCAACCCTTAAACTTCAAATGACCCCTTAAGCTTAAATTTCACGCAATCCATCTGTTAACAATTAAGATCCAAACATTAATCAAACATGGTAATTGAGCATTAAATTTATAATATCACCCAATTATGATTCTGTGTTGTTGGCTATAGTCATTGGTGGTTCTTCATCTTGGACATGGAGGTAGCAGAGACCAAGCTTTAGGCCCTTCTACATAGGAAGCCACAGCTAAAGTGTTGTCATCTCTCAAGCTTCACTGTGTGTCCATTTTTATTATGGATTAAGACTACTTTGGACCAAAGGATTACACTTCCTTTTTGTATAGACCCGTGCCAGTCTTGTGTGGCTTGTCCAGAGACATGTTAACCTTTTGGGTGCTAATCTGTCTTTACCAGGTCAGTGGAGTGTCACCTGGTCGTTGCTACCTGGGTGGGTTATCTGATACCTACCTTAATTTTACAGTTTCTGTGCAAGCAAGCAGGTAACACAAAACTGTTTGTTGCCTGTGGTCTTGTGATATGTGTATGTGCAACAGAGACATGCATGCTTTAGAAAGAAGGCCTTATGCTGCAAGACATTCCTATCCTCATATTCCTGTAATATGAATACCAGGATGTGGAAAAGTGGATATTAAGTGATGCAGAAACAAATGGAATGCACCATAAATGTTTGTTTAATTAAAAAATCTTTACAGAGGCTTTCAAGCACCTGTCTTACCCATTCACTGCTATGTCCAATAAAAATAATGAATGTAGTTATTTGTAGGAATACAATACAGGAAGCTGTAGGGCTTCATTTCTGTTCCTGGTTAAAGGTTTCCTTTAGTCTGTCATATCATATAAAACCTGTCATTATACTTAATTTCATTTGCCTTCATAAGACAACATGGCAGTAACTTTTTCTTTACTGTCTTAATTTATTTTCTTAAGATGAAGCAAAAATCGTATTATGTACAAATGTTATTACGAATTAAGGTTGTAAGAACCTGACTGCTTCATTAAATGTTTCAAAAATAGGCTGGATTGTTAATAAAGCTATGTCTGGGTTTTATATTGGAAAGGTACAGGCAGTTATTCTGACTTCTGAGAAGTTGGCACATCAGCAGGACACTGTATAAAAGCATGCAGTCTTATGCTTTTGGGGTTTTGTGATCCTGCCAGGGCTGTGGATGTTCTGGTTAGGGTGGTCAATACGAAAACCAACACAGGAACACAGCTGAATATAGAATCTTGAGCTACAAGTAAGATGGAATTATCTCTTTTTTTTTTTGCATATAGAATTTAATGGTATAGTATAGAAGCATTTTACTTCAAACCTGATGCGCTTTAGATAATCTTAAGTTGTCTTCCTATTTAATATACTTTAAAAGTTGAATTTACACAATCTCGGTTATGCTTGTGGAGGGAAATTAATTCAGTTGTATGTCATCTTTTAGTCAAAGTATTGTAGACAACAAGGAATGAAAGCTTAATGGAAGAAACTTTGATCTTAGCAGGTTCAGAGTCAAGAAACTCCCCAAATGGATTTAGTGCCTTCATGAAAGCTTGCTTTCTCACTTCTTTTTCAGGGAGTTTAAGGAGCTCTAAGATGATAAGACCTGGAGATTATTTCTGTCAAAGATAAATGTGTATCAGAAACCCAGTATAACCTCAGCTCAGAGGTTACTTTAACAGGCTTTAACATCAGAAGTCGTTACATTCTAAGCAGTTTCCAAATTCCATGTATTCATCATAAATCAAAGAATGCTCTATTTCAGATATCCTTGATGCTTAGGATTTTAGTAAATACCTATTTTTTTGATTGGAGTGGGGTTTTTCCTATTTAATTCTTTTCTATGTGATGTCTATGCATCTTAATTCTTTCAGAAACATCGTTCTGTCGCAAGGACACAGTATACCTTTGAAGCAGCAGTCTACTATTTCTTGGTTTTAAACTTAAGAAAACTTTCCTTTTCTGGTAGGCTAGTCTGAATTTCACAGGAAAGTAAAACTGCAAAATTTGTCTTTATTATCTTGAGGTCTCAGGAAGTCCTAATACAGAAATACTCTTCTGTTTTCTTGATCCTGATACAGAAATCCTAATACAGAAATACTTTCTGTTTTCTTGATCCTGACCCTAACATGAAGATGACAGATACAGTACTTAGAAAGAACTGTGCAGTGGTGAGAAGAAATTGCTTAACTTTGGTATTAAAAATGGCCTATTCCTTTAAGGAAGCTTGTCAGACAGAGGGATTGAATACAAATACTGGATTTCAGAGACTCTTTAGTCTTTGAATTTTCAAAAAGAATGTCTTGCATTCATTTCAGTCAAGGTTGCTGACTAAGGCTACCAAATTCACAGAAAAACAGGAGTTACCGTGCAAAGAGTACCATGCTCCTTTTACTTTACAAACTTTGTTATGCCTGTTAACTTTATATAACTTTCAGAGGAAATCTTTTTAAGTGTTCCATTTATTTTCCCTAACTTTCAATTTCACTACAGTATCAAATCCTCATTATTCAAGGTTTAGTTATAATATTTGGGTTATTAAGAAGAAATCATAGTTTAACTTAAAGGAGTCAATACGTGAAGTTTTAAAACAGCAACAAAAAAAGTTAATTACAGGTTAAAAACCAAACTTACTGAGAGATTTGAGGTTTATAGGTATTCCGTGGCCAAACAAGATGAGCTTGGAAATCCAGTGATGTTTACATCTAAAATTAATTCCCAGCTGCAACGAGTAGTGTTGATCTGAAAATATTTATTAAAAAGTAATAGGCATCTAAAATTGTCTTGCAAAGTAGAATTAGAATCACTGGAATCCTTAGGAAAGAATAAGTGGTGACTGAAGGATACTGTAAAATTCGATGAGGACAGTAAAATACTTTGACGGGATGGGTGAAGACCATGTGCTCATACAAATGGCAGCAATATTTGCTGATACGTTGTTAACTTTTTTTTTTTCATCAAGACATGCCATTTTTTCTATTATCCTGATAGAAAATCTTGCCAATATTATAATCTTCCCTTCTGGTCTTCCATACCTTGTTTGCTACGAGACTTGAGGATCTTGTGGGATAAATTCACAGGAAGATAAATTTCAGTTTCCTTCACATAATTTCATTATTCCTACTGAAAAGGGACACACAAAGTTATTTGCTTTCTGTCTGTAAGAATCTTTTCCTACTGAACATAGGCCTCCCCCTCTCATCTTTTAGGAAAGAGGACCAATCTGGTCACACATAAATGTGCACATTGGGAGCAGCCTCTTCTGTTGAATCTGCAAAACCCCAGTTTTGTTTTAACTGAAATTTTACTGCATTTAACTGCATTAATAGTTAATTCCAGAAACCATCTGGGAAGCCTTCCAAACTCTGCACTGTCTCTCTTAGATGTGTTGAAGGTTTGAAAGCTGACAGAATAATGGTTCATTCACATCTCGGACTACAGATAAAAGGCAGTTCTTCAAGGTATGCAGACTGATCCCTGTCTGACTTTTACTGCAAGAGCACACCTTTTGAAATGAGTTGATAACTAGGCACTCAGCTTTTATTTGCAAATTTAAATGATCACCCACCATTTATTTCTCTTAAAGGAGACACCACCACTTGAATTTATGAATCATTTGCTTTAAAATGTTTCTGAATAATTTGCAATGTAAGAAGATGAATGCAGAAGTCACAATGTTGTTTTTTTTTTATTCCCTGTCTTCCTGAATGCTTCTCTTTCCTGTTTCCTTCTTCCTAAAGGCTTCACTACTTAGTGTTTGATTATTCCATCCTGAATGTTTCAGGCACCAGACTCCTTTCTGGCTTGCTTTCAGCCTCCCTGTACTGCCTACTGATTCACTTTCAACAGTTGATGTTAAAATGGCTTTACATCCCCTATCCTAGCGCCAGAACCCTCAGCTGCACCAGAAATCCCCATATAAATTATTATAGGAGGGTCAGTCAACTTCCATGGTACATGTAAAGGAAATCAAGTCAACATCTGGATTCTTTGTATGGATTCCACCAAGACTGTTTTCCGTTTATGGTTTCCGATTTCGTTAGGTTTGCTCACTCCAAAAATAAATGTAGTGCTTTCTTTATTAATATATGTTGTGCTTTGTACTGTTAATCTGGCCAAAGCAAGTACTCAAACTGCTGTGCTACAAGCTTTGCCCATCTGAGGAGTTTCGCTGTGGAGAGTGGAAGACAGGTTTATCTTGTCCTTCAGCCTTCAATCAGCAGCATTTTGTCAGAGAGATTCTGCTAATTCTCTTTGAGTCTCCAAGTTGTCCTCCAGGGCAGTTTTTCATGAGATGATGGTAACCCAAACAGGAGCCACTTAGTAACGCTCAGTCTTAGAGCCTCACGCTGCCTGCCTGAAAAAGCTGCTTAAATATTCAAGTTTCTTTTGGCTTTACTAAAACATTATACAACAGCTTTGCGAACAGAGTGCGTGGCCTTCATTCTCAAGGAAAGGAAATAAAAGCTTCTGTTAAGAAATATCTATTTCTACTATGTCTACAAATAAATGGTATTTCACAATAAAGGAGAAGTATTTAATATTCTCCTGGAGAGAGTTATGTTTCCATGTTCTACATTGCATATTTCTTCTCTTGGTCTGTGCCTGTGGTTTTACAGATCTCAAAAGCAGTGACAAGAGAACAGAGAAGATTGTGACCAAATTGAGAGATGTTAAGAGAAATAAAAGATAACATATTTCATTGCTTACTTCTTGTTTTGTGTTGCGTTAATATCACATTTATTAAGGTTTACAATCAGGAAACTAAAGATTAATAAGTAAATAATAGTAATTAGTCTGAGGAGAGAAAAGCAAGAGCAAGGATAGCTGGACAAGGGAAACGCAATTCAAAAAGGAGAGGGAGGCAAAGAGGACATGAAAATACAAAGACAAATCTGAATATACTACGGAATCACTATGCCTTGTAATTACTGTCATAGTGCAGTGATGCTGCATTCTACTTCCTGTGCACTTATTAAAAATGATGCTATTTTTCGCTTGGATTTCTCTGTACATGAATGACACCTTTTTCCTGAGTAGTGTATCAGTTTGCTGTCTGTAGTGTCATGACTGTGTTGAGTGTGTTATTACATGTATGAAAGCGTAGCTACACCTTGTGCTCAGAGTAGGGATGACTGCTGGTTTGTGATCTTAGTCTGTGTGCTGTCAATGACTTGGTTTTCCTTTGCTGTCTGCAAAATTATCTTTGGAAAGTTTGCAGGACATTGGAGGAGGTTACAGTATAATTTGACCTATGCTGAAAGTAGTTAGGATTTGAACCAGATTTCATTCCCAACCAACTTGGGTTACTAATTCCTACTAAGGAGTCGGGCCACTGCGTTTGTGCATCTGCTCTCTTGGCACAGTTGGCCTTGTTGAAGTACTGCTGACAAATCTCTGGGCTAATCATTTAGCTGTGTGCATGACACGCACTGTTCACCTTCCTCTAGAGGCTGTCTTGTCATTCAAGCCTAATAATTTTATGATTGACATCTGTTTATTAGTTCTTTAATCAAAATACGTTAAGTTCATTGAATATCTTTGCATTCCTTTCTCCCTGCTTGCACCCAATATTTATTGTTTATTCATAAACATCAAAGGATCATGTCCCTTTGAAATAACTGCTGTCAAAACTTCAACTATTTTTTTGGTACTGACATTTTGTAGAGTATGTTCTTCTAAAAATTATTAATTTACTGCTAACTTCTTGCTTGGATTCTGGAGAGCTTTATCTTTTGTGGGCTTTTTTACCTATTCAGTTATTCCACTGAGTTTTTTCTGATTGGTTTACATCTGTTTGGTGTCAAACAGTTGCTCATACTGAGAAAGTGTGGTTCAGGTCATGTTCTTTCAGTGCCTTGATTCTGGTTATACAGGTAAACAGTGGTTAACTTTTTTCTTATCTTTAGTAACAAAATTGAACAGGCATCTTAGAAGAGAAATGAATAACCCGTATCTATTATCCAGTTCAGCGTGTTTCCTGCTAATTAATTACTGACATACTCTTGGGATCTTTGAGCATGTAAATAATCATAATATAAGCTGATTTGGTTTTGACAAAAAAAGGTTTCCTGACATCTTTGTTACAGTAGCTGAAAAAGTTTTGGAGACTGATGGTATAGCTATAAAACTGTGAAAGATTAAGGAGTTGTGTCACATTTTATTTTAATTTGTGGATAAAAGCATCATAAAAATAAAATGTACAATAGTTGTTGAAATATCTCATAGCCTGAAGTAAAGTTTAATAACCAAATTATAGAGACTGAAATTTCATTCTCCTTTATCTTATGGAGCTAAGAATCTATGAACAGTGCAGTACAGTCATAATAATTTAAGTATGGGACATTGAAGTTTTTTTCTGCAAAGTGAATACGCAGTGTGGAATACTGACTGCTGTTTATGTGTATCTTAACTGTCAGCTTTCAGCATCCCCATGTGCTTTGCTGTCTATTCTTTAGGATAATAATTTAATGAGCTGGGCTTTTAACTTGGATGAGTTATAGTTGGTTTGTAGCTGTTTTATTCTTTAATATAATGAATTGAATATACAAGAGGGGTTTTTACATAAAAGATTAATAAAATTTCCACAGGGTAGTGGAATTAATGTTTGTATCTTGCTGATGTAATTGCAAGGGAGGGTTTTTCAGTTATTTATAATTTGAGGATAGCTGTAGCAGTGAGCATTATTCAGAAAAAATGAAGCATTCTGTAGCAGCTGCACTACTGTTGACTATTTACTTTGAAATTAAATGTTGCTTCACTTATAAAATATTACCACAGAAATCCAGCTCACATAATATGTGACTCCTGGGCTTTATGAGAATATTTTAATCACAAAAATAATGTTATCGGTCATATGCTGAACTGTACACCAAACCTAGCAGTGTAAGCCTGCTGCAGAATTTTGCTGCAGGAAAGATGAAGCTTCAAAATTAGCTACATTTCAGGGTTGAGGATCTAAGGAGCAGAAACTCTGATCTATTTTCCCATGGAACCTGTTCATTCTTTAACTGAAGTAGGTTTGGAAATATATTCCATACAGTGTAAACCTTAGTAGACCTTTAATGAGAGGATTATACAGGCAGATATGAACAGTTCTGGTGAGACTCTGTCTAGTAATGCTTTTTTAATGGAGAAGGAGGCATAGAAAGCATCAAAGAAATAGGGAGAACAATTGTGCACATGATTTACCTTGATTTTTTTGAAACAGAAATTGATTTTCACACCTTTTCAAACTATGCTAAAAGCTCAAACTTACAATTCCCTTCTCTCTACGTGATTAGAAATTGAATTGTTGTCAATTAAAAAAAAAACACCTAAATCTCTGAGAAATTTCTCCATCTTGATTTTTTTTTTTTTTTAATGGAAATTTGCTTGGCTTTCTTAAGAGGTAACTCTCAAGACTGTCAGTGTGATATGAGGTAAAATTTGTAGGCACTTATTACAATATAGGTCAGAGGGTTTACTTTTTACTTCTTGTAAATCATCCTGTGAGCAACAATGGAGAGAAAATGATATAATAGAATTTCTTGAATTCAGGTAGCTTTGCAAAAATGTCTGCCTGTCTACCTGGTTGTCTGCCTGTCTGTCTGAATTGAGCCCTTCTCAAAAATTTAACTTAGAACATGAGCAATGCTGATTTTACTGATGGTGATAGATACTGATAAGGTGATGGATAATAAATTCTGTTCTTACAGAAAACAGATTCTGCACATTATGAATAAAACAAGGCAAGTAGCGCATGACTAAAACCTGATCATTCTACCATCCATGTAGATGTAAATCCAGTAGAATGGATTAAATTGAGTTAATTTTTATTTATTTCAAACTGTACCACCTCAGAATTAGAAAAAATCAGAGTACTTAATGGGATTTTTTTATTTAGAAATTTATCTCATAAAACCTGTGATCAAGTTAGAGTTGCAGAGCAAACAAATGAATCATTTGCGTTGGTAGTGGCTGGAGTAAATAGCCAGTTCTTAAATCAAGTGCAATCCCAACCACGCGTTCATAAGGGCCTCTCTCAGGAAATGTGTTGTTTGTAACCACAGAAAACAAAGGAGCCATGTATTCCACTGAGCTGTGTTTGAAGGCTGCTTCTTGAGTATTTGTGTACAGCAAAGTGACTGATGCTTCTCTGGAGTAAACATGTAATGTTTTCTTTATATATTGCATGTAAGATAATACCCTATATCCTACTTGTTCTAAGGATATTTTCTATAAATAATATACATAACAAAGATAAAAATACCTATATAAGCAATATGCACATGCATAATGTACGTGAGCAGGATTTTACAGAAGCTTATTGACTTTGAACTTTGCAGTGAGAAAAAATACTCATGTTTTAGGGGTTTTGCCACTTAACACTTAAGGACAATGGAGACCATCACCATTATGTGTAAGTGCATAGAAACAGTAGTAGAATAGGTATGATGTGGGCATCCAATTAAAAAGTATATTTTATAATAGCTGTTAGGAAAAGTTGTGCAGTACAATTGCTGTTTAAACTTGGTTTTCAAATTTATCCTTGCTATCCATCTGTTAGGTCTTGTTTCAAGGAGGAAATTCTGAGTGTATGGAAAAGGATATATGTAAGACATTCTTGATAACCTCTTTAAGAGAAGAGGGAACTGTTTAGTACAGAGAAGAAATCCAGACATGGTAGTAATTCTTAAGGAAATGAAGTTCTGTGGGGTAAGTTATAAATCTATCAGAGAGCTAAATTTAGAAAAAGATTGTTGTCATTGCTGTGTGCTTGTTTGCATAGTTTAATATTGTGACAACATTACACAGAAACCTCATCAACCATGACTTTGTTTGAAATACACCAGCTGTTTAATTGCTTATCATAACACTAAATGAGACTTTAGAAAATACAAAAAAATACCTCATCTACCAAACTCTATTAAAAATTGCTGATTTTGTAGATATTATCATTTTTAGAGACCCAGGCTTGTGAGAAGTCAGTGGCATTCCTGGTTTTCTGTATAAAAGGAGAAAGAAAACAATCTGAATGAGGTAGTAAAATTTTAGTTTTTTTTTTAATGGACATATTTTAATAGAAATTTCAAATTTTATTTTGATGAAATGGGAGCAGCTGTAATTTAGGCCACTGCAGTAACATAGGTTGTAGCCTGTGGGAAGGTGCCCCATGGATTTATTTTGTGCTTGCCATTTGCACTGTTGGTGTAACAGTCATCCAAAGGAGAGCTCCCAGAGCACCCTGGTATTCAGAGCTTCTACCAAGATCAGTTCTTATTTTTCCAAGTTAGCAATTCTGTTATGATGATATTATCAGGCTTTTTTTGTTTGTTTTGTTCATTTTTCCCTCTAGCATGACTGACGGATTTATAACAGTACAGGTAGAGAAATAGATACCAGAAAAACAGTGCTAAAATACAGGCTATGAAAAAATCCAAAGCACTCTTTTACATTGTTAAAAAATTTTCTTTATATTAAATTTTATAGAAGTAAGTATAGGAAGATTCCTTTTTTGGGGGGGTTGTGGTTGTGGTTTTTTGTTTTTGGAAAATGACTGGCCAATATTTTTGTTTGCCTTTGATCTTTTTGTCTCTTACTTGCATCTTTGCATGGGCATCGAAGTAAATTGCTGACAATTTGCAGTGTTCTTAAGTTTGTTTTCCCCCAAAAAAACCCAGTACTTGTGTTGTGTTCTACAAGCTCACACCTGTGTTTGCTCTAAGATGGTGATCACCTGTTCTGATATGTAACCTGCTTTAATATTTACAAGGGAAAAAATATATGTAAAATTTGGCCAAATAACATACACAGTTCAAACAGGCAACAAATTCACCTGCAAAAGGATATCTGCAGAGCATCCAGAGATCATTTCACTTTTAGATATTAAAGACATAATGATAATGAAGAGAAGAATAAACACCTTAAAATATTATCATGTAAGTCCATGTTTCGTCTTTCTGAGGTAATCTGAAAAGTTTGTACTTTTCAGATGTGTGAATTCAAGGCATGATCAGCAAATTCATATTTTACAAGTCTTTTGCCCAGGGGCAAATAATAGCCAGTCTTTTTATAATTATCTTAAATGGAGGTAGGTGGGGGCAGGTAGCATTTCTTTCTGCTGGGGAAAATGTGTCCGTAATTGGCCCAAACAAATGTAAGAGGGTTACGGACTGCAGCATATGAAGAATTAGTTTCTACCTTTTAAACATATTTTGAGACACAGACAAGCGTGTACAGTTTCTGTTGGCATCCCTGAGATAATATCTCGTATTTATTGTAGACATTCTGAATTAGTACCTACAGTGTATGGGAAGAAATAACCTGTCCTAGCTTCAGCTGGGATAGAGATAATTTTCTTCCTAGTAGCTGGTACAGTCAAGGACTTCCCAGTGTCCAGTGCTTTGCCAGTGAGGGGGGGGGGGGAAGATTTATTCCTTTAATAAGGTAAACATTTAAACTTTCCCATTTAGAATGTCTGCATTCACAGGCCCATTGCCAGCTAACAGAGGAGCACATTTACAAGATTCAGAGCTCTGTGACTTATTTGTGATAAGCATTTACATTTATGAAGTTTGTTAAGCTGCTGTTCCCATATGTCGTATTGTATTCTGAAAACTATTATGTATAAAATTAGCATATAAAAATTCTTTCTAAGCAAAATCAAAGTTGCTAGCAAGGTAAGAAGTGATTCTATGGTTTACGTGGCTGAACTGAGGACCTGGGAGTATGTTCTACAGTTTTCTGAGGTAGTTTCAGGGCACATCTATGTGTGCATTCCCTCTGAGAAAAAAAGCAGGGTGCATGTGTAGGGACTGAGCTGGACACAGCGCACTGTGGGTCCTGCAGTCTGGACATCAGCTTTCAAACTGTAAGGGTTGGGGCAGCTTTTCATCTAAGGAACTGCTTGATGGGCACTTGTCAACTTAGTTTATGGTCTCAAAAAAGGGAAACACTTTTCACCTATGGACAAGTAGGAGTATACGTAGCATGTGTAAAAACATATGGACTAATTAGGTAGCAGACATGAAGGAGAGATTTAAGTTTCAAATAAGTTACTTATACGAATCTCATTTAGTAATGGCCATTGGCCCTTGCCTATATATTCTGCTGTTGGTAATTTCTCTAATTAAAGGAAATGAGAGAGTTGAAATTACGGATCTGTAATTGCTCTTTAGGTAAGGATTATTCATTGTCATACTAAGGAATGTGATATGGAATGGAGCACTGGCATGCCAAGAATGATTCTTGAGCAAAACACAACCACGTTAAGCATTTCTAAAGACCCTGCATATGATTAATCCACCTCTGAATAGTAATATTCTTCATCTGCAGTGTGGTGTTAGTCAGGAATTATTGCTGCTTTTCTTAATGAAGTTTTACTAAAGCTTTTAAACTGCTAAAATTACCTGAAAATTCAGCTCTACTGCTCAAAACATGCAGCACATTTTACTTTGTAAAAAGGCATTAGATCATGTGTGTGTATATGCATGCCTTTATATGTGTCCTCCAGTAATAAATGAAGAAAAAAAGGAAAAATAGTATTTTCCCCAGTTTAATTCAGCAGCTTAAAAGTAATTATCTTTATAAATAACTTTTAGTGCTGTTAAAAATGAATCATTGTCAGACACTAGAAGTATCCTTTTGTAAAATGAAGGGTGAAGTGGCATGGAAGCAACAGGAGTATTCAGTGCTGTTTGTTATTGCTGACTTTGGAGCAGAACCAGCCTTTTTCAGACACACGATATATTTGCTTTCTAAAGTTGCTTGCATTGTCTGGGGATGAGGATTAAGGCTTAGACTTTTTATGTTTGATCTGTCTGTGTCCAGGAGGTATTATTTATATGGTATGGGATTTAGGACATGATTCGCATTTCCAGAAGGAATAAAATCAGTTGTTTTCCATAGGAAAACTCAGTCTGTGAAGAGGCAGAATATAAAATTTCGGTACAGTTCTTTGGAAGAAAAAAAAAGAAGCCTGTATATGTAAGAGCTTGTAGTTAAACTTGACAAGCTAATTAAATGCTGTCCAACTCTTAATTACTAGAGCTGTGGTAGAAAAACTCTACTGTGAGTGTTTTATAAATCCATATTTGACTAGGCAATTTTATTTTTAAGCTAAGACATGTTTATGGTTTTGTTTTTACTATTAAAAAGACCCTAAAACCAGAGCAAATTCTAGGAAAAATAAATCTATTAGTACATGAGATGGCAAAATGTTGTATTTTTGTAATATAAAGCTCTTCAGGGGTGGAAATCCCTCTTTCAAAGGCGAAATTCAAATTCGATGAGACTGGATTGAATTTGTTGATTGGAGGAAAAATGTTGAAAGCAAAATCCTTACTCTTTGGGCACGTAGTGTCCTCCATTGAAAACACTGAAAATTTTTTCTTCGGTCATTGATGGGCTTGTTTGTGTGAAGTGTCTGATTTCCAGTAGCTGGACACAGCCCAGGTTCAGCAGTCACCTCCATCCTTGCAAGCCCACAGAAATAGGTGTCTGCCAGCACTTTGTGTCTGAGGTGGGGAGAAAATGCAAAAACTTGTCCCAGTTGCCACCCGGTGAAACATAAAAATAGATTATAGTAGGATTATAGCAGGGAACCCTGGTATGTAGTTTGATATCCACTAGGGACAGGAAGAGAAGCATGCCATACAAATGACTATTCCAAATGGAGTCATACAGATACAGGAAACGATGGGAGATTTTTGGAGCTGTTCCTTGTAGATACGCGTTTTGCACAGGCAGGATTATGCAAAAGCTTGGTAGGAGGTATTGACTTCATCAGTTTGACACATTTGTTGTCTGTATGGATACACACAGAACTGCTGAAACAAGAACAGTTGAGAACATGTTTTTTCTTTGAATATATAGCTCTTCTATAAATGTAGTTACTGATTTGTAGATGTGATTTGATTTTGGGAATATCCAGCAACATCCACCAGTAACAAATATGACAAAAGTTAAACAGGTAATTATTTGAATAGTTTATGTATATGTTGTTGAACAATAAAAGCTAGAAAAAGTATTATACCAGTGATAATAGAGTTCACAGAAGAGAAAGAATACTTTTCATTAATGGAATCAAAAGGGGTCAAATACTTGAAGCAAAGTAATAGAATGAAGTATAACTCAGTTAATCTTGGTGCTATTAAAAACTTAAAATATTAGGAAAATTCTATAAATTATAGCCTTGGAGTACCATTCTTTTTATTCAGCACTGTTTCTCATTTATCAGGTTTCTGCTAATGGCCTTAGAGATTTAGAGAAAATAATCTGAGTGGTGTGCTTCCAAGGGAACTCAGTTAAGTCTGCCTTTTGGATTATTGTTTTGGGATCTATATGATTTAAAATGAATAAAACCTCCCTGTATAGCAATGATAAAGATTATATGGTTAGTACAGGCTCTTTCAAGGTACAGCATTTAGGGGAATCTAAGAGTGCAAATTCCTCCAACATTTGTAATGAAATGAAATAAGGATTTAGATCTGGTCATAATGGGAAAAAAAAAATCAGCTTTTATACATTTTTTAATAAAGAAGAGCACTTTGTGCACTTGTACATACCCTAAATGAGTTACATTGTATGTTTTTGTCAACATGACATACTCACGTTTGTCCTAAGAAAATAAAAACATTTCAATGAAAAAATGAGTTTTCCAAATATCATATATATATATATATATATATAAAAAATGACATTTTCTAAAAGTCATTATGTAAAATACACCAACTTTTTCAATCTAGCTCCTAAATTACTCTACCAGTTACTGATAATTTGGGATTGTAGCATCTTTAGAGAGCAAGTCAGTTAACTAAGAGCTGTGAGAACAGACTGGGCAAGCTACGGTGTGTTTAAGCGGCCACGAAAAACACCATTCCAGTATGGGAATGGGAATACTGGGAAATTTCACTATTCTTGACTGGTCAGGTAGATAGATAAGTTACTTTCTTAGTCTGAAACTTCTTGGGAATATGTAAAATGTTTGGCTTGGTGTCAGTTATGGGCTTGTCTTTCTTAGATGCAACTCCTGCAGTAAGCTGTTCATTAGTGTTCTGTATACAGCATCTTTCAAAGTATATTTCATTGCCAGCATTTGCCCGTACATTTAAGTGCAAGGAGCAGCTTTTACATGGTGACTATTCTGAAGGTAATGAATAACAGCATCAGGAAGATTTGGGTTTTTTTCCCCTAGGTTATTCACCAGAGGAAATGATTGTTTCTGCAGTCTAGTACTCATATCTTTTAAATATTTAATGAGTCACATGCTCCCTGGGCTGAGATAAAGAAATCTTTGTTTCTCCTCCCTTCCTCCTCCCCCCAGCAAATAAACTAGAAAATTCAGCAGTAACTTTAATCAATCTGGTGGTTGTTGCACAAATATGCTTTACAAAGTGCTTCCAGTATTTTGCCATTTACATAGATGTTTCTATCCACTGTAAGTGCTGTAAACTCTTCTCAGTAAATAACATTACTTTCCTTAGGTAACATAACTAGCAGCTTTCTTTTTGAAGTGTTTAGAGTGCTATTGTTTATGATACAAAATAATTTCTAAACATATTTACAAACCACAAAGCGACTTGAAAGCTTGTTTTGATCCGTTTGAGGTTCTTATTCAGAACTGTGTGAAAATTATCATATATGACGGGTTCTTTGGCGCCAGTGACAATATATTATGGAAGAGCTTGAAATGCTATGAAAGGCTGTCTCATCATGTTTTTGTACTACAAAAGGCTCTCAATTCAAGCTTAGTCTCTGAAAGTTTGCCTCATCCTGTGCGTCAAGAAATTAAAGCTTACCTTCTTTTCCCTGCAATTAGTTTATAATTCTTTTGGTATACAGCCTCTTGTAAAAGTATATAATCTAATTTCAAGCCTGCTTTGCTTCTAATTATCTGTTTATCGGAAACTGAGATGATTCCTTTTTTCTCTTACAAATTTTAGGTTTTGGAAGAGAAGCACACCTGGTATTGAAAACGGAATGTATGAATTATATAGTCTCTAATACATATGAATGTTTAATTTTGCCATATTTTAATAACTGTCAGAAAATAATTTATTTGGAGACTGCAGTTCACAGTGTTGAATTTTCCTCTTAAAAGTTGGCTCTGGAATGGATGGAAATTTTATGTGTTTGTTTCTGTACCATAAATCCATTCCTTGATAGAAGCTATGACTAATTCTGATTTTAGCAAGCCAAGCCTCTAGGTATTAGTAGGAAGGGTTTTCCTTGATCCTTTTGGTGGGCTGCTTAAAGTCATGGTGTTGCTGAATTCAAGAGGTGTGGGGGTTTTGTTGTTCTGGGTTTTTTATGTGTGACAGTCACTGTGCACAAAAATACAATAATCCTTTGTAATATTCTCCCATTTTATTGGAGAGTTGAAGTGCTCTATCCCCTGGTTTTAGAAAATTTCCCACTAAAAGTGAGTCATTAAAGACTTATGTGACTGAACTGCATACAGTTCCGTTACAAAGCTCTGAAGTGCCAAATCTGAAAATCATATCTGTTCTTTCTGACAGATTTTTATAGAAAACACTTAAAAATATTAAGGAGTGAACTTTAGCTGACTCCGTAAGTAAAAAATGTAGGGTTTTAAGGGAAACTTTTTGTAAAGATAAAGTTGTTGCTCTTGTGAAATCCTCATTATAAGCTCTACTTTAGAAGAAGGGTGAAAAGTCTGTGCTCAAACTTTCTCCCCTTTCTTAGCCTTGGCAGCCCTAAAGCAAATTACTTGCTTCATAATGTTTCTGAGAAGTCATGTCAACTTCTGACATGATTTTGGAGAGTAAATGCACCTCTGCTTTCAGGAAAGAAAAGAGGGGAAAAAAATAGTAAAAAATGTGCAAAATACAATAGTGAAAATAATGTAGAGGCAGTCAGGTTCTCAGAGTGGGCCCTGTAAATCAGTTTTACTGAAGTGAAAAGCTTTAGTTGTAAGTTCTCTGAGATTTCAGATCTTATCACTTTATATATATTTACTGGCCACATATTTACTTTAATATATGTATATATTTACTGGCTGCCACATCTAAAATTAAAGTATCCTCTCTATTTTAGCATTAAACTCAATTAAATAGAAAGACTCACAGTTCAATAGGCCAATGTTTAGACAAGATTTGAGTGTCAATTAAAGTAATAGACTCATTATCACATATAGACTTCTTGGATTTTCTGCCATTATTCAATATATATCTTATATTCCATTATACTGAATGCTGCCATCAAGTTATTATTTTTAATGCAACCTAAGATATTGGTTTCTTTTTAACTTTAAAGCATTAAAATAATTTAATTCATGTTTAATGGATATACTTGTCATTGTCAAAATCTTGGGGATCCTTTCACCTCTGCCTTTAAAGCCCTCACTTGAAAAGCAAAGCACAAAGGCACACAAAGCTGACCTGGACACATAGTTATCACTGTCAGCAATGAATCCTGTCTGAATAGCAGTCTATTACATGGTCTGCAGGAACCATAATGCCTTCAAGAGCTGTTCTGGGGGAGAGGAAAGATGAAGGGGAGCAGGGTTTGAATGGCATGTGAGCTAAAACGTGCCAAGTGATTTCAGTTTACTCGGAAATGTATGCTCTGAGACAGAAATCAGAGTAGAAGGAAATCTGAGACTGTGTTCATGTATTAAAATGGATGCATGGAAAGAGAAGAATCAGTAACTGCAGAGGCAAAGTGGGTAATACCAGTTGTGATTTTCAATGCATTACTGAAATCTAATGTGCTGATTCATATAAATGGAATACTAATGAAAATTAAAATGAGTAACTCACAGAGCCATGTAAAGAAGAGATTTGGAAAGGTAGTTTTATGTCAAAGGAATCTTGGTTTCTGGCATGAAAAATGAAGCTCCAGGGAACACAGCAGTGAAATCTTTAGGAAATGGAAAATAATGCATGGAAAAAGAGCTGGGATATCATTTACCTCTGACTGCTAATACTGAAGGACACAGAAAATGAAATTGGAGGAGGTATCTGAAAATTTATGAAGTTATGCTTAGAACTGACCTTGTAAAATAACGAAGATTAAAGGAGGGAATATAGAGAAAAAAAGTTAATATTTACTTCTGAAAGTCCAGAAACTGTGCATCCTTCAGGTATTAAGGAAATTAGCTAGAAATACCCTGCTGTACAACTAAGAATTTCTTTATGAAAAGCTGTGTTTAACCGGAAAGGTAAGCAAATATTAGAACAATGCAAATGAAGTGACAATTTTCAGAGGACAGAAGACTGAACCTGGTAATTAAAGGTAATTATTTTTAAAAGACCAAGGCTTAGTTCACAACACACATTTCAAGTATAACTGAGGCAAAATATAGGCATTATATGAGAGAAATGTAATCCTTCCAGTTTCTGCCTGAATGTGAAGAGACAACAACCAGCTAGTGCTTCCAGGTACTCCAAGAAAATTTACCTGAATTCCAGTCTTTTTTCATATATAACGTACTACTACTGCATCTTGCCTTAGGTGAGATCTGCCCAGCTATTCCAGGAACCTACTACCTGGAAGGAAAGAGCAGATGTCCTAAGACCATACCTGATAGCCTTGTCCCCTGCATCACATGAAATAGATACAGATCTCTGGATGATTGTAGTGTCACCATTCCTAAATGACTTCCACACAATTTGGGTATAGGGGGAAAAAGACTGTACACAGAAAACTGGAGTACAGTAAAATTCAGGGTTTATACGGTAACCAAACAGTGAAGTGAGAAGAAAACCATAATCAGCCAGGCAGGTGAGGGCATCCTCAACTAAACAATCAAACCCACAGACAGAAAACTGTGAGTTATGTTCAGAGTCACAGGCATTTGTTTTGGCTGCTCTACACAATTCTTAGTAATTATGAATGTGAATACAAGAATGAAAATTATGCATATGTTCTTGTGATTTTGACAGCAGCAGCTTCCACAATAGCTCTTGACTACAATGACTGATTTTTCCTGTGAGAAAGCTTGCCTATGCACCCAGGTTTCAGAGTTGTCATGCACGAGACAGTTATTCCCTTGGCTGTTGAAGGGTGAGCAACCAGCAGAGCCAGGATTCCTCACTTCCAAGGGCCTTCACTGATTTTTCAGAAATAATTGTCATACTCTGCCTAATTGTGATTTCTGAAATCTTCATTTTCTTGCATCATACTTCCACTAGGAAGAATTTTAGGATGGTACAAAGTGCTGCCTAGAACAGCTAGAAATGTACCTTTAAATCAGATAACCTTCTACCGTATCAAATATGTTTTGACTACAATACTTCTACATAGAGAAAATGCCATATCTAGATTTTTAAGATATGTTGCCATACTTATTCTTTCTAAATAAAGAGGTGGACATTACTGCTGGTTATAAATTCTGCATCCTGAGAGGAGGCAGAGAACTCTTTGAAGACATGAGTTTAGTATGTAAGCCTCAAGAGTATAGACCACCTGTTTTCCTTCAAAATTCAGATAAAACCATTTTGTTTTTTCTTAGTCAATACACCAGAAGCTGAGAATACCATTCTGACAAAAGAAGAAGGAATCAAACCTTGAACCAACCAGGCAAACGATGTCTGAGAGTGTAATTTCAATATGCGAGATTTGCGTACTAAGGACCTAAAATGTTCTGTCTGTATGGATGTGTGATCACAAGCTGACAAATATGCTTAAATTATATTCAGATTTCTGCATTTCAGGAGCAAAAGAACAAGGTGGTTACAGTGTATGAACAGGTTCAGAGCATGGAGATTGAGTGAAATGTCATTCAGGAACTCAGATATAACTGAGGATATGTATTTCCCGAGTCATAAATGATGACATGATTTCTTTAAGAAATATTCATCATTTCTTGGAATTAAGCATAAAATGTAGTTCAGAAGACTGTAGACTGCAAAATGATGTATTATTCATGTCAATTTTCCAAAATTTATATTCAGGTCATAAAGTATAATGCCATAATAAAATAAAATAGCAGTAAATATCAGAGACATTTGTTAGACCATCTTGATAATTAGAGAATGAATTCCTATGAGAGTAGAATTACTGTAATGTATGCTAGCAGGATGTTTGAAAACAACCCTCTTAATAAATGGAGTTGACAGAAAATACACTGCGAAAGGATTATTGGCAAAGGCATGTAAAGTAAGAGATTTGGCAGGAACTTTAAGAACACAAATATGCATCACTCAAGGGAGAAGATTTCTATCCAGGGAACAAGCTGTCTTTGTAAACAGGATTATACCCATAGCGAGCATCTAGAAAGCATGTATGAATTCCATCACAGAAAAACTATATCCAAGAGAAATAAGGGACATAAGGAATATTCCAGTGGCAGTAACTTCAGGTTGTTACTCTAAGTAGTTAAAATTGTAAGATTGGTTTTATTAATTTTTATATTTGTTTATTTAATTGTTACATTAACCAGTCACTTTGCTTCTCTATCTCCATAACAGATGTTCATTATAAACACTGAATACATTAAGATGATTACATTATTCAAACTCTTTGATAATTCATTTGTATTAAAACCATAAGACTCTGTTGACATTTCCCTAGGGTACATTTGGTGAGGTTAAGCAGGATAAATGTCACAGCTAGTAATGCTGTTAAGATAAAAACCTTGCAAAGGAACTACATATTATTTCTCTGCTTTATGGTGCTTAACAGCAACTTTCAGAGCTATATTTCCTTTTAAAATGATGCATTATACCTTGAAAAGTAAAATGAAAAGACCTGAAATTATGATTCTTACTCATTTCATCAGGAAAAAAATGAATAGAAGGAGAAATCTTAAAGAAGTATGCATGATTTTTTAATTTTTTAGTTTTGAAACAAAAATAATATGGTATATTTAAGTATAATGGCCCTGATGAGATGTGGTATGGAAGAATGTATCATAGAATGTAAGATGTATATTATTGTCAGTGAAGATGCTTACAAATAGGAAGTGAACCATAAAATCACTAAGATGCAAATACAATCTCAAATACAGCACAGACATCAATATTTTAGGAATAGATGATTATATAGCATCATGTAGCTGGAATTGGAGAAAAAAAATGTGTTGGGATGACACATAGAGGTCCCTCAGTTCAGCCTCCCACTCAAAGCAGGGCTGAGTACCAGCATTAATTTAAAGACAGGTATGCCTGTGCAATTGATATTAATCAAATTTTAAAGGTAATTTTGGATTGCTAATGGCCTTCTCCAGGGAAGTTCTGGAGAAGTGCTGGAACTGATAATGCATGCAGACTCTCAAGGCCAGTGGTCTGATGCTTACTTTTTCCCTTGCAGCTAGCCCACCTGTCCGTTGTAGAGGCCTGTGACAGCCACCTTCTGGTTCTTACTGTGCCTCTCTGGCTGCTGTCTCTTTCTGCCTTCTCTAAGGCTCTCCTTTAGGCATATTCTATGTAGTCAGTATTCTCTAATATTAACATAATTTAATCCTTTTCATTGGTCTAAAGGCTGTTGCTCAAACTTGTGTAGTCATAGTAACAGTTGTTTGTTTCGGGTACTGAAAGTTTTAGTTAGGTCATTATTGAAACACATTAAAAAGGTAACTAAGTATATCTTATTAAAGAATAAATTGTAACAAGTTGGCAATAAGCTTAGATGTATGTAGAAGAATATAAAATGTTTTGCTTTTTTACTTCATCATAGAGTCATAGAATCATAGAATAGTTAGGGTTGGATCAAAATTAACAAGAAGCTGCTTAATAATGAAAGTTAATTTTATACTGCTCATCTAGTTACAGTGGCGGTCTTGGTTTGGTTTTTGTATCTGGGTCAAACCTGATGCCTGGCTAAAGCGTTCATTATGAATAGTAATGATTATCAAACAAGTGACAGTTTTGCAGTTGTCTTTAATCGCAATGTCTTTGACTATACTCAGGTTAAAAAGAGTTGGTTCTGATAATTTCATTATTAATAAAAATATTCATAATGCATTATTTTAGGAAAAGGAAGGCGCAATTTCAGAGGCAAATGATCAACCAGCTGTGAACTCAAAAAAAAGGACATGCAGAGTAGTAGAATACTGAAGTTCATCTAGTCCAAAACACCTGCTCAGAAAGCAATCACCTAGCACAGGTTGTGCAGGGCTGTGTCCATTTGGGTTTTGTGGATCTGGAAGGATGGCAACTCCAGAGGCTCTCTGGGCAACCTGTTGCCATGTTTGACTACTTTCACAGTAACAAAGCAAAAAGCTGATGTGCAATTTCATAAGTTTCAGTTTGTGCCCATTGCCTCTTGTCCCTGGATACCACTGGGAAGAGTCTAGCTCCATCATCTTTCCTGCCCTTATCAGGTGTTTATACACATTCCTATGATTCCCCCGCCCAGCCTTGGCTCCTTGAACAGTTCCAGTTCTGTTAAGCTCAACTTGTATGAGAGATGTTTTAGTCTCTTAATCACTTCATGGCCCTATGCTGGGCTCCCTCCAGTGAGTCCCAGTCTCTCTTTTACTGGTGAGCCTTGTACTGCACGCAGCACTCCAGAGGAGACTAATGTAAGGTTAGACCATTTTTACCCTTTTATTTCCCTCCATACACACACAGAGTTGTTATAATTTAAAGGTACTGATTTTAATTATTTTTTTTCTGCATTATAATGCTAAATGACATTTTCCACACTTACATCATTGGCTGAAAAGTGCTTCTCTGTGATTGATCAAGGTCTTGTAAATAACCAAGTTTAAACTGAAGAGGAAACACCATTTAGAGAGGAGTTGCCAACTGTCAAAATAAGAAGTGGAAACAATGGGGCTACCTTGAGCCCTGTTGCTCAATATCATCATAGATGACTGGAAGATAGAGAAGGGAGTACACATATTCATTTTGCGCATGACATAAGGCTGGGAGAAACTGCAAGTAAGTCAGGGATGTGGTTCAAAATGAACCTGATGCAATCTGTTAAAAGATGATCTTCCACTGGACAAGAAAAATTGTCTAGATAGCAGGGTTTTGGGTGAAGTCTGAAAACTGCTTATGACTTGCAAGCTAAACGCAAATAGTTATGGCACATTATTACCAGCAAGGCAACCTGTACTGTGGCACGTAAGAATATGAAATTGTGTTTTGTTGGATGCAAAAAGCAGCCTTTTTCCTGCACTCAGCTGTCACAGGGGATCAGCTCAAGGTCTTTGCCCATATTTCGCACCCCAGGAACCATTTTGGTGAGTCAAAAGGAAATAGCAAGAACGGTAGGAGACACAACAGAAGGAAAGATTAAAGGAGCTGTGATTATTAGGGCTAAAGAGGATAAGATGAAGCATGTGATAAGAATTAATGTGATAAGAATTTTCAAATGGAAAAAGTTAAGTTTGATATTTTCTGTGAAAACAGAAATAAGCTATTTCTCATGTTTATCCAGCATAGATAAAAAATAATGGGTCTTAACTGCAGTGAGAGATTCAGATTTGATATAAAGAAAACTTTGTTAGTGGTAAAGATGCTGAAGCATTGGTATAGTTTGCTGACCATTTCTGGCAACATTTAGGAAAAGGTTAGACAAACACTGGTAATGGGGAAGGGAAGAGATGACCTTTGAAAGTCCCTTCAAGCTATATGATTTTTCTCATTTACAGATGCCACCATAGAGTTACAAAGGGACTGACAGTTAAAAGCAATGGATAAAAGAAAAATCAAGTACCTGTCTCTTTCTGTGATCTACCCTTCTCTGTTCAAGAATATCAGTCCTGATTCAGGCTGTTTTGGTTGTCAGTGTTATTGCTTGCCTTATCTGAATGTTTAATTTCCAAATCTATGTAATATTTCAGAGATTTGTGGATATTATCTAAAAAAGACAGAAACTGAAGATGTTGCTGAACGTTTGATATATTTCTATAATATCTCAGCATTGTTTATGTCAAAAAACCCATTCTAAGATGCTTGCTTCTCCTAAAGTGTTCTGAAAAGCTAATGTGAATAGTGAAATTGAGCCTTCAGCAGTAGCATCAATATTAATTGAGCAAACAGGAGTTTTGATACTTACCTAAGATATTAGTCGGCATTTTCTGGCAAATCCTTGAGTTGATTTTATTTTTCAAGCATAAACACACAGTTTCACTGACTGTTAGAAGGAGTACCGAGCAAATCAAATGCAGTACAAAGCATAGGAAGACACCTACAGTAAAAACCTGAGATCATCTCTCACAGATAGGGCTATTTCAAGCATATGGGGAATGCTTTAAGGACTATTTTGATGTTTTCAGTGGCTTAGATGAAAATTTTCTGATGAATTCTTTAGTAAACATGGTAAGTAGCAAAGAACTAAGTAAACTGAGATCAGCGGAAGTGATCACTGGGAAATAACTGAAGCATCTGTTCTTACACAGATAGTGGATAACAACTCAGATCAGGAGGAACAATTTAGTTTTATTGTGAGAAACTCATAGATATTGAGAGAAAAAGTAGTTCATTGTTTTTCATTAGTAAGCTTTCTCTAGAGGAAGCTTTAAAAACAAGGCACTGATGACAAGAAATTGTCAAAAACCATGAAAGGATCTGCAGAAAAAAGCAAGAAATGCGAGTCGTTACAATTACATTTGCTAAGCAGTGTCATAAAATTTCTGAATTATTAATTCAAAATCTGTCCTTTTTTTTTTGTTGTTTTCTCTTATGCCAGAGTTAAAGTTGACTGCTTATAAATTAATAAGTAATTTGAAAAATTACTGTTAGGTTCAATTGGTTTTACAGATGTCCAAATGCCTGAGTTTTTTAAACTTTGAAATTTGGTGGGGTTCTGAACTTAAAATATTCATAACCTGTGTGCAAACACCCACTTTGTGATTTGTGCACTCTAAAAATGGACTTTTTCCTTTTTTTTTTTTTTTCCAGACTGAGTTCTATTGCATATAGGGAAAGGAGACCTGGGATTTAGTTCATTTCAGAAAGGTAATAACTGAGATAATTTGCCAGTGGTAGGGTCTGAGAGTAGGGTCTGATAGTAGGGCCAGTGATGGGTTTAAATGGCCCACAAGAAAACAGTTCTGAAAGATTTACTACATTTTAATTACATTGACATAGAGGATTTTGCCAAAATTATCCTTTAAAGTACATAAATACTCTAGGTGATTGTGTTTTGAGATATTCCAAGACTTCTCACAGCATTTTTTAGTGCTGCCTCTAAATCTGTTTTGAAAGAAATCAGCATTCAAAGGAAATTTACAGAAGACTTAATGATATTTTAGGAGTTGAATCTACATTGTAAATACAGACATGTTATCTGTGAGGGGAGTTCAATCCATGATGCTTTTTTAAGCTCAGTGAGTTGCACAATGATGAATTACAGAAGAGATTGTTTTCCTATTTTGCTCCTATTTGTTTCGCCAAATAGAGAAATACTTTGGAAAGAAGAAGGGGAGAAGGTCATATCTGTCTAGTCAGTGAAGCCTGGGAGTCAAGTATGGACTTTCACTTCATCTAAAAAGCAGTTTATGACAAAATGTGACAAAAAATATTTGTCTGTAATGGTGATAAAGGAGGTACAGAGTATCCAAAGCCTTAGATTATAGAGGTTTGACATTTGTGTGGAATACACAAAGCTGTTCTGATTAAGCCTCATTTCAGTGTCATCATTAACATGATAGCTCTTTGAAGTGTTGTGGACATGCCTAAAGGAGAGCATGTTACAGACTACTTTTAAAACCTTAGCGTCTTGCAGAAAATCCTCCGTATAAAGAATGTCCTTCCAGGCAATAAACTGGTAGTGCAACTCTTCATTACTTTTCTTCCACTTCACAGCAAGTCTTAAAAAACTGAAGAGGAAGTCTGTAAATCTCAAGCCCTGTGAATCTAGAGGATTTTCAGTTCCATACAGATTTGCAGAAATATAGAGTGGGAACAAGCAGATGTACGTGATAAGAGAATCTCTCATGAAAAGACAGGACTCTTGGATGCATCTGGGGTGATGGGGTGATGTGTTAACTCAGTGTCTCTCCCCTGATTTCTGTAACTTCATTGTGGTTGCACTTCATATGCCAAAGCCTAACAGCATTCATGAGAGGTCCCTAGTTTCCTGGTGTCAAATTCATTCTGCTGTACAGGCTGTTTTATTCCATAGCTAGGTTGCAGATCAATAGTAGAGACCTTACTGTCAAGTAGGAAGTTCTGCAGATTATTTTCATTACAGAATGAGCCTTCATAGTAAGTGAAATGAACATTGCCTTTTCAATATACTTATTCTTGGTTGTTATTAATAATTTCCAGAGAAAAAAGGTATTTCACAATGTGCACTACACAGCTTCTTATCAAAACCCTGCAGGAGAGGCAAACCTGTCCAGTGCAATCTGTGGTATGTAGACTGGCTGGCATAGTAGGTTACAGCTGAGGAAGAAAATGTAATGCTGGCTATGCAAAACCGCCAACCTACATGTTTCTTGTGCTTTGCAGGTTGTTTAATTTTAAATCTTCTTTCAGCATGAGTGCGCCGCAAGTTTATCACTAATTTCTGCCTCTCTGGATAACTCCTCTGCATTACAGTTGTATAGGTTTAATTAGCTGCTTCTGCTTCGATTTGCTCATGTCATGTTGTCTTTTTCATTACATTTCTCTTCTTCATTTGTGTTAGATGTTTGCACATTTCTTAGCTTTAAGCAATGTGGGCTATAATTGGGATCTAAAGTTGGAACATGTCTTCAGTTACTGTTTTGCTAATTCCTTTTATTTTCCTGTCAAAACCGTATGGTATCATGTATTGCTAATGAAGTGAAAGAGAAGTCAAAGGTAATCCACATCAGCTTTTTTGCTTCTAGCCAAGGTTTGCATCTTTAGACTTTCTGTTATAAGTGTTCTATGAAAGTATCCATGCTATTTTCATTTTGTTTTCATAGAGGCTATGCACAACATTGTTACAGAGTGCTGGAGGCTTTTAAGCTTGTAAAACCAAATGTATCCATGATGTAGGTCTCACAAATTCTCTGCAACTCGTTTATCGCTCTCTTTTTCTGGCACATATAAATTTGATTTTTTTTATAATATTAAGCCAGTATTGAATTAGTGTGAACAACTGAGTTGAAACCCTGCTGAAGTTGTTCAGTTAAAAGGGGAAAAGTATTAAATAGAAAGCAGAAGTAGCAGACTGGAAGCTGGAGAGCAGGGCTAAAACCAGAAAGGGCAGTCCCAGCATACAAATAGTTTTTCAGATGTATAGAACAGGCTTTGTTTTTCCCTGTGATGTTTGGAATGACTGTGGGGACAGATTACACTTTGGTTTTGCACAGTGATATTTTGGGGTGTAAAGATGTGGAGACAGCAGTCTTCTGCACAGCTCTGGTCTTCAGATGCTGTAATTCTGGAGGATTTAAATAAAAGTAGTAATAGAGAGCACACTGTAGTTACATAGGGGCAAAATAACATTCTACTTTGAAAGGATTGTTTTCATCAGCTTTTCAGGTAAGATCTGTGCTGTCGTAGTATTTTGAGGTTGAAGGATAGGCGATTATTCTGCCAATCCAAAAATCAAGCAACTTGCAGAAGTAAACTACAAAAGGAATTAATAACCTTTTTCCTCATCCATTCTGTGCTATTTTTCATGCAAAAATGTGTTGTCATCGTAATAAAAGGCAGATTTTGGATGTGTACTGTTATGAATTTACCCAGGGTGCAGTGAGCATCATATGTTTACTGCTTGCTTCTGAAGTTCAAACATAGGATTCACTGGTCTGTTTAACACACTTTGTGACAAAGCTGTTAAAGTTAACTTAGCTGAAGTTAACTGCACCGTGAGTTATTAAATTCTCTTTCTCTGTTAGTGCTGCTCATGGCATTAATTTACTTATTTGTTATGTGCTGTGGACTGTAATTAAGTAAAATCTACAATTCAAAGCATAGAGAAATTCCTGAAAATCTCTGCTGCTGTCATGGTCGTGCAGGATGGCACGTTCTTAAAGTTGAGGATTGAAAATGAAATGGCATTAAAAATGGAAGATACATTTTCAGTTTTGTGAAGGGTTGAAAAGTTGGTTGTTAATTTACTGTATCAGAAGATCTGATCTTCTGGAGTGCTGCTTAAAAGGAGTGTGCTGGATTTTGAAAATGTGGTCTTTTTGTTGTTGTTGTTGTTTGAAACAGTGATTACAATCAAATTACATGCAATGACATGCTTGCCACTGGATGGGAACTGAATCTCAGCAAGCATTTGAGAATGCATTTTGAGTTGAAAAGAAACTGAGCAGTCAATGTCAAGTCCAGGTCCCCAGTGTCTTTGTGCATTCCTCTTCCCAGTTTTGACCAAAACTCAGTACAAGAATAACTCTCTTCCTATGGTTTCCAAATCTGTTGTCTTCTAAAGCTGTGCAACAATTCTTACATTATATTTGGTTCTGACTCTAACTATGAGGTTTTAATTGGAAGGAATAATTAGTGTTGTTCAATCAAATAAAATACTAGAAAAATAGCACAAATATCTGTTGAATACAAATGCAAAGAAAATTATGTGAGAAATGACAAAAAATGTTCAGAGGGATGGAACATCTCTGAACAATACAGGGTAAGAATCCGAAAATCACATTGAGAAAGACTGCATGAAAACATTCTCTAAGTCAGTGTTTTGTTCTGCTCCAGTTTCCATGGACAGATTTAAATAGATGCAGAGATTGTTAATGTTATGGCAAGAGGAATTCTGCCAAGACCTGTGTCGTTACAGTAGACATTACACTTAGACATATTGACTTGAGCAAGTGCTGCCAATACTGAGAGAAACTTCATACTGTCAGATGTATTAGCCCTTAGATGCCTGCACTCTCAATAGTCAGTGAACCAACGGGAGGGCATACTATTAACTGGTCAAAGACAGTGATCTTGGAATAAGTGAGCATGAACTGATAGATGTTCAATTAAATAGAAGGATAAACAAAACCACGTTACTAAGGTTTCTAATTCCAAAAGAGCAGACTCAGAAATTGCAGAAACTAATTAGTGGAGTCAACAAGATTTAGGTGCCAGGGAACTTAATGTGAAGGAGCTTTGGAATCTGAAGTCAAGGCTTCAAAGTCTGTCTGAACTGCAATACAAATAAGGAAGCAGCAATTTACAGAAAGTGGCAACATATCTTCAGTATTTACTTAAAAAAAATGATCTAGAGGGTAGTAGACATCAAAAAGATAAGATAGAATTCATTTTCAAAGGAAGTTCTTTCTTGATGGTAGGCCAAATTATGACTTACAAAGGACACTCTGGATAGTGAATATTAGCCATAAAAATAAAAAGCACAGGAAAAGAAATTAGTACTTAGTTTGACAAAGCAGACATAGATTATTCACGAAGAAGATATTCCAAATGCATCGCAGGAATCAGTTATGCTTTGAGCCTAAGTTCAATGAGAATAATGAGGTTATCCAAGTTAATACCAGGTTTGAGAGATCCATGCCTTTCTGGCCTCGGAGCTGCCTGTTAAGTCTCTACTCTTCTGTAAACATATAGCTTTGGCAGTCACAAAAATAAACTCCTTGGTAGTCAGAACGAATTCAGACATTTTTACAGATAACTTTTACAATAAAAGAACAACTGTTGGAGAGATTTGTGATGTGCTTTGTACATTCTGATGAGTGGATGAAGGTTTTGTCTTTACTACTCTAATTTTTCCTTTTTTTATAATTCAAACACACACAGTTTAACAAGTGTTGCTTTTAGAGGGTCTTATTTCTTAAATATGAACAGTTTGGGTTTGTTTTATTTTCTCTCTGATCTCTCTGCTTTATGCATAAGTATAAAACTTGATAGATTTTGAAGTTACCATGCTAGAAATAAGGCAGCTTAACCATAAATACTGTATAACCTACTTACCCTGTCTTTACAACATGTAATGAGCAATACATATTTTGGCATACATATCTTAATCATAAGTAAGCTTTTAGCATCTATTTTAGGATCTTTCAACAATTTTGTGAATTTTCCCTTATGTAGCCAGCTGGTTTTTGGGGGGTACATTTTCTCCAAATTTACAGTCAATTCAGTAAAGTTGTCAGGATCAGCAATTCTGAAGCAGCTATTGTAGATATAATGGAAATTGCTGAAGCATCTCATATATCAGGTATAAAAGGAATCCTTCATAATTTGGAATTTTAATATTTTAAAGGAGTATATTAGGTCACACATTATTTAAAGTACCCAAATTTATTACATTCATGCATTTTCTTCCTGCTACTGAGTTTCCAAAGAGTATAGCTTCTGCTTGCGAACTGTATTTGTTTCACCAGGGTGCAGAGCTCACCAGAAGGCTTTATTAATTTCAAAGAAACATTGCTATTTCTGTTTAAAGACAGAAAATAGCAGTGATTGCTTGCAGAAACTGTCGTTTGGTTAAATTAAAATAAATAAATAAATAAAAAGGTCTCCAGCAAGAGAAGAGAGGACAATGATTGCGCAATTTAGATTGGCACATAACTATTCTTTTCTGGTTTCTGGCACAGATGCACTTTCTGACCTTACTTAATGAAGACGCTTATTAGCATATTCGGGCGGTACTTCTTGTGTCTTAACCTGTGATGATTTTCCACATAATTAATATGGTCCAAGCTATTTGGAAGCTGTTATTTATCATTGAAAAATAGCAATTTTGAAGTACAAGGGGCACCTGTAACTCTGTTTTCCACAGTGGAAATGATGATTGAATTAGTTTGTGATACTGAAATTTTGTAACAATGTATTAACTCCTTAAAGGCTTGATTTGCTTGAGGCTGTCTTACCTATATTCAGACCTCTTTGCTCCACAAGTCTCTTAGTCTTTTAAAGCCTGAGACCCTTTCTTGACTTCTTCCATGGTCTCAAGTTTTCCAGGCTCCACATAACTTCAGAGACATCCTGCATTGCTTGTTTGCTTTCCCATTGCTCAAGAATAAATAAAATAATGTAACTCTGGCTTTTTGGTCCATAAATGGAATTTTGAAGAAATTTAAATATTCTTATGTTTGATTTTCTCATTTAGGATTGGTTTCTATTTTTAAAGATATTTCTGCTAGCACTTACGATAATACTGTTACTGAAGATGTGTGACTTTAAGAAATGTCCTAATGATGCTGATAAGAATTAGAAGTTAATATTTTAATGCATGCTCTGCAATAATATGTTACATTAATTGAAGACAAGAGGTTAGAAGGAAAATTCTGTTTTGATTGTAAATAGTGTTTAAAGTAGTTATACATAGGAATAAAAGGTATTATTAAGGTATGTGCTTTGAGTGGGAAACCACTGGCTAGAGCTCAACTAAGTATTCTGCTAAATCAGTACCATTTAAATGAAGTATTCATTGCATTGGCAAAATAAACTGAAAATTAATAAACAGTCCTTGGAATCTGGGGAGATGTTCTGGGGTGATGAGGTAAAGACAATCAAGAGAACTTCCATCTATATTAGCTGTACTCTTTTTCACTACTATTTCCTATTATTCTTCATGCTATATTTGGAAAGAATGTCCTGTAGATCCATTGAAGAAGCAAGGCAATACACACGTTTTAATCCAGCTGCAACCATTTTTCCTGCTACAATGAATGCAAAATCTAAGTAAATGTTAACCTGGGGGCAAATCTGGCACAGATCCTAACTTTTTAATTTTTTCCTTATTTCAGCTCATGGTGTAAGAATTCTTCTGAAAGAAATTAGTGTTCTGTTTAGATGACCTTGAGTCCTCATCCAAGCCAACAGCCCACAAATGCACTTTACTCCTTAACAGAGAGTGCTGAGGTACACCATCTCCTACTGCTATTCTAGTCACTGTGACTGCACCTTGCTTTCTTGGCTATGCCATTATTATGGCTGCCCACACAGTTGCACAGGATTTGGTCCAAATTAGATCCCCAATTAGGTATATATGTTTCCAGACAAGTGAATACTTCTCTTAGAATATTGATTGAGCTATTCTGTAGGAGATTTATGAAGGTTTACCTTTCTTCTCAGATTTCTTAGTAAGTCCACATAAAATTTAAAAAGTAGGATGTACTTAATGGAGTTTGCAGTATAATAGTAACGTATGCTTAGGAAATTTTCTATCTCTCTGCCCTCTTCTAAGAAGGAAAGCTTTAATATCTCATTAACACTTGAAAGAGTACCAGGCTATGGGTGGGGGGGGAATCAAGGTTGGACAGTGTCTGTGGCTATTATTAATCAAATTATTATTTATTACTTTAGGAGAGAATAAAAAGGCACAGATCTGTAGTTTTTAAATTGCTAAATAAATGGGATTATTCTGCCCACTGGGGCAGCAGCTAAATACCCTTGGACAGTAGTATTGGTACTATTCTGACTGTAGGTTTTGTCTTAATGGTAGCACTGAATGCTTTATGGGTTGCAATGCAGTCTTCCTCTGCATAATAAATCACTCTTCCTTTAGTGCCAGCTCTGACCTTTCCTGATTGAAATTGTAACACATCATCATAAAATAATGTCAATGTGATAGAGAATCGTCTTCCCCATGAAGAGTGATTCTACATACGGATCCTTAAAGAGCTAGCTGTCTCTGATCATAATGGCTCCCAGTTACGAAATGGTGACACTAACCTGTCAAACTGTCTTGAAAAAACAGCAATACACTGCCCTAGAATAAATATGTGCTTTCAGGAGTTCTGCTTCTGGAAGTTTCTCAGAATACAAAGGAGGTGAACACACACACTTAATAAGTGTTCTCAAAGGTAAACCCAGGAGCTTCTCTTCAAAGAGATTCTGTTGTCATTGATGTTAGTCAGTATGACTATTGAAATGAGTTTTTTCTTTAAAGATATCGGTGTTTTTCAGATTGAACTGCTTTGAAAGCTCCCCACTGCTATACTTGCATCACTTCTTTTATATAACAATGTATTCTGGACAAAATGCTTGATTTCATTTTTCCCTCCTGACTCTCTGGAAAATTATTAGATTTTCATATAATTTTTATCCACTTTGAACAGGCAGTAGGTATATGAAGAAGTTCTTTGGATTGGATTTCTTGCTGTCAGATAATTTATTCTGTTCTTTGTGTACTCCTTTAGTGTATGACTTTTCTACAAGGTAGTGACTCTGTACTTGTTCTATTTATTATGAATTCCAGATAATAAATTAGTTCTCTTTGAAGAAGAAAGTCAAGTTAGTACATATCTGTATTTGGATTCCATGAACTTGTATGGTAGTATTGCCATTTGCTCTTCAGTTCCTATGTGTATGCATAGATATCTTTAAAAATATTCTATATGGCATGGAAAGAGAGAGAATACGAATCTCTGGGAAGGTACATGCACCCCAACAAAGCTGTATTTTCTTATGCAGAAATAACTTTCTTTAACATCTAATTAAAAAATTAATATTTCTACCTTCCTTCCATGTGTGTTTCTTTATTAGTAATTTCTGTCATTTAAAACAGGCAGTTGATTCTCTTTGCAACTTGACAGAACTCTCTATTGCTCTATGCGTGTATATATATATGATCCACATAAAATATCTGTGACTTAAAGAACTTGTATCTATGAGTTATGAAAAGAAGCACACTGAAATTTTTCCTTTCCTTTTTTCCCTGCTCTTATGTCATGCTTGCCCTTAACCTTTACCTGTTTAATCCCACTTTAGTCATAATTGCATGCTCTCTTCTCCATTCACTTGGCATCATTCAATTTTGGTGTGATCTTCATATTTTGCACTATTGGAAAGTAATCTTAGAAAAGTTTCAAATGTTTCTTTTACTTGCATTATGACACAAGAATAAAAAGTATCACCAAGGAAACGGTAGACTTCAGAGGCAATTTATTCTTTTAAGTGAGACCAAAGTTTAATTTAGATGAAAATCCTGGAAGACATATTTCCTCACAAAGCCAGTAATGTTCTTCTCATTACCTGGTAATGATAGTCTAATTCTATCAAAAGGAATTTTTAATAATATAGCTGCATGTCTGAAACTTAACAATTTAGAATGAAGATGACACTATCCAAAAGCTTAAGAAAACACATTAACTGAAACAAGAATAAATCACCAACAAAGAACATTGTCATTTTCACAGGTAATATTTCACCCTTCTAGCCTCATCTCAATATAACTTTTACATTTTTATGTAGTGGCAAATAAGTGATCAGAACGTCCATGCCCACAGAAAGGGCAGAAGAGGTCGCAGAAGTTTGCTTTAACTCCTAGCATTCTGTCTTGTTTTCTTTGTATCTGTCCAGTATTCTGCTTTTCTGTGCAGCTTTACCATATTGAAGTTGGCATTATTAAGAATGTAACAAGAAGAACTAATTCCTGGAGATGGTCCTTCATGCAACATTTGTATATTGTCCATCACAATGCTTCTCACAGGTCACTGCAATTGCTCCGTGAGTTCTGATTAAACTATGTATGTGTAATCAGAGTTCACCTGCTACTGCAAAGTAGTCATCAGTGGCAACAATTTAAAAGAGCTTTTACTCTGTGTTCATGTTCAGGTGATGTACTGAGTGAGGGCAGAAGTATCTTACAGGTTTTGCTGTATTGTCTTGCCAAATATGAAGATGTCAAAAGTCAGAAATGTATGGTACTGCAGTGATGAAATCTGATTAATCTGTACAGTAAGCACTGTTCAAATCAACATCTTTTATGCAAGCAAAGGGGGACGTGAACTTGCTGTATAATAGCATCAATAAAAGAACACAGTACATCACCATAGTGCTAAAACGTACACCACTGTAACCTTTCTATAGAGTAGAATATGAAAGCCCCACTGTATTTATAAATACAGACTTTCAAAACGTGCTAAAAGGGGTATGCTCCTTTTTTTGTTCATTGGAATGTGGGAATACTCAAAAGCAGAACCTAAAAGTTAGTCTTGTGAATTCATTTGCTACTCAGACATGACTGGATTTCAAAATGTTTGGCTTGAATTTCAGGTTATTAATTTATATTTTTAACTGCATCCATAGAGTACAAAATTTCAGCCTGAGTTATAAAAAAATTTCAGTCTTCTGTAAATGCTAAACCACACTTGGAAAACCACAGAAATCTATTAAACCTTTCATCTTCAAACCGTTAAAGTAGTATTTGGCTTTTAACATTTTCTCCTTTATTATTTCTTCTCCTTTCTTAAAAGCAGAATATGGCAAGGAAGTTCCAGTTCTTACATGCTTTTTGATTCTTCTTCCATACACTGAGTTAATATGAAAAAGACTGAAAGTTAACATTTCATTTTACATTCTTCTAATAGAGAAAATAAATTTTGTGATTTATTTTATGGGCCCTTAATAGTGCTACACATACTGGCTGCAGCTGAGAGTCAGAGCTGATTTTCCTTTAGAATCACAGAAATGCAACCTTACAGTTTAACCTGTTATAAGCAGATTCTAGCAATATTTGTTCTGAAGCCTGGGTTTTCATGTTAACTTCATACAGTACCTTGCCAGCAAAACAAAATGTAATTTAATTAATTTAATTAATAAACTCCTGCCAAGGCATTTGACTTTTTTTGATGAGTTATTCGGACCATGTTAGTCTAAACTTTGTTTGCCATTAATGTAGTCTTTATTCATTCTCTGCATGATTTAAATAAGATACAGACATGTTTGTGTTTGTACAAAGCGTCTGCATCCTCTTGTAAGTGGAGTACTCAGACTATGAAGAATGTCTGTCCCTTCACTTCAAAATGGAATAATCAGTAATAATAGCAACAAAGAAGGAAGGATCTATTTAATAATGATAGCACTTCATGGTAAGTATTTTGTAGATTTGTAGGTTTTAGTGATAGTGATAGCTCTTCTTATATTAATGACTCAAGAAGCCTTGATCACAGGATAATTCTTTCATAAGGCACTAACTATGTATCTCCGAAAGGCTGCAGCCTAAACATCTCCTGAAGCCTGTAAATTTAAGACCTGCAGGACTGATGCTGCAATTCTTTCCCTTTGTAAACTCTTATTTTCCATATGTTTAGAGATTGTGACTGAAACTGTGCTCCTGTAATTATGTATAAAATACCATGGATGAATGGCAGGTTTCCAAGTTGTTTATGAGAGCACTGCTTAGGGGAAGATGTAAAAAAAAAATGATCCAGTGGACTGGTGGTTGCATGTAGTTTATGCATAAACTTCCATGAGGTGAAATTTTAAAACTGATATGGCATGGGGAGGCATGACACATCTGTGTTTTGATTGTAGCGTTACTTCACTGCTGCTTTTCAAACAGTCCACGCTGTTCATCCTAATAGTCTATTCTAGATATCTGCTAGGAGCAGTGACTGAAATTTGTCAGTTAGTGTATTTTGTTCATTCAACAGGAAATTTGTGTGTTGATCTTGGAGTGCAAATCCCAAAGAAATGCAGTTTACATATGTCAGTTGGGTTTGATTTTATAGGAGCTGGAGTTCCTTGTGAGCTCATTACGCTGTCTTAAATGAGATCCTAAGAGGAATGTCTTGGTGAAGAAGCTGTTACAGTTACTACACAAGAGATCTGTTTCTTCCCAAATGAAAACAAATGCCGTACAGTTTGGGCACTCTTTGTTGACACACAATGCAAGGTCCTGTTGTGTTATGAAACATTCATTCTGGTTAACTTTTAACAAATAATATACAGACTAAAATATCAAGCTATGGAAATAATTCAGTGGATAATCTTGACTAGCAAGAAATAATTCAGACTATAATATAATCATTCAGTGACCTGGAAAGAAGCTTAGTTCTCAGTCTCACTGTCCTTTCCTTTGCTTGAACACAAGTGATACGAACTTGGAAACTATCACTTTTTTAAAGCTGTGAAAGTGAAATTAGGATTGTGCTAAATTTTGCAGGCAAAACTGGGCCATTTGGGGTTTTTTGCAACATTATAGATATTTTAGTTGAAATAAACAGTGTTATCTGAGGGGATCGTAGACATGGCAATCATGGGGAAAGCAATTAGAGAGGTTTCCAAACATCTATGATTAGTAGAGGACAAATCCATTTTAAAGGACATAAATCTAAAAGGAAGTTGTTGTGAAATGAAAAACTGCCCTAATAGTAATAAGTTTGGAAAATCTACTTTGGATTTGTTATAGTTAAAAACCGTAAGGGCTAACACGCATGTGATGCGGGAACACTTAGCAGCTCCTTTACTAAGGGACTTGAATACAAATCAATTCAGGAGCATTAATCTGTGCAGAGCTGAGTTTAGTTTCTTTCTGAGGAAAAACTTCTAAATTAGAGGACTTAAACAAGTGTGAGTACCTGCTCATTTCACTGTGAATTGCATAAGGTTCTATAATATAAACTGTTTAAGGACCAAAATATCTTTGATAACGTTAAATCTCTGTGGACAGCATTGAGTCAGCACATTCCTACGGGATACAAATGCATTTTTGTAAACATCTCTTCTACTTTCTCCATGATCTGCTTAATCAGCTAATCTTTTCTCTTTCTGTGAATGTGAAAAACAGAATATATCATTTTAATGTTATAATTGACATCAGTAATGGTTACCCTCCAGTGCTTACTAAGTCATTGTGTTTACAGTGCCACAAGTAAAAATTGGCAGGTTTGCAGTTAAACAGTAACTGTCCTAAACACCACATTTCATAAAATTTTAGTGAATCTACAGTTCTAGTTAAAATTATCTCAAATGTTACATTCTCGAAGCAGTATAAAAAAGAAACAGAAATATTTATTGTCGCTCTTCAGCTGTGTTAGCAATCCTTCCTGTTGTTTTTGTTCACTCTGATTCCTTTACAATTACTTCCAGAAAATTACTCCAGGAATTGCTCTGTTCTCAGCACTTGGAATCCAGAAATGTTACAAGAATTTGCAGTTGCATCTGTCACATGTTGAGGCCTCTTAGTGCTTTTGGTATCACCTCCAAGTAATTTTACCCATTTTCACCCATTGTTGGGAACTCTAAATTTCTCTCCATCATCAGTTCAATGTCTCTTCCTTTCAATTCCATTTAGCTCATCTTTCTTAAATTAGTCTTGTCAATTAGCTCATATACAGCAATGGGTGTGTTTTTAGTGTGCGTCTCTGAAAGCAACATAATTCCAGAATGTGGACAGGGTTTGTAGGATTCAAAAGTGGGTGGGTTTGTGGGGTTTTTTTAATCATTCATGTGTTTAAAGCATAGTGGGATGATAAGGAGGGAATTCTTTACTGTTAGGGTGGTGAGGCACTGGAATAGGTTGCCCAGGGAGGTTGTGAATGCTCCATCCCTGGCAGTGTTCAAGACCAGGTTGGACGAAGCCTTGGGTGACATGGTTTAGTGTGAGGTGTCCCTGTCCATGGCAGGCGGGCTGGAACTAGATGATCTTAAGATCCTTTCCAACCCTAACTATTCTATGATTCTGTGTTTCTATAAACCTTAGATATTTCTGTGGTTTAGACTTTTTCTTTTTTATTTGATTACTTTGAATTGCTTGTTGAGCATGGCATTACAGTGAACAAAATAATTCAGAATTATCCACAATGAATCATTTGGAGGCATAGTAATGTTGGAAATGGGGAAATTAATGGATAAAATAATATACACTATACACTTTTGCTTAAGGGTGCAATGACATGAAGAAAGGTTAAGATGGAAGAATCTAAATGAAAATGCATGAGCTCTGCAGCTTCCTGGAGAAGAATGCGAACAGAATACTGAACGTTTTCTTTCTGGAATCATGTGTATTTCTATCCCCACTAAAAATGTGTCTTTTCATTTGAGTGCAGTACTTCAGAATTTGGAAGAGCCTTTATAAAAACAGTAATTTTTTTTTTTTTTCTTGATTGAGATTGGAATTGAAATCTTTTGCTCTGACCTTTCAAAATATGTTGCTCTCTACGTTTGTGTTTAGGTTTACTATCTTCCGGAGCAAGAACTGAAATATATCCATCACAAATCCATAGCTGGTTAGCAGTTCTTGTCTTTGTCATACCTCTTCAGCAGACTTGGCCCATAGACACATTTTACTAATGACTGTAGAAGTTTCATGTGTTCAATTTGTAGAAAAGAAGGTTTTTTTATTAAAAAAAAAAAAATAACGTGATAAATGGTTGCAAAATGAATTATCAATTTCAGGCAAGATTTGAACTTTTTAGAAAAGGCTGGTTAGGAAGGAATGTCACAGCAGCATAGCAGACATTTGTAGAATCATAGAAAACTTTAGGTTGGGATTGGAGACCATCTGGTCCAACCTTCTGTTGAAAGGTTATCCCTGTCAAGCTGAGGCTAGAATATTTCCATGAGGGAGATTCCACCAATTCTCTGTAACTTATTCCAATGTTGGCTTTTTTCTTGCAATGAATTTTTCTTTTTTCCAGAGCACAGGGAGGCACTGCAGCTGGTTCCATTTCACTTGGATACCTCAAGTACTGATGTGTCGGCTAAAAGATGTTTCCTTCCTCATTTCTCTGAAGGAAGTCCCAGTATTTTTGACTCAATCAGAAAAGTATACTGGCTTAACTCAAATTATGTCCACCATCCTATTGCTCATTGTTGTGGTGGAGGGAGTGAGAGAGCAGCTGTGTGGTTCTGAGTTACCAGCTGGGCTTAAACCACGACACTCATCCAAAAAAAGCCCAAACTTTGAAATCAGATTCCCAACAGTAATGACCTTTTACTTTATCATATCCTAAGAGGACCTCCAGGCCTGCCTTTGGAGACATAAAATTTGCCTATGAAAAAAATCAGCTTATCATTGTAAACATATCTAAAGGCTTTGTTGAATTAACCAATACATTTCATATTATATATGATATATATATCATCCCTTTACTTAGATTTGATGGGGGGTGCCATTGGGTTTTTTTTAATGATTTTAAATCTCCTTTAGTAGTTGGCTAAAGAAAATGAAGATTTATTTATGTATGCTATTTACCCCCCATTGTATGTAACCTTCACACACTAATCAATTCTGGTAGGACTATGGATCCCGAGTCTAACACTCAAAGGTCAAAAGTAAGAAAAATTGATCATCTGCTGTATACCTGTATATCAAGATATATAGTCTTTCTTCAACATGCCTCTCATTAACATTTCTAGAATAACATTCATTTAATAGAGTTTTGTCAGCTGAAGTGTGACATCCTGCCTTTTTCACCAAAATTATACCAGAATTTAAAAGGTACAGTTGGAAATTACAGCAAGCCATTTTTACTATGAGAGGAACCTGTTAGTTACAGAAAGAGAAATCAACCATTATGTCATTAGAAGTTTTTACAATTAAAAGTTTTATTCCTAGAGGAACTGAAAGACAATTAAATGAAATGCTAACAACAAATTAAATGCTTTATAGGTCAGTCATCCCATTAGGTCTCTTTAGGGAAGCTGTTCTCATATAAAGCATGCCATAACCTATTTGCATAATGATTCTATCTTAACTGTGCCTTCTGCTCTTTTATGGTGTGTTGTTTATCCTAGTGCATGGCTGATATAGTAGAATCTCACAAAGAAAGTAAAAGCTGCTATTTATGGCAGACAAAACATTGCACCATTCATATACATTATGCAGGACAGTACCCAAACTGCAAATATGATTTAACACACAGAGTCATTATACTTTGCTCATTGCAGTGGCTTAATTGTTTGAATTATAGACAGTGTTAGCATCATTGTTTTTATAAGATTATACACACAAAAGCAGTTCCAGCTAGAGTATGTGGAAGCTTGTGAAAGAAAACACGAGCTTTCTAAAGACAGCACTATTGGTCTGGGCTCATTTGAAAATGCAGAACCCTTTCCAGAGGGGGGAAAAAAAGGCTTCAGAGAAATCCTGATCTCCAGTGCACACCGTCATGAACAGTCTGTCACATTTTTGGGGGAAAGAAATTTCATGAGATGAGTCTTGATTTCTGGCTTTGGATTAGAGCCTGGTTATTTACAAGGTTGGCTTTGTCTCTGTGGGCAGAAAGTGAATGACTAAAATCTTGGCATGCAGTCACAAAGCTATTTCTTTTTTTGAATTTGGTTTGTTTGTTTTAACTATATTGTTTTCAAAAGGTAGGGAAGAAATGGGACTAAGTCTGTTAGCAGCATTTGAACTAACAAATGTTGCCAGACAACACCCTGTTTGACATTCCTGAAGTTTATTGTCCTGTAAACCCAATTTAGTCACTCTGGCTTATGTATAACCTTAGAAAGCTAGTAAGGATCTAAAAGTACAAGGTGTCTGCTCCACTGTAAGAAAAGAGCTGCTTAGATCTTAATGCTGTCAATTGCACATGCAAGGTACTAGATGCATCTTTTGCAGGCTATTTTGAGACTAGCTGTGATAAAGCCATGGGATCAGAAGTCCTTAGTGGCACAAACAACAGCCTCTTTTCTGTTAACTACAGAGTAAATCAATTTCCAGTTAAAACGCAAGGGAAGAGCAGTCAACAACCTCCTCTTCCAGTGGTAGGTAAACATTAGACACGTTTACTTTATCAACAAGCCATACATCAGTCATAGCAAACTGACTTGAACAAGCTCTCCCAATGTGACAGGCTGCACTGCAGCAAAACATCCATTTAGGTGTTCACAGATGTTCTGTTCCTTTAAGTATCTGACTGATTCCTGAAACAGGACTTCTTTTCTGTTTGGGAACTCAAAGAGAGTGGTTAAGTTGTCAAAAAGGCCAGGTACTCAACAGTGCACAGCAGCTTCAAAAATAGATATTTTAAGAAAACAATAAAACTTTACAAATGGCTTTACCGAGGTGACTACTCTGATGGTTAAGACAAAAGATATTAATTCCTAACTTCCTAAGTATCACACTGTGCTTAGCCTTTCTGCTCTAGTGTTTATGCAGCAATGATATCTAGACTGTCTCGAAGTGTTACCGTTGCAAGCACAGTTTAAAACTATATTCCGGCATATGCTGTGGGCTTTTGTCTCAAGTGTCTTGGTCCCTCAGTTTGCCTCTTTTTGTGGACTTGCCCAAAGTCTGGACCACTGTTGATCACACGATTAAACTGATCCTACTTGTTTTACTACTGAGGAATCTGGATTTTGCTTTGTAGGGAAGTTTCTTCATGTGTGTGAACCTCTCCTGCTGTTGGCATGAAGTCTTACCTCTCTTTGCCAGACCTTCTTGGGAGCATGTCATCCACACTACAGCCAAGCAGTGGTCAATATCTATTTCAGTTGAAAAACTTCAGCACTGGATGCAGAAGTATCAGACACAGCCAGTATCTTTGCTGCTGTTGGCCACAACACAGATCTTAGTGTGTATATATATATATGTGTATATATGCATATATATACACACACATATATATATATTCTGCCTGAGTATTGGCAGGATTTGGACCTTTGTATAAGATCTCTAGAAGTTGAGAATTACCTTATACCCTTTAATGAATTATTCCCTTCCAACTAAATGTGTATTTCTCAGTGTGAATATGGCAGTAAATGTCATGCAAATGAGTTAAGCAATTTCCTCTAGAGACCTGAAATAACTTGCTTGTTACTAAGGAATTTCAAGGGACATCCTCTGGTGGACCTTAGCAAATTAAAAAGATCCCTTCTGCTGTTCTGGTGTCTCAGACCTTCTTCCTCTCAACCTATGTACGATATTTACTGTGCCTCTGCATAGTATGCAAAGGCTTGCCACAATTTTAATCTTAAAAGAAAATAAATCACTATTCTATAGAATTAAATATGTGACGTGTGGATGAGGCTAGGGTATATATTTAATGTGAAACGAGTGTGGACTCAATCTCACACTGACAACTACTGTGACTAGATGTATTTTATATACATCTGTCCTGACATTATATTCGAGTGCAAGAGGCAGAAAGATTGCTGCTATTTAAACCTGTGCTGTAAAATGCTTAGGTTTCTGTGATGAACTGTTTCATACTTTGAAGCATGTACTACATATGTTAATTCAAGAACATTCATCTGAGTGATTTTCTTCCATGGAAAAGAAAGGTTGTGTATAAATTGTTCCCAGCATTATTTTGGGAACAAATATATATCCAGGGGAAATTTCTAGTCATGGCTATAGCTACTCTACAGAGTTCAATTGTCTTCATTTTTCTTCAGGTTAAGTGCATCAAAATAAGGTTTCCCATATTTCTTAAGCTCATGTACAGCCAGAACATTTGCAGTGTACCTGAAATAGATCTTGTTGGTTTGCAGGTACCTTGCTGCTGTAGTCCAAACTGTTAAGTAATGAGCAGAGTATCTAACTTGCTCTTAAATGTCTCCAGTGATAGAAGGTCCTGTAATCATTCTATCTGTAAGGAAGCATGTAGTTTTGTCAAGGATGCTAGACTGTGACCCTTTATGTTCTGCTTTCTGGGTGACGCTGAGTAAGTTATATTTTCAGATGTTTAAATAAATTTAGAAACTTTTTAATAAGTTCTAGGGCATACTCAGTGTTTAATCCAATTTCTATCAAAGGATTTAATGGGTTCTTGCTTATGAATGGAAAATTTGGGTGTCTAACAAGATCAGGTACTAAAGATGTATATTTTGGAGTGACATGTTTCATCATGCTCCTATGCCAGCAAGCCTTAAGTTTATACTGTAAAGTCTGCACATCATGTAATGTCGTGGAGGAAACTCTCATCAAATTATGAACAGTGAGGAAAGAGTGCTCTTTGGGGTCACTTGCTTCCATGTTATCCAAGGTACACGGGAAATATGGAAGAGAACATACTAAGTCAAAGTCAGGATTTAGGAAAATACAGTAGGAATTAGGAAGTTTTCACTATAGCGGGGGGTGGAACCAGGTAATCTTTAACATCCCTTCCAACCGAAACCATTCTCTGATTCTAATTGTTCAGCATAATTTTTTTCCCATAAATGCATCATCCTTTATGCTACTGAATTTTTGCATATTTATTGTACTTCTTTTGTTTTTTTTTTCTCGTTTTTTATCAGAGTTCTCATAAGGAAAACAATTGTTTTTACTACAACATGAAATAAAGGGCAAAGCAGGAAGATGAATTTCCCTACAAAGTACAGGCTGGGGCATATTCTTCTGGATTATGCATCTTCAAAGACCTTCTCTGGAAGTAACATATAAACAAGACTTCTGCCGGGTTAGTGATCAAAATTCTATGTACATGATTTTTACCCAACTAGTTTAAAATAAAGGATGCTTGCTGAAGCCATGTTTTGCCTACATTATGCTGCTTATTTTAGACAATTATTATTATGGAAAGCGTATCAGAATTGATATCATCAGTCACTGGCTTTAAAAATGGGTTGTCTAGCAATTAATTATTTTCAGGCTATCTTTGTAACAGTACATGACAACAAATACAATCTATGCGTGAGATATCATTCTAGAAGTATGTCCGAATGCTTGAATTTACTTCATTTGAAGACAGAAATTTGTGTCGACACCTTGAAAGTTTGTAATGTTATGGCTGGTATTACAAAAAGAGCATTCTGCCAGGTTTTGATTCATCATTATTAACGCGTTCGAAGCAACAGGGTAAAAATACCAGGCCAAATGTTCCAGAATCATAACGTTATCCTCTGTTGATATCAGCAATGTCTTCCCAGTTTTAACACACTTCATTAATGAACACCCCATGCCAGATGTGCCCGTTTAAATGCCTAAAAATAACTCTTTAAGTTGTTCCCCAGCAAATGCTAAGCTGACATAAAGATAAGCTTATGGCAATTATTATATTGCTGCCTTTAAGGTTTATGTTGCACTTGCAATTGAACACACAATTTGGGATTTTTACACTGAGAATGGTCTTCAGGCTACTACCTTGGAATATTAGGCAAAAGTTATAATGTAGAGGCATATAATTAATTTTGCCTAAGAGTTATACTTAAAGTAGTGAGCAGACGGGCAGTTTTTAAATCTGAAAATCCTATCACTTGCCAGCTGTAGTATGTCACATATAGCATGTCTGGCTCCAATACAGAAAAACATGACTTGAAAAGTTAGCAGGAATCAGGAATATCTGCCACTTCTTTCTACCGTTGCTGGGTTTAAGAAAATAGTATGTAGAATGACGGAAAAGCAGACATTTAGTCTTTATTCAGGGAAGAGAGGGAGAAAATCGTGTGGAATTTAATAAAGCTTTACTTAAACTTCCTCCTTGTGCTGGTTTTGGCTGAGATAGAGCTAATTTTCTTCCTAGTAGCTGCTGTAGGGCTGTGTGCTGGATTTGTATTTAAAAGTGTTGATCATACAGGGATGTTTTAGTTATTGCTGAGCAGCGCTTGTGCAGAGTCAAGGCCTTTTCTTCTCCTCACACCCCTGCAGTGAGGAGGCTGGGGGTGCACAGGGAGTTCGGAGGGGACACAGCTGTGACAGTTGACTCCAACTGACTCCAGGGATAGCCCATGCTATAGGGTGTCAAGCTCAGCATGTAAAGCTGAGAAAGAAGGACAGAAGCAGGGTGGGGGATTAGGGTGGATTTGGGGTGGGAGGGTGTCCATTCAGAATGCTGGCATTCTGTCTTCCTGAGTAACTGTTATGTGTGATGGAGCCCTGCTTTTCTAGGGATTGCTGAATGTCTGCCCATGGGAATTGCTGAGTGAACTCCTTGTTCTGCTTTGCTTGTGTGTGCAGCTTTTGTGTTACCTATTAACCAGTCCTTATCTCAGACCACAAGTTTTCTCACTTTTACACTTCCAATTCTTATCCTGCTGGGGTGAGGTGGGGGGGGGGGGAAGAGCGAGAGGCTGTGTGGGGCTTAGCTGAAAGAAATGCGGGGGGGGGGGTTGTGTCTGAATGTGCAAAGAGGTCTTTTGGAACAGCTTGGATAAACAGGAGACTCTTATGTTTTTTCCTGTTTATTCCCAGTAGTTCCACAAATCTGGGAAGGAAATTTTAGCACTTGCAGAGAGCCTAGATGTCCTGTCGCTAATTTAGACATCTCATATCCCATGTGTAGCCAAGGATTTAAGAAATGTACTTCTGAATTTCATCTTGCAACTCTAATATAGATATTGCTAGTGGTTACATCAAGCTGAATTTAAAGCTACATCAACCTACATGAAAAGTTTTTCAAGTTACTCTTACTGCCCAAATACTATCCTTACACATGCCTTCTATCTTCCTATTAGCTCCTGTAGAAGAGAAAGTTGGTTCATTCTCTGAAGAAAATATTACTTTAAGTGCTTGTGATCTTCATTCATTCTTGTTCAGAATAATTCTGAAGATTTATTGTGACAAAGCATAGTTAGAGATGGTCCGGTCTGTTGGCTCTTTGAAATAAGAGTGAGAAAACTTCAACTGTTAAAAAGGGAAAAAATACCAAACCCAAACCCCAGAAAAGCTATTTTTCTCCATGTCTTTCATTACGTGAGAAGATGGGGAAAAACATCTGGAGTTATCTCTGAATTCAAAGGTGCAACCTGAAAATTCCTCTGCTGGCTCATTACACCTATTAATTGTCTTCATCTGCTGCCCTTTTTCAACTGACTCATATACTGTTTCCTTCTGGACTGCTGTTATTCTCTGCTTCATTAGCTGCTAATGAGTTGCCATACAGAACAGCATGTTGTCTTCCTTTATTCTTTCCTAACGTTTACTGAGGTGCTCAGGGCTTTTTTTTTTTTTTCCCTTTAGGTAGAGAGAGGGCTGGTGTGGGTTGAGAGGGAGAACTACAGATAGCAGTAAGGTGATATCCAGCTTGGTACTCGCAGGTTTAATTGTGCCTATAAAAGAAATTTTGGTGAAATGAAATTTATCTTCGTTCTTTCAAATCATAAAATCTATTTGCTTCTCTAATGAATCTTTTTTATTCAGTGCTATAATATGTATGGTGTTATAATTAAAGAATGATAATGAAGGTAAATTGAAGTATTAATTTTTAAACCCTATTCTGATGTTGACTAACACTGCAAATGATGATTCACACGTATTCTGCGTGTCTGCTTACAGATGTGACATTTTAGTTATTTATAAAAAAAATATTTAGGAAAGGATTCTAGAAGGGAGTGAAGGTTTTAAGGTTTTGGTGGTTTGGGGCTTTTTGTTTGCTTGGGTTTGGTTTTGTTTTTCTTTCTTTTCCCAGTTTGATTTTCAAGGCAGGAAAAAACCCCAACTGTGAAGTGCATACTGTCTTCTAGTCTCTCCAAAATGGAAAGGTCGGTAAGGAAACACACACTTTGTAAATTCTGGGACTACTACAGAAAAAGTAACCTATTCCTTCTGTAGTTATGTAGGTAGGTTCTACCAAAATGATTTCTTAACTGGGAGCCATGGTAATTCCACAACAATGACAAAACCAGTAAGGCCCTTGGTACTTTGGAAGCACTGACTCTGAAACAGTAATAAATTTCAAATGCAGGACACAAGACTATGACAATATTTTGAAAGCAACTTAAAATGTCCAGTAATGTCCTTCTTATATCCAGAAACTATTCAAAATTTAAATGCAACTAATTTAAAGGTAATTATTATATTTTAAAATACAAAAAGATGTAATTGACTCTTAATATAATTAGTAATTCAAGTTGAACTTTCATGGCTGAAATTCCAATTCATTAAGTCTGTTTAAAGGTACAAGTTCAATACATATGCTGCAGTACGACCAGATTATGAACCACACCAACCTTTTGATTTTGGTCAGCAACACTGACTTTTTGGGTGATTACCTTTTTTCTGTTCATGTGTTTCTGTGTCCTGGGTTCAGCATTAGCAGTCCTTTTTCTCCTCCTTAGTAGCTGGTGCAGTGCTGTGTTTTTGACTTTCAGCCTGGGAACAATGCTGATAACACCAATGTTTTTAGTTGCTGCTCAGTAATGTTTAGTCTGGCAAAGAACTTTCTGAGCCTCATGCTCTGCCAGGGAGGAGGGGAAGCCGGGAGGAAGCAGAGACAGGACACCTGACCCAAACTGACCAAAGAGGTATTCCATACCACAGCACATCATGCCCAGTATATAAACTGGTGGGGGAGTTACCCAGAAGGCCCAGATCACTGCTCGGGTCGGGCTGGGTATCGGTCAGGGGGTGGCGAGTGGTTGTATTCTCTTCCCTTGTTATTTCCCTTATCATTATTACTATTGGTGGTAGCAGCAGTGGTTTGTGTTATACCTTAGTTACTGGACTGTTCTTTCTCAACCCGTGGGAGTTACATTCTTTTGATTCTCCTCCCCATCCCTCCGGGGGGGAGGGGGGGGGCAGGCAGGGGTAGTGGACAAGCAGCTGCGTGGTTTAAACCATGACATTCTGGAAATACATGCAGATTTGTTCTTAGCCAGAAGTCACCTATGGGCATATTTTTTTTCTCCTTAAACTTCGTAATGTGGTGAAACAATTTTTTAAATGCATATTTTCTCATGAAAATAAACACTTACTGCTTTATATCCCCTGCATAGGAAGGGATGCTATGTAGATTTTGCTGGGATTATTTATCATAGAATCATAGAATGGTTTGGGTTGGAAAGGACCTTAAGATCATCTAGTTCCAATTCCCCTGCCATGGGCAGGGACACTTCCCACTAGACCAGTTCACTCAAGGCCCTGTTTGTTTCCTTTCCAATAGTGATGTATAGATATAAGATCAAACTTTAAGTGTCATCTAATTGTATAAAATAACATTTTATTTGTTTCAATGTATGTTTTACTGTGAGCTTTTGGCAACTCCATATGCAAATACTACATGTGTTGTCAAGCCTAAAAACCCAGCTCTGCGCTGAGAAAGCATCTCTGATGCAAAATTCACCTTCAGGAAGATAAACATAATTTCCATTTACACCTGAAGTTGTCCTACTGCTCTCGTCTTGTTAGCAAGTGAAGTACTGTACTGTGCAACTGTATGTCTTTGGGGCTGTGAGTTAACACTTTCCTATATGTCTTTTAATAAACAGTATGGAAGGAACACATCCAGACATACCAGTCTTGACCTAAACTTTGCAACACGGAGGCACAATGAGACTTCTGTTCTTCACTCTTCCGATGTGCAAAAATAAGTTCCAATAATGTATTGCAGCTGAATCATATACCAAGAGAGTAGGCCTCAGACTTGGAAAGGAACTTTGGAAAACTTATTCCCCAGGTAACATCAAAATTTCTCTTCTGAAAGACAAAAGAAATGAGGCAAAGAAATCACTAGATCTGATTTGACAGAGGGATGAAAATGAGTTAAAATAAATGGAATAAAATCTGAACATGAATACAAAGAAATAGGAAATCATTATCATAGTGTCTGCTTAATTTACAGACTTGGATATAGATGTGCAGCAAATCAGAAAAGGAGTTGTCTGGGAAAAAAATGTGAAAGGCTAGGCTCAATAGAATGTTTCACAGGTAAAATTTGAAATAATCATATTAAACCAAGGTGAAAATGGCTTTAAATCTCTCCAAATAAAATATATTTGCAAAAAATCCAAGGAACGGTGGGCACTGTGAGTCCATGCACATATGAAATGTCACTAAGTCTGGTGTATGAAAGATCACTTTTTAAATTTTGTGCTTTTTACATCTGCACTTTTTATCTCTCATCATATTACCAGGTTAAAAAAAATATAAATACATATCTACCCTTCTTAAAACTAAAACAATCAATCCAAAGATCACCAATTTGCCATTAATTCATCATGGCTCTGTAGTACGTAGTGCAGGATTTTATCAGTTACATGTCCTTATGGAAATGGTTGGGTCTGTATGCCTCACAGAGGAAGAAAAAAAATGAAAGTAATTGCCTTGAGGAAATTATTTCTATGTTTTCTGCTCACCTAAGTTCCTTTTTAAGGTTCTGCACAATGCTACTGGCTGAAGACTTACAGTGGTACCCAGTTTTGAATGTTCAGCTGCTCCTAGAAAAATAAAATGGTCAAGTAAGAGAAAGAAAAAAAAATTATTGCCCATCCTTTAAGTAAAACTTACGTTTTATTTTACTTTAATCATTTACATTGCAATTTATACTGAATCTGTAACTACATGTACAGGTCACAGTGCAGACAGAAGGAAGTACGGTATATGCTACAGCTGAAACAAAATCCTTTTTGCCTCTGTCATGAGGTATCTTTCAAAAAGATATAAAAGAAACTGTACTCAAGCAGCCAGTAGAATGCTGTTACTCATTACCTGGTAATAGACAGCACTAAGCTTAAAATATTAACTTTGATATTAGATCTTGCCCTTAAAAGAATTTGAATAATATAATGTGATAATTTTCTATCCCATTTACCATCAACTCTCCTCTATTTAATAAACAGTGCACAAAACATTGGCACCTGTGTAGGATCCAGGAGCTGGCTTTTTTCCTAGGAGGGCATCTAACAAGTTTGGACACATAGGCTTTCAATGCCTACTGGTGATGATGAAAATTTAAGTGGTTTTATATGAAAGATTTAATTTGAGTTTCTGCAATGCAATACCTGTGTGAAAGTAGCTACACATGTCTTTGCCTATCAGTATCTGTGGATTGAAATGGGGAGTGATTTTTATGAAATTAGAAAAAGATACCACCAGTACCTTTTTTCTCCACAGTAAAGACCTTAAAGAAGAAGGAGCAAGCCTCATAAGCATGCTGGAAAGAAAAGAGAGCATCCAGAATTTATGAGGATTAATAAAACAGTTGTAGTTAATTTGTTATGTGAAAATGGGAGTGGAAGAAAGATTTTTAATACAGGGATGGTTGCTCCTGTGTTATTGCAGGGCTCCTCCAGAAGTAAGGCCCACAAGGTTTAGCGTTGTTTCCCAGTTATCTGTGTCTCAGTATCCCACCTACTGGTAGTGGGATGTAGCACCAAAATTTGTGGATCAGAAAGAAAGAAAGGAAAAACTGTTAATGAGGGGTGTTTGGGAGAGTGGCTGTTAACTTCATACACTGCTGCATAAACCACTTCTGTTGCATGTGCACCACATTCAAGATATTAAAAATTTAAATTTTTAAAAGACTTATTTGGAAAGTAAATATGCATTTGGAGTGTCAGTTTCCTTCTATAAATATAAATAATAATGCTTTGTTTAGGTTTGCAACTCTTCTAACATGAAAGAAAAATACAAATTAGGACTTTTTTAATATACATCTCTATGAATGTGAGAGGCAATTTTGTTTGTGCTGGTAGAGATACTTAGAAGCTGAAAGAGGTAACTACTACTGGCATCTCATAAGTATCTTATTTCCCTCAAGGAGCTTTTGTCCAAGACAGCCACTCTTCTGATGCACTTTGTAAAACCGCAGCAGCACAATCTCCCATAGCCCTAAGAAGAATTTTCTCTCCACAAGTTCAAGATGACCCTCCCTGCGTAATTACAAAACCTACTCCCTGTCACATTACATTCCCTTTGCATCCAGTCATTGCAGGCAAACAGCCGTCATGATATGAAGATAAGCAGAGGGAATGTATTTAATGTTATTTCACAGCAGCACAGATTATTGTTTTGATGGGCAAGGTTCAGTTCTGCTTTCTTCCCTTGATAAGAAAGTGAATACATGGAGCTCTTTGCTACCATAACAATTTAATTAAAACCCCCCTCAGCCTGAAAGCAAAAGTTTTTACATAAAGTTACTTGCACTCTCTGGTGCTGGTTTTGTGGCCATAACACATAAATCATTACATAAGATCAGCTTCACCATCATGGTTCTGCTTATGAAGTTAAAACTAAAAGTTGAATTCAACACAACTAGAAGGGGTGAAAGAGGTAAAATAATCTTAGACTTCCAGTGCTTCTTAACTGAAAAAAAAAAAAAAAGAATGCATTGAGATTATCATTAATCTACCTAAACCTGAGTAGAAGTAAATAGGTATAATCCCTTATAAAACAAAATCACAGAAAAAACAACACCAACCACCTGTTTCACTTCTCTGCATGCTATTTTATCTGAGTCAAAGAATGGGTAACTAATTCAGTATCTTCCACCCTGTTCAGATTTCCTTTAGCAATGTCTACTAGCAATCTTAAAACTGGTAGTTTTCCTTGGCTCACTTGGCAATTAGTTAGTTTCAATCTCAAAGAATAATTTGAATATGAACTTTAAGCAAAAATTATTCATATATTTCACCCTGGCTTGCCATTATGTTTCAAAACATCCTTTTCAGCAAATGGAAAAGGTATATGACACATGCAGAAAGAAAGAAAGAGCTGCAGGTAATAATACCAGTGAATAAATCATAAATACAATAGTTGTAAAAAAAAATAAATCCTGATCATATGCTTGCTGCTTGCTGAACAGATAACTTCTTTAAATTTGTATATTAATTTCTCCCATCTTATCTATGTATTTGAAATTGTCATTAGTACAGAAAATGGTATGCTTAAAACCACTCAAACTCTTTTGAAATCCCCTGTTAAAGTTTAATATAATTTAGAAATACTGCATTTTGCAAAATGTGAAATAACGCTGTAGAGAGGGAGGCAAATGCTTAGACATTAAAGATGAAGTATTATAATCATGATGAAGGAAAAACTGGAGCTAAGAGAAGTTTAAATTTTTAAGGTTTTTCCATTCAGATTTAAATGAATTGTCACATGGAAAGCTAGATTTATCTCCTAGTCTACAATGCCTAATTTCCTTGTAAGAAACAAAAACTTCAGACTATTCTATTAAAAATTTAAGCGAGATAGTTTAATTCTGTAACAGGTTCAGATCTATACTTGCAGTCAGATTTTTCCTGTAGAGGTTTTTGGCTTGGTATCCACTACTAAGTTTAAACTCCTGAGAAGGAAGCACTGCTTAGAAATGAGTGGCCTCAGAAAGAGGTTTGGATGGTCTTCTGGAAGCTCAAGCTCATGAAATAATATTTCTTTCTTTTTTTTATTTAAAAAAAAAGAGGAAAATTTTGTCATTTTACATTAATTTGATTTCAGTTATTGGAAGTTATTTTGTCCTTGGTTTTGCCAAGTTGTAAAGTTATGATCTTTGAGCTCTTTAAATGCTATGAAAACACTTATTTTCTTTTATCTCTCTATATTTTATAATCAGTGAACATCAGCACTGTCACATCTGTATCATTTAAAGGCTTATATTCAGTCAGTCACAAGTCAGTTATGTGACCCATCCCTAGATATTGCTGCTTTCTACAGACTTCTAATGATAAAGCTCATTTTAATTTCCAAAGATTTACTCACTGTTAATCAACTCTGAAATTCAGAATGAGTGAAATGCCCCCATCAGTATTTACCCTGGAAAATGAACAACTTCGAAAAGGAGCCTAAGCAGCCAGAAATATGCAGCATAAAATATGCAGTGAGTCAGAAGAGGAAAGAAAATCAATAGCATTCTTACAAATTTTCTTAGCCCAAGGGCATCAGTGACTTGTAACATAAGCCAGCACATTAAGTGCTTTGTTTTGACAATTTATTTATAAATAAATTTATATTTTCACGGCTTAGTAATGGAGCACTAGGAACTCCAGCTTTGGTTTGTGTATCTCCCCTTTAACCTCTACCAGTTGTAGACATGCCAACTCGTGACTGTTTCATAAATGGCATCTTGTCCTGTAATCTTCACAGCATCTCTGATTTACTGAAAACATGAAAAAACATATATATGTGCAGATGACATAAAAATGGATAAATTGAGGCATAAGAAACAGAAGAGAAAAGAATTGTAAAATAAATACAGTTTGCTCAGGCAATGGCTGTATTTGCTACCAGAGATTTTATACTCTGACACAGGATTGCAAGTGACAACTATAGTATGTATTCCTGGCTGTGGAATGGTGGCACTCTTTGAGCTTTGGGGTTGGAGCAATTAATTCAGTGTTCTATCTGAAACAAAAACCTGTTTATTTGATGGCTTTACACCATGCCTCAGGAAATTCATACTTTTTTCAAGAAAGGTATAGTTATGCCTTTCAAATTAGAACATTTTTTCTATCCTTTGGTCCTATTTATCTGTCTGTTATTCAAAATCTCAGCTTTTCTTATATAGTGGATGTATAAAATAAAAAAGAGCAACTATAAAAAAACCCAACACAAATAGAAATTGGGTCTGACAGTGTTTTTCTTTGATTGCTTTTTGATGTTTCCAGACCAGAGTCATTCCCTGCCTTTGGTGAGGTAATGTCTCTCTTTCTTCCTGTGCCTTAAGCACTAATAGCTCATTGCAGATGGTCTGACTTGATGATCAGGATATCAGAAACACTTTAACTGTAAATTAATCTACAGTGTCAGCCTGTCACTGTCATCTGTGTCACCACCAACACTTCTTGTGGTTTGCCAAGAGCAGTAGGACTGCTGCTGTGCCTGTTTATCTCAGTGGCCTTCAGTCTTACCAAGAGTTAAAAAGGATGCTCTTCAGAACTGACTTTATTGCAAAAAAACCCCAAACTGAACAGTTTACAATGGCCCTTTCCAGTCTGAGGGTGGCTTCAGATCTGCCAGGAGAGAGTGCTAATGATTTATCCACCTGGTAATGGTTTTCAGTCAGGAATTCTGTGAATTTTTTGGTTTGGTTTTTTTTTGGTTTGTTGTTTTTTTTTTCCTAAGGTTATTTGTTAAGATCCGGGAACAGATACATTAGAAGAGTTACTACTTAGTGTTATTTTTTTATTAAGTATATCATACCTAGACAACACTGATCTTACTAAATTTTCACTGTGGATACTGAAGTTCAACATATGCATAACTACCAGACCGTTCTGGTTATCAGAAGACAATAATAAACTGATGTTTGTACTTTTATTTGCTCACCAATTTGTACATAATTGTCATTGATATTGCTCTCCTGTATTGCTTGTGTTTTTCTATTGAGTTTTTACTTTATCAATAATGTTTATTTTAAGTACTATTGAGACGGAAATGTTTTGCTTGGTTGTTTTTTCTTTCTGAAAAGAGTGTTTAAATCTGGAGGTCTGACATTACAACTTAATTTGAACGTAACTTTTTAATTGGAGAATCCTTGCTCTAATATAAATTGCAAAGTCAAGTAATTCACTTGAGTTTCTTTCCCTGCCTGACACCAGTTAAAGAGTTAGGTTGGGTAGAGAAATTTTGGCCTCAGTTTGGTAGTCTCCAGTAGGGTAAGGAACACAGTATAGCACAGTTACCTTGCCTTTAGAACTACTGTTCTATGAAGCCTAATCTCATGGAACAGTATCTGGGTTGTAAATATTTTATTTTATAAAAGCAAGGTTGAGAAAACTGAAGCAGAATTACTGACAATAAAATAAAATTAGAAATTATTTGCCACAGAAAAAACTGTACACATTGTAACAATTATGAAGTGTTTAGTTACCAGTTTTCGACATGATCAGGTTTGGTAGTGGCTCAGCCAAGTTAAAACAATGTGGAAAACTGGCAAAGTGCAACCTGGTTGGATAGTAGCTATCTAAGTTATGAGGTTGTCCCAAAGCAGAAGAGTCAACAATAATAACGGATCTTACAAAAAAAAAAACTGAGATCTCTCATTTTGTAAATTTAATGCAATGGTAAGAAAGGAATAAAATCTGCTGAGTTAAATGGTAATTTCAGGTCAATAATGGTATGGCCTCTTCCAATGACACTACAGATTTTTAAAGCATTGCTGATATTTAAACTTGTTTACATTATGGTAATTAAAAGTTCTTCTATTCCTGGTGTTCAAGAAGTCATAGTAGACTCATATTCAGGTTTTCTTGGGTGTCCAAAGCCTGTACTTTACTGATCACTGTGGCTTAACTTTTCTCAGCTTAATGAGATTTGGGTCCTCTTTATGCTTTCTGTTAGTAGATCTACTTTCACAAGGTACATAATGGGACAATATAGCAATAACGGCTATGGAGATAACTGGAGGATTTTGTGATTGAGTTTACTTATATGGGTTTGCCTTGTTTCTTTACATATTTGCTGACTAATCTAAGCTATCATAATTCCATATATTCATTTTCTTCACATTTATGAAGCTTACTGCTAATAGAATTCCACTGTTTTTTACCCCAGAAGTGGCTGTTCTTCAGTAATGTAGATGTGATGCTGTTTTGGTCTAGGGAAAAGCATCACTGAAGAGGTAATTGTATTTCTGATTGTTACTCTTTCTTAGGAAATATCTGTCTTTGCTTACACTCCTTTATTTAGGAAGGATTCTGAAGTTCTTTAGGTTGATGCATGGGTAGGGCTTAATAACAAAAGAAATGTGATTTATGTTTGCTGCTTAGAGCCATAATATTTTCAAACAACAGCAGCATTGAAATGACAACTAAATGTACAATTTATTCTTGTCAAACGGTGTGGGCGTATTTGAAGTTGACAAGGCATAAACTGTGAAGTGGTCTCCCTTTTAACCAATGTAGCACTAATATACATTGATATAACGTGAAGGGATAATATAGTCTTCCGTGAATTGAAACTGCAAGAATTATGTAGAACTTTTAGAAGCTAATTCTACTCTTCCCATATGAAGTTTTACGTTTATGTCTAAGGAGTTTGAACTCAACTTTTGGACATAAAGTTATGAAGACTAATAAGGAAAATAATTCATTGGCAGACACAAAAAGATTGCTAAGATGCAAAGATGCAATGGGCGACGGAGCTAGGCACTTGCATACTGTCTGCAGGAGCAGAGGGCCATAGTCCATTGCACCCAGACCCTGGTGTGGCCCTAGGTCCATCTCCTACCAGGCTCTGTGGACATCATCAAATCATCCTGATGACCTGGTTATGCCCAATGACCTGATTATCTTCTCTGGTTTTGTTTTGTTTCCTTTGGAATCTTATACCGTTCTATATTGGTGTTTTTCCTCTCGCATCCATGGGCTACTAGCAATCTTTGGCTGAAATTTTGCCTTCCTCATCTCACAACAGACTATTTCCCAGCACTTCCAATCGGGGCAGCCAGTCCTTGTACACAGGCACCAGGAGCTGCTGAGAAAAAAGGTTGTAACAGGTACTAACATTTCTTAGGGTATAGGCCTTGTTAGTGGACTGGCACAGAAAAAAGTAATTTTGTTGTCTTGCCTTCACACATGTGTCAGGCTACAGTTTGTTCAGAAATATGCTTTGAAAAATTGATATCCCCTTGAAGCTTCTGGATATGAGTAGTTAGACTAAAGCCAGTGGAAAAGAGGTTCCATAATTGAAAGACCCAGCGTTTCTTGTCTTTAAGATGCCCTGGAATTGTGATAGATCATACCTTGGCAGCCAGTCCTAAAAAGGAGCAGAACATTCAAAACTGTTCTATTGTTAGAGCAAGCTTTAGGCAACCTACTTAAGCTATCAAAACAGAGATTAAAGTGAGGTTACCAGTTCCAGTTCTTTTCCAACGCATAACTGCAAATGCAAAAAAAAGAAAAAAATAGAAATTTCCTACATTGAAACATTGGTTACCTTGGGTCAGGCTTTTCTAGGAAGAAGGGGCTTTCCATCTAGGCCTCCATAAATAATGTAAACCCACAGCCCTCATTTTGCATCCTCAGTAACTTATGCGAACTTAATGCAAAACTATCTTTGAAATCATAATCAGCTGCATAGTATTTTGCAGAAAATAATCATTTCTGCAGCCTGATGAAGTAATAACTGTGGGTAATTCACAGAGGAATGCAATGGGAAATATTTTAAATTTCCATCTTTTTTTAAAGAAAGTTTTATATCTTATTTGCTCTGAAAATTCAAAAGAGAATTATATAAGTCATCAAAATTTAACTTATTTATAAAGAAGTAAATATTTACCAAAGGAAATTGTCTCTTCTATGTACTATACGCATTGGAATAGAATAATTAAGGTCTGTACATGTGGTAAGTATTTGTTGCTTATAAAGAATATTAGGAGGTGGTAAAAATTATTAGGAAAATAATGACCAGTTCTGAGTGTGTTTGTCCCTAACTTCTTTTACTGCAGCGTACATTTCAATGCTTAGCTTAATGCCCAAGGATACTGGTTTTAATCACAACTTGAATCCTGACTTATTAAACTTCTTCCAGTCTTACACAATAGTCTTTAAGCATTAAAATTTAGTTCAGTGCTGTTAACAGAAGTTTGTTTTCAGTACATAATAAGGGCTTGCTGGATGTGCATAGGTAGAAATTCTTTTCTTTTACAGGAATGTGTCTTAGCAACCATGTCCTTTTGATTCCTTTGGGTACACAGGGAAAAGAAATTAAACTTTCTTTCTAATTAATGTAATACAGTTAGCCCAGATTGATGAAGGGGTGGCTGTACGTTTGTGACTGAGGGAATAAACCAAATATGTCAATTTGGATGAAAAAGTAAACATCGTGTGTTTGGCACAGAATTTCAGATTAATTGTCAGCACAATAATTATGTAAGTGTAATTAATGTTCAGGCTCTGAAGTCACTGGAGTAGCAAGAATGCCCAAATACAAATCTGTAGTGTTGTCAACATTTATGCGAGCACAGGAATTCTAAGGGTGCTGTTATATACAATTAAGTCAGCAAGCTGCCTGATTATCAGCTAAATAAAATGATTAATGGTTATGACCCTGCTAAATTTCTGACAGTCATCTCTTTGAGTGTAACAAGGCTGTTTTCTGGAATGGTGGATTTTGATTGCATGTTGTCTTGCCACTTGTGTCTTTGCTTTCACCTTGCTATCCAGGCACCTTCTCCATCTCTGGTTTACAACTTAAACTAAAAAGGCAGTTCTTCTATTTTTTCATCATTAGGTTTGTTCTTGCTGCAATGATTATGCGCAGATTCTGTAATTTTTAATATTAAGTCAAGCTCTACAATTTTTAACATGTTTACTTAAATCTGAATTTGTACACTGAGCTTGAAGGGCTTGCAGGAGAATTTTAGTCCCAAGTATTATTTCCATGTTTTTTTAAAGAATACGAAAGGCACTATTTAGTATGCTATTTCATTTCTGTTGTAATAATTTTTAAGCCCAAGGCAGAGGCTATGTATTGAATTTGTTGATAAATCACATTTTCTCAATGGTAGTGGTGGGAGAAGCAGAAAGAGAGTATGCAGTTGGAGATTACAGTTTGAAGGAGCATGGCTGAGAAGTGTAACAGAGCCTGCTCAGCTGAAATGCATTACTAAAGAAGAATAACCCAAATTGAAAGAAATGAAAGAGACTGAATCATGAAGGCACATTCTTCTAACTCTAGAGGAATATTTTTTTGTTTGGTTTTAAGTCCATCAGACAAGGAATAAAAATTTGGAAGAGCAGAGAGAAAACAGTTGTCCTTGAATACTGGATTCTCTTTGAAATACAGCTTGCATTTATCTTTAGAGATGACAAGATTTTTGTTTTGTTTTAAATAGTGTTATGGAGATGAAAGCCCGGAGACTCAGAAACACAAAAATGTGAAATAAATTACATTAATTGAGTCTTATTTTTCCTTTCAGAGGCTGTCTTTAGTCCACATGCCAACTGCAAATAGGTCCTCTAGAATCCAAGGACTTGCTTTTGAGGACACTCGACTTTGATCAGCTTGTATACAAGTGCCTTACTGGATATAAATTACTTCCAACTGCTGTGGAAAGTCACCCCTTCTTTGCAGTTCTCAAAGACAGCCCAGAGAGTGGAGAAAATCTTTATGTGCTTGAAACTCCTGTTACTTATTTCACTGGCCTCAACACAAGGTATGGCTGATCAATGTGTTTTGCAGTGCACAGGGATTCCAGGTTACATTTAACTTTGTGTCCAAATTGTGACAATATTAAAATTTTAATTTTTACTCTGAAATTTGGCCTTAGTTTAGCACAGCTGTTTTACATTCTCAACTTTCATACTGGTTTTAAGTATTCACCAGCTACCATTTATATAGTTTCACAGTAATTTTTCAATAATAGAATATACAAATATGTCATTTGTTAGAAGAAAAATGTTGTTTCTTGTTTTGTTTCAATTATGATTCACTTGATTTCAGAGGATCAAGAAATAAAGATACTTCTAGCAATTTTAAATACATAATATTTCACACGAACAAGGGAATTGGGTAGCAATGTCATAGTTAAACGGCAGAGAAGAAATGTGTGACTAGATGTGTGTCCAATATTATGTATAGGTCAGTGGAGCAAATTAAGACAAATGTAGTTCAGTTGTCTTAGCTTTCTACTGCAGTTCGACTGTCCGTGTGTTCTCTGTTTTATTATAGTGAAGAATTACAGCACTTCTGCACATTTATCCTGTGTATCCAGGCATCTTTTTCATGGCCTTTTCAGTGTTTCTGATTTTCCCCCCAGATATGTATATTCTCTGAAATGCTTTTTGAAACTGCAAGGTACTAAGCCTTCACCTGTACTTTCCTTGTACTGTCACTTTTTGTATTGTCACTATAGGATCGTGCAAATAGTTAATATAACGGAAATGCAGAATCCCATTTTTCATGAGATGTTTGTATGGTTGGACATGGTAGAACTGATTCAGGGAACTGTCAGTCATGCAATGGAGCTGTTGTATGCAGAATCTTTCTTCCTAGACCTAATTGCAAGCTTCTCCACTAGTCTCCTATGATCCCAGACTTTTACATGTGTTATTTTTAAGGCTTGGTAGGGGAGTTCAGTTTTCTGTTAAACAGCATCATGTTTTCTGGAGACCCAAGAGATCTATCATGCTATGTACGTCTTGTTTTCAACCTAGTTCTTGCTGTTTGAAGTTTTTTCCTTCCTAGCCGATGTTTTTTTTCTCCACCACTATACATGTGGATTGAAGCATATTCTTATTTACATTTTGTTTCTATGTCTTCCCCATAAATGTAACAATGACTTTGGATTACTGAACTTTGTCTTAGTGTTTGTAATTTGATATAGTGACAGAGGTTGCATTGGTTTATACACTAGTAGTGCTTTTGGTAGGGTGCTGAATGTTTGGGTTCTTTTATTGCCTAGTACATTCTTTCCATTTCCACAGTATTCTTTTCTGACACTTGAGGTCTTGAGCTGGTCCCTGTAGGAAAAAGCACTTTTAAACCAAGAGACAGAGACCTGCTTTCCTGAGATGTCTCTCTGATGGACACCTTGTGGAGGCAAAGGTGCCCAGATGCTACTGGAACTGCTGACATGACAGCTCGGAAGATTTGGAGGTCCACTCTGAATTTCATTAGATGCAGTGCAGAAAGCACTACTTCAGGGACAAAGATAAAAAGCACAGGTATAAAGAAGAAGAAATTATATTTGGATTTTTTCAGTTTGCAGACTGTGTTTCTTTAGACATTATTCAACTATTTGCATGACAACAATAGGCAAGATCTTATTGTCTCAGAAAAAGCTGTTACTGATATCCTTTCCAGCATGAAGAAACAGTGAAATTCCATCTGTGAACCATCCAAACAATTCTTTTATTCATGTTTAAGAGCCTGACTCATTTCTCCTTGCATTTCAGATTTGAAATGTGTCTCTGTAGATAATAAACAGCAACAATGAACACTATAAATAATTTAGTTGGTAAATCCAACAGATTTGTTCACAGAAGCAAAGGTGATGCAAGGATATGACAGTTCAGAAAAGCTATAGGAACACCCTTAGCTGGTTGAGCTAACTTCATTATGCTACCAAGAATAACTCTGGAAATGCTTTGTTGCTTCCAAAGGAACACACCATTCCTCACTGCACAAACAATTGTACAAATGCATTTAATCTTTTATTCACATGCTGGCTGGTTGTCAGTCGTGCCTTAGCTGTCTTTCAGCTTCCTAATAAACTGTTTAGGACATTCTCCTCTGTCATTTTAGATGTCACTTAAGCCCTGCATTACTCAAAATATGGTTTTTGTTGGGGTTTTTTTTTGGTTATTTTTTTTTTTTCCTAAAAGCCCTAAAATGCAGTATGTCTAGATGTAAATGGTGCTAAATTTCCACCCATTAATATACACAGAGGTACATTATAAATGCCATTATAGATGCCTGCTATCGTAATTGCCTAAGGGTCCACAAAATACAACTGGTTATACAAAGAACAGGCCAGATACAGCTAGGCAAATTTTGCCACTTTCTTCTTGGAAAGATTATATTGTGGCAGGCGTACACAGTGAATTGGGAAGTGTTTTTTTCATTAAGTGTGTATAGGCAGAAAACAGTCTTAGTTCAGTCTTTTGCACATACACATGGTTGTGTATTCTTGTCTTTTCTACTTTCAAATGCTAACAGCCTATTCAGTTAACAGTTCACAACTGCATAGCACAAAATTTTGCAAAGATATTAATAAACTGACACTAATTTTTAAAGAATATTATCCTTCAAAAAAGCCCATACAGGATTATACCTAGTTCTTTATTTAATGAATACATTAAAGCATTAGAGCCAGCAAGGACAAGGACAGAACAATGTTTCCTGAAGTTAATGCCAGTCACCAGTACAAATACAACTTAATGACCAAATTGGTCTTCCCTTCCATCTGTGTTTGTTTTCAGAAGAAAACAATCATGTTATTAACAACTAATACTTGCACTGCAGACAGTCTGTTAACAGAGATGGTGGAAGCCAGGTGATAGATGAGAACTTCTTCATATTTCATAACCAGAAAGAATCAGAAACATAAAAACCATGGAATTAACACCAGGAAGCTTATCTACTACCCAAACTGGAATGGTCTAACAGTCTGTCATGGCTGCAGGGGCCTGGAGCACGTCCTTCTCCCCTGCCCTTGCCGTGCCGTGCCGTGCTCCGGGCCATTCCTCACACTTTTCCCTGGCTACTCAGCGCTGCTGCCCTGAGGCACCGCCGGCTCCGTGCCTGGCCCTGCCGCGCCTTGTGCTGGGATCGGCTGGAACCGGTTAGACCTGGCTGTGACTGGCACAGGGCAGACCCGGCTTGTCCGCACAAGGGCTGCCGCTGCTCTCAGAAGCTTGCTTCATGTGCCCAGCTGAAGACTTTGAGCCGGTATTCCATGCTTGTAGGTGATGCTTGGCATCCCTACCCTGAGACTACTGGCTTCCTGGGACATGAAGGAGCATGAACATTGGTTTGGGGAAGCCATCCCCAGGGCCCTGAGGTACCTGCACCTCAGGAGGAAACAGCAGTGGCTGCCCACCCAGGTGATGGGATTCTCTGCAAGCAGAGTAAGTCCTGTCTTCATTTTCCTTGGATTTGCCACATATTACTAGTTTCTCTGAATATTTGACTACAAGAATGCCCCAAGAGTTTACTATAGGTGTTTGAGGGGGGAGCAAACAGCACTGCTGCCTGTTGCAGCTCTGCCAGTGCTGTTCAGGTTACCCATTCAGTCTGACCTCTGCTGTCTTTCCCTGGCAAGAGCTGGTTTTCTGGGCTATAGTACGTACGGCATGTTGTTAATAACCAAAGAACAAAGAGATAAAAAGTATAGCCAAGGCTGTTGTGTTTGCACCTTGTACTGCTTCCAAACTGGAAAGGAAAAATGGGGATGTTCTAAAAAAAGTAAAAAGTGCTTAAGAGAAAATACAAAATAAAGCTCTGAATAAAAAACCTTCTCCAGATGGTCATTAAATATGTTAAATGGCAGTCTGCTTTCAGCCCACCAGGCACCAGTTTTATTATTCTAATAACATCTTAAAATGAAAAAGATAAAGTCTTATAAAAAGAGGCTGTTAACTTTGATGGTGTTTAATCCGGATAACTTTTAGAATACACATTAATGTGCAAAGATACAAAACATATATTCAGCAACAAAAATGGTTCTCTCCTGAAAAGCTCTCGTGCAGACATCTCCAAACTTCTCCTGTAGGCCTTTGCATGCAGATGCTTAAACCCAGAAATCCTCAAAGGAAAAACTTCACAAACACTGTGTTTTAAAAACAAGGCAGTGATTTATAGACAAGTCAAAATTATGAATGTTGAAAGTTCAGAAGAGTAGGAGAGACAGTTTAGACAGGTTGTTCCACTTGCAGTCTAAGCATTATATATTACTCCATACACATTTTTTCTAATGTTTGATACATGTTCTACATACATATTAATAGTATTTGCTCATGCAATAAACCCTGTACTTTTAACAGTAATTTACAAAGGTATTCATCTTATGTGTAGTGGCTTGGGATTTCTGTATTCATTTTGACACAAATATATATATGTTTCAGTTTGGTATTGTGTAAATATCGGGATTACTTTAGATTTTCAAAAATTGAAAACTGAATGCTGTAATGTCTGTCCACTTACTTTATTTGAGGTATCTGGATGTAAAAAATCTGAAAGTCTGGAGTGCAAAACCTCCTTTTAGAAATTCCCCGAGTATTTACAGTATTGTTTCAACTGAAGCCTCATTTCTGTAAAGGTATTTTAAGATACTCAGTTTATAGAAGATTCTAATTCCAATGCTGAGACAATAGAACCTTCCAGATTTAGATATTTAATAAGATTTTTATACTGTTTTAAAAGTGCTGGCTCAGTTTTATAGTGCATCCAGAGAAGTTTTGTGCCTTTCTTTTTCACATGCTAGATATGATTGCAAATTTTTCATACAGTCTTTACAACTAATTTATATTATCTATTTTTATAGCATGATGTAGTTCTAAATTGTTGAGGAAAGTATTTAACACTTCATGTTCACTGGATAGGACAGTTCCTACTAGCGTATTTATTTATTTCAGATGTTACTTCCCCCTAAGTATTCTTTTCCAAGCAGTTCAGTTGTCATGTTTTTCATGACAAACCCAAAATGGCAGAAGATAGGCTTTGACTCATTGTGCACATGTGAATCAACTTCTGTTAGTAGCAGTTATTGAATAATTTTAAGGAAACAGACTTGATGGATTTCTTTCAGTGGTTATTCTAATTCAGTGTCCATAATCTTTGTTTTCTGTCCTTGTTTTATTCATCTCATACCAGTCAGTTGTGTAAGCTCCTTGGTCTGAGTGATCATCATACAGTTGTTAATTATAATCAAGTCCTTTGTTTTTCACTGATTTTGAAAACTAGCTTAGAACAACATAGAAAGATGGTGACAAAATTAACTATTTCGCTTAAGTGGGGAAAGCCAATTTTTATATCCCTTATGCAAAATAGCCTTTAAAAAGTCGTAAGTAATCACTTTTGTTCTATGAACTAGAGGAATATATTCTTATTGCAAGTTAATTCTTTCTGAACAGCAGTTTCCGAGTGGAAGGGATTGAAATATACTACTGATATTAAGGATTATGTAAGAAAAAACTTTTTAAAGTTTTTTTTAAGGTCTTTCTCTGCCTGCAGAATTTTCCTTGGTGAAATCTTGGAAAAAGATTCCCACTTCTGTCCACTGGAGCACTAGAGAATCATCTGTAGAATATTATGAAACATATATTTGAATTTTGATACCAAGGAAGCTCTGCATAGTGCTGTACTATAGCTACAGTATAGCAGTGTTCACTACAGTGCAGAAATGGAAATGGAATAATAACAAATTTAAAGCGGTTGGAGATAGATGGATAAACAATCCAGTAAAGTTTATGTTGGAGAACTGCATTCTTCTTCCTTTTTATAGTAGAGTAACTTGTAAGGAGGTTTTTTTCATACTGTTTTCACTGTTTTTCAAGAGGAATTGACAGTAGAAACTGGTGTGATTATTGGAGAGCATGATTCTGAAGCACAGCGCGAAAGTTCCTAAGTGTCTACTCTTCTAAAAGTTCAGATTTATTAGTTGAGATGTCTTCTGTTTGTAATAATAATGCTGATGTTAAAATGTGTACAAAATTGCACAGTTGTATGCTTGACAAAATTCTAAACAGATTAATAGTTTTAATTACATTCATAGAAGCATAGAATAGTTAGGGTTGGAAAGGACCTTAAGGTCATCGAGTTCCAACCCCCCTGCCATGGGCAGGGACACCTCACACTAAACCATGCCACCCAAGGCTTTGTCCAACCTGGCCTTGAGCATTGCCAGGGATGGAGCATTCACAGCTTCCCTGGGCAGCCTATTCTAGTGCCTCACCGCCGTCACAGCAAAGAACTTCTTCCTTATATCCAACCTAAACTTCCCCTATTTAGGTTAGATTTAAGGAAGAAGTTCTTTACTGTGCATGAGCGTTTCATGAGTGCAGGTGTTACAAGTGAAAATTTAAATTATTGGATATAAAAGTAAAAGGCAAGAATACAAGCTTGCAACTTTGGTATCATTCAGTGTTACCTAAAACTTACAAAATATTAACAAGTTGTTCTTAAAGCAAATTCTAATTTCTTTCATGTTCAGCTTCATTGCAAGTACAATCCCTTATGGTTATTGGTTCTGATGAGTGTAATGTCAGGTCACAGCCTTGGGGTGATAGAAGATGAAGGAAGGCATGAACTTGTTCGCAGAGTTAGCATACAAGTTGGAAGGTTTCCTTGGTTAATAGAAGTTCATGTTTTCAATCATTATATACTTGATTTTCGTTTTCAAGCAGGAAATGTGTCAAATACAGCTTTTTTTTTTTTTTTTTTTAATCACTAGGGCTTAGATGAAGCTTAATTTATTTCAGTAGCTGAAACTTGTCCTCTTAGTCATTTTCAAATAATGAAATCTTGCAGCAGTCATGTATTAGAAGGAGAAGCAAAGTGTCATGTTGCTTAAATTTCAGGGTTGTGTATCGCTATTATCACCCCAAAAAGGGAGCAAATTTTGCTTATCTAAACTAGTCACATGTTGAGATTCAAATAGAAGTCACATCAGAATGTAGTTTCAAACCGTAAGGGTATTATCGAAACAGCAGACAATACCCTCATATCCTGCACTGTCACTAAGTAACTCTACCTTCTAAGCCCTTTGAAAGGGGGTCCAGAACTTGAAATTTATGTTTAAATAAATATGTAAGGCATCATTCAAAGTCTGCCAAAGCTAATGCATTAGTAGGTGCCAAAACTGTAATCCCACTAAGGGAGCCAGACAAGCCAGTCTACTTTTGTTACAGTAACACACTGAAGCCTGGAGTATGCTGTTCTCCAGTTGATCTCCAAGTAGTTGCTAGACTCTCCTCTCCTATTGTTACAAAAATTGAATTAGTTCTTCATGATGAGGGAAATAGGTGCAGATGATGTTTGGTATTCTGCCTCTGGCAGTGGCTAATATTACATGCTTCAGAGGAAAAACAGAATATTCCATAATACCACTAAGTCCAATCTGCAATGCTGGATGTAAGATAACATGCCTTCCTAATGCCTGTAGGGCTAAATTATGCCTTGTTGCATGAGACTAAATTAATCTTTTCTTAAGCAGTGCTATTTCAGATATTGCTATTGGTCAATTATGCAGCCCCTCTTAAAATTCCATACTCAGCTGTTGTACTGCATAAATGATTATTTCCTGTTGGGTATTATATGTCTAGTAACCATAAATCTTTGTGAATAACCACTTGGTTTTTTGTTCTGACAGGTGCTTCCAGGGAATGCTTGTTAAAAGGAAGAAGTACTTCTGTCTGCATCTGGTGAAGTCAACCCCAAAGTATATGAAATACTAAAAAACACTGGCCAGAAACTGTGTCCTGATGCTCACAGGTAATCTTTCCTTTTGTAATGGCAGATGCTTAGAAAATCACTGTTTGAATCTACTGTTCTCATATTCTATGAGGATTCTAGTGTTTGTTTACTGTGGATCACACTAATTTAGAACTAAAGGAAAAAATAATGGTTCCAGGACTTATACTTCGTAAAGTGATTTTGCCAGTGGCTAAGGTAAGGCACGTCATATGATAATGAAACATGGAATATTCTGTCATTCTTTGTCTACACTCCTACTAGTTTTATTAGAATTGAGAAAAAAAAAAACATAGTATAGGATGTGGAAGACATATCCACTCTAATCTGAATAATTTTAATATCTCAATCTAGACCTTTTTAGATCTTACCCCTCTTCTGATATGTCTTCTATATACTTGCGGCGCAGTGTCCCCCTTCCATTTCTCACAGGACTGTAATTTTCATTAAGCAAAAGGCATGCCAAAGAACGTACAATTTTAGCTGGGCTTCAGTCATCTTAGAATTGGTCTCATATCAGGTTCCAGGCAAAGCCAAGTTCTTGTTGGAATGATTGAGAAACAATAAAACAAGGATAATTATTTATCTGTAAGAATTTAGAGATGATGGGAACATATTAGGCTGTTAAATATTTCATCTTTTCAATAATTTTGCCACCTCTCTGCAAATCTGATTTTTCAGTTTTCTTTTTCTTATAGTCAAGGCCAGAAAAGAACTTAACTAAAAGAAAAGCACAGCCTCCTGCTGCTAGCAGACTCTGCCTGTGCAGAGATGACTGAATAGAAAAAAGACTTCTTTTGGGTTATTACTACTTCTACTTGAAAAAAAAACAACGACCAAACAAAAAAAAAAACACAGCCAAAAAATCCCCTGACAGTTGCTACCTTTTCCCTGTACTAGGCAGTTCTTTGTAACACACACATACATTCACATGCCACTGGCCTTACTGCTGGGTGATCATTACTAGTTTAGATGATCAGCTGAGGCCAGAGTTTTCTATCCACTGGTGGTTGTATGCGCCCACACCATTTTGCAGCTTTCTTGTTCTTTACTTAGACTTGCTAAAAGAGAAAATGCTCCTTACCCTTGAGCCCAAACCATTTTTACTTAGAGCTACCTTTGCAGGTACAGCAGTGTATACAATACACATGATAGACTGCACACTGCTTTGCAGTAGCGATAGCTTTGCTGTATTTTTTCACCCCCTGGCAAAAAAAAATAAAAAATAAATTGTTTCATTTGTTTTGAGCACCTCCAGAGCTGAGGAACTGGGGTGCACTGAGGACACCCTTTGTGATGCAGGTGCTCTGGATGGGAGGAGAAGCAGAGTCAACAGTGCTTCTGTTTGGAAAACCTAGAGAAAGTACCTCAAGGCTTGGTCTTAACTGAGTTTTCATGGCCAACAGCTAAGGAGGTATCAAGTCACAGAGGAGAATGGGAGTTCTTGGTATCCATAATGGACAGCATACACAGCTAAATCAGGCCTAGCCCTAGTCTATCATTTCCTGTCTTCACACTATATTTTCCTACCTATTGTTTTTTATCCAATTTATTCTGTGTTGTTTTCTTTTTATTTTTAGAGGGTTGGTTTATTTCTCCCCGCTGTTCCTTGATGTCTCAAACACCACATCTCTGCCAGGCTAGTGAAGCTGATTTCTAAAGAGAAATGTCAGAAATTCAGTACATAAATTTTGCTGTTGTAGAGAAAATACTTTATTTTCAGCAGCCTTGGGGTCTTCAGTTGTGGTATTTTTAATAAGGTCAGTCTTCATAAAAAATAATAGTTAAAAATAAGCTATTCTATTTTACTATAAAATAAAACCACTTCACCTGTGAAGGAAATGAAAGTGAATGATCATATTAAGAACTGGAGAAAAAGGAATGGACATTATGGGTAAATGCTGCTCTGTGCACCTCTGCACCAGTTCTGGATCAGACAAGTGGAACTGTAAGAACCTGCCTGTAAACTGTGTGTTTTGATCTGTGTTTGAAGAACCTTTTCAGATGTGCACTGCAGGAGTGCTTATGTCATTGCATAGCTCCTGACAAGTGATCTAGAGAGAAGAGAGTAATTGAATGCTAGCTTGGAGATAGAGATCATCAGCTGATTTTCCCTCTGAGATTTATATGTGGATGACAGAATGGGAAAATAGAAAGGGAAATTAGGGTATTTTGAATATATTGAAGTTTTCTGCAGCTTCATAAAAGTAGGGCATATCTGAAAAGGAGAAGTGCCTCAGACTTGCATATTTGGCTTTCACTAAGCAGCTAGTCAGTCCTGTTTCTTTGCTGCAGTTTGAAAACTCATGCTTTAATAATTATTCAATACGTAGTACTTAATTATTTATTAATTAATGCTTCTTGACTTTTGATTTGGCCCAAGCATATATCAAGATACTACTGTTGCACACAAATTCTCTTAACTGTGAATAGAAGTTATGAAACCATGCTGATTAATAACGTTGAATTTTCAGAGCATATAAATTCATAGTAAATTAACAATCAAAATACAGACATCCATTTTGTAGAGTAGTTAGGTTTTAGTGCAGTATCTAAATGCTTAATTCTTTCAAAGGTTAAATGCAAACTGGAAATGAGTAGTGTAGATATTGACCACAGTGTGTTTTTACACACAGATCTTTTAATTTTTCTTTTTTTCCTTTTGTTACATCAGATGTTTCATATATTGGATTTTGGTAATCATTCACCTGAAAAAAAAAAAAAACAACACCAGCTGGGAACTGTGTAATTGCAGAAATAGAAACTACATTCTCTCATATGCCACAATTCAACCATGAGGATTAAAAACATTCTCCAAGGCAAAAAGTTGTTCTGGGAGAATGAGGTCTCTTGTACTCCTCAAGACATAGTTACCTGGAAGCATAGTTTTCATTCCTGTCACAGTGGTGTCTGCCTCTATATAGTTCCTCAGTACTCACACAGCTCCCATTACCTTTTAGCTGGGATCCTTCAAATTTTTAACGTCGTAAGACTATAATGGTTCATAATTTGTTTGTTTGGGGTTTCTTGAAAGTTGTCTTATTCAGATGAAGGAAAACACATTTATTTTGGAAAGCAAAGCAAAAAAGTGTTGGGTGGACATTATACGTCCAGAAATTAGAAAAAACCTTACCCTACCAGATGCATCTTTCATTCAGCTTGACTGAAACAATTCTATTTTGCTGGGGAAAAAAATAATATTTCAAACAATTTGCATGTTATTATTGAATACTTACAGACATAACTGTGCATGGGGAAAAATCTAAACATTTGATCTAAAAAAAACAAGAGAAAATTAATAACATTGGAAAGGCCATTGTTTAGATGGAGTTTGCTTTAGGAATAGTTATCCATCTATAAATATCAACGATAATATATGCAAAAGAATGAAGTACCTACTGTGTAAACTGGCAAAAAAGTTAAAATGCACCATTAAATTAAGCCAAAGAGAAAAGTAGAACTTTAAATATTGCTTACTTGTTTTTAAATACTTTCAATATCTCTTTCCATGGCTCAGATAAAGCTATAATTTACAAAGGAATGTAAGGATGCAAGAGGGTACATTTTGGGTGCAATATATGTTTTGTAGAGTTTTGAAATATATACAGACCATGCTTTGCTCCCTCACTTTAACTGTAATTTGGCAGCTAATAAAATTATTATCCTTCATTGAAATTCCGGAAATTACCAGTCATCAGCCAGCTCAGAGATTGGGTATATAGCCATATATAGCCAGCTCTATGCACTAAAAGAGGATTCTGGTCTGTTCCAAAGTTCCATTCTTAGTTATGACAGTCCAAATCCTATTCCCTTCCTTTTTTTTTTTTTTAATGATATAACTTCATTTTCGCAATATGTGCACATTAAAGGTGAACCTGTCAACCCCTCTTAATTTTCCCTACGGATCTCACTTCTTCCCCCCGCTCCAAGATTCCTTGAAGATGAGACCTGTATGGTCTGATGCCTAGAAAATGCTTTATGAGGGAAATTTTGGACTCTAGGTTTGTTCATATTAGGGGCTTTTGTATAATATGGTGACTCAATTTCCATCATCAAAAAAGAGATTTTTAACAATGATTTAATATTTATCCTTTTGTTGGATGGGAAAAAACTATCGTTGATCTATGGGGAAAGAGCAGACAGGACTGTTGTTGTAAAGGAGATAGTGCCCCTGCAAAGGGCAGAAGGTAAATCTGCTTGTCGTGTAGTGTAGCATTTCCTGACTCTGAGCCATCTTAGACATCATCATCTTAGAGCATCAAAAGGTGGGGGAAGAGCTCCAACTTCTTAATGTGAGAAATGAAAGGAAAAAAATTACATGTGTGCTTAATAATTTTTCCTCCATTAGGAACAGTTAAAAAACCTGTCTCCTCCAGTTTGGTTTTTCATGATTTATTATTCAAATTTTCTCATTAATCTATAATGCTTAATCTAATTTATGTACTATGATATATTTATTTAGTAATTTCTTATATTGAGAGGCTGATTCTGTCCTTTATATTGTTTACTCATCTCCAAACTACCAAAAATTCTAGGGGCAAATGGATTATCTCAATGTTGCACAGAAAATGCGCAGTCCTAGATGTTGTAATATAATGAAGATGAAATTTGGCATTCTTTGCTTTTACTAGTCTGCAGTCTATCACTTCAGTATATGAGAGCAGACATTTCTTTCTTTACTATTTAATCAAGTATCTAAAGATATTAAACTAGAATAAGTTAAGGGCTTTTAATAGACTATGAAAATGCAGCAATTTCAAGATTGCTGTCAAGTCCACATTAATTATTCTTTAATTAAATGCAGTATTTTTAGCCTAAAGAAGTGCAGACACTTTGTTTGAAATAGGGGGTAGGGATCTATAGAAATCAAACCTATTAAAAAAGCTTAATTTGTAGTATGGAGAGGGGAAAGAAGAGATGACCAAATATGTCATACTTGAAGCAGAGATGAAAGAGAACTATGTAATTAAGAAGAGGAATAGAAAACCAACAAATCTGTGATTTAGGAAAAGGCTAGAGTGAGATGACTATGCCAGATTTAGGTGTTCAGAGAAATCTAAGGAATTAAAAGAAAAAAGGCAAATTACTTTGTAAAGGCAGTCATGATCTTGTTTTTTTAGGTTTCATTCAGCATAAAAGGTTATGTTTCATTAAAGCTGTAAAAGTATAAAACAGTATGTATGAAGACTTACCTTATAGAGGCTAAATCCTTTTGTACACCAAGGTTTATACAGTGGTGTCACAACCTTGCTCTGAATATTCGAGTATTGCGTTATAATATACAGCATCCAATCATATAGGTGAATGTGAGTAATAAAACCTAGGGCTCATAAACTCTCTGACTATGTACCTGTGTTGCATTTTAATGCCATCTCTCTACTGTCTGTATCATTAAATCTGACACACCAAATTTTATTCCCTTTAGTGGTGGTGTTAGGTTGACTGCCTACTAAATATGAACCCTAAGTGAAGATGACTTCACCTTGGTGCCGAGCTTTCTTTGCTTCAATTACCTTTACTACTTACCTTGCTTCAATTAACTTTGCAGGATCTGTGAAAAGGTCCTTCTAAGGAAGGAAAAAATGTATTTGGGAGTACACAGTGATACAGTAATGAATTCAAAGAAATGGCATCTTTTGGCAAGTATAAGTTATTAAAGGCCATATATAAGTAAAAATAATTGTTATATTTTTAGTCCCCCTCTCATACCTAATTCTCTTGCTTAACCATCTATAGACTCAGTACGAAAGAAGTATCTTTGCCTGTCTTGTTCCTGTGATCCTTGTTTATTTGAATTTTATTTCAACTTTCTCAGGAGAGTCAATCATATCTTTTTGGTATTTCAGCAGTAAATATATGCCTGATTTCTACTGCAGATTTATTATATATACAATGGTATCTGAATATTAGCAAAAAAGATAAAGAAATAGCTGTAACAATAGTAATTTGTAATATCAGAATAGGAAGATTATAACCAAGGTATAACAAAGGTAATGATAAGGAGGGTAATCTCTTAAACTGCAGTATCACTTAAGTATATGTGTATGTACATGAAACATACAGAATGTAGGTGTTTTGTCCCATGGGAGACAAAATCGTGAATTGAAAAAAGCGGCTTTATTTTACTGCTCTGCTGTAGGCGTTGCTGCTTATGGGAAGTTTGAATCAAAGTATTGATTATAGTGATTTTTGTAATTTTGGTGAGAGAGCTGTAGGTGTATGAGAGAACTGTGTCTACAGCATGAGTGTGTAAACATGTTTTGAGGCCACAAGGCTGAAATATGAGAAATAATTTGGAACCTATAATAGTGACATGGTTTAGTGGTGGGTGTGGCAGCCCTAGGGTAAAGGTTGGCCTTGATGCGACCTAGTGGATTCTGTGATTTTCTGAATTCACCAAGAGTGGCCATTACTACCTTTTTGAACAAAAGTAATCAAGTAGCAGAAGAGTTTAATTGTTTGCTAGTTTAAAAAAACAGGCAAATTTTTATGTAATTTTCAGAATTTATGCTTTTATCGGTATTACTTTATCCTACTTCCGTACTGATATTCCATACTGCATCTCATTTGAAAAGACCTGAGGTTTGGGTTGTTTGGTGTTTTTTTTAATTGATTGTGATTTTGGGGTTTTTTGAGTTTTTTTTTCATGGCTTTTTTTTTTTCCCTCGGATGAGCTTTGATATAGTTCTAATATATAGCCATGAAAGGTGAGACGTTCATCAGCTGGTCACATATAAACAGCTGGTATTCAAAAGGGTGGCATCTCCTATTAGTTCCAGGGTTTGCAATTGTTTTTTTCAAAGTCAGTGTTCCCACATTCTCTCAAGAAAAATGTTTGGGAATTTGCTTTGTAGATTGTTTTGCACATTGCTTGCTTTTTCTTATTGCGATGCAATGTCCCTCATAAATCTGAATAGTCTACTAATGATATGTGTCTTGTAGTTGGTGCTGTATTTCATGGAAGGATTTATTGTTGTTGCAGCGTAATGCAATTAGTAATTGTTATGTTTGCTAATCTTTGTGAGTCTTACGTTTCGTTGCCTTTATTCGTATTTCTGGAATAATTTCTTTTGCTTCACTAAAGCAGAACATGTACTGTATTTGAAATATGACCTCTCTGGAGCAGAGTTGGCTTTCCCTTTCATGATAATTAACATTCAGTGATACATTCCTGAATGGACAGAGCACAAGCTATATAGTCTTGAATGAACAACTCTGTTTTCCCTCCTGTACTAAGATCAACTATGTAATTAATGTGCTCAAGTAGCTGTGGTCTAAGAAAAGAGAAGTCCATCCAAACCTGTGTTAAAAGCTTCAGCTTCAATTAATTTTCACCAGAACTGTCATATACCCCTCCCCAGTGGCCCAAATACTATTGGAAATGGCTGTCTGTGTATTTTTTTAAATGAATTGGCCAGACTGAGAAACAAATGGGGAGACTAACATACAGAAATCTCTATTAAAATATAACCATACTGTTTCCCCTATGCTATATCTGATCAGATCATACTTAGAATGCTGATATCAGTCAGTGCTCAAAATGAAGACAAAAAAATATGAAGGTGATAATACTTGGTTTTGTTTGTACTATAGATTTTGGGAAATTATTTTCCTGCCAGTCTGTTAGCAAGCAGTGCATAAGATTTGTTGGGTGCTTTTGCTTTAGAAAGCGTAGACTGTGTTGGCACTCAACAGACTGTTGTATTTTAAGAAACAAGTGACTTGCTTGTAATGGAAGGAAATATCATAGGACAAGCAAAAAGTCAAATTTTATATTGCTTTCTCTATAACTCCCTCAGAAACGTAGATGCCCCTTTTTGGAGAAAAGGTTTGATGTCTTTATCTGCCTGGGTTCATCGTGGTCTTTGGACTTCTTCACTGTTGAGCTACATCTTATTCTTCGTAACTCCAATTAGGAATATAAACCCAAATGTATGATGTTTACTGACTTCCCTTTCTCTTAAGTAATTAGCCATATGTTTGAACCTGATCTCTGATCAGGAATATTGTTCTCTGAACTTAATTTCATAGACTCATAGAATAGTTAGGGTTGGAAAGGACCTTAAGGTCATCAAGTTGCACCCCCCCTACCATGGGCAGGGACACCTCACACTAAACCATGCCACCCAAGGCTCTGTCCAGCCTGGCCTTGAACACTGCCAGGGATGAAGCATTCACAACTTCCCTGGGCAACCCATTCCAGTGCCTCACCACCCTCACAGGAAAGAATTTCCTTCTTATATCCAACCTAAACTTCCCCGGTTTAAGTTTTAACCCGTTACCCCTTGTCCTATCACTACAGTCCCTAATGAAGAGTCCCTCCCCAGCATCCTTGTAGGCCCCCTTCAGTTACTGGAAGGCTGCTATGAGGTCTCCACGCAGCTTTCTCTTCTCCAGGCTGAACAGCCCCAACTTCCTGAGCCTGTCTTCATATGGGAGGTGCTCCAGTCCCCTGATCATCCTTGTGGCTCTCCTCTGGACTCGTTCCAACAGTTCCATGTCCTTTTTATGTTGAGGACACCAGAACTGCAGACAATACTCCAGGTGAGGTCTCATGACAGCAGAGTAAAGGGGCAGGATCACCTCCTTCTACGGTCACGTTCCTTTTGATGCAGCCCAGGATACGGTTGGCTTTCTGGGCTGCGAGCACACACTGCCTGTTCATGTCCATTTTCTCGTCAGCCAAGACCCCCAGATCCTTCTCTGCACGGCTGCTCTGAATCTCTTCTCTGGATTTCACTGCTTACCAGTTGGGAAGCATGTGAGTTACCTTGTCCATCCCACTGATGTGCCTCTCTCTAGAGGTCTGAGACATGGCAATGTAAAACTGTACTTCACTTATTGTAGTCTGTACAATTCAAAACAGAATAAATGGGGTTTGGTATGAGTATTTCCTGACAGTCTAAAGTAAACCAGAATTACTGTCCAGGGAAAGTCTTGCCATGTTGTACGTGGCCTCACTTTGTGTTCCTTATTTGCATTCATATTGAATGCCACTGGTGCCAGACAAAATCTGGGATCCAGTAAGCATATGGTTCTGCAACTTCATACAGGGACAATTCTATTGAACAAGGTAAGTTTATTGATTTAAGCCATTTTAAGCATAAATGTTTTCTTATGACTCAGAATTCCTTGAAAAACTTGGCTGCAACTGCATGGGCATTTTGGTTCACACAACAGTGCATTTTGAATCAAATCTCCTAGTTTCTTGTTTTATTGCACATTGTTTTGATTTGTAACAATGACGATTCAGAGTCCTGAAACTCAATGCCAGCACCAGTGTTGAGAACCTTGTTGAAAGAATTTAATTGAAAAAGACCTTATAGCAGTATGCCATAAGATTATATTAACTCGTAAAGTAGACATACATATTTAAAACACAGAGATTTTAGGTCCTGTATATTAAAGTACCGCTTCTTGCTCTTCGAACACAAAGGCTTGAATATGAGCTTCCCCAAGAGCTCTTTGGATAGAAGATGTTTGGTGTGCAGAGAAAAGATGAAGCAATTTTTAAGGGACAGATTAAGTTAGAAGTAAAAGTTTCATTGTTCTTTTTGTTGTTCTTTCAGTATTCTTTTTGTTGAGGCTAAGTTAAAGGTACTCTGCAGTATCCAGAATTCTGTAGTAAATTATCCAATCCAGAACATACTTTCAGCACAGAAGGAAAGCCTCACAAAAACTATTAAGCTGCAACCAAGATGACGTGTAAGAGCAAAGATGAGATATTTGTGTGAAGGACTGGCATACATTCCTAAATACTTAGACCTGTGAATTTGCAGCTGCCGAATGACTTATGAAGAATAATAAATAATGGGTATCATTTCAGTCTGTTTACTTCTTGCAGCTGATACACAGCAGAGTTACAGACTTCCAGTATAAAGGTGTTGTTTCTGCATTGAGGCACTTATCTAAGCCCCCTTCTGCTTCTGAGCCCTGAACTGGTCACCATTGCTGTAGTTCAGCCCTGTCTGAGAGGACTGTGAAGTGAGTGTCCACTCAGGAGTGGACATCCACAAGCACAGTGCAGAGCTCTCTGCTGTAGCACAAACAGTAAACTTTTTTCTTCTTCTTCTGCCAGAGCAGTTAGTCATGATTTCTGTGCTTAAAAGCAGGTTGTAGACAATACATGAGAGTCTTCCCGTTTCAGAGCTAGTAGCCAGGGAGATGTGCTTCGTTAGTCTCAATAATTATCAGAAATAATGATGAAAAATAATCACCAAGGCAAGAATAAAGGCACTCATCCTGCCTCCAGCCTTGCTGTCAGTGGCTGTTAGAAAGTTCACCCACAAAGAAAAGTGTTATTCTTAGTTTATGTCTCTTAATTTAATTCTCTATTGTCCCAGTATATTCAAATGCTTAGAAGAAAGCAAATAAGCAAGAGAAAGCTTATTTATATGTAAGCATGATAGTTTTTTCACTAATGCCAGATGGAGTATCTTAATAATGCGATAAACTAATAGAGCTGAATTACTGCTTAGTAATTTCATGTTGCAAATCCAAACTATGTTAAATCATACGTGGGCTCAAACGCAGGGAGCTCTAAGCTAAATGGATGAATGCTTTTGCTGCAGCAAGTGAAATGAAATTGTTCCAACCTGCTAATTAAGATATATAATAGTGATTTTTGATATTAAACAAAAATAATTAAACCTACAAGGGATATGTTTGCTTTTCATTTGTACATTAGATGTATTCCTGTCAATTTCTCTGTCAATTTAAGTACAGTCTGTGGGATGGGAGGAAGGCTTCTGTTTTATCCTAGATGTAAATTTGAGATGTTTTAAGTGTCTTCGGTCTGTGATCTGCTAATGTCAAACATCCTGAATACATGAAGGCAATTTGATGTAAAGTCATAGAATTTAAGATTATTTCAATTTTTTCTTTGCCTTTTTTCCTCCCTTTTTTTTTAATGTGTATGTGTGTACTGTTCTGTATTATGAACTGCTACAAAAAGCCAGGGCATCATTCGAAGTCCTGTTATGGAAGAAATAGGTTATTTGCCTCATAACCTTTCTGTTTTTCCAGTAGTTCTAAATTAGGTCCCTTGGCTTGCTCTTCAAGGTAAGTGGCTTTTTCATTAAGTGCAGAGAGCCTTAGCTTCTTCTGAGTTACTTAAATTCCCTATGCTCTGGGCCACTGGTTTTAGTCTTAGTTTGCTTTCGATGGTGGGTTTGGCCAAAGTTAATACTACAGGCTGTACGTGTTATCAGCTTTTTTTTTAATTTTCCCTCCTCCCTTTTCTTTTTTTCCTTTTTTAATCTGTCATCCTTTCTGTCTGAGAGATGAACCTGCATGATTGCTAGAGTATTAAGTCTTAACTCTGTCATTAGCTTTCAGTAGGAGGAACATGGGTTGCACTACAGGCAGAGTGCAAAGGCTGCAAACGTGTGTGTGGGGTTTTGACTTTCTTTTTGATATTGCCATTTTTATCTGTTAATACCAAAAGGACAGGCCTCTAACGTTCCTTTTCAGAATACGACCTGCATCATTAAAAATTTCTAAGCTCTACGTATTAGGTTGGTAATCTGATCAGAAGAGTGTATCTACAAAATAATAAGGATAAAGTGTTTTGTGTATATAAATTGAAATTATAAAAATCATAACTTCTAGTTTTATGCCAACCATATGCCAAGTAAGGAACTTCTGTAATTCTAAAAAAATCGTATTTGCTGCAGACTCTGAAATAAATACTTGAGCTACTTTAGCATCTTTTATCTCAGCTTTTTGGTTTTTTTCTATTGTGCCCTGCGGTTCCCCTGCATGGTAGGTCCCACTTACCATTTCCTTTAAATCAAGTGAAACAGCTTAGGAAAACACATTATTTTCCTCAATAATGTGTGATAAATAAATGGGAGAAGCAGAAATAATATCCTCCTGTTCTGACTGTAATACTGTTACATTTCATGGCTTGTAATACCATGGGAAGGAAGATCCAACACTTTGTCAGAGTGACTAAGAAGTTGGAGGTGCTGTGTTAATGTTGAAATCTCTCATAGGATTTGGTTTCACTTGACAATTACATTCAATTAGAAAACACCCCTAAGTGACTTCTCAAGGTTGTGGTTTAACTTGGTGTGATTTCCAAGGAAACCCCTGGAGGAGATATTATTAATTGTACTTTTCATAGCATATCCTAAGGAGCAGCCAAGGTCAGTGCCTTTTTCCCAGGCACTTTGCAGAAGACTGACCAAGAAATTCTGTAGTTTAAAGAGTTCAGAATCTAAACAGACAAGCAAAGCAAATCACTCCAGTAAATGTCATTTCATTGAGAGGGACAGAGGAAGTTCTCTAAAGAGAAGTATAGAGTGATGCCAAGAACAAAGTTTTTTTGCAAAAAACTTGGGTGAAGCTCCGCTTGTTCTTCCTTTTCTATGTCACAATTTTTGTTTTGATGGAAGTGCAGACATCCCTCATACTCTTCTTGCTCACTGTGGTCTTTTCACTTCGGACTCTAAAGCCTCCTTGTACTTGTTTTTTCAAAAGTAAAGACCTTGCTGGTAATGTGATGTTTCCAGGCACCAGCTGTTCACAGAAAGACCTACTGGCAATTCCTACCATGGGTCTTACAATGCTTAGCTTTTTTAATCTTTTCAAAATTATTTGTTTATATATTAATTAAGATCAGGTTAGAGAGAGAGAGAAGTTCAAATGAAAATGATAAAGACTAAATACACTTTTCAGACATCATCTTTAGATAGTGTACCCTTACCTTGTTGCTTACCAGTGTTCTATAGTGTCTTAAATCTAATTTTCAAAGCCTCTTATTCTGATAGGAAGAAAAGAAGACACTGCTTAGTTCTACTAAGTCATCTTCATTGTCGTTTTGTTTCTTTTCCAAGCAGCTGAGCCAAGAGAACAAGTGAGTCAAGTGTTCAATTTAGCTTGTAAACTGCAGCCTGCAGGAAGCCATGGAAAGCACCAGACTATATTTACTTTGTTCCTACGCTTCATTCCCTAAGTGCCCACTTCCCACTCTGAGGCAAGAGTCTCCTGAACAGATCTTCCCTCCAATGTGGTCTTACATTTACCTTTACTTATGTTCACTCACCACCAGCAATATCAGACTGTTAATGTGGATACTTAGTTTATTTGGACTGTAGGTGGCTGAAGTTGAACTTAAAAATAGTGCTTTAGTTCAGCAAGGAAATTGAAAAGTTTTAAATGCTTGCTTAGAAGAAAAAAATACATATCTCCATCCTACAATACTGGATCAGGTTTCCCCTTTATTTATCGAAATCTGCCATGAAAAAATAGCAATCCTTAAGTGTCAGTCAAAGAAAAAATGGTTGGAAATCAAAGTATTCATTTTTTACAAGTATTCAGATAAAATAAGATAATCTGAGATAGCTGGTGCTGCAGGTAGAATATAATTCCAACATAGGAGAACCCATGTAAATTTCATGGTAACGGAAATTTGTCCTAGCTGTTTTCTCCCAGTATGCCCTTGACAGTGCTTAGCGCTGTCTCTGTTTAATGAAACTGTATGACCTTGGCCTTGCAATCCTTCCACTCAGTTCACTGAGAATATGCAATTAATTAATAGATATTCCTATAATATATCCAATAATTAGAAAAAAAAAGGTGATGTAGAAAATAATGCACGTTCTCCCAGCTTTAGGTAGAATACTGCTGCACCTCATGGTTTCATTTGATTTGTTAGAAACAAAATGCAGTCTAGGTTTCAGAGAATGCTTCAGTACACACTTAGCAAAGTAGTTCAAGGTCAAAGCTCTGCCTTAGCAGGATGCAACATAATTTATTTATTAAAAATTATCATATTTTTAACCAATCAACAGTTTGGGGTTTTCACACAGATTAAGCTTATTTTTGTAATTACAAGTAATTTTCTTGGATAAAAATGGCCTAACAGCACCATCTTCTGACAAACTGTAATTTCTGCAGTAATGTTGAAAAGCTCTTTTAATCCTTTGAATGCATGTTTTGGTTGCTCTCCCAAATAAAACAGAGATTCTAGGGGAAATAAATGTAAGTGTAACCCCATGTATTGTAACAGAAGACATTGCCTGAGAGTCCTGAGCAGCCATACTTTACAGTTTCTTATTCTAACTTAAAATAGTGAGAGAATTTCATTCAACTGTAATTGTGCCTGAAATTGTTTTTGATAGGTTTGCTGCAAAAACATTTCAAAGGTGTATTACTGTCAAATATTTGGAAAGAGGCAATCTATATGTAATTTGAACAGTAGACAGTTCTAACAAATTCAGGTATATTGTGACATTACTGTGAGCGTAGAAAGATTATATGTGTCCTGCGTTCTTACCCAGTGTTGCTGTATTTATACAGCAAAAATTGCTGTCACCTTTGTAGTGAATTGCTCAAAATAAATGCATATTGATAATTTTAATACATTATGATCCATTTAGAGCAACAATGGTATTAGGTGATTTCATTTTAGCAATAGTGCTTTTACTCATGTTTACCTGTGTTATCTGTCAGCTCTTGAACTTGGTCACTTACCATGAAATTACAGGTTATCACACAGAAGCAGCACTGAGGTGAGTACAGGTTCCCACCTGCCAAAAAATACCAGGTAACCTAGCTTACCCCAGAAGAATGAGGTTTCCAAAAATTACCTTGCACTTGCCATGAGATAAGAGAGCATATTAGTATGGATTATCTTATCCACAGAAGTTATGCCATGGAATACTGATTTCAGGTTGGATATATTCTTCAATACTCAGCAGCACAGTCAGCCATCGTGCTGGTAGTACGATCATTTATGTCACTGCTGTTTACATCTGAAGGCAGAACTTCACTGGAATTGCTAATAAAGAGCTGAGCCTGCACCCAGGCTCAGAGCCAGTTCAGAGCAAGAAGCAGAAACCAAAGGGAGAAGAAATGGGAAAATCTTACTGGTTTTGCTTATGGTCTCATGCCAGGCTTCTGACTGGAATTTACAAAAGTGTCAGGTTCCTAAAAGCAAACCCAAGGAAACGACAAAATCACCCCAAACAAAAACCAGGTTCCCCAAATTACCTGGCTCTTAATACTCCATTTTGTAATGGTTTCATGTCTGTGGTTCTCGGAACTCATTCATTGGTCTTAGAGAGCAACCGAGGTTTTTTAATAGACAGGAGCTATCTGCCTGCTCCTCTGTCTTGTTCCTTGCAGTAAACAACATGAAGATGCGTGGACTTCTCAATTCAGCTTCTGACTCTTTGAGATTGATCCATCACTTGTTCTCCTTATTTAACTCTCAAAATGACAAGTGGCCATTGTTGATGTTTTTGGTCCTTGGGTTTGATTCACCTTGAATTTAGTTCCAGTTTTACTTCTTGAAGCTGTGTTGTAGGTTAGGCTCAATATTTCAGTCAGATCTTGTATTTCCCAGTCAAAATCCACTCATAATGTAGAATCTAAATCATTTATGTGTACGGCTACAAATGTTAAAAATTCGTATTTTTTGAGTTTGAGTTAAACTTTAATTGTAGTAAGCAGTGATATTCTATGGAAGATGCTTTACAGCTGTTTAAAGGTAAAGGATTTAGGGTTTGGAAAGTTTACCTGCTTTGCTACAAGGAGTTTTAGTTTGGCATAGTAAACTCATGGAATGTAAATGTCATTTAGAAATATTAAGTACACTTTTGCTGATGATAATAGATGCAGCTGTAGTGAGTGTTTGACAAGTTTTGATAAAGAATCATCTGACCCCCCGAAAAAAGTTATAATAAACACAGTACTGAAGCAATTTATGGAACAGCAACTTTGCATCTCAAGCGAACGAGCCCTGTTTCATATTATTCCAAGTAATTTGTGAACATACACATTTACATTAGAAACCTGCAAGGTATCTTCTTAGGTAATCACTGTTTTCATATGTATTCATGAGTTTTTAGCCAGATAACTAATCCCTGTACTCATGGTGAATTACATATTCACACATTTAAATGTTAGTTGTATTACCACTGTCTTAGTGAGGGAATATATGCTCTACATTGCTGTAATGCCTAGAAATATGTAGCAGAAATAACTGGAAATAATTAAAAGCTGTCTTGGAGGAAATTTGTTGCCATTATTATTTTGGTGATTGTACTCCAACATCACCAGATCTCTAAGGTTTGATATGCTGCAGCAGGGCTTACCCACATAAACCCTTAGAGCTCTAAAAACATGTAACAGTAAAAAAATAGTGGTTTAGTCCATAAATGAAAGTTTAGGAATGTTTTCAAATCATTGCATCACAACTTGAAGACAGTAGTGCCTTACTGTTGCAGCTGTGTACTTTGCAAAGGTATTGATTTATAGTATTGATTTTACTTCCAAAAAAATTTATTGTACTTGTAGAAGAAAGCAGAGTTTGACATTCGTAAGTGCGCTCCATTTTCATATATACGTACCAAGGGAGGAGAGCTCTGGTTATAGAAGTCAAATCAGTTCTAGCTATCTGTCACTCAACTTACAAATATTTCTGTTATATTTTGAGAAGTCAAAAGTTAGGCAGTATGTTGTATTTAATTTTAAAAATGGTATTAAGAGCAAAATATTGATGAACATCTGAATAACTGCTGGTTTTTTTCTTGCTTGTGTTCCAAAAATCTATTACTTTGAGAAATATTTGCTGAAGTTGGCCTAAGAATGACTGATATTTATCCTTGAATGAACTCAAGCTAGAAAATTTGATTACTTGTCAGATTTTGGAATAAGATTTTCCCACAACAGAAACTCTGGAATTTCTTTCTTGATGTCCTGTTTATTTAAATTGCATAATTTAATAGTAATTATAACCAGTACAAGTTCTTACTGATTTGCTTCCCTTCAGTAGGCAAGCATGAAATACCTGAATGTCAGTTGGGTTCATTCACTGAAGACTAAAAGTTCAGCAAGAACTTTGGCTTCTTAAAGACAGAAACCAAGTCATTCATTAGAGAAGGTTGTCTCTAGTTACTTTCAGGCAAGCAAAGGTTCAGCATCCCTTAAGAATACAGTATGGAGTGCACTGATCCAGAAACAGTTATTTTTGATAGGTCATCTTGCAGATCTTGAAGCAAGATCTGTCCTTCCTTGACAGGTGGGATAAAAATTAAGGAATGGAGAGGAGAGGCATAAGGAATGATGCTTTTCAGTATTCTGATTTTACAGCACTGAAAAGGAAAGACAGAAAAAGGTGATGGATGGTAGGACAATAACAAGCCCTTTTTAACACTCGGACATAGACATCTTCCCTCACATATCTCCTCCCCCTCGAATAGAGATTTGCTGGCTGCTTACAGAATGTGATTCCTGCTGAAGCCCTGTTTTTAATGGCCCAGTCATGAAGCAATCCTAGCCCTTTTTTGACAGTCTGCAGTCATTGCAGCTGCAGGAGAGATGAGCTTGAGTCTACTGCAATGTCATGGAGGGGTGAGGACAGGAAGGAAGGAGGGGCTTTTATATACATACACAGGTTTGTTTGACAAATTGAAAGAAAAATGTGCTGTCCTTGAAATGTTTGAAGAGTAATGGCTTCAGGTAAAACAAGTGAGAAATAAATACATTAGACTGCATTACATCACAACAATGAATTTGATTTCTCCTAGGTATTTTATTTATGCTAAAACACTTTATTTGCTGTCTTTTTATTTCCCTTACTACTTTCTCATCTCTTTATACTTGTATGAAATGCAAGTAAAACAAAACACATAAATCAATAGACCTAATTATAAGAGACAAGAGTAGGTTGTATTTATTTCCACTGTTGGAGCCCAAGACTTTCAAGTTTGACATGTTTTCTGACGACTTATTTGTTCACATCTTCTATAAAATGCAGAATCTCCTGAGACATTCAAGGCAAAAAAGATGCCAAGAAATTATTGTGTTTCTGAACTTCTTTGAAATGACTCAAAATATAGTATATATTAAACTCATGGGGAAAAAGAAAGAAACAAAACCTAAACCTTTATTGTTAGTGGCCACAACTTAATTCACTTTTTCTGCATTTAAGCGTAAGTACCAGAAAAAATGGAAAAGGTTGTATGTGACAGGATTAGGAAATACCTTGCCATTTTAAGTAATTAGATATATTAATCCCAAACTGTCACTTTCCAAATTTTTCTCTTTATTCTTCATAACAGTATGTCATGGCCTACTTATTTCTTTAAACAATTCAGTACTTTGTTGCTAAATGTTTTAATTGCATCTTTCCTGGTGAGAATTGACAGTCTCCAAGCTACAGTTGGTATGTAGGCTTCTTGTGTCACATATTGAGGCCTTACGTCAGATACAGATGGCAGGTAATTCTGAGGACACTTCTGTTGTCTGAATTGCTTCCTTTTCCTTGAATTATTACAGGTGTTAACTCTGTAATTCTTTTTTCCTTGTAATGTGTTAAAAGTATTTTCCCTATTTTTTTCAAAGGAGGTAAAATTTCTTGCTTGTCTTCTCTGAGATTGCCTGTGATGCTGGCGCATGTTTGATAAAGACATCTTTCATATCCCTTTCTTTAAGAAGAATACTACTTACACTCTTTTTGGATTCAGTAGCATACAGGATTGTAGTTCTTTGCAGGCAAATTTGGTTGACTTTAACATACTTAAGAAGATGAAAAAGAAATGTCCAGCTGGACGCTATATAGGTATGCAGTAGTATGTGGTAAGATCCAAGTGTGCTAGCCACGTACTTCTACCTGTTCTTCTGACAATCTGTTTCCAGCAGAAATAATACATTGTGGGAATTATGTACTCTCTGGAACATCTGGGTAAGCTATGGAAAACAGCATGATGCTTTGCATAACCAGACAGATTACATCAAGACCAAATCAGACCTGGGAGGAACTGCGGACTCCTGGGTATGTGTGAAATTGCTCTTTCACCTTCTGTTGTCATCTTTTCTTAGGACTTGAATAACTCTCCCAGATCACATGGCTATAGTTTTTAGACTTGGATCCTACCACAGTTTCAATGTCTGTCTTCATGATGCTCCTTTCAATGTAAGGGAGAAAATCTACTTTTTCTCCATAAATTATATCATTTTTTTTGGTTTTGTGCTTCAGAAAATTAAAGTAATTGATGCCATGTCTATACAAAAAGATTGTAATAGCTTGTTATTTAAGTAAACAAAAAATATCATAAAATAAATTAACAATATTCCTCTAAAAAGTCATAGAAACACTGTTCTCATGTATATGTGCCTGTTAATTTTAGTTTTGAAAGATAGATACCACATCTCAGTGTGTGTAAATGATAACTGTTGCACCTGGTCTTTAAAAAGGTAGGCATGTAAAATCCTTTTTCATCTCTGAAGATCTCTATAGTAAACCTGGACACCTGAGCCTAATGCTGAATGCCGTTGCTTTCCTGGGTTTAAGTTAGACCCCTGATATTATTTGACCATACAGTACTTTTTTAGTATGTGAATGTTCTTTGGTTTTATTTTTGTTTTTTTTTCTCCTGGAGTTGGAAAACAAGACTATAAATCCCAGTGGCGGAACTTGAAAAATTGGGTTTATGTGGTTCAAATCTTTTGAAAATTCTATAAAGCAGCATGAGACATTGTTCTATTCAATTTCTAGCTATTGATCCAACTGAATGCTTGTTTGGAGATTGCCTTTGCAGCTTTATTTGAGCAGAAGAAATACTTTTCTCTTTAGAGATAGGATGTGTGGGGATTTCACTTACAAGGGACACATTTCATGTATACATATTTCTCATGCTGAGGGCAATAAAATGGTTTTGCCCTTGAAGCTGAGCATTATACCTCTTAACTTGCCCAGCTTCCATGTGTGTTAATTACAAAAAAACATGGTGAGCAGCTCACAACTGGGAGATGAATGCTTTGGCTACCAGAGGAAAATAGTTCTGATTAAAGATGTGACAACCAGACCAGCCTGTTTCTGTATCAGGCTCCCTGTGATAAAGCCATTGTTGGCAAGAATTCAGAACTGAAGCACTTGGATCCTGGGCCCAAGGATACCCAAGCCTACAATTACGAGAGGTGATATGAGTTGGCCTAATTGCCAACTATCCTACTGACATAAAGGTCATACAGATGTTCTTATCCAAAGGTCTTTGTTTGTTCGTTTGTGCACCTGAGATGTAAGAGGTTTTTCAGAAATAAGTACATATGCTAATTACACCTACTTACACAATGTTTCTTTTCTTTTTTTCTTTCAAGGTAAGGCAAATAATCTATGATGTTCCTATTTCTCTTTTCCTCTGCTCCACTATTACATTTTTCAAGTCACATGCTTTTGTTAAATTTCATTTATGTTTATATGTCTGTGTTTTATAAATATATATGCTGAAGTTCTATGAGCTAAAAACTGTGATGCAAGAGCAGAGATAACACTATAGTAAATTGGTTCTGTAAAACATGTTCAAGAATTAAGATACTTGCTATTCATGTGAAAATTCAGAGGTAGACCAGAGAGAAGCATTAAAGCAAAAACCTAAAATGCCACTTCCTTAGTTGACTTAGTTATTTTTGCTTTGTGTAAGATATTAGATATGTCAGGAACAGTAAGCAAGTAAGTAATCATTACACCTAAATAATGATCTGTATGAATGGTCCCTGGAACAGTGAGTTCTGGCTTTTGTGTTTGTAGCTTCATCCATGGTATTCAAGCTGCATATGAACATGAAGACATTTCAAAGGTATCCTGCTGAGATCCCCAGCAAGTGTTCCTCTGTGAATGCTTTCTCCGACATGTAGCATAGGAAACGAGTGGGCTTTTTTCCTTTTGAAAAATAAAAGTTGTCAGTGCCTCATATTGTCACATGATTTTCAAATTTACCAATAATGATGATATTTTGTGCAGAACTTCCCTGTGGGGATTTGCATTTCATCTTTTCTTCTCTTATTCATTTTGAGGTCATGCATGAATGGGACCTGAAGGTCTGTGGCTCTGAATTTGAAGCTTCTCATTTGAATAATTTAAGTTTGCATTAGCTTAATCCTTTAGGGACTTGGGGGCTTTGGAAGTTTAGCTATTACAAGGCCACAAGGGTCTTTTTGGGGCATCTTTCAAGACTCATGTAAACTTTTGGCATTCAGTGATTTTGGTGTTGCCCAGTCCTTGGCTGAATTAATGTTTCTTAAACAAAGTTTCTGGCCTTCTCTGGTACTTTCAGGGTTATTTCATGTACAGAATTGCATTATATTACAAGCATGATAAATATACAGTATTGACTTAGTGTTGTGTTTCATACAGTCTTATAAAAAGGTATTGATCCATCTTTAGTTCCGAAGGTCAGCATAAAGTTTACAAAGAGAAGTATATGAGGTTAGGAAACATTACGCAGTAGTTGAAAATTAAAGTATTAAAATGTGACCTGCTGTTAAAGGAGCTTTCAGCAAATTTTTTACTATCCTCATCAGTCCCAAAATGCGTACATATGATCTAGGTTTTGGCTAATAAAAATTAATACAATATTGTACTGATTAGGATGCTTTGCACTGTAATAATCCTTTCCTTAGAAAAGCTCAACATGCATTATTACACCTTTAAAGCATGCAGTTACTTTATTATAGAGTAAATCCGTTACCAACTTGGGAATGGGAAACTTCTGATTCCGAGTGTCTATTTTTCTGCTGGTAGTATTTGGTTCTTCTTTAGTGTCTATGTCCTTTGCCATGCTTAATAACTTACGTATTTAGTTTCTTGAGATAGGGGAATATAAATAGACACCTTGAATAGGAAATTAAGTGAGAATTGGAAAGTACTGCACGGAAAGTAAAACTGTAAATAGAACCCACAGCTGTGAATTTGTAAAAGATCACTGGGATTTAGTTTGAATAGCTTTGGAGACTGTTGTGATCTTTTTATTGAAGAGAGATACAGTTGTGCTTCTGTATAAGGTTGCTTCCCTGGACCAAAGTTTCTGTGATATGCTCACTGAGTGTAGACAGTAGAAGAAGAGGGATAGATGAATGGTGCATCTGTGCTAGTATTTTAGTTCAGATTGGGAGCTTGCTTTTGAAGCAAATCTGGTCATCCCTATTTATGGCAATTTGATAGTGTCATGAGCTGCTTCCTGCCAGATTAAGGGAAGATATTCTCTAGTTTTGGGGGTAGCTATTTTTACTTTTTTATTTTCTAATGTTAATTTCTCCGATAGAAATTCCCTGTTACAAATATTACAATTTTGATGGTCAATGTAACAGAAGGAAAAAAGGGAGAAAGAATCGCAGCCTCCAGCATATTGACAAGATTTTTTTCAGAATAACAACAAAAAATCACATGGAGAATAAAAGACTAAGTACTTTTGCAATACCTAGTCAGCCATCAATAAGAAAGCTTCTCTATGAGAGCTCAGAGAAATTGCAGTTACAAAATATGTATTACATTACTTATTTTGCAAAGAAGGGAATGGCTACAATAAAAATGGGAATGGCAATACAGCAGAAGTCAGCTTTCAGAAGTAAATGTAAAAATAGTTAGATATCAGAGGGTACTTTGGAGCTGTATAACTTTATAATCATGGAAATGAACATATTTGTACCTTTAATCATACTGAAGGCAAAGAAATAAGTATCATGCCTTCAGACTAACACTGTGGGTTGGAAGAAGTATGAGTCTTAATCTTGCTTCCATTTGGAATGCACAGGTCTTATGCTTACTGCTGAGGTACTGCACTTCAGTGTTACCGCCAGCTATGTCTGTAAAATGAAATGAGTTGTGCCACCCACCTGTGTGTCCTGGAGATAACTGTGTCATCTACGTAAGTCAGTAACAGTGCAACTTTCTGGGGTTTTTTGCTTAATTCTGTGTAGTCACATATCCTGCTGTGTACCTCAGTAACAGTTCAGTTGCTTTTCATTTAAAGGAGTTTTCAGATGTACAGACATTCTGTATTTTCTTTTTTTGCCTATATGAAATCAATATCCATAATTTTATATAGATGGGGTTATTATTAAAAAATCAGTTTCAAATATGTATTAGAAATAGCTCTCATGAGATACTGAAACTATAAAAATCTTTAATTCATGGATGAAAGGTATCATTATATATTGTAGTCTACTATTTATACTTAATATTCCTGGCTTTCTTCTTCTTAATAAACTACTGGTTTACACAGTCCACAGGTAGTTTAGGTTAACCTTGTGACTTCATTTCTAAGGTGTTATTTCCATACTTTAACTTGATAATTTCCGATGGAAATTTTTCATATATATGTTATGTAAATGGTAGATAGAGAATACAGTTCATTAAACTGAAACTTATCTTTTACATTACAGAATTCTCTTTTTGAATTTATATATAATTTATAAGCATAAATAGTGAAGTATATAAAAATTTAACATTTGAAAACAGGTTTATGTCTGCTTCTGAAGATTGGAAACAGTATTCCTCTTTCACATGAGTCTTTAAGATGTAAAAATTCAATTCTCTTTTTTAGATCTGTGCCTATTTACCTGAATACAGAGGAAAAAGTGTTCCCACAGAAAAAGAAAAATAACTCTTGAGAAATTTCTCGGATCATTGGAACTGAAGTATATAAGGTATGAATTGAATGCTTTGATTATCGACCTTCATGAAACCAGGGCTCTGCAGAACAAGAACTTTTTATGAAAGCAAGTATATAAGAGCATCTCTGAAAGTTGTTAAATGTTTACAGCAGCAGTATACGTTAGTGGAATAGTATCATCATTGACATTTTACTGGAGAAACCCTGTATTTTGGCAGAATGATCACAAGTTGGACGTGTTTATCAACCTTTGCTGATCAAAAGTAGCATCAGCTGAAACCAGTGCAAGATCGTGGGTTGTGATATTTAGTTCAAAGTAATACATTTAGTAAAAGCCATGCTCCATTTTTCATCGTTCCTTTTAGTTCTAGTCACAACCTTTACTCAACAATTGTTTTTAACAATAAATGGAAAGGGAGAGATTTTAGCAGTCTCTTTCCTATAAACATATATAAAGTGATGATATCTGACTTTATTTTAAAATTTCAATGAAATAAAGATATGTAAGTGAGATAGGGAGCTGGTAATTCCATCCTACAGTTTTCTGTGTCTTAAACTTCCAGAATTTATCTCCAATGATTTAAAAGGTGGCTTGTGCTTGCTTTTTGGAAAATTTAGATTAATCAAATGGTTTATAGTTACAGAAGATGCTATATTATTTGCCATTTTTATATTATGTTTTAAAGAAGGTCCAAATATAAAATCTAAACTGTTAAATATTTATCTAAGCTATTAATAAACTCTTTATATAAAAGATTAATAGCAGAACAAGGTCAAAACTTTTATAATCTTTGACTCTGTTGTCCTTGTAAAGTTTTGCACTTGAGGTTAATGCGGTACAATATTCACATGAGAGAGAATGTCAGTATATTGGCAGTGTTGTAATATTTTCATTCGTCTTTTCCTTGGTTACATGACTTCATATTAAAACTGATTCATGTTGCCATGCTTCCTTGCACTACACCTACATTTTAGTGTGCCTTGTACAAACGTATCTTTGCCAAATTAGCAGTGCAAATTTGACCCACCACCCGGTTTTTCACATAGAGTATCATCCTGTGAGCCTAAAAGCATGTATTCTTTGTAAGAAGGTAAAAAATTAAATTGTATACAACGATGCTACTACCTTTTGCTAATATTTCATGTATTATTATGTGAACTCATTATGTGACTATCATTTAGTCGCGGTCAAGTTCCCAAGAAAGCTTCAGTCATCAGGATGATTATTTCTTTTCTAAATTTCATTGAAGATAGTGCAGCAGCAATGGTCTTTTGGCACTACTGTCACTACTCTCTGGCTTGCCTATAGAATTCCTTTTTGAGGAGAATTTCACTTACAGTTGGTGAGATGTTTCCCATACCATGTGTGCTATATTTTTAAAATGGATTTGCATATCAACCTTCAGACATCACATGAATTGACTGTTGAATGGTATTGGTTTGTTCATTACTTGTTATTTCAAATTATCATAAAAATCTATGTTAATAGTTCAATACTTATAGATGAAAAGTGTTGGCCAGTCTCTTCTTTATGAAAGACTGTGCAATGAGAGAAATTATATGATAATTCCAGACATCATAATATTAGCTCAGGGCATAACTTCTACTGTTAGTGAAAATGAAAATCTCTTCTTTCAGACATTTAATTTGGGTACTACTGCGGTGGGGCATACAGAATATCTTGCTTCTCATTCTTCTTGAAAAATGACATGCTGTTGTAGTATGTAGTTGTATGTATGCAGTATGTAGTAGGAGCTTTGAAGATCAGTACATGTGAATAGCAACCCTGAGTGACATGTTTCTGGAAGAAAACCCAGACATTTCCCTGGATTTCTGAGGAGAGAGTGGACAAGCAATTCCTGTCCCTCTCCCTCTGTGTAAACCATGAGTGCCTTTAGAATCTGAAGTATTTTCCCTTTCATTTTCTATCCCGCTCTCCTTTTTTTGCTCTTAAACTCAGTTTTACTTTCTTTTAGTATAATCACCACAGTCATATTCTGTCTGATTTCAGAGCTCTTTGGAGGGTGTGTGTGTGCTCTTTTTGTTTTTCTTTCCTGAGTGTTGGATACCAGCAGTGTCCTAGATTACATTTTTGTAAGTATGGCTACTATATATATGTGACTATATATATATATATATATGTCTATATGAATGTGTGCTATATATGTGTCCTTAACACTTACTGGTGGAAATATGTTATTTTCCCTACACTTTTGCAATAACCACCTTATCATAAACATCATAAATATGCAGCACTAATTCTTTAAATTAACTGGCAATCTTAGGTCGTCTACATGGTGCTGTGTTCATTTTATTTGATGACAGAAGACTCAGTCTTGCCTTAAGGAAGAGTAATCTTAATTGCAATTTTTCATTAGCCAGATCGTCTTTCTGTGACAGTGGGCTCTCTATGGTTCTCAGAGTTGTAGACTCTGAAGGCAGGCATGCCCCTCTCAATCTCATAGAATGACATTTAAAGCTTATGAAATGTCTTAAGAATACATTTTTTATTTTTCTGTATTAATTGGTAAAATTGATATTTTACACAGCTTAAATGCAGAAACAAAATACCAAAAACTTCAACATTATTAACGCTTTTGCTCATGGCAAAACAGGCTTTGACCTACGAAAAAGTATTCAGATAAAGAAAAGTTGCTACACTGGAGCCTTTAAAATGGCTGGAAATTTGATCCATTACTTTAAATAGACTGGCCATCAGATACAGGCATGGTGCTGTTTAGTATGTATTGGGCACTGGAATTCATGGAGGTCTGTGTACAACAGAATCAGTTCATTATCTTAATTGCATGTCTCCTTTTAGCTTACTTTCAAAAGGGTTTAAAGGAAGTTATGACATTATTTATTTATATCTAAGTTCAGAATGTTTTTTACAAGGCACATTGTCAGGACAAAACAGCAGTGAACAATAAAAGGCAGTTTGCTGTGAAATTACATTTATGTTAAACCATATATATACTGACTTCAAAGACAATGTCTGTCCTTCTGAAGGTATTTGGTGTCCAAACATTTCAAATTTACAGATGTGCAGTGTCTGTAATAATGATATCAAAGACAAATCCTTAGCTCAGTACATTAAAAATGGATGATTACTGGATTGCTTTTTTAAGAAAAAATGCTTTCAAAATAAAATGTTAATTATCTATGATCTTGCAAACATGAAACAAAAAAGCTTGACACCGTGGTTGTAGCTGCTTTGTCATTTTAGTGGTCTGCGGTAATAAAGCTGTAGCTGTAAAAGAGCAAGATAATATTCCTAATATAAGTGAAAAAGTTTGTTTACTGACAAATTGAACAAAAGACAAAAGAAAATTTTGATCTTCCTTGGCTTAAACAACTTCTGTGCATAGGAAATTCCCTGTAATGTGCATTTAGTTCTATAATAATATTCTCTATATTCTATATTCTAATTCTATATATATTTAATTCAGAGTATTGAACTTTTTCTGAAAATTCGAGGAGAATCATGTGTCAGCCCTTAGTTGTTCACAGAATGTTTCTAAGACAGTGTGCCATTCCCAGGAGTGTAGTTGGGCTGCTTTATTTGTTTAAGGAAGACGTACAGAGATCAAGATGGCTTCAGAAGCTACGCAGGGCTTTAAAATTGCTAGAGGGGAACATTGCCTTGAAGGGGAGTGTGGAGGCAATATTAAATTTTTAGCTGGCTGCCCTGATAGAGTTTTTACAAGTAATCAAAAATGTTACACAAATATGCACATCCATATATCCATCTTCATCACGGAGAACAGTTTTGTATTACTAGTGACATAAATAGTACTCTGATCTCTTTCCTCCACCTTCCATTATAGCTAATGCTTAAGATTTATACATTAAGCATGTAAGGAAGTGACACTATGGTCCAGGAATGCAGCATCACATACCAATCCGGAGGCGCAGGGCTCCTGTGGCATCTGGGTTTGTAGGGACTGTTACCTTTTGTTGGTACACAAAGGATAGAACCTCTTCCAAAAGCAGGGAAGGCCCAACTATTTAGTCACAGCTATTCACTTGTGCAGTTGCCTCTGCAAGACCTAGCACCTGTATTTTCAGGTATGTTTCTGGCTAGGTTCAAGCAGAGGGATGGTAGGATTGTTCTTTCCTCCTTTCCTAAAGTATTGTGGCTTTTGCTTTCCTTAAAACTTTATTTTCAGAATTTACTTCTATTAGCAAATATTTTTATGAAAGCTTATGCATTTAATTGGCATATAGACAAGGCTGTGAACCTGTCATATTTGACATATGCCGTGGTTTAAGCCCAGGCCTTAAATCAGAACCACTCAGTCTACCCACCCCACCCCGCCACACACACCCCTTTCTTCCACCCACTCTTGGAGGGATGGGATGGAGAATCGAAGGAATATAACTCCCATGGGTTGAGATAAGAACAGTCCAGTAACTAAGGTATAACACAAATCACTGCTGCTACCACCAATAATAATAATGATAAAGGAAATAACAAGGGAGAGAATATAATACCACCCACTGACCAATACCTAGCCCAAGCCAGCAGTGATCTTACCCTTCCAGGAAACTCTCAGTTTACATCCTGGGCATGACGTGCTGTGGTATGGAATACCTCTTTGGCTAGTTTGGGTCAGGTGTCCTGTCTCTGCTTCCTCTCGGCTTCCTCCTGGCAGAGCATGAGATTCAGAAAGTCTTTGGTCATACTAAACATTTGAGCAGTAACTAAAAACATCGGTGTTATCAGTGCTGTTCCCAGGCCAAAAGTAAAAAAAAACAGCACTGCACCAGCTACTAAGGAGAAAAAAACGACTGTTACTGCTGAACCCAGAAAAACATAGAACAGTTACAGTGGGTTAGCCATCTAACCCACAGTTACAGTGGGTTAGCCACAGGAGCCCTATTAGCCATCTAATAACAAGAAATTACAGGACAAAGGTGGGGTTTTGATAATGTGGTATTGACTGATGTTGAACTGGTGTTTGTAACAGATACTGTTGATAATTCATGCCAAGTTGCATTTAATGTCCTTCAGACTTTCTTATGTTTCACCTGTGATAATAGACACAGGTTTCATCAATGTCAGAGAGAGACGCTAGAAACCATTTCTCTATCAGAATTTGGGTGAGTGAAGGTTGGGAGCTGGCACCTCTGGCACTTCAACAGCTCTGCAAAGGTACGTCACTGGTAGACCTTGGACTTTGAGGAGTACCTGCATGGAGCAAATTTCTCTCCCTGATAGTGATGTGTCTTGAGTAGAAATCCATATCTAGGCCACTGGTACTGGAATGAGAAAGGTAGATAAAGCAGGAAAGGTACTTTCACTGTTCATGTGTGGTGATATATGCAAGTGCTATCGAATCTCACTTTTCTCACAGGCTCCCAGTCCTGTTGTGAGGGTTTTTGTCATACTGCAGCTATGTTTTAGGTATTTGTCACAAAAACAGATGCATGAGCTGCCTAGTTTAAAAAACAGCATAATGATCTTTTATATATATATATATGTATGGCTATATAAAGTGGTCTTTTTGATTGTGATTTAGTGAGAAAAAAGGAGATAGAGGATGTCTAGGAAAGTTGTACAGAGGACTTCCATGCATAGTTACCTCTGGACTTGTCTCTGAGGGGGTTTGCTATATTCAAAGTTTGTTCTTCTAGCTTGACTAGTTTAAGTGGTTAGGTCTTTTATAGTTATTAAGAAAATGTTTACAGTAGTTGAAGATATATTCTTAGTTTGTCTTTTAAGTATAAATTTAGACCTTAGTATGTTTAATAGCTGGGTAATTCTGGATCTGAATTCACTGATTCTGGTTAGACAGCAAACATTTCTTAATGGCAATTATTAACAAAACCTCTCTATGTCCTTGACTTTTTTGACACTGCCAATCAAAATTTGTCTTCCCTTTGGGCATGTCTTATGAGCTTCTCAGATTCAGAATAATTTATAATGAGTAAATCAAACAATTCTCTAACATGTTAATGGCCTTAATTTCCTCCTTCTCCTCAAGGTCTAAAGATTTGATTGCTGTGTTGAGAATATAAAAAAGAACATTATAAATTGAAACCTGTCAAAGATGGTCAGAATGAGAAAAGTGCTGATATTAAAAAAATGTTCAGGGTGCATAAAGGAAGACTTCTGTCTCTTGCTAATATCGTGCCTAGGAAATATCTTTTCCATTTATATCATAGCAAATACTATTTATTTTCATGAAATGTACACTGTATGGCACTGAATCAAAGAAAGAAATTATATAATGGATATAGTATATTCTAGTATATCTGGAATAATTCCTTTTGTTGTAAAGGTATTTGCTTGCATTTTGTCTGGGAGGAAAACTGATGATCCGAAAGAAAATTATGAACATATGCATGTGTATCCTGGCCATATGCAGGGTTTAGTTACAGCTCGTAATACAAGCAGTATATCAGCGAAAATAAAACTGGTGTGTAAAAGCAGTTGTATTATGGGGCTTTGTCCTGTAATTTTCTATTTGCTACAGTTTGTATCACTGACATTTATGCCACTAGTCACTTTAATTTCATTTTTTGCATCAGCAGAATATTGCTTTAATTCTGGCTTGGAAGGCACTCTGGATGCCATCTTTTCCAACCTCTTGTGTCCCTCACACACCTTGCAGCAGTGCAAATTAGATCAGGTTTTCCAGCAAGTTTTGAATGTCTTCAGACATGCCAGTTCCTCAGCACCTTTGATTCACAACAGTGATGTATGAGCACAGTTGTGGTAGGAAGAAAAAGAAAAATCCTAATATTTCATCAAAATTTCCTTTGCCCAGTATTTCCCATTGCCTTTGTCCCATTGCTGCACACCTCTCTTTATCTTGCCCACTTCTTTACAGTGAATAATTGTGAACAGATGTAAGATCTCTCACCCTCCTCCTTCTGTTGGAATGAATCCACTTTTCTCAGACTGTATGCAGATGTGTGTGGCCATGTGCTCTGCCCCCCTTAATCATCCTGATGCCTTCTGTTGGACTGGCTTGAGGATGTCCATGTCCTCCCTGTGCTGGGGAGCTGGAAAAATGAAATGCTCTTTATTTCTATTTCTAACTCTCCATCAGTTTGTTCAGTATGCTTTGGGAGAGGTGAGTGACAATTTCTTGAATATCAACATTTAACTAGGAAGCTTCGTCAGTGTCCATCCAATCCTGTGATTTGAACATAATTTCTGGAAGGAGCTGGTTCTGATTTGTCTCATTGAATTACCCTTCTTGAAACTTGTACTGATAAGGATCAGAACATGCATCCCCATTATGAAAATCTTCCCTTTCAATTCTTTTTACTGTCATTTCAAGTAATCACAAAATAGACGTAAGTTCAGTTAACATCTGCGATTTTCACATCTCATGAAAACTTTCTGTGACCCATGTACTTCCCCCCAGCCTAACAGTAACGACACAGTCATCTCCATAAGATCCTTTTTGTTATAGCATCATAGGAAATAGCCTGAAAAAAAAATCAGTTCCAAAATTTCCTTTTTCTTTCCTGAGGCCTTTTAAAGAAGGCTGAAGAGTTGTATAGCTCTTAAAATAAGACATGGTTTTAACTGTTTTCCAATAAAAGTACTAAAAGTGTTCAAGGTAAATCAAAAGGAGCTGTTAGATATTTTGGATAATAAAATTCTCCTTCAGCAGGGTGTTTATGTTGCAGAGAGTTTCTTTTTCAGTTTACTGTTGTATAACTAATCTGTTTCCATTTTCAACAAGGTACTTCAGCAGTCTGTTCTGCTGACTTCTTGCATCTGTGATAAGCAATTAAAACTTTATACTAAATACTTTCTTACGTCCTGAAAAATTAAAAATGGGGTAACAAAAGACTGTTTATAGCACAGGTGAGTTAAGAATTACTTTAATGGCAATTTAAGTTTGTAATATTTTTAAGAAATCTGTTTTATTAAAGTCCAAAAATAAATGAATCTGACTAAATTGCACAACAAAGAAAAGTCAAATGAATAGTATTCTATTTCATCTTCACATATAAAACTTAGATTCAAAATTTTATGAGTTTATAGAATTAAAACATTTTGGGGGGTTTAGTACTACCATTATTTTGAGACTAGAGGGAATTTTCAAACTTTCCATATTTAGAAACAGTTTTGTGAGCAGCAAAGCTCATGACATCCAGTCCCTCATAATTCATTTTTTTACCAACTCCTATGGTTACATATTTTTCCCCAGTTGAAACAATTTCTCGTCTATTTTCCATGTTGGTACTCTAGCATTTCAAAGGCCTAGCCTTAACCTTCTCCAAGGGAGACACAAATAGTATCTATCTTCCCTATTAGGGGTCCTATTTCAGTGGAGCAAATAGGAATTGAGCGTCTTTGAAAGTGTGGCCACGTTGAACCCGACCTATGCATTGAGAAATATGTAGGCGAAGCAGAATGCTCATGTGCCTGCACTCTCACAAAGTAAAATCTTGCAGATATTGTTTATATTTTTATTTATAGTTTGCTGCGTTTTCTAATACCCCCCAAAAAATTAGAAGGTAGTGCAACAGGCACAATAATGCTTAAATAAAGAAAGATATGTTATTGATGATTCAAGTGTCAAATATTCTTTGTAATTTGTTGGATATATTGAGGACAATATTTCTGCAACAAGCCAAAGGTAAAACACATTTTTAGAATTTTCATAGCATGTTCAGATATTCTTTCAAAAAAAGCAGCAAGACTACTACAATTTAAAACTGAGGGATTTTTCTAGGTTAGAATCTGTGCTACATGAAGTTCACCTTTGACTTTAACAAAGACGAATGGCTATGCATAAAGCCAGCTTCTTCCAGGAACTGGATAAATAGGGAAGAGTAATTACTTCATATCAGATAAAAGTATTTCTCTTTAAATTAGTTGCCTTTTCTGCTGTAGCTATTGCTGATGTTAAAATGTATCTTCTTCCTCCAAGCTCTTTGACTTCAATAATAATACCATAACATTTTCTTTTTACTTCCAACTGATTTTGAATTATATATGTGGCAGTCCCTTATGGATAGATAGAGGTCACCAGTAAACATTCTTTGCTAGATTTACTCTACTATATATCTTGAATTCTGGGAAATTTGTATGAAAGTTTGAGCACTCAAGCTTTTCCCAAATCCACATGTATGTATTAAGCATGGCATGCTGCTACTGAGGATCTGTAGTGTTGTCCACAAAATTTAACTTTATTTAAGTCTTACAGGATATAGGCATCTGTATTTGGAAACTTCATTTTGACACTTCCTTTTTGTATATTCAACATAGTTCCTCACTGGGTTATGGAAGGCATGATCCTCTTTCATTTCTTTGTGTTCCTTATATGTGCTCTTAGGGGCTGTGTGTGGGAAAAAAGTTCCTCAAAGAAGTTGTATATTTAAAGTTCTTTGGTTTGCCACTTAAGTCTCATAGCTCCAGTTTGAGGTGATTCACATGTATCTGTTATCTTTATGATCTCCTAATTATTTCTAATTATTCTCTGATGTGTTCCTCTGAGTTCTTGAGAGGAATCTAGGTTGCATTCTGTTTCTTTGCATTTCCTATAATCGATACTTTTTGAAAGTATTTTAATGGTGGAGTTCTTAGTGCAAGACATATTGATTGAAAGTGTTAATGTGGTGAATTTTGTGTGCAAAGATTTTTTGGATGAACTGGGATTAGATCCGGATCTGCTGCTCATGGAATTCTGAGTCTGATGGGACCATAGGTCACCTTTCCAGATAATTCTCACAAGTTCTTCAAGAATCCCAAGCTTACTCCCATTAAAATATTTCCATGCCAGAGAGATAAAGTTGAACTCCAGACATGAACAAGAGGCTTTCAAAAAACTTTTCCAAACTTTATTTAAATTATCACTGAGGAGGAGGGAGTGAAAGGAGAGGGGAAAGAGAGGTTTCTGCATGCATGAGTATAAGTAGTTCACAAAATGCTCCAGTTCCAGCTGGAGTTGTGGAGTCATGGCAGTATTAGCATGCTAACAGCAGTGTCATCTAAATTATCTACTTCTGTATTGAGTGAAATGTACATCTTACATCTTTCTGTACTGTATTAATGCTTTTTAGTTGTGAGAATATACTAAGATTACTTACCCATGTCCTGCTTCCTCTTTTGTTTCTGTGAGATTCCTTTACTGGTGCTTGTCAGAAACCAGTTTCAATGGTTGCTGTATTCTGCTTTCATATGATAGTACTTAGAAGTCTTGCAATGAGGATAGAGCAAGTCAAAATACTGTGTTAGGTGGGCATTACAGTGCAGCTATCACAGGGCAGAAGTTGCTTTCATAGAAATCTATGCAGAATCTCATTTGAAGTTACTATATTGCCATTACAGTGTCAAAGCAGTCTATAAGCTACTCCATGGAGACCACATTATTATGTCATGACAGGAGATTATGCCTTTGCGCTAAATGGTTTCAGAATAAGTCTACAGAGACCTAATTATATTGCCATTGCTGCTTGAGAAGCTTGTTTAACACTAAAGCGTTTTCTGTGGAAGCTCACTTGCAGTGACAAACTGAGATGAAATTGTGACTATTTTCTTCTAAAAAAAAAGGGAACAAATAAAGCAAAATTAAAACGTACATAATAAATACTGATTTTACAATCAACCCAACTTAACTCTGATTTCCTGCAACTAAAATACAGAAATAAGGAACAGTTGTCTTTAAATTCCCATGGCAAATAACTGAATTGTGAAAACTGGTTTTATTCACACAGTACCACAGTAACTCTTTAACAGTCAATCTTATGTTCCTGTAATAATAGTGTGATGGGTTTCTAAAGGGCCAGCTCCTGTTCCAAACTATTGAATGCATCTTATGTTCCTAAACAGAACTTTGGAAGAATTAAGTGGTCAGTAGTAGTTTAAATTATATATTTATGCATGGTTCTTAATGTATGGCCATTACCAAATTAATTGTATTATCTATTTTCTGATCTTTCTCCAGATCGAGCACAAAGGTATTGCAATGAAAATTAGATTAATATTAATAACAGTCTACACAAAACATTTCCCAAGACAGTGGGTAAAAGGAAGATGAGATCAATTCTTGCAAATGTTTGTTTAGAGTCCCTCTCAGCCTATGAAGATGTTATTCATTACCTGTTCTATAGATGCAGTGTCTCCTTTAAATTGGTATAGAAAATCAATGCCCTGAGTTGGAGAAAAGACACTCTCCTCTATAAATCACAAGTATAGACTTTAGTGCTATAAACTTAATTCAGAAACAATGAAAATAAAACAAATATCTCTTTGCCATTTTTTAGTTAATAAAGTGTAAAGGTTTTATAAAACAGCATCAATTTGAACTCAACCAAGATTCAGATTATCCTTCAATAAAATTAAAACCTAGGATTAAGTTTATTCAATAATCATATGCAGGCATGTACCCATACACAAACATTTCAATAAATGTATTTATATGCTTAAGCAAGTTTCAGTTCATAAAAACAGTTGACTTCTGTTTTTATGAACTGAAGTCTTCTGTCTCTGAAGTCTTTATCACCTAAATGGAGGAAGCTGCACTGAGGCACAATTAGTTCTACAAATTGAAGAGTTGGAGAAAATTGGTTAGAGTTAATAAAGCTGGGGTTTAGAGAACAGTAAAGGGAATATAATACTCATCAAGTAATCAATCAAACTTAACACATACAGTGCTAATTCTGTCTGTCTAATATATCTATTTTGGTATTTTTAATCTATCAGTGTAGTATCAACATACCTTGTGTCAGATTTAGCAAGCTTCATTAAACATACTATATATCTTAAATTCAAAGTAAGGCAATAACAGTTTTCTGTGATATAGAAATTCAGTAGTAAAGATGTGAACCAAAGAACTTCTTTGTAGTTATCGCATATGAAATACACATGACTTCATTTCTTGGTCAGATACTGAGTATTTATTTATTCACTTATGATATTCTGAAAAATGGGATAATGAAGCAATCTATTACCTGTAAAAGTAATTATTAAGGCATAGCCAAGTGTCAGTTTTACAGCTGTAAAGCTCTGCTCAATATAAGCTGAGTTAACCAAGGAATGTAAGGATTTACTAGTAAGCTCCTGATCACGTTGCTATTGCATAGACTGACAGATGACAGGGAACAGCATTACTTGTAGGATTTAGGAAGGCTGTGATAGTTAAAGATCTAGTAACCAAGTTTACGTCAAGGAAGAAGAAAGTATGTGGAATATTATGGAAGTGTTGGGAAGTAGATGTTTTTACCTCTTGTGTTTGAGATTAACATAGTTGATGAGTAATAGCAAAATCACTATCATGTAATGATACGTAGGATGTCACATAATGGCAATGTAAAGACTACGCTGTTCTTCTCAAAGGAGTATGGATGCAATATTGTCACTTTAATTTGAAAGAAACAAACAAAAAAATTAGCTTGCCTAAAAAATTGGAAGCTGCCCTTCAGGGACAAATTTGGGAATGATCAAGGAGAGACTTTAGAAGTGTCCGTCCTTTAGCCTGTTTGCAGCAATGTATTCAGAATTTCAATGAATGAAGATAATCTCCATTCTCACTTAATGTCTTAGAGGAAAAAAACCATGCTAAGAATCACTTGACATCTTTTGTGTAGGACAGTACTATCAAAGCAGCTGGATTACTAAAAATATTTATATCCGCAAACGTTAATTTTTACAAGAATCTCTTCTCCATCATCCTCCCCCTTCTCTAATTAGCGATAAGTTGTGTTAAGGACTATATCCTCATAATACATACGCTGTCATTTCAAACACTGTGATCCATACAAAGATTGTCAAATGTTAGCTTTTTACAGCCTCTTCACTTTTACAGATAAATACTTTACTATACTCACTTATTTGTCACTTGACCCAAAGGTCCTACAGCAAGCAGTCATCTGTGCTTTGCTGCTAATAACACCTGAGATACGTACCTAAATGATGAAGTGCTGAAGCAAGGTAGGTGGTACTTTCCATGTTTGCAGTCTCCGTTTCCAGTACCCACACAGAAGTCGCATCCCATCTCCCCCAGATCTTGCTAACTCAGATCCCCTTATGTTAAAATTACTGATCCATCATGGTTTGATACTTCCAACATTCAGGACATCTATGCTTAACAAACTGAGATGTAAAAGAAGCTAAGAGTTATTTAGTCCATTACTCTGCCAAAGAGCAGAACCAAGAATACCAGGTTAACTGCAGCCAGATAAATCCCCTTGGCTACTGTCAGAATGGAGACTATGTTTTCTGACTTTTGGTGGTGTGGGGTTTGCCTCTGGAAGGGCCCAAAGCAAATTGGCGGTCTTAAACAGAATGCTTTACTTTTGCATTTGGAAGACTGGACTGGCCATTAGATAAAAGGCAAGATATGGCAGTTCTTCCAGTGTTGAAATAATACTGCTAAATGATCATACAGAACAAGTTTAAGGAATGCCTGCTTCAGCATAAAATGTTTATTTAAGAGCTTATGTTTTCTCCTTATTTCCCACCTATAACTGGTACTGTACTATGGCAAATGGAATTTCGCTTATAAAGCATCCTTCACAAACCTTTTAGGGTATTATAAATGTTCAGTAAATATAAAACCCTTGTAATTATCTAATTGAAGTGAATCATTGAATGCAGTTATTCTATGCACATTTTTCATAGAATGACTTCATAACTGAAATACAAGAAACTAATTTTGCTTCTTTACAGTTGTTTCAGTCATCAGAACTTGCTATTACTTCTAGATCCAAGAAGTTTTCCCCTGCTTTGCAAAGTGTGCTCTTCCTGCACATGGTGGCAACACTTTTCACTGACAGTATGAAGCTCTTTGGATTCTGCGAAGAGAATAGATTCAGTTATCTACCAAATCAGCAATTATGAGCTAGAGAACTACTGTTCTTCACTACAGAAACAATAATGGCTGCTCACGATATTCATTAAGATATGAATCTTTCTTTAATATGAAAGAATTCCTGCCAGGAATCTAAATTTTACATTGTTTAGTGAAAAAATACTTTCGTTTGATTTCTTGTTTCCTTTTAAAATTGTCTTTGGCATCTCATAAACTGAATTAAATTGTGCAATAAACACATTTTTTTCAAGACAAAAGACGTCATAATGATCCTGCAGAAATAGTCTGATCCTTACCTCCTGAAATAAATAACTCTTCTGAAGTGTTCAAAATTATTTTAGGAAATTATCATAATCATAGAAGGCTATGCATACAGCTCACATGTAAGTTACACTAGAAAAGACTGCAAGGGTGATGGCAGAGAACTGAGAAAGTGCTAAAATTAAGGTTACTCACACAAATAAATTCAGCCCAGTGTTTATTTGAATGCAGTAGACTTTATGCAGTGCATTTAATACTGTAAGTAGTGATTAATAAAAGTTATCCAATAATGTAACTCCTTTATTCATAAGCTCAAGGTTTGACCCGAGTTCTATTATTTCCTACCTTTCAGAACCTTCATTTTGCAACCTGATAGAATGTTATTTCATGTTAGATGTGAATGTGCTCTGAACAGTCACTTGTTTATTGGAAAACCTTAATTACATAAATAAATGTCTGGCCACTAAACACTAATTTCTGCAGAATAAGAAGGAATCTACAGGGTTGGTACCTACTGGATCTGCAGGACAGCTCTTAGAAATAAGAGCTAAAAAATGCAACTTTCTTACTGCTTTCAATATGTGAGAATATAAACTTTGGTGTAATTGATACTATAATTAGATTTTGCCCTAGTGTAATATCTATTCACGTTTTAAAATGTACTGAATACTCCAAACTACTTAGAAAAATCTTCTCTGGGATCAATGAAAGACATACTGCATCAATTCTAATATACCTGCTCCAAAAACAATCTTACAGGAACTGCATATCTGATATGAACTCTGTCCAACCTCAGCAGAGACGGACAACACTATTTTGGCATCCATAATGTTGGCTAAGTCAGAAAATCTCTTGAAAGCCAAAAAGAGCTCCCCCCCCCCCCCCCTTTATGTATTAAGGTATTTTTTATTTTTTTTTATTTTATAATGTTTCATACTTGAATAAAAGCTATTGAGGATGCAGAAGCTGTGCAGGCAGAAAATCAGTTATCTGCTAAGGAAATTTTAACTATATTACCCTTGAAATTTTATATATTTTAATGCATCGCTTTTAATACGGAACTCTTAACTTTACCCATAAAAGTCTAATTTCTGCCTGATAAACTCAAATTAGTTTCAGATAATTGCTTTTTTTTAGTCTTCTCACATACATCTACTGTCAATTTTTTACAGCTCACTGAGCCGTTTCAGATTATGTCTGGTGTGTCTTGCAAAATAAAAGTGAGTGATTAAAGATGTTAAGTGTTTCTGTAGCCAAACCTTTGTTTTTTCTGTCTTACAAATGGTTTTCATTTGACTTTTTTCATATATAATGTTGTCAGAGGTGTGCTGTGCTACACATTATGTAGTGTTTACATAATGTTTTTAGTATTGTTTGAAGTGTCAGTTACACTTTCAGACCTTGCCCTCTCTGATCCACAGTGCCTGCGTTAGCTATGCTCACATACATTTGGTTTCCAAATAGGCTCAGGGATCTACACCATGAGTATATCATGGCAGATTTTACATGTACACTTTTAGTCAGATTTCTAAAATTGTGGCAAAAACCCCACATGCAATTTAGCATCTTTACTTCCCTCAACATACTGCTATTAGGAAATTTTCTGCATATTAGTCTTATTCACTGTAGTCCTACATGTTTGTGCATTCTCTTTGTCATTCTGCTTTCACTTTGTGTTGACACATTGAAAGTCTGGAGACTCACTTTTTCTTTGCCTTCATGTACAAGACCTGCAGCATGGTTGGATGTTACTTGTGATCACTGCACTTCCCTCCATTAGTGGTTTTACCAGTTTTCAGACTACAATTTGAATGAAAGCATTATCAAGTTAACGGTAGCAGCAGGGGGCAGAAAACAGAATAAGAGAAGGCCACGATAAGATTTTAAAGTGTTTCCATGGATTTAGGACTCCTCACTGATGTACAAAAGTTCCTTCGAACTCTACATTCTTAAAATCAGAGTAGGTTATTAGAAGCTTCTTCTCTGGTTTAATAGGTAGGTATGTGCCTCTAGAGGTCTCTTCATCAAATCTGAACACATTTATCTGTGTTTATTTATACAACAAAGAGATAGTAACATCAAACAGTGTGCTGAACTAAAGAATACATTTTTACCCACTTGTTTTCTTCACCAGTAACTCAGCAGTTCTTACTCTGAAGTCTCTTAGTGGAATTATTTTTTGGGGACTGCAAAGGCATTTAGTCTCTATCCATTTCAGCTTTACCTACCTCACAAATACTCATGGGTAGCATGTGAGTCTGTTAGAATCCTCATGTTACCTCCTGTGTTTCAGGAATGATCCTTGCCTTACTCTGGCAACCTACAAGTCTGCTTCTGGTTGGGGTTATGAATCCCAAACAGCTGTCAGCTCTCTTAATTTTCACATCTTTACCCAACAGCTTCTGAAATTATTTTCTCCGTATGCTCGATCTCTTCATCCCGCTGGCCTTCTAAAGGACAGTTATTCCAGGAGAATCTTGAGGTAAGCATTCATTTTGTAAGCTTAAGCAGATCAAGAATTGCAAATGCAAGAATTTAATTGTGTGACTTCAGTCTGCTTAGACTCTGGAGACTAGGAAGATAGGCAATATAAGCATCTTGAGAAGAATGTTTGACTCTGTTGTTCTCAGCTGTTGGTAGGAATTGCACATGTCATCCTGTAAAGTAGAGACGGTTGATGGTAGGTCAGTGTGAAGGAGCAGGGGTCTTCAGTTCATTTTAATTTCTCTGCAAAACACTACTGTGGGAATTACAGTAGCCCCTAAGTGACTCCTTCTACAGTAATTCTGGTAGTTATAATGAACTTTTGGAAATACTTGAACTTAGACTTTGAACTGTATTTTTGTGCTTAAAAAATAGGATTGCTGCTTTGCGGTAGAATACAAGGTACTCCTTTGGGATTTAACTTGAAGGAAGAAACTTTTTGATCATGTTTAATAACTGGGAAGTTGGCAGTGATTGTAAACACAGCAATCTGCAGAAGAACACGAGGACCTAGTATTTAGTTTTAACATTTTAAGTATTTCCCATTAGACTGTTCTTGTAGACATTTAATAGAAGCATAAAAGAAACCAGTTGCTTCATTTCAAGAGATTAGTATAAACTAGGAAGCAAGTAATGATATTCAAAGCATTTTTGCCAAGTTAAGTGGACGATGACATGTTACTTTATATTAAAAATCCAAAACTTGGCTACATTTTTTTTTCTTTTTTGTTTGGAAAATGCCATATAATTCCCTTAGTAGAAACATGTTAGTTTTTGCTTTTTGCTGTGTTAAAATATAATAAGCTAATTGTTGCCAATAATTTGATCTTTAATATCAAGAATTCTATTAATTGGACGGTTAAATGCTTGCTCAAGATGTCCTATTTATCTTCTGTAGATAGCAGTTTTAGATTGTAACAGTAGTTATAATACAAGTGCCTGCAGGTGGTCCAGATGCCTTTCTTTATACTAAAATATACTTGAGGGATCTCATCACTTTATAGTTGAGAATATTCTGTGATTTTATATCAATTATTTAAACCTCGTCTCACCCTGTCACCTGGTTTTTAAGTAATTCGGGAAGTATTTTCCCTTCAGCATACTTAGGAACCTCTTTTTTTTCAAAAAAGGTTGATCATGGTTCAGCTCATTCCTTGGTTTGTGATGAGATAAACAGTGATCTGATAAGTGATTGTTAAAATGTACCTTCTGGATTCAGGAATCAGTGTTGATTTTTGTTGCCAATCTCAGCATTTTAAAACAAAAAGAACCACAAAAAACCAACCTCTCACGAAAAAAAGGACATACACAAAGGCAGACTCAGAGACTTCAGAAATCAGCCAGACTAGCAAATTCTAGTTAGTCCATAAATAGGCAGTATGCACTTAATGTGAATCTTTACTGTATAGTAAAGCATAGATTCTAAGAGGGCTCTCCCGGTATCCTGATTTATTAAAACAGATCTGTTATGAAAGTTTGGCATTGCCTGTTTTCAGAAAGTCCGACTGTAAATGTCACCAAAATTTAGTGAGTCTTTTTTTCCTGAAACAGTATTTATAAAGAAACATAAGAAAATCTGGGTTTCAAACAGAAGTTACCAATATTCCTGTTTTCATACCTGTGAGTATTGCTTCATGGTAGTTGGTTATTCCTTACAGTAACTGCTTTGAGTTCCAAAATTGTGAGTATGCTGCATCTCCCTGCCCATGGCAGGGGGGTTGGAACTAGATGATCTTAAGGTCCTTTCCAACCCTAACTATTCTATGACTCTATATAGCAGAATAATCCAATTAAAAAAAAAGTGAAATGCATCTCTGAGTATTGTCAGATGTTAGTTAACAGAAGCAAGTTATTTCCTTAATGGGTTGTTGGGGTTTTTAGCATGAAATGATAGTTAATAAAGCATATATATTATTTATTCTTTACTAATCTTTCCTTAAAAGTCAAATGGATGCAGAATGTATCTTTCAGGCCTTAGTATTTCTGCTTTTTTTCTCTCTGCTTTTGATGCATAGCAACATATAACTCTAGCATCTAGGAGATGTTTCCTTTAGCACTTCTTTCATCTCTGTATGGTAGAAACAAGCTTCCCTAATCAGATTTTTTCTCTTCCACATAAAACCCCTAAGATTATTTTGCTTCTACCACATTTGCTCACTCTTCTCCTTGTGCAATATTTTGTACATTTACAGTATCTTTAATCTGGTATCACAAAGAATATTAATTTAACAGTGTCGCTGTGAAAGTACATAAATATCATGAAAAAGGGTGGAATTTTAAACTCCTATTTTTAAAGAAATGTGAATCGAATAAACATCTAGTAATTGTGAAATCTCACTGGGTAAATACTAAGTTAAAAGTTCTCGTAACAGTAATCTTAACTATTAGTGTTATTTTGAACACAAAAATGAGAATTTTCTGATGAACCAGCTTAAAGTTGACTAAATAAATCAACTAGTCAATATGAAGAATAATAATTTAGAATAAGATCATTTCTTATTTTAGAATTATTTTTATTGATTAATGTGACTGATATGGTTTATACATATAACATGACATATGGTAATGAGATAAGAAGAATGGGGGCAGCAGGTTAGCCCTTTGTGTGTATTTAGCATTTGGGTTGCAGTGAGCACAGGCTAAACACCATAGCTAATATTCCTTCTTTCTCAAAGAACTGAAATGAGATTACAGTCCAATTAGCTGGAATTATACAATATGTTTAATTTTAGCATTATGTGCCTGCATAAAAGAGAAAAAAAACCCATGGTGATTCTGGGAATGTAGCATTACTCTTCCAGTGTATTTGTGATGTGAGGTAGCTTATTAGATTTGTAATCAACAGGAAAATACCCGAAATGTCGTATGCTAAAAACCCAAGCTGAATCTGAGTTAAGTCCAAACAGACTGGTATTTCTTAATACAGTGAAAACTGAACCCCTCACATAGAGTTTTCCATTCTTGCCTGTAAGGTTTGTTTGGTTAAGTGCTGTGTTTGGGGGTAATTGTTGTAGAGAGAGAGACTTTCTCTTTTCTTTGCCTGTAGAAGATCTTCCCAGTTCAGAGGGCTAGTAATAGAAGACATAGAGACATGGTCATTGAAGAACTATAGCTGTAAGAGTAACCTCTAAAATGCCATGGTAATTACTTCTTTACTCCTGCTTTTACCAGTTTTTCTTGTTGCATATCTGCAAATATAGGGCATTATTATCCTAAACAACTCAGTGCTCCACAGGGATACCGTTACCGCTTTAGAATGGAATAAATAATATAAATTTTGATATTTTAACAAATGCTATGATGCTTACTCATGTACATAATGAGCTACCACACTGGGAAAAAGGAATATAAAAGAAGATAAAAGATAGTCCTGGTAGAATTTTCATGACACAGAATTATTAGAAAATGTACTTTTTTTTTTAGCTTTTCTAATTCAGCTTCCATTTCTAGCAGATGGCAAATTTTGTTCTTTAGAATTCAATTATCGAAGTAGCTAACTGGAATTGTGAGATATTAGAAATATAGAGCCTTGATCCTAAGATCTTTTGGAATGGCAACTTTTTGCACAATGTATTTATATTAGTTTGGCTTATCCTTACAAGACGTAGGCCAACACCCCCCCCCCAAAACTGTACCGTACTTTGGTGACACATATGGGTAATGAGTTCCTCCTAAAGAGCATTAAAATGTTTAGTATGTTGTGCATTTTGGAAATTCATTCTTGTGTGCTGAGTATAGTTGCCTCTAATTTAAGAAGGCTTCTGCTGCAAGAATTACAGAATATTATGCTTTAGGGTTTTCCTGAATAATAAAAGCTTATCCATTATATGGAAAGATTAATTTAGCTGCATAAGCTTTAGAATATTGGAGTCATTTTCAAACAAAATTGGAAATCAAGATGTTCATCCATGAATTGTGTTCAGATGTGAGGGAAAATAATACGTATCGGTATAAATCATAAAATGGGAACACCTTCTATAAGTCTTCAAAGATGGTTAAAACAGAAAATACAGGATTATCCTTTAAGTACTCTAATCACTAAGTCAGTAGCGTTGCTGATGCAGAATGCCTTGATATGACAAAAAAAACTTTATTCAGTATGAAGTTATATCCCCAGGTAATAAGAAACCTGAGTGTGCTAATCTTTGCCTTAGGTAAGATGCAAAACAGCAAAATGAGACATTGTTACTAGTGAAAATGAAAATTTTATTTATCTTACTGCATAAATGTGTGAGACACTTTCATTTCTCTTTATTGTCTGCTTCGTTTTGAAAGAAAAGGTCAGATTCCAGAGGCATTTTACTGAGAAAATGATGGCTGGTAACATCAAAGAGTGACTGCATAGGAAAAGCAGCATCATTTGCACAGCTTCATTATAGCTGTTTTTTCTGTGAGTTGAGCTCGACTCTGCCTTGCAGGCTCCTGCAGCACGTTCGTCAGCGACTGAATGCTGACCTTTACTTACTATGCCTTGAAACAAAATTGCTCATGAGAAGGGGACCACAGTGCTTCTCCTTGCAGAGACAAGCAATAGCCAAAGCAAGAACCGTGCAGCCATTTCCCAGTGTCCTAACTTCTCCTCGCCACATTTCTGAGTCCAGAGTTTCAAAGCTTCTTTGAAATAACTTATGACAAATCAACTATTAAAAAAAAGGCTGAAGAAATGGTTGTCATTCCAGCAGACGCTCAGGAGACACAGGATCCTTTATGTTGCTAATACAAAGTTCTCTGCATAAATGACGATTTTATAGCCAGCAAGCAACTGGAAATGTGTAAAATATCTTCAAGAGGCTTTCAAAACCAGAGTTTCTATTTCTAGGAAACAGAATGACGTGTGCATGTGCACACGTGGATGTGTGAGCATATGTTTGTATGTCTTAAGTAGACGGATTTCATAAGGGGATTCTTTTCTAAGGCCTCTTTGAAAGGTAACTGTGGCTAGCAGACTCTTCGGTTTTCCCCATGCCTAGAAAAAGAGATTCAGAATGCTGGATTTGCCAGGTTTCTGAGCTATAGTATTTGCATTAGATCCAAGATCAGGATTTAGACAGATTTCAGTCTAATCTTTACTAAATAAAATCAAATTCTCTATAGATGTGAATCAGTTGTATTGTGTTGGAACATAGTCTGTTGCTTGCCAACTAAAATGTTTGCTTTTATTTAACACAAATCTGCATGTGCATAGTCTTCATCTTGGCAAATTATGACTGTAAAAGTAGGAAGTATAGAAGTAGTAAATATTGGCTTTTAAGCTACATCAAATCTTCCTTATACAAAAACATTATTAAGAGAAAACAGAAATGAGAATTGTTCCTGATAACAGCTGAAACCTTTATAAAAGTGAAGAATTGGAAAATGTTTTGAGAAAAGAAAGGGAACATATTTTTTTCCTTTTTAATTCAAATACTACTTTGTTTTATCAACCTATAACAAAAGCAAAAAGCAATGTAAAAGGCATCTGTGTGGGCAGGAGCACTGGTTGCCAGATGAAACTTCTTCTCCTTGGGCTATTCTGTGAATGGAAAATCAGTGAGCAAATAGATGGTTTTAATGGACTCAGTATTTATTTTGGCAGAAAATTTATATACAGTTTTGGTTATAACACAGTTGTGATGTTCCTGTATATGCTGAGCATAGTTTTCTGGAATTCTTCAAAGCTATAGATGGCTATAAGCAAAGTGTTTTTCTGCTTCAGATTAATTAATCATTTATAATTTTGTCCCATTACATTGTTGTGTTATTGATGAGATACAAACACTTGACTTTCAAATAGAAAGACTTGAAAATATGATTTAGAAAGCATGTTCTTTCTTCATTAATTCTAACAAACTTAATCTGTCAGATGTTCATAGAAAGCAAATACATATGGCTATGGATGATTAATTTCAGATTGCAATTAGTAGGAATGTTTTTTTTCTTTTCCGTGACTGGTTCTGAATAATCAGTACCTTGTGGTAATTATTTTAAATAATGAAACTGTCAATTTTTGCTTCCTGCTTTATTTTGGCAGTTATTTCTGCCAGAGTTTTGTTTATTTTTTTAATTAACATTTAAACAAAGTTTTTAATCAAATATCTTGGCTTTTTCTTTACTCTGAATTAATGTCCATACAAAATAATGGAGCAAGATTTCAATTACATTTTGACTTATATGTAAGTTTGGCCAATGATTTGGCCCATAATTTCAGTGCAGTTTTGAACAGATTTTAGAAGTGAAATTGCTGAAGCAGGTACTGCTGTGAGATTTACTCATGTAATTCTCCATATTCTGAAAAATCCTGTTTTGATTTTTCTGTTTATGTTCCTACAAAAGCAAGTTAATTCTGCTGTGGCTTTATGTTTCCTTTGTTCTATCAAATCAATGCCTGGCTTTTCTCTGAATTACCATGAGCAAGGCGCATTTCTTACTGTGCATATGTTTCCTGTTCTCACTCACAGGTTTGCCCCTGTTTCTCCCAAATAGTTACTATGTCATTACCTCTATGAATGCAAGATGAGCTTTTACGGGGTAGGAATTCTGACATTCCCTAGTGCTTTTTTGGGCTCAAACATTCACCATGAATTTGAGTGTTTTCCTCTTTTTTCTTTATTTTTCTTTTCCTTTCTTTTTTTTTTTCCATTTCTTGCAAAAAAAGACCAAGAAGTGTCACCTCAATAGCAGGAATCTGGCTTGTGTGAAATAAAAGGCCATACAATGGAAACCATACTTACTTGCTGCAAATATACTGGTAGTTTTATTCATGTTTTATAAAATCTGAATTTTAATCTGATTTTTAAGCAAGTGCCTGTTTAATAGGATTATAAGGCTTCTGGTTTCAGGCGGTGGGGAATAGGCAGTAGAAAGGAAATTTGTAGTTAAAAAATTTTGTGACTATTAGGAAAGCATATATGAATCATCACCAATGTCACCACTAAAGATCACAAGTCACCACTGAATGGTGTGATTGTTTCTACATACAGCCTGTGCCTTTGAAGACACTACCTACAGTTAGACAGTACAAGGAAAATGCGTGTTGTCTAAAAAAATGGAATTGTTTAGGAGCTGATGCCAAAGTAAGTTCAAATTTAAAAAGTAGATTTAAAATAACACTTTGCTGTAATGAGTAGGAATCATGACAGGAGAATAAAGCATAAGAAAATATCCTTGGGGCATAAGTGAGATAATTAGAAATATCGTTAAAACTAAAGCATCTGTTTGAATCCTTTGTGAGAAACCCAATTCACCCACATGCACACATAAATGAGGGCTCAGTTCACTAATGCTGCAGTTTGAACACTAAATATCACATGCTTTGCATTTAAAGAACATACAGATTAAATATGAAATGCCTGTAATACTAGGGAGCCTGAAGTAATGATACACTGTGGATTTAAAGATCGTATGTGAACAGGCAGATGTCCAAAGCAAGCAAATGTTCATTACAGAAAAAATCACATCAGGCATCTATTTTATAACACTAAAGTAAAATAAAGAGGAATTTTTTTGAGGTTTATGGAGAAAACAAAATTTATGAGGAGCGATCAGCATGTGCCATCCTGATCATCCGTCAGAAGCAAATACAGTAGGCCTGTGGCACTGCAGTCTCTGGGCCAGGTCCCATCTGAGGCTAAGGTAAGCTTGAGACAGAGCCCTGCAATGTAGGAGAACATCTTCATACTGGTGGAAGAATCTGGGTGCTTGCATGTACCCACAAAGTTTAAAAAAACACCAAAAACCAAAACCAGGCGGGAAATACAACTTCTGTCTTCTGAATGTAGATATTTAACACATGTACCTTTGCTTCCGTAGTCCAAATAGAGTCCGGTTACATGCTTTTTGCAGAACGTGCAAGTGTGTGAAGGCTCTACTCAAACCTGTAGTATTGTTTGAAGTCATTAGTAACCTAAATAGCACTGCCTGTTGCCATGAATGTTCTCCACTCACATGGAATGTCTCTACAGACCACAGTCCACCCTCCCAGCCACTCCCCCCCCCCCCGCCCCAGGTCTTGTCTGATTATCAGCTACTTTAGCATTGATTTTTAACTGTTTCATCCATTTAGAGTGGAACTGAAAAGATCACTTCAGAATGGGACTTTTTAATGCCTTTTTCAATAGATGATTACCCTGAAGCTGGTTAAGTAGACAAGATGCATAAATGAAGGAAGAGTGAAAACACATAGAAAAATCTGTATTATTTTCAAGTTTACCATAGAAACCATTGAAAGAACAGAGGAGATCATCTATGGTCTCCTGGGAGGATCGATTTTTTTAAGTGTAAGTTCAGAAGATCAGTGTTTTTCACCCAGTTTTAAACACGGCCAGGTCAGTGTACATGTCTGTCATTGATTACAGCTGGTCAAGTAAATCACGACAGCAAATACTTAGTATATTCTGATGGTACTAAAAAAAAGAAAAAAGGCACAAATTTTGTCTTCATTTTGGAGGAAATAAATCTAAATGGAATGGAAAATCACTAATGCCTGGCTGTACTCATATGGTGATTGCATGGCAGTGCCCCAAGGCACACTGAGGCCACTTCAGATTTTCTAGATAATTAGAATTTTCATGTATTGGCTTTTACCACAAATTAATTAATTCCTCCTTGTGTGAATGCACAGGAATGATAACTGTAGAGTCTCCATCCATCATCTTCTTGCCTGCCCCATCTTTAGTGAACTGCTGAAGATTATCTGATCCAGTCTCCCACTAGAAGGATCAGGTCTTGAAGAGCCAAATACTGAAAATCTCCAGGGGTCAGGTTGTACAACTCCTAATGCTTTACCAATCTCCTTGTGCATCAGTATAACCAGAGATGAAAGTTAATGGCAGAGAACAGGAAGAAGAGGTAAGCCTTCATGATTCTCAAGCTGCTTGGAGACAGAAGTCTGTTTCTGGTGGTCACTGCTGAGTTGTGCCTCTTCATATATTGTTGCTGTTCTGCAGCAGCTGCGGAACATATTTCCGAACTCTAAACTTGCTCCCCTCGTGCTCTGTAACTGTTTCTACCCTGCTGTCATGGCTGCATTTCTTTAGCAATGAGTAATTGATCATCTGTGATTTGTGTTTATGAAGTTGGAGCTTCTGGTGTTAATCCATTCTTTTACCTGCAAGCCTCTCCTCCCTTCATTTTGGGCTGGACCTTTTGGAAGCCTCTGCTACAGCTTCTGAGTTTCTTCCACAGCCTTTGAGATCCAACTTCCCAATAACATGAAGTCTTTTCAAAACAGTCTAGTAATACATACATCCTTACCGTAAGGTTCTCAACAAAGTAATAATCTATTAAAATACACATTTTTATGTATAGTCATAAAATGTGTGGTAACTGCTTGTTTTTAATATCTGTTAGTTACAGCAGTAGCATTGGTATGTTATCAAAATTGCCATACAACAGCATGACAAAATATTGTTTACCACTAAAAGCAGACCACACAGCAATTCAGGGTTTTTGCCTCGATAATTCTTCATTACTGTCATGTAAGGTCTTTTTTGCACCCTGCATCCAATACCTGTATATCTGTTGATTATATTCTTTGCTAGTTCAAGGACGTGATTGCATGAGTTATGGAAATTTCCCATGTGCTTTTTACATTCTAGGCTTAGGTTCAGGTTTCTGCCAGTCTTCTAATAACAGAGAACAAACCAACAGTCCCAGAGGCATCATAATGGAAAAATCAAAGGGGTACAAGTTGTTTTCTGTTTCACTTTCTACAGTCCTGTGGAGTGTTACAGACCTTTGCACGCACGATGCACATGACTTTAGGCTACTTCATAACTGTGTAAGAGCTGACACAAATGCTGTTCATAGTATTGCCTGTTCTGTGGATAGAGAATTAAAATTTCCTAAATTGTCGACCTTTTTTAGTCTTTAAAACTGACTTGAAAGAAATTAGATGAAAAACTCAGCAGCCTGGTCTAGTGGAAGGTGTCCCTGCCCGTGGCAGGAGGTTGGAACTGGGAGATCTTTTAGGTTCCTTCCAACTCAAAACCATTCTGTGATTCTGTGATCTTCAATAGTAGTGTCAGTTCTAGGCATCATGTAATAACTGCATGAAAATAAAAAATAAGCAGTGCCAATAAACTTTACCATAAGGAGTGCAGCCACTGTCTGATACTTTTAGGGCAGAATTCTGGAGGCTGTAATAATAATACTTAAATGTTCCCAGAGTACTTATATGTGTTTCTTTTAAAAGGAACAGATTTTTGCCCTTAAGGCCCCCTCAAGTTGCAATGATTTTAATTAGTGACACACATAGCTTAATTCAGCTTATTCTACATGCACTGTTAAGAATGTTTGAATCTACTAACAGCTCTCCATAATCAGGGAGCTGAATGCATATGTGTAGTGATATGGATTTAATAAAACAATTCTCTTAACTCAGATGGGAGACTGATTCTGGGACAGCTGTGATTAAAGTATAGCCTATACCTTTAAAGAAACCACAGGTTGGGCCACCTTGGGGTGAAGGGCATTGATCGGATCTAATTGATACAGGCAGGCATGACAGGTTTGGGCTTTTTAGTCAAGATTCTTGACAACCAAGTTTCTCTGAGGGGCTTAAATCTGTATAATAATTTTCTCGTGTCCTTCTGCTGGCTTCCCGTCAGTTTCTCAAGTCCTTTGTGAGATTCAGTGCACAGATTTTTCAGAAGAGCTGTAATACCCACATGGCTGTATTTGCAGGTGTGTCACACTAAGCTATTTATTTTGGTCCCTTGTTGCCCTATGTTATCTTATTCAACATTCAGCTTTAAAAGTGTACATGAGTGATAAATTAGACCCTGGGTGATAATGGACAATTGTGTTACCAAATTGTCCTGTCATGACAGGATGAGCGTGTCTGGGTGTTCTTACACCATTCTGGGGTTTGAGCTGCTCTCTCCTCTGACGTCTTCAACTCATCACTGGAGCTTTGATAACACTGTGTTACAGGTATTTGATAAACTGTCATATAAAATTTTTGACTGTAAATTTTGAACATCGGACAGAAGACCTTCCTGTCTTCCTCTTTCTGAGCTATGGCTTTCACATCCTAAAGCAGCCTCCCTAGAGAGCAGTCATTCCGGGTGCATCACGACAAGCAATTCCCATTGTCAGACTTTTGCACATACGCCGTTTTTGCAAAATATGCAAGTGTTTCTGTACTTACTGACTGACTTATTTAACAGTCATGCTTCCTAAACAAAGTAAATAAACATATATAAAGTTAATCTAATTCAGGCCAGCCCTTCATAATTCTTTGAATGATGAAGAACAGTTCCTGGACCTCAAGAATGGCAGGGTTTAGCTATTGTACGTTGCACATCAGAAAAGAAAGTTTCTCTTCCTTTATGAAGCTGAAAATATCACCAAAGCAATGAGCAAGAGCTACACAGAAGTAGAGTTTGTCTGGCAGTTTGAAGTTAGATTATTCCAGCAGGATTTCAGGGCATTGCTTGGTGTAACAATGCAATTATAACCATTTCCACAGGCAGAAAAGTTTTCTTTGTGCTGTCAGCAATATTGAGAGCCTGCAAGTCAAACTACAACAGACAAAAATGAACGAGTGAAGCAGAAATAGGGCTAGCTGTAATCTCAGTACTTTTGTTATCTTTTGAATACTGTCGTGGACTTTACTTTGATTTCATAATGAAATGTTTTGTTTTTTACATTTCAAAGCAACATCTAACTTTTAAAAATGTATATAGATTTGCCACGTACAGTTATAGTATATTAAACCGGGAGAGAATCTGGAGACATTGTTCTGAAGATCCATATGTCTTTCTGAGATTGCTTTGTTTATTGGGGTATCATAGCACAGAAATGTTTTGATGATGTTGTCTAAATTCACAAGTTAAATTTCTGTTAGAATTATTTTTTTTTCATTACAGGTTAGGCATTTTTTCATATAGATGATTATACAGGCAGTACCTCTCATTTAGGTTTATGAGACATTCTGAGAGAAGAACAAAGGATTGCCTTTAATCTGGATAGGTTACAAATCAGGTTTGTGTTTGTAAGCAATGTTTTAAGTTGGATTAGTTTTCAGAGGGAGAAAAGAAGAAAGAAAAAAAAAGAGGTGCTTTGAAGTATTTGGTTATGGTCCTTGTTCTTAAACAGAGATGTGTCTTACTGTCAGAAAGTTGATTAAAGTAAAGCTTGGTGAATGTCATTGCTGTCTCTGTGGTCCATGTTAAACAGACCACTTTAAAATGTATGCACTCAATTGTCAATGGTATTAGCATCCTCCAAATCTTAGCTTCACAGAATTGAAGCTTGACAAGACATTTTCTGAGTATATCTGCTTTGATACACATATCAGAGTACTAGCAACCTGTGAGATGCCAACCCTGGTAATACACAGAAACGCCAAGCTGTGAAGTGATACAAATGTGCTCTGTAATTGTATGATCCTTAGAGCCCAGTGAAGTAGATGCCCCTGAGAACTTTGCATCGAGGTCAGCATTCAAAACGGGCTTGAATTAATCAGATTCTTGGGATTTTAACCTTATATGTGTATTTTGGTTTGGATCAGAATTAAAATAGGAATCATGAATCTTGAATTCGATCCATTAATCTGCAGGTACGCTAAACTGAAATGGAAGTCTCTGCACTGGTACCTGATTAGTTTTGATTATATTTTTTTTGTGGCATAAATGTTCTAGTTGTGACCTACATACTACATTCATACCAGTTCTCCCTCATTTTCTCTCTAATTCTTATAAAGTAATCTCAGGAGGATATAGGAGCAGGACATTTAGAAGAGCTTATGTACAATTATTACTGTTCTAATTAAAATAATTTACACATGCAAAGTTATTAATATGATTAAAAGAAAAATCCAAAAATACCCTTTAATCACTACAGTGTGACTCCATAGACCTTTTCTACATTATAATAATTGAATAAGAACTATAAAGCTCAGAAATGTATCACATTCCTTTTAGAAAAAGAGGCATTTTAGTTTTGGTAAAAAGACAAATAGTCTAAGAGATGTTCTTAGCATACATTAGGACGAACTGCTTAAAACAAAGTAAGTTTATCAGTAGTATTGGCAGCTATATTCTTTTTATTATGCTGTAGAAGTACAGATGGAAGATACAGCCATGCCATAGAAGGGCACTGCACCTGCCCCCCTGACCTGTGATGCCCTTGTTGCTTATTGCTTTTCTGCTTACCTACTTTATTTCATGCAAAAAGTTATAATTTGGCTGAAGTTGACAAAATAACCAACCGAAGAGTACCTGTTTATTCCATCATATTAATGTGACCCGTAATTTTTCAAGAGCCATTTTGTTCTTCAGAATTAATTACTTCTTGACAAGACTTCAATTTAATGTATTTTGTAGTAATTTACAAATTTCAATCTAAATTATTATTTTTTAAAATGCCCAGAATTTTTAATACTTCATGAACGAATTGTTACAAATACAGAATTCAGCCAAGGCAGTTTTATATTGTCTTTTAAACAGTATCTAAGTCTACCCCATCTATCAGTGTTTCTCATACCCAATGTCATAGCTGCATGATTATCAGCCTGTTCAGTCTCTAATATCCCCGAAGAGACCAGAGCCAATCTCACATCCAACCATTTAGGGTCAAGATTTCAACACGACTTCTGCACTATGCTTTCATGGGTTTGGAGGTAAAAAAGTATAATTTTGCTTTTGTATTGGCAAATGCTTTTTGGGGGTATTCCTTACCCACTGTGGGTCACACAGACATTTCATGACTGCAACACACAAACACATGGCTGCAGCCTCTGGCTACTAAATCTCTGCAATTTATGCCCAGCAGCTCTCATGCACCAACTGATCGAGCACCGGTGGGTAAATTAATTGGGTGTTCATGGGTGAATGCAGTAAATCCTGCCCAGTATATACAGCTAAAATATTAGTGTGGTTTGCAAGTACTTATTACTTAAATGGGCCTATGGATTAGGTATTTAGAGGAGGAAAAGTAAAATATGCAGCACCACAAACAGAAAAAGCAGTTTGTCCTGATAGGTGTTGCCTTTGAAGTATTTATGAATTAATGGCATTATAGCTAATCCCTGAAATGGATTGGACAATTGCTTTGTGAGATTAGGATGTGCTACTTTTACAAGAAAATAGTTCCATGGACATTTAATGCGTGTCTTGCAATATCTATTTCTTTAGCATTGCAAATATAATTGTAATTGATTGTATTTGTAATTTTTTAAAATTTAACTTTTGTAATTGATTATCTTGTCAACTCTTACTTAAAGATAGTTTGAGAGATTTACTCTAGGTGAATTATCTTCCTGGTATGAATTTATGAGTTTAAATACCATGCTTCTCAGCTCAGAGAATGGCTGTTTGCATATACTCACTTTAAAGCCTTAAGAACCTTTGGATTTTAAGAAAAGTCTTTCTTAATGTTGGGTTTTATACTTTATGACACTCTGTCAAAAGCAGTGAAATCTTTTCTGTTGAAAACCTAAGGTTAATGCAGAGACCTGCATACATAATGTAGGTTAAAAACTGCATTACAGCTGATGAGGTACTGAATATGATACTGAAATAAGTACTGGGCAAACATGACTAATTGTACATCTCTTGGTATGGAAACCTCAAATGTATGACCTAGGATTCCCAAGAATAAATTTATTTTAAAATATATTAATACATGAGATATTCATCAGAATCAACTGTACTATTCCAGTTTCCCAGAACTTTGTAATGAGTTAAACTGAAGGCATTTTCCTGAAGCTGCATGTGTTCATTTAAAATATTGCAGAAGTTACAAGTTCACCTGAATTTCTGCTTTCAAAGCATGATTTTAGTCACAGTAAAATTCTTTTCAAACTGTTGTGTAGTTTTGTCTTATAGTAGCACCTGTCACACAGGTTTGAAGGGTTTTGTTCAACGGAATGGTAGACATGCAAAAATAGTAAATTTCTGCTTTAACATGTTAAAATTGTACATGATTTTAAAATTATTTTATTTGAATATGTAGAATTGCATTGAAGTATAAATTATCTGTCCATGAGTTTAATGAGGGACAGAAGAGCTATTTGCATTTTGGTGTACATATTTTGAGAAGCTAAGAAGTCACTTGAGTATTCTGCAGGCACAGCTGTGCAATCACTTTAAGATAGTGCTTAAGTGCTGAAATTGATCTACTTTAAAAGAAAAGGTATGATATGGTTAAATAAGACCCAGATTGAGTGAAAGGTTTTGTTCTGTGTTGAACAAAATGCTTTGATGTTGCTACCTCAATCGAAAATGTCTTTGTCTGGTTAGCATGTTTACTTAAATGGATAATGTTTCTAACTCTGATCTGCGGATGTAATTTAGAATTTACGGCTTAAATATTCTCAAATAAAAATACATGAAGAAATTGCATGTTCATATTTCACATACTGTACATATTCAGCAGAATGGGCCATCATTTATGTAAATATAGCTGTATCCATGCCTGTAAGTAATTTTAAGGTAGCACCATCTTTTTCTCTGTTATACAGTAAAGCAAAAGGAATGTATTGGATGCTCTAATAATGCTTTAAAAGCTACAGAAAATGAATTTTAGCCCATTGTTAGGATGGAATATAATAACAGAATTCACCTGCATGAATTTTCATTTGCTTAACTGAATTTTGGTTCTGGTGGAATTCAGGCTGAAGCCAGTATTGCTGTTGCATGTAGATATCATTGTATTCATGGCTGGTTTAAGCTTTGTGTAAGGCTTTCTGGGTTGTGGTTTATTCATTGCTTCTTGAATATTATTCAAAAAATGAAATGTAAATATTTTTGATTCCTGACAGGTAATATAATTCTTTCCTACTTTCCTGGCTTTTGCTTCACCGTTGCCTGCTGTAAAAGATTAATGCTCTTCTATTCATTTTTTCATATCTATTTACCAGCTGTCTGGACTCTACAAACTCTAATTCTCTTTTTATTGCCAGCACACACGCAATGAAAATAGGGGTATTCGTAGCAGAGTGCTGCAGATGGAAAGTGTTTCTGTAAGCCTGGCATTGGGTTTCAGCAGCTCTGGTTAGTTATAGTTACGCAACTTTTAACTATGCTGAATTTAGCTTCCTTAGTACAAAATACAAGCCATGCCCCAGTAATGAGTGAGAAGCAGAGGCAGCATATCACTATTTTTGTTTCATGATAGCACTTACAATACTGCTTACCAAAGCTGTCACTTTCATTTGACCACATAAAGAAAATAAATGGGGAAAGAAAGCTATAACTACCATGGCAGCTGCTAGAAAAAATGTTGAGGATCAACTGGCATTCATTTTCAAACTGGCATTTTTTAAGAGTGCATCCAGGCAGCAGTGTCAATTAAAATTCTTTTCTTTACAGATCTGATGCCATACCCATTTTTAACCCTTGACTAAGAAGAAACTGGATCCATGGATAAGGTCAGATCTGCGGTTATCAACGTTTTAATGTATGATGTCCGTCATGTGTGTACAACTAGAAATATCTGCCCTGGATAAGTACAAAAAAAACAGATGTGTTTTCTTCAGGGCACTCTCCATTCAAATAATCATGATTGCAGCTCAGTGAACAAAAGACATGCACTCTCCATGATGCCTACTTAGTATAGTGTCACATAGCTGAATGTTTAAATAGAAAGTTAATATTTAGCATAAGCAAATAAACCCCCTTTATTTAATTTTTTTCCCATTAGCCAGATAACTGCAGGGAAGGATATCTTCACAAAATCATTCTCTTCTCCAAATTTTAACATTCCATTTGATGCGACATATTTCAAATGTTACCTTTTTTTATGTAACAAAAGGCACTTAATTTACTACAAATGTCCACAGGTCAGTGTGCTTTAAGAATAAAGTTCATTTTTGGTTTTGTTTGCCAGCAGGAGATTCTATGTAAGATGATGTAAGCAGGGCATGCCAATTAGCCTGCCTTAAAATGATCCTATTAATAGAGAGTTACAGTGGTTTTATGAGTATAATTACTTTTATATTGACATAATTATAAAAAAAAAAGAAAATATGTCACAGTGACTCCATAATGCTGACAATGGAGTATTGTTTGTGCTGTGTCTTACGTTGACGTTTAAGATCATTCAAGGTGCATTGCCCTGAGCTGTAGGATGGAGGCAGAGCTAGTGCTATTCTCTGGCTCATTAGTTAATGTGATTCCTGTTCACTGACAACTCAGGTGGAAAGAAATACATCACTTCCAGCACGTGCTGAAAGCTGGAAGCCTGTGAATGAGCCAGATTTCTCAGTAAATCCTTCTCTGAATTTTGGTACTGACATTAGAGAGTATGAGGAGGAAGAAAATTCTCTGTTAGAGAGATAACTGATTAGAGAGATCTTTTTCTGCATTTGGTCAAACAAAGCACTGGTTTATAAATGAGAAAGACTGCCTGAGCAGTGAAAGGCTTTTACAGAGTAATTCAACAGTTATTGTGAAGGTTAGCTTTCTCAGAAGCAGACTAATGTTTGTGTTCAAGGACAGTAAGGAGAAAGAAAGAAAGAAAAAATATATGTATTAGGGAAAGAGTAAGAGTCTTTGTAGTGGTTTCCCTGAAAGACAGACTTGTGAATGCACACAAAAGCAATAGTTAAGAAGGGAAAGATATTGACAGGAAAGGAAATGGATAATTAATTTAAAGTGTCAATATTTCCCTTGAGTATTTAAATGAGAGCATTCTTGTCCCTCATCCATTCTTGGGGGAGGGAGACTGTGGTTCACTGCAGTGCCATAAATTATAGAAAGGCAAGTTCATCTCCAGTTCCATGGCTTTAGTGACAAACCGGGCTTGGGCATATGCTAACCCACTCCAGTCAACTACAGAGCCTGCCTTCTGCAAGCTGTCAACCAGATACTGAATAAGATTCAGATAAATATAGCAAATTTGTTTATGTTTGTATTTTAATCTAGGTCATATTTGGGATCCAGTTTTTACTGCTTCTCTGTGAACATCTACTGGTGACACATGTAGTGTTGGGGCCAGAATGAATGACATATGAGGAGTGTGAAACTCATTAATGCCATTAAAAGCTGTATCTTTTGACTCTGTGTACTAGACATGTAAAAAAAAGTATCTCTGCACATAGCAGTTACATACATGAATTCAAATTGTGATGAGTGTATGGGTCACATCCTGCCCACAATTTACAGTTAGTCAGTTCTCAGCAGTTTCAAGAGAAGCTTATTTTGTTTAGCCATGCGTAGAACAGAAACACCAGGATTAGAAATGCTCACAGGTTTACAGATGTGCTTGTGTAATCCATATAGGCTGTAAAAAAAACAATTTATAAGAAATACGTTTTCTGTTACACTGATACAAATGAGATTTATCTCTGTAACCCCAAAATTAGATTACTTGCATGCCAACAAATGCTTTTTTTTTCTGTAGAAGATGAAAAATATTAACATCTGTCACTTCAGTTCCCAGAAAATCTTTTCAGGTGCAAATTCTATTGTGTACATTAATAGCAGAGTTCACAAGAGAAAAATATGTTAAATGTATTTTAGCATCACCTAGAAGAAAATATGTTATGTTACAAGTTGTCTAGCAAATGTATGTCAGATTAGCTGAACAGATTTTTAACAAGTGTGTCCTCATTCCTTCAGGAACTGACAACAATAGTAGCTAGATTCTCAAGGAAATTTAGGTTCCCAGTGCCTCTTGAAAACAGAAGTGGGTAATAAAAGTTATTCTGCTCTTCAGGATTTTAGTGAACTTGAAAAAGTGATCAGGAAATGCTTGGGAAGACAAAGGTGACATTTGCCTCCTTGACTACCTAAAGTGATGCACTTACTCTGGAAAAAGGTACTATTGACCGTTCTGTTCTATGCTGAGTTAGAGAAGAATAGAGAGAACTTTTTGAGTTGTGTTAGTTAAAAATGCATTAAGTTGAAGACAAAAACACAAGTAAAAAGTTTTTCATAGTCTTCTAGAAGTATAAGCCATACTCATCAGATAAAATACAAGTGCAGTTTTACTGACATTTGGCTTCATGTACATCCCTTTGGTGTGTGATTGCCTGTTTTACAGTGACTCTGTAGATGTTCAAACCTATCAATTATCAAGTAAATGACCAAAACATTAAAAATAAAAAAAGAAATTAACTCATCCAGGCATCCTTGCCCATTTTGGGGTTTCTTCCATTAAATGGATAAGGACTAAATTCCTTATTAAAAATATGGATTGAGAGTTTGGACACAGTGTTATAGTATTGCCAGTTTCTGCCACAAACAGGTTAAAGCAATAAATTTATTTGGTTTTTTACTTCTTATTTCTTGAGAAACAATCAACTCACAGGATTGCACATTTCAGATTAATTGGCCAATAGGACTTGACAGGTCTGATCAGAGCAGAAGGATCATTACCAGATGTGATGAGCCTTATCTTCTGTCTGAATAAAACAAAGATTGCAGAGTACCTGTAAGGACAAAGGAAGAGCAGTACTTTTCTTATTCCTATGGAAAAAAAACGTAGGATAAGGACTGTAAAATTAGCAAAGCTTCCTACAGTCTGTGTCACTGAAGTGACTTTACAACAGTTCCATATTAATATACTGTTGTTAGTTAAGATCACAGCAAGTACTATTTTTATTTACTGTGAAGTTGTACTACTTCCCAGAGCCTTATTAGCTGCCAGTTTAGTAAGGATATTTCTCATCTCTCACCCATGATGATACTACAAAACAGTGAATTGTCTTTCCTAGGAAAAACATACCTGAACTGCATTTTATGCATCCTTTTAGACTGACAGTGATTAATAATCATCCCACATAGGGTAAACTTCATCTAGATGATCTTTTTTGTGTTCACTCATGAGAGTCTCATGTGAGGCTGTAAAACACTGAGGTTGTGATGAATTACACAGTCTGTTTTTCTTTTATCCCCAAGACCTGTCAGTGTACTGCAGAAAAAAAAGTTTGATGGGTTTGAAAAGGTTCATTCTGAAAAAAATACATTGATTCTTACTTGTCTTGCTGGTATCATCTAGGTGTCTTACAGATGGATTGTGTGCCTACTCCAGAAACTGAACTCAAGCAAGTAGGTCTATATTTAGACCTTAGATTTTGGCTTTTAAAAATGTGTTTTCCTTTGTATCTACCTTTTCTGAACTGTTAACTGCTCTAAGGAGCATTCATCAGGCTATATTTATAGTCATCACACATAAACCATATGCTGGAGCAAAAACAATATAGAGGAAAATAACAAATTAACTGTTGGGTTCAAACACTTTACAAAAGCTGACTGTGAATAAATGACAACGCTTAAATTTAACAGTTTCTTTTTTACAAAAGCAAAATTATCCTCCTATTAGAAACAAATCATTGTAATTAGCCAGTCAGAATAGAGAGTAAGATGCTCATTTATTTTCTTAATAAAATACTTATGAATCTATAATGTTTTTTTACATTTCTTTTGTTCTCACCACATGCTCATAAAATATAAAAATCCTTAACTCAAATATATTTTAATCAGTATAGGAATAATTTACTTTATGGTTTATTTTAGAAATAATGCTCTAGGAAAAGAATTACCTTAAAAGTAATCTTTATATATTATGTCCCCTGAAATATGTATTCTAGAATAACTTTTTATCAGATGTGAGGTATAGCCATATTTTAGATATTGAAATAACAAAATTAAGCCCTGATTGTTTTCATATAAACTAGCAAAACCAGAGCTATCCAGTCTAGTTTTATGGGGATGGACGATAGTTCCTGTCTTCCAATAACACATGGGGATTTTTAATAGAAAAATTAATGTTTCATTGGATTTATGCACACAGATGACAAAATAGATGTGGTTTGAAATGTGTGTAATTACACTGAATGAACAATTTAGAAGAAGTTGATCTGTCACCCCCTTTAATCTCAAAAATAAATGTGATCTTATGGTGGTTTATAAAATTGCATTTGTCTTTTAAACTACTACATCAGAATATGTATCAGACATGAGGATAAAGAAGTACTGGTTCTGAATAACTAAATTACAGTAATTTGAAAAATAAGAGCATTTTGACTACATTATTGTGTAAAGAGATTTTTTTAAGTATATTAGTAGGAAAGATCATACAGCTGGAGTACTCTGGCTAAAAAAAGTAGACATAGAAGAATATATAGAGTAAATGTTGATGTCGCAGGTTGGAAATTACATGTGGCTTTTTTTTTTTTAGTGGTACATGCATGTGAGCCCGATGGAAAGAAGCAGAATAATTACAAAATCCACAGTGTGTGTATATAATAATATTTTGGTTATTGTCCATATACGCGATCTTACTAGGTTCTACACTTCTGCCTCATAGGCCATTTGTCAGTTCCAAACAAATGACAACTCCCTTAATGTTTGCTACCTGCCAGTTTATGTAAATTCCTATTTTAGCATAGTTTATGGCAGACATATCCATTTGCTGGAAATTTGGGTGGATTAAAAAGTAAAAAATCATGATTCCCTTTATTGCTTAGTGTACCCCTGAAACAGAAAAATCTGAAACAGATTTCATAATGGTTAAGGAAAAAGAAACTGTTTAAACTGCAAAACTTTAGTATGCTTGTGACCAAGCTGGTTCTGAGATCAGTGTCTGTGAAGAGAGCTGGCTTGTTTTCTTGCTTTTCACTTGTGTTGTTTTCCAGTCATTGAGGCTGTATTAGCTGGAGAAAATGAAGTGGGACATGTATTGCATGCTGCTGTTAGCTCTGTTGTTTGACATTATCATGGGGCTAAGGGGGCAGAGTCGTGTTGATTGCAACAGCTTTTTAATTCTATCAGTGTTCATAATGAAATTTTAACATATTTCTGATTTTAAGTATATGCGTAATTATCAGTCAGTTAAAGTTCAACATATGCTTAAGTACATTCCTGGAGCTGGGCCTAACGACATAACCTCTCCCCACGAATGTCAGCAGTAACATAAGCCATTTGTGTATCTTACTACAGCATACAGCTTTTAACATCTATTCAAAAATTAAATTTTAACCTTGTCCTGCTAATAAAAAGGGACAGCTATTACTAGGGCTGTATTTATGCTACGGCTTAAAAGGCAGTTTGTTACTCTGATGCTGATGCACATCTTTGGACATCCTCTCACTAACATTTTATAAACATCAAAATACCTTCCAGTAAATCAGCTGCTCCTTCCACATCTGAATCACTCAGTAGCACTTAATTTGAAGCAAGAAGTCTCTTTTCTAATTTCATTATTGTTTAAATGCTACTGAAAACCAAATTATAGCTACAGTTCCACTTTTTAAAATTTCTATTGGATGAGGTGCTCCAAAGGCAAATCGAGGCAACCTAAACAGTTGAGAACATTTACATTACTGTTTTGTGATAGAGCTGCTGCTTATGCCACATTTAGGCATTAATCTTAAAACATTTCACTTTCTCCTGGGTTATTTGCTTGTGAAACAGTCTCCATAAAATAATACAAGTCACAAAATCTTCTGAATGTGTGATCTTTGATGAATATTAGTTCAGTAGACATGAAAGATGTTCAGTAGTTCTCCATATTAACTGAGCCTTAAATTTTTCTCATTAACTGAATAGTCAAAATATCTAGCAAAATACAGTAGTGTGAGCATACACAAAATATAAGACTACAACTTCTGGCTTTCATGGACCCTACAGAGTAGGATTATACTAACACACTGAACTACTTTTGCCCTACAATGCACTTTGTATAGCAGTGTGCTGACTGTGTGTAGTCTCAGATGCAGTGGTTTTACTTTTTGGAATGATACGTCCCGCTCTGATGCAGATTCTTAACTTGCAGACTCACTTTGAAAAAAGAATACCAGGTTTCCTCAGAAATCAGTGCAAACAACCTGCGGTGCTTTTGTCTGATTTGGAAGGAAAATATTAATTTCTCATTATTTACCAGACAGAAACAATATATGGACTGTTACAACTGGTCTCATCATCGCCTGTTTATTTGGAGGAACATAGGCTGTAGGCTGTGTTATGAGGATTGTCGTAGTCTTTTTCTTTTTACTAAGTGGATTGGCTTACAAAAACCAAAGATGTAATAAGCATAAATTATTGGAAACCTGAAGCACCTGAAGCATGCTGACTGCACACTGCTTGTATTAATATAATGGAAAATGCTAGGAGGAAAAGTTTTCATTTATATTATTGGTTAATAGCTTTGGCAATTTTTATTGTACATCAGTGATGGTTTTGTTCATTAGATGCATCATGAACAATGCTAGGCAATAACGAATAGGAAGATGTGCTTCTATCAAGCATAACTCAATAAGCTTGAATTTAATGTTGATTTGTATAACACTTTTATTTATTGCTTGTAGTAACTTTACTATTCTAGATACTGGTAAGTCCAGCTTTTTTACACGTTGCTTCATGATTCTCCTTTGAAGGTTCAACCAGAAATTTGCAGAGTTGTTGCTGTTCATAAGTTCAGTTCACAAAGCTTTGACATCCAGAGCTCTTTTCACTAGAAAAATCAGCGTGCCTTACAATGATGTCTTCAGTGTTTCTTAGTGGGATAGACTTTTGCTTTATTGCTTGGTCAGCTTATACAGGGAGCATACCATGGAAATGACAGATTTCTGCAGAAAATATTTACATAATATGCTAGGAATAAGGTGAAATTACATCAGATTCCTCCTTTGAAAACATGGAAAATGCATACATTTTCTGATGGGTGTTGTGATGCTCCATATGACAAGCTCAGTTGTTTTGTATTGTTTTCTGCTACAGTATAAAGGAACTTGGGCTCTTTGACCTAAAACACTCATGAGAGTGGAGTTTCTGATCAGTTCAGTGGGTTTTCTCTCACTACTCTTGCACTCACATGAGTAAGTCAAAGGATGTAAAGCATTTACAAGGAGAACACATTAGGAACTGACACCTTTAATCAGCAGTTATGGAACTGTAGAATGTAATTTTAGTTCCTCCTTCTGATCACTGTCACTGAATGAGAGAAAAAAAAAGTCTACCAGATAGTGGGCAGTCCTAACTTGTGTAGCAGCAATAAATACCCTTATGGTAAGATGCCTTGTGAAATCCTGTGTGTTTCATTCAGAGGTGTACAAGAAAGCTGAGGAAATGTGAAGCTCTAAGGCTGTTGGAGCAAATTAGGTATCAAATATTTTGACATCAACATAGCTAGGCACGTAGAGAAAGGTCTGTACATACAGGAGACACCCAAGAACTGATCTTTAGTTGCAAGTGGTGTTACAGAGAACACATTGCTTTTTGCCTCGAGAGCGCCAAAGCCCTGCTCCAAATGTCAGCACCTGTGTCATAGCAAGTTCTGATGGTTTAGTAGGAGTCAGTCCTCATCATCTGAGCCCGTTAATCACATTTCAAGAGGCCAATTTCCTACAGCCAATCTCCATTTCTTCCAGGGATTCGAAACAGATTTAATTTTTCCCCTGAATGCATTAACCTGAAGGAGCAGCCTACTTAATTAAAAGATATTGTTTGACTTTCTTTAAATATGCAAATGTCTTTATTAGACTAGTTGTCATGTGCTGTACTTTCCTGCTTAATTAATCACAACCTCAACTTAATTTGCCTCAGTGGGAATACAACTCCCCACTTTCTTTTTGGTGACTTACCTCAACACATTAGCTTCAACAGACTTGTTTTCATGCATAATCTCTTTTACTATGTGGAACAGATAATCTGTATATAGCTAAATACACTTTGTGTAAACATCTAAAGACAGTGACCTACATATATGTAGGTCACTTTGGCTTTTAGTTTACTATTTGGGGTTAGAGTGAGTCCGGGGGGGATGGATTCCTCACTGCACACTCACAACAGTGTTGCAGGTCTCATTGCTGTCTGAGGGCGGATTTCACCTTTTAGATTTATTTAGATCTCACTTAACTAAGGATGGAAGTGAAGTTCTAATTTTCTAGATTCTGTAAGTATCTTTGATGTGTAGAAATAGCAGAATAGGAATAGAAAGAATAGTAGAACAGGAAGAGTAGAATAGCAGAATAGGATTGCTGAAGGAGGAAAGGTAAATCCAACAGTTAAGCATAGGACTATTTTGTTAAACTTTCCTATTATGGAGATAATATTTCACTACCGTACTTTTTCAGTTCCTGGGCATGGAAGAGGGCAAGGTGAATCAGTGTTCAGGATGCACTGTTGTTCAGTTGACTATATGCTCTCACCTCCTGCAGAGTGCTTCCTAAAAGTACTTTCTGATTTTTTTGATCCTTTCCAGGCATTACAGCGGTGCTGAGGTAGCAGAATTGTACAAGCTGTCTTCAAACAGGAGATACTGTATGTTGCAGTCTCTGAGAGGTATCATGCTAATCTCTTTACACACAACCAGCACAGTGCATTTTCTGCTGTGGGTATGATATTCTGTATAGCTTTTTTTTTTTCTTTTTCTCTATGGGATAAATTGATTGTATGAACATGTTATGAGAATTTATATTTCCACAATTTTTAACCTAAAGCATTCACTTCTGTGTTGTCTCTGCCATTCAGAACTGGAATACAGAAAGGTACATGGTTCCTCTGGGTCTTGCCTCTGCTTGGTTCTCTTCCAGTCATGGAGAGGTTTCTAGTTTAACATTTGCTTGGGTCTCACTGCCATTTTGCTCTCTGCTCTGTTTGTGTCTTGTGCATCTGTTTGCATCTGTTACTGTTTTGACCACAACATTCTTTTCCCCCTTCATTTGTTTATGTTTTGTGTATGTTAATACTGCAGGAAGTGCCGTGGCTTGATCTGTCAGCTGTTGTATTTGATGGTATTATTCTTTGCTTCATCACCAAGCATCATTTTATTTCTGAAATCTCTTTTTATGCGCTTTGTTTTGCACGTTTTGCCATATTCTGTGGCAGGATCTGATAGCTGGAAAATTCATCAACAATCTAAAGCAACTACAACCTTGAAAAGGTTGCTATTTCATGCATTTGCCAAAATCCCAAAGTCATTTGTCTTCTGTGTGTAACACTAAGGTTTAAAATATGTCATATATGTAGTCAGTCCAAAAATTTCACTGTACAATCCACTGCTTTCAACAGTACCTCCTATTCTGTTCTGCCTGTTGTAGTCTCTGCTCTGTCACATAGGATTTTTGAACAAATTTATTGCCTGCTTTTAACTTTGTAGTTACATATAACACTAGATGCATAATTATAGAATCATAGAATCGTTAGGGTTGGAAAGGACCTTAAGATCATCTAGTTCCACCCCCCCTGCCATGGGCAGGGACACCTCACACTAAACCATATCACCCAAGGCCTCGTCCAACCTGGTCTTGAACACTGATAGGGATGGAGCATTCACAACTTCCCTGGGCAACCCATTCCAGTGCCTCACCACCCTAACAGGAAAGAATTTCTTCTTTATATCCAGTCTAAACTTCCCCTGTTTAAGTTTTAACCCGTTACCCCTTGTCCTATCACTACAGTCCCTAATGAAGAGTCCCTCCCCCGCATCCCTATAGGCCCTCTTCATGATAGTGGGGAATATTTGCATGAATAAATGTGTTAGATGACAATGTTATTTGAGTTATTACATTGTAAGGCCAGATTCTGATCCCATTTACATTTGGAGAGATTATTTGGGATTAACACTGAAGTAACTGAAGATGAATTTGCGGACCACATTTCCTTCTTCATATACATGAAAGAATGCTGGTGGTCTTGATATTATTCACATGAAGATTTAAGTATTTGTTAAGCTTCTAGGAAATAAGCTTAATTTAATACCTAACAATGAATCACAACTTCAGATTGAAATAAATTGCTTCAATATCTTCCTGAACTGACAAGATGTTTATAGCAATAAACACAACTAGTTTACTTTGGCTGTATTTTGTAATTTAAATTTGATGAAATTCCAATTTAATCTAAAACCACATTCTTTGACAGACTGTATTGGTATCCACTTTGTGTAAATACTTACATTCAATCTGTGTGGTTAATTTGTGAGAGATCAGTTGCGTGGCAGGCAACAATTTGTTAGGTTTAAAATTAATTGGACAAACAAATCATTGAGCTTCTAATAGTGGCTATTGTTTTTTTCATTTCACCTCCTAAGTTGTCTGTCCCTCAGAATGACTGTGCATATTTCTCTGCTACTTAATGCAGCAATGCTTTAGGTTAGTTTGTACAGTTGTTGGCTCCAACCTTCTTGTGAACTCCTCAGACAGCTTTCCAAAAGTATTGTTTTGTTTGTTTTGTTTGGGGTAACATTATGCCTTCTGCATGGCATCTGCCTACCTTTTCCATAGCAGTAGGCACTATAATACTACAGTCCAAAGCAAGAGATCAGTTTTTGTATGCATGTAGCATTTTCTAATTAAATAGACTAAAACTATTGAAATCTAGGTTTTTAATAGTCTCTCCTTGCTGTATCACAAAATCAGTAGAACACAGATCATAGTTCAGGATCATTAATCTGCTTGGATTTAAATTTGTTTCTTATTAATCTATCATATGTACAGTGCTTACTGAATGCGATGTGCTTCTGTCCTATTACCTATGAGCTACACCTGGCTTTTGAGATCTCAGAGTTACAGCTAAGCTCCTTTTCATTGATATTTTCCTACACTTATGAGGAGCTTCTGTTACTGGACAGATTCTGCTGGGGACCAGTTTGTACTTTCAAACTTTTCTGGCACAGAATCAATGATGTTTGATTGCATCATTGCTGAATGTTCCCTCACCTTAAGGAAATTCTACACATTTTCGAAAGAGAAAATGTTAACCTCTTTCTTTATGAGTAGCAGCATTTAAATCAGGTTCTTACTGCTCTTGATACAGAAGACTTGTTCTGCATAAACCAGTAGTAAATTCTTTCAACATTACATAGATTAATGGGGCCATTTCATTTTGTAAAACACAAATCCTTTGAACTGTGGAAAATTCAGAAGCCTTGTCTTGCAAGGGCACTTCAGCCTACCAGGATAAATCCTTTCTAGTTCAACAAACTTTCCAAGAGCTGCACAAGTAATGTATTCATTTTTGTTGCTGTTAATTGAAATCTCTGCTAAAATATTCCATGCTACAGGTTTTCTCTGCTAATAATTTGTATGGGAGTTTGGGGTTTTTGTTGGGTTGTGGGTTTTGGAGGTTTGGATTTTTTTCTTTTTAGTAAGGAATATCACTGATCCAAATAGTTCTTTAAGCTGAATGTTTTCTTATGGTCAATACTATAATAATAGTTGCCTGTATCTACCTTTGTGTACTTTCAGGAACTGCAGAAATTTGGAGTTTGGTGTGCACTTCAGGGAAAGCAGTGGTGTTCTTTGAAAGATCGCAGTTCTTGTGTCCAGCTGGAAAGAGAAAGGTGGGTGTGAGGTGAAAGCATAGACAAAGTCCCAGGATTTCTAATGGCTTTTGTGCTCTTGTGGGAAAACTATAAAAGCCTCTGCTTGAAGCCTTTAAAAAGTTTTATGTGGGGCTTTTACCTTCCTGCACTAGATTTCTTCTTTGAATCTGTTGGATACTCTTGTTTGTCATTTTTTATGGTCCCTGAAGGAATTCATATCTTCGTGCCATCACTGCTTGGCAAGATAATCTAAATGAAACACTTGTCTCATTGTATTTCAGAACTGGAACTATGTGGTGCAGTTTTATTGTTGGAACTGTGTTCTGTAGAGTTAAATCATGGAGGAAGATGTCTATGGCACTGATTCAACTCTCTTCTCAATAGATATTACATACGTAAGATAAGCTGTGAAATGCAAGATACTGCATATTAGATTAATATTTTAAGATAATGGTCCAAACACTAACCACTTTTTGCACAAGCTGTCCGTTTCCTGCCTGTGGTAACTGGAGAGAATCTTCTCCCTTAGTATACTTGTTGGAAGGGTACAGCTGTCACAAAGGAAAGTGAAAGTCATTTACTGTGTTTAGAGTTGTATATAATGCTGGAGAGAGACTAAACAAAGTAGAAGATTGCTTTTACTATTTGTAAGTGAAAAATAAACAATCGAAGTAAACGTTAGAAGAAATAGAAGCATAAACTTCGATAACATGCTGTGAACTCTGTCAGTCCCTCGATGGGATAGCAGCATCCCTTTAGTGGATTTGGGTTTAGAGCATACATTACATCAGTACTAGAAATGAAAGGCAAGGAAGTTTCAGTCCCATTTATTTTAATCTTCACTGTAAGGGGCTTTATACTAATGGAACCCAATTACATTAGCCCACAAGATTTTAGAAGAGAACTGATAGATAATTTTATTCTGTATCATTTGTAGTTGTCTAACTAATTAGCAATTATAAATAATTCCCCCTGGATTAATTACTTAGATAGCATTCAGAATGTAAATCTTTTCACATAACAATTATATTATTCAGACTGAAAAACGTACTTTGATTTTAGCCTTGGTTGACTTTGAACCTAGGCCACTGAACCAAAACATTATAAATCATGTATTCCTATTCAACTTCTATTCCTGTCATATGTCATTTATACAAAGCATTTCATATTCTTTTGATTAAAACATGATTTTAATCCTGATTATCCTTGGAGGCATTTTTCTAAAAATCAGAATATTGCTTTCAAATTGATAAATGGAAGTTGCTGTTGCCACTGTAATGTCAGAGATCTTCAATGCTCTAAGATACACTAAGGAAATTAGGTGGATGTACAGTGTTTCTAGGCATAAGACTCTTCTGTATACCATGCTTGGTTGTCTCTTAACTCTTTATTTGCTTCTGTATGAGTTGTTTAAATTAGCTTTCATTAAATCCAAGTCTTCACTTTCATAACACAAAATCCTTCAAATAATCCATTATTTATGAAAACAGGGGTTTTGAAAGATTTGTAGCTGACACCCTATCACTATTTGGAAAAGAAAGGAACTAAATTATAGTCCTTTTTCTATATATTAAAGAGCCTCCAACTGCAGAAAGCTGTTGCCAAGACCTTTCTTTATAAAAAGGCAAAAAAATAATTAAAAAGACAGTTTAGCAAAGGACCCAGAGAGAAACTGGAATGTACTTTAACTTTTTGTACTGGCTCCAGAGATGTGTTTATTCAGCCTGACCTGTTGTGCCATTGGCTCTTCTCCTGGGAGCACTCAGGTCATCATTGGAGAAAGAACAATCTCTCAGAGTGAACTAAGATGCAGCAAAGAGGGACCAAATGGCACCCAATGGCACCACAGCAGTTCAGTGCCAGGAGCTACAGTGGTGCAGCCATCCTCATTCTCACTTTTAGGTATCCACTCTAAAGCTTCAGCAGTTTAAAGGTGCACTACGCTTGTGGGAAAGAGAAAGAAATAAACATAGCACTAACTAAAAATCCATGTAACCCTATTGCAAGAGCAATACACATAAAACTAGCAGTAACAGAAGATGGAAAGGCCATATGGACAATGTGCTTCCAAGATGCTTTTGCCTTACTTACTTTCTGACATGGTTTTGTAAACTGCCATGTTTGTGTGCTTGCATGAAATATGTACAAATGATCATGTAAACATGATCATGTCCAAATAATTTCTGCATTCCTGGAGTCATACTACTTTTTCTGATATCATAAATATTTTGTCCTAGTCATGATAGCACTGAAGTTCCCCAGACTTCAGCACACATCAGCTGTAAGGAAGGAGTAGGTCAGAGAAATTCTCAAGAAATGGCTGTTTATTTTCTTGCTAGTTACCAGGAATAAAGAGCAAACACTGCTGAGTCAACTGAAATCACGGTGGTGTATTTCACATGTGGAATAAGGATTGCATGGCACAATAATGAAATGCTATGCGAAGTGGCAGAGAAAAACATGCATTGTAACTGCTACACAGATTAACAATGCCTGCAAATTGTGTAAAAGAAACCCAGTATTTCTTTCCTAAACAGTTGTGTTGAGGAAAATGCATTACCCAATTAAGATGAAAGGGATAGCAATCTTGGTGAATTGTTATTGTAGAAAATAAAGAACAGTACATTAATTGAACTTAATTTTATTGTTATATGTGTTTAAATTGTCTTTTATATACAACTGTGTATTTATTTGAAATAGATTTAAATAAAAACAGAAACATGTAACAGTTTCCAAAGCTTTATAATCAGAAAGAAAACACTGATAACTAAATATTGAATTCCTCCTATTGTTAGGAAAAACTGAAGGTGGTCTATGGACTTCTGTGTTGGAATTTCTGTTGCCTCTAGCCTCTTTCAGCCCTCCACAGCCCAAATGCCTTACCGTCACAGGGCAGGACTCTGCAGGAAAAGGGATAAGTCATTCTTGAAATGGGGAGGGAGAGCAATGTGTGCATGTAATGTTTTTAAGCACAATAAAGTGTATTTCGAGGTCAGGACTACAACTGAAACATAGGGACTCTTGAGAGGACCAACACTATCCTCCATATTTTTAAGGTTTGTTTGGTTTTATTGTGTTTTGGTTTTAGACAGTATACAGTTTCATCTCGTATTTTGGTGATGGCCTTTCCCAGTTGGTCTCAGCCAACAGTTCTGTGAGCAGCTGCCAGGAATTCTTTCTTAGTTTAGTTTTAGAAGATTAAGCGAGTATCTTGAGTCGGCATGTAAGTGTAGCAAGCGTGAGAGGCAGCCTGCTTGCAGCTCTGCTGGAAATTGTCTTACGGGCATTCAGACTTGCAGAAGAGTCTCCCTTTAGGTATGTGCCATTTTTATAGTCTTTTTCAGAGCTTAGCAAAAAAAAAAAAACCAAACAAAAAGGCCTTGCCAAATAAAGCTGTTGGCCTTCTGTCAGAAATAGCAGTTCCTGAAGAGTTAAGACAAGTCTAAATACAGTGGCTGTAAATTTGTCAGCAAAGTGACTGATAGCATTGCAAAGTGTTGACTAGATTTAGTATGAAGCCAGTACACCTCACTATGGCACATACTGCTTTTAAATGTGGTTGAAAACTATTCTGTCATATAGAGAGCAGGATCCAGAGGAGGTGACACTCACGGCTGGTTTGTCTAGAAAATGAAGCTGCCAAAGCCCACAGGACCAATGAAAGGAGCTATACCTGGCCCTAGGCACATGGTAAGTGTAGAAAGGAGACTCTGAACCTCACTGGTGCAGAAGCTGCTCTCCTAAAAATAATCACTGTTAGAGATGTCTGTGCATAAGCTCTAGGGCTTGATCATAAGCTAGTTTTCAGTTTTCATTATTGGTTTTGGGAGATATTTTCAGTTTTCTGTAAGTACTGCTTTTTGAAGAAGAGCAGCTTGGTTTTGTTTAAAAGCACTCTACAGCTGACTGAGGTTGAAGTTACGGTTTATGAAGAAATCAGTGAGAGGTTGTAATTTATGTAGAATTTGTCAAATCTAATATAAAACATTATACAGAAATATATATATGTTTTCATATATGTATGTAAAGAAATACCAGGTACATCTCTTTCTTGTGATTATATGAAAAAATAATGATGTTTGTGTATATCATATCTATTTATATATGCACATATATGTGAACTGCCTCCTGTTTTTCTGAAGAGCTTATGTGAAGCAGCATCTAATTTGCAAAATACAGTTATTCTGTGTTTTGGAAAATGATCAGCAACTTACTCTTTTTAATACTTCATATATTGCCATTCTTGACTATTTTGGGACACTGCACAAATTAGTTTTGCTGTTTACTGAAAATATTGTGCTAAAAATGCAACTGTCTCTATGTGTCATGTATTGACGCGTTGTCTTTTAATTTTAAAGTAGTATTTTTCATAAAACATTAATTTTTTTTATCTACTCAAATGATCTACTTTCTCCAGAGCCACACTTTTCAATAACTGCTGTCAGTATTACCAAGTATTAGAGACATTTTGGGACAAGGTATTTTCAGTCTGTCTTTTTTATCTGCATACATACTGACTTTGTGGAAGAAAGCATGGCTTTTCGTAAGGAAAGGTCTGTAGACTCATTAAAGATGTTTATTCAGGATTCTTCTAACATGTGGTCTTATATTATAAATCCTGCTAGTTTGTGTGGTAAGGAAGCCAGGCTTTCTTGCAGGACTTTTCCATATCTCTGCCACAGTTGTCTTTGTGGAAAATTGGTGTCGTACTTGCTGCTGGCACTGAAGTGTCTTTGTCTGTTATTGAGACAGTTTTGAGTTAAAATACAGTGAATAATTCAACTGTTTCTTGCTTGAATTCTTTTAGGACTCCTGGCTAAAATACTATCCAGAGCTGGAGATTACTCTTCAAAAATCTGTTGAATTTTCTCCGTAGGATCTTCTGCCAGGACTTTAATTTAACATAGATCTTTAGTGTCTTCCCTGCTTCCACTTAAAATGCCACAGTTTTTCTTTTCTGCTTTCTTCACCTAGAGTTGACTTCAGCTTTTTGAAGGATACCCTAAATGATTTATTGTCCCTTTCTGAGTTCTTTAACTACAGCATAATTTATTCATTTATTTATTTTACCTACCTTGTGTGGAGGTTAATATCTTGATTTCATTTGCAGTGAGTAGGTGGGTCCTCTTTCACTTTGTTTTCAGACACTTTGCCCGGTGATCGGTGTGTTTTCCTTTAGAATTCATGTGACTATTGCGTACTCCAGAAAATGTTCTTAAACACTCTCAAGATAATCCAAATAAGCTATTTTAAATTAAATAAGCAAATCTTGTTAGCCTTGCAAAGCTTCTGTCTGTAGTCTGAAGTGTGGAAAAACTGGTTTTAGACTAGTATTTTGATTTTCTTGCTCCATGACAAACCTGGACCATTCTCATTCTTACTTAGTTCAAACTATTAGAAAGCTTTGTCTTTGAACGCAGAATGAGAGCTCACTGTCACAAAGAACTATCAAGTCAAAAGACATAAAAGTAAGCTTTTCAGTTTAGATGGCTTATGTGCTGAGATTTGAGAGTAGCTTTTTTCCTACAATTTACATTTTAGTAGTAACCTAATAATGACACAAAAATTTGTACAAGGAAATTTCTGCCAGTAAGAGTTGTCTCTACCTAATCAAGCATTTAAATATGATACAAATAAAATATTCTTCAAGCTTAGTTAACACTAAAGCCAGCTTTAAGTTATAGTTTATTCACTATTATTCTAGATAAATTGCCTACTTCATAGTCACATAACAGCAGCTGTTTCATAGGAATAGTCTCGTCAGAATTCTGACAGCAGTAATTTAAAAAGCGCTTCAATTATTATGTCTTGGTTGCTCATCAGAGAAATATTGTGGTTTATACATTGATGGTGCGGTGCCTGCATAAGAGGAATATGAGATGTAGAACAGCGTAATTTGAAATAGGCTTCTGCGCTACTGAGGAAAATCATGTGAGTTGCCTTTCAGCTTGCAAGTGAATTGGCAGCAGTCACACTGGTCAACGCACACATTTGTAAATGTACTGATTTGAGGCAAAAGCGGTACGACCCAGTTCTTGCTGTTCAATTCCTCAGGCCCGGATATTTCATAATTCTCTGCACCAATGCGATTGAATTTCAGATTTGGAAAGCTTGTGCATCGCCATCCTAGAATAATGACACCTTTCACTGTCTGTCCTGTTTGCGGTTTCAGATGGTGCTACTATTTGACAGGAATGTTTATAAAGAATGAATTTGTGTGATTGCAGTCTCCAGATTTGCCCCCTTTGAATAATAAATGTGTCTAAACTGAAAACACCCATTTCATTATACTTGAGAAAATAGCATATTTTAGGAGTAGTTATTTCTTGCAAAAAGGAATATGCCAATGTGGTGAAAGAACTTGGAGAGAATATTATTTCTTTATGAAGTTCCATCTTTTGGCAGGAGATATAGCAAGAAACTTTGTGGTAGTGTTTAGTCTGTTTGCAGGTATATTTAATTGTTTATTCAGATTCATACTTTGGAAACTCACACATTTTCCCTTCATACAATTTCTATATAGAAACAAAGATTAAAGATTTAACTATTCATTGACAAACAATATCAAATCAGTATCCAGCAGCAGTACACGACAAATCTTTGGCTGTCTGTAGTCAGTACAAAAAAGGGGCTTTTTGTCTTACTGCTTATTTCCTTTCTTTGTGATTTTGTTAGGGTATGGTTAAACAGCCTATGAAGTTAGTGCTCAGCATTATAAAATATTTACTTGAGTACAGAGTGAAAATAAATAATAACCATTTTTTTTTTGTAGGATGAGAGAAAAAGTAAATTGACCTAAAAATGCCTGGAAACTGTCTTTCAGTGTACCTCAGTTACTGGATATGTCAGTGACCATTTGCAGCTCTTCATTCATACATCCTTATGGAATCCAGTGTTTCTGAAGTACACAGTGATCCTCATGGTGTCCCCTCTTCTATTACCAGTGAATCCTTTATTGAAGGAGAATGTGTCTGTAGAGTACAAACAGAAATGTCTCCACAGCAGGTTACTCTTTTGCCTTGATCCATCTCTGAAAGGACTGCCTAAGCTCTTGAACAATGCTTGCCTATTTGTTTTCCTCATTGTTATTTTGTATCTTCACAGATTAATTTATTTATTCTTTCACAATAACCATTTTTGTTCACTTCTTTACTTTCTTTAACACCCCTCATCTTAGATTGACACTGCTGAAAATGGATATTCTTTAGATAAGATAACTTTGGGGTGGGTTTTTTTTTTTTCGTTTATTTGCATTATGCATCTTCTGGAAAAGTGTGTTAACTTTCTGTACCTTAGGTATGAAGCTTTGGGCCTTACACTACTACTCAGTGTTTTATGTTAAGTTAATGCACTTTGCTGCATGCTGTTCTCATTTCCTCTTTTTCTAACTGTTCCAGGTAATCCAATTCCCTTATTATTCTTTTCATTACCTTCTTTTTATACTTCAGTTAAACTGTTTCTACTTTTGTTCCTTCTTCCTTCTGTGCTCACTTCCTATTCCAGTCGTCACTTCCATTTATTCACACAGTTCTCTGAGGCTTCAGCTTCTCTCTGTAGTGCTATACATAGTTTCCTTGTTACAAGTGTTATAATGACTTACTTATATTAGAGTTGTAGATGACAAAATGTGTGTACCCATATCATGCAAATGTAAGCTAATAAGAAAGAAGGCAGTTCCAACAGACCATAGAAAGACATTACTGTGTCTCAAACATACCATGATCGCTTCATTTTGTTTCATTTTAAATCCTGGTGCTAAACAGAGTGTGCTACTGGACACAGGGCAGAGAAAAAAAAGTGGTCACTGGTTATTAATTGTGATTGTATAACTGGAAGGAATAATGAATCCACTAATTTTCTGGCTGAAGTGCTGAGTTTGTTTAATGGGGAATGTTTAATGTATGGAAACGCATTAGGAGCTGCCAATGCTAATAGGAATTTTAATTGAATTCAAGTGTATTGATGACACAGGTCTCAGGACTAATTTGATCTCCTTTCAAATTATCAAGGCTGGCTTGTGCAGAAAGAAAGATGTCTCTTCTACATCGATCCCTGCCAATCTGAAATTAAGTTAGGAGCCTCCATATTCGTTGAGATTCAAGGCTACGAGGCTTAACTTTGGACTATGCCATTATTGTCTGAATTGAAGTATATTAGTCGTTTCTCCTAAATCAAAGAAGTTGGTCATAGGAAACTTCTAACTGTACCCCTATGTTCATGATATCCTAGTGCTCTTTAAATCCCCAGTAGCACTGGTGATGAATCAGGTTGTCATGGGGTTTGATAGCAAAACGATTTTATCTTCATATCCAGCATTATGACAGATCAATGTACCCGTCCTTTGTTACTAAACGCTGGTTTAATGTGTGTGTAACCTGCTACATCACTTCAGTTGTGTATTTAAAAAGAAAATCACTGAATTCTCATGATGAATTGTTTGCAGTTTTGTGGATTTACTGGTTTCACTCGTGATCATTTGTTTTACAGAGAAGGAAATTTTCAAATCTGTCAGTTGGTGGAACTTTAATTTAAAAACATTAAAGCAAGCCATCCATGATGGCTGCTACTTTTACATTCATTTAATGGAGCTTTTAGGTGTATCACTGTATTATTGGTTTCCTTTTTCTAAGTACTTAGAATGTATTATTGCTTTAATGCACTTCATGGAACATTGCAAAACACTTACTTAAATTATTTTACTAATGCTAAGCAAGGGTTGCTGTATTATTAAACACCAGAGGGCAGGCAAATTAGTATAAACATGAATTTAAAGCACGTTCTTCAGGTACCTGAATGTTTATATAGCACAGCAAAACCACAGAAATTTATACTAGCGCGACATTACCAGCAGACTGTATTATAACATAAGTTCAGATTTTAGTGTAGTTCAAAGTCAGATTTGGTTGCACGTTTATCCTGATTTCTGATACATGATTTCATCCCCAAATGAACTTAATTAAATATGTAAACTGCAGAAGGTAGCACACGCTCTCATAAAGAAAAGCATTTGTCAAGTTGATTTGCCAAATACTACAGCTATTTTTGGCCTACTGTTCAGAACCACTGAAAAGTTCCATGGCTTTTTTACTACGGCTGATAGGTTTCCATATCTTTCATCTAATCCTTAGCATCTTTATCTTCCCACATGAGGAAACTCAAATCCATGTTTTCCGCAGCTGTATGTTCTAAAATTGGTATTGCCCTCTCTGCCCTCCTCCAGTTTCTTTCCACTAGCCAATACCTTCCTTAAAATCTGTTTTTCAAGATGGATAAGGTATACTGGATCTATAGGTTGCGTTTTGTTTACCAGAGTAATTACTCCTTGTGTCCTAAATCAAACATCGTTGTGGGCTAGTATGTCCCAGAAAAGTTTTCCCTTTAATCTGCTGTCACACCATTGACTTGTGTTTGTTTTGTGATGAATTGATGAGTAAAATCTCCCAGTACCATTCTAGCATACAGATAATTGCTCCCCATGTGCTCTTTTCAGTATCACTTAGAAAAAATTAAACAGCAGTATTTGGTAATGCTTAAAATGTCGTGCAGGGAAATTAAGAAAATAATAAAAGATAATGGTTTTAGTAACAGCAACAAAAGGAAATGTCAATGAATAGCGTAGCCACCCTGTATTTCACTTTTACACAGGTAGAGGGCTTCTGCACAGTCTGTTAGACATGGCTTTTAAAAAATACTTCTATATCTTCATAATATTTTATACAGTCAAACATTTGATGCTGTTGAAGTTAATATACATGCTAATAAAAATCTTAATTAGATTAACACATAAGATCCCAATACATATGTTATTTTAAAGATGTATTTTTCCTGTAAAGGTAGTATCATATTTATACCAAGTAGTATATTAGGGGAAAAAAAAACCAACTCTTAGCATTCTCTTTATAGTCCTACTTTATAAAATTTGTGTTATATTCAAAAGACAGTATTAATCATGGAATATATTCTAAAACTGTAATTAGCTGCACAAAGACTCTTGGTTACTACCTATTTAGGTTGTCTCTATCCCTGCAATTTTAATGCTTCCATTTTGGGCAGATTGGAAGATTCCCTCCTCCAGAAGAGCTGTTGTGCCCAGGGAAATGGGCAGCCATCAGTTTGCCATCTTAAAGGTGTCAAACTGTACTGGTCAAGGGAAGAACTACTTGAAAAACTAATGCAAACCTGGGATTGTATGTACTCAAAGGGAAAGAAAAGCCATGTATAAATCATACAAAGTGCAAAAAGTTTAAGAAGGGTTATACCTTGGATTTTATAATGCACAGAATATTTACCTGTCCTGCAAGACCTTTAGAACTAATCTTTCCCTGCTTATGAAAACCATGTGTAGCCACCTTTTACAAAAATTAGCCACAACTTTCAAAGTAAGTTATCTGGAAAAGACCCAAGAGGAAAATAAATTTGGAAATCAAGAGCACAGTTTTCCAGGGACTCTTCATGAATAATACTGAAGGAATGGATCCTGGTATGCTGCAGAGAATTTGAATGGTTCAGTAGCCAAATGTCAATCTGCAGGCATCTGCCTCAGCATTGTTTTGCAGGTAGAGCCTGCAGTTGAAACCACCAGCTGCAATTGCTGCCTAATGAAAAATAATGAATATGGTTCCTGACAGTACTGGGACACTCAAGTAGGTTTCCAAAGGAGTAATCACTACAGTTTCATATAATAATTATAAATTATGTAATAATGAATGGTACTCTATAGCAAAGGTGTCACTAGCTTGCATAACCCAGGCTGTGCTCTGTGGAAAGTTCAGTGATGGCAAGTTTCAGTGAAAAGATCATCAAAATAACACAATCTGTTACCACAGAGGCAAAGACCTGTGGCTGCTGTGCATTAATTATTAAGTCTGCCTAGAGCTATGAAAGAGGCACACAAACAAGTGGCAAAGGCACTTTGCCAAGATACAGATGGCATTACGTATGAAATAGAGAGAACCTGAGGACAACAATGGAGCAGGAATGAAGACATCTGCAGAGTAACACCTGATAGTGTCTTACACAAGCAGATGGGGCCAAAGTCTACAGAAGCTTGGAAGGAATACTACCTGTCTGGCCAGGTGAAAGTGAGATGAAAATAAGTAACATGAAATAAAGGACAAACAGAATGTCACTAATGGAACAGAGGTAGTGTTATGCAGGGAGAAAATATTCTTCCATCCACAGAAGCAAAAAACTGCTCTGAGAATCACTGTATTTGAATATCAGCACAGGCAAATCAAGGCTCTGTTAATCCCTCCCTCTGCCATAGTATGCAGTGCAAAACAAAAGAACTTGACAGAAAAAAAGAATAGTTTATGTGAAATCTAATGAGAAATACCCAGCTTGGAGAAAAAAGAAAGCAAGGGAAAGAATATCAGATTTTAACTACTGGTACTTACTCCTCTCATGGACTGCAGTAGCTCTCAGTTTCTCTGATGAAAATAATGCTTGGCTGTTTCCCTTTGTTCCCAATTTTAATCTGTTCAGTAACTGAGCTATGGCTAGATACAAATACTCCTTTTTAAACAGAATTTTAATAATATGGGGTTTTTTTTAGTGACTCTGAAATTGGTGAGCTGTGAATACTAAGGAACAGGTTAAAATAATGAACATTATGGAGCACCCTTAAAAACCCTCTCACCTTTTCATGTAAAACTCATCACATTCTTAATTAGTTTCAGGATATTGAAAGACGACATGTTATATCTCAAGTAATAAAGCAGAACGGTACAGACCCAGGAAATTAAAATGAATTTAATCTCCACAATATCTTGTACAAACAAGGAAATCATGTCAGAGTCCTGAAAAAAACGTCCTGTTGGTGGTGTATATCTTGAGACTTCTGATTTGAAAACAGGCTGTCATGAATCGAATACTGACAGAGCACCTGGTGGTTGCATTCCCCTTGATAGTCAGCAACACCAAAAGAGAGGCATGGTCTAAAATTCCTAATAGAGTCCTTAAATTTGGTAATTCGTGAAGCGCTATGTTATTATAAGCTATCCATGAATTAATCAGAAGTCAGTGAACGTTAACAAGCGGCAATGATTTCATTTCCTGAAAAAGAGCTCATTAACGTGTTGGCTTCTGATCTTTTGACAATAAAGATCTTGCTGTGGAAGGTGGTGGATATGGGTTTTTGTTTAACTGGTTTTGTTTCATCAAACAGCTGATCGCTATCAGGGACTCTTGGTGTTTCTTAAAGTGTCGTTAACTTTGAAATTTGAACAGTGCATTTTTCTAACTTAGTCTATATATTAAAGCTTTTATATCCAAGTTACTGGAATGTGTGTTCCGTCAGGTACTGGAAACGTGAGTGACAGAGGACAGACTTCCTTGAACTGAAATCTATAGAAATACAAGTAGTATCTGCATACATGCCAACGTTACCACCAATTATGAAAGATATTAATGTGAATCCACACTTCCAAGCCACCCAACTTAAAATCTTAGTGGCTGAATAACAGAAATATCCTGTCCATAATACTGCGAATTGTGCAGATGGTTGAAAAATGATATGTGATCTCATGCGGTGCATGCTGAGTTAACAAGAGGATTTCATTCAAGAAAAATAGTACATTTTAGTTCCACCATATGTGTGATTATGTTTTCTTCGTACCCATGGAGAATCCCTGATGTTAGAAGCAAACTATGATAGCCCATTAACATGTCCTTTTTTAAATAATATATTTAAATGCAAGAGCCTTACTTTTTTTTCAATATTTGTAACTTACATGCACACCAAGGATAATAGCTGCACTTGGATATTCTTGGGTTTGTTTTATTACATAGCATTGTCAGTTGAAAACCAAAATAGAAGTGCTGCTCATTTCTCTCCTATGAACAGTCTTTGGGTGCATAAACCATTGTGGATAAAACAAACTGATGTCAGAATAAGAAGTGTGGGTCAGAAACAGGTAGGGGTTATTTGTTGTTTTCTTCCCAGTCTTGCTTACCAGAAAACCTACTGAACCTGTCTTCATTTAAGATTCCTGTCCAGCAGAACCAAATCACAATCCTTATGATGGTGGTAAGTCATATTATATGTTACCTTCAGTCTTTCAGCACTTGAACCCATCTTTTAAGATTTTATGTCTAGTTGTACAGATAATGTTTTTTCTATCATGTACAGTAACTGCTGTGGTACCCCCTAAAATTACAGAATTCTGATTTGTTTGCCTACAGAAGTATTTGTTTTGGTGACAATGATGAAAGGATCCCTTGACACAGTAGAATGACTTTTAAAAATATGGAAACAGTTTCATTATAATCAATGAAAACACAAGTTTCCCTAGAAAAGTACTAAAGCTTTCATCATGTTTTTATGAAAACTTAACAGATCTTTTCCCCTTCACTCTCCCAAGTTTGGAAAGTGGATATTATATAAGCTGTAAAATTAATGCAATAACACATTAGTTCAAAATGCAAATGCAGAGTTCTAGAGAGTAGAGAACAAGTGTTTAATTAGCATAATTTCAAACTCTAGGCTATGTCAAAAATCAGAGATATGATCTTAACATAAATTGCACAATGGTGACAAATGGTGATCTGGTCTTTTCAAATGGCCCTCTCACATTTAGACAATTTAGTAGATTAGATTTTATTTGTGCATTCATGGGAGGGAATTAACCTGTGTGAAAGAGTTCACTTTGTTAGGGGAAGCACTGACTATCTGAGTTTCAAAATTTTCTGTTTAAAAATGTGATGAGCTGACAAAGGCCTCTGGCACCCATCACTTCAGTGATACATCTCTTCATAAGGGTGTCTCAAGAGCCTTTCTTCTTATTCATCCTGTTCGTTAAACACTGAAGTGAGGCCTGTTGAAGTCCCTAATACTAGTAAGGGTAATTTGGTAAGGTACTGTTGCATGTTCCTACAGATCTCCTCTTTGTTTCTTTGGCTACATGCTGACATCTGCTGTCAAAGAAAAAGGGATTTTAGTTGTTCGCACAGAAATTAAGTACGCTAGTCTCAAGGTATAAGCAATCCAAGCCCATCCAAGATGACTGTGAATGGAGACTACACATTTTTAAGATGTCTGGTAAAAGACCTTTAATATTCTGGAAAATAGTGTGATGTGATGGGAGAAAATGCTTTTACTTCCAGTTTCTAAAACCGTTTATATTTGTTAGTTTTAGTAAACAATTGATTTTTTTTTTTTAGGTATTCTCAAGTGTCCTTTCTGGGTTGCTTTTTCTGGGGGTGTTACCTGTCATCATCTGTACTTTACGCTTTGGAAAAACAGGCAGCTTTGCATTTTCACACAACAGTCATTGTCAGAAAGATCAGAAGACTCGGTATTCTTCAGATCACTCAGAAGTTATGTTGTTGACACTGCTTTGACTGAATTTTCATTTTCTATCACCTGTAGTGTAAAAGTTGTAGCAGTTGTTTTCTTTCAGCTGTGTGACCTGCATCCAGGAAAAATCTCTGTCGATACTGTTGAAGGTGGTGGGTGTTTGGAAAATGAGGTGAAATCTGGACACTAAAAAGGCTCAGATGGTTTGGGATAGATTGGTTGCATGCCACAAGTTGAATTGTTTCAGCCATGATGAGAGAATAGTTGTTGCCTCTTGTATGCCAAGATAAAGTTCTGAAATAGTGAAGGATGCAGCCTCTGGCTTCTATTGTCACTTAACAGAATATTGCTGTCTGTGAGAGAAGAAGTACTGTAGGCTGACCAAGGACAAGAATCAATCACTTCTGCAGAAAAAAATGTGCTTAGGCAGGCTTTTTTTTTTTTAAGGGGAGTTGCAGAAAGAAAGGAGATGAGCAGAAGGATGCCCCCCCCCCCTTGTATATACCTTTTTTTTTTTTTTTTTTGCTATCTCACACTTCCTTTTTTAAGCAGAGAAATGTTTAGGGTTCATTTGCTTTAACTTAGGAAAACAAACTCTTCTATTACAAGAGCTGCCAACGAGGTGCACCTTAGAAGTCTCTTCAAATGTCAGTGAAATACCAGGAGCATACAAAGATACTTTTGTATGTTGCTTTCCATCAAAGGCAGCAGCCTTCAGTGAATGTGGATGCCATTTAATGAAGTCAGCCTTTCAAACATCATCTTTTCAGCTTTTTTTTTGTATAGTCTGACTTAACATTGGTCATTGTCAGCCCAAAGAGAATACAAAGAGGGGAGCCAACCCAGACAGCTAAGTGTGGAAACTTCACGTGAGAATTTCTAGTACGTGTGCATCCAGTTCTCAGCATCTTCTCATTTTGAGAATGATGTATTAGACTTCCAGTCTTCTCTATAATCGGTTGTATTTGGATTTGAGGTGGCAAGGTAGTGGCAACACCCAGGATGGACCAATATTTCTCATCCTGTAGCTTTGGTGGGGTTTGAATTAAGCTGTAACACATTCCAGGCATTGTGAAGGAGGAGCTTCTATTAGCAGGGAGAAAATCCAAAAGTACCACCTGTATCCCAAAATATAATTGTCTTATATGAGATCACTAGAAAAGACAAAAAGGTATTATTTCCTTTGAAAATGTTTTTGTTAGCTCTGACTAACAAAAAAAGCATGGCATTCAAAAATAACCTAGAATATGGAATTCAGCTCAAAATGTGCAATGCATCAGATAATACTGTAAAAAAATGAAAATATATGCATGGTATAAAAGTAATTTACATCTCCATAACAGTTCTCTCTAGATTCTCAAATTCCCTAATGCCTGTAAAATATTTTATGTTGTCCACGTCAGTGAGCTGGAAATTATCATTAGTGTGATGTACTTGTGAAGAACGCAAGACACAAAGATGTAAGACAACTACTAAAAAGTGTATGGGGAAGAAAGGAACAGAATTGTTACCTGCTACTTGCAGGGTTTATGCTGTAATAACAAGGCTGTTCTCATAAGCACACTAATAGGGCACAAGGTGCTTGTGCGTGCACAAGCGAATATATTCTAAATTTGTTTCTGTTATCAGACTGCTTGTGTGATTATGTTGGTAGAATACCACAACAGATGTATAATTATATGTGAAGAAGAATCCTACACAATTGGCACAAACTAGTGCTCTGGAGACATGTCTAAGTCTTGACAAACCACTTTGTTTCCCTTTTAAAATAGTAAATATCCAAGTTGTTCTGTGAACACAGTACTTATTTCTTTGTACTGCCCATAGAATTTCAGTTGGCATCAGCAGAGTACCCTCCACGTGCACTATGTTCTGAAAGTTTATTTTCTAGGCTGCTCTGTTGTACCTTATTGATATCTGAGCTTTACATAGGTGAACGCCTTCTGTCTAACCAGACCAAATCTACATTTAACAAAGAGTAAAGTAGGCCAAAATCTTTTTCTCAATTTATTAGTGGCATTCCCAATTTCCTCATTTGTGTCATTTGTAAATAACTGTATTTTTAAATGAACTTGAAAAGTCATCCTGATTTTATTACCACCTGATTCCAACTCAGTCTAGTTTCAATAAGGTTGAGTTTTGAAACTGGTTCAAATTGAGATCTGTTCACCTGTTGCTCCAGAAGGATAGCTTCCTTTATCTCACAAAAGGAGCATAGCCTGGAGGAAAATGACAGCTTTCTACTTAGAAGCAATCCCCAAAACATTTCATTGATATTTACAAATTCCAAGAAACAGTCTCTCAGTAAGAAACACTCTAAATTACTATTTAAGCTGAAACTGGCTTCCATGGTAAAGAATTTAAGCAACAACTTATTGCAAATTAATTAATAAACTTTCATTTGGTATGATTTTGAAATGGAAGACACAGGAAGTGTTGGTTTGTTCTTCCCTCTTGAATTAGTTAACACTAGCATGGTTTGATGAGAGCACCACAGTTCTGTATAGGAATGACTCATGCAATAACAGCAAACTAATCACTGTTTAACAAAGTGCTGTCTTCTCAACATACAAACTTTTTTTTTTCCTTAGCAGTCATAGTGCAGCCCCTCATATTGGAGAAGATCTTCACATAGAAATTTCCTTCTGTATTCAGCTCAAGAGTGCCAGTATTTCAGAGGGAGTGAAAGGAAAATTTTGAGGACTTTTCCCACTGACTTATTCTGTCTTGTGTGGAATCACAAGTCACTTCTGTGATTAAAAGAATTTTGTCCCTAGACTTCCCAGAAAACACGCAGAAATTGTCTGCAAGGAGACTGAATTGACGTGCCATAATGAAAGGTCACTGAGCACAGCGTGTTCTGCCTTCTGAACTTGAAATTTTAGGGTTTCTATAAAGAAATGGAGAGAATAAAACATGATCTTCTATTCTATCATTGCTGTAAATAAGCCAAAGGGGAATTCTTAAACACATTTGGGTTTTGCATGGTTGAACTAAAAAGGATCTGACATTTTCATGTATTTTGCTGTTGCTTATTGCTGGTTGATACAAAAATATAGCTTGAGTGGAGGCCACCAGTTGACACAAATATTGAGGAAATGTTGTTTCCTTGCCAATGAAGTTTGTGTTATTCGCTTAAAAAATTATAAAGAAAATATCAAAGTTTCCCATGACGTGACTGAGGCTAATTCCATGAAGAAAACAAGGTCAGTCTGCTAGGCCAGATGTTTTCTGAGCACTGTATATGACATATGATGTGAGCCTCTGCTGGTCACTGCAGCCATCTCTGAAGCTTTATGGGCCTCCCTAAAAGCCCTTTTAGCAATTTGAAAGAAAACTAAATAAAAATGCTTTTAGGTCAAATACCCAGTCTTTGCAATTGGAGAAAACACAATGTTTTGCTTTTATAAATTGCTTGAATTGTCTCTGTTCACAGATCTGAAAAATACTATTACGAACTGGAATGCTGTTCACTGCAATCAAACAACAAATAAAAGTAAGTATTAACCTATTTGTAAACAAACATCCAGTTGCCTTCAAAGTCTTTTTCGATCTTGTACAGTAATTCGGAGCTGGCTCAGTGTTTGCATTCTGACTGTCTGCTTGTTGGGAGGTTAAGTGCCTCTCTGGACTTGTGAGATTCTTTAGGTTTTTTCCAAATCACAGTATTTTTGCTAAGCAGAACTAACTGCTGAAGTTTTTGCAGTGTATTTTATGGAGAAACATCGGAACAAATGTATCTCTTTTGCAGTTTTTGTTAAATTTTCTTAGAATCAGAATTTAGTTTATATCATTAATACTAAATACTGAACAGTCTGTCTGGCAGCGATTACAAGATATTTGGACAATGCCCTAACAACAGGCTTTAACTTTTGGTCAGCCCTGAAGCAGTCAGGCACTTGGACTAAATGATGATTGTAGGTCCCTTCCAACTGGAATATGCTATTGTCTTCTAAAAACATTGCTCAAAGGAGAAGGGTTTCTTCCCCTCCCATCCATGACCCAACTCCCCAAGTTGCTGCTTGGTTAATTGGTACAGTCACAGTTTCAAACACTTTGAACCATTAACTTTTCCCATAATACTTTAATAGCAGGTGGGTTTGGCACCTGTCAGCAGATTTGTTATTTTGTGAGTGGCTACGTTATGTCCAGATGTTCCAGTTCTGACCAGACTGGTTTGGACGAATTTTGTGTCAAATTTCAGCTTTCACCTTAGAGTTCTTTGGATATGAGACTGGGGGACTCAGGGAAGACAGTAGGGAATTAATTACTGCTTTAACCCCCAAGTTTAGAGAAGTTTACAGCTGGGTATGCTTTAGTATTTTATTATATCAGAAGTCAATGAAATAACCACTGATCTTGGTCATAAACTGCTTTCTCAATTTCATTGCAAGTGTCGTATCCATATCAGAATATTTAATGCCCTAATTTCTTTCATTTTACAGTATGAATGTGTTCTGAATAATTCTACAAAGAGATTTGACCTTAGATCTCTACTGAGATGCTGTACCTTTCATGTTTAAAAATCCAATACCTCATCTCTCAAGTATAGCTAAACGAGACATTTTTAAAGTGTTAGATAACAGAGCAGAAAATGTTAGTCCTCTCTAGTTGTCTTTACAGTCTTGTAAATGGCACTCCGAGATTTCATGTTCATTGTGTCAGATTGATTTCTAGTGCCATTTCAGTTTGCAAGATATTATTCTTCCACTGCAGGTACTCACATTTAAGCTGTTTCTTTTCGTTTTATACATAATAGGCCAAATTATGACCTCATACATGCTTCTGCCACTGAGTTGTTTTGAGTCTGTGCCCTAATTCATTTACAGCAATTGAACAATGCAATGTCAGTGGTGAATTACTTCATTGTAGCACGTCCTGTACGGCAGTAGCTGTTGCTGACCACTCACAATCAATAGTTTAAGTTATTTTTCTTCCTTTCTGGCAATGCACTTGATCACATTCTCTGTTTCAAAACAGCCATTTTAATATAGTATTTCTGTACTGGAATATCCCTTTCTAATTACTGATAAAATGAGAAGTCAGAGAAAGAAACCATCTTTGCATGATTATCTGTCTGTTGTGGATGGTGGTTCTGTGGTTAGCAGGAACTTCCTGACTCCACTAGGAGTCCTATACACTGGTTTTCTTGGAGCGAACCAACTGGAAAGCTTTCACAGACACATATTTCAAGTTACGCTTCAGAGGAAGAAAGGAAAATGGGGACAGTGATGATAATTATAAAAATGGCTGAGGACTGACTTGAAGAAAGGGTTCATTTGATTACCACAGTAAAGGGATCCGTTTGCCAACGAGAAACATGTCATAAGTCAAAGTTTTCAATTCACTTCATTTGTAAAATAAGAATTTATTCAGAACAAACATTTTCTTTTATCTTGATAATCAAAAGACCTCTTGTCAAAGTAAAGTTGGCACTTGACATCTGAAAGCAAATGCAAAGATGAAGTGGAATAAAAACAGTGCATACGCAATTGGAATAAAAGCATTCCAAATAATAATAAAAAAAGAGGAATCTGAAGCTAATTACTGTTAGGCATAACATTCACTTTTCAAAATTATCATGCTGAACTCACTATACCATATGTATAAAAATAGTCATTTTTGCTTCACATTAGAATTATCACTTTATGGTATGCAAGAACTGTTTTCAGTGGTGCCTAAGCCGTTCACAGGGCTTGTGTACTTGTGAGGATTAGTACCAGACTTTCAATCCTAAAGACAGTGGCAGATGCTAGAAGGGCTCTGAAGAGCATCCAGCTTGCTGTAGCTTGCACAGAGAGAATGAGGTGGTTGCTTGGGTGAGATGTGCCAAGTGACAGTTCCACCATAATAAAAGAATTGTTGGCCAGGTTGACCCATCTGCCTTCTGGTCTTTGCTGGCTGCCAGAGTAATGGGTGAATCTGGCCCCGTAACTGTAACATGTTAGTTACTTGTAGTCTATCTTCTTGGCAGGCAGATGTTCTATTAATTATTTTTTTTCTGTAGTAATTCATCACAGAATATTTAGGTCTTATGGCTTGTGATTTGGAAAAGGGATACTCATTTTCCTAGTTCATGAGGCAGAAACAGAACAGGACCAGATGTTCCAATGAGGCAATACTAGTAGATATCAATGAATAGCTACATCTCAGTTGCCTCAGTCTACTGCACATTGTTCAAAAACACTGTCTGGGTGTGTGTGTTGTTCTTCCCAGTTGTTAAAGCTTTGCAGTTAGAGCACAATAAGAACTTTAGATCACACCAACAGCAGTGCATGCAAACGTTGGCAGAATCTTCCGTTTGCCTGTGATTCGCTTTGAGTCCCAGTGTCACAAGTTGTTTCTTCTGGTTTGTCGAATAAAACTGTGTGTAGCCCAGGCTGCTGTTTGGATTCCTCTTTTGCTTCATGGAGCACCTCAACTGCTGACCAGAGGGTGAGAGTCAGCAGTGTTGTTAGGCATGATTATTGAATGGAAGAGAACGATCCTGTAAATGAACCCCGGTATCTACTCCTACAGTACTGGTTGTCAGCTACTTGCTTCTCTCCATTCAGAAAGCTCTTAGAAAACTATACCATGTAGTATCATTAACTTTGTTAAAGTATTTTAAACAAATCTGACAGCCAGGCAGCCATCATGTCTGGGATGATGGCCTTGACAGGGAGGATTTTTGACAATTAATTTTTGAAAATTAATAAAACACATTTATGCAGGTGATTTCATAGAACCTATTACAATAACAGTGACACTCTCGCCTTTCATCATCCTGTTTGTGTATTAGACACAGCACAGTTTTTCAACATGCATGCTTTTTTCTTTCTGCACTAAAAAAAAACTACAATTGAAATCTAAGAAACCAACAAGAAAAAAATTTAGATCAAAACATGTTCATAAAAGAGATCCTACTTTTTATTAAAATTATTCTTTTTTTTTTTTACATAGTTTTATAAATTTTGTCATTTCTTTTCATGGCTAGGCCAGACATCTTAAATATCACTTTGGCTGCTCAAGTATTTCCTGTATTTTCCTGTATTTTGGGGGTTGGACTAGATGATCTCTGAAGGGCCCTTCTAACCCTAATGATTCTGATTCTGTATTTTTACCTCCTTTTCTCCATTTGCCTTCCCCATCAATAAGTTCTCTGAAGAAGTAGAAGCCACCAAAACCCACCAAAGACATATTAGCTGAATTCAGAGTTGGAACAGAACCAGATACACTGTAACGTACCATCATTTTAGTTACGTTTCACTTTTACAACATGAGTTTGTAGATTGTTTTTAGAGATCTAACTTTCAGCTGTGTTTTACTCTTCCAAGCTGATAGTAAATCTTTTCTGTTCTAATCTGCTTTTAAGATTCAAATTCCTACATGATTTTGTACAATTTACAAGTTTGAAATTGGCTGTTGCTGGCACTGAACTGTAAAAGTTAACTGCTTATCTTGGAGAAAAAAAAAGCATAAGATTAAAACGAAATCATATGATGGATTTCATTCACAGAAGTTAATTCATATTCGTTGTTGCTTACATTTGCATGAACAGAGGTTGCTCTTGCCATTCTGCACAACACAGGTCTCTCACAACAGAGGTTCCTCTCTAGAGGAAGGAAAGGTTGCTCACATGCCTGTGGAAGTTAGGGAACAAGCTCAAGGGAAAGAAAAATTAAAAGACTACAAGTTTGGGCAGGCAAATACAGCAGAGACCAGGGATCCTGCTTACAGCTTATGCGGAGACTGAGAGTGCTTGAGGAGCTGGGAAGAGGCAGGCAGGCCACAGAAGTAACAAGAAGCATTTCCTGGGGACTATGCAGAGTTTACTGCAGCTCAGAAAGTCACTGAGTTGCTTACAGCCAGACCTGAAAACAAGATTCCCTGCAGGGACAGAAGTGGCATTGCGATATGGAATATCTCCCTTTCCATATATGTTATCCTAGTCCATTCAAACTTTGTGATTTAAAAAAAAAACATCTTCCTAGTTTGTTTTCTAATGAAACCTTTGTTGTTACTCTGAATAGGATTAAAAGTGGTTTAGTATTTATCGCAGACAAATTATAAGTAGATCCACCTCAAAATGAATAGGAGTGCCAGTAGGATTTGAACCTAAAAATCATAAACATGCTCTGTTCACTACCTACCTGAATACACCGAGATTCATGATTTCCTTTGTTGAAAGGTTGTACTAGAAAGAATCATGGGCTACATAGGAAAACTGTTGAAACTGCTCTCTAAATCCATTACTTCTAGTAAAGTCTTTTGGTAATTGAGACTAAAACTTTGACTTTCTCTAAAACCAATTTTCTTTAAAGCAGAGATGCTAAATAACTCCAGGGAAAAAAAATAATACTGTGATTCAGAAAGACTGCAGAACTACTATGCAAAAAGTAAATCTCACACTTTCTTACGTGCACATAAGTATGATATTTCAAGAAAAGGAGACAGGCAGATGTCACGCACTTCATTATAATTTCACAATAAGGTAATATATGCAATTGAAAATATTGCAAGGAAAGGAAAATAGTTTTGCAAAAGTGATTTCAGGAATTCCCTTGGCTTCACAAGTTAGGATTTTGCTGTAATAAGTGATAATGCAAAATACATTATTATGTAGCAACAGTACCACTAGACCACTTTCACAAAGATGTTAATAGGATTTTCAAACTCTTTCATGTCCAAAACCAAAAGTTGAAGTACAAGATTTACTCAGTGGGCTTATATATGTGTGCAAAAATACCTATAAACCTTTCTAACACCATATCCTCAAGTGTCAGACACTTCCTTACACTGTAATCTTCATTAATTCACTTTAAATGGTATTTAGGATTACTGTATGTCTTAAAAAATATGTGTTTAGGAATGCTTAAAACGAAACGCAAATGCTATACCTCCTTATCCAACATGGCTATTCATAGTGGAAACATTTACACATGCTTCTCTGTCTACAGATAAGGTTTGTGGAGTATATTCAGTGCAAGTAACTCTAAAAAGACTTTTTTAATTAAAATTCGATATTTGGCTAATTTAAATCAAACTGTCAGATTGTTCTGTGCTGTCTCTTCAGCTGCTTAAATGCTTAATCTTGCTCTAAGGCACTGGCATACTAAAATGTATTTTAACAGAAGTCCAGCCTAAAAGTACAGTGTGCTTACACTTGCTCTAAATTAACTCAGAAGAGTCTCTCAATCTTTTCTGATAATGTGTAAACTCTGCCAGAGGAGTTGTAGAAGAGTGAATCCTCCAACTGGAAGACTAGCCCGTAGTTGTTACCAATACCAATAAAAAGCCACTAAGACTGAAACACATTTGAAAAGTGCTGCTGGTTGATGTGATCTAAGTTGTGCCATTTTTAATTTCCTTTGTTACAATTATTTTTATGAATTCATTGTTATCATAAATGGTTTTAAGTGGTTATATTTGATGTCTCACCAAAGTTTCTCCAGTATGCTTACACTGCCATCTATAGGGTACATTTCTTTTCCCACCCCAGTCTGTGCAGTTACATGCTGTAACTTGGCATATACAGAAGTTGTGTTGTGTGACTTTTATACTGACCGTTTCAGTTGTGGACCACAGAATAACATGCATATAAGAAGTGTGGGGAGTTTAAGCAAACATTTTCTTGAAAGATAGCAGATACTAGAAAAGAGATTTTCCAGAGTAGGTGAATGGCTACTCACGGTCACACTTTAATAAATTGGTATCTGGGCAGCTTGCTTCATCAGCCCAGGTGCTGATGCAAGGGATTATACGATATCGGTCAGCTGTGTAAGTGGGAGTATACAAAAAGAATATTCCCTTATGTCTGCAAAATAGTTTCTAGGTGCTGGTAAAAGTTGAACTTCCTCATTCTGAAGAGCTTGGTTCCTCCCAGGTTAACATTTTTTTACCTGTTAGCAGTGTAACAAGGTGGTCAGCCACAGGGCTTCCCGGGACCAGTAACTTGAGAGAGGTTTAGAGACTGACTCAAAATGTTTTAACTATAAGTATTTTATTCTCGTCTCTGATCTACTGGAATTCCAGGTCCACCCAGTCTACAGTTTTGCAATATTCATTGTATTAAACATATTGTTATATAAGTACATTAATATATATTCTTACAACAATGTAGAAACATACAAACTAAGAGATACTGGTTAGAGACACTAAACTGCAAGAGAACACAGGTATATATGGATGTTCAGAATGCAGGAAAATATATTCAGGGCTTCAGTAATTCTGGAAAAAAAGAGACTGTTTTGTAGCTAAAGCAGACCTGTGCCATTATGCATGTGAACCTTTACCAAGGGAACAGTGGCTTCTCATTTAAAGCATATGAATTAATAGTAACAAAATACACAGTGCAAGTTCTATGATTTCTTAAGTCTTCTAATGGCTGGAAGCTTAGTCTAGACATTTTCAAATAATTTTCACTTCACAAATTTTTTAATGGCCAATATATGCACGCACACGTATGTATACGTGTATGTGAAAAGTTCTGTTGGCTTTCTTGGCTTTTTGCAAGGTTTTCTGATAGAATGTATGGAATGCTGCATCCAGGTAAAGAAATTAAAAATCAAAATTTGCACACAGAGCACTCTGGTACTGCAGTTTTCTGTGGCTGTTATTGCTGAATGCTGTACCTTATGGTAAGTCACGGTCCACTGTCGCATACATCTCTTACAGTATTACTCTTGGGAAGAATGGAAGAACCAGGGGATAGGAAAAAATCTGTAATTTGTCTGTCTAGATTTAATTCTGTAAGTATATACTTAAAGATGCAGATAGTCTTTACATAGCAGGCAAGCTTTTATATGTTCCATTCTTGCTACAACATCTACGGGGCTAATTCAGTTTCTTGCAATGTCCTTTAAAAATACTAAATTTTTAGTAGAGTTCACATGTTAAACTTGCAGGAAAATATCTTTAAAATTAGTATGAGTCTTATTCCTATGAAGTGATACTATTTCTTTCAAAACAATGAATTCTAGACAAAAATTGGTGGCTGATGAATACAGTAAGGATTACAAATGCACTGAAACCTTTTTCATAATCTGCATAAATTTTCTGGAAAGAAGCAGCTGAACAAATTGTATCTTCTCATCTATGAAATTAATACTTTTGGATTGTAATGAGAATTGCTTTCTGTTTCTCATCCAGTTCTTCTCAGATTAAAAAATAATAATAAAAGACAGAAAACAAATCATTTCACTTCGGTTACACTCTCATACCATTAGAGCACAGTATTTTGTGACAGAGGAATGCTTTTCAGCAATAGGGCTTTTAGTACCAAATGTATTTCAAAGTAATACATAGTAGTGCTCAATGATGTATCGATACGCATCTGTCCTCCTATAAAGATGACCTTTAGAACTCTCAGGGCCAATGTTGCACAACATTGTGTGGACATTGCTCTTACAGCTTCATAATGGCTTACTGTTGTAAGATGCTCTGTAATTAAGACTGTTGGGTCTTTTTATTGGCATGGAAAGTGTGAATCTCAGTAAAAGATATTTCACAAAGTATGCAGTTATTCAAAGTGAAGTAGTAATAATGGTGTCCCATCGTAAAAAAGATTTCAACAGACTCTTGGCCAGACAGCCTGGGAGTTTCGCAAACCTGAAGACTGTATACTGCACACAAAGGAAAATAAGAGAGCTGAAAATAAGGTACAATTTACCTTATTTATCAACTTGTAACCGATAGAATTTTTTGCAATGTTACCCTTTTATAGTTAATACTATTTGGGACGGTTGGGTTTGGTTTCTGTCTTTCTTAAAGTATAAATTTTTCTTCAATTAAAAAGGTTTGAGAAATACTATCTTCATACATTCCAGGGTTTGAGAATACATTAATCCTTTCACTCTGAACAGCCAATGAACACATTTCATAATTATATTTGCATAAGGAAATTTCGTATGTTATATTTCTTAAGCATAAAACTTGTGTTTCTTCTGAAGTCAAGTATAGGAGCTTGTTTTTACAAAGTAAGCATTGAGATTTTTGTCTCTGCTAGACAGTAATTGCAGGGATAACCCAAGTGTTAATACAGCGTTACTTAATATCCTTCTTCTGTCGATTAGCTCTTAATGCCGTTGTCATATGTGTAACAATTGAGTCTATGTATTGAACATTTATGCATAATTGCTTGTTTCCTTTACCTTTCCCATTTTATCTTCCTTAATGTTAACTTCTTTCATTTATTTTTTTCCTGCTGTTTCTACAAAATCCTCCCTACATTATCACTTTCTAGAAGCTTTTCTGGAATCAAATTATTGTTAAATGCTGTGAGAGTGAAGCTGTTTCAATAGAATTTTGTCTATAAATCTCAATGTAATGCTGGAATGAATTTAAGGTTTAATTTCAATGCACTGAAAACAGAAAGAGGTGTATTTGTGGCCATTTTCTGCTTCTCATACCTTGACATTGTCTGTTGGTTCAGTCCTGCTGTTCTAAAGAAGTGCAGGTGGATTCAGAATCATAGATATGTATAATTCATTGCTAACATACTCATTTATGATATTGCTAACATTAATTTTTCAGTGCAATGATGGCCTTGTTTTCTGAAAGGTGTTCTTTATATAACACTGAAGTTCCTCTGTTGCTCGGTCAGCACAGTGTGGAAGTCTGTGACTAGCTAGGTGGCCTGGACCCCAGCTGGTTTGCTCCAAAGGGGAGCTCCAGTGTAAACAAACATACACACTGTGTCAACACTTTAGAGACCCACACCCATGAGCAAAAGGCGGGGTGAGTGAAGTGACAGGGAGAACTTGCTGGCACACAGCTGCACTCTCTGGATCTGTGCAGCCAGCCTGTTCGACCTGTGGCTTCAAATCATGGCATAACAATCTAGCTGAATGCTCAAGTAAATTAGATTATTGACTTAATTTGACAAGATATATATATGGTTAAGTTATGATAACATTAACTGTCAATATGCTGTTAATAAAGAAAATGTCAGGGCCCTGAGCATGTTTATGCCCAGAGCAGCCTCCCCAGGGCTTCCTCTCAGCCCTGTGGTCCTGAGCCCATGTCAGTTTCCCTGGGGTCCTCAGGCCTGCCGCATGACACTGTACAGTGTTTGCCTGCAGATCCACCACCACCAGGCTCTGCCAGCCATGGGGCCTGCTGACTTGGGCATTTCCTGCGCCCATCGCTGTTCCCACAGCCCAGCTGTTCTGGGGCTGGCCCTGATCCTGGTTCCCCTCCTGGGCCTGAGCCTGCACATCGCCCATGAGCTGACATCCCAGCATGGCCTGAGCCCTGTGGGCTGCCCACCCTCAGGGAGCAGCCTGGTTGTTGCCATGTACTGGCAGGATGGGTTTGGGTGTATGGATAAATGAAACAAACACCATGTGTTATTATCAAAAAGGTTTTTTTTTATATGTGTTCTTAGTGGTCTTTTTAAACATTTTTATCTCATAATACATGTTTATTCAAAGATATGTTTTTCCCTTATCTTTACTGTTATATTCTGTCTGGTTTAGAGCTAAATCTGCCAAAGGCAACAGGTATTAACTACATATTCTGTGTTACGGCTCTAATGCCAGTGTCTTGAGGAACAGGATTAATCATGCAGGCAATCAGCTGATTAAAGAAGTGCAATTTCTTTGGCCTGTCAGTGCACCTTATTTTTTTCATTATACCTGGTTTAAAGTATATGATGCTACAAGATTTAGGAACTGGCCATGGAAATAATTTGGACTCTATGGAAACTTATTTACTGTTGTGTAAGCACAGCGGGCACCCAGTCTGTACAGTTGGTACACCACTGCCGTACCATTTAGGGTAAAAAAATGCAGCAGCAGAAAAGGAGTCTATCCACATATGTTTTGCCTGGTGTAGTTTATATTGTAGCAGTATAACAGAGAAGTTGAAAATGCTTCTGATGTTAGGTCAGATGTAATAACTGCTGCCCTCGCTAACCTTTTGAATTAAGGTAATACAGCTACTGAAGAAGTTGTTATATCAAGAAAAATGATGGGGTGACAATTTTAATTCAAGGAATATGAATTAATTTCATGAAGGTTTTCTAAAATCATTAAACCCTTGTTTTAATGTAACCAGTACTGCTTCTTGATGAGAACAAATTACAGAACACATCATCTTGGCAGGAAATACTAAAAAGGGATAGAATTGGAATGTTCTTCATAGATATTCTCTTCAAAATATCAGCTGTTTTTCCAAAATCTAGATAATGGACATAAGACTTCTCATTTCAACCAACCAACCAAAAAGTATTTTTAGTCACAGATATCCAAACATTCTCTGTATTAGAATGTTCAAGGTAAAGAAAAAAAAAGCTAAAACTCCGTATTTGTTTTTAAATTTCAGAGCAATTCAAACCATACATTTTTCTTGCATCAAGATGTGATCACATTATAATATTTTGATTCAGATAACTATTCTTTTTAATTTTTTTTACTATCACCAGAGGACAAGTGTAGATGCTAATTTTACTGGTATATTCCTACTCTATATTTAATATATTCTTTCTGTCCTAGTCAGGTCAGGTAGCAGTGAGACAACAATTGTAACTTGAATTAGGAAAAAATGCATTGAGTTAACTTGTCAAAGCTCAGTCTAACAAAGGAGGGACAAAGTCGTCTTAGGAATAAAAATGGTTATATTTTATGGGACTACTGTAGCAGTATAGTATGTAACTTGCAGTTACCAGACACTATATTCCAACAACGTATTATATTATCCATTCATAGACTGAAGGTGTCAGGTACAGCATGTCTTGTTCTGAGCCTCTGTCATTTTTAATTTATGCTGATTGATTTATTTACCCTCATTAAAAAGTACTGCACATTTGAGTTGGTTATAATTAAGATGCATGCATTCTTAATGTAGCTACTCAACTACAACTGTTCCAGAAATCAATATGACCTCTTAAATAAAGAATGCGGGCTATTTGTTGTTTGCTGTAGAAACACGTATTACTGTGAGTGTGCATGTGCTCAGCTAAGATGGGGTCCTCAAAATATTATGTATGCATCTATAATTTTATCAGAAATCTTTCTCTTGTAGATGATTGCATCTATTGAGAGTCTGTTGGTTTGCCATTGCAGAAGTTTATTTGCATTTTGAGCTAACAATTACCTGAATTCAGCAATAACAGGAATGGGGTATCACTGCAGTGGACCGTGCATTGAGTAGGAAATAATGTCTTTCTCCAGTCAAATGATCTTACCTACAATTATGATTGCTGAATGTCTTTCAAATAGGTATGTTATTGTTCATAGGCAACTCCTCTGAGACTGCAAAGACAAAAATGGACCTAACTGTAAGTAATTTTCCACATTTCATCTTTCAAGTCAGTTGCATAAGTATTCATGGAAGTGCTCAGTAACAATGAATTAAGTGGAAGTATAGCAATATACTTACAAAATTAACTCTTCATAGCATTGCAGTCTTTCTGATTGAGTAACTTAGTGGTCTTTTTATGGTCTTTATTAAAGATAAAATATCTAATACTAAGTGTACAAGTCTTTGGTTTTGCTAAAACATGAGGGTTAAAAAGTAACATTTTCTTAAGGAGAAAGATCACTGGATCATTAAAGGTGATCTATTCACATTTAAAAGTGTGATATTTTTAACCAATTATTGGAAATAAAGCTCTTTTTTTTTTTTCTATTTAGCAAGAAGTTATGTAAATGATGAAGAGCTTAACTCGTCTGAATTACCAGCTTTCGATGTGCTGAACAGAGTTACAAATTGCCCTCATTTTAAATGACGTTATTACTGTGTTTATGACATTGAGAATGGGTTACTTCACTAAATGCATCATTACAATTCAGTGTAACATTCTATTTTCAGAGTTATACAAAGAAAAAAGAATGACAGGAAGGTTATAAGCAGGCACAATTACTGGCAGCCTTTTTTTTACAAATGAACAAGTTACAGTTTTGGAAGAGTACTATTTGTGCCAGAAAAAGATTTTGATAACTGAGCCTGTCAGGAACACCCTGAAGGTCAGCATATCTGTGGATGAGACCTACTGTAGAGCACACAATTTACTGGGTGAATCAGCAACATTTCTCAAAGAGTACATCATTCATCATGGTTATAACAACTGAGAGGCAAAAATGTGATTAATGTCTTTCTGCTGTTTTGGAGATTTGGAAAGCATACATCAATTTCTTTGTTCATCAGATAACTCATTTCTGAAATACATCTAAAGCCAAAAAAAAAAAAACCCAAGCATTTGAGTGTAACTTTAAAATTGCATGCCACTTTGGTGTGCATTTTTTGTTTATTGTTTCATGATGCAGTGTGAGTGCTCTATTTCTGATGTGGTCATTGATTGTATAGAAACAGAGTAGACTGTATTATATATAAACTGTGGAAATCCAGATGGTACTGGTGAGCAGCTCTAGGGTTTGCAAGGTACACAGTTAAACTGGCAACTGGCAACCAGTTCTTGACAAGTGACATACGTAAAATAAATGTGGCATTAGTAGGTGTATGGAAGACAGGGTGTGCTAGGGCTGGAAGAAGCACATTGTGAATGAATGTTAGTGACAAAAGAAAATGTCATTATGAATAATCATTTTAATGCTATCTGCATTCCTTGGGAAAGTTGACATTCCACTGTCTTCCGATTCTGTAATGGTTGCATGACATTTGCTTTTCAGAAGCAAGCCTCCTTTATTATCCGTGCTGAGTTTTTCCTCTTTTTTGTGTCCCTTTCACATGCCCATCAGGCAAGATGCTTTGCCAGAGGAGTGGTATGAATAACTAACAAACACCTGGAGTATGAGTTAAACTTTTGGTTTTACTCCCCACATGCCCTTCCTCAACCCTTTCCCTCCCACCCCCCACCTTTAATATCTGGGCTGTTTGCAGCTGTTTGTCTTGTTTTACTGATACCCAAATACTGTGTCCTCCACAGTCACCTATTGTATGTTGTGGCATATGTGGTTACGAGAGGCAAAGATAACTTGTCTCTTAAGGGTCATACTGAATAAAAGGTGTTTACATTTGATGGATTGTGTATTCTGTTTTGCTCTACTGCAACGGGTTGGATGCCTACAAGCTGCTGATGCATCCAGGGCAGAAGGAATCATACATGGGATGAGGAGCTGCTGGACTGCATGAGTGACAGCAAGCTGACGGTGTGAGTCTAGGTTGCTCTCTACACCCCTAGACACACAATTGACACCCAGCATGAAGAAAAGAAAGATACACATTCAAAAGGATCTGCAGAGAGAGACTTCTGAGATCTGCAGCAACAGGTCATCGGAACAGATCATCAGAATTTATCTGCTGGAAAGCAAGTCTTAAAGGATGAAACAAGCAGAAGTGATTGCAAGACCCTTTTACACTCTAATTACCAGAAGACATGAGATGTTCTATAAAGCACAGTTCTGTTTTACAATTGAATTAAACTTGGCTTTAGAATGTAGAATCTTGGTGGTTTGGGTTTTGTTGTTGTTTGGTGTGTTCATAGAATGGAAATAAACTATTGGCAGGATCACCTGAAATTCTGGTCAACTTGCATGCCTTCTCAAGTTCAATGCGGGCAATCCGGATCTTAGGTTTAAAAACTTGCTTGTTTTAACAAACTGTAGCAAGAAAAGGGGTTTTACCTGGAGGAAGAAAACCTAATCTGTTTTTGATCTGTTCACAGAATGTATACACTTAATTTTTGTGGGTAGATTACAGACTGCATCTGCAAACAAAGCAGTAACAGTGTTCTTTGTTAGTTGTGTATTCTCTGCTTCAGTAAGATCAGTTTCTAGATTACTGAAATTTTAATTTCCTTCTTTCCTTACATGCACTGTGTAACTTTGTAGTTCTCTTCAGATTCTGGTCATGGGAAGGGTTCATTTAATTTCTAAGAATTTGTTGCAATTTTTTAATTAGTATCCCATAAAGAAGTTTTTATTATTTGTACATAACAAACGCCAAGGTTTGCGATTTATAATGAAAATATCATTGGAAAATCTAGGGACTTGATCAGAAAATAATTTCCTAATTAGGCTGCAGGGGAGATTAAAGTGAGATTTGCATTAGAGCTGACAATTTGGCAATCAGATTTGATATAACAGAAAACATGACCTGAATCCATCACAGGGAATTAAGAGGCTATAAATGATTCACTTATGTCCTTCATCTTTTTAATCTAATGGCTAATCAAAATTTGTATTATTAACAGGCATGTCCTTGTGTCTCTAAATATGTTAAGAGAAGAAGAAATGACATGAACTTACCACATGTACTATTTGTTTAATAAAAGTCTTCCAAAAGAGAAGTAAATTGTTTCAGTATGAAGTATGGACAACTGTAATCTTGATTTAGAACCATTTGCATTGGTTACGTGGCTTATTTAAATACTTACCTGTAGGATCTGCATGATCAGAAGTAGTTTTGAATGGGCCTAATTTCAATCCTTATTTTTCCTGTCATGTTACACTGATTTTCTCCATTTTCTGACTTTTAAGTCAAAATCTGTATGCTAATTCAACATATTTTCTGCTCACAAAAGACTGTAGAGGTATCTTTAAGCTAACCATACATAGGCCCTGAGCTATCCACCTTAACTTTATGCGCTGAGCAGCCCTCCACAAACAAAATAGCAGAAGCTAAAATGCACACAGTCAAGTATGGGCATAAATCTAAATCACTTCAATTAGACTATTTGTTTCTTAAATAAAACTGAGAATAATTAAGACGAAAATTGTCTAAATAGAAACAGTATTCATTTTGTAGTGAGTATTTCAGAGTGATGTTCAGTGTTCCACATCAAGCCTAATATCTTCTTATAAAGGAGTTACAAAAGTGTATATGCTTTTAAGTGTCAATGGATTGTGGGACAGCTGTTTCAGAACTTAAAATCTATTAAAAACTCAAATATTACCCATGTGAATAATAAACAAATGACAATTCCATAAATACATCAATATAGGCAATAAACAGTGACTCTTTGCCTCATTTACCTTTCATGTTGTACAAAATTCATTATAGTTCATATAATTCAGTTAATTTTTTGTAATATTAAGTATAAAACTTTGTAGTACACCATCTATCCTATTAAATATTTTACTCCAAAGTTTTACAAATCTAACTAGTGGCTGGTGTCTGATACTTCGTGCATTGGGTTTTTTTTTAAGAGAAAAAACCCAAAACAGCTACTTTTTTCAGCCTTTTTCTGATTAATATGGACACATGGCAAATACATGGTAAAAAATACCACATTCAGTAGTTTGAGGTTTTCTGTTTTTTTTTGTTATAGTTTAGACAAGTGGATAAATATTGAATCATTTTTCATTCCTGTAAAAATTCACATTGCAAAAATGGGTAGCAATATTTTACAGGTGTACTTTTGACATCTCTGACTACAGCACAAGTTTTTGATTTTCTGTTAATTTTACAGCGTACTTGCAAAGATTAAAGAGATAGTACAAAAGAACAGGTAATACAAATGTAAGTATTCGCAGAGAAAAAACAAACAAAACCCTATGCAAAAGTAGATACAATTGAAATTTTTTAGCCTGTATGTAGCACACCAGCTGTTCTCCAGGCTGGAAATGAAATGTGCCTGTATTGTACTTACAAATGTCAAAGGCAGATGTTTATCACCCTGAAATGTAGGGGGGCGAGTGTTCCTGTTGATTAAGTGAAAGGCGTCATCAATTGCAGCACACCACGTAGTGATACTGCGATCAGATAAAAGCAGGGAGAAGTTTCCAGCCCAGAGGGGTGAACAACCAGAAGGGATTGTGCAGCACTGTGTGTTATTCAACGATACTTCTTTTGTTTTTAATAAATCAAAACTTAGGCTGAGTCGGGGAAAAAAAAAATAAATCCAATGATGTGAAGTAATCGAACAGTCAAAAATTATATGAAAAGTCCCTGTTGAAGAAATACTTGAACTGACAACTTGGTCTCTTGCTCAGACACGACATTTCAGGCCCAGGGAGTTTTAGCTCAGACTTTTCTGATTAAGACACATGATTTTGTTTGTTTTTCAGGCTGTCTTCAGTTCCTGGGGGAAGGACCACCTTGGTATGGTCAAATGATGGTAAGAGCACAGTTCTCAGGCAAAGGAAGAGCATGAAAATGTTCTGGTTAACAGTAATAGCAAAAATGTAATGCACTACTTTTAGATATATTAAACTTTTAGGAACAGGATTCCCCTGTTTAGAAAATAAAACCAACTCTATGAATTGATGCCTGGATGTAGATATTACACCCACACAGAGTCTTTATGTAATCTGTGAGCTCCCAGTCAAATATAAATCTCATATTGTCACATCTCTTTATAGGACTGAATTATATATTAGCAGTGATTCTTTGTTTAACAGTTTTATTGCTTTTTAAAGGATGTTTGTTATTGATTCAGTGCAGATACCACATTAAAAAAAAAAAAAGTGCATTTGGAACTGACTAAAGCCTGTAGAATGACTTTTAATACATTTCTGTTAACAGTTTGTCTGAAAAATCATTCTAAATTTGCTTTTCAGAATCTTGTAAATATTTAGGATGACAGAAAAAAAATGCCAAGCCCATTGAAAATACAAATACCAAACAAAAATATACATAGAATCACAGAATAGTTAGGGTTGGAAAGGACCTTAAGATCATCTAGTTCCAACCCCCCTGCCATGGGCAGGGAAACCTTATGCTAAATCATATCACCCAAGGCCTCGTCCAGCCTGGTCTTGAACACTGCCAGGGATGGAGCATTCACAACCTCCCTGGGCAACCCATTCCAGTGCCTCACCACCCTAACAGGAAAGAATTTCCTTCTTATATCCAATCTAAACTTCCCCCGTTTAAGTTTTAACCCGTTACCCCTTGTCCTATCACTACAGTCCCTAATGAAGAGTCCCTCTCCAGCATCCCTATAGGCCCCCTTCAGATACTGGAAGGCTGCTATGAGGTCTCCACGCAGCCTTCTCTTCTCCAGGCTGAACAGCCCCAACTTCCTGAGCCTGTCTTCATACGGGAGGTGCTCCAGTCCCCTGATCATCCTCGTGGCCCTTCTCTGGACTTGTTGCAACAGTTCCATGTCCTTTTTATGTTGAGGACACCAGAACTGCACACAGTACTCCAGGTGAGGTCTCATGAGAGCAGAGTAGAGGGGCAGGATCACCTCCTTTGACCTGCTGGTCACTCTCCTTTTGATGCAGCCCAGGATACAGTTGGCTTTCTGGGCTGCAAGCGCACACTGCCAGCCCATGTTCATTTTCTCATCAACCAACACCCCCAAGTCCTTCTCTGCAGGGCTGCTCTGAATCTCATCTAAGATTCTTAAAGAAAATACGGGTGTTATTCTGTAGAAATGACCAGAACTGATTTTTTGCTATTTATCTTACTCTGTTAATCCTGGGTTAGCAAACTATTAGGAATAATGTTTTATATATTTGTGGAAACATAAAATGGTAGATAAACACAAATAGAAATGCTATCATCTTAAAATTAATTTTTTAAATTAAATGTTTCAGCTTCATTAAACCATCTTTTCTCATTCATACTAAGAAGTGAGAGGTTTTGCTGTACCTTTTGCCATTAAAGGAGGAAGTTTCACAGCCTACTTTAAATTATGCAGCAGTTACTGTTCTCATTTTTGCATCTTATTAAAACAATTCTATATAACGTCCACAGTAAAGTTACAATTCTACCTCACAGCCAGCCCTCTTTTAATTTCAATACTTTTACAACGCTCCTTACTTCCATCTCCTGCACAGTTATATATTGTTCTGTGCTTGAAGTACTGCCTAGAGTTTAAATTGCCTAGTGTTTTCTGCTATGTGTTTGTGTCAAATGTCTGTAACTTTATCATATATTTACAGTTCATGCTGAAAATTGCTGTGCAAGTTTCTTCTACTTTTGCAGTAAATATCTGATAAAACCTGTAATTCTTATGAAGGAAGAGGTTAGGAGAAATCCTGGGAAGGAGCCTGAAATCTGACAAAAGGAATTGCACTGTAAATGAATTCTTGTTATTTCAGTTTTTGAGGTTTTTTTCCCTTTCCCAAGGGAAATAAACTATATGTTAACCCAACCTGTTAGCTTCTGGAAAGTCTCACCCTTAGCTAACCTGGTTATAATTTTTGACCTATGAATTCTGTAGGAATTCCAACAGATGGGTCAGACATGATGACATGATGACGGCTAAACAAGTTGGGAAAGGAAGATCCATTGTAGTCTCAGAAGAGCTGCTTTGGAAAACCCTGGGAGAAGAAAGCAGAAGTGGCACAAGCAGTAAAAGCCCAGTGGTAGATGCAGCACATGAGGGCAAGGCAAGTGTGGGAACATGGACCTGGGGAGGAGCAAGAGAGGGGGAGCGGAATGCCACCATGACAAACCTTGAATGGAGGCTGTATCTGAGCTTCCAGCTACAGCTGTATCACCGTGTGTTTAGTGAAGGGGATGCAGTTATAGTAAGCTGAGGTTTTAATTTCTGTAAATAATTTTATCAAGTATTTAAATTGAAGAACAAAGGAAAGTAATAAAAATAGATATGCTGAATTCTACACATTTTTACTTGGTTGGGTTTTTAGTAACAGCAGTTAGAAAGAGGGAAAAAAAGAAGGAAAGACTGCATCCCCAAATAGCTGTTTGGTTCTTTATAATATAAATCAAGCTTGTAAATTATCCAAATAATTTAAAGAATGCATGGCTTTCATGTGAATGTTGATATAAATCCTCCCTTCTCTCTCTCTTGGCCTCCAAGAATTATTCAATATGAATCTAAGTTTAAAAGCTATAAATACAATGAATCATAAACAGGAAAGCAACTAGGTTGTATGCGAAGGTGTGTAGAGAAAGAAAGAAATCTGTCTATCAGCTTGCTAACACACACTTGCACAATGTACGTCCACACTGCACTAGGATGTTTCTGGGAGCATTTAATTGCAGAACCAGTCTTTTCAGTTTTTACATTTGGACCATTACCTCCCAGTACTGGTCACTTCTATTTATGTGGTGAATATTTAGGTCATCTGATTTTCAGTCACAATTTATTTCTAAACTGGAACCTGGAAAGCTAATGGTGCATACAACTAAATGGCATGTTAATGAGGAAATGAATTTAACTGGTAATTAAGGCACTGGCATTTGTGAGTAACAACTCTTTTTCTAGAAGTACTCTGAAACCATTTCTGGAAGGGCGGAAAACTCAACAGTATTATCTCTCTAGCTTGCTTACCAGAACAGATAAAAGTTTTACAGTTCTTAAGTGGAATCAGTTTATGGCATCACTGAGTCTTCCTCCATAAGTTAGGTGTCAAATCTAAAAGCATATATCCTTTGGACAGAAAGGCTATTGATTATTAATTCTAGTTTGAGAAATAGCTGGCTAATTTCTTTTATAACTTTATTTTTCGTTGGTTTATCTTACCTGTTCTATTCAATGTTGAATAGATGTTCCTCAAGATCTATTGTTGGATTTGTGTTCTTCTGTTATAATTTACAAGAAGATACATACATTCCAAAGAGACTTCCAGTGGAGTTTTCCCCTAGCAATTTTTTATAAATATCATTCTCAAAGTATTTTCATGCAGCTGTCAAGGGAGGAAGACATTCCAAGTAAGATATTTTGATAAGTTTTTAAGTTGAACTGTCTCTTACAACACCTTAATATACTCCTCATGTTGCTAAGCATGTAAAAGTACAGAAAATCTTGTATTTCTCTGCTGCTACTTCCTATTGATAGTATCAAAAGTTTAGTCCATTTGTAAGTCACTTTCCCACTTTACTGAGCACAAATACTGGTTCTACGAATCTATTTATCAGTTTCTTGTTAGCTCAGCTCCCTTTTATAAAGCAACTGTCAGTTCTATCAGAAGAACTGCTTCTTCAAATCAGCTTTATTTTTCAATCTGCTAGTGGTGTAGAATGCCAAGTGAGAACCTTTCAGTTTTTGTCTTTTCCTCCTTCTCTTGACAAAACTTAAAATGTTTTGCCTGTCATATATTTTATTTATCTAGGTGGCTGTATAGTACGCATCCTGTGACAAATGCGCCTGTCATCTATTCAAATGATAGCAGCCCTGAGGCTAGTGGTACTTTGCAGTTTGACAAGGAGGTGCATAAAAGTGTCTTTTCTGTCACAACGAAGTCCATGAATACTCTTCTTTTTCAGCACAGAATATTTACTTGAATGCTCTTTCCAAAAACCTACTGAAATACAGCGGTATTTTTGGAATTTGACAACAGAGAATTTGCTTTTTACTGTCGGTAAAAATAATATTTTTTCTTCATCCATAAAACATGGGAAACTGAGGAACAGAGATGTTAAGTTACCTGTCTTCGAAGTCAGGTTCTGTCAGTTTGGAATGCTGTTCTGCTCTTGGTTTTCACCCTCTACTGACCTAACCAGACTAGCTTCAGAAGAATTATATCCTTGAGATCAAAGGTTAGCAATTTTAGTTCTGAAAGTGAAAGTCTATTGGATGTATTTTGCTTTTGGCTTTTACCTTGCAGAAAAATCTTGACTTCCTTTAAATTATAATGTGATACTAATTCTTTTTTATTTACAATACTTGGTGTTTTATTTTTATAAGCACATTTAAGAATACATACGTATCTAAGCAGGAGTAGGATATTTTAAAGTTAGAAAAGGGAATTACAAGGAATAGAAATGCGTTGACTCTTTTATCTTTGATAATATTGCCTTTTATACTTCATGCATTTAGCTTTTATTCTCTGGTTCAATATGATGGGTAATGATGCAATTACCTAGCAGTGCAGGATGTAGTACTTGAAAGTACAGGGTTACAAAAATGGGTCCATTCAGTGATAAGATTAAAACTGATTAAAAAAAATATTAAAAAATCTGTGTTTTAATATCCTGTAAGAGCAATTAAAATCTGTATTAACATTAGCCCTAGCAGAAAGTTTCAGAATTATTTCTCGTCCACATTGATGAGCCTTTATTATAGAAACCCTGAGGTATTTTATATCTCACATGGAAGAATATAATTAGACACAAATTGATAGGTCTTGCCTAGTACAAAATTAGAATTTATAACAGATGATTCTGAACCTGTTGTCTGCCCGGTTTTACCCCTAGCAAATGCATCTGCAAACACTGTAACTAATCCCCTAAAATAATCTGTAGCCAATGTGCACGACATTCCCATTTCCTGATACACAAACCATTACGGAGTCATCCAGGTGCAATTCTTTTACAGCTTTACTAAACACTATTGAACACCTAATGACCTTGACAAAACGCCGTGCATTAGGGTTGTGAGTGCTAACCTGCTTCATCTTAGTGATGATGCTGTGTAGCAAAGCAAGATTTTCAGTAATGAAGAACCATAAACTTTATTTGGTTTAGTATGTTTTCCTACCTCCCCTCTTTGCTCAGTTCCTATTACCCTACATATTCTTTTTTAATTGTGTAGAATTTGTCATACATCAGTTAAATCATTTTGTGCTTATTATGGTGCAATATTCAAGTCAGTTTCCTTCCTGCAAATAAAAATAGTAAAAGACAATAATGCATTGTCTTACATATATCTGAGTTATAGGTAGAAGTAGAATCATGAATCTGCTAAAATAAAGTTCTTGAAGTGCCTGGAAAATACAGGTTGCTATTAGCTAAAAGGACTAATAGTATTCACAAGTGTTTATTTTGGGAGCTATATGGTCTAACTAACAGGAAACACTCAATGCTGGTAGATAAAAACTCAACCAGGAAACACTCAATGATGGTAGATAAAAACTCCCCCTGAAACAGTAGTTCGTGGGGAAAATTATTCATGCCTGTCTTGAAAACATAGCCCAAAACTGATAATGTTTTGTACCTCATTAGCTTCTGGGATAGTCTGAGAACAGAAGAATGAGTATGAATATAATCATATATACAAAAATATGGCATTCAGTTATTTAATTCTCTCTAAACTGTCACAATCATGATCCAGATGTGCAGATTATGTTAAATAGTTGAATGCTTACCCTGCTCTAGAAAGTAATATGAGTATTTGGATCAAATTCTTAGGCTTATAAGGTATAGGATCAGTAGTTCAACAGAAATCACCTTAAAGCTGTGCCTCCAGAAAGAGTTTTCTTTTAAAATTCCATTCAGTTGAAATCTCTCTAATGTATTTTTGTGGTCTCATACTTGTTTATTGTCTCCTTGACAGCACTGTTAGCAAAAAATGCTGTTGTGAACTTCCTATAATGAATTTGAAATCGTAGCAAAGGCTCCAAAAGGAGAAACAGATGTAACTGTAGGCAGCATGCACTTTGGAGTACATTTCTCTGCAGGCTTTGAGAAGGGCGAGAGAGAAGTAATGCTGTCTGTCTGCTACAAATGTTAGTTCTAGACTGAAGTATATAAAAAATCATTTGATAAGCTACCTTTTTTCCAGTCATGCACTGTATATAGGTAGGCAGTTAGAAAAAGACAGGGAGAGGATAGCACATCTGTTGGACAGATGAGCAAATTAACAATGATATTTCTGTGTATGCTACAGTACTACTACATGCTGAATGAACAGATAGTGCAGTAATTTCTGCTGACTTTTTAAATGTGCTTTTCATTGAAAATAGCTCTGCATAATGTTCATGTGGTTTGTCTAAATACAAAAGCTTTTCCTCATCTTACAGAGTCATAAACTTCTCATTTTACAAATACGTAAAAATTGCTGAAAATAATTCATTGTGATATCAGGGGGTGACAGTGTTGGTGGGTAAGGGAAGGGCAACTGATGTGTCATCTGCCTGGCCTTGTGCAAAGCATTTGACACTGTCCTGCATGCAATCCTTGTTTCCAAACTGGAGAGACAGGGGTCTGCTGGAATGGATCACTTTGTGGATAAGGAATTGGCAGGATGGTCATGCTCAAAGAGTTGCAGTCAGGGGCTTAATTTCCAAGTGGACAACACTGGCAAGTGGCATTGCTTAGGGGGTTGGTGTTGGAACAGGCACTGTTATCCATAAACGTTTTTTCAGACTTCTTTCTGTTTGATCTGGATAAAGCAGATCATACTCGACAATAATTGCTGAAGCTAAGGTTTCCAAACAGCTAGAATGACAGTTCACATTTAGATGATGAAATACTTATTTTTCTGTTTCTTTTTACCATAATTTATTTTTATCTTAATAGTATGGAAAATTCTAGGTGAGACTGCAAGTCTTGAAACTTAAGTTTATAGTTTTTAGAGCATATACATGTAAAATTAGATTAATTTACTTGTTTTTAAATTTATAATGTAGGGGAGCAGCAGGATAAAATTGGTCATTTGTCATTTAGCCTTCAATCTCAAACATAAAACCTCTTTTTTTCTGTTACCCCAAAAAGGAGGGGAATTTAGCATCCTGATACACGTTCTGGGATCTAATTCCAAGTATAGTCTCTAGAATATGTCAGATGAAGAATTATACTTTAACCACACGTTCAGCAATCGCTTGCTTTTGATCCTATTCACTTTAAAAGACAGAAAATTGACAGTTTAATGCCAAGGTACCTTGCACCAAGACTTTCATTGATTAGTTTTCTTATTACTAACGCACTGATATTTTGGTGAGAAAAAAAATACACAATTGTCTTTATAAAGTTTTCCATCCTGATTAAAGTTCTGTAAACAGTTATGAAGTTAGATGGAACATTCCAGTATAAACTGATTTTGGCTGGCCATTAATAATTACAGTATAATACCTACACTGTAAGAAGCATATTAGAAGAATTAATAGTTCTAACAATGAATCTCTGTAGCACAGCTGATGAAATGCAAAAGTAGATTTCCTGCTTCAGTGTTTACATTCATGTTTGCTGAAATAAACTCCTGTTCCCTTAAGACATAGTGACATTTCTGCCTGAATTGAAGCTACTGATCTTTGACGTTTATATAATATCCAAATATTTTAAGATAGACTGGCAAGTCAGTATTAAGAACAGTTTCAATCCAATATGTATTTTACAAATACGCTAGTTTGTAACAAAGCTTAAAATGTCAACAGCTAGCTTTAGCTTTTTTTAATCTATCTGAAGATCTCTCTTGATTAGCTTCTTTAATGACTATTAATGACGCCTGTATAAACAAACAGGGATAGAAAATCAGAAATCATGGAAATAGGACTGTTTTCTACTTGCAAGACTAGATAGATCATGACCATATCTGGCATGAGACCATACCATGAAAGAAGAAAAATACTGTGAGAAAATTAAAAGTTCTGTTGTATTTATTCATACAGTGCAGTGTATTTCCTTCTCCTTGTTTGGATTCTACATAATATACTTTGAATTCCTGTTCAAGGAATACAACAGACACAAGGCACAAAAAAAATCATATAAATACATTCTGTAATAGCAAGAACTGAAAGTTCACTGGAGGGGCAAAATCTTTATAGGCACTCATTAAGACTAAGAGCCTCGTTCTTCAATACCAGCTTTGTTACAAAAGAAATCTTAATGTCCTTTCCAACCCTAACTATTCTATGATTGTAAATACCTATGAAGATGAGAATAAATAATCTGAGGATAAAGGACTCTAGGAATATTTTGGGACTGAGCTACAGTCATATGTGGAATGTGAGATAGCATTCCTTTTCTCTTCATTGCAGAGAGCTGGCAACAATTGAGGGAAACTTGATTTGTGCAGAATTAGGATGCTTTTTTACAGTTTTAGAAAGCTCAGGAATCTTTTCCATGTTTGGTTGTGAATGATTCTGATTTTGATGAAGCAGTTCTAGAGGACAGGGTTGTTTTGAGGTAGGGAAGGCAGGCAAATTTGGTGAACATAGGCCTTTCAGAGTTTTACTTGGTAAGTCTTATCCAGTAGCAGGTTTTTTTCTTCATGTTATTTTCTTTCTTGGTGCTTCTGAATGATTGTATTATATTTAATACTTGAATATTTACAAATTCTAAGTCATGAGTCTTAAACTCCATGGCCAATGGCTTTTTAACTTTTAGGAAGTTCTTTGAGAAAGTTTGCACTGATAATGACTACAGCACATACCCTGTAAAGTATGCACTGGCTTGTTACCATATGAAATTTCAAGACACTGAAATGATACAAAATTAACATGACACATATTGAATGGATTGGAAGGAAGACAACTGACAAGTCTGAACATGAAAAGAAATCACTGAGCAGGTGTGCTTCATAGGTCTCGAGGGGCCTGTCTCTTCTGTAACATGTTTATGTTACACAGAACTGAAAATGCCAATACTGAAATTTCTTGGTACACAGCTTGGGATATGGTAAATAATAAAAAGCTTGATCATTAATCCGTGTGATCCCAGTAAGGTGGATTAAAGTAGGCTGTAAATGGTTTATATCCTAGATACACTTAACAAAGCAACTCTGCGAGGCCCGTATTTCAGTGTGTCTTGTACGCATCAAATTTCGTGTTCCTTCCTTAAAGCTTTTTTATATGTTCCTCGGTTAACTTTCAGTCTTCCAGTATCTCTTTCAGACCAGGTCTTTCCATACAACTCTCTAACAGTGAGGTATGACCTTTTGTTATATCCTTTCAGCAAGAATCTCCATTTGTTCTCAGCTGGCACAAGCAAAATGTCAGCTTTCAGGAAAAACATTTTAACTATGCAGTATCACCAAGTTGCATAGCTGGATTAGAACAAAGATCCCACAAGATTGGCGATTTCTTTTCCTTCCAGCTGTTCTGTGTTCCAGAGTAGGCTGATCCAGCTGCCTATGCATGTTATATGGAAAAGTATCTTTGTAACAACATTAATGTATTTCTCAATCCTGACATTCAGGACTACGGTACCTAGCACTACATAAATCTAAATATTTTCAGGTAATGTATAGATGTCAGAGATGATTATCAGTTGCTGAAGGTAGTTGAATAGTTGTCAAAATCAGCTGAGTGAGGGAACGTTTTGGTGGAAATTTTAGAGGAGAAAAGATACTCAAGAGCAGGTTATTTGGGTATGAAACAGTTCTGGACACAACAGGAGCGTGGCCTTCCATAGTTTTTCACAAGGTACATTGTTGCCACTAGACAAAATACAGAATTGTTGCAAGTAGAGTGACTTGGCAATTTCTTCTGTTATGTTACCCTTCATGCTGTGCTGCTACACTTCTCATCTTTTCATAAGAAAGAAAATTTAAAGGTAGACTTCTGAAAGGGGTTTGAACTCGCACTGTATAAGTCTGTGACTCTTAGTGGATAGAGAGTAGCCAAAGCTTTTCCTGGCTCCATTTTGATTTTTGGAATGGAGCTTCTGAGGCAAAAGCAAATGTCTTGATCCTCTCCAATCCTTAATAATTCCAAGTAGGCAGTGATAATACAGTTTCAGTGTTTACTTGTAGGCTATTTGTCAAAATAGGACACACATCCCCCAGAGAGAAGCATCTTTGTATGTTTAGATGATATTTTACAAAGGAGTTCCGTATACAAATCCATCCAAGAAGTTTAACCTAAAGTAGGAGGAGCATTAGTACTATAATTACTGCAGTCAGTTAAAAATTACCCAATTTCACAATAGTTGCAAAACAGCAAAAACAAACATTGCCCCTAAAACCAGGCAATTAAGTGGAGAAGGAGTTCTCACTAATTTGTTTATCACTGTACGAGTTCAGGTTTCTGGACTCAGTTCAAGTTAATTCAGTCATGGTTGTGGGAAAAAAAGCTTATTTATTACTCCCTCCCTATGCTTTTGTGTGAAATGTTTTTTTTTTCTCTCTTTCCACCTTATTAAAAAGTCTTTCATCTCCTAAAATCAATGAAGTTATCAACTGGGAATTATTTGGCTTAACTCAGGGATTCTTTGTAAGTTTTGCACGCAGTCTTTTGTATGTTACCTTTTTAAAATTTATTTCATTTGTTTTGATCAGGTATTTTTCTTGCCTGGAACACTTTTTTAACTCTTAGATGGATAGACAGATGCACATGTACACACGAATAAAAAGCCCTGAAAACGAAACACTAGACAATAAATGACCTGTGCTAAAAAAGTCTTATCTTTCCCTTCCTACCCACTGAAATAGCCTCAGTTTTTCCATTTCCCAGCATACTCAGTGGCAAAATGAGAGTATGTACTGTGACCAGGATGGAGGCCTGTTGGCTGGCCAATATATTTAGATGGACTTGCAAGCTGATGAAGATCCACTTGTCCACCTTCACTGCAAAGATTAATTTGTAGCTCCTACCACCTGTAGCCACTGCTTTATATAAAACTCATAGGACCTTTTTGTCTTTGAGGTATTTTTTTCCAGTTTCAAATTTGTTTGATATCAGTGAATAATTCCACAGTTATTCAGAGGTTGGACCTGTTAAGTGTACTTATCTTGTTCTCTTAGGAAGATAGACAACAATAATCCAACAGGTACACCAAGAATCACTCATTTTTTCCCTAAAGATACTGCATTGAGATATTTGCAATCTGAAGAACAATTGAATTAAAATATTGAGTGTACAGTATAAGATAAATGGAAGGAATAGAAAAAGCAGAGGCAAGAGGTTTTGTTCAGGAAAGAACAGAAAAAATCCATTGATAACATTTTGGCAAAACTTACAGGCACAAAAGCAGTTCATGCTGAAGGTAGTAATTAAAACAGTTACCAATGAAAGTCTAATTAAATATTTAGAGAAAGGTGGAGAAGATAGTGTGTTTTGATTAACTTAAAGTGAAAAAACACCAAGGGATGGTGGTTGAATAAAAAAGGAGTTAGGCCGCCAAATCACTTGGGAAAGAGGAAGAAAGGTCATGAAGGAAAGATAGGTAATGGTTTAGAAAGAGGAAAAATAAAAATGAATGATCACTATAAAAGACTAAAGTGTGTGGAAACACCTGTATATTTCAAGGGTTTTTTTTTGTCTTTATTTCTTTATACTTTTAGATGTGTATGTGCTATGCTTGAAACTCTTATGCATCAAGACATTTTGTTTTCCCAGATCCTCAAGATGTCCTCTTTAATTCCGGTTAGTGATTATTAACACTGACGCTATTGTCATGCTAATTGAAAAATCACATTTTAAGCCTGAGTACTTAAAGAACCTTTGGCATTTTTTTATGTAATTCTTCTGGAGCAATTTACTGGAGAAAACCAACAGTGTTGAAATAGTTTCTATTAAAGATGATTTCAGTAAAGTAAGTTTATATCTTCTGGGTTTAGATAGGTGATCTTTGTTGTGACTGTTTACAGAAAGCTCTTATATAAATGACACAAGTAAATATTAAGGAGAAACAATAGCTTAAGTATGAGGTAACTTAAGCAAAGGCAATGCTGAGTTTGTCTCTATACAGAGGCAAAAATACTCATGTCTTCACTAGAATTTGACAGTGACATGCTGTTAGGTATTAGTTAAATCAGTGGGGAGGGAAACGTGGATCTCAGTGGCAGCAAAGACAAATTCATAGTGTCTTTAACTTACTCTCTTCTGGACCCTACCTAGATTTGTTCTATAGAACTCTGAATTATTGAAGGTTCCAGATCTGCATAGGGAGTTGCTGATGGAGTCGCTATTTGAGTATTTTTCTTTATACCATTTCTGTATTGAAATATGGCAAAATCCTGAAAGAAGAAATCATGTTTGAAGCAGAGAAGGGAGTATGGTTAATGAAAGGAGAAAGCACAAGGTAGTTGTGAGCACAAAAAGTGGATTTCTGTCAGAGGTTTTATAAGCACTGAGTTTCTGTGAGCAACCAGTGATTCTTACTGCAGTGAAGATGATGTACTGTCAGTTGTCATTATTAATAAAAAGAGTTATAAATTATATGGCTGAAGCACAGATTCTGCATTACTTAAGTCAGTGGAAGACATATAAATTCCTTAACATAAGATATAATTGTGGATTCACAAGGCAAAAAAGTTAATTTTTCTACTTAATAAAAAAGTTATTTTTGGAGAAGGACCGTGTGTACCATATATGTTATTTAAATATTTTGCATCTTTAATTTGTAATAGGCTGGTGTAAAGGTAGGGTCAAAGAGGACACTTTCCTTAGTCTTTCTGCTATTGTTCTTCCAGGCACTGTGTAAAAGAGCATAATTTCATAGTTTGTATTAATTATGACTCCTGTTAGGCTGCTATTACCACTATGACATTCAAATAAGATTTAAAATTATTACATCAATATTATTTATAAGGTCAGGCATGTCACAGTTATATTTTTATTAAAATTAAAGACATCACTGCTGTAGGGTAATGAGCTTTTAGATTGCTTATTGTCATTTAAGGGCATATATGAATGTGGTCTATGGTACTTGAACTGGCAATTCTATCTTCACATTAGGATTAGAAGAATTCTTTTTCTGATTACCATAAATATTTTCAAATCTATCAATACGTTATCATTAGGTGGAGATATCTGCTTATGTCTTGTAAGATATTTCTTGCAACAGCTCTTGTGTATATTGCTTTCAAGAGCTGCACTTTTAAAGCATCTTTTACAAAAAGTTCTCAAAGTTCTTCTGACGTACAATTATGGCAAATAATTTTTTAGAAGCTTACACACTGTGTTTGTGACAAAGGTGGGAATCTTAGTTCCCGTTCTTGGCTTTCAAGAGCTGCTCATTCTTGCTACAGTCTTGTCTGCCCAAATTAACACGCTAACCAAGTAGGCTTATACTAATGAGTTGACATAATAAGGCATGATGTGTACATGCTTTTACTAGCAGAAGACATAGATACAGACCAGCATCTAACTTAACTTGAGAGTTTAACTGTATTTTTAAATCTATTGCGATTGGGAAAACACGTTTGCATAGATAATTAAAATACAGGGAACAGCAATTTTTAGGTGAGGGCTGTGAGGGCCTTATTCTTTATTTGTCATGGGTAAAGCTGTAAGCACTTCTTTCATGAGGAGCAGAGAGTCAGCCCTTTTTCACCTTTTTCTCAGCAAATCTATAACTCTTATGGTTCCTGATCTCTATCTAATGACATAGATACAAAGAATATTAAAATTCTTACTAATCCCAGTGTTCTAAAATAGATGTATAATACGTTGCTTTATTGTTATTAACGTAATTGACCCAAAGTGTATTTGTACCAACATTTAAACCAAGAAGATTGCATGGCTGTAAATACACAAATTTAACACTTTTTACTAGAAAGCAATCCAGCTCAATTCTGTGGTATCAATTGAGGATTTCAAGGCTAATAGTAAGAAATGCTCTTGTAAGTTAATTACAAAGGGTTTAAAAGCAACTGAAAGCAAAATTCCATGTATTCTCAGAGTAGAGCTGGGTTTTAAAGGCTCCTGCTTTGTCCTAGAAGAGGATCATTGATAAATGTACAGTTGGCTGTCTTTATTGCACCTCAAGTATGAGGTCTTGATGACACTTTGGTCACCCCAGAAGTGTGAGAAGCACAGAGAAATTTTCTGTTATCTTTAATATCCAACTGTGAAGCAGTGTCTGGTTTTGAGGTTAAGGCAGAGAGGTCACTAAGGAAACAGGATCTGCAAACAGAAATACTACGGAAAATTGCAGACTACATTTGATCTTTTGAGGTCCCTTCCAATCTCTAGCATACTGTGATACTGTGATTTCACTAATGCTGTCACACAGGCTGTGCAATAAATTTGAACCTGTATTTGCTTGTTTCCTTGCTTTTCTTTTTAACTTTGGCTACATATTTTCCAATTGCAATTCAGTTAGCAATCTGACATGGAAGTAGTTTAATCTTAATTGCTTGGTTTTGTTTCCATCAGGAGATGTATGTTGATTTTCAGTGTTGTTACTGATTTACAAGCACTAAGCAAGAAGTTGTTATGCTACTAGTAGTTCTTAAACAAAAAAAAAGAAAAGAAAAAAGCGTAAAACCATACTAAATTACTTTTCAACAATGGGCTGCTTTTCTACATCTTCTAATCTCATGTTTGAGCAAAGTTGCAATCAGAAAATGGAATTACTATCCTGAAAAGAGAAAGATGAAATCAATACTTGCAACAGTTATTGCTAACCATGTAGTGCTTATAGATTTAAATATAGAAATGGTTTATTCTGTGGTATTTATCAGTGTCAGAGGCAAGAGACTTCCACAAGCAGGAAAACAGTGACTGACAATAAAACCACAGATACCTGATGTTTTGTAATTCTTAATGTGGTTGAACAAGTAATGTAATTGTAAAATACAGACATAAAAATTAAGTTACAATAAAAATAAAAAGCTCCATCTAATGTTTCTGTGCTTAGTTCCCTAATGGAGCTTTAGCCTATAAATAGTTTGAATCCATAAACTATAGTTCGAGGTATACAACTGTTGTTCACACACTTTATGTAGCTTTATGAAATAGCAACAGGAAGCATATTTCCCAAGTAGAGAAAACAGTCTCAAAATTCTGTAAATCCAAAGACATTTTACTGAAGAGAAGCTTGCTTGAATTTTAAAAGCATACTGTTAAAAAACAGCCATTACACCCTGCATTGTGTAAAAATGCAAATACAATATGCTGAATACAGTAGGTAAAATCCTGGCACAGCTTTCACTGACTTCATCAGTTTTGATGTTGAGAATTCTGTTAGTGGCTCTAATCAGATGATTCACATTATTGTTCTTGCAGCAGTAACACAGAGTGCAGGAGATAACCAAATCTGGCATAGATGCAAGCTATATTTACTGTTGGTATCTCTGCTTTTAGCACTTTGCTGTAACGGCTTGATCATTAGGTCATAATGATTTGAATTTAAAAAAATCCCTGTAAAGAGCCTTGTGCACAGCTTTCAATACAATTTAAGTGACGGTGCCGTACTCCTGGAGCTTGTCACGGACAGAAGAAAGCTCACTGTAAACAATAATGAGATTCACAGATTAAAGGACAATTAAACTCTGCTTCTCTCTTCAGAACTATTTTCCTGCAAATAAAACTATCTCCCCTCAGCATTAGCAATTCTAGGAAAGGTGTCTACAGAGATGCAGGCTCTCTGTTAGCCTCCATCAGCAGCCAGACAGCACTGCCCACCTTAGCTCCCTTTGGGAGCTCCCTGCTGCTCCTGTTCATTGTGAGGCAGTCAATTAGAAGCAGGTGAAAAGGTACATTTTCTAGCTGACAGGTATCACAAGAGTGCCTAACTAGGAGGTAGGTCTTCAGAGAAGAAAATTCCTCTCAAATCTTAGAACGTTGTCCTTTTATCATGGTCAAGCTTATAACCCAGAAAGCTCTCTTAGGACTGAACATGTGGCACCACAGAATTTTGTACCACTATGTATTGTTCTTACCAAAGATTCAGGTTTTCAATTATTATGCAGTCTATTATTAAGTGAAATATCTGCCCCTAGACTCCCTGGTTTGTATTTTGGAGAAGTTATCTAGGAATGAAAAAAAGCAACATAGAGAAAATAATATTTAGAAAATGAGTGGTTTTGGTTAAGAAGTAAATAAATGATTACTTAGTGCAGTTTTTCAGGAAAACAAATTAACGACTACTGAATCCCAATATGTTACAAACTGTATCAATGATGTAAGTACCAATAGAGTTAAAAAGCCACAAGATAAAAGAACAAAGGTTCATTTAAAACAAAAATGCCTTATCTACCATTGATAGACATCTAAGCTGCAAAATACTGATCATGGTCCACAACCTGACATCATACAGGTAGAGTGTTCTTTTGGAAGAATAGTCATTTCTGTTCTCTTATCTTAGTTCTGCAGTGGTGCCCCAAAGCCATCTTAAAAGTTTAAAGGATACTACTGAACTTTCCGATAGCATGATCAGTTTGAAATCCATCTTACATTACCTTTGATATTTCTTCCTGCAGTGTTTGTACAAAGCAATGAAGCAAGAGATGCATGCTTTTTTTTCCAGTATTCCTTTCGGTATTATTCAGCGAAGCAGTGCACAGTGCAGTTAGCTTGAGATTATACCCTTAATACTAATAAAAGCACTAAAACCTATCTCAGGCAGAAAAGATTCTTTACATTATTTAAATAAATAGATATGAGCCATTTTTAAGCAAATCCACTGAAATACATAGACAAATTCAAATTGAAATAAAAAAAAAATTCTTTGTATTTCTGTTAATTATAGTGTATGGATTTACTTTAAAATAGGATATTTACATTAAATAAACTGATTTTATTATTGATTTAAAAAAAGGGAAGAAACTTTCATTGATGCTGGATAGAACTCTGTCTACAAGACAGTAAAGGACAACATAAATACAATATGGGGACTGACCAATGCATAAATATATATGTATTCTGTCTACTTTGGGAATCAGTAAAGTGAACTCTATTATTTGACATTTCTTAGAGTTAACACTTTAGCCATATGAAAAGAAATAGTCCTAAGAATACCAAGAAATAATAAAACAGTAAAATACACAGGTTAAATGAGAAAATTAATATGTTTCTGGATGAGTCTTTGAAATGAGAGTTAAGAATAGTGTAACATTTGACATTAAAATTGCATGATGAATTAGGTTAATTAACTGGAAAAGTTAGTACTCTCCAGAGCCCTATAGCTTTGGGAAAGGGAGATGACAAAGAATATCTGAAAAAAACTACAGTTCTTTACTCATGTAGGTGTCTCAGTGGGGAGAATTCCATGCTTGAGTTGGTTTTCCAGTGCTAGGCATTAATACTGTTGTTGTTTCTGTTGTTGCTGCTGCTGTTAGTATTATATAATTAATGATCATGATGTAGGAAAAACTTCTCAACTGCTTTTTAATTCAGGCTTTAATTCACAGCAGCTTTAACCTGCAGTTAGGTTATGCATAGGAACAGTTTTGTAGTCTGTTCTCCCCAGGAATATGTAGACAATTTTGTGTTGAATCCTACCAATATCTTTGAGTGTTGCTGTTTCACAGATGCTGAAACTTTAGCAGGTTTTTCTCATAAGAAAGAAAATGTGTTGTACATATATTTTGATGATCTCTTTTTTCCTACAAATGACATAGGAATCTAAAAAATCCCACAGAATTTTGCAAAACATGTAACCTATTTTAAGTTCAGTAGTAGAATGGAGAATTGGAATCATACATTTCTCCAACCTGGAAGAGTCCTAACAGAAAGTTATTGTTGAGCCCTCAGAATGTGTTTATTTGACGTGGAAACATTAATTATATTAAAAAAAAAATAACAATAACTATCCACATTCACTTTAGTTTTCAGTGCAGCCTTAGTAAGGATCATAAGAAAGCCATTTACCTTCAAATGAAGAAAGAATTTAGGCAGTGATGATGATACAGAGTAATGTATATGAACATTGGCAAAATGATCTTAGCAATATTTGAAGGGAGCAGTTTTTCTGTTTCATACTGCACTGGATCTGCCTTATTTTTCTAGCCTTTTACCTGTGGCAGCTGACAAGCCAAGCCACATTTGCACGGCATTTTGGGAGGAATGAAATAAATTGGGCTTGCTAGCTGTCATATTGTCTACCCTAGTCATCCCAGCCCTCTACAATGAGATTTATAGCACAAATTCAAATACATCAGCTCTTTTTGATCCACAGAGTATACTACACAAGTGTGCCACCTCTTGTTGACAAGATGAGGGAAGGGAGATACCTGCACTGGAGACAATAGCAGGAAAAGTTGCTCCACCATTGCTGTTTGGTACCTGCAACACCATCACCACTGCCACACCAGCCAGCAGGCACTGGATACATCAAAGCAGAGAGGCTTTTATGCCACAGAGTCACTGCACTCTCTGCGGCTCCTGATCATCCTCCACGATAGAAAATGTGTACTGTGAATGTTTAGATTCTCCTTTGTGGAGGGTTGTCTTTGGCTGGAGGCCAGATACCCACCCCCTGCTCTCACACTCCTCCTCTGCAGCACAGAGGGAGACAGTGCCATGAAAAACCTCCTGGGTCAAGATAAGACAAGGAGATCTTACCAACAACTGTCACAGGCAGAAGTCCTCTCCGTGTGTGCAGGGAAAACCTGCTCCTCCACGGTGTCTGCACGGACTGCAGGGGAATGAACTCTGTTCCGGGTGTGCAGCACCTCCTCCTCCACTGGCTGTGCTTCCCTAGGGTCACTTTTTTCCCTCGCACTTCGCAGCCAGGCAACATTTCATCGTTCCTCTAACACATCTTCCCAGAGGTGCCGCTCCCTTCACTGACGAGGCAGCGCCTGTTTGTGGAGGGGCCCGGCAGGAACCAGCTGGAGCCGGCTGTGTCCGGCAGGGGGCAGCCCCAGCCTTTCCTCGCAGAAGCCAGGCCGGGCAGCCTGCCTCACCTCCCCGGCCAGAACGGAGTCCTTGGATCCAGTACAGCCCCAAAATGCCTGCCACCTCGGCGTCAGGCCTCTCACACGTCCCACGCAGCATCAACACCCGCTGCCTGCGGGGCTTTCTGGAGCGCCTATTGCTGAGAAACATGGCTGTAACTTAGATGGTGAGCAGGGCTTTCTGGAGTGGCTCTCCCTGAGAAACATGGCCGTACCTTAGAGGGTGAGCAGGGCTTTCTGGAGTGCCTGTCACTGAGAAACGTGGCTGTACCTTCAGCCATCTGCAGTTTCACAGCTGACATGCTGCAAAACAGGCCTCCAAAAAGGCCAAGAGTCATGACAAAGTAAGAGACTTAGCCCTCGGCTCCTGGCCTGCCCGTGCACACAGTGGACATAAGTCCTGACAAGAGTTGCAGGACCAGTCGTTGTGTGACACTGCCGAGGCACAGTGCCCTGTCCAGGCAGCTCCCACAGTGGCTGGGGCCGCCCAGGCTCCCACAGCAGGACGGGAGCTCCGCTGTGCCTGACATTGTACAGAAGAGCTGCGGATGCTGAGGGAGAGGTTCACTCTGGGCCTGGGGAACTGTCCGAAGCGACAGCTTTGGGAGCACGGCTCTCAGTCAAGGTGAGCTCACAGGGCAGGTTGGTGAGCTGCTCGCAGTAACAGCACAGCTTAGCTGCCAGGGCATGGCCGGCTCTCCCAGAACCAAGCTCAAGTACAAATTAACACAGTATGTGCAGTGAGGGATTTGGGCTCACATACAAGTTCAAAACTGAGCTAACAAGACAGCGCGGATTGTGAGGCTGCTGGACCGCATTTTGAGATGGCCAGAGAGCCTTTGGCCTGTTTCATTAAATGTAAATTGACTCAAATGCTCTCTGAGCAAAGCAGTCCAATTCTTGGCAGGCCATGGTTTTTCTCAGCTGTTATTGAATCCCTGGCCCTCACGTAGAATAATTACCATCTCAGGATGATTTTTAACAAAAGGAAGGATATAGGTACAATTACAGGAAATATATCAAGTGCCCTGTCCTGCTGAAACTGCAGAAGAAGTTAGGACCAGATTCTTTACTGTACTAATGAATGCTGTAATGGAATAGGTTTTGTAGAGGAATTTCAGAGTGGAAACTTTAAATTTGTCATGGTATTATGTGTACTACATGAAAAAAGAACCACTAGTATGCATTGCAGTGGTAACATATTTATACTTGTAAAGAGTTTTGTAAAAAAATCATTGAGGTTTTATAGTGACGTGAGTAATACTGTTATAAAGTTCTTTCTGAAAACTAAGTACTTTTGAAAGAACAGAAGGGAGAATGTAAGCACATATTAATATTGATGTTTTACTCCGATCTATTTTTGTTAGCAAGTCATAAGAAATGAATTGCTGTGAAACATTGGAAGTTACAAACACTAGTGAGCAAGTAGGTTATTAATTGTATCTATTGGGGTGGAGAGATATTATGGGCAATAAAGAACAAAGATTTTCATCCATAAAGAATGCACTGAGCTGCCTCCAAAGTGATTTAGTTAATTGATCTAAAAGAAGGTTGATTCGTGATTAGCAAAAGGACAAATAAATCTCAATTTAAAGCTCTCAGAATGCATTCATTCAATAAACTGCATCAAGAAACACATCTAAAACAGCTGTTAAAAGTTGGGACCTTTCCTTCTTGATGAAGGCACAGTAATATTAAAATGCTTTTAGTTTGCTTATTTTTAATTTGAAACTGAATTTTTTTTTTAAATGAGCCATTGATTCAGTCTGCACAGAATATTTACCTGTTGTGTTTGTGTATTGAAAATAATCTTTATTTTTACTTTACCTTACAGGTGTGGGGTTAGCAGATTGCCCAGTAAGTACAGAGGAGCAGATTTGCCACTGTCTAAGCCTACAAAGGCTGCGCAAGAGGGAGTCTGGCTGTGAAATGGCAGGTAAACCACTATCAGCTGTGCAATCAGCTCCTTCAGGCCTAGGTCAGACCAAGTTGTTTACATAATGGACCAAAGTGTCTCAGTATGGCATGCCAGCTTTGGGGAAAGATCCTATGCAGATTTTGTAATTGCAAAAAAAAACATACCATGAAACTGGAACAAGATGTAAATGATCTCACAGTAGGTTCTTGCTGGAGTGGCTGGAACTTGCTTCTGTCTCCTTCCCTTTCCCTTCTGCCACTCTCTGTGTCCTTACTGGGCAATGAGAGTGAAGGTTCCCTTTGTCCTACCTTTGTTACTTTCCTTTTCTTTGGTGGCTACTTACAAAACCAGGGAAATGAAATGTGTAAAATGGCATCTTACACACAGAAGCTATTGAAATAGAATTACTCACTCAGGAATGGTACCAAGGAGGAAGAGGCCTCAAAGCATTGTAAACTGCAGGATACCTTTCACTGGAGACTAGAAAAACAACAGCAGGCAAGAGATAGACATTGAAATAGCAGACTGAGATATGTCCTTAAATGCTTTTTTCAGGGTTTTTAAAGAGGATCTGTGCAGCTAGAGAATAGCCCATCCCTTTTGATTTCCCCTGAGGATAACCCTCCTTTGCTGCTGCTGTTGCTCTTTCTCTAATTTTGCATTTGCTGGGTGATGCTCTTGTGACACCAAAAAAAAAGCATGCATTCTTTTTGGATACTTCAAAAACACATTTTTAAGTTTCTACCTGAAATTTGAACCGCTTAGGATACACAAATCCATAGTCAATCTCAATTTTGATATGCAGGAACCTGTTTTCTTTTATGTAAACAACATACACAAACTTTGAGAGAGGAGCAGTAGAACGAGGGAGAGGAAAACTTAAAAATATTTATATACAGAAATGGTTATTTATGTTCTGATAGTCTTGTTGCTAGAGAGTAGAAATAAAGATGAAATCTCCTAGGACTTAGCTTGTCCAGCGCCTGATGGTAGAGAAATTGCCCTATCTGTTTTCCAAGTTACAAAATAGAGTGAATTTATTACTCATGTTGACGCTGTATGGTTTCAATTATGGGTTATAAAATGCGTTGAGCTTTTCTACACAATGAGGATATCATTCTTATAATACAGAATTCCTATAATAAATGGACCTTTACAATATAGGCATATATATGGGGCATTATTATAATATAGAGATGTAAAAAATATTGTGGAACTATTATTTGTTTCGAAATGCAGATGAGATTTTGACTGCTTTTGAGGCAAATAAATAATAATTCTACTAGTTGATAACACCTTTTACCTATCATGTCTAATGACCTGCCATATCATCTCCAGATTTGTTAAGTCTATCTCATAGAAAAATATGCTTCTGAGTATGTTTACATGCCAATAAATCTTTTAACATTTAGCATTGAATTGAAGGTTTCCTGACAACAGAAATCTAGGAAATGTTTTCAGGACATATTGTCGCATTTTGCATATACCAGTTTTTATATGCAGGACGTGGCACTCAATCATTTAACGTACAGTACGTTTAGACACAGTATTTTTCTGAAGAAAAATTTTTTGCCATTTCTAAATGCTGGTTGTGACTAAGACTGCTTTAAATTTCAAACCAAGAACACAGGGAGTGTCAGTGTTTGGGAGCCTGAAGCTTCTGTTAGGTGGAATAGGGGAACTTGTGATCCCTCTGTGCCTCAAATGTGCAAGTGCTGTCACAGAGCAGTGACAAAGGTGTGTATATTTCACTCATGGCCTTCATATTTTAATGCACCGCAGTGTAATTAGCAAGTCTGTTGTTAGAAGTATGTCTTGTTTAGTATCTTCTTATGATGATGTAGGGTTCCATAATTAACAATAGTTTCAGCTTTTATGTTCCTCAGCAAAACACCTGATTGTGTCCTATTTACATGCTGTTAAAAAACAAATCAATGTAGAGATCTGCTGTTTCAAATGCATAGCAGCGGCCTTCGCTTTGTGTTGTCAGTGGTGAGAGATCTGTACATACATTTATGGTACGCACTTGCCAGTACCAAAACTCAAGTACATTATCAGAGTTCCCTTGGATACTTTGTTACATCTACAGTGTCTGCATTCTGAGAGTCAAAAGCTGCTATTAAACTTCCAATTATTATGACTATTCCAAACCTTGTCTGAGGTAAGGATGGATGCGTACTGGAATGGCACATCAAGACAATAGAAATACACTGAATTATATGGTTTACTCTAAATCATGAACCCTTTTGTGGGATTTAGTAAGTACTGTTTGCTGAATTCTACACTCTCCTGTATCTTTTAAACTAATTTTTGTCACTCAAGGTTGTTTAATTCATTAATTCGTTAAACCTTAATCTCTATAAATCTCTTAAAGATTCTTGATATTCATATTCTTTTAATTACATGCAGTCTAAACAGAAATGGCACGACATATACTATACTATATAGAGAGAGTATATTAGCAGATTTGGAGTGTATATCATACATATGGTTAGTTTAATTATGTTCCTTAAGAGATGTCTCCCTTGCTTTTAAATTCAGCAGTTTCACCAGGATGTGTTGGACTCATCTCATCGTTAAGTGCTTGTCTTCTCTCCTGAAGAGAAGCAGTGCCACCTACAGACTCAATTGTTAATTTTCAAAAAAAGCAAGCTTTTATTTCATTTGAAAAAGTTGCAGAAAGATGCTGGGCTTGGAAATAATCCTGTATTTACATATTCATAAATTGTATATAGAATAGCCCAGTTAATAAGACTTACTGATAGTATTGTTTTAAACCATAAATGTCATTTTTGACAATATAAAATGCTTAGTTCAGTAAGTTTAATGATAGAGAAAAGCAATCAATATTTAATACTGACTAATTTTCATTTGAAATTACATGAAAGTAAAGGATGTACAGTTGTAATTACTTCACGGGAAAACTGAAAAGATCTATGTCATTTTCTTGGCTTTGTTTAAAACGACTTTTATTGAAAGAGCTACCAGAAGGAAGGTAATAACATTTTACACGCCTTTGTCCTACACCAAAGGGAGAGCTGTTCCTGTTCACCAGTAATTCTGATAGTGTTAATAAGCTCTGCGAAAGACTATCATATAACTTGCTGTTCTGCTACAACCTTTAGTCACTCTTGGAAATGGGTTGTAGGTTGACAAGTATTCAGTCATAATGTCTTAAGAGAATGGGGAAAAACGCTTTACTAATTAAGTATAGTTGTGAACTATGTTACATGCTGATGAGTTCATGTGACAGTATCTAAGGTATTAAAGTATCTGGGGTATTGATGCACTCCAGGGGCATTGAGGTAACTCCCAATCAAGTTAGCTGAAAATGAGGACTCAGGCATTTCCATTCCCTTTGCAACTCACTTGTTTTAATCAAGGTAATGCAACAACTACTTAAGATACATCTAGACAGCACAGCAGGTAACCTTCTTGGTGAATTATTCAGTTCTTCCTCTGCACCGCCAGTCCTGTTTGCCTTGTAGAGCTCATACCTGGGTTCACCTCTGCGAGGATGGTGCCTCTGTATTTCCTGCCCCAACATGAGCCCAGTCTTCTGACTAGCATGTGATGTTCAAGGAAAAAAGTTTTGATCTCTTTAAATTGTATGCTGAGGATTGAAAAAGAAGAAGGTTTTTATAATTACTTTAAATGATTAAAGAAGCAATTTTAAGAAAATTAGCACATACTAAACAATTAAGACATTACATTTGGGAGTGAACATTCAGATGATAATTTCATGTTGAGACTTATCTACATGGTGGTATAAATAATGCATAAGAAGTATAGTTGATACAAGTGAGATTGCTCAAGTGTGTAAAATTAAGTGTTCACAGTATGTATACCAAAAATAGATGAGAATCTGATTTCATAAGTAAACTTTACCAAATGAATTCTGGAAAAGGGTAAAAGTTTGAGTATGATTTACTGGGTTAGATATGAATTTCATAAAATGATTGATTTATTACATAAAATTTAATTTTGTCATTTGGAAGTGATTTAAAGCCAGTAATTAAAACTGAAGAAAGTTTGCTCACAGTAGAATGTGAGAGTGGGATTATTTTAATTACTAGAAGGACCAGAGGAAACATGACTTAGAAAAGGATTTCAACAGAAAATGTATCATTCTCATACTAAAGGCTGCTGGAGTACCAAACCGTAAGATGAAAAGTACAATGATGGTAGCTGGTTATGCATTAAAGCATGTATGTGCTGTAGGCAGAAGAATGGACATTCCTCTTTCAACTACCAAACAGACTCAGGACTAACTTCTATCTTCTATACCCTGCGTTGCTCTAGTTGTGTTGATCTGCACCTGGAACTGACTGTGCCATATTTGCACCATGTGAACTTCCTATAGATGATCCTAGCAGTACACACTTGCTCATCCGAACAAGATATCAAATGCATAGGTCACTTAAGACAACTGCACATGGTGGTCTCTCTAGCAACTCTTACTAAATGTAGTAGAGCCAGAGGAGAGCAGTTAGAAAGCAAACTTCTTGGTAAGTGTTAGACTTATTTCTCACCTGGGTGGTGCAACAGGAATGGGGGGTGAAGGGAGAAACAAAAAAAACAAAACCAATCAACCCTGCTCCTGACAAAGCTATGCCTTAGAATGACTAGAGCAGCTGATGTTTGATTTGGATTTCCTCTTGCTGGTCTATTGAGTTCTATGATTTTTCTCCAGAGAGTAATTAATGACCTCCTCTTGTACCTACACGTTACAAACACATACACTCCTACAGGAAGTGAATTGCTCAAAGCCACAATTAGCTTTCTGTGAGGTTCTGATAGTAGAAGGTCATCACCTCAGGCCCCCTGACCAAAATGAAAAAGTGAAAAAAATGAAACAACCCACTCATATTGCCTAGAGTAAAAAACTTGCTCTGTGTGGCAGTAGTTTAAATTTTCTATGTTGACTATGTTCACATACTTAACCCATGTTTCAAGTGTTTATATACTATATTCTGGTTTTCTAGTAATGCCTGATCTCCATAGTTCTAAACGCATGACCTAAAGGCAGCTGGTCAAGAGGGAATGACGAAGGGCTTAATTACTCTCCCACCCCCATTAACATCAAGTTATGAATTACAATCAGCTGCTGTGAAAACCTAATGCCCAGAAGGCAGAAAGGGAAGAAGTTACCTCTAGAGGGTTAGGAGTTGGATTTAGGTTTGTTATGTGAGCAACGTATGAGGAAAGAGTGCTGCTAGCAAGGTGAGTATTAAAATGTCTGGCTGTCAGAGAATAGCTTTGCTAATTTAAGATGGGGATGTTGCAAGTGTCTGATAATATTAAAAGTTACTGTGAGGTAGCAATTGCTTGATGATTTATAGCATTTGCACTGAAGTGACTTCCAGTATTTTTTAAGATAGGAATGAGAATGGAGAAAGGTATGATGAAATAAATAGCTCTCTTTTTTGTTGCAGTGAATCTGGGTAACCACACATCTGATTAAAAATATTAAAAGGGTCTGTTTGAAAAGAAATAGTCTAGTATCCAAATGCTGGTCTCTGTTTTCTGTAATGGAACCAAAGTCCTGTATATCTGAAGACTTAAGTCTTTGTCTTGAGATAGCAGTAACTAAGGTGAGTCTGTCTGTAGCCCCACTAATGCTGTCTCAGTGATTTCAAGTTCTGTGTGATGTTTCTATCCTAATCTCTGTGGTATATTACATGTATTTTATTTGGTTTAAAATATAAAATATCTTAAAGTCAACGGAGCCCTAAAGCAAGGGAAATATACTTCATGGATTGTTCAGCTGGGAACTATGTCAAATTTATTTTTGTCTTTTCAAGAGATCTGTGGTGCTATACTCTATCAGAAATGGTTATTAATAAACATTAACTAGTTTGATGATTATGAGTAGTGTCACCAAGCAATTAATATTTAATTGAGCATTAAATTAAGTCCAGTTACTGTAAAGCGTCACCATCTGAGTTTGAAAAGAACCTTAACAATCTTTTTGCAAAGCATCTTGTGGTTTCTGATTTAAAAGCACAAGAGAAGGTATCTTCTGTGGAAGCTTGAAGACTTTATTGGCAGCTAAAGACCAGTTTATTAAAGAGAATGAGGTCAGTTTGGGCACTTTGGGACCCTTTTTCTGTTTTCCACCTTAGTTGTACTTTTAGGATTTACCCTTTTTTGAACACCTCAGTATTTGATGTGAAAATTAAGTTGGCAGGCTTTAGCATTACAATTCAAAACTTATATGCTCAACTCCTTGTTTCATTTGTCCTCAAAAAAATAACTGGTTCCCAAATGCTTCATAGACATTATCTAATATACAAATTTGGCTTCTAAACTGAAGTGGAAGCACTTGACGGTTTTAAATGAAAGCACTACTGTAAGCATAAGCATAAAAATGGTGCTGTATAGGATATCTGATAGCCAGGTTTACAGGCATTTCTTTTGTAAAGCATCTCTTGGACTATGCAGTAGTATTGGCTTCCTAGGAAGCCACTAACTGGTCTGTTCTCCCCTAATTAGCCTGTTTCCAATACATTACCTCCCTGCACAATAGGTGTTTACTGAGTTGACTAGTAGGATAGCAAAACTTTAATTGTCATAGTATTGATTTAATCATCCTCATTTTCTCCACTTCTTCAGGGAACTAGCATGCTCTTACTGCTACTGACTTTGTTCTGCATGCAGATAATACTCTAAAGTAAGGTTTGGATTGCACATTAATTGACTTTTCTTTAGTAATAGGTGTTATGGCATGTATCTGATGCTTTACAAATAGAAGTCCTTTTCTGTAGTGCATTTCACAGGAGAGACTGCTGTGCTCTTGCAGACATGTACTGACTGTGTTGGGTCTCCCGAGTCAGTAACTTCTGGTGTTGCTTATTGAAGGAATACAATAACAGGTTCTGTCACGTTCCTCTCAGTTACTGTTTGTAGGTGGAATATGTGAATATCACACATTTTCACTTAAAACTTATGTTATTACTGGTTTGATTCCTCTGTAGTAGAAACACCTGAAGTAAATTGGATACATTCCACTGATTGCAGCAGTATTCTTTTCTGGTGATGCTGGGTAGAGGGCCTTGCACCAGTGTGGGCTGTTTGAGATATTGGAGGGGATTATTGTGCAGCTGCCAAGCCATTCTGTTCACTTTTTAATTGCTTTTCTGAACTGAAATAACATGTCTTTTCTTTTTCCCAATGTATGTTTAATATTTGTTTTATGATAGCTGAATAAACTGGGTATTCTCTCTGCTTATAAAGGTTATTAACATTGTTTGATATGTATTACTATCCTAATTGCATTCTTTCATCTCTTAAATATATTGAGTTTTCTGAAACTCATTGGAGAAAAGGTCTCCATTCCGTTGGATCAGGTGTCATTATTTTTACTGTGGGAACGCTGTAGGCCTGGGCAGAGTCCTTGGGGTAAGGCAATGATAATACGCTTGGGTTGCCAGAGCCCTAGGAAATGTGCAGCTGGTGCCACTGAGGGTGAGATCATGATGTGTGGGTGTGATGGGACCTTTAAGAGGACCTGGGCAAGCCTTTTTTAAAATGAGCTTCCAGAGAGATCAGAAAGGATTTTAAATTGAAGCAAGCGACCGAGAAATAACAGCTTTTGCTTTACAGCATGAGCTAGCATAATTAGTTTCTATGGGCAAGTAGAAGTCAACAGGTAAGACAATATAAGTAAAAAGGTTTTGAATTCTGATTTATCCCAGTACTTGAAAAGACCTTTGCCCTCAGCTCAAGTTCACTCAGTTCAGTGGCTTTCTGGCTTGTGCCACACAGACACCTCTTGAGTCCATAGAAGAGGTCTTTTTTTTCTCTTACCTTTTGAGGCTCCCTCCTTTCAACAGTCTTTTGCCTCAAGCTGTAGGCAACTCCGCCTTCTTGCTTTGACTTTCCTCTGCTAAAACAGATGTACTCATTGGACAAAAGACAGTAAACGTGCTGACAGTCACACTGAGGCTTATTGCCACAGGTGATGGGAAGCACAGCATCTATCTGTTCCTCTATTCTGTCTCCCACTTATAAATTCAGCATAAACCTTATTCTCTTCCTTAACTTTTCCATAGCATCAAAAACTTCTCTGTTTTGGGAATAATTAAATTTGTCAAAAGTGTTGACAGGCCCCAAAAGGTTTCTGCCCTCTTAGTCTGACCTTTACAACCATCTGTGTTAAATTTCTTTTGTAATAGTTCCTTTGTAGATAAAAATATACATTCTCTTTCCAAAATCTATAGATATTTTACTTTTCTCTGTATTGTTCTCAGTTTTACAGATATTAAAAATGTAGTTGTATTGCAAAATTTTAGGAGTTAATTGATTTTTTTTTTTTTTTTCTTCTTTAAAGTTTATTTGTCTATAAATGTAACCACTGAGTTTTATTGTACTTTTGATTCTCCGGGTTTACTCCCAGTAGAGGTAACTTATGGTGTCACTGATTTCTAAGGGGTGAAACTGTGTTCCAGATAAAGATAGTGATAGCTGTGGTGGTTCTTGAAGTACAGCTGAAGTTTTGACTTAATTGTGGAACTGCTGTTGTATCATTCTGTTAATGGTGATGAGGTAAGAGGGGTTTTGGTTTTGTTTTGTTTTTTTTTGAGAGAGAGAATTAAAACAGGTTCTAACCAACATTACCAGTTTGAAGGAGAATTCCATGGAATTTAATTAAAGGTTACAAAGATTACTTGAATTAATGCCAGCTTATTGTCAAAAGCAGATGCGGCTACCTGTGGGATGGCTTTTTCAGAGTAACAGTTGGGAGCGAGGTATGGGGATGCATTATGTGGGGGCTTTACAGATTTTCCTTAACTCTAGGGAATGAATATGTTTTCTGATTTTGTCATATAATGCTGTAGGGTAAAGATAAGGTCTGTTATAAATGCACAAATCAGCATACTGCAGGTACTTCCAAGCTGTAAGATAATGAAGATTATATTACACTGGAAATACAAAATAAAACTCACTTTATTTCTTTCTAGTTCTACTTTTTTACTACTTCTAGTTAAAACACAGGAAAATATTTGAGATCTAGTATGTTAATTCCTGTAGGTAATTGTGTTGGGAGGTTATGTTTTTGTTTTTTTTGCAGCACAAAGATAAGTTTTTGATTAGTTATCAGACTACTTCATGACTAGTTATCTCTGAGGATTGGACAAGGATACCTGAGCAGTGAAGAGATTTCTTAGACTAGCTGGTTAGTAATCTGTTGTTCGAACAATGTGCTTTACTTTTTTTATATACTCTATCACACATAATATTTCCCTATGAAATCCATGCAGCCTTAAGTTATCTAACCAAGCTTCTGATAGAAGAAAAAATAATTAAAATGAATGGTTACTTTGGGAGTGGAGTCTGAGTTTTTAAAATGAAATGTGTTGTAATGACTTTCTTATCATGTATTGATATAAAATTAATCAAGTTTGTCTCCTGTCAGTACTCAGCTATAATAAATGACAGGCTGTTGTGGTGCCAAACCATCCAAGAAATTATTTGCTATAGGATTTGTCAGAAATCTGCTGACATTCAATGTGTTCTTGACTGTGGCTCAGAGATGATATTTCAGCTTTGTGTCATATATGCATGAGTTCTTCTTTCAGGCTGTTTTGGCTTTCTGCAGCTGTTAAAAGGTCAGAGGTAATCAGATAAGCCAGTAGGATGCTATCTGTCATTATAATTGACTTGAGCCATCATACATAGGAAATCATGCTGAATATCAATACTGACATTTAAAGTGATGGTATAGTGATTGTATTATTACAAATGTATCCCATATTTAGCTACAGCAGATCCTGTTTTTTTCTCTGTGCAGAAACAAGTGCTGCAAGGTATTAAATTTTTATGTCTACTTATCTGGTGAAAATCATCTAAACTATCCAGAAATTATTTTCCCAGAATGATGTGATTGCGTTCATCCAGTTTTGAAACATGGTTGTGCACAATTTGTATTATTTTTAGAGGCATAACAGAGGTATTAGTAAAATATAACTCATGCAGCTGGCATTTTGAATAAAAAGATTAATAAAGCAGTCAAAAGTTGTTCTCCTTAACGCTATTAAATGTTTGTCATATGTCTAGTTGAGCTGATACCAGGTACCCATGTCTTTCACTACCTGGTGAACACCTCATTGCTTGGAACTTATGTTGAAGCTACAAGTCAGGGTTTTGGTAATGCTTCTGTATGTTTTCCTCTAGAGCAGTTTGAGCCATGCAAAATGTCATGTATACCTGTATTTTAGCTCAGAGACATTATCTGCTCTTATTTGATGTTCTTATGTAATCTTTAGTAAAGACGAGCTCGGGGGAGAGATATTGCCTGAAATCCTGTTGATAAATCTAATTAAAATTGAAGTCTTGGAGAATATTGTAATTATATACATATATATACACACACAAATTTAGCAGTGAATATTTGTTTTCTATTTTGCAAAGTATCCCAAGAGTCTATTTCATTAGCCCATGAAGTACTTCTAGAACTGGGGAACTGTGAAGTCACTTGACACAAGTGATTGTATGCTACACTTGTGTTCTGCTGAGGAAGTGATCTTCCAATTAGCAGCAAAGATTTTTTCATAATCCAAAACAAATTAAAAAAAAACAACCCCAAAACCAACCCAAACCTCCCAATAACATAATTTTAGAGGAAAAAAAGAACTTGCTCATCTCTAAACTAGGAAAATATATTCTGTAATTTCAGTTGTTGTTAACTGTAAATCATACTAACCAGAACATTTATTCTTTCTTCCCAATTTTCTCTTTAGTAATGAGAAATGAAATTAATTCATCAGGGTAGCTTAAATAGTGGCAACTTGCAAAAATGTAACTGCAATCCTAAATTAGTAGGAAGGAAAAATTTTTGGCAGAAGAGAAAGTATTTTGTTTGAAAGGCTGTCCTGTCCCTTAGTTAAATCTAATATTAAGATGTGAGAGGCTCATCACACTTTTGGATCATACAGAAGACCTCTCTAATACCAGTATTGATGGTATTAACATTAGGCAAGGTCATCTTTTCTGCTATAGGTTCATGCTGTTAATGTTTTATTTTTGCCTTGATGTACTAGCCAATATAGAATCATAGAATAGTTAGGGTTGGAAAGGACCTTAAGATCACAGTATCACAGTATGCTGGAGATTGGAAGGGACCTCAAAAGATCATCTAGTCCAATCCCCCTGCCAGAGCAGGAACACCTAGATAAGGTTACACAGGAATGTGTCCAGGCGGGCTTTGAATGTCTCCAGGGAAGGAGACTCCACAACCTCCCTGGGCAGCCTGTTCCAGTGTTCCGTCACCCTCACTGAGAAGAAGTTCCTTCTCAAGTTTAAGTGGAACCTCTTGTGTTCCAGTTTGCACCCATTACCCCTTGTCCTATCATTGTTTGCCACTGAGTAGAGCCTGGCTCCATCCTCGTGACACTCCCCCTTTATATATTTATAGACACTTATAAGGTCACCCCTCAGTCTCCTCTTCTCCAAACTATAGAGACACAGCTCCCTCAGTCTTTCCTCATAAGGGAGATGCTCAACTCCCTTAATCATCTTGGTTGCCCTGCGCTGGACTCTCTCCAGCAGCTCCCTGTCCTTCTTGAACTGAGGGGCCCAGAACTGGACACAATATTCCAGATGGGGTCTCACCAGGGCAGAGTAGAGGGGAAGGAGGACCTCTCTCGACCTACTAACCACCCCCCTTCTAATACATCCCAGGATGCCATTGGCCTTCTTAGCCACAAGGGCACAGTGTTGGCTCATGGTCATCCTGTCATCCACTAGGACCCCCAGGTCCCTCTCCCCTACACTGCTCTCTAGCAGGTCGTTCCCCAACCTATACTGGAACCTGGGGTTGTTCCTGCCCAGATGCAGGACTCTACACTTTCCCTTGTTATATTTCATCCCGTTATTCCCTGCCCAACTCTCCAGCCTGTCCAGGTCTCGCTGGATGGCAGCACAGCCTTCTGGCGTGTCAGCCACTCCTCCCAGCTTAGTGTCATCAGCAAACTTGCTGATAGTACACTCAATTCCCTCATCTAAATCATTGATGAATATATTAAATAATACCGGTCCCAGTACTGACCCTTGAGGCACTCCACTAGTTACAGGCCTCCAACTAGACTCAGCCCCATAGACTACAACTCTCTGGCTTCTCTCCTTCAGCCAGTTCGCAGTCCACCTCACTACCTGGTCATCCAGTCCACACTTCCTCAATTTAGCCGTGAGGATGCTGTGGGAGACTGTGTCAAAGGCTTTGCTGAAGTCAAGGTAGACCACATCCACCACTCTGCCATCATCCATCCACCGCGTTATTTCCTCATAAAAGGCTAAGAGATTGGTCAAACATGATTTCCCCCTGGTGAAGCCATGTTGACTGCCCCTCAAGATCATCTAGTTCCAACCCCCCTGCCATGGGCAGGGACACCTTATGCTAAATCATATCACCCAAGGCCTCGTCCAGCCTGGTCTTGAACACTGCCAGGGATGGAGCATTCACAACCTCCCTGGGCAACCTATTCCAGTGCCTCACCACCCTAATAGGAAAAAATTTCCTTCTTATATCCAATCTAAACTTCCCCCGTTTTAACCCGTTACCCCTTGTCCTATCACTACAGTCTCTAATGAAGAGTCCCTCTCCAGCATCCCTATAGACCCCTTCAGATACTGGAAGGCTGCTATGAGGTCTCCACGCAGCTTTCTCTTCTCCAGGCTGAACAGCCCCAACTTCCTTGGCCTGTCTTCATATGGGAGGTGCTCCAGTCCCCTGATCATCCTTGTGGCTCTCCTCTGGACTTGTTCCAACAGTTCCATGTCCTTTTTATGTTGAGGGCACCAGAACTGCACAAAGTACTCCAGGTGAGGTCTCATGAGAGCAGAGTAGAGGGGCAGGATCACCTCCTTGGACCTGCTGGTCACTCTCCTTTTGATGCAGCCCAGGATACGGCTGGCTTTCTGGGCTGCAAGCGCACACTGACGCCAGCTCATGTTTATTTTCTCATCGACCAACACCCCCAAGTCCTTCTCTGCAGGGCTGCTCTGAATCTCTTCTCTGCCCAACCTGTAGCTGTGCCTGGGATTGCTCCGACCCAGGTGTAGGACCTTGCACTTGGCATGGTTAAACTTCATGAGGTTGGCATCATCCCGCCTCACAAGCATGTCGAGGTCCCTCTGGATGGCATTGCTTCCCTCCAGGGTATCAACCGAACCACACAGCTTGGTGTCATCGGCAGACTTGCTGAGGGCACACTCAATCCCACTGTCCATGCCAGCAACAAAGATGTTAAACAAGACCGCTCCCAACACCGATCCCTGAGGGACACCACTCGTTACTGGTCTCCAGCCGGACGTTGAGCTATTGACCACAACTCTTTGCGTGCGGCCATCCAGCCAGTTCTTTATCCACCGAGTGGTCCATCTCTCCAATTTAGAGACAAGGATGTCGTGTGGGACAGTGTCAAACGCTTTACACAAGTCCAGGTAGATGCCATCAACTGCTCTACCCCTGTCCATCAGTTCTGTAGCCCCATCATAGAAGGCCACCAAATTGGTCAGGCAGGATTTTCCCTTAGTGAAGCCATGCTGGCTATCTTTAGCGACAGATCAGGGATTGAACTGGACAAATTAGGAGCTAAAAATACAACTTGAGCTAGTCAATTCTTGTAGCTGGGGATAAGAACAAATTTCTTTTTCCTGTGACGAGAGAATATGGATGGGGAGACATAGCACCCATTTGCTATTAGAGTACATGACAAATGTGAAACTAGCTGTTGTCTGGTAAAGAAATAGCCCCTTAACTAGAATAAATGAAATTAATAAATATATCTAAAGGTATTCCTTATGCTAAAAGTATGATATGGCAGCACTTCAGGAAGCAAACCCAAGTTATCTAGTGGTAAAGTTAAAATGTCATCACCAGTTCCTAGATGAGGCCACTATACCATATTATTACATTGTGGCTTAAAAGGTACAAAAATATTTGATTTATGACATGGTATGTTCATAATTATTAAATAAAAATCAATAATCTCTTTTAAAAGGCCTTGTGGATGTATTTTTTTTATTTTTAATAAAATAACTCAGCTTTTGTAAGCTTCGGTTAGAATCAAAGACCTTTACATTTTCAAAACCATGAAACAAAACACTGCTATGTATAAAGCTTTAATATTTGTCTGCATTTACCTCATTACAAGCAAACATCTTAGAAACATTTGACTCACTGCCTTTTTATTATGTTGTGTTAAATCAGACACTACTGTTACAGTAAGTATGTTACATGTGTGACCTATCAAATTAGATAAGTTAGGAGTGGTGTTGGGTGAGATTGAGGTGCAGCTTTGAAGTATTCGCAAGACTCACTTCAAGAAAATTGCTCTGTTTCCATTTAATGTTCTAAGTTGTTCTGTGTATTTTTGTACTATTGAGCACTGTTGATGAGAGGAACATCTTCAGGATCAGATTCCAAGATTTTAAACCAAAAGCTGTCTTTGAACATGCTAGTTGAGTGGGTTCTCCAGTCAAACATATCAATATGAAGTCTATTTCACAGCTCTTCTCTGCCAAAATAATACACCTTATGGGGATTTGAAGTAGTCCTCATATTCTTGATGCTTAGTGAAATACCCTTCTAAAATAGGCTGCTTTAACAGAGGGACAAAAAATTGCTGGCAGAAGTTTTGCTGATGCCACAGTGTCACTGCACTGTGCATAATCTGATCTTCGTAAAATTTCAGTTATTGGAAAGTGAATTCCTGCATTACTAAAGCACGCTTTCCAGGTGAATGTGGGTTATTTGCCATGCTAGCACTCAGAAGTCTTGGAATTGCCTTCTGTTCGTCAGTCTTTCTTCAATTAAAAGCAAAATGTTCTCATTCTCTTTGACCATTTAATGTGGACACAATTGTATAATATATGAAGATAATAATGAGTATTTTACTATTTTGGGTTTTACTGGTTTAGTAATTAAAAGCATAGAAGCAATTCCTAACATTCTGAGTATTACATACAATTTAGAATTACTAGAGTGTATGTCTGTGTGGATCTGAGCATGTATGACAAGGATAGCAAAATGCATGCTGCATTCACTTTGATTGTGAGATAATACATGGAACTAGGAGCAGTGAAATGTTTGAGAACTAGCTGTCAGATATTTTGAGGGTTTCATTTGCTGTTGTGATGAGAAGCTGTTCTTATTTTCATACCCAACTGTTGATATGACTGTGAGCGCAACAGACACATGTCTTTTCAGACTGTATCAGCTAATGTGGCTTATTCCTTGTCAGTAAATTACTGGATTTTTCAGTTTGCTATAGTAATCAGTTCTTAGACCTGAATTGCATGCAGGTCATGCAAGCCATTGTAGCACTTTGTGCATTAGTTTCTACTGCTCTCGTTTGTAAGTGCTGTTAACTCATAAAATGAGTTTTAAAATTAAAAAAAAAAAAAATCTTAGTTATTGTTCCACAAAGCTGATTTTACATAAATGCTTCAGGAAAGCAGCTAAGAGTTCTCATGTGATACATGAATGTAAGCTGAAACAAATTAAACAAAGTTTCAAATTATTATTACCCACAGTGAAAATATATCTCTTTAAGGAATCATTAAAGTAGCATCTAATCTAAGCATTACTTAGTTATTGGTCTGGAGCAATGACACAGTGTTTTCAGTACTGAAAATTAGTTACTTCTTAAAGGATGTGCGGTGGGCTGTGGTGTATGAGAACAACAGGAAACTAGTAAAAAATGAGCTACTCATGGAAGTGTCTTTTCAGGGTTTCTGATTTATCATTAAAAATTTCTTTCATCAGTATGAAGGTATATTGGCTCTCTGTATAATTTTATTTATATATCCTGCAGTGCATAGTTCATCAGTGTAAGACTTGCATTATTTTTTTTTGTTTTGTTTTGACAGTGGCCTTTCTGTTCCCTTTATTGGTTTCACATTCTTTTGTTGGAAGGTTATCTGTATTGTAAGTGATCATGAATTTCAGTGTGTGTCACTGAAAAGAAAAAATGGTCCCTAAAATTTAAGTTCTTAAATGGCACCTCACAACTCTTTTTAAGTATGTCATTCTCATTTATGCAAGGCCTCTATTCTCTTCCTTGAGATTGGAGCAGACTCTTCAGTATGAGTTAAATACCTCACTAATTAATCCCTGGGTAAAACAGGGTTTAGCCCATAGTATTTAGCTGACACTGTGAGAGCAGCTATCATCTATATTTTCTCTCTGTATGTTTTTTCACTATTCTGTGAAAATGAGACTTGCTTGTATTCAAAGAATGTAGATAGTGATTCTGTATGGCATTTCTTTGTCTCATTATGCCTAAGAAAATACATTTGGCACTGGCTGCTGAACTCATGTAAACCAGCCAAGTTAAGTGCAGTCAGATGGGAGTCGATGCTGTTTGTCAAATAGGTATCTCCCCAGACATGCGCATCTTAAGGATTTACACCAAGAAGTCAGATACTGGCTGTATGACCCTTGTCACACTGCTTTGTAGCGTTATCTTTCCACCTGGAAAACCTAGCTACTGCTAGAAATAGTAAAAGTAAAGCCCCACACCCTGAACTGCTCACAGCAAGAATTCTTACATAGATACATAGTTAACACTTTCATTTTCATATTATTTTGGCCCTCATGAATTTCTAATGCAGAAGAAGTTGCTGTTGGGAGAGGTAACAGAAGTATTATGATTTGGAGGGGCAGAGGGAGCATGCAGCTTTGGGTGTGCAGAATTTTCAGACAGCAATAATGAAAGCTGCCAAAGTTGAACCAGACATAAATGAATGGGTAACTGAGCACGAGGACACAGTGTGTGTTTGGTTGGGTGTTGCTAATCCCCTTTTTTACTACTTAGCTATAGAGATTGAAATGCCTTAGTCATCCTATATCAATGGGTTATTTAAAATCTAGCATACTTGGGATTAGGGCTCCCTGACTTTTACTGTTAAATATATTTTATAGGAGAGTGGGAAAGGTAACATGAGTATAGAGCTTTGAAGCTCCGTAGTATATAATTACATTACAGTTTTAAAATACCTGCTAATTTAATTTGTGAACTCTGTCTCCTTGGCTCCATTTGCTCTCCTGTATCATTCTTTCCCAGGGAGCTCAGGAACACAGTGATTGTAGCATTTTTGTAAGTCTTGCAATATACGGTAACATCATGGACTGGGGGCACACACACACAAGTAGCCAAAGACTGAGGAGTGAAGGAAAAGTGACAGCTCTGAGGAGCTGTTTAGAGTAGTTGATGGTTTCTTGAATCATTTCTTTACCACTAGTAAATTAATTGAATGCATAGACTGGAGAAGTCATTCTTAGCACACAAAGAAGTTGCTGCTTGAAGCATTATTTAAATATTCTTTGTCAATAAAGGCTTTAAAAGATCAGCAGATACATTATATTTACGTATCTGCTATATATGTTATATATACCCTCTTGCAGAAATACTTATTTCCCTATGGGAAAGATTGCAAATGTTGACTGGTTGATTGCCTTACAAAACCCCAACCTACCCCAAGTAGGGTTGTCGTGATGTAGGGAGTTTTATTTGTTCGGGTTTTTTGTGTTTGGTTGGGTTTTTTAAGTGTGTATTTCCCAAATGGCCTTGAAGTTGCTCAAGTTCTTCCTAAGTGCTTAGATCCTCCTCAGTTGTCAGATAAAAAAAAAATTCAGTATTTCTTTTGTCACTGTCCTCTTAGGCTCCTGTGTTCTGTCATCTGTTGCCACTCTTAAGTGGAAGCTAGGAATTAAGTAAAATGACATTAAGAAATGTGGCATCAGTTTATAGTTCATTGTTATTAGTAGTAGTCATATAATCCATCATGTCTATTAATGTCTATTACTGGAAATGGTTAATAAATTTTATCTCCTTAAGTTTCTCATACATTTGTGTGTGCATATAGCCCATATTTTCTGAGAAATTCTAAATCCGTTTCCTGATCCAGGAACGGATAAATATGCAAAGGAAGCAGGAAATAGATCTGGTCCTACAGGTCAGTCACATAAAATTGAAATCTAATAGGTAGTCTGAGGTCTAAGATTGATTAATCTAATCTTAAATTAATTTTTTATTGCAATTTTGTAATTGTTTCTCTAATGAGAAAAAAAGGTACTATATTTTCTGTCTTGGAAAATAAACTTTAAAGGTTCATGCGTAACACCTGTGAACAGATTGTAAATAGTTATCATTGTAGTAAAGGAGCTGATACTTGATAAGGAAACAGTGTTGAACATAGTAGAACAAACCAAACTCAGTTCAGAATCTAACAAATACTGAATATGTTAAAAATCAGACATGCGTTTGCTTCCCTGGTCATCCCTGTTTTCTGGCATTTGGTATGAGGTACGGCTATTAAGCTATGATTTCATTTTATGTTCTGAGCTGAATTTGAGGTTAGAGGCAAATAGAAACCAGTGTCTAGTTTCAGATTTCATTATATTGAAATAATGAGGTTTTGACCTTAAATGAAAGAAATGTCATGGGATCAGATGAATGCCATGTGTTTGTTTTTTTTTATATTATTTTTATTTTTTATCACCCCCCGTGTTAGATTACAGAGGGTTCTTAAGTCATCATAAATCATAGGATCATAGAATAGTTAGGGCTGGAAAGGACCTTAAGATCATCAAGTTCCAACCCCCTGCCATGGGCAGGGACACCTCACACTAAACCATCTCACCCAAGGCTTTGTCCAACCTGGCCTTGAGCACTGCCAGAGATGGAACATTCACAACCTCCCTGGGCAACCCATTCCAGTGCCTCACCACCCTAACAGGAAAAAATTTCCTCCTTATATCCGATCTAAACTTCTCCTGTTTAAGTTTTAACCTGTTACCCCTTGTCCTGTCACAGTCCCTAATGAAGAGTCCCTCCCCAGCATCCCTATAGGCACCCTTCAGATACTGGAAGGCTGCTATGAAGTCTCCACACAGCTTTCTCTTCTCCAGGCTGAACAGCCCCAACTTTCTCAGCCTGTCTTCATATGGGAGGTGCTCCAGTCCCCTGATCATCCTTGTGGCTCTCCTCTGGACTTGTTCCAACAGTTCCATGTCCTTTTTATGTTGAGGGCACCAGAACTGCACACAGTACTCCAGGTGAGGTCTCATGAGAGCAGAGTAGAGAGGCAGGATCACCTCCTTGGACCTGCTGGTTACTCTCCTTTTGATGCAGCCCAGGATCCAACCTATAATAAAACATATGGTCCTTTTTAGTTACTTTTTGACATGTAATTGTTAAGTTTGAGACTTGAGATGTTCTTAGAAATGGGAATTTTTCAGATTTCTCTTTTTGATTTGCCTGTAAGTGTGTGCAGAAAACTCTTACCTTGCAGTGTAATTGGTGGTGGTATTGTCAAGAAGGACAGTTGTCCTCCTGAAGTAAAGAGAATTGTGCCACAGCCATCTGGTCACTAGAGTCTCCCCAGGGAGTATTAGCATGCTGCTTCTACATCACCAAGATATGTGTTGTTTGGTCTATTGCCATCTATTTATTTACAGCTAACAAGAAATGTTTGAGAACTGTGCTTGGAGCCTGCTTTGAATTACTGTAACTTACTAAACCCAAATATCCATATATAACAATATAAATTGTCAGGTGCATTTTCAGTTCTTTTAGTCTTCTGAGCCACAAGCCAGGATTCTGAAATAATGAGGCTGCTGTCAGAGTTTTGCAGTGCTTTCTTGATGTATGTTGCTACCAGAATGCCCATTCACCATTTGTATTTGATGTGTAAATGTTTGATATGCAGAAAACATTTTCAGCATTCATTAAAAGCACTTGTAGGTGTAAAGATGATGTTATATAGCTATAATAAATAACATGTCTAAGTTGGGTAAAAGGCTTTAAAGTACTTAAAACCCAAACCATTTTTCATTTAAATACTTTACCCTTTAAGTTGATACACAATTTGCATCAGAGCTTCTGCAAAACCTCTATATTAGTGATTTGCATACTAAATATGGTTTTAAATGAGGATGCAGTTGTCCTTTGTTATTTTATTAGCAATTTAATAAGCCAAGGAAGAAGTTCAATAGCGTCCTGCATCTTGCAGTTCAAAAGTACTCTAGTATGCATCTTATCTAATTTAAATTTTATTCAAATAGACTACTAAAACTGATACATTAAGTTTACTCCTTAACCTCACCTTCTTCTAAGCTCTCCAAAATAGCATATCATATCCTTAGTCTTTAAATTCGTGAGACTTTTCCTTTGTTTTCTCTCTTCCTCCCATAAGAAAATCGGAAGCAGTGAGGAAAATGAATGTGGCGAATGAAATAATCCTGAGTGACCAAAAAAAAAATCCTGATGTAGCCATACATTAGAACCCTGAGCTCGAATACAGTCATTGAACCATTTCTTGAATGGCACAAGTACTTGCTATGCATTTTCTTGGTGCTTGTCACAGAGCTACAACCCAGTAGTAGATAATGTGCCCAAGGTCACTGTAGAAAGCAAGTAACACACAAAAAACATAATAAAATCTGTATTTCACCATTGTTTCTTCACTGTATTAAGGGGATATGAAGCCATATTAAAATATTCCTACCAGAAATATGATTTTGAGAATTGATTTCACAGTAAGTGCAGAGGTAAGACCTTGAACACAGTTAATAACTTGTCTCCCATGCTCAATACAGGTGAATACAAACTGGAAGACATATAAAATGGGGTGGAGCAGTCTTATGCAAACAGACTAGAAATTGATTCCTTTAGCCTTGTAAGATATGACTGCTTTTCCTGAATAGCACATAAGCTCAGAGCGTTACTGATGAAATACAAAAAATAAGTAGATTGTCCATATACAAAGTCTCACAAGAAGCAGAAGCATGTTTCAAATCAATTAGTAGTAAGGTTCTACAGCCTTTCACTAGAATTTGTGAGATCAAAAATCCAGTTACCTTTGTGGTGTTCTGTGGCCAAATGGATGATGCTATAGCAGAAGTTGGTAAGGGACTAGATAATATATATATTCTATTTCTATGATTTTTCACTCTCTCATTTTCCAGGGAAACTTGCAGTGATAGCCGCCTTCCAGTATCAGAAGGGGGCCTATAGGGATGCTGGGGAGGGACTCTTCATTAGGGACTGTAGCGATAGGACAAGGGGTAATGGGTTAAAACTTAAACAGGGGAAGTTTAGATTGGATATAAGAGGAAATTCTTTCCTGTGAGGGCGGTGAGACACTGGAATGGGTTGCCCAGGGAGGTTGTGAATGCTCCGTCCCTGGCAGTGTTCAAGACCAGGTTGGACGAGGCCTTGGGTGAGATGGTTTAGTGTGAGGTGTCCCTGCCCATAATAGGGGGGTTGGAACTTGATGATCCAACCTGTCACAGCCCTAACAGTCCTTTCCAGCCATAACAATTCTATGATTCTATGGTATTTTGCTGTTACAAAGGATCTTTAGTAGGACAAGGTTTGTAGGGCGATTAAGATAATGTCTTTTATTATACCAACCGATGTAATGGGGGGGGGGGGGGGGTGGTGTAAGAAATGCTAAAAATCAATGCATTGATCTCCAATCTGAAAGGTCCTCTTTTGGGTTTTAAGTGCAGTTAAATCAGCATGATCCAATGCTAAGTGTAAGTTGAGAAAGGAAAGTCTCAAGAACAGGTGAACCAAAGGAAATGGTGTCAGTTGCAGGGAAAAGGGGATAAATGTACCTTTGAGATTTTTGAAAAATAGGGTGGGTGACTCTGAGAAGATTCTTTGGAGTCAGAATCTTTATCTTCTTTTCTCCTTTTTTTTTCTTTTTGTTTTGTGTGTGTGTCCTGTCCCTGTCCCCGTCCCCCCCCCCCTATTGACCTGTACCAGTCTTGGGCTATGTGGAAATCAAGAATGTCAAATAACATGAATGTTCTTTTTTAACTGAAATGAAATTGCCTTAAGGCTCTTTCAAAAATGTCCTCTGTTCTCCTAGAGGAGTTGTATAAATATCTTCAAGTTATTGGGATGAGAAACTTTTCCTCAAAGCAAGAGCTTGACTGTATGTTATCGTTTTGGTGGTAAACTGTAGTTCAGTCAGGAAATGAATAGCTTATAGTAAGTTTGGTGCAAGGTTAGTGCAGGGTTTATTGCCTTAGTTTACAGCTGTTACTGTCATTACTAAGTCAATACAGGACACTAAGTTCTTGGATGCCTACTGGAATTAACTGTTTGGTTGTCTCTTAAATATGCCCAAGGGGATGTATGTGTCCTGGGTTACTGTTTCTTAGAAGCGTCTGCTAATTGTGAGAAAGTTTCTGCTCCCTGTGAAAACTTAGGTATTTCATTACAGCAAATGCTACAGCTGGAACACCCAGCAGTCAGTTCTGTCTGGATCACATAAGATGCCTTTTTAAGAAGAGAGAATTATCAAATCTTTCTGATAGCCAGTGGTCCAGTAAGTATAGAATTATTTTTGCAGACTTTCAGTCCGTAAAAGCTTTTTCCAGTGGAGAAGAGTAGCTGCATAAGGAAAATAAGGCTGTCATCAGGACTGGTTCTTAATAACCTTTCAGCATTAAACCTGTTTCTCTAGACTCTGCTAGTTGTGTACACTAGAACTAGTTCTTACCAACTCTCAAAAATGGAAACCTAAATACCTTATTTCCTACCATCCAGAAATATGCCTGAAGCTTGTGGGTGTTCAGTCATCTGAAATCAGTCTTTCAGTCTTTCCTTTTGAGTTTCTACAGCAGTGAATCTGAAAAAGTAAAAATAAATCTTTTGCCTAATGACCTGAACATGCAGGCTTGACTGAAGTTTAGTTTCCTGGTCCGATGAATGTTTAGAACACACCTCAGAAGCAGGTCTTGTCACTGTAGCTTTCTTATGCAACTTCTCTAAATACATTTTCCTTCCCCTTAACTCTTAAATCATTCTTCTGCCTCATCTAATGTTTCTTGCTTCACTTACTTCTTGCTGTACAAAAAAGAGTGAAACAACCACATTTTTTTAACTGAGGGTCAAGAGAATTAATTCCTTGTCATTTATGGTTGAGGGTAGGGAAAAATTCAGCAGCTGCATGGAAAAGGAAGGTCATATGGTAAGGATCCCAAACAATGTCACCACATAAGGAGGAGTCACGAAAAAATTGTGCTAATGATTTTGGATAATAGTATTTAGTGGGTTATTTTTTCATTTAGACTTTGGTTTCCTTTTATCATGTATCTATAAATAGGAATTGACAATAGGAATTGACACTCCTGTTCAATGTGAGCTAGTAAAGGTAGTGTTGCTATCATTTTCATGGGCAGGGGAGCAGAATCGCACTATACAAAGACTAATGAAGTGATGTTCTTAGAGAATTTCTGTAAATACAAGATAATGTAAATACTGAAGTTAATTTTTAATATAATTTTTTTTCCCCACTGCAGTGATGTGGTTTTCTTGGCTATCTTTGTGCCTTGTTTATTTAAATGTTACTTATACTGGAAAGTAATCCAATATTGCCATCTAGTGAAGGGATTAAAAATACCTAGCCAAACTGTTGCATAAAAACATAGATATGGTATTTACAAATTGAGACTTCTAAACATTGGTAGCATGCACTTTGATAAACCAGTGCAGGTAAGAATTTGTACCTTTTGGTTTGGTTTTGTAGTTTGTTCAGGGATTTGGTTTGGTTTTTTTAAAAGGTATTTACTGTGCATGTTGCCACAGATGTTTCATGGAAGTGAAGGCTGGGGGACAGTAGAAGTTATTCAAGGTGAAACTGTGTTGTTTACATAGCCTCTTACATGGAATCTGAGATACCTGATGTGGCATGGCCCATGAATATATTCCTGGTACAGGCTGGTATGAAAACGAGGAATGAAAACCTGAAATGGTGCCACCTAACATTCACTTATGCTGGACAAACAAATGCTGATGATTTAAAATATGTTATTCTGCAAAGGGATATTACAACATATAACCAGTGCTGTCATTGGTTACTTACTTCAGCTTTAGTACTGTCGCATACTGTGGTATAGCAGATTTATAATAGCTGTTGAGTTTTAATATTTAATTGCAAATTTGAAGTTTCTGTTTGAGAATCAAGCCAGCACCCCTGGTTTATATTTTTAAGCTATGCTTTCATATATTTCATTATCTGTTTCTCTTGAAATAATTTTTATAATGTAATTATAGTGCCAAAGTGTTTCATCCTCCTTGCTTGCCTGTCTATATTGTTGTGAAGGGGGAAGTGGAGTGTGGCCCTTAGCACCTGATACCTAGTTGGAAAACTAAGGGCCAGTCTTGTATAGAACTAGAGAAAACTATGAATTTTCCTCAATTCTTAATCAATGGATTTGTTACTTTTTTCTACTATTTTTCACCCTCCTGTATTTTTCTGCACAAGTGTGTATTGTGTTGCCCACTAAGTCTTCCATGTGGATTCATTGTAATTCCATGAGAACATACTTGTGAGGATTTACAAACTCATATTTTAGAAGGGATCCAAATCATGAGAAAATATAAATGTCTTGCATTTATTTACCAGGATAATTTTTTTTTTGTTCATAAGGAATTTGTTTGTTAAAACTATGGATCTGCCCACGATAACCATGTGCAACTGAGTCACCATGAAAATTTGTGTCTCAGATACAGCCCAAGTACAGGTTTGGGGTTCTCAATCTGCATTCCCATTGGATTCTTCAGTTATGGAAAAGTTGCTTAATCTTTGTGTGTTACCCGGAGCATTCAGTGAGAATCATAATGTTTGTTTCCATATGTTAGGAAGAGCCTGAAAATGTCAGATGATGTTTATACAACATTTAGAAAAACTAAAGATGGTTTAATTGAGTATAGAGAGACTACACACAAGGGAATTGCCAAATCACATGACTGAGCCTTGCAGTCTAGCCCTGAGTTTGTGTTCTTAAGCTGTTACCCAGCAAGATTGGTCAGTAGTTACCTTGGGGGAGATACAGCTCTGACCTTGCAGAGGTTTCTTGGTTTTTTTTCTAGTGCAGTAACAGAATATTAAAAAGGCAATGTATAGCTCACAGTTACCCCAGTAACTTAACACAAGGGGAAACAGCAAGTAGTAGTATGAGAGAAAGTATGTTCTTGGGGATTTTTTCCAGTGCAAGTCACTGAAGCTTTGTATCACCACTTACAGCTGTAACCACTGCTGCCCTTAATTGAGAAAGGCTTTTTGCTGCATTCTCTAAATATGCCTGTGCTATTGCAGAGGCCATAACAAAGTTTCTCTTAAATGCAGTAAGAGAAAGTAGAAGCCAAGTATAAATTAAAAGATAACAAAGTAGTATAATTAATTGTCAATTATTCACCCTGTGTTGTTCACACAAGTTTGTAGGACAGTGGGATAATATTGCCCTTCACTGCTCCAGGGTTTCAGTCTTAAATAATTAGCCTACTGATCTCCTAGAAAGTATGGTACTATTAGCTTCAATCTTAGTTGCAACATAGTGGGCTTGCAGGTATGTAAATTATGTATTTATAGATCTATCTCTCAAGTATGCAGTTTTGAGCTGGTCTAAACAGACAAACTGAATGGAAGACCAAGTGCATTAATGTAATAGATTATTTTTCATCCCCCCCCCGAATGAATAAATGGAGTCTGATATACATCAGGAATGAAGAGTTGTATATTTAAGTAAAAAAATAGCTTCTTTATAAAAAAGATTCTCTGTGATAAACAACATTGGTTCTGTAATACAAAGACCACATCATATATTTTGAAGCATTCCTTCCTTAAGATGATTCTTTTTTGCCAGAGGTACTCATTTTGAGAATGCATTTTATAAGTGTTTTCAAAATCATCTATAATACAGATGATAAATTGCATATACTCATCATGAGAAAAGACAAATCAACTGCAATACCCATCACTTTTCCAAAGCAATGATTTTTCTTCTTAAAATTATTACTTTGCATTAAGAAGTGATGATGCCATTTCTTGAACTGCACTGCATATGTTGGCAATGTTTTTTTAATGTGAATTTAAAAATACTACAATTTGTTTAGATAAAATGTTTTTGCAAAAGCTCAAACAATTTTTGTCAGATGCTGACCTCAATTGCAAAAGACATTTTCAATTAAGAGAAACGTTTATATAGTTAGCAAGTTGTCATTCAGTAAAACTCATTTTTTTAATTAAACAGATGGTGATAACAAAGAAATTAATGAACACATACTTGCTTGCCTGCTATCCTAATTTGCATTTCTAAATTATTCAGGTTATGCAGCAATTAAGCTTTAATTGCTTCTAGACAAATGAATATCTCAGAATGAATGACAAATTATGATGGAATTGTCTAAGAAGCATGGTGTATTCTAATGCTTATGCTATTTTGTGACAATTTTAGAAGCTGAAATGTGGAAATAGAACATTGCTCTGCAGATTTACTCTGCTCTTTCTTTGTTCCATATGCAGCGCATCATCATGCTGGTGGTCTGAGCAGATAAGATAAACTCATATGCGTATTGCATCTTATATTTCAAACCTGCATTACTGCAGTAGCATGTTTTAGGAGACGGGTTAACATTTCCAGTTCATCTGTTCAAAAAGGAATAGATGACAAAATGATGTGATCATCACAACTGTTAGGTTTCTGCTACTTGATTTACAAGTAATACTTCAGAAAGAATATATAATTCATCAGAAATGCAGCAAGCTGTTTTATAGAGGGAGTGCACGAAAAGTCTGAATTATTTGATTGAAGAGAGGGAACTTTTACAGTGCTATACTCTGGGTCCAAAGAAATTATATACTCTTATTTGTTTCTTTGCCTCATTTTGACTATCTGCTCTCTTGTTTTTTTAGGATCCTGCTTCATTTTTTCAGTTTGTTTTATTTCTGGAGCACATCTTTGTCCTTTTAGTCTTTGCCCTGCCTATGAGTTGAAAAACTATATTCTTCTTGGAGCAGCTACGTTAACTATAAACACAAGGCATGTGGTACCGCTGTAGTTGCGTTCTCCAATATATTTCTGTTGATGAAACCGGCCAAGCATCTAGCTCAGCGTCAGGGGGTATGAGTTCACATGCTCTAAATACAGCAGAATTATGTCTTTTCACACTAAGTATACAAGTTTAATAGTTTAACTGGCAGAAGACAGATGTGTGAATGGACTTAAGCTCAGAAAAACTTTTATGAGAAGTCTTGATGGTTAAATAGCCTGTTCCTGAAAGGAGGAAACTTGACAGCGTGTGACACAATCTAAACTTTAAAATTCCTTTATTTTGTATTTTAATTAGACTTTTAAACAGTTTCTATAACAATCTTAGAAGCAAACTGGAGAAGTGACTCAATATATCTGATGTAGACTGTATTTCAAACTGTACTTAAAGCCTTCATCTTATCCACCTCTAAGCATTTAAATGGGGCACAAAGCTAGGAAAGCTGTTCACCTCAGGTTTTCATTGTATTTAGTGAAGAGAGGCATGAGCTGAGCTAGTCAATCTAGCTTAAAGTAAAATGGGGACTACCTGATAGCTGTTTCCTGCTGATTACGGCACCGTAAAATTGAATGAATCAACACTGGGTTTATGTTGCAAGGAAGAAATTCATTTGCAACCGTATCAACAAGACAAATGTCTAAAGATACAGAAATAATAAGGTGCTGGTTTAGGCTGATGATTCTGATGGAGAGTGATAGCTGCCAGAGGGGTAGCAGCTTAGAAAATGTGATAACCTGAATAAGCTTAGAAAATGTGATAGCCTGAAATGAAAATGTGATAACCAGGCTACCTTAGTCTAGACAGTAGAGCAGTACAAAAGGATTTGCAACTTGCTGCTTACAAAGAATTGTATTGACAAGGCCAATTATGAATTTATTCTCTGTATACCAAACATAAAATAAGAATCAACCTCTTTAATCAAGGCATGTAATGAAAAAGAAAGGAAAAAAACAAAGTAGTTTCTTCCTCCCTGACTGATTAGTAGCATCTAAAGCAACAGTTGGGCTTTGTCATAACATGACTGTCAATAACATTGAATTTAACTTTCTGTTGTTCAAATTCACATTATCAGATGTATCAGGAAAACTTAGTCTAGGATTTTAAAGGGTTCATGGTGACACTGTGTAGCAAATTCTCATGCAGGTCAGAGAGAGTTGAAGAGGAAAAAAAGTATTTTGACTGTTGCCTTATCTTTCTTATTTAAGAAGATTTATTAAACATGAAAACACTTGGTCTTGCTATCAATAAAAACAAATCAATAATAATAGCATACCAAGATAGATATATTCTGATTTTTAATTTTGAATATGTATTCATAGCTTATTTGAGGAAATCTTATTGCATGCAACTCTCATTTCCTGTGAATAGATATTCCATGCCTATTTTTGAATTTCAGGTCATTTTTCTTTCCTTGAAGATTTTGAAATAGGATGCATGAAGTAATTTCATTAGGGCAAAAATCTCTACCAATTGATTTCAATTAGTGTAGCACTACTACTTTTTCACCATCCTTTCTCAATGCATGTACTCAAATATTTATATGTGTGCCCCTGTGTAGGACGTAAATATTAATTGACTTCCTTCCTGTGAATATCCTCATCCAGAATGATTTACAGTAATATTACCTAATCAGCAAAGGAGAAAAAGATCCCCTTTTATATAGCCACGTCTTTTAATGATTTTATGGGACAGATGGCAGAAGGTGTGTAAGGCCTGTGGATAAACAAAAGTATTTACCTAGAATTTATTTCTGTCTGCACAGTTTCTCATAAGGTGCTAATGGCATTTACTCTTTGGAGCTTGAAAACTTTGGAGCTGTCTAGGAAAACAGCAAATAGCCTTTTTACAGTATATTAACGCTATTTACTTTTATTAGCATGAGTGTCCAAGGTTATTACAAGGTAAATATTTAAACTATTGCACTTGAAAATGTTAATCTTTCCAAGATAAGGGTTATTTTTTCCCCTTTTTATTAATATAAGAAAAATATATTGTCTATATTTTGCTCCTGGACATTGACAACTGTTGAGTCAGTATAGGCTTATCCAGACTGTACAGATCAGACCCTATGTAAAAACCATAACTACAGTTTAAGAGAATGTTGTCTTTTAACTACTAAGTATTTTGATTTTAAATTACTGTAGCAGTCCTTACCGTGTGGGATTGCAAACAGATTTTGTAAATAGAACAGGCCTGGTGGGTGATCCTGCCCAGACTACAGGCAGTAGTAAGGAAATTCTAAGAGTTAGCAGTTCTAAGGTCTGAAGTGTTTGATTGTTGGACTCATCAAGGTTTTGCACGGGACCGCTGCCTCCTATCATGGCTTTTTCTTACCTGTGTCAAATACTGAGTTAGGCCTGTCACAGCTCATTATTAGTTTCCTGCATAAAGCTCTGTGAAGGCCCTTGGTACTTGTTTCATGTAGCCAGCTTTGTTCAACCAAAAGCTTTAAGGACCCTTTAAAATTAATTCCTTAATTGCCCTTTTATATGTAGTCCTACATCCTCTTTATGAATAAAACTTCAGTGCAAGTATTATATTCCTATAGTAACCACTGCTCTATTTTTGGTATAAATTTCTATAGCTTCCTAATAAATTGTGTTTATTAAATTACAAAAGCCTAAAAAGGACTGGTAGGACATCTCAGAATAGTGAACATATGCTGCTGCTTTTCACAATGTCAACTGAAAGCTGCATGGGTTAAATGAAGGCATTTCTTAACATCTCTTTATCACGAGATGTGGTTACATCTTGATATTGACAGCTAAAGTAGCTCCATATCTCCTACAGATCTTTAGCAAAATATTTATAAACTCTTTTAAGTTGTTTTCCAGATGTTTTAGAATCTTTGAATGCAATAAAGCTATTATATATGCACTATGTGAAATAAAAATGAAATATTTGTATCCAGCTGAAAAGAAGTGCTTAACCTGATACATGTTCTATATTAAAATTATAGAGGCTTAGTGATCAGGAATATGGCTGAATTAACAACACAAGAAATGGAAACCAAATTAGTAGATTTTGATTTTTCACTGGTTTGAGTAAAAGCACCTCATAAATCTTATAGGAAAGATAAATGACTTACCTAGATAAATAAAGAAAAAAGTTGTCTGAGCCATAATGAATATTTTAACATCAGCGATTCATAGCGACTCAAACACATGTTGCCTTTAATACAAGTGCATGATCTTGAATGTTATTAAGGTTTAAACAAATTTAAATGTGACAAGCACAAGATTAAATGTGGCACATAAATGAGTTTAAACAGCTAATTAGGTTTTGGTGGTCCATCCTATGTTTGACAGATATGTAATAGCAGCAATCCTAATTAGAGGAAACCGTAGCACCAAACAGATACTAGTTTTATTCTGAAACTACACTTTTGCACCACACACTTCCACAGGAGGCACAGAACTGTTTCCCTGTTTGAGATAATTTGAAAACTAAAAAAAATTATATGTTACAGTTTCCTTAAAAATGAAAGATAAATTCTTAGGTTTTAGAGTAGAATTCCATTTATCAACCGTTCAAATCTAATCTTTGGTTTAGGTGAGGGTTTTTTTTTTTCCACTATTACAGATTTTGATTCCACTAACTGAATATGATCACTAAAATTAACTGCTATTTAGAATATTAATTTAAAATTAAGGTCTGCATTTTTAAAAGGGAGTCGGGTACAACTGAACAACCTCGTGTGTATATACATTTCATCTTATATGGGAAATCAAATTGTTGATAGTAATATAAATTGGTATTAGTACTTGGTTAGTCATTCTATCGCATAGCTGTCAACTGGTTATGATAACTGGTTAAAGTTAAAACAGACCTTACTTAACCGGGTTATAATGGAAAAGAATGGGAAATAGAAGAATGTGGTTTAAAAAGAAAAATGTTATGGTTAGGGTAAACCAAGTAAAAGCATGTAAAATCTATACCATTTTAATTTTAAAAGTTTCTAAAACTTGTATTATCCCACTTACTATACCTGTCTAAGTTGAGGTAATGCACTATTTAATAAATCTAAATCCAGAAGAGCTGTCAGCAGGCAGTGTCCTGCATTACAGGCCTATTTCAGACCAGGAAAGATAAAGGTGGGATCCATAAGCCTTACACTCCATCACCAAATACACATGCAGTAATTACAATTGTTGATTACATTTCATATAGATAGTTTTAATTCTCAGCTTCTGAGGTCAGTTGCCTCCATCCTGCTCTTTTAACACAAGAGCTGCAGACAAGCTTTAACTAGTGACTAAGCATGGGTGGGGGGATTAGGGTTTTGGTTTGGTGTTTTTAATGCCTGGTCTCATCTTGGGGTCAGTCATTTTCAGCTGTTTGATAGTACATGATTTATGAATCTCTAGACTCTTCTTGGGATAAAAGACAAATTGTGGATTGACTGATGTTTGTACAGAAAATTTGCCCAGCTGTCCTTGGGCCTATTTCTTAGCAAGCACTTAATTACAACTGCCATACAGAAGCTCTTTTAGGTTGTTTTTGTTTCAGGTTGGCTCAAGTGTCTTAATTTTAGGGGTACTGAATTTTATAGACCCAAATGAAGAAATGTCATTACAGAAATTATTAGTTTGTTCAGCCATGGTATTTGTAGATTTTGTAATGGGTATTCAATTACATCAGATTGTTTAATGGGAACTTTAAGAACACTTTCTCATACTAGCTACTTAAGGATGGCTTTGGTTAAATACTTGCTAAGGTTTTATCCAGAGTTTTAGGATAAGCAAGTCAGGTTAGCATCCACCTTGAGTTGCATAAGAATCAAACAAGCAATCTAACCATCAGGTACTGCATACAGGGAATTAAATTTTTTAAATAATGCATAATTAGCTAATGGGCAAAGAGTTTTTCAAAGGCTTGGAGAGAGAATATGGGTATGGTAATACTGGATCAGATGAAGGGTGCAACTAGCTTTTAATAGTCCTTTCAGTTGTTACTAAAGGGAAACGTGCAAGAATATGGCCTGACTGTCCAGAGTACTCTTAACTTCACAGATCCATCAATATTTCAAGAATTGCCTTCCCAAGTGAGTTTCTGCTTATGTATTTTTCTGCCTGCCACTCCTCATCTCCCGTTTCCACTTACCCCATCCCCTTGATTGTAAATTGCTTGACAGGGGTGCTTTGCTTATCGTTTTCCTAGTCTGCCCTGATTAATATTGGGTGTTTAGAACCTACCATTCTATAAATTTTAAGATAAAGAAAAATCTTTTTATCACTAATTTTGAGAGATTAGTAAAAGCTTACCTCTGATTGTGATACAGACACTGTATTACTATTATGAAGTTAAGATGCTTTCCTTCTGTATCCTGGAGCAACATCTGTGAACACTGGAATGTTCCAGCTTGGCATAGGGAAAAGTTACAACTTGGGGACAAAAAATCCAAAGTAACTGAATATATCTTAAGCAGGGAATTCTATTCTTTAGCAGAAGAGAGGGGAAAGTGAATTCAAACCATGTCTTATTATCCAGTCAAGCTTCAGTCTTGAAAGATTCAGTAAGTAAAGCTTGAACCTTCACTAGAACAAAAGGATGGTAGCTGAAACAATCACATTAACATCTATCAAATTCTTGGACAAAAATTGACTATCTGACAGAAAGCTGCACAGGTTAGTGAATGAGCAGATGCTGTGGAATGAGATTGATGCCTCAACGGTAGCCTGAAGTCTGACTAATAATCCAGAACCAATTTGTCACAGATGCCAACTCTTAAGTATTGGTTAATCCCTGAGAAAATAGTCTGCATTTCTGCTCCTTAGTGTTTTTATTTTGGCTATAGTGCTATAAGTGGCTATTACCAATGCTCCTTTGGAACTTCTATTCTTAGCTTTTCACTTTACCCTGCAAGTGAATTTATCAAGCTAAGAGTAAGCCTTTTTTTTTTCCTTCAAAATAGAAATACAGGTGCAAATTTTGTGCAAGTGATTTAAAATCTGAATTTACAGTGAGCTTTGGAGAACAGTGCTGAACTTTACTGCTTCCAGATATTCAGATCCGGATTCCTACCTTAACTGGCTTTTATATTTCATGACATGAAAATCTCATCACATGAGATTTTCATCTTTTAGTTCCAGACTATGAAACAGAAAATAGTAAGGATGACAGAAGAAGCCATTGTTTCCTTCTGCATCTTACTCATTCGAATGATTAGATTGGAAGCCAGGTGAGGGGAAACTTCTCTGCTTTCAGGGGTGTAGTGATTTATTTGTAGCTTGTGCTATGCTGCACAAGTCTTCCATATTTTTCAGTTCTGCTTCCTGTTCTTTTTGGTTTCTTTTCTAAAATGAATTTAGCATCTTAGAAGTTGTAATAATTTTCTCTAAGCCATGAATAAGATATTTCTTAGCAAAGCCTTTATTAAAGAGTAGTGCTTGAGTGCTCTGTACCATTTGTGATATCAAGATAGTAAATCTTGCATAGTACTGGAGCCTTAATATATTAGGTTAATACAAAAGATCTTCAACAGAGAAATATTCAGTGAGATGATCTTCTAATGCAATTTGCTTCTAGGAGGCTGATTTAATAAAGCTAGAAAATCCATCTTCTAATGGTATTCTGTTAATCTTCATTGACAAGTTATTTTATGCATTAATAATACTATTTTGAAATACAGTTTTAAGTTGATAAATGTTGATATTTGCAACTTTTGTCAAGATCAGTTACAAAAAAATCTGGAACCCACAGCACAGCATTCCAGACTTCTGTATTCTTATCTAATCAGTAGATAATGATATTTAATATCATTTGGAAGAGGGAAAAAAAAAAGTCATAAAAAGTTCATTGATGTAAAAGTAATGAATCAAAATCTCTGCTACATCTCTGTAGCAGGAAGAACCTTTGAAAAAAGAGGGGTTGCTTGTTTCTGAAAATAGCTGGAGTTCTGTGGTGTGAAGTCATCACAATTTCCACTGCTTGCCAAAGACCTAAAAAATGCTTCACACATATCCCTCTGTAGAAGTGAGCTTTGGAAGCTGGTCTGTATCTTGCCAACTATTTGGGGGTTGGTTTGTGTAGCATTATCCATGCCTGCTGTTAAGTGGGTTTGTTAGATATGACTATGATTATGTTTGTGGAAATGGTAGAGCATTAACACTGGTAGAGTATTAACACTGAAGTTATCAAAATCAGGTTTATTGATACAGTTGCTACTGTTGATTTAACTCTGGCTTATGTGGCTTAAACTGAGCTATGTATTACTTCCTCCGTGATTCCCACAGGATGCTAAATATGGGCTCTTGTGAGATCTGGTGCTGTTAATCCACTGTTACTTTTCTGAAGGAAGAGAACATGACTGTTCTTTGAAGTTGGTACTTGCACTGGGTGAGGCATTTACCATGAATAATGCATTTGACAGATTTTACCCCTTTAACTGTTAAATTATTGATCACAGAATGAAAATACTCCAACATAATAATTATTTTAAATAATTTGTGAATTATTATGGATATATTTTTGCCTACAGATTGTGGGGATTGTTACGAATATTCAAAATTTTAAATACAATTTGCACACATCATGTGGGATTGAATCTTAAGAATAGCTACTGTAACAAAGAATGGCCTGGATGACATACTGACAATTCGCTTAGCTGTGTAGGTAAACTATGGCATCACAGTTAATGAACTTCACTATTTGGCCTAAGTTTCACTTTTTACAAGTGCTGCCACTAAAAGCTCTCAATTGCTATAGTGTCCTTAGGAAGGGAGAAAATACGGCAAACCCCCGCCCATATTTTCAACTTCTCTATAGGGAGATTATTATAATAAATTGGATGCAAGATCTGATGAAAGGGAAAAGTGATCTTATACAAAATCTTCAGTTAAGTTGATTTTATCTCCTCTATACTTACATGTACAAACCCCCAAGTGCCAGGACAGTGTCTGCACATGCTTTGTTTAGCAATGACAATTTATTCACAAGACAGGGGACAAGGGACACAAGCTGGCAAGCACTGCCCGTGTCTTTTCAGTTCCTTTTTGCTGGCAACAACAAACTAATGTTTGGGCAGATCATTTATATCCCACTGGAGTCATCAGTTGTGATGAGTGGTCCTTTACCTGTGAGACTTGCTTACTTCACCCTCTGTGAATCCTAGGGCAGGCTGCTACATGCTGTCTGTTTTTTCCTTCTTTGAATAGCTGTTTCAATGATTCATCTATCATCTGCTTTCCTGTTGAGGGGCCTTTTTGACATCCTCCTGCACCTTCCATTCTGGTGATGCTGTCAGAATGGAGGTTGTGACACTGAAACATCTTGAGTGTTATTTCTGAGACTGATGTCATGGAAGTGGTGTCCTAAGAAGAGTGTCCTTCATTATTATTACTAGCTGTTCTTATAACTTATTATTTTGCCTTTTTCTTCTGGTGCTTAAACATGAATTACCACTTATACTTTATTCACACCAGCTCTTACAGTTCTGTTACAAATCTCTACGTGTAGATCGCTATTTGCAGAATTGCCTGTAGTGTTTTCTTCCGTCAGCATGTCGGTAAGATGTCACTGACCTATTCAGAATATGTTAATATGAGCATGGTTTTTCTTCCAGGTGTCTCAGGATGCCTGAGACAACTTTTAAGTTAATAGCTGCATTTCTGACAATGCTATTTTCTTGGGTGGAAGAAAAGCCCGAACAGCTTAACTGCCAATATTTGAAAACTACATTTTTGCCAGATAGAGAAATGTGAATGTCTGACAAACAGAAAAGAAATTAATTTTCTTGAGTAAGATTGAAGAATTGATGAACCTGTCTTGTCAAATAATTTTTCTTTCAGATGCATGAGACATTCTCCTCTGTTTATCTCCATTTGCAATTTCAGTATCTGAAATGCTTCTCTTTCAGTACAAATAAATTTTAGTATGAGCTTGGAGTTTGTATCAAGAATGTTTTTCAGTACATCTTGGTGTATGAAATGTCGTAATTCGGGGGGGGGGGGGGGGCAGACGAGAGAAAAAAGTAGCCTGTTCTAGAAGGTAAATGGATGTAGGTGCTCAGTAGAGTAGCTCATCTCTATAATGACAAGGCTGCAAGGTTAGGACACTACATTCTTTCTGAAGTAGCTAAAATTAGCAGTTTAAGATAGCTGTATGGGTATCTGCCACCAGCCTCTGACGTTAAATCTCATTCATCTATTTTTGCGTACTTCTAATTTTTTTTGTAGACCTGCTGCATTTAATATAATATTGCAGAATAAGGGGAAATATACCTCTGGATCACCTATGTCCTGTTTTAACTTTCACTGTTTTGTTCTAGTAAGTACACAGGTAAAAAAGTACTATCAGATAGGATAAAGTAGAATTTCAAATTAATTAAAAATACTGCTTCACAACAGGTCCTGTGCTACACATACTGAAGACACATGAAACAGTTTGCTTAATGCATGGTGTTTCATTTACCTTATAGTTGTGACATAGTTTTCAGACTGCTCAAGTTTCTTTTGCAATGTCAAATGTGATTCACTTCTGAAATTACTTCTTTTTCCCTGAAGGCGCAACATACAGGCAGGCCAGTGGGATATGCAGGTGTTGAAGAATGTTTACAAACTAAATCAGTGTCTGTTGACTCTTTAGAATCCATTAAATAACTGGGACAGATCACAGCACAGGCTGAATAGGAAGAGACCTTGTCGAACAAGTATGTCTTGGTTATCATATGCAGTTTGAACAGAAATTTAAAATTTCTGCATTTAAATGTAAAATTTGGATTGAAGGAATGTCTGTCCTTGCATCTGAAACTGGAGACCTTTCCAATTTACCTTGTGGAAAATAAATTAAAGGAAGCTGACTGGATAATGGAGATGCAGAAGGAAACTTGGTATTTTCTCCTTGGATGTATTTCTGTTTTCCTGTTTTCCTGATAGTAGACAACTGTGAAGGAATCCAAGCAGATGATTTAAACTGTAAACAAATGGCAATGAAAAGTGAGATGTGTAAGATGTAACAATCAGTGTCATAGCTTATAGTAGAGCACGAGCTTTTAGTCCAAATATGAACGTGGAAACTATAAAGAGCACCCCAAAAATACGTGTTTTGTTGAAAAGCTGCATCTGGCTCGACTCTTCTGAGATCATGAAATGTGTTAGCTTGTCTGCACCAACCCTATTCTGACTGCCAAAGCCTTCTTTACTATCTTCTAAACATAATTAGGAAGAGAATAATGTGATTAAAGTAAATTAAAAAAAAAAAAACAAACCTCAGCTAAGACTTTTAATAAGCTTCAGTGAGAGATCACAAATCTCACCTGACACAGCAGCTTTGGAGCATGAATCGAAGTACTTGGAATTGGGGATAAACTTGTCATACTCTGTTAAAGACTACTGTCAGTAAAACATAGCTCAATCAAGGTGAAACGCTTCCATTTCCTATTGCATGCACACTGAGTTTCACTGTAGGCTCCAGAGGCTCTGCTGTGTTTATTATATTGCCTGATGCAGAGGGAAGACTCTTGAGTTGCATTAAAAATACAGCTTGGAAAAAAAATCCAACACATAGATGTCCTTGGAAAACTTCTGCAGTTATCTAACTTGAATGTTGTCATTGTGTTGCTCTGCAGAGGGTTGACCCTGGCTGGTTGCTAGGCACCCACCAAAGCCACTCCATAATTCCTTGAATCAGCTGGGCAGGGGAGAGAAAAAAGAATGAAAGGCTCGTGGGGCCATAAGGACAGGGAGATCACTCAGCAATTCTGTCATGGGGAAAACAGACGCAACTTGTGGAAATTAGTTTAATTTCTTACAAGTCAAGTCAGTGTAGTATAACGAGAACTAAAAAAGGAATTGTCAACACCTTCCCAGGCCCTCCCTTCTTCCTGAGGTCAATTTTACTCCTGATTTTTCTCTACTTCCTCTGCCCAGCGGCACTTGAGGATGGGGAATGGGGGTTGAAGTCAGTTCATCACATGCTGTTTCTGCCACTTCTTTCTTCTCAGGGGAGGAATCCTCAAACTCTTCCCCTGCTACAGCATGGGGTGCATCACACGGGAGACAGTTATGCACAAAGTTCTCCAGTGTGAGTCCTTCCCATGAGCTGCAGTTCATCAAAGTAAAAACAGGATTTGTTTACAAATATTGAGAGCTTAAGCAATGGCCCACTGGCAGCTGCTGAAAACTTTTTCATACCTTACTTGGGGTTTGATTCAGGACAATGTGCTGAACAGATGGTGTTATAGTACCCCCAGAGCATTGATGGAAAATGTTTATTGAAATCGTTCTGAAATGGAAACAATTGTCCAGATTTCAGCTCAGTTTGTGAAATTAGTTACCAACAGCTTTCCTGCTTCTTTTCCTGCTTATTACCTGTTTCTTGGCATATTTCTAAACACAGTTTTATTAGAGTATTACAGCAGCAACTATAAATTGGGATTGTTTCCAAAGTATTTTGTATACAGGGTCTATTGAGGCACTAGTTGTTGTTTTTTAAAACAAATAAATAAAAACCCCCAAAATCCAGCCAGAACTTGATGTACTGCTGGTGATAAGGAGCATGCAAACTATTAATTGCATTTGACATGAAGTGACACAAGCACCTTTGATATATAACTGGGGAGCGATGCAGTTTAACAGGTTTTAATTTCTGGTGCAGCTGGAAGACAATAAAGAGAACACATGAGAACAAATGAAATGGTATATAGGTCAATCATTCTATTAGCAGTCTTCAGGGAACGCATATCTCATTTACATAATTGTATTTCTGCTGCAACCAGACATACTGCTGTGCTAATACGTGTTCTTGGTGAGTCTATAAAAACATTGAAGATGGCCTTTCTTACATTAAAGTATGGAAAACTAGGATTACAGGAGCAAATACATTATTAATTTTACCTAATCACTATTTCAAGGTTAGCTTGACCCAGTCTACAAAGGGCTCAGCCAGCTCCACAGATAGTCATTTGTTGAATATTTTCCTTTAAAGCAAAGATTAAGTTCTTACATCTCTCACATTTAAATGCTAAGAAAACAAATAACCAAAGTTTTGCTTTAAATTCATGTGAAGATGCTGCTTCTTTGTGTGCTTGCTATGCTAAATTCAAGTATTACACATTTATGTGTTCACAAACCAGATTTGCTCTATACCGTATCTTGCCATAGAAACTAGTAAGTAAAGTTACAAAGAGATGTCTCTGCCTAAAAGATGCTCAAAACAGAAGTGTAATAATTAAAAGCAAATAAATGAACTGAACAGGAAGACTGAGTGGTTCTCCTACTTTCCTGCCTTTTCCTGTAAACAACTTTATGTTAATTTACCTAAAGTACTTCATTACTGTATCTTGGGTTTCAGTTCTTTTTCTTATATCTGACTCAATCTTCTCAGACCTGTGCTTTAATGCCTGTATGCTGGATCCAGTCTGTGTGCAAGACAAGTACTTCATGCTAAAATGCGTAACTTTGGCTGTAATCCTGAAGAAAATGTATTATGAGAAAAATACAATATATACTCTAATTTAAATTGAGAATGGATTAGAGCCATGAAATAATGAAGCACACAAGAAGCAAGTATTGTCCAGTCATTTTTTCTAATTTCAGCAAAATGTACTGTACCAATACAATATAAGACACTCTAGTAATACTCAGACAAAGTTTTTAATTCAGACAGAGTAATTCTCAAAGGGACTTGACATAAATAATGTTTATTAAATCTCAGTAGTTAATACCTTTCTCGAGACTTGTGTGAAAACATTGCCAAGATATTGTGTCCGTGCACTTAACATTCATAAGTAAGAAAAATGCATCTGGAAAATATATGAAATGGAGTACTGCTGAATTAAAATATACAGAATTTCATATAATTACCATAGAGGTTAATCAATACAAGAACTATGTTAGCTGTAGTTCTCTCCAGTTGGAATTGCATTTTGGAATTTCAAATAACTTATGGCTTGTTCAGTGACCCATGTTTTGTGGCATAGACTAAGTGTGAACAATGAAGAAAACTGGTTTTCTATGCAGTATACATATTCTACTCCAGGTATCTTTTTATGTGTCTGAGCTTACAGATATTATTAGTATTTATAATTGGTATGTACCAAACTGATCATTTTTAGGTAATTAAGGGACAGGTATGAAATAATGCAAGTTTATGAATGGGGTAGACTTAACAAGTGTGTCTTGAATAGTGAATCTCTTTTGGATGCTGCTTCCCATCTTAACATAAGCTGACTGCTGGTTCATCTCTTTGCAGAATTGAATGTGAACTTTCTTTTCACCCTTTGAGGGCTAGGCAGGGCCATGAAGAGTTCACATTCATGGGCTGAACTAAGACACGCACTCCACATTAGAACTGTCTTGCCTTTGAAGTTAGAAATAGCCACTAAAATTATTCAAATAAGTTACCAAAAGCTGTTGCTTTCAAACTAAAAATAGCACTAACTACCCAGATAGTGCCACTGGTGATTTTTATCATTGTTGTTCTTCAGTAGGATTTTCCATGTGAAACAAAACTAGTATGTTATGTTAGGATAACAAATAAATTGAAATCCTAATGACCAGCAAAATACTGCACTTTAGGTATATTGTTAGTGTATGCGTATATGATCCAAATTGCTTTCAACTTAAGATGAGCAAAAAAGAAGCTTTTGGAATTATTTTTTTGGATGTATCACTCTGAGAAAGCTGCATGGCTTCAGTAGTTTTTATTTGTGTATTTGGGGAAAACGCACAAAAATCTCAAAAAAAAACAAACAAAAAAAACAAAAAAACCACAAGGAGAACTGAAGTTTCAAAGTGACATGAAAACCGAAACTGATTTCTGCATGTACTTCCAGTATCAGAATCCTTGAATCAAACCTTTTGAAGGGATTGAGAACATTGTATCAAGTAGGTTTGCTGTTCTATAAATTTGTGGGATTTTATCATTGTTTTAGACCTTTGCAAAGTTTGTGTCCTGGGTTCACCCAGGACACAAACCACCATGTTTACCCTGACCAAGGACTCTGGTTGGTACACGTGAGGAGCCCCCGCGGCCGAGCCGAGCCTCGCGGCTGAGCCGAGCCCCGCGACGGCGGAGAGCGTGCCCCGGAAGCCGCCCGCCGAGCCCCGGGAGGATGCAGGAGACCACGCAGCACTTCCCAGCAAGTCAGAGGAGGAAGCGCTGGACTCAGGAAAAGAGAAGCTGGCGGTGGGAGAGCCGGCAAGCACAGCAGCTACACCAGCCCCAGTGACAAGTACTGCAGCATCGTTTGAGATTTCTGAAGGTTTTGAATGGCCTTTGGGTATCCAAGGGACCTGCACAGGAGATTCAATTTTTGGGAATAAAATGGCAAGATGGACGTAGACAGATCCCCACAGATGTGATCAACAAGATAACAGTAGACTATCGTGGCCTGAATGAAGTCACACCACCAATGATAATAATGATAAAGGAAAATAACAAGGGAAGAGAATACAACGCCTCAGCACCAGCTCACAAAGTCCTTGGCCAAACCAAAACATCCTTGTTATCAGCTCTGTTCCCGAGCTGAAAGTCAAAACACTGCACTGCACCAGCTACCAAGAAGGGGAAAAATGACTGCTACTGCTGAACCCAGGACAGTTTGTCATAATAATTACAGCTTTTTCTTCTATGCAAAAATATATATTGAAACTACAATTTGATTGCTACTGCCAGGTGTTATAAGTAGAGATGATGTGAGGCCACATCTACCTAGTATTTTAGTTCAGGGTAGGATTGGCCTTTCAAAGCAATCTTTTAGAGTGTTGGCATATACCATGCTTTGACCTCCACCATGGAGTAGTCTTAGGAAAAAAAAAATTTGAATTCTCTTGCCTGAAACTAGACTGAGAAAAAGTATCTAAGGATCTTGTAATGTACTGCAGCTGCTAATGGGAACCAGACTGGAGTGAGTCCAAAGTAAATAGAAATCCACAAATTAAAACCCACAGGTCATTTTCTCCATTTCTTTATACATACATCCACATTTACTGCTTCACATTACTTATTAACAGAGTTACAGTCCCTATATGTGCACTTCAGTCTGGATTAGAAATGTGTTTTGGCAGTGAATATCTCATTCATCCCTATATCCTGTGCTTAGCTGCGTTCTTTACGATGAAACTAAAGATATGATCCAGGGACATACCTGATATGCTCCAACATTCAGTAAACAGGATGAATTGATTATTGCAATCAAATGGAAATAAAATGTCTGCCTAAACTGGGATATCACAGAAGTATTCCAGAGTAAAAGCCACAAATTATGTGCGCTGTGGACATCAAGTCCTTAGTGCCAACAGACTTGCTATTCTGTATCTAGTCTGATGAAACAGGCACAGCCAAGTAAAGCTGAGAAAGACCTTTTGTAAACTTTGTGCATCATCTGGGCAATCCAGAGCATTTGCTTACAGATTTTAAATTTGAATCTGACATTTTATTTCCTCAGTAAAATGTATAAAATAAAGCAGGAGCAATATGCTCATCTTCATACTCCCATCTAAGGAAACGAGAGAGCACAGGCAGTGGGGTTTTTTCTTCTTGAAGAGCTTGCTTGTAGCAAGCATATGGACAATATTCTGCTTATGTAAGCGAGACCTGGCAATTGTGGGATTGTCTGTTTGATCTTTACCCTTCTCTCTTGATCTTCTCTGATTTGTTAATTTGAACATTTTGACATTTAACATCATTTTGACATTTGAAAACGTCTTTTTTTTCTCTCTCATGTTTATAGTTTAAATATTAAGTGTTGTGGGTGGAGAGGTGAGGCAGTGGCCCAGTGACCATGGTAGGAAACACCAGTCATATATTATTATCTGATTCCAAAAGCTTTTATTTTAAAGAAGAAATTAATATAAAAGTGGTACTTGGAAAGAACCGAACCAAAAAACCACGCAATTCTGTGCTCCAGTGTTTACTTAAGTATTATGATTAGTGAGCTACTTGGTGGTTTTCCCCTTCATAACTGCAGCTTGTGGTAAATATAATAAATGATTTCCAATTAAGGACTAGCAGAACTCATGACAAGAGAAATTTCTATCAATTTATTAAAATTAAGTCTCTTTACACTGGGATAAACAATGTAGAACATTAAAATATTGTGTCAAGAGTGTATGCTTAATTAAACTTTCATTAGCTAGGTAATTCTTTATATTTTAATAGGTATGATTTTTCTTGGTTTTAACAGTTTTTAACTCTGTATTTGTAGAAAAAACAAACTTTCAGCAAATCCCAGTATTCCAGTTCTGGTTCATTTTAACAGCTGAATGAGTTGGAGGTCTTACTATTTTACTCATTCTTATTAGTTTGTAAGGAGGAGATTGGTCTATAACAAATCTTGGTTGCCTGATGTAATACGTAATAGGCAACAACTTTACTACATTGAATGGAATGACTGGGATTTAAGCCATTGTAAGACTAAAGAGTAAGACTAAACATCTGGATTCAGAAATCCAGTCTGTGATTTATATTTGCTGAAGAGCAATAATAAATGTTGTACAGATGATGATCATCATCTTGAGTACTTTGCAGAATAAAGCATTGTTACGAGAATCTGTTCTCTGAGAAGTAATGACTTCAGTCTAAACCAGAAAGAAATAGAAAAACTGCTGTGTTGAGTCATGATGCTTTAAAAGACAGTATTTTCATTAGATTAAAAACAACTGCATTTAAATTCAGATATCTGGCTTACTGCTCATGTTGGGTTAATAAAAATAGACTGCAGCGATAACAAGCACTGATTATGATTTATCTCTTTACCTAATCAAATTCTAAAAGAAGTCCGATGTAATTTCTGTGGTATAATCTAGGAAGCTTACTCCTGGAGGTCCAGCTTTTCTTGATGAAATGATGTTAAATACTGTATCTGATAGTACAAATTGTTTTACAGACAGTCTTTTCTTCAGAGGAACATTGAATCAAAAAATGTGTCAGTACATAATTTGTTTAATGTATACATAGCTGTATTTAAAGGAGTGTTTGCTGAAGTGATACTTCTTTGGAAGTTTGCAAAAGTCTTTCCATGGATTTTTTTTTTTCAATTTTTTTTTTAATCAACGATGGCAGTTTAGTGAGTGTGAAAGCTATAGTACATCTAACAGGTTGTCGGTAGGGTTTTTTTTTGTTTCTTTCCTTTTCTTGAACTACAGATTGTAGTAGAGCTGCACTTATCATCTCTGCCTTTTATACCCAGGCAAAGGTAAGAAGAGCATAGAGGATTCAACTTTTCTGTAGTTTCTTGCTGAGTAAATGACATAGGTAAGAAAAATGGGGTGCAGAAGTCACCATATCTACACACACAAGAAACTAAAGTGAAACAGCTATTTTTTTTCTGAGTATACAGTTCTAGATATGTAAATTCAAATGTAATTTTTAATTAGATCAGCAGTGTGGCAACATTTGATGTGTTAGGAAAATCAGGCACTGAAGATAAGTGTTTTTTGCAGTATGTTCATTTTGATGTTTTTTTCAGCAAGTTCAAATCCACAGTTGCTGAGAAAGTATTACCTATCTGAATTAATTCAGGTACCTATGATCAGCTTTTCTATTGTAACATGAATGCTCTTCTGGTTTTAAGATCATGGGTATGTGTTGGAGAAGCAGTGAGTGGATTAATATCTAGTGAAGTGCTCTGTAGTGAATAAATATGAACACAGGGAAAAACCAAAGGTGAATGACAAGGGAAGGAGAGAAATCAAACACAACAGACAGTAAGGGAACCAGATGAAATGAAGGAAAAATACCCAGTCATCAACCTATCATGTTAGCTTTAAATTGCCAGACCAAAACATGGGTAATCACAGAAATGATAGCAATGGGACCTTTCTGACTCAAAATTCAAGTGGAAATAGTGTGCCTCTAGCTTTTAGCTCACTATTATTATGGCTTCATTCTTGACCTTCAGATTTTGCTTCTTCATGGCCTGTGTCAGACACCCCTATAGAAAGCAATGTGACTTCCAAATTTGAGCTTCGTTGCTAGAGGTTTTAAAACCTGCGTGTCTGAACATTTTGTTAAAGCAAAATTTAAATGAAATAGCAAGGAATTGTACCTTAGTGCTTCTATAGATGTTTTACCAGCTCTAAAATATTTTGGGAAGTAAATAATTACTATTTCATGTAACTATCACTGACCCTAACTGAAGCAACAAGCTTCTGCTTGGTTAGTTAATTTTTATTCATTTTTCCTCTGGGCCATGTATGTCTAGTTGCATATGGGGTATCTTTATTTCTCCCATCACTGTGGAAGGGGTTTTCTCATTAATGTTAATGAGCCACATCCACAATGAGAAAAGACCTCTTAGTAATTTCGTGATCCTTCCTTTAACATACCAAACAGTACTCCCTCTTAAAAATGGGTGAGGACATCTTGATTTTTACAAACTATCTAGTAGTTTCCAAATGAATCAGTATTGACTACATTCTCACTAATAAGCAAATAATGAATATAAATTTTTTGAGGGTTTAGGGGGTACTTGTGTTAAGATGTGTTTATGCATAAGAGTATAGAGCTTCTCTCAATGGCAAGAGCATTCTCAGAAAATTTCTTCCTTGGTCTCATATTTGAGCTTTCCAATCCCCAGGTTCCTCAGTGTGTTAAGAAATGCTACCAGAATTTGCACTATTCCTGGATTCTTCTCAAATACATTTTTTTTTACAGTTCAGGTGTGAGCAAGGCCATATTGTCTAAAATTTTCATAGACTATGCTGTTTCATTAAGCATTACATGCACATTTGTTGCTTTTCCATTTTGAGCATTTTAAATCCATTATAATGTTTTTTCTTTCCCATTAGTGAGTTTTTCTGTGAGTGAATGCAGAAGGAGCCCCTTAGGAGATCATGTATGCTTCTCATCTTGTAGTTCAGCAGAAACTGGCTTCTTATGAACATACAAATAGGATTAAAGCAGAATGCTCCAAGAAAAATGTCAGTGTTTTCACTGAATTTAAATTATTTTCTCCTAATTCTAAAATGAATGTGTACAGCTGTAGGAATAAGTGCTCTGCCATGGCTTCACCATTTGGTGAAAAGTCATTGTTCCTAAAACACAATACAAACTGCTAGACATAGCGAACAAAAAGCAAAATGTGAAAAGCTGTTCTGATAAAAAAATAATTCCCTCTTATTATCTATCATAATACAATGAGGATAATTAGTAAAAATGGAGGAAAGAGATTTATGAAGTATAAATGTTAGCTTAAAAAGAATTGACAGTAAACGGGCCATTCATAAATGTGGTTTGTCTGACTGGTAAGCATGATCTTTTGCTAAAATAGAGTGGGGGAAAAAATTCTACCTTAATTGATAGTTGAACTTTATGAAAGGGATTCTACAGCATCTTCAACTACTATATTAGCTATATATATCAGATTGAACATTTTTGTCAGAAGCAGATCTGCAGAGAAAAACAGGTAGTGTGAATCTCCTAATACGTAGTTCACAATTATCTTATTGTGGTCTGTGTCTAGTCCAGTCTGAATACTGTAGTTAGTAATAGAAGGGCATCTTCCCATTTAGTTACCTGTAAGAAAAGGTTACAGCATGGGAAGCATGCAAACAGACAGGTTTGTTTTTTTTTGTCCTGGGGTGTTCTTTTAAGGATAAATTTAGTAAATAGGTAATTTTCTTATCTGTAAAATTTTGAAGAGATATTTCCAATATTATGTATGTAGGAATATAGTTTACATGGAAAGGAAAAAAATATGTTAATATTTCGGTTAAACTGTAAAATCTGCTAGTTTGCTTTTATCATAGAGAAGTGTCATGGTTTAAACCCAGCCAGACAGCTCGTTCACTCACTCCCAGTGAGTGGTGCCGGACTGGAAGCAGTCAAGGCCTGTGCCGCCCCCCCGCCCCCTGGGGGCTCTCCCCTTCCCCGATCCCAGAGGGATGGGGAGGAGAATTGAAAGAATGCAACTACCGCGGGGTGAGACAAGAACAGTCCAGCAGCCAATGTACAACACAAATCACCACCGCTACCACCAACAACAACGATAAGAGAAAATAACAAGGGAAGGGAATACAGTACCACCCGCCGAAAAATGAGTCTGACCTAGAAGACCCCCTGTCCTTCCGGGTAACTCCCGGTTACCCCCCGGGCATGACATGCTGTGGTATGGAATACCTCTTTGGCTCGCTTGGGTCAGGTGTCCTGTCTGCTTCCTCCCAGCTTCCCCTTCTCCCTGGCAGAGCATGAGCCTCACAAAGTCCTTGGTCAGGGTAAACGTTACTTAGCAACAACTTAAAACATCGGTATTATCAGCACTGTTCCCAGGCTGAAAGTCAAAACACAACACTGCGCCAGCTACCAAGAAGGAGAAAAATTGACTGCTACTGCTAAACCCAGGACAAGAAGATAAAGAAATGAAAAACTATAAAGGTTACAAATTTAAACACATAATCGCCCTCCTTATTGATGTTTTTGCCTATGATTGTTGATCAAGATACTGTCTTATTTTAATTAGAAGATAAACTGGTGACATGTCAGTGTAAGGATTGATTAAATACCAGAATTACTGTTTGAAACAGTCTTTCGAAGTGCTCACTTTTTCTAATTTGAAGAGTATTATTGCATGTATACCTTTAAAATAATTTAAAAAACTGAGTTAATAAAGCTAATATAACAGATTTTTTGTGTCACTTTCATTTATAAATGACTGAAGGAAGATAACAGAAACCTTAGAAGGTTATATGCTGTATTGTGAGCTTTTATTTTTTTGAAATGTTAAGGGGGTTTTTGGTGTCTTCATTAAGCAGCTATTTTGATCTCAAGTGTCTCTCACTGATTTTTGTTTTAATTATATCTTTTGACATAAATATATATTAGAAATAGGTAAGATTCAATGAATGGTTATGAAAATTGAAAGAAAATTCTGTGGGAGAAATCCAGGAAGTACTATCAAGAAGCAAGAAAAAAAAACGAAAAAGGTTGGGTGTTTTTCTGTTGCTCTTTGTAAGTATGAGGAAGCGGACAGTTAAGTAACCTAAAAATCAGCATTCTAAACTCTGTGTGAGTAGAATAAAAATATTGGGAAGGTCTCTATAACTCTTGAAAGGGGGCTAAGGAAGGACAGCTAAATTGCATAATCCTCATGCTGGTAATCACTACCTCAGAAAATCTCCCTGGAGTAAAATCCTGGTTCTCTGCATATATTGCCTAATATCAAAGATTTTTTTTTTCTAAAGACATGTTTGTTTATAAGCAATATTTACACTATCCTGATTCAGAAAGCAGTTTCCTTCTCCAAAACGGTGACTCAGTGCAGTATCTCATCTAAGATAGATTTGGGAGCAGAGGCAGGGTCTCTACTGTGAGAATCCAGATCTTGGGTTTTTTTTAAACTGCAATCAATACCCCTTGAAAAGGAGTGTGAAAACTAAATACATAGAATTTCAGAGTCTGTCTACTCTGTACAGTCATTCTGTTACTAGTCTGTAATTTCAGTGAAGCTTTTCTGCTAGCCATAAAACTGTAAATTAAGTGCTTGCATTCATGATCATACCATTATTCCTCCTCCTCTTTAAGGGAGGATTGATGCCTTGGAATGCACGATACCTGGATGTTTTAGTTGATTTTCCTTTATTTGCTTTCATTTCTCTCTGTTTGACACAACTCTTGCTTAGAGCACAGCCTGGGATTAAGGTCTGTGCTTTGCTTACAAAAGTTGTGCTTTTGAAATGTAGCATATGAAAGACTGCTGTAATTTCACACTGTAAAACTATAAAATGCTGGTGCTTCTTTAGGGATATCTTTCCAGATTAATTAGAAATTTATGGTAGGATAAGAAATGCAGACAATTTTTGTGTGATGCTCAGAATGAAGGTGGATACCAGCCTGAAATTAGTTTTCCTGAAGGTATTTTCAGTATTAGTCCTGAATAGATATTGTTAATTCCTATTGAACAGTTCAGCACAGTGAAGGTACTCCAAATAGCAGTTGTCACTTCTGGAAGCAATTCAACATATATGTTTAAGTACATGACAGCTAGTTTAATTTATTATAAGTCTCTTGTTTACTCTGTGCAATTGTCACCTGCAGTTCTGGTCTCTCATGTGGCATGTTATTGCTGAAAAGAGAAGGAACACTCAAAAAAAACACTTGCACTTTCCATTCCCTTTGCAAATCTCGGCCCAGGGTAAATGAGGGACTTAAGTTCTTCTGAAGGAAAACATCTTTTGAGCAATATAATCCACAGAGCTATAAATGTAAATTTTCTGTTCTGAACAGGAATGAGAAAGATGCATCCAGTGTCTGGTTATCTAAGACCTGACAAAAGGAAGTGTACAAACTATCAAGAAAGGCTGCAATATTTAACTTTATAGTTCCGATACTGTTTATATTCATTTATGCTTATTTCAGATCTTACTGTCATATCCCTTTTCACATATGGTACCATATAATATCTTTTATAGTGGCAGTGTTAACGCAGCTGCAGTCTGTTCGGTTAGCAAAATGTTGGGCAGGAGCACATGTGTGTGATGAACCTCCATTTCCTAGTTTATTTTTCTTGTTGCAGGGTAATTCTCCTTATTCAAGCTGAGTTAATAGAAAAGTGAGAGAATGACTGCTTACTATGTGAAAATTTACACATAATCTCTCCTTAATGTTTACTCTGTCTACATAGTAAACATCTGTCATGTTACAGGCTAAATAAAATGTATTCTGATTTTTCTTTTTTTATCTTTTATTAAGTTTTGTCTCTATAGGTTCACATATTATGCACCATGATGTTCTCTAAATCTATTACGGGAGAACATGGCTGGCTGTGGTCAGCTATCACATAATAACGTCAAGGAGGGTGAGATGTACGAGTGTATGGTGTAGCTTACTTGTAAATAATACCAGCATTAAATAGTCATTCTTAGTACATATTTCTGATAGGGCTATTCTTTACAAAAGCCTTTTTTTTCAGGGAAGGAGCATCTGATAATTGTATATTGATCTCTCACAGAAATAGTCTGTTTATCTATTTGGGGGGTTGGATTTTTTTTCCCAGGCAATAAGAAAGCTTTAAGAACTTACTTAAAGGCATTGTACCATTTTTTCGAATTCAGAAGAGATAGCACGTACTTAACAGCAGCTGAACACCTGCAAAGTTACATTCCTTCAATATCTAATGAGTTTATTGCTACACGACTTTGAAGTAGAAAACTTTGTTTGAAGTCACTTCATTTACTTTTAAGTAGTCTTTCATGGCTGAAAATATTATAGCATTGAACATAGGGCTTTTGAGAGTCAACAGTTGTAGAAAGCTAATATTTCCTATGTACAGTAGTATATGCTGGCTTACAAGATTTTCAGCTTATATATTCTAAGTTGGTTTGGTCTCACATGGACTTGTAATTTTCAGAGATTTTTTTATTTCAGTGGGAAAAAAATAAATTGTGTCTAGTCATATTTCTTGGGCTGCTAGAACATGCTGCAAAACAAATAAATCAGTGTAAGGAACTAAGGGCGGATGGTCAGAAGGAATGTTCTTGCAGCTATGCAGTCTAGCATCACATGAGTTTTATAACATGGATATCTTTACTTGGGTGTTAAAAGAAACTGATAATTAACTGCTATGGATGATGCTGTCATGTATAGCATTACCTGGAGTCCGTATTCTGAACATGATTGTTACATTTCACTCCAGCTATTGCGGAAGAGGACTGCACAGGACAGTAGTGTTTAGTATAATTGTAAAGAGAGGATGTTACAAAGTTCTGTAGCTTCATCCCAAGCTCTGTAGAGCTGATGAGACAATGCAGGTACTGTAGCAAGTGACAGAATTGCAATCACTTGTACTTAACGGAAAAATTTAAGACCTGACCCTTGCTGTGATGTCATCTGAACCAGCAGACACTCACTGTGGTTTGGACAGGCAGCAAGCAGGAACACATTGCAAATTTTAATATGTGAAGGATCATTAAGTTGATTGTGTCAATTTGTTAAAGTGCCAGGTAATGATTTTACAGGTAATTAGACTTTAACAGGCAGAAACAAATTTATGTCCTTCTTGGTTTTATGATGTATGTAATGATAGATACACTATCATACAAGCTGTTGTTTTTAGGTACACAACATTTCTTAATGTCCTAAAGCAAATGAAATATTGCATGTCAGGAACTGATCAGCCCTGTATAAAACACATTAGTAGCTTTTCTTCTTTTAGCTACTTTTAATCAAAGCTCATTCATCATGTCATAGAAAGATAGAATGTCTCAGGTTATTCTTGCTGCATGGAGAAATGGCAGTGAACTTTTAAGGTCAAGAGGAAAAGACAGTAGTTACAGGTTATTACAATTGTTTTTCTATAGCTGATCCTCACACTGGTGTAGTAGATTTTTGGTTTACTCCTCAGTGTGTAAATACATAGTAAATAGGGAAAAACTTGAAAAGGATTTTGTCATTTCATTTAACTGTGTTTCCATAGAAGTTTGTCTGTTTGCTATTTTCCAGCCTTTGTGTACCAGAATCACAACAAACCACAGGTATTTTTTTAAAGGATAGCATTTATGGAGGTAGTAACAGTTAGCGGCTGTTCCCGCTACTGGTCTCACAGTTTCACATCCTAGGTGATGATTACAGCCAGCTTCTTAACTCTAGAAATCAAACTAATAGTAATTATTAGCCAGTATTAACCAAGTAAGAAGTCTGTATGTGGAGATTCCTTTGCAGTTTCTCCTGGCCCCATGAATATTACCTCACAAAAAATGTGGTACAAAAATCGGGCAGTGATTACTCTTCTTCATGCAACAGTTCAGATTTGGAGGTTAATTAAAGATGGTGCAATAAACCTGCTTCAGCTTTCAGCTGTGTTCCAGTTTTTGCTGCAGGAAGACAACATGAGTAGAGACTGTAGATGGTCCAAACATTTTTCATTGCTTAGACAAAATCTGGGGTTTGTTATGTTTGGCTTTTAATAGCACTGAGCTTCCTGTCAATCAGCTCTATTGTTAGTTGAATTGATTACTACTAAAATGTGGAGCTCTAGTCTGCATGATGCTGCCTGTTGTCTGACACTTCAGAAATTGGATATTTACTTCAGTGAATTCTTATATGTAATTACAGTGTTGCTATTCATGACAATATGGCTAAAAATGTGTCACATCATTGGAAGAACTATTTTAAGAGGTGAATAAATGAATGGTAGTTTATTTTGGGCCAAAACTGAGTAAAAGTATCATTTTAGTGTCCTCCCTGTGACAGCTACAAGACAACTGCTCCTGTTCCTTTGTGAAATTCAGAGGACACAGTAGCTGTTTACTTGAGCCTGGAAATAATACAGTTCAGTAAGTCTATCTACAAAAGGGCTAAAAATAAACCAGAGGTTTTGTGTTTTAGCCCTGAATGGATCTGCTTCTTTGCTAGAATACTGTCATCTTTTTGCAAGGGCCTAATTTAGTTTTTTCTGGTGCTCTACCATTAAAGTGGAATAAAGTCATAAGAAGTCACAGAATCAAAGTTGGAAGGGACCTCTGGAAACCATATAACTCCCTGGCACTTTTTTAGTATATGCAGTTTTAGAAAGCTCTTTTAATGTCCAATATAAACATAGCACTGCTCATTTTAGAGCAAAATTGGTTTTAACAGATTTATATATATATATATATAAAATAAATGTGATTTAGGTCAATTTAAACTTCAGCTTATATGTATCCAGTCACATAACAGTGTGAGCTGAGCTGTGGTTGTAGTCAAGGGAGTTGGTTGTTCTCAATAAAGCATCTAGGAATGGAGCCTATTCTATGTTAGATAGCGAATAAACATGTACAAAATATGGGAGTTAATGACCAGCTTTACAAAACTTCAGCAACTTCTGTTTTTACAATTAAAAAAATTCTCTTTGAAGCAACCCTATCATACAACTTTTTCAGCAAGTAAGAACTGAATTCAGATCTTCAGTCATTTTAATGCGAAGATATGTTGAAAATGATAGAAATAACTGAGGTTTTCTATAAACTTTTACTGCAACAGATGATGGAAGCATTCCTGTCATTCATAATTCTGAAATAGAAACAAATGTATGATTAGTTATTTGTCAGGAGTAGTTGGGGAGTTTTTTGTCTTTGTTACCCTAAATCTGGCCACTACTTTTGTCCACAAGAAAGGACTTACATTCTACATTAGGAATAATATATGCAATTTTTGCCATGTGTGCTTAGATTACTGATTCATTTGCAGTGCATTTTAAATTGCACCAAAGGAACAGAAGTACACAGAATTTCTATTCGTTCCATTATGGGTAATTATCTCTGAGATCATAGCCTACAGCTAAATTCTGCAACCCAATATTATTCAAATCTTTTTAAACATGTGATTATTATGATTTTGAGGCTACACACATGAGCCTGTGTCCCAATTAAACTAATGTTTCTCTGTGTTTGATCATGCCTTATCTGGATGCCACCTGATTTTATGATGAAACCAAAATGAATGGCATTATTATCTGTGATCACAGCAGAAGATTAAGGTTTTATGTAGTGGGGTGAAGACTGTAAATATCGTAGTTTGATCCCTGCATGGATTCACATACAACCAGTGGGAATGCATATAGCTATGCTCTTCATTTAGCTGTCAAGTGAAATTACTTGAAGTTTGCTGTCCTGGTTTCAGCTGGGATAGAGTTAATTTTCTTCCTAGTAGCTGGTGCAGTACTGTGTTTTGGCTGTAGCCTGAGGACATTGCTGATAACACACTGATGCGATCAAGGACTTTTCAGTCTCTCCTGCTCTGCCAGTGAGGAGGGGCACAGGAAGCCAGGAGAGAGCAGAGACAGGATACCTCACCCAAACTAGCCAAAGGGGTATTCCATACCAGAGCATGTCATGCCCAGTTTATAAACGGGAGGGAGTTAACACGGAAGGGACCAATCGGTGCTCAGGTCAGGCTGGGTATTGGTCAGTGGGTGGTGAGCAGTTGTGTTGTGCATGACTTGTGTTTCTTGGTTGTGTTTTTTTTTTTCCCTTTCCCCTTGTTTTATATTCTCTTCCCTTGTTGTTCTCCTCATAATTATTTTAGGTAGTAATAGTATTATACTTCAGTTATTAGGCTGTTCTTATCTCAACCCATTTACATTCTTTCGTTTCTCCTCCCCATCCTGCCTGGATTAATCTACTTCCCTGGAGATTTTCAAACCTCAGCTGGTTGTGCTCCTGAAAAACATGGCCTAACTTTGGGTCTAACTGAAATCATACCTGCCTTAAGTGACTACAGGACCTTTTCCAACCTGAAGTATTGTCTCAGGGTAAGAAATAAAACCAAAAGAATTCCCATCAAGTTAGTTGTCAGGTGCTAACATCCACCAAAAATGTTTTTTACTTAAATGCAAAATTATTTTTGACCACTGGTTTCCACACTTCCCAGCCACTGAAATCACTAATGGCCTAAATTGCTTCTGGAGTTATTTAAAAGGATTTTTAGATAGCTAGATACCCTTAACATTAAAATGCTTAATGTCTGTACCGTTAGGTAGCAGAGAACTGAACTACCTCATATAAGTCATCATTTATTTTTCTTTATAAACATTGAGAAGCAAGATTTGTTGTGTTGTCATCTGGTTACTTTTCTTTTTTTGTCTTTTATCCAATCACAGTAATATAATTCATAGTTCTATAACTTCACATTATTCAGCTATATAGAATGTGCATCTACCTAAGATTACGAAAGAGAAACTGCTTTGAGTAATTACATTGACTTAATTTATCATTTTCTAGTGACAAATTCTTACATTTAAATGAGTATATGCTAGACCAATTACTTTTATAACTTAGAATTTCCTATGTCCAGAGGCACCAGATGACTGCGTAGTTTGTGTCTCAGTTCATTTATAAACACTACAATATCTGTAAGGTAATATCTATGTACATATGTATTTGCCACAGGGACAAATGCTATCTTCTGCCTGTAGTAGTCATAAGGCTCTCACCATACCAGCTGGAAATTCACTGTAACCCTTTCACTCACTAACAGGGTAATCTGATGTGCACCAGAATGACAAACTGCAATGTTCCAATAAAGTTACCACGTCAAACGCGAGGATCTCACTTTTTTTAATGGTACGATTACGAGATGGCATAAACTGGTATTGACTATTAGGTTCTTACCAAGTTGATTTCTTCTGCAAATTGCAGTTTGAGAAGTAATCCCTTAACCTGTCATAATTCAGAAATAATTTCAAAATCCTAAGAGAAAATTATGAAGGTATTTTATATTCTTGGTGGTGGGGAGCAGGAAGGCTCATCAAATGATGATCATCTCATGCAAAAGTCAAAATGCGGTGAGAATCTGTATTTGGACACCAGATGCCTCTGAGAGCTACAGGCTGGTTTTCATAGTCAATTTAGCAAAAAGGGGGGGAAAAAAAGAGAAAGCCTGCTGCCTTTGGTCACAGAGCAGTCAGGCAATAAAATATAAGGAGGCTGTGATATCTTGCTTTAATTTATGGCTTTTAAGTTTAATGTGTGTTTAGCATTTTGCTGGAATATAAAGTGTTTCAATATCTTTTCTTGCATATTTGACCTTTGGGCTAACAGTGAAGCATTGATGAATCATGAACTCACTGACTTTATCTGACAGGTCTGACTTATTTTCTCCTTCAATATTCTTTTCTTCTAGTTCTTACAAATTATTGCATGTCCTGGGAATGTCTGGATTCCTGGCGTTTAGATTTTAATCAGTCCCTTCTCCCTTTCTTCTGACAGCACCATTAAGGGTAGACATTCTTCTACCTCTGTGTTAATGCTGCCCTTTGTAAGTGTTCTTTGTTTACCGAATGGGAGAAAAAAATGATCTGTGTTTTTATTTGAGCTGACACTTCACTATGTGTTACTGCTTATACGCTCATCCCATTGTATCTGCATTGTCACTGATAGCTGCCTGCTCTGCAGCATGAAGTTTCATTTGTAAATTGGAACACACAAGGACTTGCAATTTCCTCCTGTTTTCAGAAGAACATAGAATAAAGAGATATATTTTTATGATTTATAATAGAATTTTGATGCTTTATTACTTGAAGTATTTTAAGAGATTTTACTCGCTAACAGTCTTATTCTGTATCATATCTATGGAACAAGGCCTTTCTTTAAGCACAATACACTCAAAACATCCTGTGCTGAAGAGCTTATGATGCCAATAATATGAAATTATTTCCCAAGGATATCAGCTATTTATTTAAACTATTAAATTTAAGAAATCTACAGTTCATAGAAATCTAAATTTGTGAAAAGTCATTTTAAAGAAATCCTGTGATGTACTCATCATTTCATAATATGCTACTCAAGTTCAGCCTTTGCTATTTTTGATAGTAAAAATATTTTGTGAAATAAATTGTAAGCATGTACATTTCCTGCAGTTAATTTCAAATTCTACAATAATTAAGACAGTTGAGGAAGGAGGATGAAACAGTCTTCATTGCAAAAGCCATCGCAGCATATTTCTTGGTGGGAAAAGTTTTAATGTGCTGAGGGATATACAGTTGTAACAACTACTATTATTTGAGTTGCTTTTCTATATGCATAATGCACTCATGTTCTATTTTATGTGATATAAAATTCAAATGTTAACTGGAGACTGTGGAGTGTGGGGAAGGCTCATGTCAATTATACCATAATCAGCAAGTATTGTGGTGTGCTCCCACACGCACAGAGCACAGCACAATGTATTCTGCTGCATGAATAGACTCCAAGTAGCTGTGGTTATTTGCAGAGTGCTATAGCTGCATCAACTTTCACTCCACAATTAGGGTTTTGTTTTTCTAATTTCTGATTAACTGACAGTAAAAAGTATTAGGAATGAGTAGTGTATTATAGGAAACAGAGAGAAAGAAACACAAGCCAGTATTTCTATAGCAATTTTAAAAGGTCACAAGAACATTTAATGTGGATTTTACTCTCAGGCAGAAGCCCTGTGCGTATAATGCAAATGTTATAAAATGTGGAGGAAAGGCATGTTTTTGTCAGGAAGTAAATTGTTTCATAATTGGAAGATTCACTGAGTAAACATCAGGGAAAATACGTTCTCAGAAAAAAAGGTTTTGCCTATTTATAGCCATTTTTCAAAGGCATCACGCAAAAGATGCCTATAGGTACAAGAAACTTTCATATCCATCAGAAATAGCTGTTCCTATCTCTAGCAAATCTGAGGTTCAAAATGGGCTTTTACGTCTACTTCAGAAAGATTATTTCTTTCCTTAAGCTTATGCTTTCCAAGAGGCATTGGTTTGCTATGGTTACACAGGCAGTACTGAAAGCATGATCAGGGACTAATCTGATCTGGTGATTTGCTATCTGGGATTCCTGACTTCCCCTTTCACTTCATTTAGGGCTTCCAACAGCCTTGAAGATTTGTAGTCAAGGCTGAGGTTTTTGCTTCTTCCAACCTCAGTGTAACAGTCTGCAGCTGTCTGTCTTTGCTAAATCTCCCAGAAGGGGTTGTTAAAAGGATTCTGCAGCATAGTCCCTGTGTTGTGCTTCAGGGATTTATCACTGGCTCCCAAGAAAAGGAAAAGAAGGATAGGCAAGGGAATCATTTGAAAAGGGTTGTGTGATTTACTGTTGTGTGATTTACTGCTGAAAGAGTAGGAAGAAAATGTACTGCTAGAACCAAAGAATCGTGTCCAGGATTCCTAGAGATTTTCTATGTTTTGATTTTAATCTGTGAATTCTTTTTTATTTTTTAGTTGTTGTACAATTGCCAGAGGTACTTCAAAAGTTCAACAATTTTAAATTGTCTGTAGTTTTCACTGTCTGTATCGAGAATCACTGTGTACTCAGAGAGAAACCGTAATAGCTCAGAAAACTGTAGAATGATTTCTTCATAGTACTTGCTAAAGGTAACTAGTGTAAGACCTAAGCAAATTAGAAATTATCTTTGGGATTGCCTAGTGATTGTGAAATAGGCTGATCTTAAGCATTTCATGGTTATAGCTCTTACTAACTGTGTGTTTGGTTAAGTCAGTTATTTGATAAATTTTACTGAAATTAACCTCAAACTCTGACACATTCAGTGTAAAGAGGTAAGTGGGCTCCCAGGAAGGTGCTCACATGCCAACTGCATCTCATATTCAAGTTCTGCCTATAAAGTTTAAACTCATTTTTTCACCGTGATGAGTTGATCTGAATTGATTAGAGGTAAATGCAAACAATCAGGTTGTCTACTTACTGAGTACCTAGTTCTGCCCCCCTGTAGGTAGATACCAAAGATCTACTGTTGTAATGATGCCAACAGTCCTGGTACTATAGCAGTTATTATACAATTGTGCAAAACAGGGTTTAAGCTATTTTAAAGAATTTTTATCTGGGTTTTGGCCTCAGAATGCTAAAAGAGATGTCAGGAAAATCCTGTCCTTTATACATACTTGAAAGGTAATTGGAGATGATAGAAGAAAATGGGGAAGCACTCATTTACAAGAACATGGAGGAAGCAAGTGGTGCAGAGGCATGATGAATTGAACAGGAACAGTAATGTGCGGAGGCATTTAAGACTCTGACTGTTCCAGATTATGAAAACTGTAATAACAATTTCCTGGTATTTAAGGTAGCTAGGATTGCTGCTACACAGCATTCTAGCAGAAATTGTCTGGAATAAGCCGATTTCTGTTTATCACTTGCTAATAAAATACACATTAAAAAAATTAGAGAGCACTCCATCTCAAGGAAAAATCTAAATAGACATCAGGTATCAGTTTATTTTCTTGAGGGAAAGGGGTGATACATTCAGAGGCTATTGTAAACATTACATTTTGTAGCTATTGCTAGACTTTCAGAAAACGTAGAGTTTTGTTACCGGAAAAAAGATGTAGTGAACTAAGGAGTTTGTGTGCATGGTAAATGTGTACATCAGAAAAGTTACTACATTGAAATAAAGCTTCATTCCACTGATTGCGACTTGAACCATGTGTAAATCTGTACATGAGAGCAAGATGTATACTGACCAGGAAACACAAAGTTTCCTCTGTTAAATACGGTTGCTATCTCCCAGTGAGAGTGAGTTAGGATATCACCAGGGGATTTCAACTGAAAACATGAAGTTACTGCATAAAGCTAAAGCACAATCAGGTTCTTCACAGAGTAAGGGCAAGCAGTAATCCCCATAAGGGTGCTTCCAAAGAACTGCAACATCCATTACTTCATAGCAGTCTCACTTCCATAAAAACAGATTCATAAAGTGAAATGTCATTTCCTTATGTAATTATATTTTAATATATTTTTAAAACAGTCATGTCCTAACAAGTCACGCTTTCAGTGTAATTAACAAGTGACCTTATTTAGCATCTAACTATTGTGGACCTGCTGTATTAAATTCAGTTTATGATAGGTGTTTCTCTGAAAATGAAAATGGAAACATATGGGTTGTATAACTATGGAAACATAGGGCTGAGAGAAACCTCAGGAACCATTTATGCCTGAGAGTACCATGTAGACCTCAAGATTTGGCCACCCTCTGTTTAAATCCTGTTGCAGGCTTTGCTGCAGCTGACCTGTAGTTAAGTCCTTTAGAAAAACAGTGAGCTGCTTTTGAAAAGCATCTCAAAATGATTGGGTGGATACATTTCTGGAGGGAGCCTTTGTTATAATGTTCGAAAACAATTGCTCTTTTTATCCGAGTCATATATTGACTAGTTAAAACTATTAAATAGTTAATAGTTAAAACTATTAAATCAGGCATTTACTAAAAAGCCCTCAGAATTAGTTTAAAAACTGATTAATTAGACCCATGCTGCGACGACATTACTGTTCTGATATTAGTTCCAACTGAAGCCCAGTTACACTGAAGTACTTTCATTAGTTGCTCTGCGTAAATTAACTGGGAAAGAATGCCGTATGTTTTCAATAATTGAATAATTTTAATGGGAAAGAAGGAGTTCTTTTCTTTTAGACTCTAAGAGTTAGTGGTAGAATATGTAGTATGCATAAAATTGGCTTTGCAATCATTTCCATTTGCAGAAGATTGGTTTACAACAATTCATCCTTGTGAAGGGCTTATAATCAACTAGAACTTAGATTTACATATGGTTAGAGTTATTTTGTAAAATACCTGTAATACAGTGTACAGCATAGTACCTTTTGATGAGCACTATTAGCTAGATTCTGTGACTCGAATGGGAGTTGGAAAAAGCTTCTAATGAGAAAGGTACTATAAAAATGAATTAACTGGTGCCAATGACTGACAGCAGCTAAAAGAGCTTCCATCTTAAATCTGTCTACTTTGGTAGCATGAGAAGTACTGCAAGATAGAACTGTAAAATTGTGCTAATGTTAAAACAAATCTCAGCTCTTCAAGTATGCTAATGAAAAATAACTAAATACCAGAAATACTTATGACTGCTTAGCTGTAGAAAGAGGTTTAAGTAAGAAAAGGAAATTATAATGCAGATCAGAAATAGTGATTAGTTTCTCTTAATTTTATTTCTAAGAATTAAAAAACTGTTTTTGTGTATTTTCTTGATTAGGTTGTAGAGTTTTCCATGTTTAATGTTGTGTGAATAATATAAAACTTCAAATAATTCATTCTGGAGCTTTTCATGTGATATATAGAAATTTACATATATTCTCTGAAAACTGCAACTTTATGTCCAGCTCATGTAGACCTCCATGATACCTTCTGTATTTTTTGGATACAAGAAATTAGCACTAAAGCATGTTACTTTGAAATGAAGTATTTTAATTTAGTTTTCACATACCTTCCTGGTCAAACTAAAGGGTAAATAAGTCAATATTCATCATCATTTAAATTCCTTCTCTATTTATACGCAATTAGGTCACATGAGAGAAAATAACAACAAGGCTGAATTTAGAATAATATACTTCATTATAAAAATGGAAAAATACTGGAAATCCAAAACAGCTCTATCCCCTGGCCCCTTCCAGTCTTCTGCTGGGCTCAAGTACAGTGGCTGCTGAATCAATGTGGTCTAATCATTGCTCTATTTCTTTTCTGTATCCATAGATTGTCTGCAATATAGGAGCTAGATGAGATTTGGAGTTAGACAGCCACTGATAACAATTCATACCCAGCCTATATCTACCTTAATTTTCATAAGTCTCTAACATGCTGTGATGATGTCATGAAATATACTGGCACCACTGGAATGTATGACATTCCTACAGGTAAAAGGCTGGCTAGTGAGATTGTAAAATTTGACCGCATTGCATGAGATGCCTGTTTCCACCCTGCAGCTGCAGGTTGCATTACTGCAGACATGTTCTAACTTGCTGGCACAGTAAACACAAGGATCAGTGAAGCAGACTGGCTTGTACCAAATAGGGATGACTCACTTGCTGCTTGGCCTAAATGCTGTGTTTTGATCTCATTTTCCTGCTCATGTTTTATCATGGAATCCCATGTGACCAAGTGCATCATGGCACTGACTCTGGACTTGCATTTTTATTGTGGCTGCTAGTTCTGATTAGTACTCTACAGCTGGTACTCTGGGCAATGGTTCCAAAGTCCAAGGCCAGTACCTAAACTCCTGCTGATTATGTTTAAGCTTGTTAAAAGCATGCTACTTTGTCTCAGAAACTATGTATCTTCTTTTAAAAACAAAACAAACAAGCATAAACTATCCAGTAAGCAGGTTTTAATTATTTTGAACCTTTTATACCATCCTGAATTACATTTTCATTCTGATCAAGACTATTGTAGTACAAGCAGAAACAGATGGAGTTTTGGTAATGATCCAGGCTGCAGATGTAGTCAAAGGCCATCTCTGACTTGCATCATGGAGGCATTTAGCCTAACCAGATTGCACAGTGAATTATTTTAGCTAAAATGTAGTGGCTTGATTCTCACATGGCAATGATCCCACTTCTGTCCCAAGAGTTATCTGCTTAGTTCCAAGGATTAGTCGTCTTTCTACCCTCATGGTCTGTTCTGATGAGTCAAAAATCCACACAGGAGGCTGGTGCCTCCTCCTTTCTGAGGTGATACAAGAGTTACCTCCTGGGTCTTCTTAAGAATTATCTTTATCTTTATTGAAGATAATTCTTGCTTTCTTTGCAGTCTTTGGTGTTGAGGATTCAGTAGAATGCCCTACCCCCCCCCCCCCAAAAAAAATAAAATTAATGAACATAAAGCATATTCAAGATTGAAAGGTAAACACAAGTGAAAACTCAAATAACATTTTAATAATCAATTTTATTCTGGTTAAGAAAAGGTATGACTAACTATCTAATCCATTTAGAATGCCCAGTTCTCCTACTTGCCTTTTGGAGGAGTTCTTTTTCAGTGGTTTCAAATTTAAATGTTGCATTTAACACAACACTATATATTCACTGTATTATTTTACATATTATATATATGCAGTATAAAATTCTGTTGTGTATTAAAAACAGTTCACTGCATGTCTGAGGGGCACTATCTTCATTCTACCTCATTTCAAAGGGTTATCACCGCTGTTTTCTGTATTCCTCTATGTTAGCAATTTTTGTAATCCTTTCCAGTAGGTAGCTTCTAAAGATCAGAAGTGTTTTTTTCACTCTAAAGTAGTCAAATGGAAATATTGCCATTTAAAATGAATTGTGCATTCTCTGTCCAGAAACTGTATTGTACCACTTGAATTAATGGTGAAAAGTGATTGCTGTGATTATTGTATAACTAACAAAAGAAAAGAAGAGAGAAAGAAAATTGCAGCAGTTACTCAGGCGGATTGCTGGAATATTACAAAGAACTGTAGCCACCTTTTACTTCACTGTAGCCCTTACATAAAAACATTAAGGGCTAATAAACTAGCAGCATTTAAGTAAAGTTGACAGGCGATGCACTCTATTGGCACTCATAGAGATGCAGCAGAGCATGCAGCTTGACCTGGGCAAAGAGCATCCTCCAGTGGGGGTGGAGGGAAAGACACTCCCTGTAAAATAAAATGGGAATGGCAGAGTTTAACAGCTGCAGTGTTAGAAAAGACAAAGATTATATTTTTTTCAACTGAGAGAAATATTAGATTGGTCATTTACTGAAGATAGGAATCCGGTTGTTTTAACAGTAAAATAATGTGGCTTACTTGCTCAAAATACAACTAGGCACAAACTTTTGATTTCAGGTCAAGAAGAAGTTAAACTGAGTACTAGAGAGCTTTAAAACTGAAGAAGAGACTGACAAATAGCATTACATATTTGAAATCTTTTTGATAACTTCAGTGGTTTGAGACTTCCTGGGAAGGTTTTAAAGGTAACAGATATTCCCACTGTCTCATTTTGGGAGACATGTTTCTGTGATGCAGAGCTACCCTAGATGAAAAAAAACGGGGGGAGGGGGGAGCCCAAAAGAAAATCCCCAAACAGAACAAAACCCAGCTATTTTTTCCAGTGGCAAAGCAGCAAAATGAAGTATAGACGTGTGTGTGTGTGTGTGTGTGCATACATTTATCACAGACACACGCTTCCTAACTATTCCATGATTCTATGATCTCAAGTAAAAATACTTTTTTAGTATTCTGTTGTGCAGCAGCTGTTGCTACTCGGTAAATTATTCCATTACTTTATTTGTTACAAGGACTTGCATTTTGAATAAATACATGTGTTCAGTAGTAATGTGCCAGTTTCAGTTAGCCTCTCTAGCATAGCTTTATCAGAGAAACAAAGGCAGATTTGGGGTTCTTGCTGCTTCACTAGCTTTCACTTGTGTTTTTGGGCTTCTGTGTGTCCACCACCACCCAAGGTGGGCTGTAGTTCGTGCAGCTCTACATGTCAAATGCTGCTCTTTGCAGCACCCTGCTACCTCCCCACCTTTCCCCTGCCAACATTCCCACCCGAATGGCTGTCCCTGTGGCACATGATAGTGGGATGGTACCTTTTCACTTCTGACATGGAAGATGCATGAAGCCAGATAAAGACAGGTTTCTTTCTGGATCTTAGCAAGACGGCTTCTGCCTATGGCGCTTGCAGTGTTTCTTTTTATTAAGTAACAAAATGTTGCCATTGTCGAAACTGTATAGAAATGTGTTAATGTTGAAATGCATTAACAGTCTGAATATCCAAATAAATGCTGAGGAAGCGCCTGGAAGGAAAATCTGTCTTTGCAAACCTAATTTGGGCACAAAACTTGCAACGTTGAACTTATTGTTAAGAATAGCTTAGACTAACCTATTCCGTCTTTATTTTTAAAATAATTTCAAATAGGTTAAATCATTTAATTATTTTATTATTCAGTAACTTGCTTTGAGGATACCTCATTCCTAATAGTTATACAGAGTGAATATCTGTGATTTTTGTTAGAGTCAAAAAAGTATGGAGTCAACCTTCAGGGACGGAAGAAGGTGATTACTGATAATAACCTTGTCTAGTTCCCTGTCAACACTCAAGTATTTCATCAGAAAGTTGTGGGGTTTTATTAACTTTAAATACTCAATGGATCATTTTCAGTCATGGACTTCAGAGGAAGATCCACGCTGTAGAAAGTCTAACATACCTATTTTGTCTTATATAATTGAACATATGAACTAGGGGCTGTAAATATTTCCCACCTTGAAAATACTTTAAAACCTTTCCACTTTGTTATTCCACTCTTTATTCATTGTTAGCTGAGCATTTTTAATGGGTTCAATGTTTTCGTTGGTGATGATCTTTCTTCCTCCCTCACTACATTTTTTACAGTGTCTCTCATTGCATGGTTTGTTGGGATTTCGTTGTGGTGGTGGGGTTGTAGGGTTTTTGTTGTTTTGGTCTGTTTGGTTGTTTTTTTTTTATTTGTATGATAGTTGTTAAAATTCATCATACAAATTTCCCTTAAAGCTGTGGAAAAAATTCCACCATAATTCTTCTTTATGAGCATTAACATCATAATTATTTCTTTCAAGGCTGTTAATGGGAACAGAAATGCAGACCTGAATTCATTTGCATCTATATGCTGGTAAAAGAGGGTGTTTGGAAAAACTAACTAACTAAATATTTGGTCTCTTCCAAATGGAGATACCTTTCCTGTCATGTTTTTATTGTGTGTTTGTATAGTAGTAATGCCTAGAGCTCAACCCTGAAGATAGAGACAATTTGGGAAAAATGTTCCCATTGTTAGTTTTCCAGATAAAAACTGATAGTCATACTTCTGGTTAGCTGTCAGTTGTCTGTTGGATTACCTTGGTGGTATCTGTGGTTTGGCGTTATTTCAGTAAGATTGGTGTTCTGGATAGTACCATTGAGACCAATCTGTGGATTTTGATACTTTATCTAGCTCATTTCCCGATAACTTGCCTATACCTTTTATATGGTTTGCTGCCTATTCTATCCAGATGACAGCGACTGTGAAACTGAACTTCTTAATGAAGACCACAACATTCAAACTCATATTTTCTAATTGTGCAAGTATCTGTTTAGAGACAGTGAAAATGGGACTGCATCCCAAGGGCAACCTTGAAACGTGTGTGCATCAACTTCCTAGCATGAAGCATCTGAGAACAATCCCAGTGATGGTTTGTGTTCAAATTTTACATCCTGAAAATTATTATAAATGCTCCTGTGAGAGTATTATGTGGAACAGCCTCACCTTTAGGGATGCTTATTTGTGTACATGTGTCATATATAGACATAATCAAGTAAAAACTTTGAATCAGAATTTGAATCATTCTGCAGTCATTGCCTTTCTCATGGAAGTGAATGTGTACTGTAAGTCTGATTCTGAAACTTCCATTGTTGTAACCAAGTTTTGTAGGTAATTCCGTGGAAAGAGGAAGTGGAGCTGATTGAAACTTTATAGATCTTTGGTGTTAAGAAATCTTGAACTAAATATTGTTGGAGTGGGCACTTCTGTAGTTGCACAGTGTCTTGCCCTGATGAAAGGGCCAAGGTTTTTAGTGCTTGTTCATATTACCTTTTTGCTGCAATACGCTGTATGGTTAAGCTTTAGTACAATCTTCATTTTGAGAAAATGGATGGGTTTTGTTACTGTTCCTATTCTGCCACCAAGTAATAGGAGAGTGCAAAGGTGCCCTCTAGTTATTAGACCATTCTGTTGCTTTCTGATAGATACTCTGAGTAATGTTGGTAGGTTCTGAAAGCTCATTTTATCTCTACTTACATCTCACCTTGATCCACCTAGGCAGCAGTTATTTAATTCAAGAGCCAATTTACTTTAATACTGGGAAAAACTTAAGGGATTATTTGTGCCCTTTACCTAATAAGGAGCTGGCTGGGCTGGGTGTTGACTGAGGATTGCTGTTGCTCCAGTCTCACCCAATCTATCAGTTGCTTCCCAATTGCTAATAGTCTGAAATGAAGAACTATAAATTACTTTTGTTTCTTTCACCATTTCCTAGTGTTGGATCAGGAGTGATTTATGAACTGCAGCATATAACACTATGGAGCAAATACCCATAGAAAAGTCCTTCTGTTATTGAGTTTTTTGGCGTAGGCTAAGGCAATGGCAATGCTGCTATAGTCTGAGTGTCCTGCTAATGCATAACTGGGTGAATCAAGCTAACAGTGGCATTGCTCCTTTTCTGTTAGTATTTCTGCATTCATTTTTGTAAGTAACAAGAGGAAGGATCAAGAGTGGTTAAAAAAAAAAGGCCTTTGATTCAGTAAAATTGCGACACAGAATATGCTATCGAAGGATATGAAAATCCAGTTTTGACTGAAGACAGTAAAATTCACCTTTCTCTTCAACTTAAAAAAGAAAAATAAACAAAGTAAACAAAGACAGCAGTTGGAACCAGCAGAACAAGGTAGAAAGAATCCCAGTACCAGGTAAAAAAATCTAAACTCTTATTAAAAAGAAAAGCTGTCATTTAATCACTGTTGCCATCTTTTTACCAAATATTCTAGTAGTTTGGCTTATACCACCATCTGCTGGACAGCAGGTGGAAGTGTTCGGCTCATTCTGCGTTTTCACGACTAAAACATAAAAAATCTGTTAAGAAATGCTGCAGTGTCCATAAGGCCTTCATATACATCTCTGATTCTGACATGACAGTAGATTTAGGTATAGATTTTTTAAATCTCATTACATTGGCATAAAAGTGAAAATTGGATAGCATGGTAAAAGTTGTTCAGGCAGATGCTTTTGGAAACTTCAGCCACTCATATTTCCAGGTGCACTTTGGAAGCTGGTAATCATCACCTAGAAACTCTGATGGAAGCATTAAAAGTTTTAGTGTGTATTGCAGGTTCACTGTGGCACTTGCTCAGTTGATAATTCATAGAAATATTATTCCTTAGCATTCACATCCTGCATGTGCCACATCTAAAGAATGGTGTTCTAGCGTTAACAACCTATTTTACCCTTCTGTGTTTTCAATAAACTGAAATAGAGACATGCCAATAGGTATAAATTAAAATGCCAAGCCTTTAGACAAATTTCTGCAGAATTTACAATCAGTAACTATGAATTTGTGGGTTTGGCAACCATTTTCACTCACTGCACATGAGAAGCTGAATGATGCAGTACCGAGTTCTGTATGACTAGGAAGGGAATTAGGTAATTCTGCTGATGTATGGATGTATTTCTCGTGAGCTCTAAAGCTTATATAAGCACATTCCAACCCTCCAAGCAAATATAAGTCCCTGCGAGGTGATGTCAGTTCATCCTTTGGACTGGTAACATAGAGAGACTTCCCAGCTCTGGCTGTTTCTGCCTGTCCTTTTCCTCCCCCTTCCCAAGACAGACCTTCCATTCCAGAAGGAGAAGCAAAATGAAACCAATAATCAGCCTTCTGGAAAATCTCTACCAGCAAAGCAGTTTGTCACTTTAAAATGTTGGCCAGAATAAGGTAGGAATTGTGGCAGTAATTTCTCTGTAAATACAGCCTTTCTGCTGTACCTTTTTATGGGTTCAGCATGATCAGGGGATACTTTTTCCCCAGGCAGCAGTCCTGGGTGTTACTTCTCTCTGTTTGCGGCCTGGGACATTTGTCATCTAGGCTCTGATATTCCTGAAGACTCAGGGTTTGAGCACTATGCCTCCTTTTGCACAGGAGGATGTAAGCCATATTACAGTGCTTGTCTGAGTTCAAGAGTGGATTAAATTGTCACTGTAGACAGAACTACTATGAATTCAGACAATCCCCTTGAATTTAAGTCAGTAATTCATTAAAAGAAATGGAAGCCTTTATTGTGGACTTTAATTTCCACATTGCTAAACCCACAAATGAGTATGTGAGAGTTCATTCACTACTGTGCATGAGTAGCTCATTTGCCTCTCTCAGCTTCATCCGCTGGCCTGTGCCTTGGAAATTTATAAAGTGATGGCAGTACACAAGCCTGTTATCGCTGTGGTGGATTCCCCATAATAGTTTCTATAGTGATAACTTCAGGGCTCCATGGTAATGGACACAGCCAATTAATTTCCTGACTATCTTCTTCCTTGCATAGCTTTACTAATGCCAAAACTAAATGTCAGATAGGAAAATCGTGTAGTTTGTCCCTCTAGCCTAGTACCAGTAGATAAGCATAAAATCTAAACCAAACATTCCCTCTCTGGAGATTTCACATATGACTAATTACAGTTTGGAAGCATATATGCTTTTAATTAAGCGCTATCTTTTAACAGACAGTAAATAGTAAGGACCACAGTGATGAGTACCCTTAGGATATCAGGCTGTGAATTGGACTCTAGAAGTTGATCTGATAAGCGAGGAGGGAGTACTTCCTCCATGCTTTACTTGGAGAATGTAATCTGGTGTCAGGTGTTGAAAGGACTGGAGGGTATTCCTGCAGTCACAGGCATCCCTAGCAATTTTTCCTGTGGTGGATCATGAAGATTTGGCATGATAATGTCCTATCCAGTAGCAATTTTGACATTTTGCAGTGGGAAATCAAACCAGCCGGATACTGTGCCAGATTTGTGGCTAAATTGTTATTTCATGTGATAACTGCTATTGCTTCCTATTTGTCATTGCACTGGGCTTGTACATGCATCACTCTGACAGGTGTTCTTTACGGCAGTGTTTCTGGAACTAGGTCAAGGAGGTTGATGGGTAATTTGTGCTTGGGAGACCAGAAAGCATGGTAATGGGAGAGGAGGTGATTTTGAGTGGTTCTGTCCAACAGTTCATTGATCTGCTGGTGTAGATTACGATACGGCATTTTTACAGGCACAAAGCTTCCAGTCCTGCATACACTGGTTCTTTGTGAAATGAAAAAAATCCCAAAAGAACTGTTCACTGATTCATAGCTTGAATGTTGTGGGGTTTTTTTTTAATTTCTTTCTAAATAAAATGAAATACATAATAAAGAAGGTTGTGGGGTTTTTAATCTCTAGGTGGAGTGCAAGGATTTCTTCTAAAGTCATCAAGATATACTGAAAAAAAACCTCTTGCTTCACTACTATAATTTTAAGCATTCATTATGGCTACAATAAAAATAGAGATATCACAGAGTACATGGAAATTGAGTTAATGACCCTTAATGTGAAACCACATTGCAAAGTTGGTCAGGATGTGTGGGTGATTTGCATATAAGTGACAGTCAATAAGAAGATAATTGTTCACTAGTAATTTTGGACTTACATTAGTATTATTCACACATTTTAAGTTTTAAGTGTGCAGTTGATTAAGTAGGATCAGTCTGCAAAGCCCTTCTGTTTAAAAGGATCAAGTTTGAAGAATTAAGTCTTTCATCAAATGATTAGTTGGATCATTTGTAATGGCAACAAAGTTGATTGACATTTGCAGTTCCAAGCAGTGAAAGGTATGAGAGGTTTAAAAGCTGATAAATACTCTTCAGACATAGCCTTCCTATAAGACTGGCGAGTGGCCAGATATGCTGGCTTTGTTTCCGTAATACCTACCTTTACCTTAATCCCAATGAAGCCTTGTGTAAATATACATGGCTCTCCTCAAACTTCAGTAATTGAGCTTTAGCCCTTACGGAGGACAATAAGGGCATCCTGCAATTTAATGATATGGACCTAAAAGAAGCAATCATTTACATCCTGTGCAGAAGCATCAGCTGATTGTGCTTGTCTGTGGGAAAGTCAATGAAACAGAAATTCACTGGCCTGCCACTTCTCACAGGGCTGGGCATTAACGCAGGCAGTGAGTTTTACTGCTTGCAAAAAAACCTCCTTTCCTTTCCTATTTCCTTTTCCCTTTTCAGATCATAGTTTAGGCTGTGAACTGAAAATGTTACAGGTCAGAAGATGGTTTTACCATGTGGACTGGTATCTTGTACTGAGTGTGATTAAAATTCAGAATGATTCTTGAAGATAAAAGTAGCAAATACTAACTTTTTGGTGTCCACAGCTGGTGCTTTTTTTTTTTTTTTATTGGCTCTAACTGACTTGAAGTGATTTACCAAGCAAGTTAGGCAAACAGCCTTGAAATGTTGCTAATGAATTTCTGAGTACATGAAGAATATCATCAAAACTGCACTACTACTACTATAAAGAAACATTCCATGTAGACTTTGTTTTGTCTTTCGTGCTGCATTTTTGCTCCTGGGGAAACTCTTAGACAGAAGAAAAGCACAGAATCCTCAGAGAGGCTCACAGCATGTAGGAACAGATTGCTTAGCGGAGCAGAACCAGTATTTGTTCACTTGTTGTCATGTGTCATCCTTCTTTTGGGAGCCTCAGAGTTCAGGTGTGCTCCCCAGCTCCATTGCAACATGCCAAAAGGTGGCAGGGTGTTTGCTGAAAATGCTTTTTCCTCTTTGGAGCCCTTTGATACATGTTTCCCAAATGACCTTTGCAAGTCTTCTGAAAGCATGTGTTGTTTTAAGCGGTATGTGAGGTTTTAAAATCTAAAGCCTAGAAACCTTTTAGGCAGTCCTTTAGCCAGCTTTTAAGGGTACCCTTCTCTGTAAGAAGTGAGTGCCTTGTTGCACTGCTAGAATAATTCATGCTCACCTCTATCACGTGACAAGTTTTAAGGTTGAAAGTATAGATTTATGTAAAACAAGGGTCTACAGTAATGAAACAACTTTAGAGAAGATAAAATGCATTAACGGGCTAGACTTAAAGACTCTTTGCGGCTGCTTTCACATCTCGGAGTTTATTTGCACTCATCTTACTGCAGGTTAAACTTAAATCTCCTCTGAGATTTCTAGTGTTCAAAGTAGCTGCTGCTTTGACAGAAAATCAGAGAATGGTTTATGGAGCAAAAGTAATGAGCCCTCTTTTAAGCTGCCTGACCTGGCATGCACCAGTCTCTCTTACTTCCCAACTACAAAAGCTTCCTCCCTCTTTCCTCCAGATCAGACTTGGGAAGGAGTCATGTCCTTCCATCTTCTAGGAGGTCTTTGATTCCCATATCCATTGCAAGGTTTGCTTAACATATCCAGATTCTAGGAAGGTGGGTTTGGTTTGTTTGGTTTTTTTTTTAATCTTCTTACTGACAAGTTTTCAGAAATACATTGATAGAACTGTTGTACCGAATCCCTCTCAGTAGCATACAAAGAAGAGATTGCAAATGTTGGAATTTTTATTTTGAGACATATCCTTTCTTTCCTCTACATGTTTTAAAAATATCAGATACCGAGAAAGGCCTCTTGCATACCATGCTAATGAGGCTGTCATAAGCATAGAAGTACAAATGTAGATGGTTTGAGTGGTCACTAAAACTGAATCTCATTTTGTTTTGGTTAAAAATCTTTTTTTCTTTTAAGAACTAATAAAAGTAACTTGATAATTATCTCATCCTGTGTCTTGGGAAAAGCGAAACCAATTCATAACTTGATTGGGGGTTTTTGTGGGGTTTGGTTTGTGTGGGGTTTTTTTGTTTGTTTGGTTTGGTTTTCTTTGCTTAATGAAACCTTAAATTTTTTTATGAAAGAGAAATATGAAACTTATAAATGCTAAGAATATCCTGGTCTACCAATTTATGCTGTTTAAACACTTGGAATTAAACTTTTGTTACTGAAAGTACTGCAATAAGCTATCTGTGACAGAAGTAGCCTATCCTTTTAAATGTAAAGGAGAACCAAAACAAATTACCCAGGATAAGTATATATTTCACCTGATGAGACCTTGGTTTTATTAAGCGTGTCTGAAAGTACAGAGAGTATTAAGCACGTGTAAATGAACCACAGGTACTGAGTGTACGTTAGACACTTAACTGCCTTGAAAAGGTAACACAAAATAGTTTACATTCTTGTACACAGGCAACGTGCTACTTTAATAATCTGTTAATTTCCAGAACTGTACTTACAACAAAATGTATATGACAGAAGCCTGTGTCATCTCAATGATAGATATCTTGCTGCCAGAAGAACTAGGCAGTCGCATCCTTCCCCAGATACCCAAAGGGAAGTTTGGAAGGGGTTTATGAGATGAGCTAGTTCTATTACTTTTAAAATATATTATTCAAATTGGAATGCAATTTTTGATATTCAAGTTTTTAAAATTTACATTGTTCTAGTGGTAGCGTGGCCTTGAAAGTATTTTATACTTTGTCATATAAACTGCGTCAGTAGATAGGTCGTTAAATAAAGCTTTATAAAGTATGGTCTAGCAGAAGATAATACAGGTGCAAAACTGACTGCCACTGTTACCTAGTCTGTTTTTCACCGTCAAAATAAGACATAGAATAACGGCATCTGGCTCATGCCCCTGCTGTTCATTGTGTTTCATAATTAATGATGTGTACAACAGAATAAACCAATATGAAATATAGTATCTCATACATATGTGCTATTTCTCCCAGAAATCTGTTTTGCCAGCATTGGTGAGGGTACACCAGCCTAGACACCCTTGACATGGACTTAGGTTGGACCCAGCTCAGCTGTTCCTATATGCCAAATGTGTGAAGTGCACAGCACCGCACTTCAACAGAATCAGTCATGAAAGACAGATAGTTGGGGAACAGTTGGACAAATAGTATCTCACAGATAGAGAGATCATTTTGTTTCGTAAAACATGAGTCTCAAATTTCTCTGTACTGCAGAAAGTCATATTTTGTGACTGGACCTATAACAGGCCTGCGAGGTTTAGCATTTCTGAACCAGATTATACAGCCTTACCGATCTTTCAAGAAAGGTGTCTAACAATTGGAGAGAATCCAGGGGAAAGTAGGAGTCATTAAATGCCAAGAAAATATGATCTATACTATAAAATTGATGTAATTTGGCAATTAAAATGAAGAAGCCTGAAAAGGAGAAGCAACAGATTGAGACACCTTAGTAATTACTCTATAGCCATGGCCTACTCTTTACAATTCCCTATGAACCAGTATCCTCATATGTTATGGCCATTGCTTTATTATCTCACCTTGATCTCTGAGGCTGGTTGTTAGTTTTGTCCATGGGAGGTGTCTTTACATTTATGTAATTTATGTGCATTTATGTATTTACATTTATGTACATTTATGTCTTTATATGTGTCTATGAAGTGACAGTGCAGCAAAATCATGAATAATTTATATGTATTTTCACTTGAGATATTATAATCAAATAAAACTTTCAGGACTGTTATAATGAGAAGTAATCAAATCTTTAATTTTCAATATTAATATAAACTTCTGTATTTAATCACCAGGAGTTCAAGATTCATGGTTAACCTACTAGCAGAATCACTGTTCCTCAAAAGAAGAGCTTCAGAAATCATCACGAAGGAATCAAAGGGCATACTCTGAATAAGGTAAGTGGAATGAATGAATCTCTCAAACTTTGGTGATCAGAAACCATTTTATTATATCTAAGAGATATAGTATAATGCATGTCAGAACAGAACATAAATTCCTTTGATATAAAATTATACTGTTTAATGAAAACAAGCTACAGATGGATGGAAACTTCTACTGAATACTCTGTCAACCCTTGCCATTCTGAGAAGAGTTGGCAACAATAAATATGGAGGAAAAGTGATGATCTTTCTACTCAATTTTACACATCATTTACTGTACTCATACTGATTTCCTTTTAAAAAATGGACGTTTTCCAATGTCACATGCAGTGTTTTGGAGAAAAAGCTAGTCTGTAAGTTGTTGGAGCTGTTCAAAGTGAGCAGTTTGGCCAATACTGGGCCCACTAAATCAGTAGGCTGTCTTCCCTGATACAGTTACATACTTTCTTAATGAGAATTTATATAATTTAGTTTCAACAATACTACTTATCATAGGTCACATATGGAAACTGTCTGTTTCATAAAGCAACTCAGTAGATTTAATTTTATTTGTTACATAAAGAAAGATTTACTAGTGAGAGAGCTTGTCCTCAGCATGGCTTATTTTGTGCTGGAAAAAATGAACCGTTAAGGCAAAATAACTGTGCTACACTGAAATGCCAGGTAGTTTTTGAATACATAAAGTACAGTTTTTGTGTGTCCCTTAAATCTCATTTTAATAAGCAAAATCTTGAGGTGTTGTCATGCCCTGTTACAGCTGCTACTATGGTAGCTATCTGTGAGTTCTCGGAGTGCTTGAGGTATACTCCTAAGTTTAATTCTTTGAATTTATAGTATTGCTGATTGAATATTATTATGTGGGAAGGAAAGACAAAAGTCTAACTTTACCATGTCTGCATTTTTTTCAAAGCCATCAAAATTGCATATGCAACAAGTATATTCTGTTTTTCACATAGACTGGGTAGGGTAAGGTCTCAAAACCAATGTTACAAAGCATTTAAATACATTTAGTTACTTCTAAACCCATTCATTTTTTTAAATATTTCAATATTTAATATTTCAATATTGGAAATATCTCAATTTTAAACTGTTTTTATTTCTTAAGGCCAAAATGTCAGAGGAAAAAAAAACCTGTTTTCGGGAAGTCCATTTTAATCTGGATACCTGCTGATCACATTTATTATGTGCTTGAGCATGGTTTTTTTTTATAGAACTGCTTGAAGCTTTTATGAAATGTTGATGTTTGTACTTCAGCTCGCTCAATTTAATTTTATTCTCTCAACAGTTCCAGTAATGTCAACTTTATATGCATGTCAGTGCATCCTTTATGAAATTGTTGAGCAGTCTTGTGATTCTGAACTTGAGATAAATCCTCTGCCATGTGTGTCTTTGCGTAGAGACATGTGGGTCAATAATTAATGAAAACAAAATAAAACTACTACTGACAGGTGGGCTTTGAAAAGCAATCTTTGTGATAAATATAAACTTCAGTAGCTATCTCACCATTGATTCATAGAGTCTTTGTTAGCATCAAAAAATATTTGCTTGAGGCCCTAGAGAATTTTTTACACCTTGGCTTTGTCAGGTTGGAAAATATATTTACATACAACGTTTATTTGAAGCTTGAGAAAGCTGAGAAAGATAAAACATTCCGTTGGATTTAGTTTACTTTCTGTTTTTTTATTTGATTTTCATTTCTTTAGTACCCTGTTGGGGAGCAGGGGGTGGAAAGTTAAGGGTTTCTTTTATAGTTACTTATTTCTGCGCAATGTTCTCCTTTTAAAATGACAGTGCAACTATGATTTAGCCTTACAAAAAATTCTTTAGAGGAAAAAAAAAGAAAGAGTTCTGAACTGCCTTACCATTTAATGACCAGAGTCATTAATGTTAGATGTTAATTTGTTAATGTTAGTCATTAATAATAGATGTAAATCTATCAAAATGTAGAATTGAAATGGCTACAATAAACTTTGGATATTTTAAAAGCAGAGCTGACTTTAGGTCCTCTCATTCTCTCAGCTGTCCGGATCATCTAATAACCAATGTATCTGCTACAGATACAGATCTACTCTGGAGGTTCTATCTTATCCGTTGTAACATTCAGTTATTTTACCACTCAGCATTTATTAAATTTTCTCAATTCTCTGTTTTTTTTCTCTTCTTTCTCTTGTATGATTTTGCAAGTACCTTTGGCAGCTGAAAAACATAATTTTCCTTGCTTCCAAAATTTTAAGTTTGTTGTATTTTATTTTTTTTCATTTGTTCACCTGAGTATTTGCAAAATAATGAATGAATGACAGATTTTAATTCACAGATTACATTTATACATCATATTTACAGCAGAAAGCTCTTGGGTAGAAAATATTGCGTGTTACCCATGTGGCTTTGCTCCTCAATCTGTATGCATAATGCCTGTCAGTATCAAGATTTTTGGTTCATTTATATTCCTGAGAAATGAATGGGGTAACTGACTCATAGTTTTGCCTTTCATAGTAATTTCTACACTGACATTTAAAGCAGCTTATTCTGTTTTGTTAAAGTAGGATTCTCAATGTGCAGTTCAGCAGAGGACAGAAACAGATTTCAAAGCATGGTCATTTCTGTGACTTTACAAAAATCTACCATGAACTAGGAAAGCATTAGGCAAGCACTCAGATTTTGACTGCATTGTAATTTATTCCAATAGAAGTTCTGCATTAGCATCAGTGAGCTACGGCTAAGTGCTAAGGTCAGTTGTGCATTTTATACTTCAGCTGCAGAGGAAGAATTTTATTGCTTTTCATAGTCATGGTGCAGTGAAAAAGGTGCTTTATGATGCCACAGACAATTAATTGAGGTGCATTACCTAGAAACTAAAAAGGTCACACGTGCAAAATAATTGACACCTCATAACCCCTATTAATGATTACAGAAATGCAAATTAGTACTTTTCAGTTTCCAATGAGTAGCATAACTCTTCTCCAGCTTTGAATTATGTTTCCATTTGCTTACAATCTTTACTCTTTAAAATGTTTAATTTACCTTTTTTATAAAAAATAACCTAAGTCTACATTAAAAACTTATGCATTATATAAATTATACTATTCATAAAAAAGTCTATTAAGCTGCAATTATATTTCTATGTAATAGACATAGAGTAAGAGAGAACTGATACAAATATAGGAGTAACACACTTAATGGTTCAGTAACCTGCCTTTAAGGCTACATCTGTTAATATTTTTTCTGACCTGTGGGATTTCAGAACAATGTTTGCCCTTCCTTATGAAGACAGACTTGAAAATCTAACAGCATTTCAGGTACTGAATTATAAATTATAGGTTTATTTAAAAGCTGAGATGGCTTTATTGTTGTTGTCTACAAAAAGAGCAATCCTAACACAGAAGGATGGGGGACATTAACTAAGAGTTAGCTACTAAACTTGCTTCAATCTTTCTGTCCAGTTATGGGTAGCCACTTATTAGTACATCAGAGATCAGATCCTATTGATTTCACTATAACTAATACTACAGCTTATTGGTACTTTCTGGTGCTTGTACTAAGACTTCAGAATCACAGCATGACATGATATTTCATTGCCGAACTCTTGAGAGTTCCTCTCCTTGTAGGCTGTACATTTTTAACACCAACCAAGACCAAAGAAACATTTGGGGGAGTGTGAAAATTCTTTCAAGTAGGAATTTTTTGTCTTTTTTTTTTTAATTTTCTTTAATACCTTGATGTAGTTCCACCTGAAAATTGGATCATTGGCTGTTTTTCTGAAGTAAGGAATCTGAAGGAGTAAGATTAGAGCACTTTGCTTTTGCACTTGAGCCAAGAGCTATGCTTCCAGGGAATTATGTTGGTCTTTAAAGTCCAGAACATTTCCTATACCTTTCAAGTATGCACAGAGACAGTAAGTTTTGTACCAAGGAGGAACAAAAAAAAAAAAGCAAGTTTTGTTCTGAAAATAAAATAGTGCAATAATGGAAATTCATTGAAATTGAACTTCACATCATAGACTCTCAAAGGAGACCTAACTTTGAAATTAGGTCAGATTGCTCATGGACATGGCCATACAACAGAGAATTTTTTTCATACAGGCTTCAGAGAGAATGGGTGAGCACTGGAGCCGGTTGCCTACAGTGGCTGTGTCATCTCCATCCTTGCAGGTATTTAAAACCTGACTGGACACAGCAACCTGCTCTAGGTGACCCTGGTTTGAGGCAGCAAACTCTAAAGGTCTCTTTCGACTTCAGGGATTCTGTCGTTTCCACCCCACCCCCACTGTTCCTGGACAGCCTGCATTAAGACACAAATATCACCTTTCTTAATGTTTGTTTCATTGATGAGTCAAACTTGTATCTGCCACTGCTTGTGCCAGCTAACAAATTAAGGTTTCAGTGTCTTTGTCTTTCATAAAGAGTGCAGGTTTGGCTCCTTTTCTCCTGCATTCCCACTGATGTCATTAGGTTGCAGCAGACCTAAATGTAGTCCCCAGGCACCTTCCTTATGAGCCTGTGGGCACTGCAGACATAGTAAAAGAAATGTAAAGACCAGTGTGGCCTTTCTTGAACTTTCTTAATTTTTCCCAAGAGCCCCAGAGAACTGATCAGCCACATCCAGCTCTCCATCCTGATCTGTGCTATCAGTAATTAAAGGCTATGGAGTCCAGACTCCCCAGCTTTATTCACAGAATTTAAAAAAGACAAGTGGGTTTCAAGTACTGCTTGTATCTGTGTATTGAAGGGCACTTTACTCTTTCAGAGCACTGGTTTGCTGGTCTCGCATGTGGTAGGTAAACTTTTTTCTGCAAAGAGGATCATTGCACCAAGTTTTTAGGTGTTGTGAACCGATATAGCTGAATACAGCCTGAATAAGCAATAGTGCTGGGAAACTTCGTAATTGTGGCTGTAAAGATAATCTTTAGCAGTTTCTGACCTTTTCAAATTTTTACCTTGCTGAAGCATTTTAAAATGAAACCATTGATTTATTTGCTTTTCCCAGATGACTGGTATGTTGATTTATAAAGTCATTTGATGGCAGAATTTTTTCTGAGGATGTCTAAAATACAGGGCTGCGCTAGAAACTATTTATTGTTTAGAGCCTTAAAAATTGTGGTAAAATTAACACTTTAAAGCAGGTAGCCATCTTATAATAGAGTTTTAATCTTTCCTTTGTAGCTATCTATGTTACAATGCAGTGTGAATGTTGAAGATGAGTGATGCAGAACCCTAACCTCAATGACTGGTAAATAGTGCAGAACTGGTGTTCCATGGCTCATTTCCTATTTGATTCATTGTGTTGTTTTTTTCCCTTTATTTAAAAGTCAAGAAAAAATCTCCTTTCATCCCTTCCTTCTGTTTAAGACCATAAATACTGTTTGCTTGTACTGTACAATGTTAAGAGCATGGTGGTGATGAATACAACTAAGGAGTTTCCCTAAAAGAAATGGAAGTTTTTGAAGACCTAAAGTGCCTACTTTCTTGTGGCACTAAACTTTATTCTTTTCCTTTTTTCAAAACAAAAGCCTACTGATGTCCAGTGGCCATTCCAGCTCTTAACAGGTATAAAAATAAAGAGTAGGCTTAGAATCATAGCCTGGTGTGATAGTAATACTTTTCCTAATAAAAGGTAACTGAAACGTAATTTTGTTTAATAAACATGACAGAGATTTCATGATGTTTTGAATTGAGTCAGTTATATCATCATCATCCAGTTACTGGAAGTCAGTCCAAATAAATATGCAGTAGAAAGCGCCACTTTTTCTTTAAAATGTTACATGTTTCAGTATCCTAATTAGCATTTAAAGTTTTAATATGAGTTATCTTCCCAACCAAGTCCCTTTTCTCATTAGCATTTTGAGTACATGGGCACCCCTTCCCTCCTCCAAATAGAAGTCCACTGTAAAATTCCTGTATGGAGACAGTACTGTCCTTTTGTAAGAGCTGTATGCATCTCTTTTTTTCAAGAAATATAATTTCCTGCTGTTAAATCCGTTACTATTGAGACACATAACAAGCTTTTAAACTTTAAAAAAAATAGAAAAGTAATGGCTATGCAGTAAGGGATATGGTGTATTTTTGTTTCTTTAAAATGCTGCTTCTGTCGTACTTCAAATCTACATAATGCAGACCTCATTTCTCTTGTGTTTGAATGCAGTCTTTTCCTCCCTCTTCCTTAATGCTATCAGCCATACAGTCTGCTGTTTGTGGTATTCTTTTCAAGTGGAAATTAAATTACTGATACCATAATTCAATACCATATTTAAAAATTGATTTGCTTTGTAAAAATAGCTTGGTGTGCCATTACAGATATACTGGCTAGACTGCGTGACTTTCTGAGATATCGCCTGCGGGAGGCTAAAAATAAAACTTGTCTGCACTGAATTACAAGATTGCTGTGCATGCCGTTAGACAGAGGTGAAATGCCAGGAGTTTCAAGTTGTAAGGAGTTGTAAAGATATAACGTTTATTGCAATACAAACTTTTCCTAAGACTGAAATGCAAGCAAATCCCAAAGTCAGTCATTCAGAAAGGTTACAGAGCGTATTTAATGTTCTCTTGCTTTTACTGAATGGTTTCAGTCACAGGGTTCAGTATCTCAGCTTGAATGATTTATTATTCTAGTATTGATTGACAAAATATTAGAATTCCAAAGGCATGCCATAGAGTCATAGAATAGTTAGGGTTGGAAAGGACCTTAAGATCATCTAGTTCCAACCCCCTGCCACGGGCAGGAGCACCTCACCCTAAACCATCTCACCCAAGGCTCTGTCCAGCCTGGCCTTCAACATTGCCAGGGATGGAGCATTCACAACTTCCTTGGGCAGCCTATTCTAGTGCCTCACCACCCTCACAGGAAAGAATTTCCTCCTTATATCCAATCTAAACTTCCCCTGTTTAAGTTTTAACCCATTACCCCTTGTCCTGTCGCTACAGTCCCTAATGAAGAGTCCCTCCCCAGCATCCCTATAGGCCCCCTTCAGATACTGGAAGGCTGCTATGAGGTCTCCACGCAGCCTTCTCTTCTCCAGGCTGAACAGCCCCAACTTCCTCAGCCTGTCTTCATACGGGAGGTGCTCCAGTCCCCTGATCATCCTCGTGGCCCTTCTCTGGACTTGTTCCAACAGTTCCATGTCCTTTTTATGTTGAGGACACCAAAAGTGCTCACAATACTTCAGGTGAGGTCTCACAGGAGCAGAGTAGAGGGGCAGGATCACCTCCTTGGACCTGCTGGTCACTCTCCTTTTGATGCAGCCCAGGATACGGTTGGCTTTCTGGGCTGCAAGCGCACACTGACGCCAGCTCGTGTTCATTTTCTCATCATCCAACACCCCCAAGTCCTTCTCCACAGGGCTTCTCTGAATCTCTTCTCTGCCCAACCCGTAGCTGTGCCTGGGATTGCTCCGACCCAGGTGTAGGACCTTGCACTTGGCATGGTTAAACTTCATGAGGTTGGCATCAGCCCACCTCACAAGCATGTCGAGGTCCCTCTGGATGGCATTCCTTCCCTCCAGGGTATCAACCGAACCACACAGCTTGGTGTCATCAGCAAACTTGCTGAGGGCCACTCAATCCCACTGTCCCTGTCAGTGACAGAGATTTTGAACAAGACCGCTCCCAACACCGATCCCTGAGGGACACCACTCGTTACTGGTCTCCAGCCGGACATTGAGCCACTGACCACAACTCTTTGTGTGCGGCCATCCAGCCAGTTCTTTATCCACTGAGTGGTCCATCCATCAAATTGATGTCTCTCCAATTTAGAGACAAGGATGTCGTATGGGACAGTGTCGAACGCTTTACACAAGTCGAGGTAGATGACATCAACTGCTCTACCCCTGTCCATCACTTCCGTAGGCCCATCACAGAAGGCCACCAGATTGGTCAGGCAGGATTTCCCCTTAGTGAAGCCATGCTGGCTGTCACCAAGCACCTTGTTGTTTTTCATGTGCATTAGCATGCCTTCCAGGAGAATCTGCTCCACGGTTTTGCCAGGCACGGAGGTGAGACTGACTGGTCTGTAATTCCCTGGGTACTGTCATATTTTTGTTTGTGTTGATTCTCCTCAAATAATTTGTTTGCTTGTTTGGTCTTGTTTGATTCTTGTTAGTTCTCCACAGTGAGAGACTGAGTTTAATTTTTTTTGTTCCTTTGGCAGTCACGATGTCAGAGGACTATAAGCTTAATTTAGGACTTTACACCTAAATAATGTTTTGGAGATTCACCGCACTGCTTACCTTTTCTTTAGTTTTTATTTTTAAACAGCATTGGTAAAAAAGTTGATGGCTGTGAAAAGTAATATACTTTTATCCTGTAGTAATGTCCACTTGCTTCCTATGAAAATTGCAGAAGGGGAGAAATACATGAAATCAAAGCAAATATCTTAGGCAGTATATCGAATCATAGAATTGTTTGGTCTGGAAGTGACCTTAAAGCTCATCTAGTTCCAGCTCCCTGCCCCAGGCAGGGACACCTTCCACTAGACCAGGTAGCTCCAAGCCCCATCCAAACTGGCCCTGAACACTGCCAGGGATGGAACTGCCACAGCCTTCCTGGACAACTGTTCAGTGCCTCACCACCCTCACAGTGTAGAATTTTTCCTAATATCTAACCTAAATGTGTCCTCTTTCATCTTAAATCCATTACTCTTTGTCCTGTCACTACCTGCCATTGTAAAAGGTCCCTCTCCATATTTCCTATAGGCTCCCTTCAGATAGTGGAAAGCTGCTATAAAAAAAACTTACTTTCAAAAAAAATGAGGAAACTGAAATACAGCATCTAATGATTAGTTTTTCAAGATTCAAAAATATATTTGTATTTCTCTTCCATATCCATCTGGAAACTATGATACTGTGTGTTTAGCTCAAAAGAGTGTTTAAAATTCAATAGGAGGAAGTTATAGCAGAGAAATGTTGAGGATATAAAATTCTGGAATAGTAAACAGAACAAGAAACGAAAACATTCATGGTAAAATGTAAAAAGTGCCATGTAATTGCTGTCATATACTCTACTATGTATAGGTATGTATATACACATCATACATACCTGTGCAGGTGCGTTTCTTTCAGATCATTTATTTTGGTTTATTGATTCCTCCCTTTTTATTCAGCCTCATCTCACATACACATCATTATTTTCAACAATATCATTACTGTGAGAGATAGACTTTTTAGAGACCACGGTGTGGTCTTTGAGAAATGGAGAAGGTCTTTTAACACTGCTATTGGAAAAAGTGATTTTGTTGACTTAATTCCCTGTGTTTGGGAATAAAGGCCAGCTAGGGGCAGGAAGGCTCATCGTGTTAACATTTGCTCAATTTCCCCTAAGAAAACTATAGGAAACACTACAAATACATGCAGTTTAGGGATGGACTTGCCATATGAACATTTTAAAGAAAGCTGCTTCTCTTTAGTTTCAGTTTAGTTAGAAAATTCCATGTTGGTTGAGCACTGCTTGTTTCGATTTATGGTTCAGAAATACCAATATGAAACTAGTAAGTAGCTCAAGATTTCCTAAGTTAAAGTGAAATTTCAGCAAGTTTCTCATGTGTAATAACAGAAATTACAAGTCTTAGACTAAGGAATTAGCCTGCACCCACTAAAGGTTGACACAAGACCTCAGTCATAATGACCTGCATTCACAACTGCAGAAATAGGACAACCCTCCCCTATTCTTACCAGCTGATCTATACAGTAATAGATAACTATTTTACAGAAATAAAGATGGCACATTTTAATATGGGTTATAATTAATACCTACAGTCTATCCATATCTGAAGCCTGGAAACATGGGCCACATATCTACTTACAGATGAGAGTGTTGGTACATAATCAGTTCCAGTCATAGTTTATCCTTGTAGTGGGCTAGGTTTTGAAAAACTGAGAACTGAACGGAATAAATAAAGTCCTTATTTTACTACTGCAGTATCTAGAAATGGGGCTGGCAGTAGGCTGCAAAAGAAAAATAACAATGTCACCACATTAGAATGCATGTCTGCCAGGCACTTTATTTTAAAATTAAGTTCTTGTTTTCTGAAGTGCATCTACGCATTCCATAGGTAATGAAACTTAGAAATTAAAACCTATTTACGAAAAGGGTAAGCATGTTATAATGTATATAATGGAGATTTATTTCCCCATGAACCACAGAGCCTGAACTTACTTTACTTAACAGCAGTGTATAATAGAAAAGCAGATGAACTTTTAACAGTGGAAAAAAAGAAACTTTTAATACACCACACAGAAAATATGCTTTAATTTTCAAATCACTTTTAGATTCTTGCAATGGCCCTTGAAGTCTCGATTCTAGCAATATGTAAGGTATTAAAAAAAGTGCTTTTAACTATTGCTCCTAAAAAGTTGTTTTCTATTTCCCTTTGGAGGGATTACATCTATCACATTGCACTGTTTCTCATTCATTGTGCTCAAGTGCAGTACTTGATGTATCTGATGTTGCATGTCCAAAATGGGCACTTGGGAAATAACTGGGGAATGCAGTGTTTTATTACAGACTGGTTTGGAAAGGCATTGGGTATTTTTTGCTTTGGTTTTTATTTGATTCTGATGTACTCAATAGTTTCCTCTGGAAGCCCACAACTCTAGCATCTGAAAAACAAGAAGTTAGTTGCAACATCAGATCAACAGCTTGTTACTTGTATTTATCAATCAGTATCCAAGCACAATTCTACAAAGTCCTGTTTACACTCTAACAAGTGTCTGTTCTCCAATGAGAATTTGAGGATAAAATGTCTGACTCTCCAGTACACTGAGAAACAAATAGACAATAGTTTGAGTTGTAGTTAACTTTTTATCTTTCTTTAAAACGTGTTCCATTGGTCAGGGTTGGATGTGAGATACCACGGGGCCCATAACAAATTCTTCTCTTGTATGTCTGCCTACTTTAATGACATTTTGCCAACCATTTTGAGGTGATAAGTGCATACATACACTATGTGAGAAAAAGAAGGGGGTTGCCTCAGTAGTTACTATGAGGGGAAAAAAGTGATCAGACTGAAGATATTTCAAAGTTGTTTCCCTGGGAAGACTTTGTTTTAAATAGTAACAGATTTATATAAGTAAACCATAGGACTATAAAGCTTTCAAGATAGAGACAATTATTGAAGTTTCCCATGATTATTCCTGAAATAACTGTAGGGTTTTTTGTAGAAAAAAAGAAAAAGGCTTGACTAAATGAAGTGAATGTAAAGTGAATTCACAGAGGCTGGTGTTTAAAATTGAAGAAAATTTTATTGCATTTTGGATTTTGCTGGCTTTAAACCAAGAATCAGTTAAGGCCCTTAAATCCTCTGTGGCTGCATGAAATAAAAAACCTCTTGGTGATTAATCATCATGAATTTTAACTTCACTGCTATGTCTGCATGCCAGGTAATTGAAGTATGAATATATAGACAATGTTTATCCCTAAAATACTAAGTACAGAGTGAAGCACATTCTAAACGCCACACTGCTTTCTGATCTGACAAAATTATTTAGTTGGCAGGAAGAAAACAGGAAACAAGGCTGTAACAAATACTCTTGAATACTCTTAGAGATTCATTGCTTCTGCTTTGCTGCATGGTCCTCTTACCTCAGCGTAGGAAATCATCAGATGAGATTTTGCATTGTTGTATTTAAAGGATGAAATGAAGTTTGAGAGGCTCCTCAGAGTTCTTCTAATCTATTTCCTCTAGTTTTCTTTTTCAGTTTTTTTTCCTGCTCTTTAGTGTCTGTTTTGGCTCCTGACCTATTCTCACCAATCTTTCTCTTTTTTTGTAGAGTATTGTTAATGAAGTGTGTACAGTGTTGCTTAGGGGAAAAAAGCCACTGTAATTTTTCTTTATTTTTAAAATGTGTTTGATTCCATCTAGCAGCTGCAGGCCCCTTTTTTCACAAACGAATCTGATTACTTAGTGTGATTAAAATGAATTTTTCTTTATATGGCAAAACCAGTTTTTCCCAACTGTGAATCTGACAAGCACGTTTTTGAGTACCAGTTTAATACTCAAAGTTGTAAAGACACAATCATCACAAGACTTTTTATTTACTATTGTTCAATACCAACAGTGTAGAGTGAAAGAAACTAATGAGGTCTTTGATAATCAATTCTTATCAGAAATGTCTTGGGCAGAGTGTCGTTTTTCAATTATCATCAGTTGTTCAGTAGCTGTACACACAGGCGCTTTTTTCATCTAGAAGTGCTGATTTTATCTTTATTTTAAGAAAGATTAACTTACATTTGAATGCTTGAAATTAAAACTGTTCCTACTTGGACTGCTTTCTTGACAACTGGCGTTATTTTATCCCGCATGGTTCTACATGTAAGCGCTGTCATATAACTACTGAGCTCCATCTTTAGAAGGAAAAACTCAAAGGTAGGAAAACCAGGAAACTGGCATGTAGAGGTTTGGGGAATTTGAGGCCAGGATATTTATTATTAAAGGAGTGTGTGAGAACAGAATAGCAGGTAATGGTAGAAGTGCCTAGCTGTTCTCTAGGGAAATGATGCTTCCAAATTTTGGCAGAAATGGGGAGAAAGCTCCTGGTTGATGATGAGAGGGAGGAGGGGACAGGGAGAGAGGGAAAGACAGACACTGAGACTGCAGATGTAAACAGTTGCATCCAAATACTAGCACAGTTGTAATTATTGAGGCAATGTTGAGGGGGGAAGAGGGGGATTGGCAGTGGTGTTCTAAAAAAGCAAAAGCAAACTTTGACATATAATACTGGTGGCTCATATCAGATTATTAATACATTTTAATTTACCTAGGTAGGGCGTAGGCAAAAAATTTCTGAGCTCAAACTTACCTTGAATTGACAGAACAAGTCAGTAATAAATAGTTACCATTTGATTAAATATGGCAGAGAAAAGGGTAGTTTTCAAGTAGTGTTATACTTCATTTCAGCATTTTTTTTAATATATATTTAGAGCTGTCTTATAAACTGTATAAAGCTGATTATAAACTGGTCTCTCTTTCGAGAGAAAATGTTCATAATATGAATTATGAAGAAATAATTCATAAACTTTTTTTTAATGTTGCAGTTTAGAATTTCCTTCTGAATTCAAGAAGGAATATCACAGAATTGTGTATTAATACTGGGTGATAGGGAGAAATAATTTGCATGTATAAAAGCAAGTTGCAGCCCAGTAGTTTTTCAGAGAGGTGAGATAAGACTGTTAGAGAATCCTAGGAAAGTTGCATCCAATATCCGGGAGCAGTCTTTCTGTTCACTGCTTGCAGAAGATGGATGATGCCCTGCTTTACACCTTATAGATAGAAATGTTAGGATTATGTGGAGTTTCCTTATCTTTCTTGCAAAGCACATTGTATTCACCTCTGTCCCCTTCATGACTCTCCTAATATGGAAAACTGGAAAATAAAAAAAAACCACATTATATTTATGGTGTTAACATTTATGATTGGTCTTGCTTAGAAAATATGTCCCTTCTCTAAAAGGCAGAGATGTAGAGTTTATACCCCGTCCCAGGGGGCTGCATCTCAGATGTGCCTGGGTTAATTCAGGGAAAGGTGTGTGGGCTAGCTGGCTACTTGATGTGAGCTGATCAGCCAGCTGGAAAATACAGGTTTCATCAATATCTGTCCATGTGACACTGGTTTTTATGTTGAGCCTTTGCAACTGAAGAAATGGTTTTCATGATTTGTGCTCAGCAAAACTAAAGCCAAGTAACTCTTTCAATGTGCCAAACCCACAGGACGGGCACAGGGCGAGTGATACCAACTGTTGCATTGGAAATATTTACAAAAAGTTGCTTTGCTGTAACTTTGGTGCCAAAATTGCTCTTAAGAGATCAGCAGCATGTATGTTTGTGCTATGTGTGTGGTGAAACTGTAGGAACAGTAGATGTTTTCACTGCAAGATGTGGCAGGCTCTTGAGATTATGAAATAGAGAAGAGTTTATTTATATTTAAAGGATAAATATTACTGCAGGGTAGCCTCATATTCTCTTAGTGAGAGCTGGGATTCTCTAAAAACTGTCACATATCACCATCTTCTGAGCAAACCCTGTACTGCAATCTATTAACTAAACTGAATTCATGAGCTGCAGTGGTCTCACTATACACTTAAGCGACACGAGAAAACTTCTGTCGTTAATACCTGACGTTTCAAGTACTAAATTATGATGAAACTTGTATCATATTTTCTGAGCAAAAGGGCTTGTATTGTTAAGAAATGGGTCTGTGTTCAAAAGTTTGGTGTCTTCTCTGACTGTGAAAAATTCACTGACAAGCAAAAGTTATTCTAAGGAAATCCACAATGCAGAATCCTATGCGGAAAAGGTAGCATGTGTGACCCTGTTGATAGAAAAAATCTCATGTTTACTGCATAGATTAAAAAAATGCTGGCAAAGTTCCTATAAGCTTTGAACATAGGCTGTGCAATCCCTGGCTCCTGCAATTCTAAGACATCAGTTGCGATTGTGGTTTAGCAAAATTGTCCTATGCAAGAAGTGAAAAATCATACTTTTTGCCTAGGTTACTTTGTATTTTCAGTTAATATTATAAAATGTTTTCAGGGTTATATATTTGGCAATATATTGCAGGGATATTGCACTATTTTTTGTAATCATCTTTTTTGCAATAGAATTAGAGAGATACTTATGATGCTTTAAAGGTTGAAAATTATGTGGCCAGAGGGTTGCAGTTTTATAGTTGCACACAAATTGAAGGGGGTATGGAAAACCAAGAGTAAAATAACCCAGAAAACACATTCAAGGAAATTACCTCAGATGGCCTTATATATATATATATATATATATATATATATATATATATAAAACATGAAAGCAATACGCATACAAAATTGTAAAGCTCAAAACAAAGGTATATTTTCAGAAGAAAAGGGAGAGCCTAGTTGGAGAAATATATTCCGTTGTGAAATTTACTCAGGGAAAGGGACACCTTCCTTTTACCAACTTTATCTGTGGAACACGAGGCAGAGCAATAATCTGCTAAAAGAGCATCAATCTGTCACCTGACAATTCAAAGACATTCTGATTTATTATTTGGTCTATGAGTCAAGGTTGGATTGTTGTGGTTTGGTTTGTTTTCTATTTATTTTTCTGCCTACATTTAAAGAACAAAAGAATGTGAGAAGCTGCCTCTCCAGCTGATCAGGGAATGCCACCTACATTACATACACAAGAAGGGAAAACAAAGAGTAAATATAAGATGAAGAAATCCTGCCCTGAAAAACCCAAATTCTCACATCCACCTAGATGATACTTTGGTTTTGTATCCCATTTCATACAGTTTTGCCCCAAATTATTCCAGTCTTTATACCCAGTCCCCATTCCTCAACACTTTTTGTATCTTACTGTCTTGGGTTCTTTTGATTCTCCTCCCCATCCCTCTGGGAGCGGGGGGAGGAAGAAGGAGAGGGAGTGAGCGAGCTGCTGCATGGTTCTGAGTTACAGACTGGGCTTAAACCTGGACATTTTCAAAATGCAGAAATTATTTAGTCTAAACCTTAGAGTATTTTATTAATAATTCCTGTCAATTTAGACTTTTTTTGACATTGAATTTGACTAAAACAGATTCATTCTCTCCAACATAGAACTGAAAGTGGCTTGTATTAAGCTTCCTGCCGGAGTAACATACAAACACACTTTCAGATATAGTTTTTCGGTTATTAAATATGAAATATTAATCTGTACTTAAAATACCATATTTAAAAGATCATTCCTGGACAGTCTTTCCCAGATGAGTTGTCCAAGAAGTAAGTGGCGATGTATTATTTTCTTAGTCAGATGTGATTGGCTTGTGAAAATCTTGATAACATGACGTTAGTGCCACCCTCTTCTGTACGCTCCAGAAACAACATTGTTCGTATACAGAACAGAGTTTTAAATTCTTTTCGTGAATGTAGAATTGCGATGGGGAATAAAAGTCCTCAGATGTGGGTATGAGGAAGAAAATGTGTGTAGCCATTAATGACTGTGTGCCAGTGATGTAGCGGAGCTCTATTGAAAAGTAGGAATAGTTGAATGTAGCCTTTTGTTGTCAAGTTTCTTTGGCAAGAGGTGAGGTCAGCAGAGATAAAAACAATATAATTTTACTGTGAAGAAAGCAGATCTTTATCTTTCTGTGGGGAAGTGGCAGTGGAAGGATTTCTGTTCTGATGAAATCCCCCCCCCCCCCTTCTTTGTAAGGGGAAATAGGGAATAAAAGGTGAGGCTGGGATTTCAACTGTAGGTACTCAGCATACAGCCTCTTAAAAATAACGGTGGTGACTGTTAGAGAAATTTACTTTAATCTCTCCAGGAATAAGTTCTAATCAACAAAATGAAAATTATTCATGGGAAGGACCCATGCTGAAATGTGCAAATTAATTCAGTGTAGTTTATGTTGTCTGGGGTCAGAGAAAATGAGCCAATTTTAGATGATGAAGCCCAGGTATTTAGCATGATGCTAACATTACGCATCCCTCCTTCGAATGAGTCTAGGGTCAGGTGGGAAGCAAAAGTTACGTCATGTACAGAAATATACATGTCAAAAGAGGTAGGATTAGCCTCACATGACACTTCATTGATACCCTTTGAGTAGATTACCCTGAACATTCCTTTCTGGCATGTGCAGCCAACTGTCTCCTTTCATGTTAAAAGATTAATTTTCACTATTCAACCAAAGTGGTTAAGCTGAACCTTCAGTCTTTCCCAGAATTGATTTTGTGGGGTGTTATTCCTGGTTCCCATTCATTACGTTATATAACATGCCTTTATTGGTCCAGTTCATGTAGAAACTATCACCCAGTACAAAAGCAAAAAGGGTTTAAGGGCCAGGACTTAAAAAGAAAGAAAACGCAATTAATTTGGACAGAATCTTTCTGCCAGCAAGAGTCACGATAGAAGGACAGAGCAGTGCAAGGTGAGAGGTAAGAGAGGATGGCTTCTTCCCACACTTGTCAAGCCAGCTGTGTGTACAGCTGTCAGGGTACCTAACAGGCAAAGATGCTACATAACTGTTGCACCTACTCATGTTTGGAGAAACAGAGGAAATGTGAAGGGATGACACCTCATCAGAGACTATCTAGCGTTTCCTCTCACCTAATAATGTCTAAACATCTCCAAATTTCTTTTCTGCTATTTTCCTGTTAGGTGTCCAGTTTTCTCTTGCAGATTGCTAATTTCCTTCCACATGATTTTTCACTGCTGTACAAATATTATGGAAGAAAAAAAACCCTAAAACTTTAGTATTAAAAACACTGAGGAACTGCTTTCTCTCAAATGCAGTTGTGCCGTATTATTGGTGGAATTGAAGTATCTACTGAAATTTTAGTTGGATGTTTTCTAGCACTTAAGATTTCTATCTCAAGATAATTCTTGTCATCATTTAATCTGAAAATAGATTATTTTGAAATTAATTCAGTGTGTGTAATAGTCCTCTTAGGCTTTGCAAGTTGAAATGAACTTTTATACCAACAGCCCCAAACAGGCTTACCAGTCCTGTGTATAACCTACTTCCCAGCTGGACATTTGCACATAAAACTAACATGTAAAGAAACATACTTCATCACTTCTGCTTTCCATGGCACCTTAATAGCAGGTCTCTCAGTATCACCTCTTCAGACAGAGACTGAAGCTTGAATCTTCACTCAAGCGGAGGGACATGCAGAATTAGTTGTTTACAAGTGGCTTCCAAATCTTTTTTTCCCCATGCTGACTCCTTTATGAAGTCGTATTCAGATTGCACTGCCTTTTCTCTGCTTGATACCCTTCCCATCTTTTCCCATTCCTTTTAGCCCTCCTTATCTTTCTGTTTTCTCTAACAAGATACAGTCCTAAACTTAAAATTTAGGAAGTGTGCTAGTTACCACAGCCTTGCCATAGAATTTAGTAGGCCATCTCATCCCAACACACATGCCAATGTTCACCTGCCTGCCTCAGGGGTTGGGGTTCATGGTAGGAAGAGCTATTGAATTTATCAAACTGATAACTTCCTTCTTGCTGCAAGCTAAGAAGATGCTACAATTTTTCTTACACTATTTTTTACATAAAACCTCATAACTTGATTTCTTTAGAGAACAGTAAAGAAATACAAAAAGAGTAATTTTCTTCTAATACTCTTTTTGAGACTTATGGAAATGGTAGTATATTTAAGGATATGTTTAAGGGGATTATTTACATCTAGGTGTTTTTCCTAAGTGTCTGATGCCTTGTTTACTGAGAAAGCATTTAAGAAAATCCGCAAGTTGAAAGAGGAGAGAAAATCAGAGGAAATTCATGTCATCTCTGCAGTTGTAACATTTGCAAGCCATGTGGCTCTCAGGCTGGTCCTGTGTGTTTGCGTTAAGGTACTCACCCAGTTTCTGTTCTTCAAAAGTGACTTCTATGCTCGAGTCTTCATTTTCTTTCCTTACTGCTGACTTGATTAGGTTTTAAGATATGGCTTTATATGTTGTAAACCACTCTTACTAGTTAAAAACCCATGCCTGCTTTCTCTCACTTGAGGCTGTGTGCCTACTATAACCCCAAGCAAAATTCAAATTCCATGCAAGGGCTCTATTAGAAAGATGGTGTTGGCAGTTTAGCAGTGTCTATTCTCATTTAGATATTAGAAAGAAGCTCTTCCCTGGGAGGGTGCTGAGGCGCTGGCACAGATTGCCCAGAGAAGCTGTGGCTGCCCCATCCCTGGCAGTGTTCAAGGCCAGGTTGAACACGGCTCAGAGCAACCTCATCTAGTAGAAGGCGTCCCTGCCTGTGGCAGGGGGTTGGAATTTGTTGAGTTTTAAGGTCCTTTCCAAACCAAACCATTCTATGATTCTGTGGTTCTATTTGCTTCTTGCAAATATCTTGATATTAGTTGCACATTAGTTGTATAATCTGTATTTTAGAGTTTTAAAACTGGGCATCTGATATCAGTGCTTTCCAAGCAAGAGCAGAATAAAGGAAGTTATACTGGTTACTGGAAACAGTGAGGTGCTGCTACAGGAGAACATAAGATAAGCATTATTTAGAACCTGATTGATAAGCAATAGTGACCCTCTCCCTCTGATCCACACTTCTTCTAAATATATACACACAACTGTTTATACAGAATCATAGAATCTTTAGGGTTGGAAAGGACCTTAAGATCATCTAGTTCCAACCCGCCTGCCATGGGCAGGGACACCTTAAGCTAAACCATATCACCCAAGGCCTTGTCCAACTGGGCCTTGAACACTGCCAGGGATGGAGCATTCACAACCTTCCTGGGCAACCCATTCCAGTGCCTCACCACCCTAACAGGAAAGAATTTCCTCCTTACATCCAATCTAAACTTCCCCTGTTGAAAGAGTGTACATGGCTGTTGAGTGACCAAAGCAGGGATGGTAATGAATAGAGCAGAAATGTTAGAATTTTTATTACTAATGCTTAAAAGTTAATATTTGCTGCAAAAAAAAAAGGTGTTCTAGGTGAGTGGTCAGACAGGTTCCTTATAGAGCAAGGGGGAAGAAAGATAAAATTAACATCCACCTTACATTCATAAATGTCTTACTATGCAGATTCACTGTGAAGCTCGGTGGCCAGCCCCCTTGCATTTGCTTCAGAACGTTGATTTGGTGAGAAGTAAAAATGCCTTCTTCTGATGTGAATTCTCTAAGCCATGATTCACTAACTGGTTTAGGGTTTGTTCCCCATTTGATTGGCTGTTTGTGTTGGTTTAAGGTAGGGAAGGGGGTTTTGTTTTGGTTTCGTTTGTTTTATTTTGGGTTTTGGTTGGTTTTTCCCCTCCACAAAAACACATGCACAATGAAAATAGTCATTAAAGCAAATTTGTTTCCTGGACTGACAAGCTAGCAAGAGATCATGTTGGTCAAAAAATTCACAAGAACATGAAGGTAGTTCTAAGCTGATACACGGATAAGTTTCTGTTGTAGGACAGCTTCATGTTATAGCCCCAAAGGAAATAATCTGCAGACGTCCCGTACTGTCAGCCCTCTGCAGGCAATCGGTTCAGATTGCCGAAGGCAGGGATGGGGGTGAGCCCCTTTCATAGAAAAGGGCCTCCTGATGTGTGCTAGAAGGAAGGTAAATTCTATTTTACATGGACCAGATGCAGTTAGGAAGTAAGGACAGTAAGACAGGATCTTTTGTTCTTTTAGAGTACAGAAATGAGATTTATACTTCCGTGTTCTCTGTTCTTAATGAATGTAAATTAAACCCGCAAAACTGTTAAAACATAGTCTAACTTTTCTTAGCAGAGAAAGTAAAGTTTATTTGAACATAGCATGCTATATATAAACAATTGATTTTTCAAGTTAAAAACATTTTTTCCTTTTATAAATATGCTTATGAGATTTCATCTTTAGAAGCATTCAATAGGATTAATAGTATATTTTCTTTTTAATATTATATTGCTGAACTCTGAAAACACAGTATTCTATCAGAAAAATTAGTCTACACGTTCAGAGAATTTTCACCTGTCCTGAATTTTCTGAGCTAACAAAACAACAATATAACACTAATGTCGGTACTGTCCAAATATTGTGCTTCACAGCATAGAATATCTTACATACATTCTTTTTCCAAAATACACTTTCAGCATTTGATGTTATAAAAAAAAAAAAAGAAATTAAGGAGAAACAAATAAACCTTCATTAGAAATTGGCACACAAAAAGAAAACATCATGCATGTGGAAAACTGGTGATTTGAGGTGATTCCCTGTTTATTCTTGATTCTTAGCATTCCCTTAATTTCAAATAAAACATTAACATGCTCATATAAATGGTATAGAACATTACACAGTGGATGTGTCGGGGTTTTTTTCTTACCATATTTCAACTGTACGTGAGAGAAAGCTGGTAATCTTCAGCTGAGGTCAAAGATTGTCATATCAATATGATATAAAAGTTTAATTTTTTTAAGTTATATTCAAGGAATGTAATTATATGATTGCTTTTAAAATTTAATGTGTGGTGATTATCCAAAGAATAGTCAAATTAGTTTAACGCATACTGACAGATGGTTAGTGGGCAAAGAGAAATCCATGAATAACCTGACACCCTGATCAGCATTAAAATATCACATATCTATGCACTGTGAAAATGATTGCAAATTATGTTAGCATTGTGTTTTGACAAAAGAGATCTCTTTCTGTTGGCACACACAATAACATAAAGATACCTTAGGCCTACTACTTCTTGCACCATTCAATTTAATATACTGCTAAAAATGGATATCCTACTACAGTACTAACAATGCCAGGAGGTTGAATAGCAACCAGATTCTATGTTTCGCTGATATGTTTTTAAAGTTAATTTAGTAATTTAATTTCTTAAAATAGAAATGAAGTTACTTCTGCAGAGAATATTCTGCTGCCAGTGATACTGATGGGCAAATATTTCCTTCTGTGCAGTTCTTGGTTGAAGGTTTTTCTCTCTTATTCATTTTCATTTACATAAAGTATAAAAGCTCTTTTTATCAACATTATCATAACTGCCACCATAGAAAAGAAAAAAGTTTATGAAATCTTATACACCCGTTTATGACTTTACTATTGCAGTTTATAAATAACAGATACAGTTTTGTAACAAACCAGAGCCATTTAAACATATTTTTGATTTTTTTTTATCTATTAGGCGTAATAAAATAATTCAGTTATTCAAAATTCTCTGATTTCTGTAATGTGGGAAGACACTTCTGTGCTCTAATAGCATAATGTCTCGGAGATAAGTTTTCTCTGTCGTGGAGGGCTGCTAAGATGTATATAGTCTGTACTGCGTTTTGGAATGTTTCTTATCTTCCTGACTTCACAAAACTCCACTCAGTTTAGTTTCACAATATTTATAGTCTTCAAGGCAACTTCACAACAACAACGCATGCTCCAGCCCTTCCAATATTGACAGGAACTTCCTAAAAAAAAAAACAATAAAACAAAACAAAAAAAAAACCACACATTTTTAGTTACTCCTATGGATAGGACTAGAAGGAATTATTTGCAGATTAAAAGTAAAAGTAATTCAATTTGTTCATTCAAATTACTGTACTGAAAAAAAAAACCTATACAAGATTGAACCAGGGCTCTAAAAACACAGTTTGGGCTTTTGGAGAGAGGCTTTAGCAGCCTCTCAGATTTAGAGGAGTGTAGGCTAGTGGTGTCGCTCTTAACTTCTGTAAAAGACCCTTGTATCCTGTGTTCTCAAACCACAAACTGTGTAGCCACAAAAGCATCTCGACAGTTAGAAATATTTCCTCTTGGTCTCAGTGGTGGTGATCATAAACATAAAAACTTGGAAGTGTGTCCAGCAGAGGGCATTGCCCACAAACACATGACAGGTCCAACAGCTGTAAATTTAAGCACTTCAACACAAAATGATTTGTGCAGCCTGGATCACAAGCTCGTGTACTGCTTCCGCCCTTTAATCTGAAAAATCTCACACAGTTATTTCATAGGAGAGGCAACCAATGTTTTATGAAGCCCAACTACACTATTACTGCATCCTAATATAACATTTTTCACAAAACCAGTGATAATTTTGCAACTTGTTTTTTTTTTTGTTGTCCATTATTTGGACAGAATTCTTCCCATCTGTGGGAAAAAATCTTATTATTTCTTAGCTAATTCTTCCTTTTACCTCTGTCCACTCATTATTTTGAGCATCATAGGACTCCACAGTATCCAGGTACGTATGTCCATCATAGCCCCCAACGGCATATAATCTGTCCCCCAGAGGACAAATTCCAACAGCATCCCGAGGTACACTCAAGGGGGCCACTGTTGTCCAAGCATCTGTTTTAGGATCATACCTAGGATGTTTTATAATCAAATTTAGAAAAATACATTGTAGAAACACATTTCACATTTAAATGACTGATATTTGCTTACTTTCTGCTACACTGTAGTTCAGTTAACACCATGAGCTAATATAGATAATTGAGTGATGCAATTACGTATCTTGCCACCAGAGGGGTCTTCAAGCACATGAAAAATGCCCGTATTTTCACTTTCTGATTACAGTCTCTTCTATCAAATTAAAGAATCGGTACATTTTCAACATAAATGAGGCCTGAGAGGATGATAACATGGCCATCAGTTGACTCAGCAAAGCTAATTTTAATATATTCTTTTTTTCGTACTCCTCAAAGATTTCTGTTTTCTCTTTGTATCAATGTTGATTTTATTTCTGATTTGTATTCACTCAACTTCCACTGTAAGTTCAAGTGAATTCCAGGGTAGCACCAGGTTTACACTTGTTACTGGGAACAGAACTGAGCTATTGTTATCACAACAGGGAGTACTTGCTTCTTGTTTACCTTTCTTGTCCCCAGATGACAGTAGTGTCAATATCGCCTCAGTACTTGGAGGAAGAGAGAGCTGAAAAGTACTTAGTTCTTACAATATAGGATGCAAGTAGCCCAAGCCTGTGTTTTGGCACTTGTGAAACAGAAAGGTCAGGTGTTGTATTTGTCTTAACTTGTTGAGTTGTCTTTACCTGGCTCCTGGGCAGCTCAAATAGAAGGAGGAGCTGGGGAGAATTTGTTTCTGAGGGGTTTTTGTTACTACAAGTACATTGGAAGTGAGTTACTCTGTTCAAAATATTATTTTAGAAAGCATAATATGTTTTGCAGACATAACATTCCACTTGTGAAAAGATTTCCTTTGCTGCTATAAGTTATTTAATATTTCCTTCCTGGAATATATTTATTAAAAAAAAAGGAAAATAAAAAAAAAAAGAATTCCTTACCTTTCTACGCAGTCGGAAAGTCGAGAGCAGTGGTTGGAAGCAGGTGCATCATGACCTCCCACAGCGTATAAAAACCCATTGTATGTTGCAACGCCAACACCGCCTCTTCTCTTAGACATGGAAGCGCATATGCTCCACTTGTTTGTGTGTGGATCAAAACATTCCATTGATTTCAAGCAGGAGCTCCCATCTCGTCCACCGACAGCATATAGTCTAGAATCATTACCCACAAGAAGGCAAACAATTTCAGTCTTTAGGCTCTTATTTTAGTAGAAATTTTATGTGGTTAACTTCATTCAAATCACTTTAAAATGATCTTTAGGCCTGTTATTTGCTATATGACAGCTAGGCTCTGGAACTTTCTTTGCACAAAGTGTTTTGCATGTTAGTTGAAGGAAGGTTTATTCATCATTTGCAGTGTAAATTTTCAAGCAGTCTTATTTGAAAATTGCATATCAGCTTCTTTAAATGTGAGCTATATATGGAATTTGGTAGATGCCACATATGTTTTAAATATGTGGGTAGTATTCCATGTAACAGGCTTATAGAGTATTTGACACCTTAGTATTGCATTAAGCATTTTTCCTATATGTTATATGTAAAAGAACTTCAATAATACCATTATATAACAAAAACATATATCAAAAATGTACTAATATATAGTTTCCTCATCGTTTGTATTTAAGATCTGCTAGGCAGGTGTTACCATACAGGTAACTTGTCTGCTCATCCTAAAGGTACTCAGCAAATGACCAAAACCGGAGATTTAAACCAGCTGATGTTGGGACAACATGTAAGAATAAGTGGTGGAAATCCACATTAAGAAGCATGAAAGTTCTGTGGTTTTTTTGTCATGGCATTTTAAAAAGCCTGAATTTCTTTTGTGTTTCAAGCTAACTTGTACATTGCTAGCCTAATGATAGTATGCATACTGGATTTAAAAACAGCAGAGATGTTTAGATGTTGAGTGTGCCAGTTGTTCTGGTCTGTTTCAAACTTGGCTAATACTGCCATGAAATTGAATTTACTTAGTACATGTAATTAGAGACCTAGGGAACATGTGGACTTGTCCAAAATCGCCTAAACCAAATCAGCTGAATTTGTTTGGCTACACAGGATTTGGAGAAGGCGGAGGTTCTGAATGACTTCTTTGCCTCGGTCTTCACTGGCAAAGGCTCTGACCAAACCACCCAAGTCTTGGAAGGCAGATGCAGGGACTGAGAGAATGAAGACCTTGCGCCCACTGTAGGAGAGGAACTGGTTCGAGACCATCTTAAAAATCTGAATGTGCACGAGTCCGTGGGTCCTGATGAGATCCAGCCACGGGTCCTGAAGGAGATGCCAAATGAAGTTGCGAAGCCACTGTCCATCATATTTGAGAAATCATTGCAGTCAGGTGAAGTTCCCGATGACTGGGAAAAACAGAAATATAACCCGCATTTTCAAGAAGGGGAAAACGGATGACCCAGGGAATTACAGAGCAGTCAGTCTCACCTCTGTACCTGGCAAAATCTTGGAGCAAATTCTCCTGGAAGGCTTGCTAAGGCACATGAAAATCAACAAGGTGCTTGGTGACAGCCAGCATGGCTTCACTAAGGGGAAATCCTGCTTGACCAATTTGGTGGCCTTCTATGATGGGGCTACAGAACTGATGGACAGGGGTAGAGCAGTTGATGGCATCTACCTGGACTTGTGTAAAGCATTCGACACTGTCCCACACGACATCCTTGTCTCTAAATTGGAGAGACATCAATTTGATGGATGGACCACTCGGTGGATAAAGAACTGGCTGGATGGCCGCACACAAAGAGTTGTGGTCAGTGGCTCCATGTCCGGCTGGAGACCAGTAACGAGTGGTGTCCCTCAGGGATCAGTGTTGGGATCGGTCTTGTTCAACATCTTCGTCGCTGACATGGACAGTGGGATTGAGTGCGCCCTCTGCAAATTTGCCAATGACACCAAGCTGCGTGGTTCAGTTGACACCCTGGAGGGAAGCAATGCCATCCAGAGGGACCTCGACACGCTTGTGAGGTGGGATGATGCCAACTTCATGAAGTTTAACCATGCCAAGGGCAAGGTCCTACACCTGGGTCGGAGCAATCCCAGGCACAGCTACAGGTTGGGCAGAGAAGAGATTCAGAGCAGCCCTGCAGAGAAGGACTTGGGGGTTTTGGCTGATGAGAAAATGAACATGAGCTGGCGTCAGTGTGCGCTTGCAGCCCAGAAAGCCAACCGTATCCTGGGCTGCATCAAAAGGAGAGTGACCAGCAGGTCCAAGGAGGTGATCCTGCCCCTCTACTCTGCTCCTGTGAAGACCTCACTTGGAGTATTGTGTGCAGTTCTGGTGTCCTCAACATAAAAAGGACATGGAACTGTTGGAACAAGTCCAGAGAAGGGCCACGAGGATGATCAGGGGACTGGAGCACCTCCCGTATGAAGACAGGCTGAGGAAGTTGGGGCTGTTCAGCCTGGAGAAGAGAAGGCTGCGTGGAGACCTCATAGCAGCCTTCCAGTATCTGAAGGGGGCCTACAAGGATGCTGGGGAGGGACTCTTCGCTAGAGACTGTAGTGATAGGACAAGGGGTAATAGGTTAAAACTTAAACAGGGGAAGTTTAGGTTGGATATAAGAAGGAAATTCTTTCCTGTTAGGGTGGTGAGGCACTGGAATGGGTTGCCCAGGGAAGTTGTGAATGCTCCATCCCTGGCAGCGTTCAAGACCAGGTTGGACGAGGCCTTGGGTGATATGATTAAGCGTAAGGTGTCCCTGCCCACGGCAGGGGGGTTGGAACTAGATGATCTTAAGGTCGTTTCCAACCCTAACTATTCTATGGTTCTATGTTTTAGAAGTGCCTGTTTTTCTCCAGCATCTGGAGTAACTTTCAGACTGCTCGGGTTTATAATTTACCTAGAAGAATCTTGACTACTCTTGGAATAATTCAACGTTTCTAGCACTCTCTTCTAATGTTTGTGAATGGAAGACAGACTTGAGTTCAGTTGTACAGTTTGTTGCCTGACCCATAAAAAAACAAGGATTTGATTTTCTTTTCACTTCATGCCATTAGATACAGACTACTTGTTTACACAGCTTTCACAGGGAGAGGAAATCACTGTATATACAAACAGATTGGTTGGGATCTTTTGTTCTCTGTAACATGTCTAGAAACATGGTTGTGTGTCCCATTCTCTAAGGAAAAGAATTAAGAAAGTGGTCAAAAAGTGGTGTTCCATGGAAACTTAAAGGCTTTTCTGGCTGGGTTTAAATATTCAGTGTGGCTTAGGGAAACAGGAAAAGGAGAAGCATTCTGTTTGGTTAGACCATAGCAGTAGCACTGAATGATGGACATTTTGATCTTGGCTTTCCCTGGTATGCCAGAAATTACATCACTAGACTAACAGACATGATTTAAGCCAGGCTGGAGACAGCTTGTATCAGGAGTGATTGAGAGCAGAGTCAGGATCAGGCTGGATTTCCTCTTTGACAAAGTGGTTTCCTGCATGTTGCTGTGGAAGGTACCAGCAGGAGTTTCTGGTGAAGTTTATGCTGAGAACATTTCCTCTGAGATACAAAGGGACTTGAACATACACTTCTTTCTTTCTTGGACTTTTGAGTTAATGATTGTGTTGTGTTGGAATGCAAAACCCTGACTTGTGTGTGAAGTTTTTGCATTTGCAAATACTGCTTTCCTGACATCTTTGTTTCTGCTCCATATTCTTCTCTTTCTCTGGAATTTAAGAAGTAAACAGGGAAGCCAGTCATACAATTTCAATATAAATGCAGTGGTCTGCCTGCAACTGTAATATTCCAGGCCTCTACAAACTGTCATTGCTAAGAGCTTTCTGCAGATTTAAATAAGAAGGTTGGCTGAAGCCATGCTCTCCAACAGAACCTAGGGCCTGTTACAAGGGTATTTTGTATTTCTGAAGAAAGAAAACAAAATTCTGTTTGGCATTACTTTATGAATTATTCCTCCTACTTTCTAATAGGAACATACAAGGTGTAACACACTGTTAACTGCAGGTTACACAGTAGATTCATACATGTGTCTGTTCCCATGTAAAAGTGTTTGAGTGACTTTAGTGTCTTTGGAGGATGTTTAAATATGTTTTGAAAATCTTTGTGGGAAAACCAATGTACAGTAAGCATGTGATCTCAGTGTATTTAAGCAATAGATGAAGTGCAGAATAAATCTGGGTAGGGATAAGACTTATTGGAGGCTGTTTATTCCATACCTAATTATGAAACTTGTTTTCCTTTCATTGAACACAACATACACTTTTAAACATTGAAAAATTATTCACGATTGTGAACTTGTATGTTGAAGATGTAGCTGTGTGCAGGAGGTGTAAAATAACAGAGAATGACTTTGTTTCTTTGTGTATTCTTTTAAATGGTGTGCCCTTAGAAACTGTGATTTTAAAGTATAAATATAAACTTGGAGTATTTTTTAAAGTAGCCGATCTTTTATCCAATAAGTTATATTCTAGGTAAAAAACTGTTACACATGTAATAACACTTTCAAATTGCTGTAACTTAAAAGGGCTGAAATATGTTTAAAACGTGACTGTAAGCTTGAAAATAATTTACCACGCAACAGAGGAAAAGCTTTCCTTTCTTGTTTTTGTGCATTATATTTTCTCTTTGTTTTCTCAAGGTGATTAATTACTATGAGATTGGAAAGAAAATTTAAGAAACTATATTTGCAAGGAAGGAAGCACATGAAAAACCAAAGAGCAGTTTTCCTGTTGACATACTTGCTATTTAATGCTGCAACCCCTACGGTGCTTCTAGGGGTTGACATGCTTGCAACATAATTCCATTGCCGTGCTTGTGGGTCCCATCTTTCTACGGTATTAAGGTAACTCCACCCATCATGGCCACCAACAGCATACATTGGTCCTTCAAGCATTGCTACTCCTTAAAAGATAGAATTAGGCACAAATTACAGTATCTAACAATTTCAGTGACCAGCAGTGTATTAACTTCATACTTTAATTATGCATATGTAGATAACCAATTTCAGCTGGTATTAAACGATCTAAAAGCTACCTTGTCATTTAGCAGAATAAACAAAGATAAACAAAATACTTCACATACAATGTTGTTCTGAATAAGTATTATCATTTGCCAAAAGATTAGAGGAAAGCTGCTTAATTCTGATGTTCTCTTCTTGGACTTTTATCTCTTCGACTTTTGTTGACCTTGTTCTGAAATGAATTTGAGCCCCTAAATGAGAAACATTACTATTCTTTTAAAGAAAGGCAAAGGTTGAGCCATGCAAGGAAAAATATGCCGAAATCAATGACCTGTCCTTACTCTGAGCCAGCTGAAGCTCTGTAGTCTGGCCAGCATGAAGCCTGAGTGGGTGGGTAGCTGGCTGTCCTTACCAGCTAAGTACCATAGCATTTTAATGCCTGTAAGGGGAACACACTTTTGGATGAGAGCTGTCTTGCATCTGTTGTCCTTGAGGCTCAGGAGAGTGAACTTGGCTGTCTCTGCAAAGCTCTGTGTGGGCATATCCTTCTCTGGAGAGAAGGGCTTAGGTGCCTCCCCTTTGGGAAGCTGCTGCTGCTGTTTGCTTCCTTTGTGGGTAAGGTGAAATATTTGAATCTGTCTGCTTAGAAGTTTTCTAAATCTGTCTTTTCAGGCCTAAATACACATGGCCTGATTTTTTACAAAAGTGTTAAGTCTCCACAAAATCACACCAAAGCTAATAGGAGCTGTAAGTGTAAGAGGCAGTATTGCAAACCAGGCTGATGCACACACAGAAGCCTAACTTTGGGCACCAAAATTTATTCCTGTGACCTACTTGTTAGATAGAATTATGCCCCTGCAGTTGGTGATTATAAAGACTTCAATGAGAAGTATTTAATCTCTTTCATCATCTTCTCCTTTGCTACCTACTAGTATTTGTTTTATAAATTTGACAGACTAGCTGGTAAGAACCCCTCACCATATATTCTTCACCAGCGGAGAAGGTGATATAAGCCACAGGTTTAGCAAATACTTCTGGATCAGTGTTTTCTATTATTCAAATAAAAATATTCTCAGTCATTTGAACTTACCAAGGATTTCAAGCAGTACCTGTTTCTGTAAACTTAAGAGAAGCCAGCTTTTTCATAAGAACTGTGATATATAAATCTTTCAAAAATCATCATATTCCCTCCCTTACAGTGTCCTTAACTGTAAACTTATTTTTTAATACTTCCAGAAATTAATTCTGGATTTCATATTAATATTATTCATTCACTGTAAATAATGTTAAGGAATATTGTGGAGGAAAGAGCCATAGATACTAAGCCATGGCAGAGGTGTGTAAAACTTCTTGTAGTTACAGCGTTAAAGTTACTGAAGTTGTACTTATTTCCTTACCCCAGTGTTTTCTGCAGTGTGGACAATTCTCTGATCTGATTTTCACAGGTGTTTGGTACCTATGGCCTTAAGTTATACTTTCAAAAAAAATTAAATCAGGCTGTTTCTGTATCACAGGTATCTCTCTAGACTGTTACATTGGATGAGGAGTTGATTATTTTCACTGTTGCTTATTTTTTGTAACTTTCTAGAGGTGAAATTAACTTTGGAAGACCAGTGCAATAGCAGAATAGGGGAATACTAATATATATCACTGTCATTAAATCATGGCAATAGGCAACTCTGTCTTTGAAAAATATCTTTTACAAATATGTTACTAAATGCTAAAAAAAAAAAAAGTCAGCAGTGTTTGCATCAACCAAAACTGATTTGTGTGTGGTGCAAAGTATTTACAAGGAAAGAGCACCTCTTACCTAGGCCGTGTCTGTGTGTTGACATAGGAGGCATTATAGTCCAGACTTTGGTGATAGGGTTGAAACATTCCACAATGTTAGATGTTTTCAGACCATCTCTTCCCCCCACAATGTACAGCTTGTTGTCAATTACTGCAACTCCAAACTGTAATCGTCTACCATTCATAGTACCAATTTGTATCCAGCTGTTAGTCCTAAGGTCATATTTTTCAATTGTAGTGGTACCTGTAAAAAACATAAGCGTTATGAGACAGCCGTGAATTGATCAGTACCCAGATCAGTACCCAGCCGTGAATTGATCAGTACCCAGTGGTCAGCACACTGCAAAACATTATTAAATTATAACATGTTGAAATTCTGTGTGTGGACTTTTACCGTGGCTTCCCAAGAACTTCAGTTGTGAAATGTAAACCCTAGTGAGCAAGCTGCATTAATTACATGCATATTTGATTGTCAGATCTATGAGAGTTAACTGGAGGCAAGAAGATGCAGAATTACATGCCAGCAGATTTTTTTAATACTGAAAGTTTTAGAGATAGGTTAAACTTGTTACTTAAATACCATGTAGGTAGTTGTGGCTTTTTAAATATTCCTTATGAATGCAATACCTCACAACTATGTACACTTTAAACATGTTTGTGCTCAAACCGTTAGTGATACCAGAAATGCAAAATATATCCATGTGTCTGTATGTCTTATGACGTATCTTTGTGAATAGCTTGGATATTTCCTTTTTATGGTAGGGACAAGCGGTAGACTGTTGTGAGCACACATCTGGTTCCCACAGGTAGCTTCATCGAGGTTCACCTTTGCAGCAGCCTTGCAGTAACTGCTTGTCTAATGTAGCATATAATTCTATTTTCAATTTTTTTTCAGGTCACTGAAATTATAGTAATGTTTTTGCTGCAATTATTCATAAGGGCCATGCTCTCTGCCATTCAAAACGGAGTTTTCTATGCCCTGGCTCCTGACAGTCACTCAGCAGATGTAATTGCTCCTTTGAGAGCTGATTTAGCACAGTGGCGAGATGGCTGAGTAGCAACCAAGGTAGAAGAGGCAATTGCCAGTTGTACATACAGTGCACCCTAGAGTTCAGCTCAGGTGAAGATAACAGAGCTGATTTCCTGTCTGTTCCTTGTCGGGGATTTGACACTAGAGAAGCAGTATTTTGGGAATTACTATAGGTAGGTAGTGGCTGAGGAATTATTTGCAACAGCAAAACAATCATGCAATAAAGGAGAAAAGAAAGGTGTCCTTTGGTTTAGAGAGCTCCTAGACATCATCTGATATACGCAAGTAATTTACTGAAATAAGAGCCTATCTCGGGATATATTTTCCTCATCTGTATGCTTTTCCAGATGCATCGACTAGGAAAGAAACTACCAGATCCATCTGCAATAAAAGAAAGTCTACTTTTTTCCCCTTTTCTGTCCTTTTTTAGTTTGAGTAACTGGATTTGTTTGACTGTTCTTCCCATTTTGTTAGTCTCTTTGCTCCTTGCTTTGATTCCTTCTCATTTATTCTATGCTCATATGGGAGTACCCCAAACTTCTTTGCTTCAAAAGAAGTTATTTGCACACTAACTAAAAGACAGGAAAAATGCATTAAGGTATGCAGTGTGTTCATGCATAGCCTGTAGGCTGCAATTTTTACAGAGGCTGGAAGGTAGCTTTTGAAAGTTAAATGTGGTTTTAGGCACATTCACGTTTTTCAAAATACCAGCGGAAAGTAGCTCTTTGATCTTCTTTTGATCATTTGAAGCTGAGATTTGACTTCATATACCACCTGAGATATGCACAAAGCCAAACCTGGCATTCACTGAGAGTTTTCTTTATCACAGAAAGCATATTATTGCCAGGGGAGGTTGTTGCTCCCTTCTCAGAACCGTTCTTTCAGTGAATCATGTTCTTTTAGGTGAAGTTTCCTTTATCTTGCAATCCAGCACAAGCTCAAAGTATGAATCAGAGCTGCAGAGGACAGCAGGGAGGAGAGGAAGTGCTGTTCTTCTTAACCATCAAAAGGCAAAAGTTCAAACAATTGGCTTTGTTCCAAGGTAATAAGTAAAAGAGGCACCAACAGGAAGTGCAGATGTTGACTGAAATAGCCCTTTCTTTGCATAACCTTTACTGAGAAAAACCTATTAGAAAGATTTATTTTTATTTTGGTAGAAGTTAGTTTAAAGATTACCTTCAATCCTTGGTTGCTATAATTCACAAATAATCAGTATCTTAAACGAAAACTATACTAATTGCTATGGTTTAACTTCATTTTGCTGAATTATTTTAGGAATGAATGTTTTCATGTTGTGATGCTGATGAATATGGATTGTGCACCTGACTAGATTGCACAGACAGTAAGGTAGCACTGCAAGACCTCTCATAGAGGAAAAATCAGTCATCAGCAACATTTTGCCAACCATGAAACACATTAGCTTCCTTGTATTTCTATTAAAAGTGAACTCACACAGCTAAAAGAAATACTGTTCAGCAAGTTGCTATACTTTAAACTAATTATAGTGCTTTGGCTCCAAGCTGTTGGTTTGAAGTTAAGAAAATGATCAAATATACAGTTTACTAAATAGAATGGTGTAACATGTAAAGCTCTAAGCTGATTACAGTTATGAAAATCAAATAATAAAAGCTGGAATACCTTTATAACATTGAACTTTCAACCACAAACCTGAATAAAACCTGCGTATGAAGTCCCGAAAAAAGTTGCACATACTGTTGCGCTCATGGTAAAGTACAAATCTTTCCAGCTGAAATTTTATAGTAAGGATTGATAAGGAAAGATTGATAAGTGTTCTCTATAGGTCAGTAATGCTTTCTGGGTTTATTTTTATTCCCTTCTAAATTTTTCCAGCTGTCTAACTTTGTCAAAAAATGGAGCATATTGTTCTAAGCCAACGTTAGATGCATCTGAAAATATTCTGAATATTATTTTTTATTATGAAGTGTAAAGTCAAACTATACTCACAAATTCTTACAAAACTTGGTTTTAAAATCACTATCTGAATCAAAATTCTTTAGCCTGCATTTCAAGATGCATGTAAATCATTTAGAAACACATGATTCTTGCCAGAAGAAAAAACATCTAATACATAGGATTGTGTTCTGTGTTTATATTTTTCTTCTTTTTCAACCCTTAATTGCTGTTTTCCTAGCAAGTCTTTAAATAAATGTCATATGTCGTCTGGGTATCTGTAATACAATTCATTAATTGTAATACAGTTAAATTAACACAGTGAAGTTAATCTCTGCACTTACCTTTAGTGGCATCCATACCTCCTACAGCATAAAGCGCACCCACTGTAGATTTTCTAGGCTTAGTTCGAGGACTTTGCATCATGGACCGTCTCTCTGGTAGAAGGTGGTACTTCATAGCCTCCATAAGAAGTTTCTGACACTCTAGGTCGTCTGCAAACATTGGACTGTTTTCTAGATCAGCTAGTAACTGAGAAATGAAAAGTGATGATCTTCATATAGATACCTAAGTTATTAAAATTGTATGTACAATAGTAATTAAAGTATTTGGAGCTACAAAACTCATTTTTGGTTCCCCTCTCACTCAAGCTTTGCTGGAAACTCTGCTTTAATGTAAGCAAAGTAATATAAAGGTAGGCAAAAGACTTTATATATGTTTTTTTTTTCCTCCAAAACTTCCTTTTAGCATTTAGGGAAGATTAAAATTGCAAGTGTAGTAGTGCACCCTCTGAATGCAAAACTCCTTTTGATATGAGTGTGAGCAAATCTAACAAAAAATACTACACATCTCTGTGAATATCACAGTATGTTAAATATAGTTCAAATGTACATAGTATTTTGATACTTAATCCAAAGCTGAGTATTTGCAGCTTCAGTCATGGTGATCCATAAAATAGCCGTAGCATCCTGAAAGTCTTGGTACTCCTATAAGCTTTTCTGATGTGACACATAGATTCTCTACAACACAGATACAACAGTGTCAGCTGACTATAAAACAGTTATGTCTATCTCTGGATCTTATTTAATGAAGCATCTCTTTCAGTCTTAAAGGACAAGTAATGTCAATGCTTGGATCAGTCAGCAATAATCTAGACCCTTTTGGTTTTGTCTGAGTTTTCTGGCAATAAAGAAATAAGTATTGTGCCTTATCTGTCCTGCAGTTTGCAAAGATATTTATTCGCATTTACCATAGCATCTATGTTGCTATGTTATTAGAGGAAAAATAAATACTGCAGTTGCTACCCAAAAAAAGAAACCTATACTTTTGTAATGCCATTATACTGACATTTTAGAGGCAATTCTAAGCCTAGTATTTACGCTTGAATGGTGGGATTTTTTTCATCAATACAAACAATACATACCTTCTATGCAGTTAAAAAGGGGGGGGGGGGGCACCACACAAAAACCCACCAAAACACTGCAGCCAAACCCACAGCCTTTTCACATAACTCTTTCTAAATGTTGCTTGAGGCAAGCATTTCTGCTGGTAGTTAAGCTCCTGTTAGCCCTTCACATTCATACCTGGGGGGAAAGTAGAGGCAGTCTAATGTAAGAAAGAAGCATTCCTAGGTCTCGTTGCCGGTTTTGCAAATCATGCCTCACCCACATCATTAATGCCTGGAATATGGCTTCTTCATCTGGAACATTGATGTCATCACTAGACAGCAGCTTTGCAATTTCATTAGCAGGGAGCAACAGAAATTCCTGATTTTTTATTACTTCTGTGAAGTGGTCCTAAACAGTAAAAAAAAAGGGGGGGGGGGGGGATTTCAATGCACTGATGATTTTCACACCTTGGAATAACTTTTTCTTGGATAATGTAGACTTTGCATATATTTTGTTCCTGTTCACTTCCACAGATATTGAAATGCAATATATATTCTAAAGACCACTGCATCTCATTTGACCAATGAAAGGAAATGTTGATTGCTCTTTGCTGCCTTACTCTTGTAGAACTGAACAGTAACGCTCATCTTCATCCTGCCACACTTACAGATGTGCTTGTCAGGCTTCCTGTCAGTATGTCCTGTCTTAGGGGTTTGCCACTGACAGTTTTGTCCATCAGTGTGATCCTAACACTTAACAAAACCACAATTAGATTTAATGTGTGTCCTAAGAATGCCAAGGGGGGGCATTCAAATAAAATGTCTACCTTGTCTTGCAATCAGATTCAGAAGTTTTAAGCAAATTACATTCTTCCAATCCTTTTGCAATGAGCAGTGCCAGGTGTTGACTGCATGTCTCCACTCTTAGGAGAAGAAAGGAAAATTAAAATCACTTTTCTGAAAGTACTTTTTAGGCAATAGAAAATTGGACCTATCCCAGCAAAGGACTCGCAGTCTTTAATTACTGTTGTAAAACTCACCAGCTCCAGAAATGGCAACAAGTTAAATCCCTAGAATGTTTCAAAGAAATATTTTTCATAAAAATAGTAGGTTGCACACTCAAGTTACAGCTGTATTAGAATTGATATTAAAATACATCAAGCATCCTTGCTTGTACTAACTCCAAAGGAAGAAAGAAATTTTGTTAAGAGAATTGGGGGTTTTATGTTACATGCAAAGAAATACATGTGTAGCTATTAGTGTCTGCATTTGAGGTGTTAATTTATGTACCTGGAAGAAATATATCATATTTGGGAACCAGATTGAAATTGAACAGTTGGAGAGATTTTACGGTAGCTGACGTTTTTATTATTTATTTTCAGTAGTTTCTTAGCTTTGTGTAACTCTTTTCAAGAGTACCAAGGATATAGAAGTAAATATAGAAGTATCAGTGATTAAAGGAGATGTTAACTTTGCTCTGTTATGCATATCCGGCTTTAATATTTTGTGACAATCAGAGAATAGGAACAGGAAGGCCAGTCCTCGTGTAGTTACAAATATAGCACAAGATGTTTATCAGAACAAGCTCTATCTCCACCAAAAGATACCAGACAGGAAACTGTTAATACTTTGCATCAATGGCTAAAGTAATTGAAGGGTTAGGTCTCCATTGTCTCTGCTTTTATTGAATGGATGTGATGTTTCCAGTTGATTATCTTCTCAAAATGTTCAAATACTACTAGTTCATTTGAATGGTCTATGTTTACAGCACAACATTATGGTCTTCCCCTAACATACACATTTCAAGTGGGTGAGCTTGGCATGAAGCAAAGCAGGATGTTTTGGTTTTCTTCTTCCACAACACTTGGGTGTTTATACATTGTTATGATCTCTTATTCCCCCAAGTGTTCTTTAAAATCAGGTTGAGGGCTTAAAAGAAAATTTTCTTTAAGGTTATTTGATGGAGTTGCAGATTTCCTTTTCTGGCTCTAAATTGTCAGTAGCTGCAAACCTGATAGGTGCTCTTATGACATGCCTGGTCTTCTTTCGTGGCAGCATTCTCAGTCTGTGTTACACATAATATACGGGAGGTGGTTCTAGAGGTGGAAATGCTCCCGGCTGTTTTCGGGAAGATATAGTGTAAAGCCTGTATGCACAGTACTGCTGAGTCTAGTTGATTCATCGTGATCCTTCACATAGAGTGTACTCTCTACGTGACCCAACTGCCATTTCTGTGGCACAGTTTTAAACATAGAAAAAGTCTTAACTCCTGGGGAAGTCTGGAGGATTTGAAAGGTTAAAACAAATCTAAACAAGGCTCTGTTATTGTCTGACATCATAACACCATATGTGTAACCACATGGTTTTAGTTCAGTTTTTCAGAAATCTGGGCTGTGAATTTTAAATGCTTGAAGTTGATGCCCGTGTGCTAGGGCTGGTGGGAGAAAAGAGGCTGCAGAGGAGAGGGGGGATTTCTTGATTTTAGCTGAGTATGGAATAGTGTATACTGTTCTATAGTGGCTGAGTGAACCTCTATCTGAAATGTCCTTTTTCAGACTTTAAAATGTAAAAGGAATCTAGATTGCTGCTAAACAAATCATTCATTAGTGTAACAGGAGGGAGCACAGCCAGTGCCCTCAATCTGCAAAGGCCACTGTCATTTATTTGAGCATGTAAAAGTGTACAAGTGTACTCTTGCCGGAATGCTGTCAGCATATGAAGCCTCTAAACTGGTTTTGACATGCTACACTAATATTTCAAGCATAAAGCTGCCATGTGTATTCTAACAAGTAGTTCTTTTTATATTTATTTAGCTGTGGCAGTTGCTCTTCTTTTTGTGTTTAAAGTTGCTATATAGCACATCTTGTTGCCCTGAATATTTATCCCTTGATTTCATTTCACAGCAAGCTATCTTCCTTCTCTGTTTCCCACGCTCTGAATATTCATTTCTTGCTTTAAGCCAGAGGATTATGCTCCAGTCAGGGATATGCTTCTTTTTAGCGTTCCAAATCTTTCTGATTCATTCTTTATTTTGGCTCTTTTTGCATGTGTTTCACCTTAAAATCAGCTTTTGAATTTTGTGTGTTGAATCAGCATAAGAATGGGTCATTGTTGTTTGCCTCTTGACATTAGCCATGTTAAGGCTGTGGTTTTTTTGAGGAAACACATACATCAAGCTTATGATACTGCATACTTAAGTATCACAGTATCACAGTATGCTAGAGATTGGAAGGGAACTCAAAAGAACAGTAAGTACGTCCTTCTACAAGGCAACACTCTGAAGTGAGAAAAACAGAAGTGAGTATTTTTCTCAGCATGCTTTTCTCTTTTTCCAATGCTTCTATAACAGTCACAGCTCTTAAATTTCCCTTTGGAGGCTGAGCTGGGTAGAGATGTCCGTGCATCAGGGACTTCACAGAGCTAGCCCTGACAGCATAGAAAAAGCAGAGCCACTGCATCGGTCTTGGAGAAAGCAGCAGCCCCAAGCATGGCTCAACTGGCTCTGCTTTGCCAAAGCCCATGTGTTTTCCAGGAGAGCGTTTACACTTGCTGTTAACAGTAAAATCGCAGAGCAGTTAGACTGTTCAGCTTACCATAGTGTATGTGTGTGCCACCTTCAGGAGCTCCATGCAGCCCTGAGCGTCACCAAAGGAGCGAATCCCCAAGCAATTAGAAGGATGGAGCTGCTTCATGAGGAAGTTGCAGCATACCTCGATAACCTGGGATAGCTGGAGAAGACAAGCTGCAGCTAGCAAACTTTCTATAGTGTCTTCCTTTAACTCTAGAATACCTGTGTAGTTTGCATATGGGGGAAAAAAATAGTTGTCAGTAATTTTATTTGTATTTTTATTACTTGAAAGCTTCCTACTACCCAATTTTTCTCTTTCTTTGAAAAATTGGAAGCGTCCTGTGCTTCACAGATTCACTTTTCTTTCTTGCTGAAGGATTCCATAACTATATGTTTTAACAGACTTAAAGAATTTGGTGAGTTTTGAATAGAGTGATTGGAACATTTTAATTGGATCTTTAACAGTATTAGATCTGACTTTGCCTGAAAAAAAAAAAAGGTGCAATTAGAGAAAAAACCTTTTCTAAAATTAATATATTAATGCATAAAAATATCAGAAGTTTATATTACACACAAGAATTTTAATTTTAAAAGCTAGGAAATGCCACCAGTGTGCGCAGGAAACCTAATTTCTTCCATCGTGTACTTCTCTATTTCAATTTTCAATGAAATTAGTGCATGGCATGAGAGTTTTTTTATGTTCATGGATAGATTGGAAGGTGTTAATTTAATAAGATCTCCCATCCTTGCTGCTTGGTGGATGGCTCATTTCCCTGGTTGATACACAGGTCTAAAATCCTATTCTGGAAAAAAGAACTGTGAGGGGTTAATACACATCTCAGTTTAACACAAGAAGGGTGGTATTGGGAGATTGCAGTTAAAATTATCATCAGAGTAGAACTGTAGAAGTTTCCTTGTTCAGAGTTCACTTCTGATTTATTTCAGCAGAATATGTAAACAGTTCTGAAAGTTATAGCTCTCATCTCCGAAAGTCATATTTGTATTTCATTATCTAGGAAAAAAGTAGTACTCAGCTTAGAGGTTTAGTTACCATCACATGAAAACCTATGACAGAAGCAGTAGGAAATCTTAATTTTCCATAGCCATCTTTACTTTAGCCCAATTCCATCTCTTCCTGATGCTCTTTGCTCTGTAACTTAAACAATACCTTCCAAATTCTGCAAGAAATGAGGAAGGGATGGCAGGGTGCAGAGTAGGGCAGTGTTTGGGGTTTGGTTTTCACCATGCAAATCAGAGCATTTACTGAATGTATACAGCAAAATTGGTGCATGTTCTTGTAAATAAGTATTACAATATAATGCCTAAAAAGCAAAGAGGGAATCCTGATTTCGCAAGGAAATTTACACTGTTTTATAGTCTGGTGTTTGGTTTTGTAGTCTTATATATGTTTTTTCGTACGGTTTTGCATTAAGTAACCTGAAAGAGATGAAATTTAATTGAGTGGGATTGCTTTGAGATACATGCAGCCCACCGCCCTGCTTCTTTGTGCTCGTACTAATCTGTTTCCTCAGGTAATGTATGCTAATTCAGTGGCACAGTATCACTGCATTATAGATGTTACTCAGCATTCCCTCTTGCCGCTGTGTTTATCCCCTTGCTTTTTACCCACAAACAGGGTCTATTTTGTGTACAGAAACATGTTTTTGATCTGGCTTGTAGGTTGCTTAACCTTCTCAAGATAATCACTCTTTATGCAAGTCCAGTGAAGTGTCTGACCTTGTAGATGAAGTCTCTGATTCATAACAGTTATGCTAATTCCAGTATGGTGAATATAATGGGGTCTTTGTTTACTTGGATCTTTGTAAAAAAGGCTATACCGGTACTGATAGATACCTGTGATACATATTCCAACCTCCCTGTCTCCGTATTGACATTGCGTTCTTTCATTCAAAAGCAAATGAGGCACGTCCTGTGTGGGACACCAGTTGACAAGGACCTAGTGACTGATACTGATACTAGCAGTTAGCTGGGAGGATGCACCAGTGTACGAGCAAATATTCATAAATCCAGAAAGTTGTTATTCTGGTCAGTGAAGTGTTGTTACTTCCCGGGACAGTAATTTTCTCCTTTTGAGATATGGGCTTTTTTTTTTGTTACAGAACTGCCCAACTTGGTAGGGGGAAGAGGGTTTCCCTTTCATCTCTCTGGCTGGAATAGTTGCCATCTGCATTGAGAGGCTTTCCAAATACCGCAACGTGCAAGACTTCCAGAATCTTCAAAAGGTTTGATTGATCTGGGTCTTTCTAATTGAAATAAGTACTACCAGAGCAATCATGCCCTGCAGTGTTTTTCCCCTCTTCACTGTAGAGCGGATGGAAGGGATTTCACAGTTCTCTGGCTTGGTTTTTGGGGGTCTTTGGTTCAAGCATTTCAGATTCAGCAATACAGGGGTAAATATTGAAAATGGGAGAAAATAAATAAGGGAAAAATACACATACAGCATTCTGGTATTAAAATATTCCATTATGGTAAGATAATTTTTGAAGGTAACATAGCTAAGCCTTTTTCAGAATGTGGTGGCACTTTTGCCTGGTAAAAGTTGCTCTACTCATGGGTCATCTTCCTGTTTTCCTCTGATTATTTCTACTCAAGAGCTTTGACTGAGCCAAGTAGCTGCCACCCCGGCAGACCATTTCTCTAGCTACCCACGAGGGGAAGGTTCATGGTACACTCTTCTATGTCACTACATGAGTCAACAGTCAAAATACATTCTTTCCTCATTAAAATTCCTGAAATAATTTGTTCCTAGCTTGAGACAGTTGTCCAGTATGAATTTATATGTTAACTTCTGCATATCTTCTGGAATAAGTTATTATATAAGCCAGTAATGTTTCTTCATCCTCTCTAGAGAAAGGTTTATATCACATATGCGTGATTTATGCACTAGAATTAAATGGAAGAAGTGACAATTATTCATGCACTGAATAGACTTTACCTTCCTTTACAACAGTGATGTGGGTAATGGAGGAAAAATTACCTGTGTAGGCATAGCGCACCAAAGCTTTCAGTGCATCAGGGTCTACTCCCTCCATCTTGATCTCCTCTTGTTTTGCTTCACGCACATCATTAGTAAACATTGCAGCAAAATAATCAGACACTGCACTGAGGACCAACCTTGAAATAAAAGCATTTTAGGAGGACTTCAGATCACTTCATAAGCTCAATAGCAAGCATGAAATTCAGTATTATTGTATAATAAATTGTATGTGCATTAGAAACGTATTTTGCGTAGAATTCAGATCTTATGGCAGTGAGCAATAAAGCTAAAGGTAATTAGTAATCTAATTTTCTCCCATAGAAACTACTTGCTGTAGTTTGACAGCAGCAAGAAGGGAAGGTGGGCAGTAGCAGTGGTTCATATTTGAATTTCTTTCTATTTGAAATAATGACTATGAAATGTTGATCGCATAATTTATTCTGTTGTTAGCTGATGTCCTAATTATAGTAACTGTTCTTTCATAGCTGAACAGGGTAGGCATAAATTGAAGGAGCATTTGGAAATTTCAGACTTTGAAGCCATGTAAACACTGGGAAGTGTACCTGTGAGCTGGAATCTTTTGGTCTCCAACTATAAGTAGAACATCACACAGCTGCTTCTGCTGCAGGTAGTTCTCCATCTTGCGGAATGTTTGCTCTGCATGGTTTGTAGACTGGAAATATTCATCTGAGCCGTTGGTGTTCATTCCAAGGAGTGAGCTGGTGGTCGTTGACAGCCTGCAAGGGGAAGCGGCAGTGTGACGAGTGGAGCAGTACAAATGCTGATTATGTTCTTCATATATTCTTTGTTCAAATGGCAGTACAGAAATGTTTAATTTTATAAAGCTGTTATGATCCTGGTCTTACTTTGCCTTCCATTTTTTCCCTGTTTGGTATCTGCATATAAATTGTAGTTTACTACAGTTAACTGTAGTAGGTGGGGGTGCGGAGTTTTCTAACTATATTGGGTGGTGCTACGGGTTTTTCTACTTCTTGTGAGCTCTGTGTCCATGATGCACTGTTTGCACAGCACTGGCGTGACAAATGCAGCTTCCTGATCATTCACAAACAGAATACATGAAAAATAAACCTATTTTCCTGTGAAGCAGTAGCTAAAATATCTCATGGTATGAAATTTTAGATGTTACAGGTCTTTAGGTCTTGTTTCTCTTCATACTTTGTGCATTAAATTACTAAGCAGGAATGAATCAGAAGACAATTTGACAAGGGCCACATAATTCTAGACAAATTACTAAACTAAAAGCTGACAAAATGAGTACAGTATCAAGCCTTTAGAATCTGAATGCACATAATGAATGCAAAGTAATTTCTCTGCCTTTTCATGGAAGTATAAAAGTATTCCTCCCACTTCAGAACTGTTAGCTGGCCCACTTACAAATACCCATACTGTTTTTTAAGATATCGTTCCTTATTGCCTTTTAATATGGACTATGTTAGGTTGAAACACCTTTTTGATATTTTCTTAGAAAAATATCTATTTTTATATCATGTAATTTTAGCAAAATAGTAATGCATTTGCTGATACGCATGTTTATCACTTATCTTGAGAATGCTGCAATCTTCACTATTTTATTTAAAGATTTTTTTAGAAAAACATTTTTCACTTTAAGATCATATATTATTAAAATGTAAAGCACCTATTCTTTAAAAGTCCAAGCCCAGCTAGAAAATAATGGCAGCTGGTTGACTAAATTTACTGGTTGTCTGTAACTGGTGTTAAGGCATCTTCATAAATGATTAGGAGAGATAAAATCTCTTCATGGAATTAATGTATTAAATTTAGCAGAATATTGGATTACATTCAGAATTGAACATTAAGTTCAGAAAATATAGAAATAAAAATGGGTAAATCAGGTTGAATCAGTAATGCTATCAGAAAATAGATACAAGTGAGGTCATACATTTTCAAAGATCATACCACATTAAATAGCTAATCAGAATTCCAGGGAAAGAAATAGAAATCAAATTATAATGTAATACTGAATTGAGACACAGTAGAGTTTTCTGTCCCCTTGGCAATACAGTCAGTGCTTTTCAGAACAGCCCAGAACAAAATCTCAGCGGGTATGGCTATGATGTGTCTGGCTTTTTCAAGACATATCTCCTTTTTCCATCTGAAAATCTATAAAAATGAAGTTTTCTGGATTTTGTACTGCATTTATAGCCATCCCACAGCCTGTTTGGAATATAGCATCTTTGGGCACTTGTATGTGTCAAAAACCTTAAGATTCCCAGTGTATCTGATGCCTTTCAAATGCACCGGAGTTCAACATGCTTATTCAGGTCTTTCTCTGCTGACTCACTGGGTGTGTTACTGTCTGCAGATACAGATGATTTCTGGTATAGCAGAGGCATGTCAGCTCTACAGTGTATGGATGTATCACCTGGTGCACCTGAAATCCCAGATGTGCTGCATGTGTGCAGAGCAGGTGCAGGTGTGTTTATCTGGACAATCTCTCACACTAATTGCAAACACACTGAGATGCACCAAATCAGGGCAATAAATTCTCTAGCTTTCTTTTGAAGCTCTATAGTACAATTTCAATTTTTTTCCCTTTTTGATTTGTTTTTTAAGAAAAAGGGGCAAATCAAGTTCACCTGTAATCTGTATCCTTTGTACTTCACAGCTTACAAAAATTAATTTGTCTCAGTGAGTTTAATGACTATAGTTTTGTGTTTGTTTTCCTTCAGTGCTTCATTGAAAATGAAGAAGCTGCAAAATTGGATTATATGCTCATTAGTTTTTCACCAGCTACTTGGTGCCAGACTCATACTCTATAACATTCATGTTTTGCTGTTTACCTCTTAACCTTTAGCATTTTTCAGAAGATTATTCTTTCAAAACCACCTTTTTCAGATTCATTATATCCATTCTAAGTGTTGTATTTAAGTATGTATTACATTGCACTTATCCTTAATGTTTGGAGAAATCAACTAAAATAGTACTCAGCCCATCCCTATTGCAAACGCACAGTACTAGTTTCTTGAAATAAATAAGTCCCTATAGTGTGTCTATAGTCGTGGGTAGAACAGTGATTTTTAAGCTGCAAATATTTAGAAAGGGACTTAAAGTCTAATAATTTCCCTTAGTCCTGAGTACTTTTTTCACATGTTTTGTAGAGAGGCCTTTAACTATAGCAGAAATACCAATAACATAATTATTTCAAACACAAAGGTCTTCAGAGACTGAAAAATACTGGAAGCAAAAAGAAGTGGTCCATTACTTTGTTAATATTATAACTGGTGGTTTATCTTCAGCAGCTGATTCAAAATGGTACCTGTAGTATATAACGGAAGGGCAAAATTAAATTTAAATGTATTTTTTCCTTAGTGTAAGACTGTCACTGCAGAGAACTCGCATATTAACCTCAGAATATAGTACCACAAATCAGTGAACTAAAGAAGATGGAAATTAAAGTATCTTAAAGAAAGAAGTCAGTAAAAAATATCCTCGAGTCTGATGTTTTTATGTTGTATTATAATATGGGATGCTGTGCACTGTAATGCAAAGATAGGCAAGCTAGATGCAAGTGTGCTAGCATGAATATGTCTACCTGTCATCTCTTGTTCTGTGTGGTATGGGTTAATGGGCTGAGAACAACACATAAAGAGAACTCAACCTTCGTGTGAACCTGCTCAGAAAGAAAGTGTGCAGAAAATGGAGAAATATGTATTTTCTATAAAATGTTTACAAGTTTGGACAAACAAAATTGATGTGTTGAGTGATAAAAGTTTCCAAAGGCCCTACAGTGACCGAGGAATTAGTTTTCCACTCAGGTGGGGACATTACCAATGAACTGCTCTAAAAAATAAGAAACCCCAGTTTCTTAATGTCATTTTTGTGTTAGTGTTCACTAGGATGCTGAATTGCATTAACACCATTAGCATTAGTAATAATGGCTTAAGAACATGGATTAGCCTAGAGAGAGCAGACACAAATCTATATTTAAATGATTTCAAAGTAGCTGAGCTCTACAAATTTCATCTTAGGTAGAGAGCCAAGGGAAATAATTTCAGAGTTTTCCTGTAAGGATTTGCCATGCTGCAAGGATACTGAAAATACGGTACCATTTTAAAAAGAAGCAGCACGAAATTTTGAGACAGGCAATATAACCTGAAAGCTTGAAGAAATAATCAAAAAGCATTAAGCATCTAGACAACAACCAGGAGATAAATACCAGTCAGCATGGCTGTTCAGAATGAATCATGTCATAACCATTTTAGTTTTTCAGAAGGTAACAAAGCTTACTAGGAGAAAAACACTAGTTGTCAGAAATCATCTTGACTTTTGGATGACTTCTGACACTACTTCACATGTCATTTTCGAAATGGAGCTAGGATGGCATGTTGTAAGTGTAATAAATATGAGAGATATAAATAACTTGTATAGGTTCAAATGTATCAGGGATTCACTTTCAAAGGCAGACAGTGTTCTGAATGCATTGCAGGCAAATTTTGCTTCTGATGCTGCTCCATATTTTTATTATAGACAAGGATATAATAGAAAGAGGGTTACGTCAATATGTGATAGCGATTCACAAACATTTTGGGAACAGAATCTATACTGACAGCCTTCTTTGCCTTTGTCCTTACTGTATTGATGCTTTCATATGAGTACTAACCTAAATGAAACACAGGCTAAGAAATGACAGCTGAGGTAACAGGTAGGTTATACTGGACACCAAGCAAGCTGTGACCCAAAAGTAGTGTTGTGGATTTAAAAGTATCATTTTTCTTTGGTCAGGAGAACCAGTGTGATGAGTTACGTGATTCATTCCAGGCCTACAATTCTTTAAATTTCTGAAATATGTTAAAATTATCTTCTGTCTTCATAAAGTACTCTTCATTAATCAGCACAGCACTCTTCATCAATCAGTAGATAAAGGCTAAATTCAATTTCCCTCATTATTTAATTAGAACGTGATAAAACATAAATGCTGTTTATTTGCACTGTCCTTTTTAAAATTCAGTATGTTCTTAAAATGCCTCATTAAGTGTGCCTATGGGCAAAAAGGCAGAAAAGGAAGCATAGAAGCATAATATTTCATGAAAACCAGGTGAAGGAATGCAGTATTTGACTTTTTTTCTTCTTGTTACCGTTAAGGTTATTATTTGTACTATGGTGACACATCACCTTTGAACGTGTGTTGAATGTACCTGTTTAACCTGCTATAATATTTGTGAAATTCAGTAACAGTTCAGTTATCAGTATCACTTACAGATTTTGATTTTGGATAACCTTTCCTCTACACTGGAAATCATAGCAGCCATCAGCAGCAAACTGGATTACAGTTAGAGGCATTAGAGATCCCAAGGACTTTCTCATAGCACCAGTGTGACTTCAGATTTGTGGCACTCTGTGTGTGCTTTAGTGGTGACAAGGCGCGGGGCAAAATTGCAAGTTAATCAGTTCAGTTTGCTTGTGCAGCAACATTTACAATGCAACTCATCTTTTTTTTTTCCTTCTCATTTGTTTCTGCTTATTCAAGGAAACTGCAGTCAGCCCCCACGCAGGCAGGCTCTTTTCTATGCAGCTGTTTGAGCTCTGACCCTCTGTCTGTTGGGCAGTGTCATGGGGTTGGGGGTGGAGAAGTGCTGTTTTCCTATGTGAAACCATGGGACCGTAGCATCTGCTAGAGATAAACCACATCAGTTGGCTGAGAAGTAAGAAAAATATTTCCGTTAGGAAGCCATCTCTGAACACTGACAAAATAGCGGTGAAGTTGATGCACCTGTGTTAATTGCTTGCTGATAGAATTTTGCCACATCAGTAACTGTCCCAGCCCTCTGCCTTAAAATTTTTACTGCAATTGTCTCCTTTGTTATTTATTCTTCATAAATATGACAGCTGAAGATTGTGTGGAAGTTTTGGGATATGGGTAAAAAACTTTGATCCAAAACAGTATGGAATATTGTACTGTATGTTGATGCCTGCTGAGGTAGTAACATCATCATGAGGTATTAACAGTGACAGCAAATGATGTTGCAAACAAAAAAGCAATTGAAATGTATAACTATTTAATTTTACAGAGATTACTGACTTCTGAATTGAAAGTTCATACTGACAATTCCGTTAGAACTTGGAGCTCTTGAATATGCCTGTAATAACTTTTTATTGCTAGGATTAACATAAACCTGCCAATTTTCTCAGTTGGCATCAGCTAAAATAACTTTTCCATTTCGGATTACAAGTATAAGTGTGTGTATCATTAAACACAGGAGATTCAGCATGCCACTGAAAGTACGGTAACTGTTTTGAGTTGTGCTCTCCCCCCCCCAACACATGGTAGTATACAGCTGAATGCCATTATGATTCATATCAGGATGAATTGATGATATTTTGATTTCTCCTATGAATAGAAAGCATGTATTTGGTAGAGTGATTCCAATGGAAAACAGAGGCTGCAACCAAACTGCGGTACCCCTGAACACTGTGCAGCCCTTTATGCTGCATGTCAGCTGAGGACACACCATTACTTCACATTACAGAGAAAGGCAGATACAACCTCTCTCCAGTAAGCTGTTTTCCTTTGGAAATAGGTTGTTTTGGTGGTTTTTTCCTTTCACAGAGAAGATTAATTATAAAATTATTTTCCAGCCTTACTGCAGTACAGATTGTTCATATTTCCATTTGTGCTCCCTCAGTTGTTGATCTTTATCTACTAGGAAGACAGTTTGTTGAAAGCTTCATGCATTCTTTTATTGGCATCTTGGGTCTACAAGTAGTTTTATGCTCACAATTTGCTTAATACAGATAGTTTAGAAATGGAATATCCCTGTGGACATGGACAGTAGTTCCTTTAATTTCTTACTGTGTTAAAGCACAGTAAAATGTGGTCTTGGTCTTCTTTGGGTGCCCTGAAGCACTATGTGAATCGTTTTGTTTAACTGCTGAATGCCAGCATTTGAAATTTTGCTCTTACATAAATGCCTGTTCAAGAGTCACCGTCTCTGGGATTGTGTTCCTGAGATTTGGGGCTCCATTTTGAAAATTGCTCAGCAATTTATTGCAGACCCATTCATACATTTTAAGAAACCTTAAAATTAGGAGTTAACTGGCCTTCACTTTTAAGTCTGAGTGACTGGCTGGGAAGAGCCAGGAGCAAGTCCTGTTGGCCTCTGGCTTTGTATGCAGTATCCCACAGTGTTGTACCAAAAGGACTCTGGGAAGTAGTGCAGCTCACTTGGAGTGCAATCCACAGTGCTGAGATAGCTGCTCAAAAGTGCGATATTCATATGCTGAACAATGGGGTTTCTAGTGGGCTGGTTGAACTTGCTGAATTCACTAAAAGTACTGGAGAAGCAAAAATCAGCCCATCTATCTTCTGATACATGAGAGCCAGTGGATTACACAGTGTAACTAGGGACCTTATCACAGCAACCTGTCAGTGTCAAAATTTGTAATATGGTAGGAGTCTTCAACTTAAATAGTCCTCTTCCTGATTCAGACTAATCTGAATATGAAACTTTACTATAAGCACTATAATGGCATGACTTAAGAACACTTATTTCCATAGCATAAAATACTTTCTTAAAAATTTAAGTTCTAGCAATGTCTAATCAGCCTGGAGAGCATGCTGTCTGTACGTACATGAGTGTTTTATTATAAGAGATATATGTCTATATTCAGTGATGAAGTGAGTTTCTCAGAAATCATTTAAATTAATGCCATCTTAAATCACCATTCAAGAACATTATCCTTCAAGGAGAATTAGCGCTGTATTCATTTACATTGTTTAATAGAGAATAATAACTGAAACATTCCTGGTAAAAAGCTAGGAGTATGCATATTACCATCTTAAAATTAACCTTTGTTCTGACAATGCTAAATGTAGAGGGGGCAGAGTTGTCTCACATACCCATGTGCATGTTTCTCAAACCATACACAGTTCTTGAGTTCACTTTTTACTCTTTGTGTGCATGTAAAAGGTATCATCTTATTGTCTACAGATAGAAAGGTTTAAAGTAGGCATTTTGAAATGAGTTGAGAATGAATCAGATGTGAAGTCTGTGTGCCATTTCTTTTTATCTACCTTCATAACTTCACAAGGTTAAGTAGATGACATATAAGGATGAGGAAATTATGGAAATTGAATCTTGGTGTGTAACTATGGTTCATCAGGAACAAAATCAATTCCCATACATTGATATCACTAGATTTTTTTGAACTAACTTTAAAGTTTGATTAGAAAATAGTAGGTTAAATGGTGATGTAGGAAGCAGCAGCTTCATAGAAACTGAAGACACTAGCCATGGTGTTGTTTATTCCAGTGAAAATTAGGACATGTATTTATTATTTATTACAGCAACCAAAATCTTATTCTCTGACCCAGCATGCTTAACTATTAATATGCTGACTCAACTATTTCCTGCAGAAGAAGGAAATGTTTCCCTGCATGGTAATGTGCCTTTCATGTCTGGCATGGTGCATATTGTTTTGTAACTATTTTTTAAACAAAATTACATTTAACATTCATTTTTCCTAAGACAAACAAAATCAATACTAAGCCATTCTACATCGACATTTATCATGCAAGACATGATATAGACTATGAGGATTTCATTGTCTTGATTGATGCAGATTCCAACAGTACAAGAAGCATTCTGCAGTTGTCACTGCAATGCGTGATTTCTATTCTAACATTTATATGACATGATTATGTTGGAGGGAAGTTAAAAGTCATGAAGGAGAAATTCAGTGGGGGTGACTACTTCTTGATTAACTTTCTTGTAGCCAGTGATAATATTGTTAGATAATTTAGTAGCATCTGCCTAAAGAACAAAAAATGATGTGACCAGAAGGCATGATATATCACTGTCTGAAGCTGTTAATGTGAACCAAATGAAAACTAATGACTAAATGCTGAACATGAGCTTGTGGCATTTTTATTTACAGAACAAAATAAAAAAAAAACAATGGCAAAAAAAATTTGTTTAAATCCAAGCATGACTATTGCCAGATGAAACTAAATCCATGTTTCTTTTTTATTAAACACCTTTCAGAAAGAGTCCTGATGGGAGAGACTGTGGGGAAGACAACCTGCTTTATGCTGTCCCCTTTCACTGTTGTTGGCAAAAGTGGAACAAGGAGATCTTGGGAGATAAAAGTCTGAGGAAAAAATGAATGTGAAGTGGTTCTCTCTTCAGTGAGCAGAATTTTGAAAATCCAAAGAATTCTCAGTCTCAGCAGCAGCTGTCCTTGCCGCTGTCTTTTTGAGCCTTGCAGCTGATCAGATACGGATACTGCTGTGAGATTTTTAAAGAAATCTTGATTTACAAAAACTCAAGTCACTACCATAACACCTTAATACATGCTTCTCATTTTTTTCCTTCATCAAAGGGATTCTATTCTTGTGCTTGCCATGACCATTTCACTTTTTGTGTCTTTTTCTTTTCTTCTTTTAGCTTTTTAGACTCTAACTAAGCAATAACAAGATTAGGTTTCACTTAAATTGGAAAACGTGTTAATCACCTTTTCAGCTGAAGGCATGTTAAATTTCACTTCACTATACATGACAGATCCTCAGTCTTGTAAAATTCTATCGGCTTGTTCCAAAGTATCTCCTTACCTGATTCAGCTGATCTGCTGAATACCTCATTCAAAGCAAAACACTACTGCAGTGGAAAAAAAAAAAAAAAGGTGTGATTTTTAAGCTATTTATCCAGTATGCCCATCGTAATTACAGATTTATTAGAAAAGAGTGAGGGAGAATGTGTATAGAAGTTTAGTCAGCCTCACAGACAGAAAGCACACTTGAGAGGTAGACTGTAGTTTTCTATTCTGTGGGGTTTTCTTAGCTACATAATTTTACCCGCGGTCAGTTCCTTCCTTTTGTTAACTGTATAATTATACCTTGAGAGGTTTTCTCTGTTATAGCCAAATATTTATCCGAGTTCATAGGTACAGGTATCCTGATTTCAAAATGTTCTCCAGCCAGTTTTCTTCTGGTTTTCTGTGTCAGAAAACATAACACAAACCAAGGTCTAGAGTGGTGCTAAAATAAGTTAGGCTGCTGTATTCACATCTGGCTCAACTGAGTGAATTTTGTTTCAAGCCAGTAAAATAAAACCAGCAATCATTGAATACCCTTCCATATATACTGGAAGGAAGTGGTAATGTTGTAAATTAACTAGACAGTTGTGCTTTATCTCCTGCTCATATCCTTGGTCACTGACTTTCACTTTTTTAATATCTGAGAAATATCTCAGTATTCGTTATTATATGCATTTTTGCTGCTGTCAGAAATTAATGTCCAATGAACATCTGGCTCAGAAAAGCAGGATTTTGAGATAGCAGCTTACAATAATCACTTATGGAGGAAACCTCTGTTCATGAGTCCATAGCCTCTTTATAAGGTAAAGAGCTGTCTTTACAACCTTTACAGATAGGCTATTATGTCTACTTTTATTTGACAGTATGAAGTGTATTTAACACTATTTCTGACAACATGTCTTAAGAAAACCTGTGCTCTTGATGCTGTTGGCAACTTGGCATTTATCCTGGCAGATAATAGGGATAACTGCTCCAACCAGCCAGGGTCTGTGACAACAATAGCTATCTGTAACTGAATTTGAATAAAAGTAGTATTGAAAGAAAAATAATAAAAAAGGTGAAAAGTACAAGTTGGAACTGATACAAACTGTGGAAAATATTGCTTGTAGTGTTATGACAGACTTTTTCCTGGAGGACTCATATTACTCTCTGTTCTAGGCTGGATGGACATAAAATCATATTATAATGGGATTTTACAAAAAATAAGAGAGTAATTTTATCAAGTTTATTCAATAAAATATTTACTACAAATTTTGCTGATCATATCCAAATGAAGCATGTGATAATTTGCTATCATATCTAATTTGATAGAAAAAAAAAACAAATCTTTTTTTTGGCCTCCTGAAGAGGAAAATGATTATTTAGCTTACTTGCAATGTGCATTGTTTCAGTGAAAACATGCTACAAGATATACCTTAAGACTATTCACAAGGTCGTGTAGTCTCCATCCTTGGAGGTTTTTAAGATCCAGCAGGATAAATCAGAGCAACCTGGGCTGATCTCATAGCTCACCCTGCTTTGAGCAGGGATTGGGTCAGAAACCATCTGAGATCCTTTCTAACCTGAAATTATCCTTTGATCTTATGATTCTAGAACTCCTGGTAATTTAAATAACTGGAAAGAGGTAAAAATATACTTAATGAGGATTTCAGTTGGAGGGGGAAAAGAAAAAAGCTTTAAGTAAGACTAATGTAAACACTTACCTGTTACCACCTAAATGTTTTAAGGTTTTTCTGAATGCATTGATGCTTCCCTCTCTGGAAATTTTTATGATGTAGCTTCTCTTTTGGGCAGTTGCTCAATTTCTCACACAGTTTTCTTTTATGACTGTATAAAACTGCTATTAGTTCTTAATCTTCATGCAATATCATAACACACATCTACTGTGTTCCTACTGACCATATTTTCACCAGCAAGAAGATCAAATGAGAGCTAGTCAAATGTATTAGGGGTAGGTCAGCCTCTCCTACTCACCTTTTGTTAAACACTGACTGATGAATCTCTTTATTGAATACAAACAATGTTCCCTCCAAATGCAATGTGAAATTTGATGTATTAAAATGAACAGGCAAAGCTGAAACCATATTTATATTGCTTCTGCGTCAGGGCCCTTTTTCGGTTGGGTCTTACCTTTCTTCCTTGCCATTAGTCTACAGATAGCATTAATATATTACAAGTCTTTCCTCCAAATAATTTACGTTAGAAACTGGTCTTGCATTTAAGAGAAAGCATTTGGGGTGCGTATAGGAAAACCAAAAAGACCTTAGCAATGGTTTATAGAATAAAAAAGTAGCAGATGAGAAAGTTAGGAGTCTAGAAATTAGAAATTTTACATTTCAGCTATGTTTTCTCCCAAATTATTTTAAAACATGGTTATGTTGAAAGGTACGTATTAGAAAAAGTAAAAATTTCTGTGTTTTACCATCATTTGATTTATGAAATGTCACAGCAGTAACCAGTGAAAGTGAAATAGCATTTTCACTCAATGGCTTGACACATGGGGAGCAACAAAGGGTGTTTTAGGAACTCTAGAGACAACGTGAAAATTCAAAGACGGGGCATCAACCTGATATATTGTTTAAAATATATAAGAAAATAATTTCAGATGAAGAATAAGAGCTTGGTAGCATGCTAGTAGGTGTATCAGAGCGTTATTGCTCCACTGAACCACTGAACAGGCCAAACTGTTCTGCCAGCCCTGACTTTGTTCATTTATTAATCGTGTTAAGTTCACTAAGTAACACTAAGTGGAAGAGGATAAGGAAACTCTAAATAGCTGACTAGTAATTGAACTGCACATTGAATGAGGAAGAGGCACATATGAGCTCTACTGTTTTATGGTAGCAACTCTATTGGAATATTGCAACACCAAGCCACTCTAAATTTCTTTTATAGGTGAATTTGAGATCCTTTAAGTGAATGAAAAAAGCATACTAAGAAAGAAATTAGTCCTGACTTACAACCTTGTTCCTTTCTGTGCTTTTCTCAATGCCTCACTGCGTTCTGATTGAACATTCTGGCTCCTGCAGTATCACAATGCTGTAACTTCCCAGGAAACTGTCTTACACTGTTTGTAAATCCACTATGACGATATATATGAAGAGACTGAGTTGGCTGTACTGCTGGATGATTTTACTAGGTCAAGCATCTCAGCCAGGAAAATCAAAAGTCCTTCCTAAGCCACTGTACCAGCACATATAAGGAGAGGTGGGGTGTCTAAATAAGAAGGAATTTCTGGCTTTGTATGTAGTTTTCTGAATGATCAGCAAGATAGACTGGAGGCAGTCTTATGTGAATGTCCTCTCTGAGACAGTCATGAAAATCATGACTCAGAATAAGCATTTTAATCTTTAAATGCTTTTTTACAAAGTATTGCTCTAAAAGATACTTCTGTACGTTTCTCAGTAGTGCCAGGCAATAGGACGAGAGACAGCAGGCATAAACTTAAATACAGGAAGCTCCACCTGAACGTGAGGAAGAACTTTACAGTGAAGGTGACTGAGCATTGGAATATGTTCTTCTTTATCAGCAAGTAGCTTTTTGGTTTATTGAATAAACAAAAGATACATGCTTTTAATAGCACATTATGGGGCATCTGTAGATGAGCTTAATTTTTAGCTTTCTAAAAAGTGTTTTCTTAAAAAGATGTTTTACTCTGTTGTGGTTTTTTTAATTTTGTTGAGGACAGTTCAAACTACAAATTATTGTCAAATTGTAAGGAAAACTTCAAGGCCTTAGAAGTTTAGTACTAAAAAATCCTCATCACTGGCATGCCATATGGTTCAATAATAAAACTCCCAAAAGCTGCTTCCTGAGCTTGTAGGACTAGTTATGTATCTCTTACGTGAGTGCATGTGCACATCTCCCCAAAATGTGACTGCATGTATTTGCAGGTCTGTCCTGCACAGGGGTTACAATTCTCATAGCTGAATTCATAAATTGTTTTAATGCAATTTTGAAGTATCTTTCTTGGCTAGACAGTGAGAATACATTCTCTTTGTAGTGGGATCTCAGGGTGCACCAAGAGCAGATAACTGTATACAGTAACATATTCTCCAAATTATAAACAAGGTCTTTTAAAACTGAGGGACTGAAATATTGTAAAATATTAAAATATAATATTTTCAATAATTCATTTCCTGTATTTTCTATATTTGTGGAGTTGTATGTCTCTGAAAAAGAAAAGAAAATGCAGCACACATTTTTATGCTTAGTGGCATGCTCAGGGTTTGAGCCCTCCTGCCTGCTCAACAGAAAGGAAGGTTATTCTCTGATCGCAGCAGACCACAGCTGCCTTCCAGGCTGGCACCGACCTGAGCACTACAGAGGTGAAGGGAGGGTGAAGAACGCTGTGTCAGTAAAGCCAGAGTGGAGCAGGTTCTATGACATATTTTAGCAAGTCGCATCTGCCCTAGGATCAACAGGGTAGGCCAGAAATGAGATCACCGGACCTGGTCTTTCTCCTTGCGTTTTCCCCATGTATTTGCAAAGACAAATCTTCTGCTCTAAGTAGATGAGTATCTAAAACAACAACCAATATGGGTCAAAACTGAAGGTAATGTTTGAACAAATATTCTGAATCTGGGAACAGGTTTTCATTACATATCTTGAGGATTATCACTGTGGTAGAAATGGTACCACAGAGGTAGAACATGACTAAGACAAAATTACAGCGATATTTTTGTCTGCATGTGTGTATATGTGCCTCTCTATTTCTTCACATTCTGAAGTGTTCTGAAATGGTATGACATAGAGACACAGAGCTTTCCTGAGCATCTGTGCTAAATGAACGCTGTAAAAGAGGTTTCCCTAGCAACCCAACCATATGTAATAGCTTAAAATAGCTTTTCTACAACTCCTAGGATTTCTTAGTGCCTTGCTCACAATTTCCCTTCAAACCAAGATATGTTTGCCCAGTTCAAAAAGGTTCCTTATTTTCTCAACTTCTATTAAAATGAGCAGGATTTGAAAATGATTATTTCTTGCAAGAATGCCTCATTTCCTCTTGACTTCTAATTTATCAGGTAAACTGCAAAAAACATAGCAAATGATGACAGTACTGTCCACTTTATCAAATGCTTGCTGTTCAAAACATTTTATTGTAAGTATATTAGTGGATGTACTGCTTATTGGAATAGGAATAGTAGTAGTAGTTCATTTTTGTGATATTATGAGAAGATAAACTGTGCAACTGTATGTATAATGCATCAATCATAATTTTCATGAATTCCACTTTGCATTTTAGTAGCAGTTTGCAGGCAGATTCTGATATTTGAAAACATGGATCTGTTCTTATTGTGCCCCTAGAAAAACAGCTATCAAATGCTACCTTTAACATGAGTAAACTGTGATATCACGAGGCTAAGGGATTTCTTCAAGCAACAAATCTGAGACATAACCAATGGATATATATTTTCAGATTCTAATTCAACTGGTTGTAAAATCATGCATTTACAAAGTCAGAAGCTGGCTGAGAGTGCTTGAATCTGATTAAATCAAATGTTAACATACAAGATACCTACATTCTTGTCCAAAGATTTTCAAAGTATGTACAGCAAAACTGAAGAAGTAATTAGGTATCAGATGCTAATCTTTCTTCCAATAAATGTTTGTTTAGCCTAAATGGGTTTTAATTAAGAGAAAAGCAGAGCAAACTTTTAATCAAGTGCTCTTCATGTTCTGTTTTATTTCTAAATAAGGTGGCCTTGTGCAACTGGAGAACACAGCATGAGAATACAGATGCTGTTTCCTGACAAAACATTTTTAAACTGTAGTCATTTAGATATTGTATCATGTATTTCAACCTCAAGTGAAGTACTGTCTACAAGATAGGGTGTTCCTTTAAATACTTCTAGTTATCCTTCTTGCTACCTGTGAGCCATAGGCAGACTTCCAGTGAAATATCCTCTTACCATACAGGATGGAAATTAGAATGAAGGATGTTTAACAATAATAATTATTGGATGGCAGAATTGTTGGAAGGAGTCAGGCTCTAAGGTCTTGTTCTATCTATTTTAATTATTATTGAACTGAGTTTTGACTATGAAGCACTAGCTTGGAAAAGGAGAGAAGGGGGTGGAAGCGGAGATTTGCTGTCAGAGCTGCGTGGGAAGCTTTCATGTCAATGTATCTGACGACAGAGTCCCTGAGGTGGTGTACAATTCCAGAGAGAAGGAAATTTTGTTATAGCCTTGTTTTTGAGGTTATTTTAAAAATTTATTTCCTATACCTACCATAAACTGTCTCTTTGAATCCTTACAGCTTCACCTTTGTATTCATTTAGCCTGCATACACACAGGTATGCCTTACACAAGCCATGTTCTTTATCTTATCACCTGATACCGTCATTCTCTAACTATAGTATCATTATTTTATTCTAGCAGAATGAAAAGAGCTAAACTGAACTGGTATATACTGGGCTAACTGAGCTGTATAACTATTAACAAATCCATTTATTTTGTTGTATATGAAAAATTTTAGTAATGTTCCTCATTACAGCATTTCAAATAGATCAGAGTAAATAATTCATCAACAAAACAGTGGTGAAAATAAATTGGGCATTTCTTTCAGAATGCTGTCTAGCAATAACTTTCAAATCAAGCAAACTCTCCCCCTTTTCCAAGAGTGCTTCAGCAACCATACGATTTCCTGTGGATCTTACAATTGCATATGCTCCATACATCTTTAAAAACTGCTCTGCATTGGTCACATGTGTTTAATCATCTCCTTAACTTTTTCTGGAGACATTAAGAAGTGATTTTAAGAGCAGTAATAACTCTTTAAAAAGTAATATACCAGCTGTCTTTGCTGAGAGCAAGCTGTATGGAGTAGAAATGATAAGATAATTGAATCATAAGCAAATTGTTTTGAAATGAATAGAATTGTCCTAGTTCCTTAAATTACTATTAAATGTTTTTTTTTTTACCCTTGCCTGTAATAATTAATCTTTGAAGACAATGCCTTCATATTAAATGTAAGCCTGTAAAATATAGTGTGGTTTTAGTATGTTATATAATCTCTCATTATAGACTTCTTGGTGAGGGGATGGGGTTACACTTGATGACATTCAGAGGACCACTCCTTCCACAAGCTAAATATATTTAATTTCAAAATACAAATATACTTCTTCCTTTATTTTTTAATAACTGTTGCAACCCACTTTAATTTTACATACTTTGGCCTTTTCAAGTTCCACATAAATAGGAATTTTTAATGTTCCTCATAATAGGAGGACAAATTAGGAATAAAATTTGCTGAGGTGCCTTTGAGACATGTTAATTCTTATTTCTATACTAAGAGCTCTTATATGAGGCAGCAGCATTTGTTTAGTCAGAATGGCTTCACTGGTCACTGTTCACTGCATTCGCAGATTAGCTAGAAGGTCCTATGCTTCTTTGTGAATTACTGACTTCTGGGAAGAAGGTGGTTCTCCTCTTAGATTTTATTCCTGCATCAGATGCCACTTGCTATAACTTCACAATTTTGTACACTTAGCAAACATTAGGTATCAAAGGAAAATTATCTTGATTACTCTCACCTATCATTTTTCAACCACTTGTGAGGGAATTTCCATAAAATACTATAAAAATTCAGCTTAATGTCACTAATTATCTCATGTGGTACACGTGCATTGGTTCAGTTCATAAGTAAAACTAAAGTAAAACCAGCTGATGCAGCATCACAACCATATCAACGGGGTGTTCATCAGCCATCATTGCCTAGAATGTCACCCTCTCTTCCCTGCTGCAAACTGCTCTTACATTGTGCTAAGGCATTGAAGGGCCACATGAGCTGTTCAAGCATCACTTCTGAGAGAAGATAAGCAACAGTATCCTAAATAACCCATTTCAAATGCCTCCAGTTTCAAGTTCATATTTTGACCTTTAATTAAAGCTCATCTTTAAAAGGCAATTAGGTTTTGCTTGTCCTTGAGGTAGCAGTGAAGTATCTTGGTTAACCATAGCAGACTGGCATAAAATCATTTTTTAGAAATGCACTGCTGTAGTATATACTGTTATAAGTATTAAACCTCAAAATGCTCCACAAGTCAGAAGCATAATTTCATAGCTCTTACTTCTTGCCAAATTTTGCAGTGTAAAAATAATCTAATTATTATTTCTAAGCACTTTGAATTATAAGACAAGTCAGCAAGAATATCTCAAGAATTTAACGTTAAAATAAATGGAAGTCCTTTATTATATGTTGTAGTAAGCATTATGGAGAACAGATGTAGATGTTAATTATATCTTGGACATGAGAGTATTATTTGATGCCATCTCATATCATGTAGTACTAAGTTCAACCTGAAGAGCTATTTGGGGTCAACCACTATCAAACAGATGCAGAACTGGTTTGAAATCATACTTCTAAAGTAATTGTCATCAGCTCACTGATAAACAGGAAGCTAAATTGAACTATGTTCCCAAGGAGCTTTCCACTGAAGTTCAACTTTGACTTTTCATAAATTTTCTAAATCACTTGGAGGAGGAAATAAGAAGGCGGCTTTGATAGGAACCTTACAACAATTGAAGATCATGGCAAGCTGAGAATAGCTGCGAGTATATTGGTGCATAGGAGCAGAAATTAATATTTAATCAGTAAATTGGAAGACATTAAATAGGATCAGAACTGAATATTAACTTGGCACATTGGAGGCATTATCTGAAAAACATAAGATGGAATTCATTTGTGCAAAGCACTATGTGGGAACAAATAACTGCAAAAGTGTACAGATGGTTAAGGAACAGGCCTTTGATAAAGGGTCAGGAGTTTCACACGAATCACACACTAAGCATGAGCAATAGCACCATGTTGTTGACAAAAAATCACAGAGCAGGATATTCAAACAGATTTTTAGACAGAATGACATGTAAGTAGTCCTGTCCTCTACACTAGAATTGTCAGGTTTTAACCAGAACATACTCAGATCTGACCACAGGCCTGCAGGTACAGACAGACATGCTGGAAAGAGTCAGGAGAGCAATGGAAATAGTTGTCTAGGGACTTCTGAAAAAAGCTTGCAAGGATTGTGGCTCTTTAGACTTGCAGCAATTTTCAAGCATATAAATGAATGCTGTAGAGAAGAATAGTGTAGAAATAAGAATAAGGGAAACAGTATTCTATTGTATTCATGGAGGAAAGATCAAGGAAGTAATGAGCTTAAATTGTACTACAGGTAACCAGGGAAGCACCTAAATATAGCTGATCCAACTTTGTCATAGAAGGATTGACATGCCATCTGACTAGATGTCCTGTATTCTTTATTATGTTGGCAAGCCTTTTATTTGTCAGAGTTAAGTTTTTTGAAAGCTCTTTTCTCAACACGATGGGAGTTCAGTGAAAATAAAATTGGAGCACTTCTGTTTTCATTTAAAAGTAAAGGCTGCTGCTGTGCGAGATCAGGAATAATAATTTCTAAACTTATAGGCATCAGATATGATTCACAAAACTGAATTCTTAGTCATAAATGGAAAACAGTGTCATGATGTACTATTGTGAATGCAGTACTTCATTTCTGGAAAGGATACATCATAGTTCTCCCATTTACAAGATGCATTGTCATTATTATCAGTCGTTCTTGTGAATCAGTGGTAGGACTCTGCTTATTTGAATACCCAGAATTCCATTGTTATTGCACAAACCCTCTCAATCTGGTTTGACCAGAAAAATTTATATGTTTCATTTTCACCAGGAGGATTATCACCTGTTTTCTTTTTTTTTTAAATGTTCTTTTGCGTTGAAAAATTAAGCAGACACAGTTTCAGTGAGCATGTTACAAATTTGAGAGGACATGATGAATGTGTAGCATAATGGCTCTTCCCAGAAAAGTTCTTAGTAGAAGGAAACATGGCAGTGTGTGTCCTTGGCCTCTGCCAGAGTAGCTAACCAAAGAAATAGCATTATGGGTGCAAGAAATTGGGGTCAGGCACAGCATGCTCATTTATTCATTTCCACCTGTTCGATATCTTCTGGGATACCACAATAGTTAAAGGGGTACTTTTTCCATATAGTACCTTCATTTCACATTGGAGTGTGAGCCAAGTCTATTATCTTCTACTGGAAATAAAAACAGAACTTCAGGGAAAACACTCACGTAGGGGATAATGTCCAAAATAGTCATATATTTGTATGTGTTTGTATATGCGTGTGTCAGAGACAGTGAGGGAAATGGTCTGTGAGTTACATCCATATGGCTGGCAAAAAAAATATAAAAGATGACAATCAGATGAGGTTTTTATGTCTTAAGATGAACTACCAAAATAACTGAACATCAGTTAAATTGTCACTATTGCCTCAATTAAGAGGATACTCCTCCCAAATTTGTTTCCATGTACTGACTGCTTGGATTGTGACATCAAAAGGTTCTATTAAAATTAATTAGAAGTATATTTTGTCTCATATGGGAGTATAGAAAGCATGTATTCTTAGCAAAACTAAGGCTTGTCAACCAAGCTAGAGTCTGTCAGCAATTTTTTAGCCATATAATTAGAAAAAGTGCATAAGTGAAAAATGATGAATGGATGCTACATTCATTATTGAAATCTAACTGCCTTTGGGCAAGTAGGAAAAGACGTACACACACAATTTGCCAGCACACTGGTCTTCAATAGTATACTTACAGAATCCTAATATGTCTCCAGGCAAGCATGCATAAATTAATGTGGAAGTGTAGCATAATGTTAATAAACATTAAGCCTACTGCTCCTGTTGAAAGGCCAGTACAGTCATGCTTGTGAGTTCAAACTTTATCAAGGGAAATAATCAAGGTAATTCAATATCATAGGTTCTTTCTATGAGGAGGTATCAGTGCTTTTCCTGTTTGTGTGTGTTCTTGTGTTGCATACAAGAGCAAAGTTTTGTTGACTGTCAAACAAAATCTAGCAGTCAAATCCTCTGAGTTTTTGTGGACATCTCTGGACCACTGCCAGATCCCTTATTTTGAATGAAATGAACTGCTTCAGGCTCTTCCTGGTGGAGGAGCCTGAACCTCAAAAGATTCCAGAGAGTAGAGGAGATCAGAGATTATCACTAACTAGCTGAAGTGTACAAAATCCAGAAGCAACACTGAAGAAGACAGTCCCCAGGCACACAGGGAAGCTGTACTTCCCCAAATAAGCTGTTTATTTATCTGTTATGCACCTTGCATTTATTGGTTGGTCACATCTTAACCAGCTGCTGTTACAACAAAACTAATGAGTTGTGGTCACTTAAGTTCTCACTCACTTTGTCATTTGTCATGGTCTATCATTCAGGAGCAAGCCTGTAAGTCAGAAGGGTTTCTTCAGGTTTCATGGTATTTAGTTTGGGTACAAGAATACCAAAAAAGATTGAAGAAAGCAGAAACAAGTGTACTGATGATGGTATATTCAAAATGGACCTATTGTTTGGAATGTCCTTATTTACCTTTCCTCCTCCTCCTTACCTTTCCACCCTGTTGCATCAAACCCCAGGGTGCAATGTCTCTATCACTGAAAGCGTGAAGACCTGAGGTTTCTAGAGAGAGGCATCCCAATTTTTTTCTGAAGAAAATGAGAATGTTGGTTTCAGTTTCCAAAACTTTTTCATAGGGAATTTAAGCTGCTGGTAGAAATTGTGTTCATAGTCTGCTGAAGATTGAGGTCTTGGCCTGATTTTCTATCTTTTTCTACTATTTTCAACATCCAAGTGTCATGTAGCAGTACCCTGGTTTAGAGTCCAGCTGAAAATGGGACTTCTGCAGACAGAGGTAAACTCTCTGGATTAGAGAATTCTGAAGGTATGGTTCCTTTTTTGAAATAAAAGGCAATTTTGATTGAGATTGTCTTTGGTGTCCTCAGGTCTGAATGTGAAAGAGCATATGGCTGCACTAATTGTAAGGTTCATTATGCAGTGGCTTTCACAGTGTAAGAGGATGGACTCAGGGGATCCTGCAAATGCCTGATTTTTCAGATGTGTTAATTACTATCAGATCCCATTGATTGCAATCAGTTGTTTGGAACTTCTAAAAGAAAAAGGAGGTCCAAAATTATTCAAAAATATGATTTCAAAAGCATAAGAAGAGGCACTGTACTGAAGAGATGAAAATATATGTGGGAACAAGATATAGATAAATACAGATATAAACCTGCCCAATCAGTTATCATATTAATTTGTGTGTGGGCTGTGCTGGATGTTACAGGGCGAGAACAGTGATTTATATAATGATCACTGTTGGTATGTATTTGAGACATTTGAGCTATGTTATCTTTAATAATACATTTATTTTCTTGAATTAAATTTTAATTATAGAGAAACTTGTAACCATTAATCATTTTCTAAATAATTTCTTACAAATTCAGCCTTTTAAGGTATATGTTAAGATGGATTTTAACCTACAACATGCATAAAACCTGATAACTTTACAGAAAATAAACTTATTTGAATATACCAATACTTTGTAAGGTATGTACATTCCCAAAACTATTATAAAAGCTGCAAATTTAACCAGCTCAAGAGGAGAACTTAAATTTGAATGAATATGAAGGCACATATGAAAGTTTATATATAGCTGGAGAAAATGTCATATCTTATTTTAGGAGCTAGTGGCTTAGCACCTTCCAAACTGAATTGGTTATGCTTTTTTTACCACCTTCTTCACCTGATATAAAATCTTATTTTTATTATTTGGTATTCCTTACTTGTCTTTAAGTTAAGTTGATATTCTTTTTTTAAGGAGATGTGTACTATCATTTGAAACAAACTAGTACACTGGTAAACAAGCAAAAGAGAGCAAACACATTCCCACCTCAGTGATTTTATTCTGTAATGATTTTGTGTAGTACATATTGACTACTCATACTGGTTTCAAAATGACATTTTGGAATGCATTTCTTCGTGTTCAGTCTGCAGATGTTCCCTACACCAGATGCACAACTTGAAAAATACTAACAACTAAAAATTCACGAACTGTCAGCTTTGTTTTTACTGAGAGAAACTGTAACTTCAAGTAAGACAGATTTGTATTTAAACGCAATGCAAGAAGTCTCAACTATTCATAAAGACTGATGGCAATCTCATCAAAAGGTGCAAATAATCACATTACAGAGGCATAATTTGAGTCCAAGGTGGGGTAACATTGTTGCTGTATAGCTAACAATGCTGACATCAATTTTGGAAAAATAAAATAATAAAAAATAAAAGGCATGCTTATTAAAATAACTGATTAATATTTTCTTCTCTGTATAAAAATCTCAAAAATAGCTCTTCCTTTGTGCTTACACATTTAAGGTCTCTTAGCTGTAATTTTTTTTCACCTGACCTTGCAGAAAATGTTTGTCTTAGTATACTAAATAAACCTTGAAAGTAAAGGGATTGAAAATAAATCTTTAAGAATGGCAAGTAATGATGCTTCCTTTCCACTTAGTTCAATGTTAATTATACTTGTCAAGAAGGCAGCAAAAATAAGCAGTGAGGAATTTGACAGATCAGTGGCAACCACACAGACTGTGCACCTCCAGCACTTCCCATTTGTCAAAGTTGCACCCATTGATAACGTCAGAATGAGGACAGTATTTCAGAAGGCTCATTTTTTATCGCACTTACACGTAATAAATAAAGAAGAAAATAGTATGCTGGAAACTGTAATAGAGACAGTTTGACAAACTGTCAGATTTTATTTTTCTGGAATAGTTATGAAATGATGTATCTGAAGCAAAGATCAACATTTCCTGACACTGTTCCTGCTCATTTTTTTAATGTAAATGTGTTCCTATTAATTTCAGTGTGGGTGTGCACATATAGAAAGTGAGACTAATGCAGGAAGGAACTCAGGTTAAAAACAAAGACAGTTTCAGGGAATAACTTGGATAGAAGTACAGCTTTCTAAGTGCAGACTTTAAAACTCCTACCTCTCTGCAGATTCATCTGAATTTTCTTCTGTGATCATCTGCAACTCCTGTGTGGTTTTACTTGAATCTTCTTTGACACAGTTTTCCTCTGTGCTTGTTTTTGGAATATCCTCATATGATCGAAGCTGTTCAATGAGATGTTGCTGATGCCAGGTTTGAATAGATCGGTGGTGCACTGGGGTTGGACCTGGCACGGGTGCTAGTATGTTGTGGTGGACAGGACTGCTGTTTTTCTTCAGCCCATTTCTGTCCCGAGAGTGGTTCTTCAACCTGTTCTGAATCGGTGTCCCTCTGTGCTCATATCCTTCCTGCTGATGGCAGCCCCCCGTGCCTGTGGAGCTTTGCGAGGGGTGACTGAACCACCTCCAGCGGAGCCTCAGGATCTGCTTCACATCAAACTCTTTCTTTCCAGATACTGACATTTTTTTCAGGGAAAAGAAAAAAAAAAGAAAAAAAGCCTATTCTTTTAGAAAGGAAACGGATTCTTTGTTATCTCTTGTGTTTCAACTCCTCTTCTTAAGAAAAGACAACAAAAGAACAAATACCGGTAGCTCTCTCCCTCTCTCTTCTGATTAATATACTGCAAGCTCTTCAAGCCGATGCTAAGCTGCTGCTAACTGTATAGGTGGGAATCCATACTGACAGGATGATGAGGTCAGACCTTAAACAAGTAAATCAGCTTAGCACAGGAAAGCAGCAACCATAACACTACCCAGCTGCTAGGCTTACACTCTCACAGTACTATAGCACAGCTCTCTAATATATAACCTAGCCTCACATGATCCTAAGGGATCCGAAGCTGCAACTTAAGATGCAGGAAAGCACATACAAATAAAGTGACAAGACTTTTATCTCACAGGGTTTTCCATCAAGCTTGCTAATAAGCAATGCTGCATTTCACAGAAGATATATAAAGAATTCTTTATAGTCGTCTTACGCGGATTTTTGCTAACGATTCACTGTGAAACTATCCTGTTTCCTTAAGGGGTTTGCATTTGTTTATCTTGCTGGGTAAAATTCCTACAAATGGCCTCAGTGTGGTAGCACTCACCTAAAGGAAAAAGGCAGCATTTGAATACATTGTGAAGAACTGTATGTATTTTCTCACCTACAGTTAGATTTCTGGATAAAATTAGAGGGGTATGAGAACAGAGGGAGGGAGCTCATGAAAATCAGAGATGTGCTCCTTCAGTGACTGTATCTGTGGAAAACACACTGTTTCCTGGCTGAGTGCCTGTGTAAACACCCTTTGCCATCCTGCTCTTAATTTCTCACGGACCCTGAAATGAGTGTGGGGTTTTTGTGCGGTTTGGTTTTTTTGGAGGGTGGGGGGGTGGGTTTTGGTTTTTTTGGTTTGCTTTTTTTGTTTTGCTTAGTTTTTTGTTTGTTTTTTCAGAAAACACCTTTCTGTTGCTAGTGTGCACAGTGACGTGTTCTCAGCAAATTTAATAGGTGATGTATATTCATTCCCATACATTTGTTAATAGCAGGGCTGTGAGAAGTACTCCCTGTGTGTTTTAAAATAATGTACACAGAATATTTTCATATGCAAACTGAAAAGAATTAAAAGGAGTTAATTATTTTTTCTTGTGTTATACTCTGCACAGTTTGCTGATGATGGCCTGTGCAAGATGTTTTCACAGTTTAATGATGACCTTTTATAACAATCTGACATTTTCTGGAGACACAAATAGTTCAGGTACTTTTTTCTTGCATTGCAACTATATAATATTTAATTTAAGGTTTCTCTTCAATTTCAGCCTACACATCTATGGATGTTATTCTGTTCAATTTTATAAAAGTAATAAGACCTATTGGTATGTATGTCTATTCCTCAGCATTTACATGGCAGTCCAAGATCTGTTTTAAGAGGGAGTATCTATATACCAAGTTAGTATAATTATGTATGATAAAATCTTGTTGAGGTGGACAGAGAACATGGTTTCTTGCCACTATCTTAATCAGGTCATTAAGCTACCTCAGCAGCTTGGTCAGTTCCTCTTAGCAACAGCTCAAATACATTTAATCCATATTTTTTCACAGTGTCACGAATCTTCTGTGGGTTTCCTTTCCTTAAATCCGTTTTGCAGAAGTCATCCTTTTCTCCAAGATATCACCAAAAGCACATTCCTTGAATTTTACTTGAGAAGGTACAAACAGTACTTCTGTTTGTTAATAACTCCATTTCCTATTAACTCAGTACATGTCTTGGCAGATGAAATGTGTCTACCCAGATTTAAAACAGTAAAACTGGACAATGCTGAAGAGACTGTCTTGCTCAAAAAGTCAGCTTGGGTCAACACAGGGTATGTGTCAAGTAGGCCATAAGTAGATTATTTTTCACCCAGCTTGTTACCATTCTGGCTAAAATGTCAGTGTGCTGTACTAGGACAGCATATGTGATTTGATAAACCAAAACTGCAGGCCTGAAATTGTTAGAATAAGGTATGTGGCATAAAGCTGCACCACATTTATACATACACATGCCACATACTTGCTTTCAGTCATTTAAATCTGCCTTCTGGTGAGAGAACTAAATTCCTTTGAAACTGATATGATATATTACTCCCTGATGATTTCTTGATAAATAATCTATTTTTAGGTATATGTCTGGCTGGGTTCAAACTTCAAAATGTGAAAAGATGCAAGTTTTCTGTTATTATTGTTCCTAATTTGTTTGGATTTATTTAGATAAATAGCCACCGTAACAGCATTATTTTTGCTTCCCACGCCTGGAAATCTCCAAAGAACAGGATTTTCTAGGGCTACAGCAAGTATAGCCAGGGCCACTAAGAGGGTCAGGCAGCTGGAGCATATGACGGATGGGGGAAGGCTGCTAGAATATGATTTGTTCAACCTTATGAAGAAAAGGCTCAGGGGCATCTTATTGCTGCCCTCAGGTACCTTGTAGGAGCGGGTACAGAGTAGACAGAGGCAGGCTATTTTAGGGATACCTAGTGACAGGATTAGAGACAACAGACTCACGTTGGTGCATGGAAAAACTCTTCTGCCTATGAGGGTCATCAGGCAGGTGGGAAGAGGTTGCCAAGTAAAGTGAGATCCCAGTTGCACTTTGTAACTGCTCTAGCTGGACTTGCTTTGAGCAAGTGGTCAGAGAAGATGAGCTCCAGAGGTCCCTTCCAGCCTGTTCTGTGACTGTGTGACATGCTAGGGAGCACTGGAGATGTTCATCTAGTGTTTATTTAGATGTTTATCTAGTAGCTACAGTAGTAAACCTAAACAGAGTAAAACTAATGTGGTGGTTAGTTGTGAAGAAGAGATACATTTCTAGAAACCTCAACTCCAGTTTGGGAGCAAAACAGCTGAAAGTTTCTGCCCGCAGTTGTGGAGGATTCCTAATTCTTCACCTCACAGGAAGCTTGCTAGTAGTTTGAAGAAAAAGAAGTCTTTATTCCCTGATAAACCTCTATTCGGTTCACTGGGTATGAGATTTTGAGGAAGATCTCTGACCAGGTCAGGAAATCGCACTAAATATGATGGTAGACTGACATCTAGCAGGAAATGGGGCATAATGTTAAAAGGTTTCTATAAACATGCTGAGATTCCAGATAATTTGAAGGATATATATTCATAGTAAGAGTCTAAATAGGTGTTTATACTAATCTTTAAATTACAAGTGTAAATACTTACTACAACTTTTGAATTAGTAAACTGTAACATTATTTTTGTCAGAAACTACCTATAAGAAGAAATTGAGAATTTTCTTTCTGTCACAAACCATGTTTTAAATAGGCATCCAAACTTACTTCTAGCTTCTGCTGCCTCCCATGTTCCTCTGCAGCCAAAACACCTCATAGAAAGGAGTTTTGTAATGAATTTCAAAATGTCTGAGTTTCCTAGTTAATACCTTAGTAATTTATTTATTTATTTTAGAAGTCTAGCAAGTGGAATATATTCGTGCAATTATTTAAGTTTATTCTTCTCTCAAAAGCAACATCAAAAATTATTTCTTACTCTTCTTCTGTTTGCCCTGAGCTGCTAATACAGTGCATGCATGAAAAGCCTATTAGGAAAATACCTCTGTTCCCACAAGCCTAGCAGAGAATAATAAAAAGGAATCATCTAACTTTCTAGTAGAGTAATTAAGAAAAGATACTATTTGCATTCTATGAAGCCAGGAGTATTGCAAGGACTGGGTTACTAGCAAGAGCTAACGAAGTAGATCCTTGCTGGGTGCGGGACAGACCAGAAAAATTGGATTTTTGTATTGGATAAAGGTAAGGATAGCTTTGGACCAGAGGTCCTCAATGCCAAGCCAAATAGGAAAAATCTGGGTATGCTGAATGAGACAATCAAAAAAGCAAGCTAAGCGCAGAAAGTTAAGAATTTTTTCTCATATTTTTTGAGATATTTGATGCCTATTCTGGCATTACATTTTTCAGAAAATCATTTACAAGCTCCTATCAATACTGTATACTCTGCTGTGCTTGCATTTGGGGAAAACGTGTAAGATCTATGTATGTACAGACTGTTTAAAAACCCTGTATGCTGTCTACACAAACACTGTATTCTACAGGGTCTTCATAGTTGTGTACTCAGCCTGTGTATTTACACTGCATGTGAGGCCAGATAAAGAGAAGGAGTTGAATATTTTTATTACACTATTTTGAAAACAGTGCTTCATGAGAACTCCCATTAGTTCGTTTTTTGTAAAAGAGATGTTCCAGGAAACATCTGCATAGCACAGCACCAGCATGAGCAGAAGTCAAAGTTAAATGGAAAGGAACATGACAAAAAAACCAAATAGCTATATTTAAAATTTGCAGGAAAGTTCAACTTTCTTTTAAAACAAAACTTTGTATCCCAGGAAATGCAAATGAGTTTAGGACAATCAGTTACTTTAGATACTTCCTACTAAAGGAGACAGTGAAATGATCCACTTAAGGGGAAGTGTTAACAAATTTAGATGCAATTGCTTCCTCAAATAACTGGAAACTGTACTACAACCCACCTACAAAGCAGTATGCCAAAATTGGAAAAAATCACATTATTTCTACAAGATCCAAGGAAATAGAATGTGAGAGCTAAGCATGGTTTAAGTCTGATTAAGTTCTTGCTAAACAGGAAGAACATTGTCACCCTCGAAATTAAACCAGAGTATCAGAGTGAAATAAGAAATAGCAAATATCCACCCCACAGATGACTGGGAAGGATCCCCCTTGAACAAGGACCTGAAAGCGATGATGTTAGTGCAGCAAACGTAAGCTCAAACACGACTTGAAAAGAAACTGTTACAGGTCAAGAACAAGATATAAGAGAATGGCAAAAATGTGGGTAAATGCAAAGAACTATGAAATATTTCATACTGATTTTTATGATATTTAGTAAATTTTGAGATTTTTTTTTTTATTTTTCAAACTGTTGTGCTCAAAAGCCAATTGTTACATTACTTATTTAATTATCTGCTGATAAAATCAAGGACCACAATACCACATCGTGAAATGGAAGAGGCAGAAAAACAATAATAATAATGCATTTATTGAGAGTGTTCTGCTGCTGTAAACAAAAATATTAAATCAGTTGCCCAAGCTAACAAGCCATTTTAACCCACCAAAATATACCTGTTATTTGCTATCAGGGACTGAGGCAGATGAGAGAGAAAAGATAATTGCCGACAGGTTTGAATAAAGGTGAAAAAGGGTTAGGGTGAGGATTTTCCAAAATTACTACTTATTCTGGATACTTTATTTGAGAGATCTGAGAAGCAGAAATGTAGCACTTTCCAAAGCACAGTTATTAAGTGCTGTTGTGCTGAACAGATAAATACACTTTTCAGTTTAGAGAATCTTGTCTAACTTTCACCTTTTCCCTTCAGGTTGACTGTGGATCAGATGAGCTCCAGAGGTCCTGCCAACCTCCACCATTCTGTGAGTCTGGGATTCTTAGCCTGTCTAACACTAACAAAGAATATGGTCCTGTAAACATGCTGCCAGTTTGCAGCATCCATCTTTTCATTCTGCAGGTAAGTGGTGCAGCTGTAACACAGCCCTTCTGCAAATACACTTCCCTTCTGCTGAAACAGTGACTCTTCTAAATCTCTGCCAGCTGCTATGAGAGTTGGAACGAGGTATGCTGGGGGTGGTTTTCCTCAGCTTCTTCCTGGGCTACTTATGAAGTCTGTTGACTTTCTTGATGTAGCACATGTATAAACTCATGGAATTTTTATGACAAGAAATTATATATAACTATTCCTCTTATAAAAGTCTGCCCCTTATGAAGAGTAACACTCCCAACTATCAAGAGGGATTAGCAGAGCCAGGAAAAGGCAGTCTGTAATTATGCATGTACAAATGGTGCTTGGCGTACTGTTGTATGAGAGAAATCTAATAGGTGTGTTTTGACTTTCTAAGAGCCCATTTCTATGAAAGCATTTTTCCAAGTGGGTTAAACAATCAACTTGGGTTTTAAAATAGCTTTAAATATGTTCAAGATAACAAAATCCGTATGAAGTGTCCAAAGTGAAATTTCAAACTTAACGTCGGTTTTGTTGTGAGAGAAAAAATTGCATTTCTAGGGAATAGTTTATTCTGCATGTCTCAGAACCCGGTATTTTACTGTATGACTTCATAAAAATGCCTGTTGCTCTATTTTTGACTTTTACTAATAAGTGTGAGCAAAACTATGTAGTCTGCAGAGATACTAGCCTGAATTTAATTATTTAATGGTATTATCTCGCTGGTTAGGTCTTCGCTTCTAAGTTCTGCCAGGTATTTAAATAAATTGTATTATTTTACTGATGTTTGTTCATAGGAAACATGACTTAGACCCAGATATGGCCTAAAATTGGAAAAACTATTCGAAACATAGAAGAGATATTTATCCAAAATCAAAACAATTGAATACAGAACTAATAACTGTGTTTGTAATAAAAAAAAATAAACTGGATTTCAAAAGAGAAAGAGAAGACTTCACAGGGAAATAATTTTTTTTTTACAGTCAGTTTCCTATAGCCAATAAGTATGGTCATTTACCAGGTAAGAAGGCATTGACATATATGCCATTACTAATCAGTGGGAAACTCATATATAAAAATGACACGTCCCATTTGTGACTTTAAGATTAACAACACACTAATCAATCTGTCACTTCATGGACAACTGATACAAACTATATAGACTAAAGCTAATGTTCATAATGTGACTATATATATAAGCAAGCTCCTAAATTTACAAACAATGGGGTCTTGATAACCAAGCTTTGTTATTATTAGCATAAAGCTGTTGCAAGTCACTGTGTGATATGCTGTGATGTAATCATACAGCTACTGCAAATAATAAGGATAAACTTTCAAGGATAAGAGGTAGTAAAAGTAATCCAGTTCAGTTTAGTAGTGATATAGTGACATAGTCTCTCTCCTTTTTGGTCAGAGGGTTCAATATATTTATTCTATCTTATTCTAACAGAATCAATCTTATATATGTAGAAGATCATAGATACATAACATGCACTATTCTAAATCCTTTGTCCCAGAAGATTTCAAACAAATAGCTTTATTCAGTTGATTCTCTCACTAGTTACTGCATGTTTCAGCATACCTTCTAGCATTAGTCTATTGGTAACAGGTTTCCTTTTTTGTAAGAACTCAGTGTGTTGAAAGTTCAGATCTTTAAGTTACAACACTTCTTTCTCAAACTTAATATTTCTTATTACAAACGTTGCCACAAGTTTGACTGTCTTAATGTAGTTTGTGTAGCATGTCTTGTTGCCTCTTCTGACCCCTAAAATAAATTTAATAAAACAAACCACCCCTGTCACTTTGGTAGTTAATAAGAACCCATAAAATAAATGTGTTGATATCACTAAACTCTCCATATAACATGCCACATGTATGCTGTGGTGTGAGAGGACAGCAAGCTTTTGTTTTCAGCGTAACTGATTTAGTATTTTATATGTTGTTTTCTGGAAACTGCACAAAGTAGTTGGAAAAACATCTTGTGTTTCAGAAATACAGGAAACAACCCTCTTCCCCCATTAACTCCATAGCACACAAATGGCACATCTCCTAGCAATAAGTGCAAAGTTGAATCCTAATGTATCTACTGTCAAGCCAGAAAGGGTCTGTTGGTTTGGGGTTTGGGGGGTTGGTTTGATTTGGTTTGGATTTTATAATTATTTTATGTAGAGGTGGGTTTTTTTGCTTATTCTTGAACTATACGACTAGTTCAAGTGTTTGAGAACAAATAATTTTCATTCTTCTCTCAGTAATGCTTAATTACCTTCTGCAAGATTTTTCCATAGAGTTTGAGGTAAGTTAAGCCTTTCTATAGAAAATCAATCTGAAAAAGTCATTGTGAAGATGTACGTATTAATGAACTTGTCCCATATTGCAATAACTTTGAACACTAGGTAGGCAACTCTGATCTAAATACAGTTTGTCTTCATTACTGCTTATGTAAAATGCTGTTTCACAGGAAAAAAAAGTACTAACCAAGCAATTGGAAATTTGGCTGTATGCTCAGAAATACAAACTTGTATTTTTTAATTCCATTTTACTGAGAGGTTGCATTCTTCTTTTTGATGGTAGTGTTTCTAATTTACAAAAGCAGTTATTACAAATAGAAACTGAAGTAAATGCAAGAAGTACTAGGATTTATTAGATGCCATCAAATCTACATTGCTTACTATGTGAATTGGTATAGAACTTTTACTAATCATATGAATCAAAGGGAAAACAATTACCTACACAACATGATTGTGAAAATCTGGTGTCAAGAGCTATGGAGAAACTCAAAACAACAACATTTATAGTTTTTCTGTAAACTGGAATAGATTGTATCACAGAAAAGCATAGCCTTAGCTTTTTCTGCTATAGTATCATAGAACAATTCTGGTTGGAAGGGACCTTAGGAGCCAGGTATAAGGTCAGAGTAGGTTACTCAAGATTTTATCTACTTTTGTCTTGAAAACCTCTAGGACAGAGAAGTCAGAATACTTCCATGAAACATGTTCCAAAGCTTGATTCTCCTAATAGTAAAAAAGTTTTTCTCATAAATGATCTGAACCTCCTATGTTTTGATTTATACCCACTTCCTGATATCTTTCCTACTACTAACAGATTCTGTGAAGAGCCTAGCTCATTCTTCTTGATAACCTTCCTGTTCGGCCTGGGAAGCTACTCAAACTGTCACTTCTCCAGGCTGAACAAGCTGGGTTCCCTCAGCCTTTACTATTTGGGCAAGTGCTTTAGCCCCTAAACATCTTGGTGACCCTCTGCTGAACACACTTGTTCATCAGTGCAGGGGTATGCAAGCTTGACTGTATTCCATATGTGGCCTAATGAGTGTTGACTAAAACATGACCACTACTTGCCCAGTAAGTAGTAGATGATAGATGCAACTTGCACTTATTACATATAGCTACTATATCAAAACAAGCATTGATTCTTAGCATATGATAACATGTATTGTGTAACTGTTGAAGGATCATGAATAGTTATGTTCATGTAGGAAATACTTGAATTTTTTGTTTATTCACCGATAATAACAACCCTTAGTTCTCCACTAATTATTATCATTGGATATTAAAGAGTATGGAAGGATCTGGCATACCCTCAACAAAACCTAGTATTCAGATTTGACACTTGTCAGCATAGGTCTGCATCATATGCCATCTCAAAGCCTTGACACAATAAGGACTTGCGCCCAAGGTCAGTCTTCTCTGGTAAGTTTTAAAATGTGACTCTTGTTCGTTGTGTCTTAAAAAGCGATAAATGCAGACTAAAATTTCAAGAGGGGGAGGTCCTTGAGGCAGTTATATTTCTGTGTATTGTAGAATGTAATGATTCTTAGACGTATTAAGTTTTTAATCCCAGAACTGTCTTCTGAGGCTCATGAAAGGCACTCTGTCAATGAAAAATCCTTACAACATGTGGCCATGCATCTCTTCCAAATCATTAACATCAAAGGTTACGGAGCTCTTTTATTTATTCATGGCAAAGTGGCCTGACTTGGGGCAGGTGCTAAGAGATGTTTAAGGCAGTCACTTCAAGTCTTTGTCCTTAATGACTTCTCTAGCTTCCAGTCCATTTATTGATTCAAACATGGAAACACACTCATATTCACACATGCTGGCTTGTTGTATGTGAAAGTGTGGAAACAGGCATTCTGGTTTACCATCTGGTTTACCTTCAGATTAACACAGGGAAACATGCAATATTTTTTTTTCTAAGTAAGGCAAGTAAGCGCGAGGCTGTTACTGTTGGGTTTTGTAGCATAATAACCCATCAAACTTTTTCCTAAGTTCAGTTTCTTTCCCAGTTGTCATGAGTTTTCCTACCATTTTTCACAGACGTTTGATCTGTCATTTGTGATGCCATAAGAATGCAAGGGACAGAATACTTTTAAAATCATATTACTGTAAGCATTGCGGTCAAAGCTCATCTGAAAGAAATGCTGTAAAAACCAATATCCTTGTCAGCAAACTGTCTCCCAGCATCCTAAACCCATCCTCCTGGTTATGTCACCTGTAAAAGCACACAGTAACTCAATTTTTGCTTTGACAAAAAGCCATTCACATCCACATCACAATATTATTGTTGTTCAGCCTAGCTCTAGCTGTTGTCAGCTTCCAAAATGCCTTGAGGCTGCATTCCTACTCTGTGGTGCTAGCCCAGAATATAAAATCACAAAGCTACATTTAAGCATTCAGTCCTGTCCTTCTCATGCAAAACACTTTTGTTCTGTCATATTTGCAGTTCTTATAATAGACATGCTCAGTGTCTGTGCTTTAATGTGTAAGAATTTTTGAGTAAATGCATTCATTATTTTCTGGGGAAAATACATAGATGTACAGATGAGTACTGCATCATAAACTGGAAACTGGAGAACTCGGTAAAATATAAGCTTTTTTTAAATCTTCATATATATTTATTTAACAATAAAAAGTTTCTAAACAGCATAGTGGTCAAATTTGCAAGTCTCAGCAAATTTCAGTGAGGGTGGAATAACGTGAAACCTCCAGAAAGTACGGGTTACTGAATATAAAGTGCAGTGTTATGGAGCAAAACTATTAGTGACATATTCCCAAAGGGAGAGAGAAATACAGCCTGCTGAAAGAGAAATGGAGGAGCAAACCCAACACATTAAATCTGATTATTTAGCATAAAATGGTTGAATAATCTAGACTAGGACAGAGGTGTGGTGGAGAACATCATCTCTTGGTTTAGTGTAGATGACGCTGTCTTAAATGTTTTTGAAACTTCATCAACAGCCGTATTTGACCCAGTCCCATATGTCTCAATCTTGAACATGAATTTTGCTGTGACTTGTGTCATCCCAAACATCTGTGATGTGAGAGGATTTTCTGTAAGAGGAGCAGCTTTTGCGTTAAAAGCTGTAGACAAGCAGCTCCCAAGACAAAAACTTTAATTCCATTTTAAGTTTCCAGCTCAGTTTTAGGTGTTTGAGTGAGATGCAGAAAGTCTATCTTGCATGCCTGAAAGACAGCAATTCTATAGTGCTTCATTAGGCAGCAAGAATTTCTGGTACTTCTGTGGTAATGTCAGGTAGCACCGTTTCCTGAAAGGTCCATTGATAAACTGTAGAAATAAATGCAGAACAGAAATACCCATCACTGATGGATGGATGTGCACTGATGAGATTTGGCAATGGGAGGTAGCCCTTTCCTCTTTGAATTACAACTGCATACATTAACTATAGAAATCCTATAACAAAGGGAGCTCTGTTGTAACAAACTAAATCATATTGCAGACACCTCAAAGTTCTGCTGAAATAAACTGGTAATATTTCACTAATATAGTTTAGGATATATCACAAACAGCAGAATCTCTTGATTGATTATGACAATTTAAAAGACTGTTTACATCAAATCATTTTGAGGTCTCAGTTTTAACACTGGGCTCATAAGGTACTTCTGCTTTGCTTTAGAAGACATTTTAAGGTGCTTGATACAGGTGGAGTAACAGTGTTTGGCATTTTGGCTAACAGATTCCTACATTAAGTTACTGATATTACCTCTTGTTAGTGATCAGCTGATGGCTTTACACTTTCTTGATGTGGTGAACATTTAGGAATACTAGATGCTAGCACCATTTTAATGTAAAATACAACCGACTTTAAAGAACAATGCCTGTAATTGTGGTGGTGTTAATGGGGAATTAATGATCACAGGCAAAACTATACCTACCAAATTCCACTGCTTAAAAATACAAGATTCAGCTAACGATTGGAACATTCAGAAAAGATTTGACATGTCATTGCCTCTTAATCAGTTAGTGGTTCGTTTTATTTTTTTTTTAATGCTTTATTTCATAATTTTATGCTTCATGTTAATGAAAATGTTATGGGAGAAACCAGTAGAAAAAGAAAAACTATTTCCCTCTCCTCATTTAATACCTCCTTCTTGCTGATCCATTAAGGTATTTTTTTTCCCTTTGAAATTGCTTTCTGTATGCTGGAACACATCTCACTGTTTTTCTGCCTGACACAGCCTAATCATTCTGGCTTGAAGACCTCTCACATAGTAGCAAGGCATTACTGTATTACTAGGACATATAGTCTCCTTGACAGTAACACACTTTCTTTTAAAGGAAACAATAAAGAAATTCTAAAAACCATTGAGTGATTCACATAATGTATATATTAGGATCTTTAATCACATTCTTTTCACTGGCTTAGTAAAGTCCAGGAGGCTTTAATTAAAAGGTGAAGATGTCTGTGCCTGGGTTTTTATACCAGTATAAGAATTGTTTTCTTTCTGAAACAACCTAAAATATCAGTTGTCTTTTTCGCGCAATCTAAAGTGGAGAATTCTTTAACTTAGGTATCTTCTTATTATCAATATTTTTATTAACACTGCGCAAAATTTATATACAACTATTTTCCAGTTTTGTTATACTTTTTAGGCTTTGCATATAGTTATATCCTTACAATACATTTGTACTAAGCATTAAATGTTGAAGCAACTTGTTAATTCTACCTTGTTTGGTTTTGTTTATTTTTATTCCAGGAGTATCAGTTAAGGCCTAGGGAAGGAAACCTTGCTTTAAAAAGCAAAATTAAAGATACTGATGATGATCCAGTTGATGACTGGAGTGCATTCTAAATTCTTTGGCAGTATTCTTACAGTCAGCACTGAACTGGGGTGAATCTAAGATCTTCATCATTCCTGGAATAAAGTTCAACTCATGTACGTCTCATTCTTAACAATGGTTTACATCTGAGAATGGAGAAGAATATATTCACTAGTACAGAGGGATTTCCAATGTAGCTTTAAGATTGTAAATGCATACAGTCTATATTGGTTAACTTATGTTAATGTATCTTTTACACTAAACCCACATTTTTGTTCAAAAAGCCAAAAGAGATCGTTTTCATAACAAAGAGTGTATCTTTCTTAGTAACAACAGCTACTTATGCAGTCTGATGGGTACCTCTTAGTGATTTGATAAAATGTGTTGTGTATCATCTCTGCATTCTGAACATCCTCCCTTCCTTCAGAAACAAATGAGTTTCCCCACCACCACCACCATCTTGCTAAGTAGTTTATTTCAGACAGCTATTTTAAATATATTACACTTCTTGCCTTTTACGTGTACAAATTGTGTTGCGTGATGGTAGAGCCTCTGATGTTATTTTCAGCTACATGAAGATTATTAAAGTACTTACAGCTATATAACTAAGGATATATAGCTGAGCTTTGTATAGATGGCAGTGATACATTTGCTTATCCAGTGCAGTGTTTGATATTTAAAATCCTGATTTATTCATTTTGGCACAGATTCTTCTATTTAATGGTTGTACTTGATGACTTTAAGGGTCCTTTCCAAACTAAATTAATCTATGACTAATTGAATTAATTCGAGAGTACAGAAGAATTACAATACTCTGATAATCTGTAATTCCTAAATATAGGTTTGTATCTCATGTACATTGCACACATTCTGCACTTAATAACGTGTTGGAAACATCTGGGACAATATTTTCCCTCCTCGTTCAGCAGAGACAGCATGAAGTCAAAACAACGCCTCTCTGAGCATCCTTCAGGAAGAATTGCAGCTTCCTGATTCTTTCTGGTTCCCTCTTGGTGAGATTCTTTGATCTGTATCAACTTGCACTCGCTATATACTACTAGCTAGGCCAATTCCTTAGCATGACTCCAGGTTCACCCTTTCAGGTTTTATTACATGCCTGAGTTCAACATTAGCCAATTCTCCCCACGCTTCAACACTTTGAGGCCCTGCTGCTGGAACCTGCCGTGCCCCTGCAGCTTGAGGCAGCTGACAGGACAAGGGTGGGGGTAGGAACCACTTGTCTGCATGTTTTCAGTCTGCTTGAGAGAGCCAAAGCTGCTGAGGAACCCCAGCCTGCCTGCCTGGGCCCAGGGCGGCCCTGAGGGGACAGGCCGCACCATGGCACGCGGGGCGGAGATGGCCCTGTGAGCCCTGAAGTGCTGGGGAAGGCCCGAGCTCTGAGGGAGCCCAGGTGAGCACAAAAAGTGAAACCTGGTGGGGAGGGTGCAAGGGATAACGCAGATTGTGTCAGTGCCTGAAGTAACTACACTAGTTGGAGCACAGAGCGGGGCTGGGCAGAAGGCCCTGCTGTGCAGTAACCCCGCAGAGAAGTGACTGCAGTGCTTGGGTTAGAGTGGGCGCCTGTCACAGGAGTTGTTTGGAGGCACACAGGTAACTGGGAAGGAATTTAGGCTCCATAAAGAGCATTCCCTGTCAGGAGCCCAATGTGGTCAGAATGCAGCAGACCCTTTGGGGTTTTGCCCTTCATTGCAGCAGGTGTGTAATGGACTCGCTCCCACTCCACGGGGCGTGAGGGAAAGAGGCTTCTCCAGTCCTGTAAGAACATGTATCTGTACCAACCATCGGGCATTGCCAGCATGTAGTTAACTCATTAAGCTAGGTGCACAAATCAGACTGAGAGATAAAAGCACAGAAGAGCTGCATCCTTAGCTACCCGTTCATAGAAATTCTGTGAAGGCTTTGTTGTAGGAGAGATTGGCTCCTGAAAACCAAGGTGAAAGCTCATTGCCTGGTTGTATTTGAGCAGGGCAAAGAAGTATGTATTTACCGCAAATACAGTAGTTGAATTCACAGCGTGTAGGAACAAAATAGTTTTACTTGCTTATACTATGATACTTAAGGATCTTGTGTCACCATTTTTATAGATGTCCACAGAACTGTTTGGAGACATTAGCCACGTGTGACACTGATACATGGCAGTAAAATAGAAAAGAGGGAATGTTACAAAACTAATAGACTTGTCCTAGTCTTTATAAATTTTAATTAGTGTTCATCAACTGCTGCTGATAGTTAGCTCAGCCCAGGTTTTGGGAATTAGCAGATAACACCCAGTGCAGGACACATCCCAGCTGAGTCTCTCAGGAGAAGGGATGTGGGTTTGAGTGAATGAATTCAGAGACTTCAAACCGCTGGACGAGGTTTGTGTGGCACCTGGAGCCATCACCGTGCAACAGAGCTCTGCCTAGTGGGAACAAGACAAGTTAGAAATGCTGCAAGGGCCCTGTCAGTGGGGCTGTGAGAGACAGATTTGAAATCATCTCAGCCCAAGGATTAAAATCCCCCATATTTATAAAATTAAAAAAAAAACCAAAGAATACATATCACATTCTTTGTTGAAGCCTGTTTAAAATATTCTGTCAACAGGGTAAAATGATGTAAAATGGATCAGGGCAGCAATATTACTTTTTAATGAGATGATCTGAAATGAGAGGATCTCAGGCATCTAATTCAGGTCAGTGCAAAATTGTCCTTACATTATGTTCTCTTTAGCAAACTTTAAAGTAATTGAAATAGATCATCCATTTCCCTGTAACAGAGACAGTACTGAAGTAATATTTTCTATCAACAGGCTAGCTTTTTCTTTTGTGCATTTGCACAGTTGTTGGCATTCCTGCAAAGAATTCAGTGCTGAAATCCATAGCATGAGTAAAGCCTTTCTTAAGTTTTATTTTATTTTATTTTTTTAAGCTCAAGTCAGTTGATTCTTTATTTTCTCTATCTTGATTTTCTCTTTTCGTGATTTTCCAGAAAGCCAGTTTTGATACTTTTCCTCTCTTCTTTACCCCTAGGCTGAACGCACATTTCCCACCTCTTCAGTTTAGTACAGGAATAGGAACACAGCCATGTGGCAATTCTTGTGTTGCGTTATGTAGTCCACACAGTTCCATTAATAGCCTAACTCATATAAATAGTTCCATTTTGAGCTTGAGACAGCCTCCTGAATTGCTTGTTTTTAAAGCAAATAAAGATACTATAAGAACTTTTAAAAAGTCCTTAGTCAGGAAATTATATGGTCCACTGGTATAGTCATTAAGTTTGGTCCATTCTTTTTCAGTCCTGTCAAAAACCTATTAGGTTTCAGTAGGTTCTCCCAACCCATAAATCTTGCCAGACATCTCTTACTTCTTAATTACATGGCATGGACTGTCAGTTTGCAGATGCTGTAATTTAAAATGTCAGGAGTACACAGTTTTACGTGGTTATTTGTGGTACTGAACCTGTACTACAAAACTGTAAGTCTCCTTCTTGCTCTCTTGGCTAGTTTACAGTACAGTGCTCATTATTTATGGTTCTGAAAACATTTTTGAGTGGAGAGAAACAATCTTGCAAAATAGTCAGCAATTATAGACTATGTTTTGCTCTATTTTATCAACCATAAAAATAAAGGTAACAGAATTCTTCCCATATTTCCTGTAATTTTTAAGTATTTGGGGTAGATATCAGTTGCTGAATTTTCTTCTTGTATAGGTACTAAATCAGGTCTGTGAGTTTGTGCAACTAAAGATATGAAATAGTTTGTAATAAGCAAAAACAATCTGTTAAAAAAAAGGATTTTTCTAACAAAAATGTCTCAGTATTAGTCTACAGTGTTGATATGTACTAGGTATTTTTCCAGTATCTTTGGCTAAGGCTTTAAGAACCTCTTCAGGTATCTTTTAATAATTTCTTAGAAAAGTAATATGCTATTGTCTTTCCAGTATATAAATTACCTTGATGCTCTCCTCTTCTCTTATTGAAGCAGGGACCAGAGAGCAGATTGCCCCAATAATTAATTTGGCCTGACCATTTTCCATATCTCTATGTGTCATCCAGGAAGAAAGTACTTTGAGACGGATAACATATTGACTATGCCAAAAAGTGTCTGTGCTCCCAGTGCACATTTACTTGCCAAAACTAATCCTTCTCCATTCTATTTCACTGGATAACCAATACCTAGCAAGAGCACACCCTGAACAGATGAAAATCTCAAAAGGAAGTAATGCAGTATTTCTATCTTATCAGTATACTTTGACCATAGCATGTGGGGAAGGGTTTTGGGTAAGAGGATGTTTAATTTACTGGAAAACTGATTTACTAGTCCAGTGCAATGGACCAGAACAGACCGGTGCAACTGCTGAGCTACTTAAATTCTACTCTGAAAATAACGTGCTCAAAGAAATGTACATAGCTTTTCTTTGACTGGTGTATATTTGCCTAATACACTTTTATATTTCAGAAAAACTTGTTGCAAAGAAATTCATCTGGGTGAATATCTCCCCTTATAAAAAAAAAAAACAACAAACCAACAAAAACAAACAAACAAACAAAAAAAAAACAAAACAAAACAACCCAAACCCACATATTCAGTCATTTTTTACTCAAATGGAAGAATGTCATGCAAGCTTGTCAGGCTGTACATGTGCTTCCATAGATGGCTCATGCTAATAGTTAACATAATTCTGTGAACACCCTGATTTAAAGTCAGTCTTAGCTGTGAGAGAGCAGAACTTTAAAGTTTTGTGTGTTTTCATCAAATATTCAAATGATTCGGGTAGATAATTAACTACATTAAGGATAGCTGCAGTGGTTTTGAGATGTGTTTTCACTCTATTATGATCAGGACCCTAAAAGTAAAGTAGGTGTTATTTTGTGCTTTCTTGTTAAACTTATAACAGCATCTCAAAGTTAGAAGGTATTTTATTTCCTTTGGCAAATGTGCCTTTCTGCAGTACTAATATAGTGTATATAATTTATGTGTCTATGTAAAAAAAAAGGTTAAATCATGGATATACAGTGTCAGTGAGACATTGGCAGCTGATTGCATCAGTAATGAGAGAATTTTCTAAAATACCACAGTTTTAGTTCTGTTATGGGATAAGCTGGAGTTTATTTTGGATTGAACAGCTGTGAATGAAAGTGCTAAAATTTCTACTGATCTCTTTTCTGGAATTGATTTTTAAAATGGCACTACAGGATTTTTTTCCTTGAACTTCCTGAAGACAGGCTGAGCAAGTTGGGGCTGTTCAGCCTGGAGAAGAGAAGGCTGCGTGGAGACCTCATAGCAGCCTTCCAGTATCTGAAGGGGGCCTATAGGGATGCTGGAGAGGGACTCTTCATTAGGGACTGTAGTGATAGGACAAGGGGTAACGGGTTAAAACTTAAACAGGGAAAGTTTAGGTTGGATATAAGAAGGAAATTCTTTCCTGTTAGGGTGGTGAGGTACTGGAATGGGTTGCCCAGGGAGGCTGTGAATGCTCCATCCCTGGCAGTGTTCAAGACCAGGTTGGACGAGGCCTTGGGTGATATGGTTTAGTGTGAGGTGTCCTTGCCCACAGCAGGGGGGTTGGAACTTGATGATCTTAAGGTCCTTTCCAACCCTAACGATTCTATGATTCTATGATTCTAACTTCAGTATATATTCTGGGAAGTTTTAAGTAATTTCTTCTCTGATACTTACATACTCAAAAACTTGCAGGAACCAGAGAAGATTGTGAATACCACTATGTCAGAGTTTGCATATATGTTTTTACAGAATTTACCTAAGATCTTTACTCAGGTATTAAAGGCAGGATAATTTCTTAAAATTACTGCAGAGGAAATAATGAGTCTTAAAAAAGTCTTTTGTATTGCTTGTGTCTGTGGAACATTATCCTTGAACTTTCCTCTAAAGATTCAAACGTGTTGCTGTGTTAACAATAAACACATTTGCAGATGTGCAGATGTATAATTGTAGGAAGTACAAATAAGACCGCTGTGTAAAGCACAGCGTAACAGAGAATTGGGAAGCCTTATTATTTAAGTAGTTTTAAATATTTTTTGTATAGCTGATAAATGATATTCAGTTTGCTTTAGAAAAATGCATGCAATAATAATGTGTTTGGTGCAGAAAGAGATGAAACAAGGCAATAATTCTACTTTTAGTCAATGTAATTCATATAATAAAACACCTGGAATTTTATCAAAATACTTCTTTAAAAATATTCTGAGAAGCAATCTGATTTGTATTTTATGCATGAATCAGCCAGACCTGTTGAGCTTTATTGTTTTTTGTCCCCATTACATTGCTTTTGCAGCAAACAGATCCAAGTAATCTAAAACATCTGGAGAAAACTTTATATACCACAACATAAAATTGCTTAAGGCAACATCCTTGTGCTTTGTAGGATCTCACCATTCATATTGTGACTAAATTAAATTTATTTGTAGTGCATTAAATGACTTTGGTATAGTTATGTTATCTGCAGAGAGACACTCTAGTGGTACAGAACCTTAGAGTTCTGAAAGAAAACTAAGCAACAGCAAATGCTGGATTCTGAGTCTGTGTATGTTTGCTTTTGGGAAGCCTTCTGGATGAAGCAGAGTGCATTTTTTGCAGACTGTCATGACACTCATTTTGATTTATACTTCTTTTTTTGGAGAACATAACCCATCTTCTTTACTTACCACAACTAAGACATGATACTGGTCTGCCCTGCAGGATTCTCCAGCTGCTGAACAGTGCAAAGGTGCTGCACATTTTATTTCTAGCATGAAAGAGCAAGATGTGCAAGGCAGAGTGTGTGTATTGAAATTCTGGGCTGCTGATGCCTTGTCAGTTGATATAGGGATTATTGCATTTGCTTGACAGTGAATAGTTTGAGAAAATCCATAGGCATATACATCATTGAGAGGGATTTTGAAGACGATGAAGATCTTTCTTATCTGAAGTGCCAGTGATCGTTAAGCTACATCTCTTATTTTTAGCTGATTCCAAGTTTGGGCCTTTTTTTGAAGACCAAGAGAAAAGAGATCAACATTCTTAAGGAAAAAAGCCAAACCCTGATGTACTGTATCTCTTGTCCTCCTTTCTCTGAGTTGGGTTTTTGAGTTGTCGCAGATTGTTAGAGTTTTTTTACTGCGATGCAGTTTAAATATATATCATCTGTTTGAGGACTTAGAGCTGGGAGATGCAAACCCCAATTCAAGTGCCTTAACAGTTGGAATATAATGTTAGAGTTATGCCATCACTACAGTTTGTGAATGCCATTCAAGCCCTAATATAAATTTAACTCATTACTGCCTTACCTTCTGTATTAATGAAGCCTGTTTGATAGGTCTAGAGTTTTTTCACACACACACCTTCTCCCAAATTCCATAAAATGAAACAAATCTTTCCTACTGCTTTTTCAGAACTTCCAGGAAACTGAAAAATCAGTTACTTCAAAATTTGTTTTGAGTTCTGCTGTGGTTCACAGGTGAATACCCAAGGCAGTGGATGAAGGTGCTTTGAAATGTGGCAATAAAAGAACTGCCTTTTAAAATCTGCTACTTGCCTAAGAAATAGGATTCATATCTTCTACATGCTTGAATAGAAGTTATATAAATATTGCATGCGTGATTTTAAGTCGAGGAAATTCATAGTGAAAAGACAGCTTTTTAATACAAGAAAGTCAATACTGAAGTCAGAAGAGCTAAAGAAATAGCACTGGAAGTAAATGTCCGAGAAAGGACTGCCGCCTTTTATGGATGGACTTTTTTGAGAGGAATATGGTTGGGTGTTTGCTTTTTCTTTAATAAGAGCTCAGAGATTTTTTGGAAGAGACCTTGGTTTGAGATCAGCTTTTAAACTTGAGCTCCAAAATTTGGCAGCAGGCAGAACTGTTGCCACGGCAACCCATTATCTAGTGCTGTGTTACTGAACCTCCTGCCAGTTCATCCACAATTGAATGCTGAAGGCAACCTTAGAGGGTATTATATGTTCTGTCCTGAAACAGTTCAGCAGGCCCTTCCAAAAATAGACTGACTTGAGACTATGAACAGCTCTCTGGAAAAAAAAATTATGGAAAGAAAAGCTTTCCCTTTATAAAGGTAAATGAATACACTCTATCTTGACAGTGAATTTTCATTGTCTTAGTTATTAGGTGTTTTATATTGAGCAGATGCAGTTCACAGACATTTCAATTTAGAAGGATGATTATGCATTTTGTTCTAGAGTAGCCCTGGAGTTAGGGTGTTGTCATCTTTCTGAGGGTAGTGATCTGGATGAGTCTGGGAAGTGCTGTTCTTAATGAAGTAGTCACAACTGGAACACAGTTACAACACCATGGTCCTCAGACCAGCTACTGCAGTTCTTCAGAGTAAAAGGAGGTCTTTAGGAAGGCTTCAGCCTACCTTCCCAAATCTTCCTATGGCTAAGACCAACACCATCTTTTTAGTCAGATGGAGGGGATAATTTGCTCAGCATTGAGAAATAATAGCATAAGATAATAGCAGGAGAGCAGAAGAGAATAACAGCAGTGTAAAACTAGCACAGGCTCCAGCATAATGCTGCTATACTGGCCTCAGCAGCCTGTGTTAGTTTGATCTCTCATAGAGAGGTGCAGATTGCCTAGCAGAGCAGCCTGAGAGCTGCACCCCTCCCTGAGGGTGCCAAGCTGGGGTGAAGATGCGCAGTGAGGAAGATAACACACCATAAGGGTTGCCTGTTGGGCACTCCTTTCCTATTGCTTCTGAGTTACGTTTATAAAATCTGCTGGGTTCAGTGAAGTATCCTCAGTCCAGACAATTTTTAATATGTACAGTCCTTAGCATCATCTGTTCTTTCTTACATTTCTTCACAAATAAGCATAGTGCTGGTCACCAAAAAGAACCCCTAAAAAACATAGAATGAATTATGAATTGTGGTTGGACCCTCAGGTTTCCAAATCACAAGGACTTTTCTGTGTGTAAGTTTGTTATTGCTCTGGAAATATTTGTATCTATTTTGACATTACACTTACCTGACTTTTGTGTGAAGCGGTTATTAACCCAAATACCTCCCTGCTCTGCCTCTCTCTGTGACTGCTTCCTGAACTGTTTGTTTTAAAGTACTTGTACTGTGATACACTTCTCAAAATGTGCACAGAAAACAAGTGCCAGCTAGAAATGCATGTTAAATAATGCAAAGCTGACAGTTTCATCCAAATTAATGATGACTGATACAATTTGCCACAAGCGTGGAAGCTTCCAATAATATTTTCCTGCTGGCAGCAAGAAAAAACTGTTTATTTATGTATTTATTTATTTATCTTGGATGGTGTTTTTTCCACTCAATGGTATGAAATGAACAAGGTTCAATTCATATTTACACAAATCCTTTTGTTGTTATCTAATGATCTAGTTAATATTGACACAATTTAATGAAATACTGCACCTTTCATGGCATTAAGCTTTTTGCAGTGGATCCATAATACAAGATTGAAAGAGAAGTCACTTGGGTTACCAGCAAGATTCTACTTTTTTTTTTCTCCAGTCATTTGCCTTTTCTGTCCTACACCTAAGAAGCTAAAATATTTATATATGTATGATCTATATTATATAATTCTATATTTATTAATATATATTATATAACATACTTTGATATATGTTTATATATATAAACGGTTAATATTTTTAACTAACTTTGTGAGTGATCTGTGTGTGGAGGAGTAGTTCGGATAATTTGTCTTTCAAACCTTATCAAGATTACTGCTCAAGGCTGAAAGAGTGCTACATTACATATTTGAGACTAAAGCAGAAGAGGTACCAAACATGGATTACTCACAGAATTTCTGTGTGATTTCATGTGCTGTACTGCAGCAGTGGGAGGGATAGGTAATTTCATTGCATTTCACACTTTTAAACAAATGAAATAAGGATTCCACCTGAATTTTGTTCCCAGTTTACTTTTGCTACCTGGAAGCTATAAACCTTAGTGATGAGTACTTGTTGTCAAAACTGGAATACTTTTCCTGAGCTATTAAAGACCAGATGTGTTTATTGCAGCCTTAGTTTTGTATCCTTCATTCTCCAGGAAACAAAAAATCTGAACAAAAAAGGGTTTGGTTTGTTTTTTTTTTTGTTTGTTTTTGTTTTTTTTTTTTGTTGTTGTTGTTGTGCTTTTTTTTTGTTTGTTTTTTGTTTTTTAAATTTATTTATTTATTTTTTTATTTCCTGAAATCGTGCTCTGGAAGATATTGTGAAAACAGAATTTTCTGTGCCTCTCAGGTATGGAGCTATGCCTTAGCTCTGCTCAAATAATGCTAAGCGGAGGTGTTAAGTTAACTTGGGCCCTGCAGGATTTTAAGCCTACTGAAAGCTAAAGCAGCCATAAAGCTGCTCTGGATTTGGAAGCCACTACGGGGTCCCAGCAATCTGAGAAATGCTGCTACCATGCTGCTGCATTTATACTGAAAGTCAGAGGCTCAATAACAGCTGATTCAGAGCTGCTTACCCAATATCAAGGGAATCTCTGGGTGACCTGGTAAGGCTTCTTTCACTAAGTAAAGCAGCCAAAATAGAAGTCAAGGGCTGGCATGTAATAAATCGCATTGCTTAGATTAACCTTTCAGGTTTTTTCCCTTTTAAAAAATAATTTTTAAAATTGGCTGTTTACTACACAAACAGTGGCTCACCCACCAACTGTAAGCTACCCTATCATCAATTTTGTTTATGCTTGTCAGGAAGCTGGATATATGGATCTCCATTGGGCAGCTGGGGATCTAAAGGAGAGTGACAATCCTTAGCCTCCCCTAAGAGAGACACCTTTTGTATTAGTGAGGATTATCATATAGAATAGTACATGGAGAAATAAATGGACTTACTGTCCCATGGGAGCCAATGCAAGCCTGCCAAAGTCAGTGACTGTAATAACAAATTGAATACATACATGGTAAAGTATAATATAAAACACATCAGCTATTTTATCCTTTAAAATTTACTGTTTAAGATTCAATAGGAGTTTCAATAGTTCTCGACCTATACCGAGTGCACAGCTTGTGGTGTCTTGTCTGGGAGATTCATAGCTGAGCAGTTTGAAAGTAAAAGACATGCTAGTAATGGATAAAGAGCAATGATCTTTCTCTCTGCTTTGGGGATGAGCAAAACAACTTTTAAATGCATTCTCCTATGTTAGGTGGTGTCCTTCATGCAATCGCTCCCCATTTCCATGTAATCATGAAAGCAGTGATGAGTTCTGGTGTTCTGTGGACAAGGGCAGTTTTAGACATAGAAAAAGCCATTAGCTGCACAGAGGCTGAGGTTGGTTGGGGCAGCAGAACAGTCATGTGAAGGATGGCCTGGGAGGGGTACTCAGAGACTGCTGTAGCCACTGCCTTTGTGTGCAGTTCTGCTGTAGTCTCCAGGAGCTGGGAAGCTTACTGAAAGCCAGTAATGGCTTCTTACTTTGCACTGGGATGATCCGAGTCACATTTTTGGCTTCAAACTCAACTTGGTTCTATCCCTCACTATACCAGCCCCAGCTCCTCATCTTTGAAGCAACAAAACTGAGTTTTGGAGTTTCATTGCCAAGGGTCTAAGGCAGCTCTGACACAGTAGAGATTTTCAGGAGCAATAGGAGCTTCTGGAGGAAAGCAAGGCTGAGAGAAACCTTTCTCTTGCACACTAAGGCAGACGTAATGTGTCTTGGTGTAATATTTGCATTTCCTTGTTTGAATAAATGAATGTTTTAAGGCAAATGCCCAAGAATATTTCAATTATTTTTGCATTTCTCACATTTATTCAGAACCTATAAGAAATGTTCCCACTAAAGGCAGGAGGTAATCTGAGTTTAATGTAGATTGCTGCTGGGCTGTCAAGTTTATATCTGTTGCATTAATAATAAATTCTACCACTTAGACGCATTTGATAACTTACTTTGCCATATTTTAAATGATGCTTCTATTAGTTGTTTTCCTGTCTTCAAAAATGAAAACCATTTCACTATTTAAAATAACTATACTGTTCATTTTAAGGCATATTTTACTGCATACATTTGTAGTTCTGCTTTTCTGAATGCATAAGATTTCTTTGCATATATTGGTATTTCATTCTGAACCTGGGGAATTAATGTTTATAGTCACTCGGTTTAGCTCTGATTGTTAAACCTTCTCCTGTGGGAGTAAGTGAAGGAATCTCAGGGAGGCATAAATGGAAACAAAGGCATGAGAAGAAAGAAAGGAAGGTGGTAGCAACAATAGCACACCTTTTTTTAGACCATTGATTTGGTACAGAGGAGACTATTGCAAATGCTTTCTATACTCTGTACTCATTTGAAGTGATAGAAATACCATATTTTCCCATTCATAAACCAAATTTTGAACCCTGCAATTTAGCCATTAACCCCCCCGAATTAACTACTCCAGCTAAAAATCTCTCATGTTGTTACAATCTTGAAGGTTCGAGCATCTCTCAAACTCCATATATCTTCAAAAGATTCAAAAACTGAAAATTTTTCTGCATCACCAGAAAACTTGTGGTGTCTTTGAGATATCTTATTTGGGGTGGGTTTTTTGTTTTTTTCTTTTGTTGTTAGTTTTGGGTGGTTTTGTTTTTGGTTGTTTTTTTTTTTTTTGGAGGGGGCTGGTAGGATCTTCCATTTCTGGAAGATTCTGTTCATGTGTTTGGAAGATACAGAGTTTTTTCTTCCTAAGTGAGCAATATTTAAGAAGGTCAGAAAGAGAAAAAATGATAAGCACCCCTCATGGTAAACTGGTAAACACAGAATGAACTCTTGGGGTTTTTTTTCCCTGGTTACACTATTTTGGCAGCTGTTAAATTCTGGTCAGCAGTAGTAAACCATATGTTAACTGTGTCGTATTCAACAGTGCTGATGCCTTACAGTGAAATCAGGAGTGCAATTAGCAATTTCTGTAATAAATACTTCCACCATATTTTCCGGGTAACCTGACCTGGGATCACTTCTCTAAAGAGTAAGTGCTCTGTATTTAACTCAGTAGGGAATGTTCCCTTCTCACGTCCCTCCAGAATGGAATTAAAATTTAGAACATGTACATTTAGCAAAAACATTTTGATGTCAACGTGTCATCAACAATTCCTTGCCTGTTAACCATGAAATATTTTTTTCCAACTTACTAGGTAAAAAAGGAAAATCTAAGAGATAGCCTTTGGCATTCAAAAAACAGATCTCAGTTTTATTTTTGCAAGCCATGTAAAATGAATATGTTCCATTTTCAGCAACTACGTTTATATTCTGACAGGCAGAAAAGCTGTAGGTTTGTGGTTGGTTTGGTTTTTTTTTTCCCCAAATGTTCCATCAAAGGAACTCATTACCAAAGTTGATAAAGAGTGGATATTAATACTAAGCGTGTCCGTTTCATATTAAACATATTATTCTGGCAAAGAATATTTTCATCTCCAGATCGTAGCAGAAGTAATTAAAATTCAGGGCATTAATTATACTTTAATTAAACCAAACCATATTTCATAGGATAGTTTTGGCAGTATGAGGAAGAAGTCTGTCTCCTCAACAGCTAGTGAAGTGTTTATGACAAATTATAAAATCACTGAAGCCAAGTAGAATTGTTCCAGTCAGTTAAGTGTGTCTGTGAAGGAATATATGCAGTATTTAAGCAGAGGGGAAAAATACAGCAGTATTTTAAAGTTTTTCAGACATACGTAGCCATTGTTTAAAATCACAAGGAATGAAATTTGTTCTTGCTTTCTCTCCATGCAGTCTTAACAAGTCCACTGCATTTGGTTGAACCTGTGATTCTATCCTAACATACTAAGCATTAATGACACATCCACTGATCTGTTAATTTAGATTTCCCTAAATGATGTGACTCAAACCACTGCTTCTCTATATGAGAAATGCACTTAAAACCAGAGAACATACTAAAACTTACAGCATACAATGCTTTTGAAATTTAATGGAAATGTATGTTGTGCTTTGTATTCATTGCTTTTTTTTAAAATATTCTATCTCCAAAAGTAGATGTGAGCTGTAATTTTTGTGGTTTTGTGATTTAAATTGAAATGCTGTTTCTTTCTGTCCTAAAAAAATATGGGGGGGGGGGGGGGGGGGGGATTTTTATTTTTTTCACAGAATACAAGCAAGTGCTAACTGCAAAGCTATTGTGTTACAGTAGGCCAGGTTACACAGCAGGCAGACACAAATTTCCCAAGTATACTGCCATGACATAGAGGATTGGAACAGAGTGAGTGGCACATGCTGCAGCAGGTGACAGACACTGCCGCTTAGTACATCCTGCGTCGCTTCCCATCTCCATGTCTTAAAGTCTGTACTTTAACAAGCAAGAGATAAATACATGAAGTGACTGTTGGAATCTGTAGCCTCTTTGATTAGACTGAGTCTTTGTTTTTGTTGGGTTTTTTTTAAGCCTATAAACAAACAAAAAAAATCCTGGTAAAGGAAAGGCTTCTTAGTTGTATCTGAAGCTCTTTCCTTTCACAGTGATGGTGGCTGATAAGTAACGGTGGGCAAAGTTGAGCATACATGGATATAGGCTGCCGAGAGCAACCGGCCAGTAGAGCAGCTTTTAGTATCTCTTCCACAGGCTTAATTAATTGTAGACAAGACTTTGGATCTGGTAGATACCTGACTTCTATCTTTACTGAAATTAGTGAGGTGAATAATTAACGCTCATGGGACTACTCAACAGGAATCTTTTTCTTGCATAGTAAAGAAATTAGATGATACCAAGGCAAGTGTTACAATGGACAGGTTATACAAAAATGTATCAAGTGCTAATGTATGCAAAGTAATGTATGGCAAAGCATTGATCACATCATGCTTATGTAGTTTGCAAATCAGAGTGGGAATAATGTTTGTATTTAACTTTGTTAAATAGGAGTAAGTCCCTGGTTGAGTTAGCATGGAGCTGTTGTTAGTGGTATCCAGCATATCGCTTAGCTGTCTATGGTGACAGTGAAGTTACTGAGCTCAGTTCGTTGTAAACTTTGTTAGTCCCATGAATGGTGCTTCCTACTAGTGAGTTCTCATCGTAAATGGAACTGAGGTGCTGCGAAAGCTATTTCCTAACAGATTAGCATGGATATTTTGGAAACCTATATAAAATGATTGTAAGGTTTATCAGCCGCATATACAGCCTACTGTAACAGTATGTAACAGTTTAAATTACAGCTGAACTTCATTCCTCATCGCATGAGCAGGGTGGTTCAAATTTGGTCCGTATCAGGGATCCTTCTTGTAGCTGCATTTGAATAACTCTTGTCAGTAAGTCATGCTAAAAAAAGGATATGTGGCTTAGCAGAGTGTTAGTCAGAGCTCACTAAACACTTCCTGTTCTTACAACTTCCAAGAATTTCTAATTAACATTTGTATACGAGTTCATTATAACACTTGCATAATGTGTGATAATGGCTGCAGAGGGATTTGAACACTGATGCTCTGTAATATGAAAGATTCCATATTATTTCTTTGTAGATTTTCATAATAGTCTCTGTTATTTCCCAAGTTTCTCATACCTAAAGATACTTAATGAGTCTCACTGTGTTCAATGAAACCAAACTTTTTAAGTGGAATTTGTACAAAAGATCCAAATTGAAGTTAGGCTTTGGAATCTGATCTGTTGGGTTTTGTTTTTTTCCTGTGATATTTGCGTGAGCCTACCACATTGTTATAACTTTGATGCAGTCCTTTTCAATTCTACATTGATTTTTATTTTTTTTTTCAAAAGTCTATTTTTATTTTGAAAACGAACTGATTAGCTTTGCAAGATCAACATTTTTTTTTGCAAACTGATCAGTTATTTAATCTGTTACAAGTTTTCTGAAGCTATATAGCATGGAAGCATCGTTATATTTGAAAAACCCAAACGCATTGTAAGTGCCATTCTATCCTGCTTTGCTAATTTAGTGTACACTTAGTGAACGTTTCTTACCATTGTCTCATTTTTCTATGAAGCAGGCAGTTCCTTGGAAGCTATTATCAGCCTCAGTCCAGAGAAAGTCTATTCTTGTTAAAAAAAGTATTTGGACTGCAAAGTGTAACTTTCATACAGATGGAGGGAGTTTTATCAGATGAACTCTTTCCTTGTGCTGGTTAACATGTTAGACTGTTAGACTGATAAATCACATAAGAGTGCAAGTAGTCGCAGCCTTGAGTTGGTAATCAATTGGAATTCTTAACTTCCCATCTCCTACAAAAGTACTATAACCTCATTATTAGATTTGGTCTCAAATACCTTGCAGTTAAAACAGTTCCACTATTGAAAATAGTTGGGGCTGCTCAGCCTGGAGAAGAAAAAGCCGCGTGGAGACTTCATAGCAGCCTTCCAGTATCTGAAGGGGCCCTATAGGGATGCTGGGGAGGGACTCTTCATTAGAGTCTGTAGTGATAGGACAAGGGGTAACGGGTTAAAACTTAAACAGGGGAAGTTTAGATTGGGTATAAGGAAGAAATATTTTCCTGTTAGGGTGGTGAGACACTGGAATGGGTTGCCCAGGGAGGTTGTGAATGCTCCATCCCTGGCAGTGCTCAAAACCAGGTTGGACGAGGCCTTGGGTGGTATGGTTTAGTGTGAGTTGTCCCTGCCCATGGCAGGGGGTTGGAACTAGATGATCTTAAGGTCCTTTCCAACCCTAACTATTCTGTGATTCTGTGAAAACCAGAAAAAGTGCATAACTGAAAAGTGCAATTCTCTGACTCAGTGGGTAAGACACTTGCCTTGGAAGCGCTGTTAAGGTTCCTACACACTTTCAAAGAATGTGTATTTTATTAAGTAATCATAAGGCTAATGTGGAAAAGGTCAATCTCTCCAAAGTAAACACCATGACTGCTGTAAGCCTTGCCTCTTTCTTTATCCCCTTAGTGCACTGGATTATTCACTGCTCTAGCTAGAGAAAGGTTTGTGACGTTTGCCCCAGAGCTGTTTGTAATCTGATGATGATAACATCTGAGAATAATACATAACACCTTCCTAGGAAGATGGCTTTGCATCAGGCTAAGAACAGAGTAGATGGGTCATCACACCAGGGGGGAAACCTTTAACCACTTAGATTTATATGAAAAATAGGCAAAAAATGCTGTTTTCCTTTTCTGGTCTGTTTTTTAATGAGAATATTTATGGGCACTGTACCTACAAACATAGCTGTTATGTTTTGTATGTTCTGAGTACTAGATTTATCCTTCCTGGAGGACAGTCTAAAAAACACACAGTTTGAAAGTCTTAATAATTAATGAAAGCTACTCAGGTATCCCAAAATACTAAATTTTGTACAAAATGGTATTTTAAATTTGAAGGGAAGTTCAGTTTTAAAACAGTAAATGGACTACATATATTTTTTCCTTGTTCTTCCTAAATGATCACTAAAATCACAGGGTTATTGAATACTTAGATTTGAAGAGTTTTGAGCAAAGCTTTTTAATCTTGAAGGGTAATTACAAGGCTGAAAATTTAAGTCTGATATTTTGTGGCTTAGTGTACTACTTCTTACTGACACTTTTTCATAAGCTGTGTATGGAGAAAGCTTCATATTTATCACCTACTTTTAACAAACATTTTCTTTAATACTGCCTCTTGCACAATGGAAACAGCGTTCTTGGATTAATTTAGCTATGGACTAGTTTTTCTGGTCATCAGTTGGGGTTTTTTTCTTCCTTTCTTTCAAAACCTTAAATCTCTCATTAAGACATATACAGGACACAAAACTCTCCATGAAAGAAAATGTTGAAAGTTGCTTTTCAAGGCTATATGAAATGTCGAACTAAGGATTAAAGGAGAATTCTCAAAAAAGAAATGCAGACAGTGATGTGGGATGTTTAGCCACATGAGAACAGATAAAAGACTATTTTAGAGCGAAGGCCTTTACAACATGCACACGTGAGAGAGTTTATTAGTGAGACTGCAATGCCTCCTTGGATATGACTCAGAAAGCTGTTTCTATTTAATTAGACAGGAAAATTGTGACACAGTCATGGTATGTGCCTTAGGATAGTAAGTGTTCAGCAAATCGCGCTGAGTGTTAGAGCTGTTGCAGAAGGAACAGCAAAGCATAAACTTGAAATGATTTATTTTAGAAAGTGGTGGGGTTTTTGGTTTTGTTTTTTTTTTTAAATAGTGTATGCATTTTTTACTATTTCTTATATCATTATTTCAGTCATTTTCTTTCCTTCTGGAACTTGTTGACTCCAGTTACATTGCTTTACGGCCAAAGATAAAACTGCCTGTGAAGTTAACAAAGCCTGTTAAATAAGCTGTCAAACATGAACTGTTTCCTAGCTTAGAGCTCAGTAAGAAAGACAGTTTCATACAACTTAAAATTAAAGTCTTTCAGTGTCACCTAATTGGACAGCCTGGAGATAGATTGTTCATTACGGTGCATCTGTAGGCCATTCAATTTCAGTAATAAATGGCGAAAGAAACATCAGAGTCTTAGCAAAACTGGCATAATAAAAAGGAGGGTTTTTTTCATCGGGACCATGTTTTAAATTAAAATGAAAATATTATAAATCTGGTTCAGAGTGTTATAGTAGGATTTGGGTAGATATATGTTAGATATCTTTCTGTGTGGTAGAGAATCCAAAGTTTCAGGTCTGTGAGAAAATAGCACTTTGAGTTAGAACGTCATGTACTTCAGAGCAAGTATTGGACTTGCTGTCTTTGCATTTCTACCAAGGGCTCTCTTCTGAAGTCTGACTAAAGGTAATTTTTTATTTGATGAGAATTTCACGTTAATTTGATTATATATGTCAGCTGTATATCATTTACCCACATGATAGAGTGAGAACTGGCTGAAAGGTACAAAAATTGAATACTAGTTGTAACTAGAAAAAGTAGGCCTTTTTCTCAGTACAAATAGTTTCATCTTAATAAAGCTAGCAGCTCTGGCCATCATTTTTTTTTCATAAAAATTCAGCTGTTAGAACTTAACCCTGTTCACAGGAAAGTCAAAGGACAAACTGAGACTACAGTTGTCCTGGGTCCTTGTTTACATGTTTGATTCAAGCAAGTATGCTTTAATGCCCGCTGACCAGAGAATATTAATGTGAGATTATTTGTAAATATGTTTCTAGATCGGTAGTTCTTATGACCAAAGGAAGCTTTTTTGATAATCAAATACTGGCAAAAGCATTAGCAGCTAGAACTGTGATAGTTGCACCAGCCAATATTTGCCGAAGCAGTGAGGAGTAGTGACATTTTAGAAATGATCTCATTGTAGACCAGTGATTCTTTGTAGAAGTTTTGACATGTCTAAATACAATGCTATTACTTGGAGTACAACTGGAAATGGTACTGACTTCTTCAACACAAATGTCTAAATAGAAATAGACATTAATTGATATTCAGGAAAGATGTGTAACGAAAAAAAATAATCTTTCTGTTGTCTGCTTATACAAATGTCAGTAGAGAGTTAGGGACAAAGCTGGAAAAAGAGATGATGGGTGTTAACCCTGTAGCTAGGGAGTGGAGAGCAACACAGTTTTCTAAAAGAGCCCAGTTGGACTTTTCTGTTTGGCTATTCTAAGATGCTCCAAGACTCACTTGGTAATGAATTAATACACCATTTTGTCCTGTATATCCCATCACAGCACCAAAGCCAATTTGTTTTTAATGTAATTCTAAAAAGTATCTAAATTCCAGTATTAAGTACCATTAAAGCATGCACTCAAATACGGCAGACTTTTTTCCAGAATATGTATTACTACCTGGGAGCAAGAGCCTGGGTTATGATTATACTCCCATGAAAATGTAAAAATGACCAAAAAGAGATAAAATCTACAACAGTTATTAATAGTAATTTCTATGTATTTAGGAATTGTTTGAAAAGAAACAAAGAAGAAAACATTGTGCCAGTGAGTGAATTCATGACTCGCTTGAATACTATATGCTGCTCTGATTCAGAACTAGGGAAGTGTGTGTTTTATAAGGGGAGGAATAAACCATTGTACTCCTACCAAAGGGTCCTAGGGATCCTAAAAGTTAATATGGGCTTAAAAAACATTGGACAAGTTTACAGAGAGAGCATCTACTAAGTAACCATGCCTAGCTCTGGGGATGTTCAGCTGTATGCTTGCTCTGCCATTGCATGCTTTCCCAATACCTATTTTCATTCACTGTGAGAAGAAACCTTTGGTCTCACCCCCAGTGACCATCCTTGTGTTCTCACAGTGGCAAACCCTGCTATGGAGTTGCTCACTAGTTTGAAGATAGACTGGGATAAAACAAGAATTCTAAAGCAGACCAGCATAAGACAAACAAAATAAGCACAGAAGTAAATGAGAAAGTCTTATTCCAACCGTCTAATTTCAGACTGAAATTTATGGAGTGAAAAGAGAAAATCGAAGCAGATTTCACTGTGCAGAGCTATTGGTTGAACTACCAAAAAAAAACCCTCCAAAACAAACAAACAAAAAAAACATGTTGAATTCTGGTGTATAAAGAAGCAACTTTAGTTCTGAGATCGTTGGGTGTAAGCCATGTACATTTTATAAATGCAAAACATCACACAATATGGATAATGTGCATATATATAGCAACATATATATCATATTTAGGTTAAAAAGCCCTCAAACAAGCAAACAACCAACCGAACACAAAAAGCCAGTAAAGGAAATATGATGGACTTCTTTAGTTTTTAGATCCTTCCCTTCTTGACTTTAGAAATATTCTTTATAATTCATTTTCTAGTTACATTTTGTTCAAGCCAACAAAACCAAATGAAAGACTGGCAAGTAAAGTAGCTTGGAGTACTAATATAAGAATTCCTGTTATATTTTTATGACTTTCAGCCAAATCCAAAGATTAATTCTATACACACTGTTAAAATGAATCAACTAGTAGAAATTTAATTGCAAATGTACTTTTAATGGAGAATATTGCAGCAGGCTTTAATATCGAACAAACAGTATTGCAAATTATTATCACAATAAATGGCAACAAAAAAAAAAAAAAAGATGTTTAAAGGTTCTGAAAAAAATACTAACTGTGAAGTGTCTGTGGATTGGCTAAGACAGTGAGAATGGCTTTTGTTGCTTTTGAGGAGTAGAAAGCCATTAATCCTCCATAGAGCCTAAAGCAGATAGAATTGTAGAGGCAGTATGTTTACCATGAGAGAAGGTCTTTAAATTTTAAGGTAAATTTAGTTTTTCATATTAAACTGTTTTGGTTCTGAGCATCATCTGTAGTTTATCTGGTGGTCAGCCTTGGTCAAGCCCCTTAGGGTTAAAATTCTGTATTGACCTTCCTGTCCTATAGGATGAATTGCTGTTTAAACAATAAATACTTTAAAAAATAGATTCCCTACCATGAGGGAAGAATGATTAAAAAAACTCAACAGCTATTGTTGGAATTTGGAAGCATTCGTTGCTATGGCTGTAATTAAAGCCATGAATGACAATCAAGCTTTTAGGCCAACTCATGCCATCGATAAAAAAAAACAACAAACAATTTATTCCAAAAACATTGTCTTCAGCACATTTTGTTGTTTATCAGAACAAATACTGATGTAAATGCTGTGTTGATTTTGTTAATTATATTTCCACCAATATACCAGACAACATTCTTTCAGAATATTAATTGCTTTATGCAAATTAGGGAAGGGGTTTAGAAATAACTTTGTTGCTGCAAACCAGTAATTTGTTCTGTAGTGTAATGAGATCCAGTTTCAACTGATTTGGGGATGATAATCCTAGTTACTATCATCATTAATCGATTCTTCAGAAGGGACTGAGGTTTGTAGTTCATGGTTCACAAGGTTTTTATTTTCAGATTTTCATACGGACCTTAGTCAAGAAATACTTAAAGGTTCCAGTCATAACCAATTCTCGTTCTTGCTTTCAGGCTTTTAGCAGTTTGGTACCCACAGGACTTGTTCTGTCTTGCTTGTCACTCCCTTTCCCATTCACACCATACACCAGTATCTTTTTCTTTTTCCATACCAAGATAGACAGGTGACAAAAACATAGTCTAGGGAACAGGTTTTTTTGCTCTCTGTGAAACAGTTTTTATTCAGTCACTGGGGCTTTCTGTAGGCATTCATCTAGGCATTCATTTAGCTCATCAAATTCATGATGAGAGGAGATTTTTATGGGTCCATTGCCATGCCTGTTCCCAGACCGAAGTATTCCTAAATGGCTTTAAGTTAAACATCAGCAGAAAATTACGGATTTTCTGTCCTTGAGCAGATTCTTTGCTGGGGTTATTTCTGGGATACTCCTGACTGAATAAAATTACTTTTGCCCTTCCTACTGTTCCTTCAATCTAAGAGTGCAAAAAAAACCCCAAAAAGCAGAAAGAAGCATATGCTAATCCTGACAATAGCACTAAGAGCACTAATAGTCCTAGAAATCCTGAAACCATCTTTCTTTGGGTGTCTTTCTGTCAATGAAGGCCTAGTAAAATAGATATATATTGCATTTTGAAAACGTTTTTCCCCCAAACTATTACAATAATGCTACAAAAATTATATAACTGAAAAGATAGAAGTAGAAGCCTATTCTCACACCTCTTAGGTTAATCATTGCCAGTTCAAAGGTGTATAAAGCTAGATGGATAATAATTTGTAGAGAAGTTGTTGCCAGGTTTATACTTCAACATGGTAATGATGTTTGTGTATAAGACTTGGTGGAAATTAAGTCTTTCTAATTAAACTTGGTTTGTTTGAATTATCCATGTTACATATTAATGTAATCAGTTAAGAAATAGGTCTACCAAGATGCTGAGAAAAAAATTGAAGAAAGTAGAAAATCCTTCAAAACAAGCTGCTGGGCAGCTGTTGTACTGCCTTCTGGAGACAGTGAGTTTGTGCAATGACTTTAGAAAACAGAAAGGTCTACTGAAGCATGAGACAGAAACTTCTGTTTGGCTTTTAAAAATAGGCAAGGTTGGTACAGAAGCCCTGACAGCTTACAGAAAAGCAGGGGCATGTTTTAAGGAAAAAAAGTCTCCAAGGAGCTGGATGAAGTTTAGAAGTTATTGTTATACTGATGCTTAACATCCTTTGCCAAAGCAAGGACAAGGGGACAGTTGGGTTGTGTTTACACCGTAAACATAGGAACAGCTGAAAGGGTGGATTTATTAGCTCAGCCATGAGCCGCTCACAGAGCTTTGTGCTCAGCATATTGTGTTGTGAGTTCAGCAGAACAGAGCACATTAATTCTCTGTGATGATAATGAACTCTCAGAGCAGGGCGAACAAGATGAGGGGAACCATGGGACAGACGGTAATGGTTTCATAAGTGTGCTGCCATTTCCTGGGTCTGTATTACGTTAAAAAAAAAAAGGTTGTTTCCAAACAGTGAGTTTTCTAAACTGAAGAAATCGGTTCAAACATAAGCCAGCTCTTTTGCTGTTACAATATAATAATAACAACAACCCTATTAGTCCCTCTTAAAATGCAGTTGTAACATTTATAAACCTATTGTGACTTCATTTTGTGACTAATGCTTCCCACAGCACGAAGAGTACTGACAGTCAATTAAAATGCTAAAGGAGAAATTAGCTATAGAAGCTGATGAACACAACAGATGAAAGACATGTAATTATTATTTCTTATCAAGGAAATACTGCTTTAAACAAAACATATTTAGGAGCATCATTGAGATTTTTACATGGAGGAAAAACTGTATAGGTTCCTTAAATGACTGACTTTTTATTTCTTAGAATTTCAAATAAGGCCTCCAACTGCTAGATTCCTCTTGGAAGCTAATTCTCCTTCAGCAATTAAGGAGCAGATACCACCAAATAGTTGTCAGTATCTATTCAAGCAATACAGGACTTAAATATCTCTCTTCTTCATGAAAATGTTTCCAGACTCTAAATTATAACAAGGAAGTAAATTTCATATAAAATAGATTCTTTCTACTTCTATATTTTAGTAAGTAAGGAAACAGCTATATTTTAATCCTTTTTCAGTTACTATCATTTTTATCTGACTTTTGGCTGCACAGAGCCAGATACCTGAGGCTGTTAAAGGACTGTGCAATTCACCTGCCAGAGTAACATATCAAGATAAATTTTCCAAATTCTAAGATGTGGCACTTTGCTGGTAAAACTTCTTGAACATAATTAATTGTTATTAATTATAATTACTACTTAATGGATAGATTAGAGGCTTGTTTGTTTTCTCTACCTTAGGCTCAATTTTTGGTTTTGTACAGTACATACTGAAAGGGAGACACTGTTCTCTAAAATACTGCTTGTAAGACTGGCATTAGTACTAGAGGCCTAGTTAAATACATTTTATACTACAAATAGCCTTAGTCTTGCTAAAGAGCTTTTAGTGGCTTAAAAAAAAAAAAACAAAACAATTTTAGGATGAGAATAAGTATCTAAGAATCTAGGATAATTGTTCGTAAAGCATTTGGCATCTTAAGTGGGTTACATCACAGCATGCCTCATGTATCTTATTTGCAGGAGATTTTATGTTAGTAGGAATAGAAATGGAGATAGATAGTAGTTTTAATTTCTGTGCCTTCCCAGTCTACCATAATGTCTTTATGTATAAGTCTTGAAAACGTTTGTGATTAAATAAATGAGCTCTTGCACTATGCACAGTTAAGAGATCTCAGTTTGTGTGCAGCTTTTCCAGTGCACTAAGGTCAGACTTCAAAAATTAATTATTTAAAGTCAGTATATTAAAAAATATCTGTCATCAAACTATCAGCAATTCCGCATTCATTTTCATGGCCTTTGTTTCTGACTATCTCAAATAATACTCCATAATGCATGAGGATTTAAAGGAACTCAGTTTTAAGCTTTTAACGGTCACATGCTTAGGATTTTTAGACAAATACTCAAGTTAGACTTCATAACTTAATTACTGAAATAACTTATTTGAAGCATGACCTGAGCTTACTTCCATATATGAATTTTATATGAAAGGATTAAGACTGGCCTTTGGAAAGCAATCCTAGTTCTCTCATTAAGACACCATTCCTTTTTGCTGGCTGCTTTGATCTCCTAGTCTTTAAAACCATGCAGCTTTTTCTTTCTTTAATAGAGGTTTTGTACTGGATATGTATTTAGGAAAACAAGTTATATATTCAAATTCATACTTAACATTTAGTGAAAAACTTTAATCCATATAAGAAGAATAAATAACCAAATATGAAGAAGGTAAAATAACTCAGAATAACAGAGTAAAAGATGAATAACAAATGCTGTGCTCCAAACACTAAAAATGTTGCTGTCAGCAAAGAACACCATTTCTGAAAGAGTACAGAAAACCATGTCTCAAAAAAACCCTCTGTACATTTTCTAAGGTTATGTAGAATTACTTCTTAGGTATTTTCTGCCTCTGCTCAACTTTACAGTATTTCTTCTTCTGAACACTGTCACATAGTTAGACACTCTCATCATCTCCATTCACTTCAGCCATACCAAATGGTTTACCATCATCAACAGTTAGTAAAACTCAGGTGTGCAGAAAACATTGGGTTTCTGTCCCAGCTCTTTACTTCTCTACTCCCCTGCAAGCTGCTTGTTCCTATTAAGGAGCATCTAGAAAGGAGGAAAGATTCTGCAAGACTGATGAAGAGAATGAGTCGAGTAAGTGGGGAAAGACAGTAAACTGCAAGTACTTCAGCCAGGCATGCTGAGGGAAGTGATGTCTGGAGTGATTTGGAATGACGAAGTTTTGAGCCAGTGGGGGGGGGAAAGAATTTGATAAAGTCTGACTGAAAAACAGTTAGTGGAATGCTAAGAAAAAGGAAGTGGTTTAACTAAATAATTAGGGAGAAGTAAATGAATAGATGTACCATGATTTTAACCTCACAAAGCATTCAAATGGGCTTCACCTGAATTCCCACTGAATAGTTATGCACAGAAAATGAAAATCACTTTGGTGACTTACTGATGTGTGGAGTAAATCAATATTCAAAGCAGAATGTGGACAAATTTCTTAATTTCTAAAAAGATACTTTTTCATTATGCTGACCAAAACAAGAATGGAAATTAAAATAGGATCTAATCATATTTCAAATTATATGAATAGGATATCCTCAGAGGTGCAAAAGTTCTTAGCCATCATAGATTATTTATCTGCTACATGTTACTTTGCATGCTGTAAGGCAGTATCTTTGACTATCACTAGCTCCTGTTTTATGAACGACAGCATACCATTTGTTTGCTGTATTACATGAGTAGCTTCAATATTGTCCTCATACCTCTAGAGACTTTATGTGTGCGATATCAGCTCTTGCAGGTTGATAACGGTGTCACGTGTTCTGTTCCATTTTGTCATAGTGTAATACAAGCTGTTACGCAAGATTTCCTGTCTGAGGCTTTTTAACACAGTACGTTTACTTTTTAATTCTAAGGATGCTGATACACCGAAATGAACCTCATAAGTGTTGACAGCATGAACAGTAGGCACAGGAAAGAAATTTTAAAAGTAACTGAGAGTATTGGATTATAATATATACATTTTTAGTACCTGAGTTTTTGCAAGACTTTTTTTGCAAAGTTTCTTAAACCCCTCAAACTAAAAGCTGAAATATTATTTGCATTGCAGTTTGCAAAATTTTCTCTTTGGATTTTGATGGGTCATGGGATAGGCTGACATTCCTTTGTATCTGACTGTGTCAGACAGTAAAGCCACAGTAAATCCTGTTGTACCAGGTTGACTGTGAGAGTCACAAACTGTTTTGCCCTCCCAAAAGTGACTGAACTGAGGTAGTTCAAAGAACAGGGAGAATGGTTCACTCTAGTAGAAACTTTGATCAGTCATTTCAACTTGCATCTAAAATGTGATATTGTCTTGTTCTTTTCTACAATATTGATAAACCAGACCTCTGATATGTGTCTCAGATAAGTCATAAAGAGATGTCTCCAAACCTCAGCCTGAACCATGAGATAACACATTGCTTTCCTCTGCAAGACTGCAAACCAGGTAGGCTGTTGGTTCTCTTATACAGTTCTTACACTTATAAAGGTATAAATAAATAGGAAAAAAAATCACTTCAGTCTTTTCAGAGAAAAACATTCTTGTCCCTAGTTTTGGTGAATGTGTGCCAGTGATTATTAAACATTGCTAATTGAAAATGTAATACGTATCTATTACAAAGTCATCTTTTTGCTGTTATAGTCATATGTCTTTTATTTTATTACAATTTCAATTTACCTGTTATTTCATATCTGACCCTACTTTGACAGAAAGGTTGGGGTAGATGGACTAGGGCCTCTAGAGGACCCTTCCAGCCTGAGTTACTCTGTGATTCTAAATTGTTACACACGTAACTGCAAGGATCCATACAATACAATCAGGGTTGCCCTGAGAAACAGGACCTGCAGGATTGCTGCAGTTGATGGAGTTTATCCTATTCTCACTGACTTTTGAATGAACTCATTTGTGAATATTGTTTAAAGTTTACAGAGATGCTTAAAAATGCTGTAATAATGCTTTATCTACTTGTTTTATTTGAACTTATCCAGCACTGGCTGTCTTTAAATTGAGTTACAGAGTAAAATTAGACCCTGCTCAGTTCAGAGAATGTCATGTATGCAAGAATTCCTAGAGTTTCATCAAAAGTAAGCAGTCTGCTGCCTTAAGATACTGATTTTTTTTTTTGGGGGGGGGGGGGTGCATATTTTTCCAGGTTATTTATAGCGCAGAGTTATTTGTAGTACAGACTCCAGAGTGTTTGAAAGAAGGTGCTATGTTGGATTTGCATGCAGGGAAAACTGACAGTGTCAGCCAGATTATCTACTGCTATAACAGATGCACATATATATTCTTTGGTAAGAGAAAGTGAGAAGGGTGCCAATTCTTCCATTCCATTGACCTTGTTCAGTGAGCCTGATCTCTAGATTATATTGTACCAATCATCATACTCTTGGATCTGGTTGTAAATATAATATGACATACAGACTTTGACGGAGCTAATTTCCCCTTCTGGGTATTTACACTTCAGTCTGTGGGCTAAATTTGGGGGCCTTTCTGTCTAAAAATTCTTTACACTGAATATGCAGTGTGGAGAGAGAGAGGAGGAAGAAACAAAACTCTTCCAAGGGATGGTGTTACTAGATATTATTATTCCTTGGAAATTTTCTATGCAATTTTGTAGTATCTTCAGCTAGCTAATGGAACAAAACTGACACTGTCTTATTATTTGACCAGATAATTACCTAGCATGTAGTAAACAAGGTTTTATGTAAATACTTTGTATTTTCTTAAAGGGAACAGAAATAGACAATCCTGCTACTTTCCTGAGCAAAATATTCAAATGTTGTACACTTTAGATTATGCAATTTTCTTTCTTGATATTGAAGTTAAATAATTGGATCCTGCCTCTTCTGGTTGTTTTGAATACTTGTTGTGTCAAACTTTTGAATAGAGCTGCTGAACATATAGTTACCCTAAGGATTATTTTATCTTCGTATATTCTGCGGCAAAGTAGGTACCGCTAAACTGTGTAAAATGGGTGTTGTGCAGTTTGATCCAGCATGAAGGGGTAGGATGCTATGAAAATTTAGCACCACCTAATGCTTTTAAAAATATTTTAGACACATCATTATAGGACAGCTGTAGGATAATCTCTTCTAAGGTGGTTTATTTAGTACCAGTATAGCATAGCACCATATTGTAAAGAGCTTATTTGAGAATTCACGTGTGTATTTTTTACAAAGATCACTCTTGTTTTCTGTGCTTCAGGGGTAGCTTGTTTTCTGTTGTCTAAAATGGACATTTGTGGATTCAGTTGTTTCACATTTCCTGACATCACTGCCTTTTTTGAGGCTCTTTTGCTAGACAGTCTATTTGACCCTATACAGGTTTAAATCAGTTATGTCTCATCAGAACAGACAAGAGTGTTAAGGAACCTTGCTTTGCACGGCTGCAATTGTGGTAACAGACAGTTTCCAAATGGAAAATGGTTAATTCCCCAAAAGTTACTTAGTTCTTGTATCTTAGTTCTGGAATCCTTCAGAGAATGGTCATATGAATACATAAGACTTACTAGATACAGTATTTGCAGAAATTGATACTTAAATTGTTGCATTATCTTGCTCTATGCTGAGTGCTTCCTGAAGGATATTTTTTGTTTTTTTTTTTTTACAGTAAAGCTCTAAGTACGAGTAAAGGCAGTATATTCTTGTTGCAGTCTGAAATTGTTCAGATTTTAACAAAAATAGTTAAATCTCTTAATTGTAGGACTAAAAAGCAGTAAATATTTAGGCTGGTTTTCAGTAGGTGGCATGATGTATCTACCAACAATTAATAGTAGAAATAATGGCCTGTTTAAAAATAAACAACCAGACTGGTGGTTCTTACAACTGAACCTAAAATTTCCAGTTAATCCATGCAGTGTTTACAGGAAGAGTAAGAGGATTGCAAACTTCCTCAACCCCTTGATAGTAGTCCCAAACTTATTCTCCAAGCCTGATCGCATGGGGGTCAGCACTACTGTGTAAGACAGTTAGACAAGATTAGTGCTTTTTATGGACACTGCCATCAAGGCAGTGGGTTTGTTTTTTTTAAACAAACTCTCCTAAAGAAATTTATCTGAATCTGATCTCCCACTTTACATAGACAGATGAATAGTTAGCTGTCATCACTACCTACATAGCTTTAAGATACCCAGTGTTAAAAAAAAATACAGAACTATCTAATTATATATAAATGTCATGAAACTTGGAAGCAGCTGGACGATTTTCTTCATGTATATGCCTTCTCCCTTTTTTAACTCCTTTCTCCCTGCAAAGTCAGACTTTTTATTTGTAATAAAAATGAAAAGTGCACTATGAAAATTAGTTCAGCATCCTTTTAATCTATAGATGTAGTAGAGCTGTGATACATGTTGGAAATACAAGCTGAGTGTGCACTTCAGAGCAGCTCTTGAGCTGCTCCTTGTGCTGCTTTCCAGGCACGCTTTGCTGCATCCTGCCTTCCGCATGCTTTATTGTGCATTGGAGTTTCCTCTCAAAGAAACAGTTGGAAAATAAGCCAGTACTATAATACTCTAGTCAGTCCCTCAGTGTGTGCAGTGGGCAGGTTCAGGGCTGCAGGGCCCTCAGTTCTGCTTTTGAGGTGCCGCCAGGATGTGCGTCTTGGAGCCAAGGCTGCCGAGCTCACTGCAGAGTGCCCACGCCCTGCAGAATTAGTGTATACGCAGGGAGCTGGCTGTACGACTCAAGGTCCCCCACAGTAATCCCAGTGTTGTGAGGTGAAGCATAATGAATTACAGAAATGAACACAAAGCTGCTGAGAACATCTTTAATGCTGGGATTGATGATGTGATCATATTTCCCAAATAATTTATGTAATTTCTTTGTCCTTTTCTCTTTCAACAAAACCAGGCTTAAAATGCTTCTGGGCCCTGCTCTTCAGTTCTGTTGTATTCTCAGTGTTCTACTGTCAACGTTCATCTGCATCAGACATGGTCATTTTAGCATTTTTGATGTTGTCAGGTTTTGTGAATGAGATACTTTCAAACTATTTTTTCCTCACTGAGGGGATGATTTATAAAGATCCACTTCCTGCGTTCATGTATGATAAATTAAAGACTGCTTCAGAAATGTTGTAAGCATTCCAAGTGAGGAACACAAGGTAGTATAGTTTACACCAGAAAGTAGAGTGAGGGAAAAGATATGAATGGTGAAAAAAGAAGACAGGAGAGCAGGTATACAAAGACAAACACCCAGTTGAGTGTAAAATTGCAATCATGCTGATTATTTTCCTAACATATTGCCTCTTCCTGGCTTGCAATTTTTTTATGTACTCTTGATACCACACATTGTAGGACATAGGTTCATAGGTTTTATGAGCCTTTTGAGTGCAATTCAGAACAATGGGCCTAATTTAGTTGCCCTAAATCACCCTCTGGAGAAGACTCTCTTTTCCGCTGAGGCATCTAGAGAGTTTTGTTTCATATTATTGGTATTGGGAATTAAGCAGTGTGAATATTCCATATAATGTACTTCTCTTCCTTTCCCGCTGTGTTTTCAGATAAGCCTGTAAAGCATCTGTCAAACTGAGGCCATTATAATTCCAGTAATAATTTGTTGAATAAGAACTCAAGGATACCAGAGTCCGAAAGATAATGTAATTCTAATTGCAGCATCTGTGATTTCTAACATTGATTTTTACCTTTGAAAAATTTTAGGTTTGTGTGGTTTTTTCCAGGTTTTTGTTTTTAATCAAAGTTGAGAAGACAAGATAGGACTCAATAAAGGGTTTTTAGTATATTCCCACATATGAGGACTTAATCTTCTGTTTGTTTAACCGATAATATTAAGATAGAAGATACCAATAGTTAACTGTTAATAAGCATGCATTTTGTCTTCACTCATACACACAGCTTATTAAGCTGTAAGTAAGGCATTCTTGATATTTAATGCCTGCACTCTGGAGTATTTCAAGGTTAAAAATGCAAAGTTCAAAGCCCAGTCTTTTTGTCTACCCACATAGAAGTTCAGTCTTACATATGAGGAATATGTTTCCTCTTCTCTGCATCGGCTACCCAAAGGACTGCTCCACCCCTTGTCCTAACACTGACAGGCTCAGAGGTGACACCCTTTGCAGAGGTGTACTCTGCCTTTTTATGTAGAAAGACTCCCAGAAGATTTTGGATGACTCTTGTTTCTCTGCAGGCTTTAAAAAGCACCAAAAGTCAACTGTTATAGCATTTCTAAGATGTATTGTTTCCGTGATAAGCTTGTGTCTTTCCTATGAGTTATTCCAAAGGCTCAAATAATAAACATGCAAATGATATGTCAAGATAAGAATCAAATTAAGCTCTTTTATCCTACCTTTAAGAAGTTTGAATTGGAAGCAGCCAGCTTTCAGATAATGGCACAATGCTGCAAAAGGCTCTTGAGGTGTGGAAGGCTTTAAAATAAAAGAATTGCCAACACACGAGTATGTTTTCTCACATCTCAGTGACAGATTATTTCAGAGAACTCTCTAGCCCATTTCCTATTTCCTTTGCCCTTGGTCTGCCGAGTAATATTTGCATTTTTCCCTAAACCAGCATATCTCCTCTCTAGACGGAAATTTCTGATAAATGTTTTCCGTTGAACTTCCTTCAGCATCTACATTAAACAACGCCTTTGCCAAGGATCATTTCCTGAGGTCTCTACTTTCTGCTTTTTGAACAACATGTAGCCTCAAGATTGCATTGTGCCTACCTACTACCACTGTGTGTTACTTAGGATTACAGGAAATTTTCCAGTCTCTAGATCTAATTATTTCAGAAATTGCTCCAGCAATCATTACGTTCCTGTTCTGTCAGGGCTAACTAATTTGAATTCTATTTTAATTTAACTTTTAACTAATCCTCCAGTACTGAATGAAAAATCAGTGGCAGTTTTGGAATTAACAATGGAGATACTTAAACTGGAAAATGCTGAAACAGGATGTTGTCAGAAAATTCCACCTAATTTTTATTGCATGCTTCCAGTTTGCTTTGAAGAATGTTCTGTTGGGATACTATTACATCAAAATTTATCCAGTTAGTTTTGATCCCTTAAATACTACATCAGCTGTATAGATTTTAGTATTAGCATTCATGACTGAATTTCTCCAGGAGAATATGGTGGCACCCTTTCCTTGCTTCCTATGTGAGGCCTGTAACGGTGGTATGCTATGTACAGTACAGTGGAAGAGGTGGGATGGGTTCAGAAGCTGAGCTGATTTTATAGGGATGCTGGGGAAGGACTGTTCATTGGGGACTGCAGTGATAGGACAAGGGGTAACGGGTTAAAACTTAAACAGGGGAAGTTTAGATTGGATATAAGGAAGAAATACTTTCCTGTTAGGGTGGTGAGGCACTGGAATGGGTTGTCCAGGGAGGCTGTGAATGCTCCATCCCTGGCACTTCAAGACCATGTTGGATGAGGCCTTGGGTGATATGGTTTAGTGTGAGGTGTCCCTGCCCATGGCAGGGAGGTTGGAACTTGATGATCTCAAGGTCCTTTCCAACCCTAACTATTCTATGATTCTACGATTCTATGTATTTGGAATTAACATAGCCAGATGAGACAGGTAAATACAGCCTTGCATTTGATTCCTGCTTTCTGCAAAGCATATATCATTAAAGAAAAATAGCTAACCGCTGGTCACGCTCAGGGTGAGAGATACCTCAGTTTAAGTTTTCCAGACACAAAAATGAGCTATGAAAGCTTGCTGGAACTTAAAATTGGTTTGGTTTTGTTTTTTTCTTAAATTGCATCCAAAAGCGTAGAGAAATGAGGAATCTCTCTTCTCATCCTTCAATGTATATACTGAATTTTACAGCAGAAAAATGCTGGAAATCAACATGGCTGGCTCTGTGGTCTCTCCCTTCAATAATCATTTCTTTAAATGTGGAGATTATTTAAATGTTTCTTGCAAGTCAGGAGCCAGTAGTGATAATAAAGAATGAAAACTTCTGTAAATACTTGAAAAAATAAAGTTTTTAATCACGTGGAATAGAATGAAGAATCCAGCAGATACTTAGATTCCTTACTTCCTCTTGCTTGAGCATCAAAAAATCAGTAACATAAATCCTTTCTTATTTTTTCTGTTAAGATTCCATAAATTACTGAGTTTTGGAATTGAGATTTAGATATCTAAATTCTGCTGATTTTTATTCAAAGTTTTGTTTTCAAAAATATATGGAAATTTAGATTCTGCTTTCCATCATTTGATTTCACCATTGTCTCCAAGCAGAATAGACTCACCTTTTAGAAGGTATATTTTGGGGCTTTATTTTTGTCTTCATGTTTGCTAGGAAAAAGTAAGATTTTGAATTTTGACTTAAGGGATCCTTATTTGGATTAAACCCACATTCATTGTTGTGAGAAAACCTTGAGGAAAAGTTAAAATCTTGGTAGAACATGAAGCTTTCTGTCAGAGAAGCATTTGCACATTACACTGCAGTTCAGAATATTGTGATGACATATGTGTCTGGGGGAGTTAGTTAGCAGTTAGCTAAAGTGGAAAATTTCATTGCATCCCTACTTATTCCTTTTATGAACACTCGTGTGCACTGGTGAGCTTTATAAAAGGTCACACAACCCCCTTGAAAGTGGAAAAAGATTCCTCATAGTTGGTGTGTCGTAGCTGGGAGAAGGAATCGGTATAGTCAGGACTGCGGCACTAAGGTCTGTGGCTTCCTACAGATCAGTGTGGAGCTCTGCACCTTGCTGAGACAGTCTGACTTCCTGAGCCTGATGTGTGTCAAAGGCTAGGTGTTCAGGTTATGAGCATGCCAACCATGGTGCCGTCTAGCATGGTATCTCTCTGACTGCTATGGTATCAGTCCTGAGCTGGCAGCACTAATCCCAGAGAAATTAACAAATTACCTGCCTCACGCCCCCCCAAAAAAGAAGAAAACCCAAATTTTATAAATAGTACTTGACTGTGCTGTAATATTCACCAAAAAGGCCTATCCTGAAAAGTTGTTTTTTTTTCTAGAAAAGAAGTAATGTCTTCAAAATAACTGATTTTCTTCTCCTAAATTTCTCTTCAGCTCATAACCGTGATTTGACTGCAGATGAATGGTACTCTGGTTCTCCATATGTTGCACATGTATTAGACTGTCATCAATAAATTTTATCATGAAACTTGCACCATGTTCCCCTACAGAAAAAATATGAAACATGCTCACTTTTAAGTGTGGTCTATGTGTATGTTTTTTATTGAAGTTTTGCAAAGAATTACACCTAGTGTAATGTACCTTAGCTCATGTTCCGATGCGTGTATTCCCCAAAACCGTTGTGGCAACTGTTAAAAAACCCTGTAGTGCTGGCTTACCAAGAATAATTTTTAAGTCATTGTAATTTATCTTGAAAGACTCTGTAATCAATAATATATAGCGCTGTGAGACTGGTGCTTTATTACCCTTTTTTATTCAAGTGTGGAAAGATAAAATATTGATTTTTGTTTGTTTTGTGTGCTGTAAAAACAAAGGAGAAATGTCATTCTTGAAATACCGGGGGTATATGCCCATTGTTTTATTGATTTTAAATTAAATAAAAGTTATGTAAGGCAATAGTTGAAATTGCTTTGGGGAAAAATAAATGCCATTGAAATGAAAAAAACAAAATTCAAGCAATACCATTGAAAATAATTTATAGCAAGTTCATCTCTCCAGCTGAGCTTTCAAAAAATCTTTTGCCATGAGATTCAAAGTCATATAGTATAGGTAAGACTGCAAAAACTTTAGCATCAATGCAGATTGACGCTACATAAAGGAACAGTACTGTTCTCTGTTTTGGTGGTTCACCATCTTTTGGGGTTTTTGTAATGTTTTTGATGACATTACTGTCGGATGTTGAGTTTGGAGGAAGCCACCAGCTTTACCTATAAAACCAGCAGAGGTGTTCCTGCTCCCTCATCTTCACAGCATACCAGCTACATGTTCCTCTTTGGTTGCCTATATTATTCCCTGCTGTTGTTCATTGTCTGTCTTTCATTATCTGTGCTACCAGAAGTTAGCTTTATCTTCTTGGGGTTTCTAAGTCTCCAGAAAGCTTTTGAGCTTGAAAATGGCAAGAAGCATTGCTATAATGTGATAATGATGTCACTATCTTTTGGCTTATTTCACTGCTAAGAAAACTAGCAAGTTTAAGCAAATTTTAGTCTTTCATAAAGGATATTTGTTTAAATACTTGGTGTCTTGTAGGACATTGCTTACGTTGAGGGGAAATAATCCTGTGTATGTAAGTATTAGGAATGTGATAAATAGAGATCAAGATAGCCTGAATGGAGAAGAGCATTTATTTTTAATGTTTAAGTTGACTCTTTTGTTGAAACACGAAATGAAAATTTTATCATGAATATTATCAATACTGTTCTTTCATAAAATAATTCTCTGAAAACTGTTTTCTGTTATTTCCTGTGTTGCTATTCAGATACATTTATAAACTTGCCCATCATCTTGGCATTTTAGATAAAAAAATATTTCCCAAAATGATTTTTTAACTTTAGTTAAATTTTTACATGTCCATCAAAATTGATAAAAAATTGAAAAACTTGCAATCACTTTATGCTTACATTCTGACAATCACTTTATGCTGCAAGGCAATGCAAGTGTAAGAATATTTGAAGGAGGACTTGAGTTACTAAGATAACATAAGGAGTGAGTTGAGAATTGCAGTCAGAGAAGGAAGGAAGTTTCAAGACAATCTGATGAGGAAAGAGATGAATTTTTCAGACAAAGGACACAGTGAAAGTATTATGTTGTGTGCAGGGAAATGGCTTCCTGGCTGTTATTATATTACTGTTACATTCAGAAAAATAGGTCTTCTTATATCATTATTAATAAATAGGTTCAAAGATAAGTCTGAGATCAGTCTAATCACAGTAACTTGTTGGATTGTGACTTTTCTGTTAATGAAAGAGGTATGCCCTTAAAGGCAAGGTGTTTACAGATGCCAGAATACCTGTTTATGTGTAAATAATCTAATTTATGAAACAGTAATAGTGATTATAAAACAAAATACTTTTCCCCACAGTTGTTTTATGTCTCAAAATCAAATCTGAGTGTTATTAGAATGTATCAAAGATATACAACCTGGTTGCATTTGTGGTGGGTGGAACCTGATTTACTTTTCAGTCTCGGTGTAACATCATTGCTGTGTTATGGCCTGTGTTGCAAAGTAGCATTTTACATGTAATAATTATCTTAGAGTATTGTGAAGCACAGTGAAACATGCAGCACAATAAGCTATCTTTTCTGCATTGGTGTTAAGCAGAATCTTACAGCTTATGATTTTTTTTTAGAATTAATGTTCCAGAAGCATGGATTTCTGCCATATTGCAGTGTGAATAAGCATTGGTGACAAAGGTTTTACCACTTATGAATGGGTAGAAATAATATTCTGGGAGTTCAGAGAATCAAATAATAAAAAGCAGAAAGTTATAAAATACCAAGTTCCTGTCATGTGAAAAATTTATTGTCTCTACAGCGACATGACTGGGTAAGCTGCCATGGCAACAACTGCAGAAGATACATTCCCCGATAAAATTTCCCCTAAACTGAAGCTACATTTAGGAAGTGTTTGCTTCAGAACTGTACTTTCTAAACATACAAATTTCAGTACCAGTCATCAACTTGCTTCAATTCCAACATAATAGAATGCTTTATGAATTTCTTTTGTGCTATTTCAGTTTGAGATTGTTTTCATATGGTCAAATTCTGATGAACATCCTGTTTAATTCTAAGGAATGCAATGGTTTAAATAAGGAAGAGACATTGTTTGATATTAATTTCAATAATAATTTCCTGCCATAGCGTCAGCTCCTATTTTACTGTCCAGTATCAACATTCAATTTGTCTAGCTAATTTTCTTACCTCTAATTACCTAATACTGACAGTGGTATTTAGTCGCTTGGCAACTTTGGCCCAAGTAATATGTAGTTGAATGGTATTCTTAAAATATAACACAGCAAAGTAACCTTACACATCTTTTTATTGGAAATGTATGAACACAAAGAGAATTTATTACTAGGTTTTAAACCTCTCTGTCTTGCATCAGAAATATTGCTATGCTTTGTGTGATCTTACTAATTTAGGCACTATCTGGTACCGTGGGCCAAAATAAAACCCTTATGGGTGTTGATTCAGGGGCTGGTTCATGGATGATACTCAGTTTTTAACTGAAGGGGTCCCTCTGCTGGATCATTCGGAATTCACTGCGCAGGTTTGGTGTTTGAAATACTACTGCAGTGTTAATAATATAGAGCATTTTCATAATGATGTAAATTCATTACATAGTGAATGCAACTGACATCACAGGCATTTAGAAATCAGTTTTATGAAGACATTTTCAAGCAAAAGTTTTTTTTTCTAATAATACTTCAATGATAAATAAAATGGAACATAAGATAACTGTATTTGCAGAAAATGATAAGGAGGATAATATCTCTTTTTCAATTACTTCTGATTTTTTGGCCTTTTCTTAAGAAGATGTCCCTGACTTTGTTTAGAGCCTGATTCCATTTATGAGTTAGATTGCCTATAAAGCTGTCAAAGATATTTGGAAGAGTAACACATGAAATTTTAATGTTAATCAGTATTTTCTATGTTTTTTAATAAATATGAGAGGTCTATTCTAAATATGAATATCAGTACTGGGTTGGGATTTGAAGATATAGGTTCGGTTTTACACGGTTTTGATCAGAATTTCGATAAAACACATTGAAAAACCAATAATAATAGTGCTTGAAGTGCATAGACAATGCTGCAGTAATGTAAGAATTTCTGTTGACTTCTTTAATTGTTTTGTAGTTTTACATTAGCATACTAAGAATTTGAGTGCAATTTGTTTTAATGAAACTGTTGCCTTTCAAAAATTACTTTTATTGAAAAATAGGATTATGGAATTACAAATGAATGACATAGCAGTTTCAAATTATAAGTATTCAAGTAAACATCATTATTATTATTATTATTATTAGCAGCAGCAGCAGCAAATTGAGCCCTAATTGCTGTTATTCATACATTTTTTGGACAGTAATAAAAATACTACTGTTCTAAAAAAAAAAAATTATGTCCTGTTCTGGCTCAGTCTTTAGACTTCATTGGGACAATCATATGCTCTCCTTCTGTAAAGATTTTACCTTCCTCCAAACAGGTCCTCTAATCACCTTCCATTCAACATGACAGCCTGCTAGGTTATAAACCTGCCGCTCTCTGCTGAAGCACATGGAGTTGTGTGCATTCATGGCACCTAATGCCTGGCTTCATCTCTAGGTTCTGCAGCTATGACTTTATACAGTTTACTAGCCAGAATGACGGCCACTTTCTCAACAAATGATCCCAACTATCACTCTTTTCTTTGGAGATATGATGTGGAGTATGTCAGATAGATACAATTACATCTTCCTCCACTGAGGAGAATACTCACAGTGAACACATACATCAGAGCTTGTGAGTCTCCTCAGACAAGCAATTGGCTCTGGTCAGAGGTTTTTTTGAGTAGCGATTCCTTCACATCGGGATGTTCAGTTTTTATGTCCACAGTGCATGCGAGATTCTCCTGAATATCCACATAATCACAGACATTTCCACCGTCATGCATTACTACACCAATAAGGGAAAGCAGGTTTATTCTAGTCTGCTGAGGAGCAACAAAACAGTGAGTGTAGAATGTCATCAGTGAGGTCCACTTCTAATCAGTTTATGTACTCATCTCTTCCATCTCCCTTGTGAGTGGTTTCAACAGGAATCCTTGCCCATGTGAGCAGGCAGCTCCCACAGCTCCTACAAATAGAGCCTGTTGGCAGCAAGTTTGGGCTAAAAGAAAGTATCACTTTCTTTTTCTCTAAGATCCTGCTTAAACACAGGGTGAGGAACCTCTACCAAATGCCATTTTGTTTGAAAATTTTTGAAAGATTTTTATATCCTTTTCCCTTGATTTTCCTTGTTTTGCAGATTGTCTGGAACATGTAGCAAGTGAAGGTGCATGTGACTGGACATCTGGATGACTGGTGTGTTAAACTCCACTCCTAAAAACATTCTTTTATCAAAAGATTGTGGTGGGGTTTTTTTGTTTGTTGGGTTGTTTGTTTTTTTTTTTCAAATGTAGCATACAGTATTGTAAATTTGTCCTTTATTTTTCCTGACTTTATAGTCCCAATTATTATTGACTCCAATACAGATTAGGATGTACAAAGCCAAGAACTTGAAATAGACTATAGAACATCTGAACATCTGTGCTCTTTACCAGACCATTCTGTGTGCTTACAGAGAGCACCACACTTGTGTTCGATGTTTTCTTGTTCTATTTCTATAAAAATACTGGTTGTAAGCACCAAAATTTAAACCGGCTTGTTAGCTATTCACATGGCAAGAAAAGCAAAAGCAGAACTGAATTGACTCAGCAGCAGATCACAGGAGCGATTTGAGTAGTTCAGATGATTCTGTTACCTAGATATTATTGTGTAGAGTAAAAAACCTTCCAGACTGCGTGAAGATGCAGAAGCCCCCCTTCCACTCTACCCTCAACTCCAGCAGTTTTCTGTGAAACCCATCACCTCTGTGTATTTCTGTTCTGTCTTTCCTGTAAACTAAAGGTCAAAAGGAGATTCAGTTTGGTTGGATGGAATTACCATTATATTGATCAGTATGTGCAGTTATGTTACCTATTTTGGTCATGGTCAGTTTTTTTCCCCAGGCCTTTTACCTTGACAGCAAAAGAGGAGTCTGCATCCCAGCCTATTTCACAATAGTGTGGCAAATAATCTGCTGGTTACTCTAGACCATATGTTTCAAGATATCATTTTGCATGGATAATCTGCACTCTGAAATTGCTCATTATATTTGGTATCATAAATATGTAATAGGAACCAAAACATAGCATCTTTATGGCTCACTGGTTGGTTACAATTTCAGTCAGGAGAGTTGCTTTGAAATCAGTTGTAAACATAATCATCAAAAATAAATCAGAGTAGACATCTAGAATAAACATTAATTACTACTTGTAGACTGTAATTTTTTCCTGATTGGAAAAGAAAACCAAAACACCATAGCATTTAGGAAGTTTAAAATTACTTACTCTTAGAACTTGCAGAAGGAAAGTGTTGATCTCTCTTTGTTTAATCTCTATCATAAACACTTGGTGCCCACTGTTTGAAGTGTTTGTACCTGAATTTACTGGAAGGGCAGGAACATATCAGAAGCAAGAAGCAATTGATTGCACAGCAGAAGTTGAATGTCATTCTGTTAAGTCTCTTATGGATTTAAATTTACAGCTAGGTTGTGAAAACTGCTTGATGCTCATTAAAATGTTCTTTTGAGACATTCAGCAAAGCAGTGTGCGGATAAAGATTCCTCATCAATCTTCAGTTACACTGGGTAGTACAGCCTTTTGGGGGAAAAGTTGGCTAAACTAAAATACCTGGAATGTTAAGAGAGTACTTCTCCAAATGTACATTGCTTTACTCATCTTTTGGCATTTCTAGCAAAAAGGGGAGCAAAGACTAAGGAAAATGGGCAAATACCAAAGACTTGCACCTAGCAGGAGATGCATAACATCTCTTTCAGCATGTGGCAGAAAGAGCTATGGGGGTGAGAATGAAATCTGCATTCCTCTTTGCATAGGCTGTTTATGGGAATAGGAAGCAAGCAAGGTAGGGGAAAAGTAGCAGCCCTGTGCGGTATGCTTTCTATCATCTACCACTTTCTGTGTAAGTGGGTTGCTCAAGGGAAGAAAACATGAGCTTATGATTGATCTGAAGTAGGAAACTGAATATTACCACCTGCTATTGAAGAAGGTGGGTATGTGGGAGCATTTGAAGAATGCAGATAGAGAGAAGCTGCATCAGTACGTGAGTTCCCTGCTGACTCCCATGTGCAGAAGGACCAGAGGGAGAGCCATGCTTACAGGGTTACACTGAAGTCCCAGAGGGAAGTCTGGCTGAGTGTGGTGGGTTGGCTTCACTGGCTGCCAAACACCCACCCAGCTGCTCTTGCATTCCCCCTTCTCAACAGGACAGGGGGGGGGAAATATGATGAAAAAGCTTGTGGGTCAAGTTAAAGATGAGGAGATTGCTTGCCAGTAACCACCATGGGCAGACCAGGCTTGATTTGGAGAAAGTTACTTTTATTTATCACAAATTAAAATAACAACAAAACCAGTGTAAAACACCGCCTTCCTCACACCTCCTCCCTTGTCCCCTGCCCTTGCTGTTTCAGGGGCCGTTCATCACACTTTTCCCTCTGGCACCTTTTTCCCTCCTCAGAACTGCTCCCCTGAGGCACCGCCGGCTCCACGCCTGGCTCAGGTGCGCCTTGTACTGGAACCGGCTGTGTCCGGCTGAGGGCAGCCCCAGCCTCTCCTCACAGAAGCTCGCGCTGCAGCCCCATTACGGCCCAGCACCTGCACCCACTATAACCCTGGCAGAGGCTCCCCCAGCTCTCCTGCTCGCAGCTGTGAGTGTGTCATTACCTGCAGAGCCTCCGCAGGTGTGCGGGCATCGCGTCCTCAGCTCTGTCAGGTGTTTGGGGAGGTCAGAGCAGTTGTGGCTGAGGTGAATCTGCTTGTGCTCAGAGCATGGCACGGTTGTGTTGGTACAGACAGCTCCAGGAAGGACACTTGGTGGTAAGTGTTGTGCTTAGAAGTTATTTGTTAGTTGTTGGTTTCCTCAAGTTTATTCTCTCATCGTTCTGTCTGCTCTTAAAGGTTTTATTATCTAAAGTTTTGGTAATGTTGGTTTTTAGTAGCAAGTTTTGTCTGTGGGGCTTCAGGAAAGAAATTCAGGTTTCTCAGGTTTCTGGAAAAATCTCTGAAATTTTAAACGGGACTGTTAGGCCTTGTATTATCATCATTTTTGTAGTCAAGATCGTGTGGTGGAGGCATGGTGGGTTGAAGAGGGCAGAAAGTGTCCTTTGGGAGACTTATGATTCTCATTAGAATTTGCAAAGCAGGTAATTACATAAGGAATGGCAAAGAGTAAGTAAGAAATCTGAACTCCATTGTGTGGGTTTGTCTTTGATGCAGTGGCTCTTGTCCAATTGCTCTGGATTTAGAGGTGCCACTCTGAAGCCCCAGTACAATGAACAACTTGTTTAGCTTCAAGCATATTCTTAAATTCCTTTGCTGTTTATATATGTCAAACTGCAGTTTTGCATTGGCTTTTCGGCATCTAATTGCAGGCTCAAGCATTATGTAAATATAAAAATGGGTTGGTACGCGTTCAGGCGCCAAATGCATTGCATGCCACAAAAACTGGAAAATGTGAAAAACAACCCAGGTTTTTGTCACCTACTAATGAAGCTGGACACTTGAGGCAAACTCTGTTATCACAAACCACTGCTGTTATCCTTGCATTTGTAACCAGTTACTTGCAAAAGATAAGCATGCTCTGACCTAGAAAGGTAAATAGGTTTATATGTCTAAATCAATAAACCTAAGTATAATATTGGCATTTAGATTTAGAAAGTAATTCATAGTAAGTTTAGACTCAAGCTTTAAGTAATCTGTAATGAGTTGACGTTTATCTTCTGCTCTTGTAATTCAATGTAGGGACATTTTTGTTTTCTTCAAGCATATCTGTATTAGCCAGGTGGAATTGATAGTTGTCATTTCCAGAAGGACAAATAGAGCCAAAAAAAATGTGGCAGAAAAATTGTTTGTACAGAATCAAAGTTGTGCAGACTACAGTAGGAGTACGATTACTAAGGATCGACTACTTCTGAGATCCGAAGATTATTCTATTCTCTCATTTCTGTTGGTACCTGCATTTTTCAAGTAGCTGAAGATGTGAAAGAAGTATCTGAAAACATACAGTGCTTCGGTTGCATTAGAATATCGTGCGTGATCTTACGGGATTACAATAATGCATGGGATTAGATAAAGGAACTTTAGCAGCTGCTGCTCCATAGTTAATGCTTTATAGAGGGTGGAATCCCATAAAAAAGTAAATTTGAGTTGAAAAGTTCAGACCAATTAATATGTATACTTGGTTCAGAAACTGCTCAGAAAGACACCTTTCTGTTAACACTGCATATAATATGAACAAAGGAAATCTTTAGAGACTTGAGCAAATTAAAGACTGCAGGTAGCTAATTAGTATATTACTCTGTAGTTGTATTGAAAGTTGATTGAAGCTACACACTAAGTTCCCTAGTATCTTTTTGCCAAGGAGTGTATTAGATCTGTTTGAATTTCCTTGAAATAAAATCTTCTGTTAGAGACAAATTTCCAAAAGAGAGGGTTGAAGCACAGTAACAACGTAAAGAAGTGTCACATAAAAATATAAGATTTGTCTAATGATAAATTTGAAGCAGAAACAACAGGGTTGATAACATTGTATGCGACAAGAGTGGTGATGAAGTGTATCAGTTGTGAATTGTTTGTAATTGAGGAAATGTGATGGTTGGGAATCATAGGATACTTGTGAATGAGCTGTGGTCCAGTCACAGAAGTGCAGGAGCTGTTGGAGGAGCAGCAGAGCATAAGAAAGGCACAGAATGAGAAATTATCCTTTTTTTTTTTTTTTTTTTTCCCAGAGCAGCCAAGTCCAGAGAACTTCAGAGAAGGGTTTCAGGCTCAGAACTTTGTCGACTATTATAGGTATGTCTTGACAGCTGATGTGCACCTCAGCTGTTTGGTAAGCTGTAGATAATAGCTGAAACAAGAGACTGTAGTAATCAAATAGCTCAGTGATTTTCCTTGGATTCTGAATGGCTTGGTGTGTTTGGGTGTTTTTCCATTTTAAATCAGGAAAAAACAAAAAATCATGCAAAAATACAATCAATGCAAAATATACAATGAACTACTGTGAGGAAATGAGCAGCTGACAGACATAGTTTACTGTGATCGAGAGGAAACATTTATCTGCTTGTGAGAAGAGCAGGTTTGTAGTCATATGTCTCAACAGAAGGAGAGCAATAGTGGAATATCCCCCGAAGCAGGGGCATTGGAGCATTTTGAGGAAGGGAAGTATGGTCTTTCCCAGAGAAATGAAGACTTGTTTTCTTGGCCATTTCACAGGCTTAGTTGAAAGTGATATAGATGTTTTTGCACAGCTGAATGACAAATTAATAAATTCTGCAGGGCAAGCAGGTTTTGTGTAAGACTGTCTCAAATATGTGTGTTTGTATTTCTGGACACTAGTAGCACCATGGCAGTTCAGTTCTAGCCAGACAAGCCCTGTAGTAATTTGCAAAAGCATCACAAAGACCGTTCAGTCTGTACTGTGCTATATAGCACTCTGGGAAGCTTCACTGGCATTATCTGCTGATTTTTTCAGACATCTGAGCTTGTTGTGTAGGAGTTGGCCTTTCGGGATTTCGGCTGCTTTCCAGCAGAGACGTGCATATATTTTTGCAGCTGGCTATGCTGTGTTTTCTGAAATCTGCCCTGCTGGGTGTTTTCCCCATGTTCCACTATTCTAGTGAAAAAATAGTGGATTTAGGGAGGCTGGGAGGGGCATTATATATTGTCTTATTTTATTTCTACTTGATTAGGCATTTAAAGATCTTTAATTTTCAGACAAACCCCAAAACAACCTGATGCAAATTCACTAACTGGCTACCTAGTAGTGACCTAGATCTGATGAATAATTAGCATGGATGAATAATTGTTGGATGGGCCACATAGAAAATTTTTAAAGGTCAGCTAAAAAATAGTGTGACTTATAGAAAGCATTTGCTAAGACCAGCCTGTGTTTCAGTTATTAACAATTTAGAGGGACTTTTCCCTGGAACCTTCTGACTGAGCAGTGGCATGAGGCAACAGTGTTGCTGCAGATGGAGATGCTTTGATGTTAGGCGTACCGGTTCAGTTCATTTACATCAGTATAGTTTGCTGTTTTCAGCCTTTTATGTTAGATCAAAAAATGGTTTTGAGGCTCCCATATATCCACCTATTAAGAAATCAACAACAAAGACACAATCCCCCCTAAACTGATTAAATATTTCAAGATCATGCTAGAAGCTGATATCCTAGCAGACATGGCAGGAGCTAGGGATGGGGCATAAATACTCACAGATGTTCAGTGAAGTAATATATCTATATACTTGTTCTGTGTTTTGACATAAATATATAAATGTATTTTTGAACCTTAAACGTTTTAATTTTCTAAGTAGAGAAATATTTTTAGGGAGATCTGGAATCAGTGGAATGTGTAAAAGCGATGAACTTGACTAAATTTTGTGTTGATGCTTAAGCAGGATATAAAAATTGTTAAATAAAATGGTGTTAAGAAATTTAGATAGTTTAATTGATGTTAAATTAAACATTTAAACTATTTTCAATAACCCTATTGTGAAATGATATCTCAAATTTTCTTAAGAAGCTTAAACACAAGGTAAGAATCGTTCTACACTGGTAGCTGTAAGAGTTAAATCAGTGAGAGTTTTGTCTTCATATCGTGTCTTAGATTACCTAGTGTGATTAAGAATGATACAATATAAAAGCTTTTAACAATTTCTTCTCGATAGCTGAAAAAGTACGCGTACCCACCTTAAAACCTTTCCTCTTCTTGTCCATCTCACATTCCGCCACTAGAGGGTAGTAAAATATTTTCAAGTTTTCCTTTCTTTTTCATTGTCCTTTTATATTTTTTCCTCTTTTTTTTCTTTTCGTTTTAATGTTTGTACTCCTGGAAAAACACATACCTATTTCTGAAAAGATGATTTGCACGGTACCATACTCTCCATCTCCAAATTTTATAACTCGAGGATTCTTCCGCTTTTGTTAATAGCACTTCCTTTCCTGCTCTTGTGTGTGTGAAATTGAGTATGTTGGGTATTTTAAAAGGTTTTGATTCAGAGTTTGCTACTATGAGCACCTCAGTCTCTTTTATACTGTCATAACTTGCTGGATTTGCACTTGTGCTTCCACTGAGAAAAGTGTGGGAGAGTGCTTCAGGATTAAATACAGATCAGCACTGCTACCGGTTTCCATTCCACTCTTGAAAGGTGAACTGTATTTTCAGAACAGTAAAGCCATATGCTGAACTAATGTTGAGGGGTTTTCCGAGTGTTGAATGCATGAGAAACTGGCAGCAGATCACATTCTACATCAGAGACTGCTGTCCAGGAACTGCTGCTGCTCCTGTCCACAGAGATCACAGCATATCTCCCATTGCTGTTTGCAATGTGTGAGTGCCCACAAAGGGGAGAGGTATATCCAGCTTCTTCACAGCCAGGCAAGCAGCACTGTACAAACATGCAGGTAAGAAATGCCTGCCATGATCATGGTAGAGGGAAGAAAAGAGGCCGTATCTGATGGCCAAATGTTTATTAACATTTCCATAGTGAAAAGTCTTTGGCATTGGCATAAGGGCATTGAAAGTGGTCGTTTGGCACAGATATGTGTCAGCTCTCAGTACATGATTTCAAACATAAAATAAAGCTTTTCATATACCATGTTTTGGTTGATAGGATTGGTTCTAAATACAGTCTTCCTTAAATACGCTGTTCCTTGAGCAGTAAAAAGGATTGTGCTGTTACTACAACCCAGTCTGCAAAAAGCTGGAAGTAGTGGCTTCATTTTAGATAGCAATGTGGTGCTCTTATGCCTGTATGCTACCAAAACCAGCAAGGACAGCAGCCTTCATTGATGGATGCTCAGCAATTCAGAGCTTCCAGGGAGCTAACCCCAACTAAAATATCTCAATGTGGGCATATAAAAAGGAAGACATCAATAGTCTCTTCCAAAAATCTACATTGCATCTGAATTCAGGTTCCTCTGTGTCTGTGCATATTGATTTGAATTAAGTGTCAGAGGATACATTTGGGAGTGTACCTCTAGGTAGTGATGTTCAGTTTTTCTGGCTATTACTGCAATGTTACCCAAGATGGCTGTAGCTGAGCTTAGTCTCCCACTTTTAAGTATTTTATAGAGGTAAATAATGATAATAAAGGAGAATGGAAAGGGAAAGAACTCTATGGATATCAATGAAGTTTCTATTTCTTGTTTTCTGCTATTATTACTATCATTGGAAATTCATATATCTTACTGTTACATATATTACTGTTGGAGCAAAAATTATTGACATATTCTGTGGAAATGTGACTGCGTCATGTGATTCTACTTGTAACAGGACATCCAGTATAATCACATTACTGCAAACTGCCTAGTTTATATGGTATACAAGATGGCTACATTTTTGCAAAAGTACTTTCTACTGTTTGATGTACAACATGTGCAACTGACATACATGCACATAAGAATGCTTCATACTGTGCATACATAAAAATACAGTTTTATGGATATAGTTAATGTGCAGTTTGTCACTGGAGGTAAATATCTATCTATTGACTTACACTAGTTGAATTTTGTTTCAACAATGCACAATGTTTGTATACAGGTTCACTGCCATTAGGATTTCTTTTCTCCCTAGCTTAAGCAACTATTCAGGTAAGTAAAGGAAGTAGAATTCTTGATCACAGTATCCTGAAAATACTGTTTCTCACTGGGTAGTGTTCCTCAGTATAAGGCTGGGATACATTTCATAATTGAAGTACGACTTCCAATGAGAAGTGTCAGCTCTAATTTACATTTTAGTGGTGGCGTTCTTTCCTTTAAACATCATGTTAACAATTCTTCTGTCAGCCTTTTATTTCCTAGGTTTTCAGTAACTCAAAGTAAAATTCCATAATGATGTCATTAAAGCATATATTGCAAACTAGGTAGTATTGATATTTTACTTGCACTTTAGCTGAGAAAATATAGATGTCTTAATAGACAGTTTTAGCTCCAGTAATTCCAAGCTGTAAGGTACTATCTGATTTTTCATTCTTTTTTGATCTTCTATATTTGCATTTAATAACAATTATTCGAATAAGTGAACATGTCCCCTTCTACAATATTAAGTTTCTTGAATTGCATACAAAATTTTGTACACTGCTGAACAGTATTTTGACTGTTGTAATAAGTTTACATTGATGCAGTCTTTGATGAGAATGTTAATTGTAGGAAAGAAATATGAAAGGGACTCTCATCCAAGAAAAGGCTTTGCTGCATACAGGTGTAATTAGTCTGCCTTACAGTACATAGGAAGAAACACTGTGATTCTTGGGTGTTATTGCAATTTTTGTGGGGTCTGGTAGCTGAGCACAGAAATAGAATATTCTATTGTAAATTAAGTTACCCTTCTTTAGCCTTCAGCTGCCAGAATTAGTCATTTGTCTTGCTTTTTTGTTCATTGACTGACCAAATTCTCTTTTCTCAATGACTTCTGAATTATTTTGCAAAGCTTTTTTGACTGCTTTATCTCCCATTTCATTTTCTTTAATATCTGCACAGTCTGGAATCTATACAAAAATGACATTGTTGCTGTGACATATTACCTTATTATAGACATCAGTAATTTCCAAAGCTGTTCCTACTCTAGTGATTGAAATTTCCAGGATGATATCAACAGCACTTGAAAGATCTGGAAAAGTGACAGATTGTAAAGGTTGTACTTTAGCAATCTAATTCAGTGCCATCAGGATAGCAAATAACTCAGCAGTATAACCAGATAACGAATCTAACTGGCTGCTTCAACCTAAATTCAAACATATGAGGCTACTAAATCCTAGCCCACAGTGATCTCTGGAATGGAAATGGAAAACAAAATGGCAAAGATTAATACAAAAATAAAGCATTGATTACCATGCAATGATTGCAGAGAAATTTTTAGCCAAGTAAAGTTTTGCAGAGAAGGCAGAACAGTGCAACAAAACTTCAAAGTAAAATAAAATGTTTGGAGGCCTGATTGTGCTGGCATACTATTCTCACATCACCAGCTCTTAGAACCCTTTAGAAGCTGGGCTGAATGATGGTTTTGCTTTTTGCTTCTGCCCTTCTAAAATAAATATTGTAGGAAATGCTGCTTTGTATTCCTCAGGAATTAAAACCTTAGGTGCTGTTTAAAAGTAGTTCACACTCTGACATACTTTAGGCAAGGAAATTTAAAGCCTTTAACCCTTCACCTCTGTATTAATTGCAGCAGACCAGTTTAAATATGATATGACTGTCCTCTGCAATTGTTTCAAATCCAAACAAATTGTTAAAAGTTTGTCATCTCTTCCTGTTTTTTTCCCTAAAGTCTCTTAATTTTTAAACTGCCAACAATGAAATTGCTTCCTTATGATCATAAATCCCACAGCTGCTTGATTCACTTTATTTGCCTACTTCACTGTCCCTGCAAATACTTCTTTGCATCCTTTAAGTATCTGGTTTTCTACCATATGAGGTTCAAAAATAATTTCTGTGCTACAATAAGGAGCTTCCTTACATAGTCACTTCTTAAATTGTGCCTTATCCGCATCTTCATGTGGTATCAGTCTTTCTAGTCTGCGATTGCTCACTCCTACAAGGAGAGTCTCTTTTTAGTAAGGAAAATGTTGATCCTTTCATGAAACAATCTATAAACTATTACCCAATATCCATATCACTGCAAATGTTGAACAGACATGATCATGACAGCCACTTCGAAAGTCTGATGAGTCATTTGGTTTAATTCATGCAGTTATTCCTGAGTAGCCAACCTTTACTAAAGAAATGATAATGGAATGTCATGTCAAACCATTAAGACCAACAAAGATCAGCTTGCAGAGCTAAACATTTGACAAATACATGCAGATAATTTAAGTAAAAATTTTAGGGTTTAGAAAGTGAATTCTTTCTTCATTTCCCAGAAGCCTATTGATGTACTTTTACTTCTTTATTCTTTCATTGTTCAATTACTAAACTGAATTTGATGGCCATGAGATAAGTCATTATTCAGTCATTCCTCTAAATATTTAAATTCTGCAGTAAATGTCATTTTTCGTTATTATTAGAGATGGAGGTAATGAATTTTCAGTAACTTGAAAGCGTTCATAGATAATTTAAATTGCCCACTTCTGTGAATACCTGACCTGAAAATTACCCTATGCTTTTGCTGAAGTTAGACTAGGAAATGTTGTGTGTTCTTCAGTTCTGACGTTTCATTATCTTGTCATGTTATGATATACAGTGGAAGAAGAAGCAGTTTTAAAGCAAGGCTTAAGTATATATGATGTTCTACATTTATCTCTCTCTTTTTTTCCTTAGCATCTAATAGGTGGTCTTTCAGTTATGTAGGAACATTAGGATATATAGGAATGCGCATTTTCAAAGTAGAACACCTTAATTCGTTGACATGATGTCCATTCCTCACACAGTCCACACCTTCAGTTGGCTATTGTTACTCTGATTTGATCCCTTTATTTGGAAAGCATATTTACCAAAGTGCTGCTCTCCTGCCCACAGTATGTGTTGGAGAATTAAGAAACTTACAGCTATGTATGAGTGTTAAACTGTATTTTAAAACAATATCACGGGCAAGTTTGTCCCTTTTTAAACAGGGTATTATAGCATTTCTGTGTCTAAATACAACACATAAACCTCCTTATTACTGAATGCTTTATTAACATCAGAAGACAGCCTTGTGACATGATCTATGGTTGATTGATTTGCCTGAAAGCCACTTTAATACTGAGGAAGAAGATTATTCATCTCCAGAAAGAATGACAGTCAACAATAAATCATTTTCTCCATCTTCTTACATAGCGATGAAGTTAAGGCTATCAGATGATAAGAACCTAAATCAAAGTATGATCAGTCCTTTTTCTTTTTTCTTTGTTTCTTTTTTTTTTTTATTGACTAGGAAATGCATAAGATTGCTTTCCTATTTCTTATCAACCTAATGCGACAAACATAATCACTGCAGATATGATGAGCTATCAGAAATTTAAACACATTAGGAACATGGTCTTTTCCTACCTTAAGGGTTTAGTTTTTACTTAAGATCGTTTTACCATGTGTTTCATAACCTAGAATGCTTATGACATGAACCAGATTTAAGGTATACTTTCTACAATACCAAGGTTGAAAGTGTGGTTTAATAGGGTGTGGTTTTGTTTGGGTGATGGTTATTTTTGAACTCCTTCACTGAAAGATGTTGGTGATCCAGTAGTTAGAATATTTATGGAATGTTTTAATTTCTTTGTGCTTACATTGCTTTTGAGTTTCCACATGTGTATTTCTTCCTTCCTATGCTATGACTCTGTTATGATATCCCATAGAATTGCCAAGGTAGAAAAGCTGCAGCAGCATATTTTCTGAGAATATCAAATGCTAGGGATAAGTCAGTCTTGCTGTCCTCAGGGAGAAGTGTTCAAGTGTGAATGAAATCCTGAATTTCAGATGAATTCAGGATTTTTAGATCTTATATGAAAGAAGGATTACTCAGTTTTGAATGTTTTGATATCTGGCTGGCCATGACTGCTCAAACAGCAAAGGAACAAGATCCATGATCAGGGAACACATTTAATAATTGAATGGTGAGTTGCTAGATTGTGAGGATCCCCTGGGTAAATCTGTTCATGCACTCTTGGGGTTTGGGGAAATACAATTTGGATTATAAAAGATACAAATAGTAATATTATTATTCATTTTTTTAGTATCATCACATTCATTTCTCAAACCACATATTGATAGTAGTTTATTCTTGCTGTTACTTATTATGAAGTAGGTTAAACATTAGACTTCCTGGTACACATAGTAGTCTCCTCAAATAAACCATGAAAATACGTGGACTTCAATTTTACAGCCCCTTCGGGATGTGTGCTGTATGGATTTTATACAAGAAGCTTTTGGCACTTAAATTTGTCAGTGCAAATCTGTGCAAGCTTATATCTGTAGCTTTTTCTATGTATTTTATTCTATTCAAGATGAAGTGTATAAATGGAGAAGAGAGAACAAAAAAACAGTAAAAATTCATCATAACAAGAAATTTACCAAAGCAACATGCTAGGTACCAAGCTCATTAACTAGATGTAAAATTTTTGGCTTAATATGCGCTGACTTTTTTAATGTCAGGTGGTTTCCATTGTTATTTTTAGTTGCATAAATGTTTTCCATATATGCCAATGAATTTCTGATATGTTGAAAATACTTCTAATTATTAAGTAGGTAACTGAAGTAGAGGCTGAAATGGCATTCAGGTGTGTCAGAGTTAGCATGTAGCCCCACCCAGTGATTTATTTCAGTCTTTTTTAGCAGAATTAGCTGCTTGTGTTTTCCTTGCATTCTAGGTTTGCAGTTTCATCCATTAAGCCAAGTGAGGGGTTTTCAGTACTTGCAACCGAACTTGTTGGGAGTTGTTTGTGAACAGACAGCACCTGATACACAAATTACTGAAAAAAGCAGAACTTGTGCTAACCATAAAATCAAGATTGGCTGATACTTTTGCTCCCAAGCCTTTTCATTTTGCCTTACTATTTAGTAATGGCAATAACAACATCTCTTTCTTACAAAGTTTTTGAAAACTAATAGAAGCAGCATTTGTGAAGCATGCAAATATCATGGTAATGACTATCAAGTAAATTAATAGCACTATCTGTACAGCCAAGTTTGACTAGTTTGCAACAAGCATAATGTCTCAATTTGAATTGGAAGTACAGGATAATATATTGCATCACTACTTATAAGTTTGGGTTCGTCCAGTCTGTGTCCTTACTGCTGCAGGAGTACTGGGGCAAGTGAAAGAAAGGGGTCTTTAGTCACCTTTATTTTTACTAATAAATGAATAGTGGTTTATGAGTACCAAACTAATCAAGTAAGATGAATCTCACCACCTCTGATTTCTCAAGAAAATCTATTGAGTTACAGCTGAAAAAATTAAAGCTTGAAAAAGTATCTGTATTTTATTGATAGATGTAATACTTGTCATTTGCCTGTGCAACTGCACAGTTCTTTTCCTAAAATGTAAAGAAAAACACAAATATATAGACTAAACATAACAAAGTGATTTTCAACAAAAGATCTGCCATTTCATAACAACTTGGAAGTCTTAATTTGCAACTTTTTTAGCTTTTTTTTGGCATCTAGGCAGAATTGTAAGTAGTTTCACTATGACATTAAGAGCAGCATAATTTTCCAAATGGCTTCCTGTAAGCAAAATGATTTAACAGTGTATCTGAGAAACTGTAAAATCATTTTGCATGAGTGTCTCTGTTTCTCCATATCATGGAAGCAAAATGTGATAGTCATTTCTATTTTTAAGAAATGTGAAAAATAAATTCTCAAATAAGGAGCTTGACAAATGCAGTGAAGTCTCCCTGTGCAGCTGTACAGCTTTTAGCAAGTCCTTCAATCCACCAATAAATCTTTTTTTTCTTTATGCCAAAGAATTTGCTGGAGAGAGGAGAGGAACCAGTGCTGTTCCTTAAACAATTCATGCATTTCTTGTCTTACATCATAAAAAAAAAAGATAGCTGGGAGGAGATCCAAGAAAGAATATTGACTCAAAATAAGAAAAAAATGCATTAATTCACCTTTTTAATATTGTTAATCTCTCAGTCACGAGTACATACATCCCTATTTTCATAAAATTTAGATAAATTTGTATTGCATTTACTGTTGACTCCATTGTTTGAATTTAGTGCCAACATACTTGTTCTTTGCTGCCTTCCAGATTATGTTGTTGCGGTGTTTGTTGTTTAGTGGGAGTTTTTCTTTGTTTTGCTTTTTTTAAAAAAGGCATAGGCATTTCTGACAGAATTCTACCATCACCATTTCTATATCTTTTTTTTTTTTTTTCCAAGTCCTTACTGTGGCCTTTAGCTAACCCAAATAATTAAGAGGTTCTTGGTAGTGTTACTGTTTTGCTTTTCTTCTTTAAAAATCTTTACTGGTTTTACATCCCAAAAGCTTTATTGAGGTTTTGATTTTTCTTACTTGACTGTTGTAAACCCACTTAGCATTGCCTGAGCAAGTGCAACTAATTAACATCAAAGGGATATTGTTATTCATTATCGTTCTATGATCAGTCATGTATACCATATATGCTGAATTGGCTTTTTTGAATCTCATTCAGTATGCTTACTTTAAGTTTCTTACAGATTGCTTCTTCATTTGCACAGTACTACAGAAGTTAATATGCAAATGCATTTAAGTGGAAAATTACTTCTTCCTGAAGAACCATCAGACCTGTCTATTGGCATTTTCTATAAAATACATACACAAATATTTCACTGCTAACAGGCAAAGCCTGCCTATGCTGCTTTATTTGCATGCTCCCTCTTGACTACTAGGTTCATGATCAAAACCCAACCTGCAAATTTCTGCTAGAGTTAATTTAGTCTCATAGGGATCTGGTTTCCTTACATGTGTCACTATTGCTTATTGAGAATCTATAGACAGACAAAGGGCTACATAGATGCCCTGGCCATTTTCGATTACCCAGTCATCACAGACACTCTTGTACTGTCATTCTGTCTGTGCAGAATATGCTTTCCGGTTCCTGAAGTCAGGAATTCCATCAACATTGCAGAAAATGTCTCATCTCTGAAACAAAACCTTGAAACTGTAATTCTGTAGATTTTTATTTCTGTCAGGTGTCATAGAACTATAGTATAGTTTGGGTTGGAAGAGACCTTAACGATCATCTGGTTCCAACCCCCCTACAAAATAGGTCTGTTCCCAGTAGTGTAGACATTTAAATATAATTTTGGTTCTCATAATTGAGAAGGGGGTATGAATCATGCAGAAATGCTACATAAGAATTCTCAAAAGTTAATGTTTAATTTTACATTGGAAATAGCTTTCCTGCCATTTCATGGAATCATTTGTGTCTCATGGCATATACAAGTGTCAACTACAAGCATAGAAATCGAAACAGTTTTTAGTTAGAATTGATGTGAATATATATGAAACTTTTGCCTGAATTTCCAGCATGTATATGTAATAGCTTTATATTTTTATGCCTCTTTAATGTCGTAAAGTTTCTTGGAAGTTTATTTACGTGTTGTAGATATATTTATGACTATGGGTGTTCTGTGAGGTCTTTGTCATAGCCCATAAGAAATGGCACTTTTCTGTTCTAAAATTGATATCATGTTACATGCCACAGAATGTTCTGAATTTTGTGGGCACTTTTGCAATAACTGGCAAGAATGTCTTTTTTACTATGGTGGTACAAATGTTGGTTTGGGGGCGTATCTGCTTCCTGTGAAAAAAATAGGATTTTTTTACATTTAATTTGGTATCAAGTCAGGCAGAAACCATGTGATTTAATTTTATTTTTTTTTTTTAAGGCCAAAAGAAGGTGCAGTGTACGTGTATTAATGATGACTTTCTAATTTTGCCTGGGAAAAAAAAAAAAAAAAAAATAATCGTGGCATGCTTTACTTTCAGACAGTTGTAGAAGGGAGGTACTAAATGTACTTTTATTTAAATGTGGGTACATCAGTAGGGCTAGCTAGAATTACAGAGGCATCTCTGTTCTGGAGATCAACTGGTTTGTTGCAAAATTTGAGAGCCTGGTATGGATCAGAAATAAATAGCCATATGCTTTTTTTTCTTAATATCAGTATATGACACCCCCCCCCCCAAATCAGTGTTGTATCATTACTGAGTTTCTTGAATCTAAATGGTTACCAAAGAGAATGAAAACAAATCGATTTTTTATAAACATGATCCCAACTTTTGAAGAAGCCAGATGTATTATGTTTAATACCTAAACTATGTGTCCAGTCATTGAAGTTGTAATCTATGAAAAGTTGCAGGTAAAACACTACACTCATAAATACATCAAAACTTTTGCAAGGCTGTGAACCAATATTGCTCAGTTAGCTATGAGGGGGTTTGACTATCATTAACTCCAGGATGCTTTTTTACTTAACCCTGCTCTCGCTTTTTTCCCCTGTGGTCTTGCGCTCTTTTGTCACATTAGAATGAACCGACTGTTCTTGCTGTTTACCACCTCCTCTTCTCATTCAGTCTCTGGAGCTGGATGACATAACCTGACTTCACTTAATGTCTTTTAATATGAAAACCAGCAGAGCGTGGGCATCTTGATCCTCCCCTTTCCTGTTTGTAGATCTTTTTGTACAGTTTGCCTTTGGTCTCTGATGTGGGCTTCTGCAATCACAGTGTTAAGTTCCTCTGGCAGTTACAGCTTGCCTTAGGCATTTCTTCCATGTCATCCACTGCATCCCATTGAAATGGAACTTTTCATCTCCACCAGGGATGTGCTTCACCTGGTGTAGTAAGGGTGAGTATTGGGGTTTTTTTCTGGTGTGTTGTGGTTTAACCCCAGTAGTCAGCTGAGAATCACACAGCCACTTGTTCACTCCTCCTTGGCAGGATGGGGGAGAGAATGGAAAGGGTAAAAGTGAAAAATCTCATGGGTTGAGTTGTAAAGGTAAAGAAAAGGCTCTGTGAGAAAGCAAAGTAGGATATGGCATTCATTCACTACTCACCATTGACAGACAGGTGTTCAGCCATCTCCAGGAAAGCAGGAGTCCACCATGCAAATGGGTGACGTGAGAAGACAAAATACCATCATTCTGAACATGTCACCCCCTTCCTCTTTCCCCCAGCATTATATGCTGAATATGATGCCATATGGTACGGATGTCCCCTGGGTCAGGCAGTCAGCTGTCCCAGCTGTGTCCCCTCCCACCTTCTTGTGCCCACCCCCCCAGTTAGTAAACAGAGACTCAGATAAGCCCTTTTTTTTTCCAATTCTAGATACTGCATCAATTTTCAGATCTTTTTATTCTGCTTGTTATAACATACATTACACCACGGTACTGTCATTACCATTTACATAAACTAGTCTCTCTGTATTCCCAGTTGAGAAGACTACAACACTGGTATCTCACTTAGCTAAGTTACCAGTCACACATTCTAGGCAGTTAGAAGATAAGGCTTACTGTGTGATTTGCCTAGCAGCTCCTTCCTTTAAGACACCATTTCTTCATCTATTATTGGTTAATTTGTCTTCAGTATGTGATGTCAATCTACATGGTATGTAAATCATCTCCCCCCCTCTTTTTTTTTTTAACACAGCATGGAATAAGTTTGAAATTAATTTCAAGTCATGACTAATATTAAATTCATATTCTCATCTTTCGTATTAATTCTTCTTGCAAGTTTGCCATACGTGCAAGCGTAGTCACACATGCTCTGGGAAAGCAGGTGAACTAGAAACAATTAATGACTTTGACATGTATGCACTTGTTCCTTAGCCAGGCTACATTCAGGAACAAAAAATAACCAGAGAAGAGGAAACGCATGAGGAAAACAAATTCATAGCAAATTCAACACTTGGATTTATAACTAGGATGAAGATTGGACAATCTGCTGTATTTGTATCTATAAAGCTGCATAGAAGAATGCAGGTGACTCGTGTGCCATTATTGTATCTCTTACGGAAATGCACAAACATAAGGACCAGAGTATCAATGACAGGTTTTAATGTTTACATAAATTCTGCATCATTATACCTTGAAATGTTCCCTCTTGAAGGAACACGTAAAGGTCAGGATGTAAAAGAGAGACATTTCCCTAAAGAGCAATAAAGACTGCTGTGATATTAGAAAGGCTCACAGAAAGAATGAGCAAGTGCATCCCCAGCTGAACATTTAGGTACCATTTACACTGAACAGTTTGTACCAATTTAGATGATAAAAATGAGTGGCAGGCTTACCTGAGAATATGCAGGAAGAGGTCCAACAACTCCAGATGTGCACTTAGTACCGAAGAAAACAGACTTTGTTGCTAAGTTTATATGAAGATTGGCTCTTTTGGACTTTTGGTAGTAAAATCTGCAGAAACTCCGTAGACAGTTGCTCCTATTCAGTTGTAAATTCACACAGACACACATATATACATAGCCAAAGTTTCAAAGGACTAAGTTTCTACTCACACTTAAACACAATGGCTGATTTTGTATTACCTCCCAATATTCTTACCTTTTAAACAGCCTTAAACAAAGGCCTGGACTTCGCATAGGCAGAAGAATTTTGAATGCAGTGGGCTTTTTCAATTGGATGGGGGTGTTTTGTGAAAGTCGGTGGTCAATTAAAAAATACAAGTTTTCAGTGGCGGGGGGCAAAGCATAAGTTAATTTTTTTATTTCCTGTAATAGTAGAATTTCAAAATTAACGGGCCAGTTAAAGCCTGTAAGAATAATATAGAACTAAGCATTACTGGCACTGGGAGGATTTGCACTCCAGTTCTTGTTAGAGCTGTCTGCCTTTGCCAGACTTCATCCCTTACAGAGACTGAGGCTTCATGCAGCTTAGTCTGAAATTAACAGTTAGAAATGCTGATTAACATAAATATACTGTCTCTCACTTGTATGGCCTTTTGCAAAAAGGTAGCATCCCCTACTAAAAATGAAAGATTGTTCCAATTGAAAATTGAAAACTTATTTGTCTATATTAGAAATGATGAAGAAGTAAGAAAAAACATTGTGAATAGTATTGCTGTCTTCCCATAAGTCAGGCCACATAATAGCATCAGGGGGTGAAAATAAAGATGAAAGAAACTTTTCTTATTCCGTACAAATTTTACTTATTTTTCACATATACTTAAATGTGGGTCATTGGAACCTGCATTAGAATTTTAATAGTTTACAAGTAAGAGTTGACACATGAAACAAGCACGTGTGCCAACTTTCATGCAGTTATGCACGTCATGTGGACTTCTTTTACATTTAAGGCCAAAATGCTATCATTAGTACTAATTTAGTAACTGTTTCATCATGTAGAGTTTACCAGTATTTTTGTTGAAATTCAGTTTAAATGTTTTTAATAGATCACAAAAATGCACACATGCCAGCGCTATAAACACAAGAACCTTTGTGCTCAATCAACTTGCTGTCTGCACAAGGACTGCTGCTTCTTAATGTGGAAAAAGTGAAAAGGGAATCAGCTATCTTAAACATTTTAATTGTCATAAAAATCCAGTATTAAAGATGGTGCCTATTTAGTCTTTTTCAGTTTTCTGTAAGTTTGGAGTAAGTCATCTTCTATTTTGCACTCACTGAAAAATGTAATTTGACATTTTTAAAATTAAAACCATCATGGTATTTAAAGATGAACTTAAGCTCTACTAATTCCATTAAACTGCAGGCTGCCAATGAGTTATAAAGTCTAATTAATCATTTTGTCAGCTTTGCCTTCTGAAGCTAGTCAATATAAATTTGAATAAATAGGAAACTGTTGACCCAGGCACCTCTGGATGTTCTGAATAAAGATGTACCAGTAGTAAAATACTCTTTAACTGCTCCATATTTTAACTGCACATAGTATGTACAAATACAGCAGGGAATTACTCAGTACTAACATACAGGCATGGTGCTGAAGTCTGAATTTAAATTATCTGCAGTGGTAAATAAAGCAATATGTGTAGTAATTTCTTATATTTCATCTAGACATAGTGGTTTTGAGGATAAAAACTTTTTAGTCAAAGTTTGTTGCTGACACTGCAGTGTGACATGTCAGATCAGGTTGCATCAATAGAGCCATGTTATGTAAAAGTAATGAAATGTGACTGATAGAACCCAAGATACTGTAACATACTGTAACATAATGTGTCAGCATTTCTTTAATGGAGCCTTTCAGGAATGCTTTTTGGCAAAATACCTTAAAAAAATTAGTTACAAAAAGTGATGAGGAGATATAAAATATCTGCACTCAGGTGCAGCAGTAAACACATTAAATAATCTACATGAAAATTATTTCCAGTAATTTCATAAGACACATTTGATCTGTAAAGTTACAATGAAGTATCTGCATCATCCCAGATAATTCTGTAACTATTTTTAATGAAATTGATTTCCTGATCCTGCACAAGAATAAAAGTTTTCCTGTTTGATACATGATTAAGTTGTCATGCCCATGTTGTTGGAAGTTCTCTCTGTCTAATAGAAAGAGCTTGTATTTCACTAACACATTCTTAACAATCTGGGAAACCTCATTTTAATTTAAAAAATAAAAACCCATGTTCCTAGAACCAGAATGATTATTTACTTTTGTGTAGGTCAGATTGCATCTTTTTCTTACTATCTCATGGAGACTTTGAACCTGAAAGCTACTGCATTCTGTGGAGGATGTGACATATAAAACACCATTACCACTGACATCCTTCTTCTGAGAATGAAAGACGGTGAACTGTTTGTCTTCAGCAGATTAACAGGGAAGGTTGTTTTTGTTTGTCTGACTGGTCAAGGACAATTTACAGTTCAGTTACTCTGAAGGAAAGACTTGTTGATTTGAGAGCACTCCTATTATAGCTCCAGGTAGAGGATGATAGATTTAGCTGTCATTGTGATAAACTGCAGCCTATACGCTTGCAATACACAAAATAAATAAAACACTAGTAGATCTGTTTGGTTCAGCTACTTAACAGCAAGTGCTGGCATGAGGTTGTAGGCTACTTTAGTGAAGGTACCAAGGATTTAAATGTTCCCTTTAGTCCAAACATACCTTGAGCTTTCTGAGAATATATTTACCTGATAAGAGAAAAAAAGAATAAAAAACATAAAAAAAAGAAAAAACAACAAACCCACAACATTTTCTCTGCACAAATTACTTTTTAATCCTGGTAGGTCAGTAGTAAAACTTGTACTTCCTACAAAACACTCCTACTTTTGTTCTTATACTTGCACGTGGTAGACTGTTGTCTCTAGAATAGCCTCTCTTGGATGAACCACTGTACCAGAGTGCACAAATTTTCTTATAGGTTTAATTGATCTATTTGTTCAGTAGGTTATTTTCTGGTTGGATATTACCCTTGATAGCCATCATCATTCCATTAGAGCAGTCTTGTCAATTTTTAATTACTTATCATTTCTTTTAAGATATATTCGATATCTATAGTGATTCCTGGTTTATTTAGTAGTGGGGATTGTTTGCTATAGCACTAAGCTTTAATAGGAATTTTCTGCTCTGTAATGTTCAGTTTTATTATTTTTCTCTTGGTGACATGGGATAAACCACTGCTAGCAGGACTAATTCCATCATATTTTAGGCAATTATACCACTCTACAAATTTACATTTTAAATTAAAATTCATACACTTAAGAACCACTATTAAAACTAGAAATAAGTCAATAAAAACTTATATTCACCCTGCACTTTTCTGCACATCTAATTCCATGCTCCCTTGTGCAGGGAGGATATATAGGCCGATCTAGAATTTCCCAATGCGTTGTGATACAAATAAATAACTGTAATACGAGCATGTCTGCTGTACCTGCATACCTGCTGATGTTTAATTCAGTAGGGTTAGAAATTGAAAATGGAGAAAAAATTATGTTCAAACCCAACATTTAAATTCCATTTTTCCTAAAGGTATGGTGTTAAAAAAAAACTCTCCAAGCAAGGTTAAAGCAATTAAAGCAAATGTTTGTATGTAAGACATTAATAATATGTGGTATAGAAAATACCATCTGGAGAAAAGAACAAAGCCAATTGACAGTTTCAAGTCTGTAGTTAGCGGCTCTGAGCGCTGCCCACAGTAACTGAGCACATCTCTTTGTTCCATCTAGTGGTTACGTCAAGAATGTTCATGGTCATATTATTTTCATCTTGCAGGTCAAGCAACAGAGATGAGATCTAGATTGAGAGATCATATGTTTTATGATCTCAGTATGCTTTACTTCCAGAAGCAATTACATAGTTTTCTGGTTTTCAGGATCAGTTTGGGTTGGTTTGGGTTTAGGTTTGTTTGTTGTTTTTTTTTTTTTAACAGATTTGCAAAAATAGCTGAGAAGTTAATGGCAACACTTAAAACACTCCATGAGTTTCCCTCTGGGTGAAGACCATGCAAATCTTTTGTTGGTTTTTGTACTTCCTATAGTACGATAGTTACCCTGAGATGCATTTTTACCTATTTAAATACCAGTGTTACTGATGCTTGTTTTGTAGGGTGATTTATTTGGTTTTTTTTAGGAAGCATTTATATATTGAAAAAGTCAAGGTAAGAAAGCACTAAGAAGCCTCTCAGATATTCTTAGTGACTTTCTGGATCAGTGCAGCGAACTTTAAAAACAGGTTTGAAGAATGGAAAAAGTGAATACATTTCTGTGAGTAGGATTAGAAGAGGACTACCCCCCCCCCCCCAGTCTCTCAGCAGTTCAGCTGCCAAACGTGTATTTAAATATCTGACTCCTAAAATAAATGTTCTGAGTGGTTTGAAGTGTCAATTTCAAAACTTTCAAGTCAGTTTTCCACTGTGAATTTTCTTTTCATTTAATTTGGAAGTCATCTGAAAATCAGGTGGGCCAAATAAGATTTAAAATGGGAGGAATTTCTATATGCTTGGGAGTGATCCCTTAAAGTGTTCAGTCAATAACAAATTGGTGTGTAGTTGGTGACAATCCAGAAGGTTTCTCACAGTTCAGCTGATGTTTATAGGATTGCCGTTCTACCTGAGGCATTTTGGTTGCCCCTCCAAAAGCAAAACCTGTATGCAGGATATGACGTGACAGTAAGGTTACTGGGCAACATGTGATTTTAATGGAAGAATTAGCTAGAAATGCACATGCTGTACCAATTGCATGAAGAGATTGTAAATGCATTCTGGCTGTATATAATTTATTGGTTTTTACTCTGTGATTAGAGAAAGCCCATCTCTGCACTCAAGGGAATCAATTGGAAGGAACAATAACAAACAGAAAGCCTCTATGCTAGTATAGGAATATTCACATTTACAGAGCTGTGCATGTTAAGCAAAAAAAGTTTCTTCTTTTTGTACCATGATTTTTCATTTTGTATTACAGGTGTTTAGAGTTATTAAATGCCTAGATTTTAAAGTGTATATTGTTAGCTGAAGCAGTATACAGGAGCCAAATTCTGTTTTTTTTTGATACGCAAGCATCACTCTCACTGATTTCATTATGAGCTTTTCATTTATATTCAGGAAAGCAATGTCTGACTCTGCAGCAGTCTGTTGTATAAGATGGAAAATCCATTGAAATTCTAAGTGTTTAATGCACAGAGTCACTGAAAAACTCTTCTAAGGGAAAAAAAAAATGTATTAGCTAACCAAGACAATATATACACTTCAAAGAGGGGATCCTAAAGCCTCCATAGGGAGCAACATGTTCCAAATAAGACCTGCAAATTGTGGAGAGAAAAAGGAACTCAGAGCAAACCTCTCAAGCCTGTGAAACATACTTCTGCTGCCCCTGGATCAGCACAACTTGTAGCGCATGTGCTGAAGTGTGTCCTCCAAGGTTATGGAGTTTCAATCACCTTTGTAGAAGAGCAGGAAAAATAGCCTGTAAACAATTAGTTGAATGAAATGAAGTTGTTGGTCTGGAGGAAAGGAAACAGAAGAAACCAGTCATGAATGATGGGGCATCATCTGATGTCTGCCTTAATTATTTCAATCCCTTCCCACCCTTTTGGTAATGTTAATCTTTAAATTATGTGCAGATTCTCATTGTTCTCCTTTATTTTGTCTACATCTTGAAATGTGCTGCTTAAACTGGATTCAGTATTTTAGCTCAAGCTTTTTCAGTACTAACAAAGATGACTTTATACTTTCTTAGGTCATGTTATTGTTTGTGCAGTACAGCAGGAGTTATAGCAATTGGTCTGTTTCAGAAGAGTGGCACTTTGCTGATGCATGGCTTGTGATCTCCTGTAACCTGTGGGCGTTTTCCTCTGAGGAACAGTTTTTTTGATACGTTTTTTGTTCCCAGATTTATGTTTGTCTTCTATTTTGGGAAAAGGGAAATATAACCCCCATTTTCGAGAAAGGGAAAATGGAAGAGCTGGGAAAATACAGACCAGTCAGTCTCACCTCTGTGCCTGGCAGGATAATGAAGCATATTCTCCTGGAAAGCATGTTAAGATACACCAAAAACAAGGTGGTTGGTAACAGCCAGTATGGCTTCATGAAGGGCAAATCCTGCCTGACTAATTTGGTGTCCTTCTATGATGGGGCTACAGAACTGGTGGACAGTTGACATCGTCTACCTGGACTCGTCTCGGAGAGGGACTCTTCATCAGGGACTGTAGCAACAGGACAAGGGGTAATGGGTTTAAAGTTAAATGGGGAAAGTTCAGGTTAAGTATAAGGAAGTTCTTTACTGTGAGGGTGGTGAGGCATGGGAACAGGTTACTCGGAGAAGTGGTAAATGCTCCATCCCTGGCAGTGTTCAAGGCTAGGCTGGACAGAGCCTTGGGCAGCATAGTCTATTGTGAGGCATCCCTGACCAAGGCAGGGAGTTTGGAACGGGATGATCTCACAGTCCTTTCCAACCCAAACCATTCTATGATTTAGGTATAGGTTGTCCTTCTGTTTTAAGTATAAAATCTTAAGTCACCTACTGAATTGGAGGGGAACACTTAAATAACTTTCCCAGTTTTTTAGGATTTTAAATTCTAAGCCTCTCTTTCTCTATGCTTGTGGGCACCTCCAGCTTTTTGTCATTTTGCAGTTTTTTCTGTACCCCATTGTAATGTTGTGTTCTTTGTGCCATGGTATTTCTCAGACTACAGGAAAATATATTGGCATATTGTGAAGTGAAATTAGAAGAAAACATCCTGGTTTGTTTGTTGTTGGGGTTTTCGTTGGCTGGGTGCTTTTTTTAAATCTTCTTTACTGTTACAGTTTCCTCCATGGTTACTGACTGTCACAGGTTTGATAATATTTACTTGAAATTCTAATTATCTTGCAGCGTAACCATCAAAAGTGCAAAAAGAAGCAGTTGCATCCGAGTCTGTGAGCCAGTTGTTTTGAAGTTCTTGGTAAAATAAAACAAAAAAAAAAACAGCAATGAAACAAAAGAACAGCAGCAAAAAAAGGGGGGGAAAAGGGGAAGAGGAGGAACTGGAGGATTTACAAAGCACTCTGCAAAAGCACGGCAGATAGCTAGATATAGGTCTTAATTCATCTGGTTTTGTGTGAACAATGGTGAGCCACCATGTTTATTCAGTTCTAGTGTAATTTCTGAGTTGTCCAAAGCAAACAAGGTTGTACCACCAGCCAGCCTGGAATCAGGTGGCAGACAACAAAAATGAAATTTGAGGAAAATATTTTTACTGCTTATCTATTTTCAGTTGCAAATATAGAAGGAAAACAGTGGATTTTTACAAATAGATTTCTTTTTGGCAACAGAAATCTCTGGGGGTTTTAAATTATTGTCACGCAATGTCAGTTTATTAAGCAGTGGTCTCTACTCTTCAGACAGCAAACAATGCTGCCTATAAATGTCCAATAGACCTTTGGTCCATGATATAGAAGTGTTTTTCCAGATTAAATAATAATTTTAAATGTCTAAATACACTAAACTGTTGTTGCAATTATTTGTAAGTAAATTTATGATCCCGTAGTTATTTAAATTTTAGATGCCAGGTAGGACAGGTCTCTGGGCTAGTGGAAGGTGCCCCTGCCTGTGTCAGGGGGTTGAATTTGGATGAGCTTTGGGTCCCTTCCAAGCCAAACTAGTCTACAGTTCTATGAAGCTTTTGGTTTTGTTCCTTTGGTCAAAATAAACGTGTGACACTTGAATGAAAACTTTTTTCTCAGTAACTGAGTGCTTCTTATAGCTGAAAATTTACAAATAATTTGTCCTTGGGTTGTGGGGTTTTTTTGTTGTTTTTTTTTAACTTTGAAATTACGGCTCATCTCCACTAGGGAGCAGCAAATGACAAAAATGTTCTCGTTACTTTGTCCCTAGTCCGACTGAATGTACAGTGTAGAAACTGGATTAAGATTTCTTCCTTTCAGTAAAGTGACAGGTTTCACATGCATTCACTTTCAATTTGTCTTTGAACACTTTTGATTTTGGAAAACTTCATAATAGCCTTTATTTATTTATTTATTAGCTATGTTTGTTTCCATTCCCCCTGTACAAGGTGGCTTCCAGTGGATAAAATGAGTTTTCTTTCATGTTCAAATTGCTGTACAAGGGTTAACAATGGGCCTAATTGCTTAAATTTGCCTCAGGTAGAGGCTCAGTCTGATTTCATTTTTGCTATATTTTTAATTTTTAAATAGTATCTTTTTATAAAAGCATCTTGAATTGAGGAATATATCCATGCATTGTGAATATTTACAATTTTATTTTAGGGATTATTCAGTTCCATATCCCCTTGCTTGTCTTTGCACCATGGACAAGAAAATAAAGATTCATTAGAGAGTGCACTACAAAAAAAATGTATATCACATTCATGATTTTGGGCTTGGTTAAAGACTAAACACATGCAGATCATATAAGGAGAGTGTATATACAAGAAGAAAAAGAGCAAGCATCTGGGAGGGTGCAGAGTTTATTTTGGACTAATGGGCTAAAACTTAGGAAAAAAAATTAAAGCTTTATTTTTTTGTGGCTGGCAGCTCCTAAACTAGGGAATCATTTTCCAATAAAAGTGACGGATGCTCTTTTTGGAGTCATTTGAGAGTGGCCAGAGAAAAGCTCTAAACAATGTACTGCAGGAAATCTTGCAGTGACAGCAGGAGAGGCTCAGTCACTATATTTCTTGCTGTGATCTCTTCCTTCTGCCATTTACCTGGAATATGTAAATGATGGATATTAAAAATATGAAATTAATTTCTGGCCCCTCAGAGATGGTCTTTGGTTTGTTTGAGCCTGTCGGAAGGTTTTGTGAGTGCTTGAGAGACCCTTGCTGCTGTATTGAGAAGCATACTGTCACTGAAGTCTACATGCAGCAAACACAGGAAACTAGAAGACCAAAAGTGGTTGACATACTGCAGTACCCTGCACACAAGCAGCATTACACTAGTGCACCATCCTGCACATGTGGGACAATTGTTGGACTTTAATGAGAAGACTCTGCACTTTTCTATCTGGTGGGTTTTCTCTCTGAGTGTCTTTGTGTTTCTGAATAATGCTAGTAATATTAGTATATTCTGAAGCATTGGTATCTGGCTTAAGTATTCAGGTGATTTCTTGGTTTGAGAAAAACCTAACTTTGTAGAAATAAAAAATGTCATGTTTATACAACCAGTGCTCTTTTATGCGTTTGCATTTGCAGTGGGTATTGCTGGATGTTAAAACATACCTCTAAAATTTAACTGCCTTCCCAGAAAAACAGAATTTTTCTGTCTTTTATCAAATATATCATGAAAACTTCACCTCACAATAATTTTGGAAGCTGGTTGCTTTTGATTCTTTGTGGACTGGAAAAACTCCATGGAAGGCATGTTTTGAATATCAGCACTTCAAAGTGACGTACCTAGCCCATGAGGCAGCACTGATGGCATATTTTCTCCTGTCTCTCTGGTACATTAGGCAGCCCTAAGGCAATTGAAAGGCCTGTTGGGATGTCATCCACCTAACCTTCCCATTTCTGCTTCTTTCTCGTGTCTGTCATACGCAAAGGAAATTCATAGCATTTAAATGCTCCCAAAGCATTTAACACCACTGCCCCCCGCCCTTCTACCCTATTCTACCTGTCTTATATGCGTAACTACTTGACTTAACTAGAGTCAATGTGTTTAAAATTGTTGAACATACAGTAAGAGATGTATATGTAGATTTTCTTTCTGAGTAGCATGCTGCCCATCAGAATGAAACTGCTGGAGTAGTGAATGGGCACCCTGTTTTACAAAGTGTGCAGAAAAGGATCATGGCTTGGAGATGATCAGCTGAAGTCCACTGGGAAAACCTTAATCAGCCAGATCAAATCAGCCCATGGCAACATCTCCCTTAATGGCCCAGCTCCTTTTAGCTTCAGCCTTAACAGCTGTGCACTTTGCTTTCTTCTTCAGAAGAGCTGTATACTGCAGAGATGAACCCACAAGTGGTAACTTCACAGACTGAGCTCTGTGTGATCTTAAGTATCATACACTGTACATTCCCTCAGTTACCTCCACCCTGGAGTTTCTATGCCCTTTCTGTGGAAAAGAGAGAATGTGCCAAGGAGTTACTGCTTGTCTGTTGTGACAGATTGCTTATTTCTGTGTCGAGTGGGGAAGGGAATGGCTTAATGGACAATGAGAGTGTTGTGGATATAAAAATAAGTAATGAGAACTTACTGAAAGTATCATCAGTTAATTCTTTCCTTTAGGAAAAGGAAAAATAGGCACTCAAATGTATCAGTTTTCATATGCCATGCATGAAAGTGATTGGGATAATTTACATTCACACTTATTTTGATAGACAGTGAATAGATGGATAGTGAATTCAACTTTTTATCGCTAGCCATCTGTATCCAAAAGCAGGAGCATTAGCAGCATGGCAAATGACTCTGTTTTGGGATGCAGTTGTAATTCAATAGAAAGGTAAATAGATGGGAAATACCTGAAAGCTGACCATAAGATTGTAGATCTATTAGAATTGCAGTGAATATAAACTATTGAATTTCATTGAATTATTTATGGAGTTCCAGGCATAAGATTTGTGTCATTCTGTTGACTGTGTTATAATTAGAATAACTCTGGCATCAACTTCAAGTTGCGCACAAACCAAAAATAAATAAGATCAATCGTAAGATCATGATATTGAGTGAAAGAGCTGAAGCATGATGAGTTCCTAATATATGGGGGAAAAAGCTTCAGCTGCTCTGTTAAGACAGAATGTTGAAGGTGTTGAATTTTTTCACTGACACAATGGTACAGATTTCATAAAATATTTAAATATTTTATGCTTCTTCCTTGTAAATCTAACATCGACTCATCAGTGACTATTCTGGACAAATTTACACATTTGTCAGTGCCTCTGAGCAGCCTTAATAACTAAGCTGCTAACTCTGATGCACATTAAAAGCAGTCTGTGTTCTCAGTAGCAAGCTATTGTAGTTTCTTGGAGCACACTCTGTAACTGAGGGTAGGATTTTGCCCCAGTACATTGAGTAAAAGTATTCTTCCATTATGTATTTTTTCTTTTTTCGTGCAGTTTCTAAGTTTAAGTGTAGAAAATAATTTTGTAGAAACTTTTATTAATGCATACCTCTGGCCTTGAGAATTTGAATGGATTTTTCATCTCTCTTAAGTAGTCACCAGTTTTCCTACAATTGTTCTCTGTGTTTTTCGGGATTATTTAGTGTCAGCAGGATTACTTTTTTAATTTCCTTTCCTGAGTAGAACTTCTAGTAGAAATAAATTACCCTATAACTAATCCAGCTTGCATATTTTATCAGCATTCTCCCCATCATTTGTTTTCTTTGCATTTATTTTAATCTCGCCTGTTAGAAATAACGGTGATTTAATGATCTCTCATGTGCACCATTGTTTGCACCACCAAAAGGTATTATCTGCCTAAATATGGAAGCAGGATGAGACCCTTCTTTGGAGCACTTGTCTTATGCTTTGTTTTATCTAAGGTCGTAACCTTAAAACACCAAAACCAAACAATACAAAACAAAAAAAAAGTTTGAATGAGAATTTGTGACACACACTGGGGAACCAAAGCTCAGTTCTCTATTTGTACCATGTTACTTGTTACTGTTGTTTCATATTCTAAGAAATAGAAAGCATTGAGACCTTAAATGGAGATGGTTTAGAAGTGCTTTATTTTGCACCAGTTCCATTCAGAGACTCCAGTGATAAGCATGCAGTATAGTATGACCGTGCTGTGAGTACTTATATGAACTCAGTATTTTTTACACGTAATGAACATCTGGTGACAAGACGCTCAGAGCAACAACAACAAAAAGGAAGGGGGTAGAGGGGGGAGAAGAGGAGAAGGAAAGGCAAAAGGCAGTAAAATGTTTTGCATGCCTGCTACTTTTATGGCTTAAAATATTTTTCCTTCCATCAGTGCATCTAGGGAAACTTTTTTTGATGTAACAATCAATTTTTAACAAGGAAAAAAGTCTGAACTCATAAATATTGTATGTATTAATTGTGAGGCTTAATGGAACATTTTGTGTTTCTGAACAACTCGTTTACATAATTAAAATCTCCTTTGATCTGTGAGTAAATGATTTAATCTTAATGCTCATTAGGCTAAATGGGTCTTCTGTTCAATTGTATCAAGATGGTATGGAAAATTCTCAGACCTTTAGAAAATATTTGTTAGGTAAACACAGCAATGTATGTGTGAATAGAAATCTTTTATCTCTACAAAAGAATTCGAGTCTAAAACTAATTCAGATTAAAGCTTTTTGTCTGTTTTATCTGACATTTTGGTTTCAAGAGGAGTTCACTAAAATATGGGGGAGGGGGAGGGTGTGTCAATTTATATGAATTAACTTCTTCACTACAAAACCAATTTAGTCCTTGAAAATAAAACCTAAAATAGAAAATTTAGGTCAGGTGCAGCTCCAACTGCAAATATGAATTTGTGTAACTATAGATCATTTAAGGGCAACTGATTTTTTTTGTGGATCTCACTCGGAAATTCCTCTGGATATGGCAAAGCCCAATAACATCTGGGAAATATGCAACAAGATTTTAGTCTTTCTTAGGGTTCATATAACAGCAGTAATACCACAGCAGTGCTTACTTTGTGAAGGTTATCACCTTTAAGATTTCAAGATGGTCAGAATTTTTTCTTTCAGTTTTTTCTCTCTTAAATGCCTGGAAAGCTCTTACTCACTGTAAGGTGCTGCAAAGCTAGAATGTAATTTCAGGCAAAGTTGATAGACTTGTTTTACAAACCCATTTCCTTGTGTCCTAATCCAAACAAACAAAGGTTACAAATTGGACATCACTGTCATAATATTATTTTTTACAAAAAATTCTAAACCAAATAATTTATTTTGAAAATATTTTTTTCATTATCCCCTCTGTAATTTTTTTAAAGCCACTTTTCATTCCCACAGGGAGCTTTTTCTTTTTAAAAAAGGTAAGAATTTTAATTAGCTCAGGTGGTACAATAAACACAAACATCTGTGTCCCTTTATTAAAGGCTGTTCGCAGTCGCTTCCTGCTCTCATGAACAAACGTATAGCTCAGAAATACTCCAGAGTCACCTTGCTAAGAACTGGAGTGACTGGTTGCCCATAGCCACTGCCACACTGGGTCAGACCAGCCATTCTCTACAGCCCCGCACTGTAGAGGATGTCTCAGAATACTGTAAAAAACAAAGCAGCACACAGACACTCCTGCCTTTTCCCCAGAGACACTTCTAGCAGTCTGCAGTTTAGGGACATCTTGAGCCAGAAGGTTGTATCCATATTTAATTTCTCTTGAAAGTGTTATCTTCCATGAAGTAATCCATGGCAGACATATTAATTGGGCTATTACACAGATGCAAAAGCATTTAGAATGAAATACACTTTTGCACACTATACTTAAATATCGGAAATGAATATTTGTTTAATATTTTCTGTGTTCAATTTGTTTTATTTTCCTCTCATATGGTTTGAGCTGCTGGATTTATCTCATTAAGAAAAATAAATTGTCAGGGCTTCATTTGGAAGTTATATTTACAACACTGTAGTCTTAAATTACAATTGCCTGTTTCTGAAGGTCACCTTCTGTCATGGAGAATTTTTGTTTTTATTATGCTAAGTCTCAGGCTTTGAGGAAGCAAAATCAAATATCTTGATTATACATTTACTTAATTGAACTGTTACTGACTGAGTATTTAATTTGAGTTATTTTATGCTTAAATTTCTGAAGGTTTACTGTATTTTAATTCTAAAAAATGTGAGATATAATTTCAACCAGCATTATCTCATTAGAATTCTTTCAAATTTGTAAAAATATTGACTACAGTTCAGGCTGTATACAAGCAAAATACCCATGACTTCAATAGAACTTCTACTTACATAAATAATGAAGACTGAGGTTTAAAGGCTAAGGGGTTTCTTAATCAAAACAAAAATTATCCCTCTGGTATCAGTTTCAGCTGAAGGAAACAGTTTTTTGGCTGGGCTGAGTGTTCAGAATTTACATAGCAAAGTGCAAATATCCAAGAGAACATATCTCTGTCCTCAAAAGGATTGATCTAATATATGTGCAAACAGTATGAAACATAGATTTGGCATGGTTCAGCTTGGCACTGCGATGATGATATCTAACATTTTCAGAATCACCTATGGAATTTGGGCTCCTAAGTATTCGGGTCAGAAATCAGTACCAGTAATATGTATTGATGGTCTGCAGTAGTCAGTACTGCCTTGTATCTGACAGCACTTGATGCATATTTTAGCTATTACTTGCTTTTAAATTTGAAGCAGACAAAGTTATTTTAATGTGGAAAATAGACGTGAAGGATTTTTTTTCCCTCTTTCATCTTTCTATAACTTGAGTAAGCATTTCCTCTCTTGCCCATTTTAACTACTGATAATAAAGTGAAAAAACTGCCTGAACATCCCTTAAATCATCGTGTGAACTGGGGGGGTGGATTTCTTATTTTGGTAATATAAGTACAAAAGTAACCACAAAATAGCGATGAAGTACACTTATCCCAAGTTACTGCCTTTGATTTATGTGCTTGGGTTCATAATAAGATAATATGATAAGCATTTAACTTTGGGAACAAAACCAAAGAATTTGAACTCTATTAGACTGATAATGTTTAAAGAAAGTTTGAAAAAGGCTTTTCAGAAATACTCTTCATTTCTGTGTGGAAAAAGCAGCATGCAGGGTTTTTTCTTTAAGAATTATTTTTGTTGTTCAGAGGATTTTGTAATAAGACATCTGGTATGATGACATGTTTTTGAATAAGACATCAGAATTTAGATTTCCTTTCATACATGTGTGTTTGTGTGTATTGTACAATCTCTATTTCAGATGTCAAGCTACAGTGCATCTTCCATAAAACAAGACGGATGTTATTGCTATAAAAATATTACAGAATTAACAGACAAACATTTACAATCAGCCTGTTGAAACATTTTATTCATGCACTTTGATCGTGGAGCCATGATTCCTGACTGTATGTGTGCTGGAATCTTCTGGACAAATTGAAATATGCTTAAATACATAATAAATTGTGAATTTTAGTAATGCTGTATTAATACAGCATCAGTGAATTTTCACTGCTAGCAATTTTGGTTTTTCAAATCATTTCTTTAGTCTCAATGAAAAGTTGTTGATGGCTTAAAATTGAAGGCACTTTGTAAAAAATATTCTGAGTGAAGTACTGTTCAATGCACACTGCATAGATGGAACATTCATGGAGCATGGAGTAAAGAAGGCTGTGCTTCAGGAATATTTTAATGTATTTTCAGTCTAAATATGTAGGCCTAAACTGAAGTCAGACTACTTGTAAAGAATTTTAAGTATTTTGACTCTTTTACTGATTTTATTTTTGTTTTGTTTTTAGTTACCTAAATTCCTTGAACAGCCCTACTATGTGATGAACGTTTGGTAGAATAATAGCTTTCTTTACTGAAAATCACAAGATATGTGTGCATGTTATTCTGTACACCAGATGTTGGATTTAATTCCTCACATAGACAAAGAGCAAATCACAGATTTTCATTTCTGAACTACTGTGTGTTGACAAAGCTATAGACACAAAAGTAGTTTAAATAAAGTATGTGCAAGTTATTACAGCTCCAAAATAAAAAACATTTTGGACAAAAGTAAAGACAATTGGAGGAAATCAGCCAGTCTTGCAAAACAGCTCAGTGTTTCTGCATTGAAAAAAAAAAAAAAAAGCATGCAAGAATGGTCAAATGTGACTTGATATAAAAGAATATTTAGAAGTTAAGAAACAGAGAAACAGCTTCAAAGGGTATGCTGTATGTACGATTCAGGATCAAAGATGTTCTTTGCCAAACTAGAGGAATTCTTGCAGTGAAATGCTTACTTTCTAAAACATTGAGGCTAAGCTGTTTTGCACAGGGAAAATATTTTTATAGGAGAATGTGAACAAATACAAATTTTGTGCTGTTTTATAAGCAGTCATGTGAATACTTGATCTTTGGAGGTGTAAGGCCAGGGTTTTTCTCTGAAGAGCAGAAAAACAAAGTGGGCCTTTACACAAGAGCACTGATTCATTCAGGACAAAGCTAAATATCACAGGGAAGAATATCAGCGAGTTGGATAGTAGTCACAGTAAAAATAGTGAGAGTAGCTTCTTACTAGTAGTGAGTAAATAGTGAAATGCCTTATATCTGCCTTCACAGTTAGGGTTCAGAGTGACTGAGACACATTTTCTTAGTTAAATAATTTGGTCATTTTCACTGTTTATCACTAAAATTTTTGATTTTCCTCAAAATAGTCTTAGTTCAGAACAGGTTTGTTACTGGGAACTGAAGGCCATGTTATGGTAAGGTATTTTTCAAGATTAGGTCATTATTCGTAACTAGACTAGAGCGAGCCCAGACTGGTACTTCTCCAGAATAATTTCCCACCTGTCAGCAGTTGCCCCTCCAAAGGGTACTCAGAGATTTGCCTTTCTTGATAACATTTGATAGATTTTTCTTCCATGAAGGGTTCTGCAACTGACCATATGAAGCCATTTTACTCCAATTGTGAGATTTAGTACAGTGCAGCTTGCAAGTTGGTTGTGCCCACCATACTTAGCACATGGGCACCTCGGTGGCACAGTCATTCCCATGCAGAAAGAAAAACCTAATTCCAGTGTCCCTGGTTGCTTCACTTGTGCATAGGCTCACTCCAGCAGGTCACTGATTGACCTCCAGGCATGCCAGAGGCTGAATGTGTCAGATCTAGACTGTACCAAGATCAAATTTTCATAGCATGGCACATGGCCAGATTCCTGATCTGCATTAACCTAAAAATGCAATGCCAACCTTGTTTTTCCTAACATAGCATTAGTAATACTCTGTATTGCTATTTGCATTAAAGTGCAAATCCAAATAAATTATGTAAGTATTCTAATTGCTTAAATTGACTCTAATGTTTATTGAAAGAGCTAAAACACAATGAAATTGCTTGGTTTCAAGCAGCTACCAAAAGAACATTGTAATTTAGTATTAGGAAATATTGCTTCCCAGCCATTATTTACATTACTTGCTTACATAGGTTTTAATGGTAAATTTTGGACTGAAGTTGTGGAGCAGAGGTGATCAGCTGGTAGGTATCAGAGAAGGAATGTTTTACCTTGTTACTCATCTTTCCTTGAGTATGCTGGGAGATCTAACAAGATGCTGTACATGCTGTTACCTCACTAAACCTATGTAGGGTACTTGCTGTACTGACGTCCTGCTAGGTCATCTGATAGCCAGAGAAAACCTTTAAGCTGGCTCCTGAAGCGTTGCAAATTCTTAAGTATTCCTACATGTGTGCTTTCCTGCTTGCATCCTACAAGGTCTGTCCTTTAATCAGTTCATTTATCCCTCATTTTCCCTTAATCACTTTTAGAGGCTTATTTTGGCAAGTTAGAAAAGGGTCTTTTTAATAATATTTTAAGGTTAAAATATTATTTTAATGTTTCGCTCACTTCAGAATTGAAAATCATAATGGAATTCTGAAGTAATTTGATGCCTCCTGATATATTACAATTAGCGATCAAACTGTGCTGGTACACTGCATTGTTGTCCACCTTTTTGTCTCTGGTAAACAGCCCACTAATTAGGATTTCATGGTTCACAATGACTTCCAGATTTTACTTACACATTTTAAGGCTGATATTTCTTCCTTTGATTATAAACTTGTATGAAAAGGAAGTGTGGTTTTACAGGTAGAAAATTGAAACAAAAAATGAAATCAAATTTCCTAAGACTGCAGAGTCAAGTGTCAAGCCCTGACTCAGAGGAAGGCGATCTTGACTCCTAACTTTCTGTGAAGCCACAGGCTGCCTTGTGATCCATTTTTTTCATTATAAACTATGTTTAGAAGTCGTAGGAAGTGCAGACGACAATTTTACAACCATTGAAAGTTTTTCTATGCACTTACATTTCAAAGGTGATCAAATATATACATGGAGGTTTTCTTTCATTATTTCATGAGCTGCATTCTAGTCTAGAGACTGTATTGTATATTTTTTAATTCTGGAAATTTTTTTCTTTGTGTTTGTTTCTCCTGTTACTGCAGCAGAATATGATCTCTGCAGTTCATTAATAGCTGTGTATTAGAATTTCAGAGTCTCTTGTCTTTTTCAAGATACCAAGAACACCAAGAAAAATTTGAATGTAACGGTTCTTCCTGAAATGGAACTTTCCTAAAGCATAGCACACTATTAAATGAACTTGCAATATTTTGGGGATGTTATGATAAAATATGGACTATTTCAGATAAATTACTGATACATCAACAACTGATACACTGAATTTTGGATTACTTTTGATTATACAACTATTTTAAATCTATAAATGCAAGGATTATGATGGATAAATAGCTTTAGTTGACACTGTATCATCATAGGTTGCTCCCATTACCCCTTCTAATAATTCATTCTTTTACAAATGACACCTCATACTCCATATATGTATACATGCCTATCATTCAACTTGACCAGCAAGGTTCATTTCTCACAAATGGACCAAAAGACAGGAATTAGATTACAAAATAGTACTATCTGGGAAATGCTTTACTACTATGCAAACCTTATAAAAGTAGCTGTCTAGTAAAATTAGCAGTGACAATTCACAAAATAATGGTGATAATTTTCCATAAAGGTATGTGAATATGCTGAGAAACTGCAGGTACATGCTGAAAGAAAACTAGGTATTTTGCAGGACTTATAGTGAAATTAAATGACGGTTTTTAGCTAGTAGTGGATGTTGTTTCAAAACATGTGACAGATCAAGGGTATAATGATCAAGTGTTTGGGGGTTTTTATGACACCAATATATCTGTAATCACTTTTTTTTTTCTTTAATTTAGTCATGGCAACACTATTTCTTTTTCAAGCAAGTTTACAAGGGGATAGTCTGCTGTTGGTCCCTGGCATCAGGCGAGAATCCTGGGAACATATTCCGAATGTGCAACATAATGTTCATGCAGGCTCTATCTGTTACACTGGTCAAAAGCCAGCTATGTTTGTAATGACAAAGAAAGCCTTTTCCTTTGATATTGGAATACCTTCTTCTTTAGCCCAATCAATGCGTTCCACACAGGCACTTTGTGTAACACAGCTGTCAGTGGTGGCAGACAGATGAATCACCTTGACACTTTCACTTTACTACAGCACCTAAATCAAATGCATCTGTAAGGGTAGGCTATAAACTATGCGTCACCTCCTTGGGAGAGATGGAGAGTGAGTGATGCAGATGACACTGACGTTTCCTTCATAAGAAAAAGTAACCCAGGTAGACAATGTTTAAAACAACACGTGGATGAGACTTTACTGAGTCTGGACTGCTCCCAGGATTCCTGACTGCTGAATAACAGAAACTACATGACCTAGATTCCTGTTTCCCCTATTTTGACTCATCTTAACAATTAAATAAGACTTCATTATAATGCCTAATCTGTAACTTAATTCACTTCAATACCTACCATTTTACTTAAATCAGTAAAAGAAGCAAAGGGGAAGAATATAAATATTTTAACAGGCATAGAGCACAGAAATTTCATAACGAAATGACCCATTGGTACATACCAAATCCCCAGAGACTATATCCTTTTGGACAGCTTTACAATTTAAATAATTGACTAAAATAGCATTCCTAAAATAAAAGAACTTTGCTTAGAGGATTCCAGAAGCAGAGATTTAATAAAAATAAAATTTGACTACAAGACAATTTAAAAAGCAGATCTGTATGCAGTCAGGCTTCACAGACACATTGAATCTTAGTCTGAGTTTATACATAGAGATTAAGTCTGTGCAAATTAATATAGTTCAGAACATATTTCTTTTTGCTGTGAAGTATTTTAATGTTAGAATCTGTACGGGAGAACATTTATATCAAATGTGTGTTTAACTCATTAAAGAACTGCTTTAAAGCTAAGGAAGTTGTCTCATCTAAGCAAAAATATTTTGTCACTTGGAGTTCTACTGATTCTGTTTAGGAAATCTTTTTACAGGAAACCAGATAGACTACAATTTTCTTTTTAATTCACATTAGCCAGGAGAAAGTCACTGCTGTTGTAGCTGGCAAATGATGGAAAGAAACTCGCTGCTATTTACCTAGATTGACAGGAGCCTTTACATGATAAAAAATAAAATAAAATGAAACACCTTTCAAAATAGGAATTTTGAAGCTGTTCACTTGTGGCAAAGGTATCTGTAGATTTTCTGTAGGAAACTTGAATTTATTAAAAAAATAAGGTGTTGGGATTTTTTTGTTTGTTTTATTTCATTAGGACCCTCCGGATTCTTTCTTTCTAATGTTCTACCACCAGAAAAAACAGAAACAAGCCAGAACCACCTATGCAGAATAAGAAATTATACAGTGCCCTAATCATCTTTAACAAAGTAAACCTAGGAAATTTTGACAGTCTGTATCAGAAAACTTGAAAAGCCCGCAGTTCAGAACAGTGCTGACTGATAGGTCGTAAGTAAACCTCTGTAGTGTGGTAAATATGTTTGATTGGAAACCAGAGAAGATTGGAAGTGCAATGAATTTTCCTGCACTTTCCAATTTGATACTCTGTTTCCATTATCAAAGGTATTGAGCTACAAGGAATAATACATGGAAAATTAGTATAGTACTCTAAATATTGGACAGATTATTGTAATTTTTTCTTACATGCTATAGCATTTTTTTTCCCCTAGTAAGTGTCTGTTAGAAAGAAGGAATATTGGTTGTTATAATAGTTTATGTAAAGAGAATATACTTCCTTTGATAACTGGTAAAGGTACAGTTTAAAGGTCCTGTATTGATTTAAAGGTTTTGCACTTATTGCTAATGGCTGCTGCTGAGGTGTGCTCACTTTGGTGTTGTGTCTTGGTGTGCTCTTCACAGCACAAGGTCTATGGGGTCCAGGGTTGTACTTAGCCAGCTAACCACAAAGAGCAGGCAAGAAAATTACTGAGCAGAACCCCACAGCGAAGGTGAGGGACAGCAAGTGGGATGGAGTGGGGGTTAGAAGGCCTTATTTTATCTCTGCATTGGTTAAGTCTTTTTATCAATGTTATTGACCTAGCAGTAGGTGTAGTCTCCTTTTACTGTACAGCCTTTTTAGTTCTTTGAGGTCACATGAAGAAGAAAAATCAGCTTCACAGGTGCATGCTATTAGACACACAATGCACTTGTTAACAGAAAATATGAGATAGCTCACATTTATCAAAATTATCCCTGACATTTCCTTTTGCTCAGCTGAAAACAATATCTAAGCTCCCAGAGCAACATGTAATGTGTAAGGAGAAATAAAAAAAACAACCATGCTTTTAGGGTTTGTTTTTTTTTTAATAAAGGGCACCTAAAGGAACATGTGGTGAACAAGCAGCATTTCTGGTAAACACCAGAGTTATCCAGTGAGCCATATTTGATACCTATTTAATGAAGTGTATTTTTAAATATCCTACCTATATTTCTAATATATTGATGGGTAGGGGCTCTCATACCTCTGAAAACAAGAAAATCATAATCTTGGACAGTCCTCAAAACTACTGTTAAGTTATTCACTGAGTAGATATCATGCCATAGTCAATGGAAATACAAACTCGACCATTATGCTCCCATCTGTGACAATCCGACTTAGTCAGTTAGTGGTTGGTGTACTAAGACTGCAGATAAAAGCGCATTTTAGCAACAGTTACAATGATTGTTTTGTCTGTTAATTATTTACTGAAAACTCAGTCTGAAAGAGACATTTTTCTTCCTTAAGACTGCTTTTGTGATGCTAATAAGTATCTGTACGGGAGGTTTTTGTGTGTTAATTATATGCTGTCACTACAAAATGTAACTCCGATAGCTCATTCTCACAATGATGTGTATCAATAAATAAAATATAGTACCTAAGAAAAAAGTTTAGATTGCAGAGAGGAAGAGAGAAGAGCAGCTTTAAAAAGTGGTTTACTAATTGCATGATGTATTAAGGCTAATAAATCTGCTTAATTGTCACATTTGCCTTAAATTAATAATTTATATCAACATTTGGTGTGGGCAGATATGAATATTTTTATGTTGCGATAATCCTGGGAAGTGGCAGTTTGAACATTTTAAAAACCAATTAATTGCAGCTCTTGTCTGTTTTTACACATTTGTGGTAGTAACTGAACAAACACAGGTGAGAAAATTTCACAGAGCCCAATAGGCAGCATACAGCTTAGAGCCAGGAAAACTCTTCCAGTATAGTTGCTTCAGTAATAAGGAAGATAAGTTAATAATATGACAGGTTGTGTCACTATGGCGAAGTAATTCAAACATCTGAATATGTCCTCAACATAAACTGTTAATCTGGAGAACTTTACCACCTGTAGGCTCCATGCTTCCTAGTGACCCCAGTCCACAGTACAGGGGGAGGAAAAAAAGCTTCTCCATCTGACAGTCATGTAGCTTTGTAAGCTGGTTGAATTCACTGTGCTCCGTCAGCTGTAGTGGTACCCTCTGTTACACCTAAATCTCTTTGCTTTCTCTTCTCATCCCATGTTATCTCCACAAACACAGTGCAGATAGTTGTGCGGTTGTTTTTTTTTTTTTGTTCTTAATGTTTACATATCATTTAACATAAACTACGTGCAATACTTTAAAAATAGTAATTTGTTTATCACAGGTTTACTTGAAACCTGTTCTGAATGATTTGTACTTTACTGCACTTCCTTCATGCTGGCCTACTGAAACTCATGGCTCTTCTGCTAAATGGCCTGACTCTTCTCCTGCTGTTCCCCTCCTCCTCCACCTCACTTTACATCTAAATGGTGTACATCTGTTACTGGACAGATTGCACAAGATGAACATAAGGCACTCTTTTCCAGGGTCAGCTAAATTGCCAAGCTAGGTCCACTTAGGCTATTGAAATGTATGTTCAAAATTCCAGAAATTCTACTAATGACAGATATCTCTGTCATATTATGCTGCATAATAATTATACTTTTGCAGGCCTGTGTGAGGTCAGAATAAAAACATTGTTTCAGCATCAGCTATATATTTATGTGCATTAGTAATATGTGTAATAATAGCAAAAGTTTTTTTCTTGTGATCTCAAAAATGGAGGTTTAAAAATTTTCATATTCAAATTTGCTTTAGAATAACAAATATGAAGTTTGGGAAGTTTGAAAGTAGTAGTTTTGTTGGGGGGGTATAAGTTTTGAAATGTTATTCTGACATGCTCTGGCTGTGTTTAAAAAGTCACAGATACTAACAATTAGGAAAAGATAGGAAAAAACAATGGGGTTCCTTTTGGCCCATGGTGCTGTTCTCTGTATGCATGTGTTTCCTAGGATTTTGTGGCTGTTTGATTTTTTTTTTTACTGTGGGCTTAGTGTATAGTAACAAGGCACTGATTCATCTCAACCGTGTACACTCTGGAGTCGGACAAGGAACTGTCGCAACACATGGCTTTCGGATGAGTTGATTGTAGACATATTGTCTGTCAGTCAAAACTACAATATTGTAATTAGAGCAGGCCCTGTCTCTCCATACGTGCTTCAGATGGCAGTGAAATAACCTCAGAAGTGAATGATGTGGCTGCTACCATTCACTACATAATAATATGCTACCATGTTCAAAGCTTATATCCTGTTGTACTGTATATTTTAAGTAATTTACAATTTGAATTACTGAAAAAATAATATTTTATTCTGTCATTCTTGGAAAGTCTTCATATTTTTGGAAGCTAAAACAATCACAGGTATAATATTTCCCAGTAACAATATATCAAATCCATGTCTGTGTGTTGGGAAAGCCTGAGATGCTGAAGAAAGCTAATCCCTCTCCTTGTCTCTGGATCCTACAGCTGACTTAGTAGGTCACTGCGTTAAATGAGGTTTGTTACTGGTGAGGCTGAAAAGTTGGGTTTTGTACTGTAGTTGCTAGAAGTCCACAGACATAAAGTTTACACAGATCTGTTCCAAACATGACCCAATGGGGAGGAACATTCAGAACTGACAGGGGAGTACAAGTATGTAAGAGAAAAATATTGTCTGGATGCCCCAGAAAAGAAGCACTGTTTTGGGGAAGAGAGGAAATTATGATATAATGAAATGAAGCTCCCTGAGGCTTGAGGATAGACGTTACTTGCTTTAATCACTGTTAGCTGATTTGTAACAGATGTCCGAACAATCCTGTATTACCTTTGCACAGGCACAAGGAGCTGTTTGCCGTGCACTGGCTGCTATAGCCCCAGTTAGGTGGGATTCTCTGACTGGAGGGAGCAGGGTACCTTCCCTGGGCTACCATCAGCTTCCAGGAGCAGCAGAGATGTGCGTGGTACAGAGTGAGCGTAGTGCTTAGCTGGAGCAGTACGAATACAGCCAGGCTTAAGTAGCAATGAACGAGGAGGTTTTGTGGATTGCTGCAACACAAAAGCACATTCACTTTCAGGTTTTGCCTGACTCTCGGTCTTGTGACAAGGGTAATGGAGGGAAGATGCTTAGGTTAAATAAAGGTACCTTACTTAAATAATTGGTATTTGACAAATAGAAAAAGTGAGATTCAAACAGTAGCACTACACTAGTACAGCTGATGCTGGTGATGTCCTCTGTCCTTTGCATAAAACGTACAGAAAAATTCTTAGGTTGGATATTTACAGGATCTTTTATTCACTTGGTAAGGAGACATTGAGGAGCCAAGAGTTCCAAAAAGAGCACATAAACCAAAACGATAAAAGCACAAACTTGAGAAATTGCCATAGATTTAAATAAAAATGAAAAGGGGGGCTACAGAAGGAAAATTAAGTTACAGTTCACACTGGGCACTAATTGGTACATGTTAACTTCTTCAGTTCTGTGAGGAGCCTGGCTGCATGTCATGGGTACAGCAGCATTGCTGAGGAAGCGGTCTTTTGTTTTCAGTGATTTACGGGAAGGATATTTGAAAAGTAGCGCCATATGGAATGATGCTCTATTTGTAATTCTAAAAGTTAACAATTTGGTCTCCTGTAAATACTGAGTCTGTCAGGGAGTTTTCAAGTGATGTGTGGCATAGAAAATATCACTTGGATTTTTCTGCTCTGTTACTTTACATGAATCAGTCCTGAATTTACTGATAAAGGACATAAAGAGCAGGGAGGTGCCAAAGAGAGAAAAGCTACTTCCTTCACTGTCAACGCAACTAGCCCTTTATAGTGTTCTCCTGACCAGGGCTGCACCCACCCCTCCAAACCAAAGCATTGTCAATACTTTTTTCAATCTCTATATGATTATTATGCTTCAGCAGTATCAGGTTCTTCACCTCTTTGGTCATTATTAAGGACTGAAACCTCTATGGAATGCCTCCATAATAAAACCCCTTTTTCTCTGTTTTTTTATGGTTGGGCAGAGTTGTGTAAGGCCTCTGTCAAACACTGCAAGGGAAAGGAAATCCTGTTTTCTTCATAAATGGAGAAAGGTTTCAAAGGGGTTTTTAAGCAGTCAGTAACATTTGGGGCTTTTCTGTTTTTGAAAACAGAAAAGCACTTAAGGGCTTCTTGGTTTTATTTTCGTATTAAAGTTAAGATTTTAAGCTTAAGTGTTTCTTGGCCTGATAATTAAGAATACAGCTTTTAATAACTATCTTTTCCTCAGTGAGAAAGAATTCTCAGCCAGTTTGAGTCATTAGTAATGCATGGATAGGGGTTCTTCAGCCCTGCGCTTATAATGATGTACCAGAAATACCATCCCTGGTACTCTAAAAGTACATTTGAAAACAGAAAATAAAACTGTGTGTTTTTCCAGTATGCTATGGTGGTGAAGCAGGTGGTGGATGGAGATGAGAAAATCTAGCAAAAGCCTAAGCCTCCATATTTGTTTTGTATTGATATCTGCCTGAATGCTTAATGTATTTAGCTATCTAAAAATGTATTTTGTACTAAAGAATTAAACACTGTCTCCTAAGCCTAGTTCAATGTGTCTATGTCCACAGCAGAAAGCATCTGCTGCCGAATTGCCTACTGAATTTCAATCCCTGTGGTAATTTACTCTTGAAGAAGAACCAGTGGTAAGAACCAGTTTGGCTGTTATCAGTCGTCCTAATTCTTCTAGCCTTCTGGAGGACTAAGTTTAAGTTCCTGTTCATGCTGCCTCTTTTGCTGCTTTGCCAGGAATAACCCCTGGAAATTCCCTACCAGCAGAGTCACAGGAGGTCAGAAATTTAGATGACACCCTCAGTGATACGGTTTCATGGTAGTCTTGACAGTCCTGGTGTAACAGCTGGACTTGATGATCTTCAAGGTCTTTTCCAACCTGTGAAAAAAAAAATAAATAAAAACAATAGAGCAGATGTTGCCACTGATACTAGAGCAGCCGGTACTCTTCAAAAGGGCTTTTTCCTATTCTTTTCAGTGTTGCCAAATAGAATCATAGAATCATAGGATAGTTAGGGTTGGAAACGACCTTAAGATCATCTAGTTCCAACCCCCCTGCCATGGGCAGGGACACCTCACACTAAACCATATCACCCAAGGCCTCGTCCAACCTGGTCTTGAACACTGTCAGGGATGGAGCATTCACAACCTCCCTGGGCAAACCATTCCAGTGCCTCACCACCCTAACAGGAAGGAATTTCCTCCTTATATCCAACCTAAACTTCCCCTGTTTAAGTTTTAACCTGTTACCGCTTGTCCTATCACTACAGTCCCTAATGAAGAGTCCCTCCCCAGCATCCTTGTAGACCCCCTTCAGATACTGGAAGGCTGCTATGAAGTCTTCATGCAGCCTTCTCTTCTCCAGGCTGAACAACCCCAACTTTCTCAGCCTATCTTCATACAGGAGGTGCTCCAGCCCCTGATCATCCTCATGGCCCTTCTCTGGACTTGTTCCAACAGTTTCATGTCCTTTTTATGTTGAGGACACCAGAATTGTACACAATACTCCAGGTGAGGTCTCACAAGAGCAGAGTAGAGGGGCAGGATCACCTCCTTGGACCTGCTGGTCACGCTTCTTTTGATGCAGCCCAGGATACGGTTGGCTTTCTGGGCTGCAAGAGCACACTGCCAGCTCATGTTAACTTTCTCATCACCCAACACCCCCAAGTCCTTCTCTGCAGGGCTGCTCTGAATCTCTTCTCTGCCCAGCCTGTAGCTGTGCCTGGGATTGCTCCGACCCAGGTGTAGGACCTTGCACTTGGCATGGTTAAACTTCATGAGGTTGGCATCAGCCCACCTCACAAGTGTGTCAAGGTCCCTCTGGATGGCATTCCTTCCCTCCAGGGTATCAACCGAACCACGCAGCTTGGTGTCATCGGCAGACTTGCTGAGGGCGCACTCAATCCCACTGTCCATGTCACCGACAGAGATGTTGAACAAGACCGGTCCCAACACCGATCCCTGAGGGACACCACTCATTACTGGTCTCCAGCCAGACATTGAGCCATTGACCACAACTCTTTGTGTGGCCATCCAGCCAGTTCTTTATCCACTGAGTGGTCCGTCCATCAAATTGATGTCTCTCCAATTTAGAGACAAGGATGTCGTATGGGACAGTGTCGAACGCTTTACACAAGTCCAGGTAGATGACATCAACTGCTCTACCCCTGTCCATCAGTTCTGTAGCCCCATCATAGAAGGCCAGCAAACTGGTCAGGCAGGATTTTCCCTTGGTGAAGCCATGCTGGCTGTCAGCAAGCACCTTGTTGTTTTTCATATAACTGTAAAAAAAAAAACAAAACAACAAAAAACAACTGTTTGTAATTCTCTCTCTGTAATACACTTCAGAAAGCTGCCTGCTAACTTATTTTTTTCTTTGTTTTGTTTTTCCATTTGATAAACATTGATTTGTTGTCCTGTTTCTTACAAAGCTTGAAATTACCACTGGTAATGCCATCACAGTGTAGGAAATGCTTGTACATACACCTTGGTAGTATAACTCCATTGCTACCCACGATAGCATTCATTATTTTATTAGCAATGCTCAGAGTAGAAATTTAGACTGCGGGGGTGTTGGGAGGGACAGAGAATCCTTGTGAGTATCTTAGAAATAAGATTTCTGTCATCAGTATTGTAATTAAGGTAGGATATTTGTGCCTTTCTCTTCGTAACTGGCCTAAGAGTTTCTGGCTTACTTGAAAGAATCCCTTTCACTGCATCTTAATCTATGCATTCTTGTTCATGACTGGAGTTCAAGGGTGCTGCTCAACCTCAGCGTAGAAGTTAGGGTAACCTTGCTTTAGTTTTGAAGTTGATAAGAATTTATTTTTTAAGCTGTCTTTTTTCCTGCACAGCTATTTTTTCAGCTCTCTCCAATTGGGCTTTATGTGATGATTTTGGACATAACAGCTTAAGTTAGAGTTGCCTTTCTTCAAAGATTTGGAAATGTGCACAGATCCTGATCAACATAAATTAGCATGGCTATGCCTTCTGTTATCAGTTATTTCAACTATATGAAACAATCTGTTTCTGTTTTAATATAAAATAAGATGGTGCACACGTTTACAATACATATCACTACCAGACATAAGCAGGAATACCTGTTGAAGGGCCCTGTGAGTAAAGACAGCCTGTTAAGGATCTTTTTATGCATGAGAGGAACGTCCATGCAGTCACTGTGTTTGCAGGAATGCCTGTTACTGCTTTGGAATACTAAACAATATTCCTGCATTGTGACATAGCCTTTTTTTTTTTGGGGGGGGGGGGGGCGCGGGGGGGGGGGGGGGGGGGGGGGGGGGGGGGGTTGTTTATTTTTTTCCTGGGGGAAAAATGTTGAAGTGGTGATACCATGCCATTATGATCCACAGGAATTTTGACAATAATTAAAGGGATTCATGATAAGGCTTACACCAGAATCAACACAAATGAAATGGTAGCAGGCAGGAAGCATGTACATGGCTACATTGGTTTTCTCTGTCCCTTTTCTTTATAGAAGTCTTAGAAAAGGAGGTTGCTGCCACTATTATTAATCTTTATATTGTGTTGGCACTTAGCTATCAGAATGCCTGTGACATTTGATGGGGTCTGGAACAAATTCTTTTGTTGTAATAGAATTTTTATGTCTCTGACTAGTCAGGGAAAGAAAGAAAGAATTTTGTGAGGACAGAGTAAATATAAAACAGAACTTTTATTTTTCTCCAAACTTTGCTTTTATTTTTGCTTTATAGCTGAAGGATGTCAGCAGCTCAGAGCACACGTTTCCATCAATGTTATTCACTTATTGTTTGAAATCTTTACTTCTCCCCGTGATTCACAGTTGTTACTCCATAAGGTGGTGTGTCACTGCTCACTGACTGCTTAACAACTTCAGTGTTAAGAAGTGAGATATAGAAGCAATTGTACTTTCTCAAGATATTCCAAGATGTAAAATATATAAATTATGATGCTATGGAATACTTATACATAATGTCAGCACTTAGTATATGTATTCTTGCCTGGCTACTGCCTTAAAGAACTATACCAGGTCACAGATTTGGGAAATAATATTGCTAAAATGCAAGGCAGGTGGAGCAGAATGTATGTGTGTTTTGATCATTGGTGTACTTTTATAATTCATAGGGTTGGCTGGGGAATCCCTTCTGAATGTATGCTGTCTCTTGCTCTGTCTTCTGCTGCAGTGAAGACAAGGTGGCCATAGAGAGCACACACGAAGCTTTCTGCTGTCCCTGAGGTGGTGTCACCACAGGTGGGAAACAAGGACATGGGAGCATTTTCATTTCAACTTTCATTTGCTCCTCCTTTCTCAAACCCACATGTATTTAAACACAAGGGAAAGCATCCTGAGGATTCCCCAATAACTGAGTGTAAGAGTGGGAGAATGATGGACAAATGCACATAGCTTTAGGATGAAGCGAGTAATGGAGGTTCTGTCTTCTGTTGGAGTATTTTAAGCCTTGCGCGGGAAAGAGGTACGAGTATGCACAAGCTTCTGAAAATTAGACCTTGTGTGTGTAAGGAAAACACACAGGTTATCTCTTCTGGATCATCTGCTTTGTAATTATCAGAAACAGCATATCACTAGTCACTAAATAGGTTGTTTTACAAGAGTTACTGTGTATGTTATAAAGGCTTCTTAAGGCAGATGTATATAATGAGTTAAGGCCCTGAAGAATGGTCTGGAATAGTGGAGGGAGGCAAAACCCATGTATGTTGCTCCACCAGCCTGTGGTAACGGTGAGGTGAAGCCCATTGGGCTGCATCCTCCAGTCCAGCCTAGAAATGGGTCCATTTTGAATGTGTTGGGGAAATGCAACATGGAAGGCATTAGATAGGGCCAAGGGAGTAACAGTTTGTGGGGATAATAGGTGGGTAGAATGGAAACACTGGTGTAGTTACTAGTAGAATAAGGAAAAGAAGAGTAGTAGAGGTAAAGGGAGACCATAACTACATTGTGAGTAGAACAAAATAATTTCCAGAGGAATTAAAAGCACATATTGTTGCTAGAATTTCAGTCAGATACCAAGAAAAAGGTATGCATGGATTTGTATGCTTGCATGTTTCTAGATGCAAGAGATGATGTTGATAGTCTGTTTTTTTTCATTTTTGTTTCAGTCTGTGTTTTCTTCATGCATTTTGGGTATAGCCGAACTGCTGAGACACAGCAGTGCCTGAGCTCTGAGAGTAAACGAATGCACAGAATGCTCTTCGTGTTTAATTTTTTTTCCCTACTCCATTTATTTTTATACCAGGCCCCAGTGGAGGCACCTGGAATATCGCAGTTAAAGGCAGCCACAAAAATTTGATTATGTTTAACAAATCATTGCTATGCAGTAACAAGGTAAATTAGGTCCATAGACATAATTTTCCTAGCATTTAGGAAATCTGTTGATAGAGCAAAACACAAAAGAATAACCTGCAAGGTCTGTAATTTTGATACTTTATAGTAGCTGAGGTATGTGAATAGATAAATTATCTTCTGAGACATCAAAGAGGTATTTGTGAGTGGGTAGTGGCTTGGGAAAGAGGAAAGTGATTAGTGGATTTGCTACAGGAGATCAGTATTAGGACCAATTTTGTTCATTTTATAAACCAATGGTCTGGAAAAAAAAAAAGGCCATGCAGTCAAGGGATCGCACACACTTTGGTTTCTGTGTTACAGGAGAGAGGCAGGCCATGAAAAACGAGAGGTCATGCAGCCAAATTCAGAAAGATTTATACAAGATGCACAGACAGATAAGTAGCTGTCATTTTAGTTACGTGTGTAAATCGTGTGGAAAGAGGCTAAGGAAAAGCAAAGAAATAAGGAGCACAAAAAAGCTGACAGAAGGATGTGTCACTGGGCAATGCAGCTTAAGGGAAATATTTAAAATAATTTTAGTAATGTTTAGTGTGTATGATTTCTTTTGTTTGAATTTCACTTGTTTGGTGAGGAAGTCAGTTATTTAAAATTCCGTGGGTTTAAAAGGATATGTAAAAAAATAGATTTAACTATTTTCCTAAAATACAGTATCTTCACAATTTCAAGCTGATTTCTATAGACAGAGACTGGAAAAATGGATAGGGAATCCATAAACAGATTCAGGCCTTGAGGCTCATGGGATTGTAATATCACTTGGAGTCACCAGCCAGAACTAATGCAATAGCCTGAGCGCAGTTCTGTTGAACTACTTGTTCAAGCATCTGGGTCTCTGGATTTGTGGAGTGCTCAAGAAGCACATATTTTCTTGTAAATGCCCAGACAATGGGAAAATTGTTTCCCTGCCCAACTCTGTTTGACCGTGGTAAGTTCTGAGGTGCAGGATTTCCACGGCATACAAGGAAGGTAAACTCAACCAGTGCATTAGTTGTAACGCTGTGCACAGGCAGGGCAAAGTTAAGGATCTGTTAGTATTTGTAGGGTTAAAAAAAGCAAAGCATGGGGACACTTCAACTGGATCTTCTTGTGTTATTGCCAGAGAGTTATTTCCTGATGTTTTCACACAGGTCACTTTCACAGGTCACTTTCCTAATGAATATTGTGTTCTCAATTTAGGGACTAATAACTTTCTAACTTTCAGTTATTATAATGTTGAATGATTTATAGTATATACCATATATATAGTTGCACATAACAGGCTTCTATACTTACAAGCATATATATTATTGTGTGTAGATTATTACTGGTTAATACCTAAGGAAATGTAGCATCGTGGTTGTCATATTCAAAGGCAATAAACCCAATTTCTTCTCTGTATATTCACTAAGCAGCATATTTTGATGTCCTGGAGCCAATCTAATACTACAGACTTAATTTAAAACATTAAACAAGTTGCATGTAACATCTTAGAAATAGTTAGAAGGAAGATCCTTGGTAGCGATATCAAGTGTTGTACCAAACCATGGGACTTTGAAGATGGAGCAGACGGGAAGGAACAAATGGCTCTGCAGGTCATATGTGATGTAAAATACTGAAAAATGGATAGCTGTACTGGAAAATTACTATTTGTAAAGATTATATAAAGAGCAAAAATAGAAATGAAGTCTCTTATGAGGCAAAAACGGATGGGGTCAGCACGACTCATCCTTGCACAGCTGCAGAGGCTCCCCGTTTAGCTAGGCCAAAGCATCCCGGACCTGGGTGAGCACCGCGGGCAGACCTAAGGCGGGCAGCGCGTCTTCTCGGCCGCGGCTGAGCAAGTCCCGCTCCCCGCTCCCCTGAAGGCGCGCACGGAGCCTGAGGGGCAGCGATCGTCCCCGGCCCCCGCCGAGCTGCCCCGCGGCGGCTCCTCCCCGCGCCGCCAGGTGGCGCCGCGGTACCGGTCGGGGCGGCGGCCGCGGTTTTACCGCCAGCCGCGGTCCCTGCGCGCTGGAGGCGGTGGGAGCGGCCGGTGCTGCCGCGCGGGGCCTGCTGTTTCCCCGAGGCCTTTCACGGTCTCACCGACCCTCAGCCCGTGGGGTGGCGGGTGTGGGGCGCTGGCTGCCTGTGCCACGGCCGGAAGGGCTGCGGAAGAGAGCGCGCACGTCTTAACTGGTTTCGCTGCTGTGTTTTAAGCCGACTGCGCTCGGTTTGACGTTTAAACCGAGAAGTCCCGTGCGTTCTCTGCAGCAAAGACTAGTAAACGTGTGCAGCCTGCACGGGATCCCCGTGACCAAGGTGCCCACGTGCCCGGGTGTTTCAGCTGTGCTTCATTTACGCTGCTCAGATGTTTTATGAAGCAAAAGATAAAATACACTCTGAAAACTAATTCATTTATTATTAATTTTGAAATTTCAGTGCTGGGTTTACAAAAGGGCTTAAGGAGGTTCCAGTACTCAAAGTGTGTTTACTTTTTACTTCACTATTGGTGAAAATGGCAATTGCCAAAAGAGGAAAAATGTCTCTACAGTACTTGTTTCAATTAACTAACAGAGCCATCATTAGGGAAACATTAAACTTATGGCATTTCTTCACTGAAATATCATCTACAAGCTACCACTATGATATTTTGCTTTAATCTACACAATAGTTTATTATAACTGAAATTCAATTTTAAAAAATAAGCTCTAAGGCAAGTACCCTAATAGCAAACTGTCATGCTACTTGAGGAGATAAAATAAAACTAGCACTGTCTGAAATAAGGACAACTTATACAGAAATGTCTTCCTGATAATTAAGTCATCTCGGCAATTACTCCACATTTTTTTCCATTTTTATAAGTTTTTCCCTAAAAGCTTTACTTTTGGTTCAGAAGGAAGTACTTATCCTGGGTAACTAATGGAGGGTGGGCCCTTTGCTCTTATTAAGCTGTTACTAGTGCAGAGTCGCTTTCTCTCAGTTATTCTGCTTTTGGGTTTTGCTAATACATGTATCATTTGCATAATTTATTCAAAATACTTCTTCATCACAAGCATATTTTTAATTTATAAGCTTGAGGTATATATTGATGCCTGGAAAGACTGCAGTCTGTTCCTTGTCACAAGAAAACTCCAACATGAAAATGAATCTTGTGCTTAGAGAATATTGGAAATTTGGTCATGAGAATTACTGCTTATTCTTTTGTGTTAATTCCTTTTTAAATCAGTATGAAGGAAAGAAGCCTTAAATATTAACACATTTGAGGTCTTTAGAAAATGAAAAAAATTATTAGCTCAGACTTACTTTATATGGCGTGTGTCTCATACTGAATAAAGAAGAACTAAATGGTAACTTCATTTGTTGCTGTAGTCTGTGGCTGCTTTCAAAGCTTCCACAATTCTCTTCTGTTAGTGAGTGTTACTGGATAGTGACTGGTACTGAGTACATCTTCTTGCAGGTTAGAATATCGTGGTGATTAGTCTCATCTTTGTCCAAATAATGGTGCCTTTTGGTTTGGTGATATCTGGCTTCTGAGACCAATAAATGCCATTCCTAGTGAATGGATGTTTTTTGTGAGACTGATTATTCTCCTTGTGTTGTAGAAACCTGGAGTTACATAGTATTATCAAAGAAAAAAGAAAATCATATATTTCCCAAAGTGGTGTGTAAAAGGTTTGTAATTCCTTTCATCCTTTTTTAATATTTCTTCTTCACCTTTTAAGCACTATAAACTGTGATGGCCTTCTTTCAGCAAAGGTTGAAGGGACCTGATTCATTTTTAATGTGTTTTATTTCTTATTTCCTATCGGAGCAGGGAATCAAATGGGGATGGTTTAGGAATATTTTTCCTAGTGGCATTCATTGCCTTTGGACTCCCCCTGAGATGAGTGGGCTTGAGGAAATGAGGAATGGCGTCCTAGTCCTGTATGACTAGGGCAATGAGAATCCTGATTGCCCCCATTATGTGTAGCAGGGATCTTCTAAAGGAGGAAAGTTAAGCTATAGGGTGTCTGTAGTTGAAATATATGCTGTCTTAAAAATACTATTTTCTACAGGTATTTCTCAACTTGACCAACATACAGTATCTTTAATATCTGCTTTTTAAAAGACATGCACTTTAAGTTCACTCCTGTGAGTAGGCCTTTGGGAAGGTGAAACAATCTTCTGCAAGTTTAAGACACAAAAAGATGCATATCTATGTCAGTCATGGAATACTTTGTGTAATGTCAAGCGAGGCAATGTTTGGTTATTTTATTTTCTTTTGAAAAGAGAACCCATTGTACCAGACTACAGGCAAACTACCTTGTAGATTATTTGGAGTAGTTTACACAGTGAAAATCCTGTGAAGAAAAGGTGTAATCTTCAAGTGAGGATTTTTAAGTCATGGTCTGCTAATGCAAGTATTTTGGTTCTGTTATGCTGAACTCACATTCACCTTTTTTGTTCCTTTCAGTGTTGTCACCTTTCTCTGCTGGCTTTGAGAATGTGTCATGTACACTGTTGTGATTTTTATACTTCTCTTATACTCTTTTTATCCTTCTCTTTTCCTCCATTTTTTTTCCGGTTGCTGTCATGCCCAGTCTTGCTGTATGGCCAGAGTCTGCCCATCGGCTTGGCTCAGCAAAAGGGACTGCTTGGGAAGTGGACCAGTATCCTGCTTCTAGAATTCTTGATCCAAAGTCATGCTCTTCACCCTTCCTTGAAAGTGTTTCATAGCTGGAGGTTGTAAGTTACAACAGTGGAAGAGAGATGTACTGGATATCATCTGCCTGGCTCTTCTCTGTTCCCACCATCCTTCTTCCTCCCCCCAAAATAGGGGAGCACCGGTAGTGCCAACAGACAGTTCTCTTACTACAGGGGAGCCCTTTCTGGCCATTTTAGGTCCCCACTGGAATTCCAAGCACTTCTACCTCCTTGGAGAGGCAAAGACTCCATGGCCAATTTGAGAAGGTGAAAACCTATTGACTTGGTTTTCTTTTGACATATTGCTAATATTACATCTCATATATTTCATTTTTAAGGTGGGGGAAGAAAAAAAGCTGTCTACCTGTGTGTTCAAATTCTGTTAAGTGTCACATTGGGGGACAATTACTAAAATAGAGAACTTCTTTGAGGTAAATGTTCTGGGGTTGATAAATAACTGAATAGATATCTTTATGATGAAAGTTATGTATCCATGAAAGTATGAGATATGAAAGTGTGATTCTTTTGAGTTAGGTATGTTTGCATTTATTAATTAACTTGAGGTGTTACCTGAGTAACAAGACAAATGGAATTTGACCCACTTGCTCCAGTCATTGTTTGTCAATTTACATAATTTGTATTTTGCTCATTTTTAATATGTACAATGTGTTTACTTTTAACCTGCTGTAATCTGTAACTTACAGATGAATTATTTTTCTTTGTCTTCGTGAAATAAAGAAGGAAACTGTATGTTGACAAATAAAACCAGTGAGCTAAAGCCATACAACACGGATGTGCCTGTGTTACCTGGAAAGGTACAGGTTCTGTTTTTCAGTGGTATGTTATGAAATGTTGGGCAAAACAGAGTAGTTGGTGATTTCATGAAAAATCCCACCTCTCTGCATGCTCCTGCTTTCATATCCAGCTTAAGATATCTGGAGCTATGCCTTCCGTTTCTCATATATTTTGCAGCCCCCAGACATGAACTAAAATAGGATTTTTTGGATGTGGAAAAAAACAGGTTTGGCTTTAAATCAATTAGCAGCTATTTTCTCTGTTGTCTTTGCTACTTCCTTTTTCCCTATTCTGCATCCAAATTTGTGTACCATGAGGCCAACACTGTTAAGAGTGCTGGTTTAGACATCTTTATTAGCTAGGAAATGCTATTGATTTTGGTTTTCTTTAAAATGCCTAGCTTTCTGCATTCAGGTTTCTCATTGACAATGAGATCTATATGCTCCGCAGTGTTGCAACATAAAAGCTTGGCAAAACAATTTTTTGCAACTGTTGCAAGAACTGTGGAAAATTAAATGTTTATTGTGGAGTGAGGCAATACTGTTATTCATATTGTAGTCATATGAGGCAATGCAGTCTTCTGATTTTTGATGAAGACTTATGGAGTCTAAAAATAACTCATCCTCAGTACAGAAAAATATATGAAAATATGCAGTCTATCCCTTAAATCCACAGCATTAAGTTAAATTAATAGAAGAACTTGTACAGTACGTGATTGAATCCATGAGGGATATAGTGTGATATTGTATATTTGCCTAAAAGCTCACTCTGACAGCAAAAACAATGTACCACAGTATGTTTCTTTCTTATCTAATGGAAAGAATAACACACAGGGGCTCAGTTCTTGTAATGAAAACCCCTACATTAATTTTATTTTTTGATGTGTCATTGTAATTCAAGAGATGTTTTTAATCTCAGGATTGCTAGGGCACAATAAACCATTTAAAAAGTATTTGGCAAAGATCCCTGTGCTTAGCAACAGCTCCTTTCATTTAAAACTGTTTTTTGAACCAAGCTATTCAAAGCTTTGTTCCACTTATTAAAATAAAGTATCTTACTTCAAACAACTATTTCAGAGAATATAATCAAGGGGACAGCATTCAAATACAATGCACAGAAAACATAAAAGGTAACAGCATAAAAACCTCAAATACTTTGTGTCTGTTTCCTTGTTTTTCATTAAGAAAAACTGTATTAAAACATACTCATGGTTGGTTGGGGTTTTTTTGAGCTGTTATAGGGTATTTAATACTACATTTCTTACCGTGTTCAAAAATTCATTACTAGATTTAAAGTAAAACTAGCTGTGAAGTATTTTAGTGAACGAGATACGGCTTTAAAGTGGTGCATTTTCTAGTCATCTAGGTGATATGAAACAGCAACAGAGAAGCTAAATATAGAGTAATGTCTATTCATTTTGCTGCTGACTTTCTACTCATATGTGCACTACAGTGTGAATACATAGCACAGTATAACCGTGAAAGCTCTGTTTTTCAGTGAGGTTTTACTTGTTCAGCTTCGTTAATGTAAGTTTACATTGACGAATTATGTCAGATTTTAGTGAATATCATTTTCACTTTGTTTTAGTTCTGCCTTAATTTTGTTTGCTTTTTGTCTCAAAAGCATTGCCAAGATAATAATGGTTCCAGTAACAATGCAAATGCAGTTTCCTTTTGTAAGTGAATAGGTATGGTTCATTCTTCAGTGATTCCTATTTCACCTCCATACCTCAGAAAATAAGGATCTATTCTTTTCTGTGATGAGGATCCAAAGTACAATTTTATAGGATGCCAGGTGCTTTTTAGAGAGTCCTTAGAGTCCTCAGTTCTCTCTGAAGTTATAAGAGGTTGAAGTGAGTTTTAGGGCTGAGTAATTTTGCAGGAGATTTTACTATTTAAAAATTTAGTTTTGTTTAGGAATGAGAACCCTGGTGACTTAGTAATTCCCAGTCAAGGGAAGGCCCTAGCTCTGTAGCTCTGGCTCTAGCTCTGACCTGCTTCCCTCAGGCTGTGGTTCCTAGGGTTACAAACATGGCCAACAAACCTACCCTGACACATGGGCTCATGTCATAGGAAACTATCTTTACCATCCTAGATGTAACTGATAAAATGCTCATCATCCACCAGAGGCTTGGGGATAAATATCTGCAAAGGAGCTTTCCACATGATAACTCTGTATACATAATGCTGTATAACTTTTTCAGGATGGCTATAACATCAGTGCAATTTTTAATCTCGCATTGTGTGGGCAGACAAATGGATATTTCCAAGATGTTAAGAAGCTAATCTATTCTGTTAGGTTTTTGTATCTCACATAGATAGAGCTTTTTTTCTGGGGTTTGTTGTTTTTTTTTTTTCTTTTAATTTTACAAACCAAGTTGGGAGCCTTGACATTTATTGGGCCCCCATATTTTTCATTTATATTCTCTCTAGTCTTCACCATCTGTTATGACAGTAAATAAGTTTCAAATAAGCCATATCTTCCTCAGCATGAGTTGCTTTTTCTGAAAAAAAAAAAAAAATTAAAGTTGCAGTTGGATGTGATATTTGAAGTCACAGCTTGTCTTCAAATATTTAGTAGTGTATTCCTGTGCCAAGGGATATCAATCTGCCATTTGCTTTGCTTACAATATGATAAAGATTATCCATTCCCTTCTTTCATAGATATGTCAAGGCTTTTAATTACAATAGTTCAGGAAGTACCTCTTTCCACAGACATTTTCCATTGTGGTTTGACTTAACATGGTTCCTTATTACCTTTTTGCACATTAAATTCCAAAAGGAGGATAGAGTGTCTGACTTTGGTGGACAAACTGTGATATTCCCTTACAAGTCAGTTCCTTGGCTCTAACAACAGCCACTTTTGTTGGTGTAAACTTTGTTAGTGGTTGGTGGGTACTTCTGACTGGTATTCAACCTTAGAAAGTTTGGCAGAGATCTGAGTTTGGTTTTTTTTACCTTATACTAAATATAGACAAAGGGTAAATTTGAGGAACCACATATAGTTTATCTTTCTGTTTTATCTGTATTTTGTGCCATGGAAGTACACTCCAGTGAGCAGGGATGTTACTTGGGAAGTCAGCTTTGTACAGGCATGCTACTTCGCTTTCAGATCTTTCCAAATTTGTCGGTTTACTTGAATATTTTCACGTGGAGGCATTTTCTTTCTCATTTGAGGAAGGGGTAAAATCACAGGAGGTTTTTATTGGTTGTCAGTAACAAATGTTTTTTTGAAACTTTCCCAAAGTAGCTCCTTTTAACAAGGAAATGCCCAAAACTGAAAGTATCACTATAGGAGAAAACATTAATGTTTCTTGTGGGCTGGTTTTGGGGTTGTTGTTTTGGTTTTTTTTTTGTATTCTTTTATACTGTTCAACAGGTAATCTTTAGCCCATGAGCTGCCCAGGTGTGTTAGCAGGTATTCTATGAGAAATCAGTAGTCACAATTGCTCCTTCTTCCTTCCAACCCTAACATGAAATGTTTTGTTTTTCCAACCATCCCCATACCAAAGTATCTTTTTTTGTACCTTGCTTTGGTAGTTCTGAAGGCTGTACATGTATTTACCAGGTAGATTTTAAAATCTGCTTCTTCCATCAATACCAATTGATACTTTCAGAACGGCATCAAAGAGGGTATTATGACTGAGCGTCAGCTTTGCGAAACAGAAGGAGTTGAGGTTGACTGAAGTGAGATTTATGTGAAACGACTCAGGCAACTTCTCCTGAGCTACAACATTCATTATTCAAAGGTACTTTTTGAGTAAAGAAAAAGGGTTTACAGCATTAAAATAAAGTCCCTGTTATAGTCAAAACTGATACACAATTAAGATTAACCCTTTTGTTTGTAAGAAGATTTCACTATCATTTTGATATTCATAAGCTTCTTATTATAACAGTAAGGCTTTTATTTTTATGTATGCAATTGTTTTTCCTTCTCACCTGTAAATAGAGTAATTTCACTTTTTTATGATTTTCCAGTATTAGATTAATTTTATAGCATGTTCTGAAATTTCATTCTGTTTCAGCATCAATCTTTGGTTTGTTTTTATTACAGAATTATACTTACAAATAACATCATTTCATAACAATAAACTTAAAAATATAATGCAGTGCTGCACTTACGGGTTTATAGAGTAGACATTTCATTTGAAAGAAAATTCCACTAGCTTATGCTATTATTTCACAGAAGTGGCAAGGTCAGAAACTCTGAGAGTTAATAAAAAAGCCATTGATATCCTAAGATGGGGGGGCAAATATTCAGGAATCAGTGTCTACACTTGTGAGAAAACATAGAAAGAGGGTATCTTGTCTACAGTTTTATCCTTTTTGGAGAAGGGCCCTTGGATAAAACACTAATTTTCAATTTAGAGTTAGTGTACAGTATAGGGTAAATTGTATTAAAGCCAAATGATATTCCACAGAATTCAGTTTCTTCCACCTTGCATTGCTGAGAGCCAGGTATTTCTAAAGAGAATTAAAAATCTCCCCACGCTACTTTTGCAGACTAAGCACACTTGTAGGTTACATAGAAAGATGAAAAATGTGGGGCCAGATGATTAGTGCAAAGCAGGAGCTGTTTAAGAAAAAGAATTAGGAGAATTTTCAAAGGTGCAGAATGGAATTTGTGATCAAAGTGTGAAAAGAAGAATTAGCAATCAGGAGTTTCATAGGAATTTGGAGTGGGGAAGGGTTTTGCCTTGGATAAGGACATCTGTGTGATTTCCTGATCACTTACCATGTGCTTTGCTCACTTCATGCAGATTTACTTACCATTAAACATTGTACTTGACCAGGATATTTCCCTGGCTTTCTTTTAGAGCAGTAGTAAAATTAAGTTAGAAATCTCTTGGAATTATATCAATGTCAAAAGGAGACTTTACAATTAGAAAAATGGTTTTGACTAAGAGGACAATTTTCTGACAGTTAAATGTCATTTCTATTTTGTCACTTTTCAATGTAAAAATGCACTTAAATTTATGCAGAAGAACTTTCAGAATGATGTGGTCTTGAATCCTAATGGAAGAGTTCCGTCTCATAGTAAAAGCAGATGTTTAAAAGTCAAGAAACCACTTTCAAGAACATTCAACATCTCTCTGCATTTCTGTCATTTTCCTATGTGGAGTGGCTTGCCGTGAGGTCCCTGCCACACGTTGTAGGTCTGTATCTCTAATGCTCAGCTAAAGCAGTTCCACTTTCCTAAGACAGGATTTATTTTTTTGAAGAGCTTTCTTTAGAAACGCATGGATTGCTTGCACAGCTCTCAGTGGGAGCCTTCCCAGTTGTTTGGGTATTTTTTTAAATTATTATTATTTTCTTCGTGTTTGTAAATGACGTGCAGTAAAGAATTGCTATATAAAATGAAATCAGGTGGATTTGCTTCCTGCTGGTTTTGCATGTTGACTCTTACTTCCTTGTTACCAGCATTTACAAGTAATGTCTTTAATTATGTACCACAGAATGAATCTGACTGTAATTCCCAGCTCCACTTGCTGTTTCCTGTTAGTTTCTAGGCAATATATGTTGATTGTCAGGTTTTTAGTACTTTGTTCTTTTTCAGTCTTCTAAGACACCATTACTTGTCCTGAGATTCTGTGAACAGTTATCCAGGTGGCAGATTAGCAGGTCTAGCTTGGTGAGCACTTTCTGACCTGTTATTTTTCTATTCTAGGCTGAGATTTCAGCTTTTTCTTTGTTAATACTTGTGATAGTCACCAACATGATTGGCTGTTGTGTAAAGGTAGGCGCACACCTGTTGAAAACTTCAGCCTACACATTGTCGTTTGTTGATGCCATAGAGTATTGCACTACTGAACCATATTTTTCCTACTACTCATGGTGCTTACAGCATGACTTCTTTTTTGCTTTAATAACTTAATGTTTCTTGCAACTTGCATCTATATCCTTCTGAGATTAATTTTATGTTACTCTTTTATGCATTCCCATCTGATCTCATTTCTGCTTTGTATGTGCTTCCTTCTTCCATGTGAGATCAGTGAGTGATTCACATTTAACAAAGTCATCATTTGACCTGATCATTTAAAATCCACAGATTTCCTTTTGCTGGTTTTCTTTCTTTTTTAAAGGTCTGAAATCTCTCATTTCAATCAGCTTGCCTTATACCCACCCATTCTCAATAAGTTTCTCTCTACAGACAGTAAAAGCATTCCTTGCAGTATCTCCTTCATTTGCAAAAACTGTCATTGATGCTTTCTAAGAATTCCCAGACCAATTTGTGCTTTATTTATTTTACAACACATCCAGGTAGGTTAAATCTTCCTGTTTTGCAAGCTTGTTTTTAGTTTTGATTCTGCCACTAAAAAGCCTCATCCACCTAATTTTCTTGATCTGGCATTCTGTAGTAGATAGTCATCATGATAAATGCATCTGTTCTGTGTCATTGTATGTAATCTTGCTCTTTGCATTGCTGATCTTGAAGCAAATATATAAAGTGTTGTCTTCTAATGCAGAAAAATGATACAAGAGAAGAGGCCAGTTTGGGCAGAACTCCAGAGTGCTATCCTTCAAAGTTGAGCTTTGGAGGCTTAATTCAGCTGTAGGAGCAGGGAGGGCACTCTCATAATTTTTGCCCTTTGAAATGCTGTCTTTCAGAGATGACCTTTAAGCTAACTTGGGCGCCTGACTACCTGGGTCCTCAGCACAAGATCCTTTTCACTGTCAGCCTCTTACAGTTGATACCTTCTCTGCCTTGATTCAAAATAGTATCTCTTTCCAATTTTACCTGCTTTGCTTCATAACTCTCTCCGAAGTCGTGTTATCATTCAAGTCAAATAGAGTTAGTGGACTGCTCCCTTTCTCTTCCAGAGACTTATTTGAGTTTATAATTCTGTTGTGTTCTTTAAAGACCATATTCTTTCTAGGTTAAATATTATTCTCTCCAGTAACAGAACCATTCAAGAGCTTTCTAGTGTTATGGGAAGATTCGTAATCCCACAGCACTGCATGCTTATTTTGGAACTTAAGGAAACATTAACCATGAATTCAGTCCTGAAAGAGCTCAAACACTCTCCTGACCTGGCAGGAGTAAAATAAGAATGTGACAGGATACAGAATTAGGGAAAACTATATTAAATCATATGGATGTTTTCCAAGAACAAAAGAGACCACATGATTACCAAATCAGCCACTGCCATCTTTAGCCATGACCATTGTCTAGGTTTGCTCATGCTTGGCCAGGCAGTGACTAATGCAGGCTTTTCTAATAGCAGCTTTTAAGAATTCATGTATCTGTTTACATAGGTTTTGGAGCTCTGCACTGAAGTTACACATTTTAATAAAAGAGCTACAGAATTTTCAATGCAAATTCATATGAATGTAGTTGAAAATTCAGTAAGACTTTTTGTAATAGCTCAGATCTGTGTTAGAATTTCAGTAGGTACTTTTAGTTTCTTTAAAAATGTTGAAAACTGATGTGGGCTTGGTTTGTCATAGTCACAGCCACACTGTTCCTAAGGGCTACTTGGTTGAAAACCACTTGCTGAAGAGTCCTGCTTGAGCCCACACTTTAACCCTTGAAGACACTTCAGTAGTTCACAGATGTGCATGCTCCATGTGAGATGGAGAGGTCTGGGGCATAATGCTTGTCCCTATGACTCTTGCAGCCTGCCTCCCAAGGCCCTTCTAGCACTCTGTTTTCCTTGATTCATCTGCGCTGTGCTGAAGCTGTGACCTGAGATGTGTCCCAAGTCATGGGAGCTTGTACATCTTTATCAACAAGGCAATCATAGAAGGAAGAGACTGAAAAGCCCTGTGGGATTTTCAGCTTTGACTTCTGCATTTTTCCACTGCATTAAAAGGGCCTGTCAGCGCTGTATTCCTGATTAGTTGGGCAGCTAACAGAATACCACTGCTATCTCTGTACTTCTCCATACTTTTCTGTACTGTATTGTGTTCTTGCCTTGTCAGTGTATTTTTTATCTGTACAATTGTTTCTTTTGTTGAATGCAATATGTTTGTTTTTCTCAATGACAGCAAAACTGGTGTTTTGGTGTACTTCCATATTACTCCATCAATCACTGGAAGAGGATGTTGACACTGTTAGTTTTTTTTTAAGTAAAAGCAGGCTGGTTTTATGATTTTGTTTTGTGCTATTTTCCACTATTCCCTTTGGGCTGTGAAAATTGAGATTTCCTAGGCCTAATCTTCTCAGCTAATGTTATGAGCTAAAGCTAAGTAGCAATTGTGGAAAAAACAAGAAGTTCATTTTGTGCTCAGCTCATTCTTCTGTTTGGCATAGATATAACAGACACCGTGCATGAACTGAAACTATTTTGGGTTTTTTCCACTGTATGACTCAAATTCTATTTAAAGGATTGCTAGTTAACTATATTTCAAAGGTTATTTTTTAATGGGAAGATTTGGTACACTTTTTACTCGGTATCTGTCGTTGAAAGAAGTGAAGTAGTACAAAGACTAAATCTGTAAGAGCTGTGGAAGATTATATGAAAGGAAGATATGAGAGAGAAACAGAATTTACAAAAGATCAGACCAGAAAGAGCCTCTGGCTTGGCCAGGATTAGGTCTCTGACCATCAGATATGGATTCATTTTTTTAATGGATTAAAGGCAATGTGAAGGCTGGAAGACAAATGAGTAAGATGAAGTCAGGACACTGATGTCTGGAAGTTCATTAAACTACTGTAACATGCTGGAGAAGCGCAGCAAGTTTATAAACAAAAAAAAAGTAGTTAAAGGGTTATTAGTAGTGCTAGCACTATTTAAAGAAAAGGAGTTACAATGTATGTGGTGATGCTGTTTTGGGCAAGAAGAAAGGCTGCTAGAGAAGAGGATTGCTGGGTGTGTGAGGCCATGGGTGATGGGCGAAGGGAAGTAGGCAGTTGCAGATTGACACACAGTAAGTGAAGATTCTCTGAAGGGTCAAAGACCAGTAGAAATGAAAGGAGAATACATGAAGAAATGAGTGTTGTCACTGGAGCATGGCTGATCCATGCTCACAGAAATTGTCTGTTTGGCCAAAAATTTGAAGTGCTGAAGGGTTTGAATAGTATGTTACTACGTAGAAGAGAGATGAGACAGGATCTCTGTTTAGGAAATCCAGATGAAGTAAACAAAGTATGTAGTGAGGATGATGCAGGGAAAACCCCAAGCTTAAGGGGAGGAACAACCTGATATTTGGATGTTCTGCATGTTTGGATGTACTCGAAAGATGCTCCAGAATGCAAAGGAAGGAACTCTTTCCCTCTAATTCACTATTATTTTCTTTAATAAATGCTGTTGGAAAACTAACAACTTTTTTTTTAAAGCCCTATGTAACATAATTTATATAATTGTCATAACAACTGCTGAAAAATCAACAAAATTTGTGAGTTTTCCGTGAGACTGCATTGTCCAGTAGTAGGTGTCTAAAAGATCTGACTTAATTCTACACAGATTTGGTACTTACAGACCCCTGGTTATGGAAAGATCAGATGTCTCTCTTTTCCTTCCCAAGCCCAAGGGCTGGAGTGGAAGCCACAAACTGCTGTGGAAACACACTGTGGCATACAGTTTTGGGTAGATTTTGTCCCTGGCGATCCGTATGGTGTTCCACGCGCATAGCCAACTTCCTCAGCCATTGCAAAGAACGTGGGGGGACTACACTTACTGAACAAAGATTATTCTTCATGAGTAATTTTCTTGCCTGTCGTTTTTTGGATAAGAAGCAATTTTTAAAATGTGTTGTCAGAAATCCATCCCTTATGCAATAAAAAACTCAAAAGCTGTGCCTGATGACATACAAGATGTCCAGATCTGCATTGGCTCCTTCTCTGCAATCTGTTTACAAAAGTTAAAAAATACAGCAGAATGAGTTGGTTTGTAAAGGTGCTTTTTGGAATGCTAAATCATATCTGCAAAACTGAAATACTAAAATTTGGGTTGTTCCGCTACGCAGGAGTCTTCTGAAACAAGTTTAAATTTAAATTGAGACATAAGAAGAATACAAATAGAAGAGTAATTTACATTGAGTCCATTTTTCCCTTTCTGAATTGAAAGAATTCTGTGATTTGAGGAAATACTGTATTTATTTGTGCTTCCTGTGGTATCTTGTGTTATTAAAAAAAAATCTAAAATTATGTGTGCTATTAACAATATTTTTTCCAGTAGGATTCATATTGAACTCTCATGTGGAATTTTTTATCTAATGAAAGTCCTTATCACAAGATTTTTGAACTTACCAAAATATTACTGGTACATTTTGAATTTTAAAAATGCTTCTGCCAAAAATTTCATTGCTGTATTTTGATCCTGAGTGAGTAATCTGCTTTTTAGAAATGTGGTGTACCTCATTTGCCATTGATTTAATGTGAGCTAAAAGGCTTAGCGTATCTGAAAATGAATTCAATAATTTTATGCTTCCTTTGAGATCTCTTTAAGCCTGCCGGGAGTTGGAAATTCCCAAATAATTGTTAGGAAATACAGCAAAATAAAGAACTACTTGTGTCTCAGGTTTGCAGAAATTCCAATTAATGGAGTGTATAGAGTCATATATCCGTTCCCTATAACCACTACTAACTGCTACAGTTCTGTTAGCATGGCTATAAATTTGTGGAACTCTATGGCAGTTGAGCGGATTTCATTATTTTTAGAGGGGTTTAGTAGTTTCCCTTTGAAGAACAGTCCTTGTTTCCCTCCAACATCCTGCATGGCTGACATTCCAAGACCAAAGGACCATGCATCCTCCAGGACACTTGGCCATTAAACCTCGCAGGGTTAACTCCTCGAGATCTCTCAAGGAAACAGCTGCTGATGTGCTCTGCTTGTTGCCTGTCCTGCTGATTAATAGTGCCTCAGTATTTCCTTAAATGTCTCTTGCTGTCTGTGGTTTTGTGTAGTCACACTTGGAATCAGAGCTCATGGCTGTTGTTTTCTGTTTGTCAGCACAATGACCAATTTTTGTTTTAAAGATTTTAAGCATGGACTGAAACAAGTTTAAGAGTTCCTACGACTTTCTGTTATTACCCAATTTCTTGTCCAAAATGGGTGTTTGGAGGCAAATTTCAGGTTCTGTAACTCCAGCCAGCCCCTTCTGGTGGGTGAGCTGGCAGCTGCATGTGGTCTCCGCTGCTCTGTGTGACTGCGCTGGTTGTCCCCAGGTTTGTGATAGTACTGCTTGGCTGCCGTCTGTGGCACAATCTCACAGGAAAAACGTGCTCTAAATTTCTTTTGCATTATTTGTTAGTTTTGTGTCTGCATCTGGACCATAAAAGTCCTTTTCTGTATTATCTAGGTAGTAATGTAATTACTGGTCTCTGAGGGGGTTTTTTGTTTGGTTGGGTTTTTTCCTAAATGTTGCATGACATAGTGCTATTAGTGTTTTTTATGGAGTAACAATGATGAAAGAGGAAACTGCATTCCACTGGCAGGTCACCCCTAGGTTAAAAGAGGGAAAAAGTGTCTCAACTGCCTACCACAGAAGCAGTAGTGCCTAAATATTCATGTCAAGTATTTTGTACTGAGTGGTAATCTAAAATATGCCTGATACTAGACACAGCCCAAAAGGTAAATAGCAGGCTAAAATGCAAAATTATTTACACAAAGATGAAAGTATGTATGGAGGTAAATAAGTTACAGACCATGGGCTATAGAGAAATCTAAATTCTTTGTCCTGCTTGAGCCTTAAAGCTTACATTGTTATATCTGCCAGTGTTCATATGCAACTACCACAATTTCATGAGCTTTATGATATCGAGACAGATTTCACAATAAATGATATACAAGTCAGTAATATACTTTTATTCTATCAGCAATTACCATATATTTTCACCTTGGTCTGCTACAAGTGTATAAAAATGCTAATACGGGGACCAACACAGTATTGACATACTGAGAAACATGATGATTTATTTTTCTTAAGGTACATAACCTTTCTAATGTTTCAAAGAAGCTGCCTAGAGAATTGTATTATGAAATTATCATTTCTACATATCTGGCATTGTATAATTTAACGCTGTCTTCTCTTGACACGCTTAAAGTACATACATATTAATGACAAGGATTACCTGTGTGATTGAATCTATTGAAAAAAAATGATTTCCAGTTTGCTCCTTTCGGCCGGGATGCTTTTGCTAGTTTGTGAATGTCCACACTTTTCCTTGTCATTAATGAAAATATTCAAAAAGCTGAAAACAATTACATTAGTCTCATTAAGGTAGCTTTCAAGTCCTAGCCATGTGGAGTGAATTAGAGTATTTTTGTACTTCTGGACGAGAAAGGAAATGAGTTACACTTGACGGGGCACTAAAATGATCTTCAGAGAGCAGCACTAAGCTGAAAATATAAAGACCATGAATAAAATTTCAGATGAAAAAGAACCTCATTTCAGGTGGTTTAGGTTTGATTTTGTCTATACCAGAAGAAACCTACACTTTAAAGGTGAAATTCCACGAAATGCTACTCTTTTCTGAAAATGCAAAAGTCTGAATTCTCACAGATCTAGTTCAGATTAATCAGATACTCTGATATTTCTCTGAATGAAATTCCTCCAAAAATGCACGTGTGAACTTGGAAAAAAAAAAGTGCTTCTCTGCAAAATGTTCAGTATTGAAAATGTGAGTTCAAGGAGCCTGTCTCTGAGCCTTTTATGATTTTCATCTCCATCTGGGCCTACAGGGGCAGCTCCATTGATTCAGTAGAATTATGCCTTTTTGAGTTATTTGTTTGATGGAGCATTAGTACGTATCTGATTGAAAAAAAAACACGTATCAGATAATTGTTTTTGATGAATGAGTAAGGAAAAACTTTTGTGAATTTTTAATATACCTGTAATATCTGATGCATCTGTAGCCTTGTGCATGAGAATATTCTGGTTTTGAGGAAGATAAGAGTTGTAGTGGTTTCATTCTGCTTTATATAACATTACCTTCTCCAGAAGCAATGCTAGTTAAAGAAAATTTAATTTAGCTGCACTAATATTTAGTTCTTTTCAGCTCTAAATGTTTAATTTCTTAAACTAAAATTTCATTTCTTATAAGATGAAACTTAAACAAGCTAAAATTGATATTTACAAAAATAAGCACCCTGATTAGATTAAAATCAGAATTTCTCAATTTGCCTGTGGAAACATATTAATGTAATGGATTCTTTTCTGAACTGGATGACAGACAGATTGATGTGTCAACAGAGAAAGGAGTTATAACCATCAGTGTGTCTGTCATTGTTTGACAGTGATTTACTACTGTCCAAGAAGTCTGTTAGCTTAACTTTCAGATTGAGTTATTCAGAGTGTGTTACACTACAAGTGTCTTTTGCTCTGAATCACAGACCAGTAAAATGGCCTCCCTCTGTTATAGGAATAGGTCCAGAACTGAGATTTTAGTTTTGGAGTTCAACAAGAGTATCTTTTTTGAAAGCTCAAAGCTGCATTTTCTTCTTTATGGTTGGTTTTGGGTTTTTTTTTAGGCCTGGAAGGCACTTTTTCATCTTTAGTGAAAAATGGTAACGAATACCCAAATTCTGTAGCAATTGACTAGAATTTCTGTAGAAATTCACTGTAGAAATTCTGTAGAAAATTACTAAGATGTGCAAAATCAAGGCATTTGTGATCTTTGAGATGTAACATCATAGAATCATAGAATAGCTAGGTGTTGGAAAGGACCTTAAGATCATCAAGTTCCACGGCCCTGCCATGGGCAGGGACACCTCACACTAAACCATATCACCCAAGGACTCGTCTAACCTGGTCTTGAACACTGCCAGGGATGGAGCATTCACAACTTCCCTGGGCAACCCATTCCAGTGCCTCACCACCCTAACAGGAAAGAATTTCGTCCTTATATCCAATCTAAACTTCCCCAGTTTAAGTTTTAACCCGTTACCCCTTGTCCTATCACTACAGTCTCTAATGAAGAGTCCCTCCCCAGCATCCCTATAGCCCCCTTCAGATACTGGAAGGCTGCTATGAGGTCTCCACGCAGCCTTCTCTTCTCCAGGCTGAACAGCCCCAACATTCTCAGCCTGTCTTCACAGTATTTAACTGATGGGTAGCTTAAGATTTGAAATAGTGTTAGTACTATCATCTAAATAAAAATACCTGTGGTCTTATATCCAAAAGTTTAGCTAAGTCAGTGGAAAGCCTAAAATCTCACTGAATCAGCTGAGAAAATATTTTTTCCTTTCAGCTGTTTCAGAGTCCTGGCATTGTTTTTCTATTGTGTTATCACTGGATTTTCAGAATTTATTTCAGCAGAGTCTCATTTACCATTGCTGATGGTTGTATTTGCAATTTTAAATGTATCTTTTTTAATGGTCTGGGTAAACCAACTTTGCTGTTGATTTTAATACAGACGGAATCTGGCCCTTCATAAATGATTAGCTTAATTATCCATTTATTCACCTTTGTCACTCTTACTATAATAGTTTGTAAGCAATGTAGCCTGAACTAAAAAATAAGGATTGGAATCTATATGGTACTCGTCAGAGTAGGAAGATGCTTGTCCTCATTCCTGGTATAACAATGGAACAGTGCAACTGCTTGTTTTGAACTTTCAAAATTAATAATTTTAAAGACATTTAAACACCTTCAGGGGAAAAGAATGATTTTGATCAGAATGGACAAGGCTGCAATTCTATCATGATTTTTCTCTATTATTTTCATAAAAGTAATTTATCCAGATGAATATAATAATTCTCAGTGTATTTTTCCTACTTCAGATTTTTGTCTGTCCATGCTTTGTATTTTCTGAGCTAAATTTGAGCTGGGTTTGACCAACCGCTACATTTTTTACATCACTTGGAAAACCACTGTGTCCTTGGGCTTTTTTTTTTTTCAGTTACATGGTAATTTTCATGGTAGTTTTCTGTAATCTGTGTTGGCATTAGCAAAGGACGTCCTAATGTCCCTGACTCTCTTGGCTTGAATACATGCTGATAATTGCATTTCTATCCAGAAGTAAACTTAATGGTTCAATACATACACAGTTAATAGTGACTTAACTCTTACTTGCTGTGTCTTCCTCTGTTGCCTGTTCTTGAAAACTCTTGCTGTTTTTTAGCACATTAAATTGGTACTCGAATAAAGTACATCAGGCCATCATTAACATGACAGCGTTTTGCACATCAAGCTTTCCAGAGATGTTGTATTAGTGTGCTTCATTTCCATAGCAAGTTGTGTTACAGACAAATAGGCATTAATCAGTTTGTGTTGATTTATAGGATCAGCCACAGTTTATAACTCTGAGACAGTTTAGCACAAAGTTGGAATATCCATTGAATTTGAAGGAGGAAAGGGATGTTGAATGCTTGTCATTAAAAGACCTTCAAATATAGCAAAACAGTGTATTAAAATTATGTACAGTTTAAATTAATAATTTCTATTTGGAGGGGGCATTTTTTTAAATGCCACAGGACCCTTAGTTGTAGAAAAGAGTGTTAGCTGTGGCTGAAACTGTCATCATAAAAATGTCTTAGTGTTAGCTAAGACATTTGCTGATGTCAACTTGCAAATGGGAATAATACTGGAAATCTCAGATACAAAATTATTTCATTGCAAAAAATGACTGGTTTTGTCTGTTGCAAAAAAAAAAAAAAATAGGAAGGTTATTTTAGTTTTATTCCAATACAGTACTGTGTTTGGGCTTGCTCACCTACTTTCTGAGAAGGTGTAGAGAGGAGTAAGCAAGCTGCATGCAGTTGCACCATCAGTCCACAATGGTGAATCAAGGCCACTGAAGAGTTTAAGATAACTCAGAACTGAGGGAAATGTAAGTCAGGTTGCATTTCATGGTCAACATATATAGTTGGTAATTCATTTAATCTGCTACAGCTTCTACTCCTTATATTCTCTCTCTGTAGGCATTGCATGGCACGAGGGGCAGTATCAGTGTTAGAAGCATAGCATAAAAATCTACAGGCTGAAAACTTGTTTGCTGTCAAAAGACCCAGCATCAATTACTATGACAAATAAAACATGGACTGAAGAAGAAATTGCAGTTTCCCCTCACACAGAAATGATTCTATTGTAATTCAGCCATCCCATCTGTTAGAGCAAAATTGAAAGTTTACAATAGAACATATGTGACTTGAGGAGTGTGTTTCTCCCTTAATGTGCCCGAGTGTTAGAAAAACAATCATATTATGTTGTAGTTGTCATAGTAACTCTCAGGGTTTTTATTTAATAAAATGTATTCTATGAAGACTATTAGGTGATAACATTGCTTTCCTAATTAATTAAATTATTTGGAAAAATATATATGTCTCAGGACACCGAAGATTCTCAAGTGGCTTTGCTTGTCCATTGAGTAATGTTTGAACTCAGAATTGGGAATTCCCTTCAGCAGCAGTTCATCTGTGTGATTAAGTCCAGAATAACACTGTATATTGTTAGTGACGTTACGTTTGTACCTCAACCCTGAATTTCATTCACCACCCTCAGAATATCATTCATTCAGTGCTAGGGAGCATAGCAGTTAAATATCTATTCCAGCCTAAAATCTGCTGGAATTAGGTTTTTTTTTCCTTTTGCATAATTTGTGTTATGGCTGTTGGATTCCTCAGTCATAACACTAGAACACTTGGCCAAAAGAAAACAAACCAAAATAAAATGCAGTTGTTTTCTTCTTTCTTAGTAAGCTACATTAAATGTATTGGGGTTTTGGTTGGTTGCTTTGTTGTTTTTTTATATTTTAAATCGCTCATTCTGGAGTTGAGTCAAGTGATAGTACAACATAAAATCATTAAAAACAGGAATTCATTTATTCTACATCCTTGAAATTCTTCATTTTCATGTTCCTTACATTTTTGCTTACATGCCAGTTGGTCTTCTTCAGATTTATTTTATTCTTCTAAAATGTATTGGCGCAAGCAAAAGTTGTTGATCAGATTTACTTGAAGAAACATACTGTGTAGAAATTTCCCCCAAAATTGAACTTACTTTGTCCCTCTAGAGTTGATTAGCAAATTTTCTTTGGATAGGTTGTTTTCTGCTAAATCATGTGAAACATTGGTCTGGGCTGATTTAGTGCTGGTGCAAGCACTTAGTGTAGTTCAAACTGAAATCACTTAGCCCTAACTTTGCTTAACCTGCAGTGTGTGAGTGGGAGAGGCAGTGCTGGATGGATTGACAGTGGAGTAGGGTGTAGGTGTCAAAGATGGCAGAAATGCTTCAGCAAGAGCATTATTGTGGTATGCGACAACTCAGCAGTCAAAGGTAAATCAGGACTGGACACAGTGAATCACTTGGGCTATTATGTAATGCTTTGTCACTGATATGTGTAATTTCATTCTATAGATGTGACCTTACAAAAGGTAGTTTGGGAAGGGAGGAAAGTTATTTTCCTTTTTTCCTGACTGGTTCTTTTATCAGTACGGGAGCGTTTCTGACAAGAATCTTGAGGAGGTCCAGTTGCCAGTCCTGTTGCAATTGTTATGCTGTAAAGACAATCTCTAAACTGCTTTGGCCCAGATTAACTTTTAAGTGTTGAACAGGGGTGTTTAATTGAGGTGCCTAATATTATAGGTCTCCTTTACTGTCAATGAATGAAGACAAACATCTCCAGGAGACCCTTTGATTCATAACATTAGCAGTCTAGGTTTGCTTGTCTTTTCTACTGTCCTTGAAGAAACAAGAGGTTCTTAGTTGCTTCATGTAGGTGTCTAAAACCATGTGAGATGTACTCAGTCCCTTGTGTTTTAGTTTCCTCTTTAGAGCAGGAATAATACCCAGGTATGTTCCAGAAGTGTGGCAGAACCAAATACATAGAAGTTTGTGCTATAGTTGTAACAGCTGTGGAGTTTGGTGGAAGTGCCAATGCAATACCCAAAGTTTTCCCATAGTGTGTTAGCACATCACTTCTAAAAATAATAAACATTTGGTAGATACCTGTCAAGATCTTTTGACTTAAATCTGTTCATTTTTTTATTATTTTTTTTTAATATTAGTGTCCTGCCAAATATTTTCCTTTTCCTCTCTCTACTTTCTGTAGACTTTAAAATTATTACCTAGGGGCTTTTCAAGGGAAACAGGCTTTTTTATGAAATACCAGCAAAAGGGTAAATTTTGGCATTAATTAAAAGTCACTTTTTTTCTGTTAAATTAATTATCATCAAAGGTTTCATTAACAGCAGATTTCTTATCAGCGAAGTCAACAGCAAAATTGGAAACTGGACAATTTTCTCCCATTATCAAAAGAGAAAACATTTTATGGCCCCTTTTTTCTCACTTTGTCCTTTCTAGAAGACTGACTGCAGCATGCAGAGTGGGATTCAGAAGTCCTCAAATCTCTTCTTGCCTTCTTTGTTTTAAATGGAGTTGGAAAATGTGATATTGAAATACAATCTATATGTTAGTCCTATTCTGTCTAAAAATCAGCTGCTGTACATCATACAGAAACACAGTTTAGGATGGTGTGTCCATTTTAAATGAAGTAAGCTTTTCAATAATAAGCTAACAGTTATCCTTCTATCTGCTAAACTTTCCTTGATGTTTAGCTGAAATTATTTTAAATGTTCTTGTTTGGCTGAGTTCAAAACATTTGCCTGCTTCAGCTGAAGCTCAGCTTAGCTTTACTGGAGCATGTGGGCTGTTTAGTGTGTCAGCTGTTTAATGAGAAAAAGGAAAGAAAAGAAAACCCACCAAACCCTCAGTCTCTTATGATTGTTCTGCTTCATTGTATGAATTTTTATTGTCTCATTTTTGGGGATCGTTTTGGAGACCAGAACTTATGCAAAAGTTATGAGAGCGAGTTACAAATCATCTGTCAGGTCTGAATTGCAGTGTAGCTGTATGTTACTAATACTACTATGTGTACGCAGAGAAACATCTGATAGACTGAGGAAAAGCAGTAACAGTCATGTTTAATTTGGCAATATTAATAATTAAAGAAGGTCTTGATAGTTTTTTCATGTTTTGGGGGGGGTTGGGGTGTTGGTGGTGGGTTGTTGTTTTTTTTTTTTTGTTTGTTTGTTTTTTTTTTGTGAAAAGTGTGAACCATAATTCTTGAAGGTGTTAGAACATAGGTATTTTAGAAGAGCAAAATATTGATATAATAACCTTTTCCTGTCATGATAACTGTCATGACATGATCTTTGGTGCAGATTTAGATGTATCCAGTGATGGTTTTTGGGTCGGCACTAGTGTAGGGTACTTATAAGCTTCTTATAGTGCCTTTGGAAGAGGGGTACCTTATGAGATTTAAGTGATTTGTTTGGTTTAATTTCATACTTAGAGATAATATGGCAGCATTCATTATACAACTCAGGGTACATAGATAGCTGCCACCTTATTCATTGTGCAGGGACTGATGCAAAGGGTCTACGAGGTTTGTGGGCTATAATTATCCCTAGTAATTTAAGAATCCATTTACCTTCCACAGATGGAGATACAGTTTAATCAAATACAGTGGTAAATCAGCCTTTATTAGGCACATTCTGTAGGCTATTATGTAGGTGTTAAAATGCTTCTATATTAAAATTCTTCCCAGGTGAACCGGCACAGGTTCGATTGTAAAAAAGAATTTTGCAGTAATGACCAACAATGCACTTTTTCTTTAGAAATTCTACTACTTTGAACAAGACTCTTGGTACTCCTAATCCACGTACTGTGGTCGCTCTGTGAACTAAACGGCTACTGAAATTCAGTAGCTGCAGACTGATTTGGTCGGTGACTAACCAAACACTTAAAAGCTGAAGATTTGCAGCAATGTCTTTTTTCTGTAAAGATGGCAGTTTCCACATATGGTCTTGATTACTTCAAGTGAAGGGATGCAGCCTGAGATCCCTTTGTTGTATGTGAGTTTGGTTGTATGTGAGTTTGAACTCCCTTTCCATTTCCTTTTATATGTGCTGAGCTCTAGATTTTGAAATCTCTGCATTATAATTCTAGGTATATAAAGCTAACAATATAATTCTCTTTGGGATTTAAAGTATAAATGCTTCATGGGATTTCTCTTCATTATTACTAATGGTACAGCAAACATTCTGGCCACATTGCACTTGGAAGTTAACTTCCACATACATTTAGTCCATACAAAAAAGACAGATCTGCAGCAGAGAGGTAGTTCTGTAGACTAGCAACAAAGATATAATTGCTGAATTTGTGTATGTGTATTAGTGTGTTAATCATCCTGATTTTTAGTCTGCAGTTATCACTAAAAGTGTACTTTTCTAAAGCCTTTTGATCCAAAGGCAGGAGTGTCTGCCTCAAAGACCCGAAGTCTGCAGAGGCACTGTGGTGATCTCTGATACCAGGCATAGCTCTTTCATGGCAGCTACTTTTGCTGTTAGCAAAATATTCCCATTATAAATTAAAAAAATAATTATAAAAAAATACATATGGACTTTTCTGGTCATTTTGGCTGGAATCTTAACCGTTGGGAATCTTTTTGCAATAAAGCACCCTTTCTTGGCTTCTGTGACATTTATATGCACTGCTTCTGTAGATACTGTGCCTGAGAACAAGGTGCCTGCAGTTAGGGGCTTCAAAGTTAGGCCTTAAGGTAAGACATCTTTCCACCCTTCAATGGAATTTGAGAAGGTTTCTGTGTAAGAGCTGGGTGCTCTGCTAGACCCTGTGCAGTTTTCACGTGGCACGGGACCCTGAGGGCAATGATGGTGAATCAGAATGTGTAAGACAGTACCATTCCCAAAATTTATAAATTCTACCGGAGCCTTTGTTTCCTTGCAAATGATTCAGTCTTTGAATGGAATAGGATTACACCTGTTTACATGAATAGTAAATCTGCCCTGAATCAGCTTGCATTTACAGCCCGCTTCTGGTTTTAGTGACTCAAAATAATATTTAATGTGCTCTGTTAGCCTCTGGTCGTAATGAAGACACCTATTCAGGAGGGTCAGATGAACTGGGTTGAGCTGTTTCTAGTTCACTGGACACCAAAGACATGGCAAGTTATAAATGGCAGCCTGCAGTTACTATAATGAATGTGTTCACACCCAGAGAAAAAAACGTGGAATGAAGAGTAACAGCAGTTTTGAGAGGTGCATTGAATTTTCATATAATATATATTTAAGTTAAATGAGGAGTGCAGTCTGAGCAGGATTTCTACTGTCTATTACCTAGATGTATGGTAATTGTGAGTTTGGCTTAGTATTTAAATCTAGAGAAAATAATACAAATGGAAATAATTCCAGCTGGCCTTTTTGTTCCAAAGAACGAAAAAGAAAAGGAAAATCAAACATTTGATGGTGCTGATAGTTGCTTGCTTTCTGGGCAAGAAGCAGCATCTAATTTCCATTTTTATGTCCCTCACAGGATTAATGTTTTCAAGCTTCACCACATAAAAAGAGTCAGAATAGTTTCTCACTTAATAAGGAGCACCACTAGGTTTCTTGTGAAAAACAGAGCTTTTAACATCCATAATCTGATGTCCTACTAGAGTTTGCCCAGGGAGTGGGGCAGGAGTGCATTTGATGTTGCGACTTGAAAGGTGGATGGTCGTGTGGCCCATGTGTTCTGAGTTAGCAAATATTGGCAGTAGGGGGCACAATGTCTACAGCTGGCTAATAAATACTTCACTCCTGGCATGCCCCAAATAAAGGAATAGGGTTGGGTTAGTCAAGCCTTTCTTTCCTTTATTAATGTGGATACTATCAGTGATAGTCCAAAAATAAATGGCAGGTACTTCCTAGACTGGGCGACAGCCTTTATTTATTATGTATGTGCATCACTGATTCACAGTATGCACTTAGTCTAGAGAGAGATCCAGGACCCAGTGTCTACGCCCACAAGCTCCTATCATTTCACCATAGGATAGTCTAGTCATTACGTGATTGCACACATACCTGCAAAGATATGCCAGAGTATTCATCCAGATCAGAAAGGAGCAAAGGGTGTATTCATTGAAAACGCTAGCACACTCAAGAAAAAAAATAAGCCCCTTCCTTTTGATAGGGGAGTTCAGTTCTAAACTCTGAGGTACCAAAATAATGATTTGTAGTACTAAGATAAATTCAGAGGAAAACAACAAAACAAAAAAAAAACCAAACAATTAACTTGTTTCCCTCTTATTTCCCTTGGATTTCTCATGAAACAGAACCAAAAAAGATACATTTCATTTACTTCAGTTCGTGTCAGAAATTAACTGATGATATCAACAATAAAGATGATAGTTCTAGCAATTACGTATCATCACTTGCAACAGGTAACGCGTACAGCTGGTATTAGGCTTTTTGGTCTTTTTCTAAATGCATAGAATCTAATTGTCTTTGAGTAAACACAAGAAGTGAAGTTTAAAAAGTAGATGGGGAGAAACTTTTAGAACAGACTGGTAGCCAACCCTTTCCCCATATTCAAAGCCTGTTAATTCAGTCAGTAGCAAAGCCTGTTTAATACAGTGGGAATGGATTGGGTTTATCCCTTGAGATCTAGGACCCGAAAGATGGTGAACTATGCCTGGGCAGGGCGAAGCCAGAGGAAACTCTGGTGGAGGTCCGTAGCGGTCCTGACGTGCAAATCGGTCGTCCGACCCGGGTCTAGGGGCGAAAGACTAATCGAACCATCTAGTAGCTGGTTCCCTCCGAAGTTTCCCTCAGGATAGCTTGCACTCGGCTATGGGGCATTTTCTATGGTTTGTTCCCCTTCCCACCTTTTTAACTATCCCCAGGTTTGTCTACCCTTATTTCATTGAACAAACAATATGGATGGAAGTAATCTAAATCCACTGAAAGATCATTGCAAAGAGAAATGGAAAGTGCTGGTCTGTAAATGACCAAGAACAGAAAGTATAACAGCAGTATAAAGTGCTGACATGATGTCAACTGAAAATATTAAATAATAATAGAAAAAATGAAAATTTCAGGTAGATGTTTCATTCTGATACGAGGTCTTAGAATTTTTCCTAATGTGATTAAATTATGAGAAGCCATGGCTACTTCTGTTTCTTGATTTTAGAAAATTCCCTCTTACATAGCGAAGGATTAGTCATTTTTCTTAGGGGGTGACTGTGTAAGCTGTATAAGGAAAGGGGAAGGAAAGCAGCATTTCTTTTAGAGCACCTTGAAAGCTCGTTCTGGACTTACAGTTCAAAGTTAGCTAGTATTGTAAGTAATGGAAATCACCCTGATTCTCTGATTCCATCCTTTCTGAGAGTAGGGTGGTTCTCAGCTGCTTAGTTTTGATTAATGCACTGGATTCTGTGTATTTTTCCCATTTTAATTCCTGTTTATCACAATTTTATTAGTCTATATTGACCATAAAAGCTTGTATTGAAATTCCAGAGATTTTTATATGCTGGACTCAAATTCCCTCCCACTCCCACCTTTCACTATAGCATAGGCTGGTTTAGGATCATCTTTTGTATCTTATAAAGCACATTTTACAGGTGCTCCCATACTATGTTAATGTTTCTGTGGAGGTTTTGGCAGTATATAGCTTTCTACTGTCCAAATATATTTGTAGGATTTAGCACTAAACAAATTCAGTAAATATTTTTGTCAATCTTCTAATTATTTCTTCCTTCAGATGAGACACAAATAGAGCAAGCTGCAGATTCAGGTGTTTCTGAAAGCTCTGATCCTCTGGCATCAGCCTGAGGAATGTTATGTATGTGGTTTTTTATAACAACAACAAAAAAAAACCCTGAATTTGTATCACTTTTTCTTTCATATTTCATGAAAAATCCTTTTAATATGGTACTGGTATAGTTCCAAAGAAAGCCTCTGCCTACTGTCTGTAAAACTATTCTATTAGCAGTCTTTTGTTAGTGGCATAATTTTTGTTGGAGAGGAGATAAGGAAGAGAAAGGGCTTCTTTTAAAGATTGTTTATTGTGAAGGAAAAATAAAGCAGTAAAACAGAACATGAAAAATGAAAATTGCTGTATAGTTTAATTAATATTTTGTAAAAATTATTTTCTGTTCTCCTTCTACAAATTCATGATAGCAGCACTTCTGTCTGCTTGTACATGATTTATCATGTCAGATTATATTGCAGCAAGCAGACTATATACCCTTTGACCTTGAAGACTCCTACTATACTGCTACGAATTTTGGTTTCTTAAAAGAGAGGAGTGAAAATGCCTTTTTCACTTAGACAATTACTGAGTTTCAATACCTAGCAAAATGAGATTTTGTTATTTTTATTCTGCTTTCTGTTAGCAGATGATATTTTGTCATTCTGCATTTATGTGGAAAAATATTTGGAATATTTTGCATCTCTGTCTTAATGTGTCTGTCTGCAGCTAAATGTTATTTTCAGCTCAAATATGTGGACCATGTTAACAGAGCTTTTTCATGCCTGTGTTTGCTGAGCTGTGAAAAATGTGAAGTTCTCAGTGCAGTTTCTTTCAGAACCTGATTTTTGAGTATTTCGGCTTTGTGTTAAAGAAAGAACTGCTATGCGGTGAAAACCTGGAAAGATATCGTGTGAAATAAGGAAGCCTCATTTCTTGCAAACGTGTATCCTACATTCACATTGTATTCACAAGACAGGAGACCTGGAACCAAAGTTTCACTCATGCCTAGGACTTCTCCCTCGCCCACCAACCCATGAAATGGTGTCAGCAGACTCCAAAAGCCCCTAAAAAACAGATAAAATATACTGTTTTGTGAAACAGAACTTAATGTTGAGCTCTCAAGCTTTCCTTCGGTAGGGACAGTGGTTTCATCTCAAGCTGCTGATTTTCACTGTTCTTGAACTTTGTATCTTTGAGACTTCTACTGCTTCTTGAATTGAAGTTGATGAACGAATCCAAGTCTCGATGTTGTGGGAAGGGCTGGGTTGTTTCCAAAGTAAGAAGGAAAAAAAAAACAACCAACCAAAAAAACCCAACATCATAAAAAGCATTGTCTTTAGTGAAAAAGGGAATGAGTGATGCAGTTGAAAGGAGCATGATAAGCAGTTCACGTATTTTTTTCTGTAGAGAAGTGTATTTTGGTCTCTAAAACCTTCAAAACCGTACTTTTGAAAGCCACATCCTGCATAGAAGATGCAAAAATTATATCTGGTAAACACTGGTTTTAGAAATACTCTGTTAAATAAAGGGTTCAGCATCATGGGGTTTTCATCTTCTGTACTTTAATGGGATTCTGAAATTCTTCCATCTATTTAATTAAGCTTGCTCAGCTCTGAGCCTGTTTAATCACAGGCAACTTAGGTTAATGTACACCTCCTCCACTGATGAGCCAAAATGTCATGGCCACTTTATTTTGCTTTGTGGTGAGGATATTTAAAAGCCTTTTCAACTAAGAATAAAAATAAATAAATTATACATATCTCTACTGAGTGAGCTAAATTGTGCCTTAGAGCAAGCAGCGAAACTCCAGCTAAAGGAGTGTTGACTTTGATCCACAGGGATAGATCCTGTGCAGAGATAGTGGAGGGAGGAATAATGTAATAATGCAGTAGGTGTATCATTAGTGTAAATTAATGTATCATTTTTGTAAAAGTGTACAGAATGTTTCCACCCCAGAAGCACATCTAAAAAAGGCAGCGAGAATAAGTTATGCAGTTCAGTTTTCTCAATACTGAATTGCAGGAACCTTTTGTAAAGGAAGACATTTAAATTTATAGGTCGCTTCTGTCACATTCAGGGTACCAAAACAAGGACCAAATAATAGCAACTGGATGAAATAACTTCTTGGAATTGAACCGTAACAACTGCATTGATTATGATAATGTCTTTATATGACAATTGACTGGACAGTATTTGAAGCTGTAAGCAGGAAGTTTCCATTTGTTATCCTGTGAAGATGAAGAAAAATAGGCTTTTTTACTAAGGCCTTGCATTTTTTGTAATAATACCTTAAACAATCCAGACTTCTGTATTCAATATCAAGATGAGTATCAAAAAAAAAAAAAAAAATCAACAAAAGTTGTTTTTTTTTTTAATTTGGAATTATCCTTTCAATAAAGATTACTTGAAAATGAGAACAAAATCCAAACAAAACATAAAAATATATATTGCATTTATTATAAATATTGAAAATACAAAGATTAATATATATAAACTAAGATTTTATGTATAAAACTTTCATATGGTCAGTAGTAAAAAAAGGCAATATAGGGGATATTAAGAAAACAAAGCAGCAGGAGTTTAGTGCCACCACCTACGGAAGTGTCCATGATTCTTATGCAAACTCAGAAGCTGATTCCTGTTTTTTACTTGAAGCATTCGGTCAGTGCAGCATGAAACAGTGAAGCAGGTCGAATTTCAGAAATAGCACTGGTAACCCAATGCAATACTTCATTGATTAAGATACAGACTCTCCCTCTGGGTCATTGAATTTAAAATTATTTTCTTTGTGCTGTTATGCTTTGAAAGAAGGAGAAAATACCTTTCCGTTTGCTCCCTCATAGCCAAGTGGAACAGTGTCCCAGGTCTCAGCAGATGCCATTTTCAACCTTAACACACAAGTTGAATCTTGTCCCTTTGACCAGTGGACTGCCTAGTGTGCAAGAGGATGTTCTTGCTAACACCAACAGCATCTTCATAAAGCTTTTATAGAGTGAATCCTGTTTGATACATAGAAGGGAGAGGAGAAGGTTTAAGGCTGTGGATCCTGAACTGGAAGCATTTTCCTGAAGCCCTCACTGAACAGCACTGCCCAGTAACTGTAGGCAAGAGCTCTTCCACTGTACCGATAGAAAGAGCTCTAATGTTTTGTTACACTTTAGGAAGTCTGTCTGTTAAAGAGAGTCACACATGACCTAAGCTTAATCCACTGACTTCACTAGCAAATGTTTTGATTTTTGCTTAATAAATATTAGGACAAAATATGAGAGGTACTGTAATACTTACAATGTAGTATAATGTGATTCTTTTAACAGAGAATCTTGCATACTGTAAATTGCAGTAAAACAATAAGTAAGACTTATCTGTCGCTTCTGTAGGTGGCAACTAAAAAGACCTTTACAAGTGTAATGGAGTTAGGGAACTCTCCTGGTTTTTAATTTAGTTTCAGTAATTCATTAGCATACACTTTAACCTTAATCGCCAGTCCCTACAGGATTCATATGTTGTGCCAAAACAGATTTCTCATAGGCAAAATTAATTTTCTACAAAAAACCTCCCCTATTTTCCCTAATTCAGGAGCACCAGAAGGTAGCACAGCTTTGGTGATTTGATCTCGATACATAAGATTTCAGCACTCGTTTTAGTTGGCATTCTTGTCTGTTGAATTGTCTTTTTTAGACTGCTAAATATTGGGTGTGACTTACTAGAGGATATGATTCATTTTGATGGAACAGCTTCTAGGTATCTGTATTGGTGCTTATTAATTACTTTAGCAGAAGTGTTTTGTTCCTTCAGTTCCTCTTGAGGATTAAATACCACATAACATATGTTAGATTTTGGCAATCTTATGTTTACAGAAGTTTAAAAAATATTTTGAGCAGTTGTGCATGAAATTATTTAATATCCCTCATGAGAGGAAATGCTAACAATGTTAAACCCAAATACAACTGCTTTCTATGAATACTCTTTTCATATCTCATGAGAAAGTGCTGAATGGAATATGAAATTTCCACACTTTTGAGCTCTGGAAAATTGAGCCAACAACAGTACCTGAAAACAAATATTAAGAGAGGAAAATGTAATACTGAAAACAGTTGAAAATAACACATATTGGCCCAGTTACAGCCCTTAAGTGGGAAAAAAAGTAAATTTGTTTCAGAAGTCTATCTAAGTATTTGAGCCAGATTGTAGTTCAGAAATACAAATGCAGTGAGAATGTAACAGGTACTTTTCTTTGGTTTTCTTTACTTTTATGTCATAGAAACGACTGTAACGGAAGCTAATTCCTAAATTAAACTGAAATGGTCTCAGAGAATTAGGAATTGCACTTCTGTCCTCTCTCTGTGTCTCACAATTGCTCTCTGCCAACAGCAGGGGCCAGGCTGGAGCCACCAGCCCGGCACAGACAGACCCTTATTTCCCAGGTTCTTTCTTCACCTACTGCTACTTCCACTGTTGTTTTTCCAGGGACATCCCCCCTCCCTTCCTGAAGCAGAAAACTATTCCTGTCTCCCCTGCACTCCCACCTGAGTTCCTAGATATTTAGCCCGTTACCCCCAAGACTGATGATTTCCCTTCCCAACATTCCTTCATAATTTGCAAAGTCAAATATGCAGGTGAGTAATTTGCATCCTCCCTGCTAGCAGCAGTTCACACATGCTTAATTTCTTTGGCTTCATTTCGTGCTTGTTGCTGCTTCAATTCAGGTGGGTTTGCAGTGTTCCCCTGCTCCCCTGTTTCCTCCACCCAACGAACCAAGTATGAGACAATTTTGGAGAGTCTTCTTTTTGCTACATTCATTTTTTACAACATCATTTTACTTATTAAGGCAATAATAATTTCTGAGTGTTATTTTCTGTTCTACATGTAACTGAAGGAGGATATTACTTGTTATTGCCAGCTAAGATTCACTGACTCATTTAAACCCAGTAGTGAACCTCTAGAGAAAGAGACTGCCTGACCATTGGCATTCTTGCTGTTTTCCTTAACCTGCTTCATTCATCCCTATACACAGAGGTAGTTCAAAGCACACACTGAGTAAACATCCACCTATTTTACCCACAGATGTACCTAGGACTACTTAGTGGAGACTGGAATGGGACTTGTAGACAGAGACCTTCATCATGGAAGGCGAAAGATCTTAGAAGTTCTTTGCAGGAGACATGGCCCTGTATGGTGAGCAACTGGTGATAAACTGAACCTGGATGGGTGAAAACGTAAGTGAAAATGTTCCATTTCTAAAGCCTCTTCTTGCCCTTTTCCAGACACTCTGCTTTCCCCTTCCTTCCTTCTTGTGTTTCCTCTGAGCAGCAAACTTGTTCACCTGCTCCCAAGTCTCTTTCCCCCTTTATTGCACCCTATTACTTCTGTCACTACGTTAGAGGTGAATGATGACCATATGGGTTAAAACTTTAATAACTCTGTAGATGTCTATTTCTAAACTGTGTCATTGCTGAACCAGCCTATTTCAGTGAAAGCTAATCAAATGTACAGTGTTATAGGTACCTATACCTCTGAATACTAAACCCATGCCTATGCTTCTCAGCAGGAAAGAGGGTTTCTAAAAAGTTTTTAACTTAGAAGTTGGTAAACTGTGTTTGTGTCAATCAGTACTGGCAACTGTAACACATTGCTGTCCTGTTCTAAGTTGCTGGTGATGCGGATGTGATCTTAAGCAAGAAAAGGGTTCACAGGCAAAAGTGATGAATTCTTTTGAATTCACGTAAAACTGAAATGGCTTGTCTAAATTAAATACTTCCCCATGGAGGAGCGACTTTCCTCAGTAGATTTGACACTGTTCTGATCTGTCATGTCCCTCCCTTCCCAAAAGTCTTATGATACCGCTGAGTCACCTTCCATCTCTTCATAGCTTTTTGTTGGAGGAGTAACAGTGTCAGGTCTTTGAAGATGTCTAAATAGTCTAAATATAAAGCTTAAATTGAAAATTTTAGTTATGTCCTAATATCTGTTCCTTAATGGCAGAGATGCTGCTGGTTGTACTATCACAGTGTAAGAGGATTAATTTCTACTCTTAGTTGACTCTTATGTAAATTGTCAAAAGTCTATCTGAATATTCTATGCTCCTTAAATTAATTCAAAATTGGAAAAACAGATTTACATAAAACTGGCAATGCCTGAGTGGACTTCTTTATAGCTTCTGACATTAAACACTTGGGGTAGGAATATCTGCAGTACATTTTCTGTGTGATATTTTCCAAAATGGCTTCAGATCCTGGTATCCGTTGTTTGCCATTGCAGTGTGATCACAGGATGTTGCAAGGATTTAATTAATTTGAGTTGCAGGAGTGAGATAAGTGTAAAAACTCCTATGAAATATAAAGTATTTTCACTTTTTTTAGTGCCTTTCCATGCTTCTATTTCTTCTTACGAATCTTATCCTTTTTTACATGGGTACAACACTTCAGCTGTGCAGTCTCCCAACCAAGTCTTTGGAGAGGGAAAAAGAAATGGCAAAACCAAAGCATCATGTAACTTAACATTTTGAGCATGCTTTCAGTCATTTAACATAGGAATTTTAACATTCTGACTGTACAGCAAGACCTATAATAAAATGAGGGGTAAAATGAACTTCAGATTTGCATCTTATTGATAAATAATGAGATCAAACTGATATTGAAATCAAAAACAACATAAGACTTGGTACTGGAGAAGAAAATGGCTAACCAGATGTATCTCAAAGAAGTAACATATTTGGAAGTTGCAGTGCAAGGCAGAAGATACCTTACCACTGGTTATTATATAAATGAAAGTGGCTGAGAACGTGCTGGGGCTACATCAGTTCTCTGAGGCCTCTCAGTGCAATGAGAATGTCTCAGATAGTGCCAGCAGCAGTAGGGTCACACTAAACTTCTCAGGAGTTTTCCCAGGTGAACCGGCTGTCAGAAATAAGAGCCCTGTACTTCTGTGTGCAACTTTTGGCAGTGTGGCTCATAAAACTCATGCTGACTTGCTGTAAAGAGAAAGAACACTTCTTCCCCTAATCCCCCAGTGAGAGTGTATGAGTTTTCTTGAATAAATATTGTCCTTTTTCTCTCTACGATGCACATAGAGCATTTCCCTTGCATTGTCTTCATGGTTTTTGGAATGATATAGCTAAAAGTGTTGGATTTCCTGTATATGAGCTTGGATGAGGTTATTTTCCAATTTAGGGGTTTTTGGCTTTTGTTCTTTGGCCTTCAGAAGGAAAATAATTTGTAGACAAACATGTGCACCTGGTGCTTAAACAATAGGTACTAATACATTTATAAAGAGGATGGAGCTGGAACCCTCATACACTAGGTTTCCAGGAAAGCAGTCAGCCATGACTTGCTCTATGCCAGCAAAATAACTGTTTTGTTTTGTTGTTTGCACTTAAAACAATTTTTGAAAGCTTTTCCCCTTTTTTGTCCTGAGTTTAATTACAAACAGAACACATAGATATTATCACAAATTTTAAATGCTTGTAGAGGCAATAGCTAAAGATAGCCATGAACAAAATTATTTTCTCCTGAAATAAATAATGTAAATTTTGTTTTGGGGGAAAAATATAGGTGAAAGCCCTTTGTTTTGCTAGAAGGAGCAAAGTCTTACGAAGTTATGTATCAAATAGACTGGTATTGTGGAAGTGACTGAGATATAATTCTCTGATCAGTATCATTCTACGTTTGTCAAAAGAATTTGAAGCTCATTGCATTACCGCATTAACACAGTCCAGCTACTGCAGTTGCAGGTCTTCTGGTTTTATGCATTGAAATAAAGTGCAGGCCATATAACATATTTTAGATATTTTGGATAAGATATCTAATGTTTTTAAATCAAAACTTGACTATTGATCTCATTTGTTTCCTGCGTGCACTTTTCTGTCATATATGTCTAACTCCAGGTGAAGTTGTACTCACAAGCTGAATGATAGTGAAACTCTGGTTGGATATTATTTCAAATATTTGCTTATGTTTTCATTTTTCCTTGTTCTTGAGCTACAAAACATAATCAGAAGAGACTGGGAAAAAATCCACAAAAAAGGTATCAAAACACCATGAGAAACATATGATGAGTGGGTGGGTTTTCTTCAGAGTCCATCTGTAAAACATTTCTTAAAAAGTCCTCCTGCTAATATTTGTTAGAGGTAAGGATTGGGTCTGAGATGTTCAGAGGAGATAGTTAATGGACTTGTGACAATTTATACTAACTGGGATGTGTTTCCAAGAACACATTATTGAAGTATTGAAATCTCAAAAGATCACTGTGTAAGGGAGTACTAGCACCTTGAGTAAAATAAAATAAAATTAAAATAAAAAGTACATGTCAAATTAATTCCTTGATACAAAGAAATACTTCAAATTATATTTAGCTAAACTTAGTGGACCATTTTTGGGGGGTTTTTGTTTGTTTGTTTTTGGGTAGGTGATTGGGGTTTTTTGTGTGGTTTTGTTTGCTTGTTTGTTTGTTTTAAAGGAAAATATGCCAGATATTAAGAACAGCCTGCAGTTCTAAATGAAATTCTTTTCTGTACATGAGTAGGCTTCAAACTCCATGTGGCTATAACTCCATGATGTATCCTTTTTCATTTTATTCTGTCACCACTGAAGTTTTGGAATTACATGCCAATGTACTAGTAATTGGTACTAAAAAGATAACACTATGAACGCAGTCCTGCATTTTCTTCTTTATAGCAGAAACAGAGTAAAGTGAAATGGGATTCTTCTAAATGTATGTTGAGAAAAAATAAAAATGCTTCTTATAATGAGGTTCTTTTCTAACTCTGGGACAGTCAATGAGACTATTTTATAGAGGAGTAATATGCAATTTTGAAAATTTTCTTCCTAAGCCTACCAGGTCCTATCATGTTGCAACAGGAAATTAAAAGGTGTTTAAGGGGTTTTGAGGAATATTCAGGGGTCTTCTAAAACTGAAAATATCTTCCCAAGTTGTCACACATAGTAGACCTTATGCAGTTCTGTAGAAGTAGCTACTCTTGCTCCATCTGTCAGAGCTGGACTGTCTCATGTGTAGGCATGATAGTGCTATTAGGATCTGTTGCTGACATAATTTAAGAAGGATGGGTTGTTTTTCTTCCTACATGCCAACGAGAGGCCCCTAATGCCTTAGTAGCCATCAGTCCGGGCTTCAGGCACTTACTGACGTCAACATGGTGAGATCTACACCCTGGGAAGACTAGATGCTTCGAGGAAAAGTACTAGTGGAGTTTCAACAAGGGGTGAAGAACAGATATATGAAAATTAGGGAGTACTGAATTAGGAAGGAATATTATGTATGAGACCCCAGACAGAGGCGCAAAGTAAAGGAGGAGGAGAATGGAATATGTATTCTAGGGCTTCTACCGGTTGGGAATGAAGAATAAGAAAGGCAAAAGCTGGAATAAGAACTCAAAAGGAATGTGCTAGTAGGAGACCAGAGCTTCTGAAGGACACAAGTTGGATAGAAACTCATTTCTGCATGATCAGGGGAGGAACAGGATGGTCAGTGAGGGGAAACAGATTTAAGCTGGGATAAGGAGATTGATCCAGCAAGTGTGAGTGGGGATTAATTTTGTTTGCCTGTGGGTAAACCAAATCAATTCATAAAGACTTGATTGTGGGTTGAATTGGTGGTGATGGTGGATGCACTAAGTGGTGTTGAGTTACAGAGGGAGATATTTGAATATGTATGTCAGCGTGAGGGGAATTGACTTTGACTGTGGAGGACAAAGTGACTGAGAATTGATTTTTATTGTGGTAGGAAATTGATCCATAGAGAGAGGGAAAATCAGTTTGATTTGTGTGTCAGGAAAGCTCTAACAATAGTAGAGAACTGACAACAGAAGAAATGGACTTTGAATTTGGTCATTACATGTAATTCATATTTGAGCCAACAATACAAGCTTTAGGAAAGCAACATTGATGAAGCATTAAAACATTGGGGGGGAAGGAACCAAACAAAAAACAAATCCAAACAAAAACAAAAAGACATTCAAGGACATGAGAGTTCTAATAGAAAGACAATGAATATGTCTGAGAGCTGTAGTGCCAGAGGTTAGACTTCCAGTAGTAGAATAAGCAGAAGAATAGTTTAGACAGAATGCAAGTTTTGTCTTGTATTCATGTCTGATAGAGTTCTAGCATAAAAATGAACAGAAACAGTATATTGAATCATTTTACTGTATTCACAGTTAGTTATACTCATTGTGTTTAACAATATGTATACCCATTAAACATTGCTTTCCTTCTAAATCATCTTGTCCGTTTGAATGTGGAAGCTTATTTGAATAAAGAAGTGAGCCTTATTCCATCCAATGTGAGAACTGTGAGTAGTGGTTTCGTTCACTAAGTGGAATGAAAATTTTAAAGAAAATTAACCAGAGGTGCTTAATTCCATAGGTAATTGTCTTTGAAAATCTTGATTCTGTTTCTGATTTACTATTACAGTAAGAACTGGCTGGGCTGTTTGAGCTGTCTTGATTTGTATCCAGGAAGCATAAATGTTGACTGGGACAAGGCAAAAGTAGAACTGAAACAGGAAAACCATGCAGCAATAAACGTATTCTTTGATATCCTTCTAGGAAATAAGGAGAAAGCTGGTGTATTTGGTAAACTAAGATATTCAGAGGTATTTAAGAGTTGATAAAGTGGACTGTTGAAAATTGACTCTCTCAATTTGACAAATTATGAAATCTGATTTAGTTGAGATAAAACCACGTAACTGAGATTGGCTTTCAGGGAGGGTAGTTGTGAACACCTGTAATACCCTATTCTGTAAAAGATCAGCAACTTAATAGAAAAGTATTGAGTCCAAATTTTCAAGCTTTAATTTCTTTTAAAAAGCTGGCATGCTGACTGATTGAATATTTCTGTTGACATTCCCAACCTAAGGGAGGTCAGTTTGGTCAAGGCTGAAAAAATCAAAAAGAAAAAAAAAGACTAACCAAGTTTACTACACTGCCAACCATTGTGTTACTTTATATTTGACAACCTTCACTGCACCTGGCAGTGATCTTTTCTTCCTGCTATCAGAAATTGTATTAATGTTTGAATCTGGCTGTAAGACTCGCAGGTGTGGTTGCTACATCTTTTTTGAAGGCAAGGAGGATGTGGAAAGCTATAGGCCTGAACAACCTAACCTGAGCCCTGAAGACTATGAAAAAAGTCTTCATGGAAATTGTTTTCAGCTAGAAGATGTAAAAAGTACTGGGATAAGTCAGTAAGGGTTGAGGAAATCATACCCGACCAGTCTGATTGCTTTCTCTGCTAAAATAACAGCCTCTGTGGACTTCACTATGTTAATTACACAATATTATTACTCTGGTGGGGTTTTTTTTGCTGTTGAGTGAGTATTGGTGTTTCCTTAAGCATTGGTGAAGACAAATAGGTTTTAGTAACTATTTTATCAGCAGAATTCATGCTGGGCTTTTTATTATAAATATTTTTTTCTAAGTTAATTTTTTGGTCTTTAATTAATCCACCACAAAACTTCAATATTCTTTCACTATTACCTACCACCCATAGGTTCCCATTAAACTGAATATCTACTAAAAGCATTCATTGGGGTTTTTTTTAAAAGTAAGTTGGGCAACTGATATAGTACCCTTCAGTTTATGTGTGGGAAAATATACACTTATATTTAGCTTTGGGCGTATGAATAGCTCAATTAAACTCTTCTTGGTTTTAGCAAATGAATATATGCACAAGCATGAGCAGGATCATCATCTTTGCTGCTAAGGGGTAATGCAGGAAAATTCTGTACATAGACATTGTGGAAAGTTAGAATTCTGCAACAGGTTCTGAAATAAAACATAATAATTCTGCTTCAGAACAAAAATTGTTTATCTCAAATATTTTGCAGAAAGCAAACTCCAAGACGATCACACTGTGTCATTTCAAATCTGAAATCTAGCTGGAACTCCAAGTATTGAATAAATAGAGAGAGAAAATAATTTGAAAAGCACAGTGATGAGTCATCTAGACAAATTACACTGCTTCTGTGCAGGTGGCTCAAAAATACTGTCAGTGCCAGAAATTTTGCTGTCCCTCTCTTCAGTTTCAGTAGTCTTGCTACTGTTATTTTTGTGTGCCAGGATTATCTTAATTTGTTCTAAGAGAACTGGTTTGTGCTAATTTTTTTTTAAAGTATAATGGCAAAAAGTGTAGGGAACTCTTAAGTACTTAAGTGCATATTCAGTGATTCAAAATCAAGCAGCTCACAGTTTTAGTCAGACTTTAGCTATTGGCAGGTGAACTAGTTTTCATAGCAATACACTTATCTTTTAATGGTTGAGTTCAACAGATAATAAAGATACAAGCTAGTACATGACAGTTCCAAATTCAGAAGATCTAAAATGGGGCTCAGCATAAGCTAGTTTTAAACAAAAGTTAAACATTATGAGAAAGCTCATTATTCTTTTCATATAGGTTTTCTTTCATTAGGTAGTATACTGGATGTAATAGGAAATATATAGGATGTAATAAATCACAAAAAAGTCAGTGTAAGATTTCTCCCAGAATGTAGAGTTCTGTGTGTTACATGGTATTTTATAAATACTACGTACTTAATTGTCTGTGTGAGAAATAATGATTATTTATTGCTATTTTACATTTAAATTGAATTAGGAGCTGTAGCCAAAAATATCACTCCAGGGTTTACACAGTTGTGTCTATATCCATGCTGATGTATTTTAACCTATGCATATATCCACTTAAAATGGGGTTTATCTCCTGCTTGACAATTGTTAATAACACAGTAGACCACTCCTGTATCCCCTTTCCATCCATTAGTCAATACATCCACAGCAACCAGCAGTAATCCAGCAGCAAAAATCATGCTTAAGTTCTTTAAAATCTCCCACCTGAATTGTTGTAGCCAGGAAAAACAAATGGGCCCAAATATATATGGCTACCTTTTTAAAGCTGCCAAGCACCTGCAGCTCCATCAAAAGATGTTGAATGTCAGCAGTTAACAATTTAGTCCCCCAGCTTAAAACTACTAACCATGTGAGTTCTACAGTAGTCTGTGTCAGGGCTGACATTTTACCAGGAATCCATCCTCTATTTGGGATGTTTTTCATGCCATTGTAAGTAGTTATTCTTGTGGGTATTTGTCCCTTGTGTTGCTCAGTGGGGTAGCTGGCCCCAGCGGGATCCAGCTGCCTTGTGGAGTTGAAGGTACATTGGCTCTAGAGCCAGCAGCTTTCATGTAAGCAGCTGTGAGCTGCTTTGGGATCTTCCCCAAAAGCAAGAATGACCAAGAGTTATGGTTTTTCAAGACATAGTTTTGAGTGAAGTGCATGCTGCTTAGGCCAAATCCCTTGCCCTTTTTCTTTTCCTGAGACTCACTCATATTTTGAAGCTTTTAGCCCAAGGAATGTAGACAAAAATTAGACAAAAAGCAGGGCTGATATTTTTCCAAGATGGGTGAATTTGGCAAAATTTTTATATGTTTGTAGAAGGTAGAGCTGTGAGCTTGTGTTGTTTATCTGGTTCTCAGAGTCCATTACATCCTAATTAAAAAAGAATTAAATAAAAAAAATGAAATTAAAAACAAGGCTAAGAGTGCCTGGTTCCTATGTTTTTGTCCCAGTGCTGTCTTCCTCACTATAGCCCCCCCAGCACTTGAGTTTCGCTTCTTCCTCAGTCCTCCCTGGTCCAGACTATCCCCACTCCCACCCATTTTCTTTAAACAGCAGAGGAGGACTCGGTGGGATTGTGCTTGTTTCTGAGCTCTTCTTTGTCTTGATTGACTGGTTTTTTATTTCTGTTTGAAGACCTTCCTGTTTGGGAAATTTGGCTTTCTTTCTCTCTCTCCATTTTATGACAGTTCTAGAGTAATAATTCTCTCTGAAGTGGCTCATATTTAGTTTAAATTGGCCAGTGGTTTCAACCTTATCAGGGTCTGGAGGTGGGGAAAGGGCAGACAGACACGATTACAGCATGGCATTTGTGAAACCGGACAAAGGCCCAGAGCACGGCACTGTTTAGTGCTGATGTAGAGTGAGAAGGACTTGAAAGAAGGTCAGCTGAGCCTTGGATAGGAAGAAGCTGGATAGATGATGTAATATCTTATCAGAATAGCCTCAGATTGTAGAGGTGAATACAGGACATATTTGTGGTATGGAATTTTTAGTGCCCTGTATTTTGTAAGAGTTGAATTAATTGTGTACTCCATTGAATTAAAAGTGTACTCCATTCAAGTAAGTCTCGATGTTAAAATACAGTGCTTACAGAAATGCAGTACTGGAGGCTAATCCTGAAAGGATTTATAGCACTCTTACCATTTTTACTGTTAATATTATGTAAGAAGTTTGTTTTAAAGTCAAAGAACTTGGATTTTCCCAGAAATAAGTCTGTAATGAAATCCTTTATTATTGTTCACAGTTTTGCAGAAAATCAAGTACATGAAATAAGGAGAATAAATGCTGGGTTGGGGATTAGGTTTTTGTGCAGTTTTAAATTGAGCAGTCTGAGCATTTTAACAATCTTCCTACTGCTATATGACACCTTAATAATACTATCTAAAAGGTTTGAATTGTTATTTTTGATGCTGGGTCTAGAAACATGGATTTCTACCTCCCTCTCTGCCTCTCTCTATTTCTCCCTCTGTAAACATATCCCTAGTTTCCCAGCAGGTTCAAACACAGATGGCTGCCTTATTGCGACAGAAGCAAAAATGCTACATTAATGTTTAAAGAGATTAAAAATCCTCTTGGCAGCAGTGGCATATGTTACCAGTTAATTGTAGCACTGGAAGCTTCCCTGCTGTTTTAAAACATGGACTCATTTTACTTGCTTTCTGCAGAGCAGTATGAAATGTCAAATTTGTTGGTATAAGTTTTGAATCCAGTCTGACAAAAATGAGTCATAAAGACAATGTTGTTGTCCTATCTAACATAGTTTTTGAATCCAAATAATGTTCTATTACTATGCCAGCACTGGCAGAAACCTGGCTCCCTGCTTTAACCCACTGATCATGGGCATACTTTATGATTTCAACAGAGAGTGTTTGCATTTGGAAGGCAATTTTTAGCTTTTCACCTGCGTTATTTCAGGTTATTGTCATGTTGGCCAAAGCGGGCTGCTTGTTTAAATTACTTTTAAGATGCAACACGAGGTTTTTCTGGCACAACCTCCAGCTGGAAACAGAATAGTCAAGCCCACCCTTTAACTGCCTGCTAGCAATGAAAGTTTTTTGTTGCATTGAAGACATTTTTACCTGTGGTGGTCAGGTGATTAGCACGCTGCTGAGTAACATCATTCTTTCCCCAGATCCCTCTGCACAGATTATCAAGTCTCAGTAGTGCATTGCTGACAGTGTGCAGCTACTATATGCTGCTTATTGACTGGGGAAAGAAATAGGGAAAGAAAAAAGATTGAAAAGCTGAAAACTTCTGTTATTCCTTCCTTTAAATTCTGTTGACATTTTTTGGAGTTCCTCCAGTTCTCCTTAAAACAGGTAGCAGCTGTCACATCAGATATACGTTAGGATGAAACAAAAGATTCATTCTTTCTAACTAGCCTTTAAACATCAAACAGTATTAACAGAACACTTTTGGTTCAAAAAGGCTGATGATAGAACTCCATGTTACTACACTGAATGGTGTCACATCACCCTTGTGTGCATTTCAACTAGAGCTGCACAGACTTCATCAGGCTTAAGTGTTCTGGAAAGTAATTGTGGCATAAATATATTCTCATGTTGGAAAGGTAAACAGAATTTAGGATCACATATTGCCTGTGATCCTTTTTACTATTTGTTCTTTGCCATATGTGCACATTAGGTTTTACAGACAAGTAGATGTGATCTCTACCCCTGAGGGGGTTACAGTCTAGATTAAATATCACATGGAGATGAGGCATTCTTGTCGGTATTCTCAGCAGGGAAGGTCAAGGGTATAGTAGGCATGAACTATCTTTGCCTGTCTGAAAAAAAGACCGTTCACATCAAGGCTGAAACACATCAATTGGAGAGAGAGCACAACCGCTCCTCATTTCTTCAGAAGGCTTCAGGCTGCATGATACTTACCTGATATCTATTTCTAGCATTGATATCTACATTTTGAAATACTTGTGCAAACCCAGATGGTCTTGTATTTCTAAGGCATGCATTGCCTGTTTGGGCAACCGGGGGAATTCCAGATTACAGCTTTAGTCATGTTTACATCACTATTACTTGTCATAAAAATGACAGTAATATGACAATTAAATGTTGTAATGTTTTGGGGGAAAAAAAAATCACTTTTGCTCAGAGCCTGCAAATTACCTTGATTTGTAATAAATGTAATAAACTAAGTCAATAATTGCCAAGAAAGTGCTTTTACTAACCATTGATTTGTTCTGATGGTTTAGGGATTTTTTTTTTTTAAGAGAAATTCTCCAACTAACTTAAATAGGTTAATGTAAACATATTAGAAACAGTAGTTTGGTAAAGCTTTCAAGACTGAAAGTATTATTGGTGACTGAGACATGCCACTCACATAGAAATGAAACAGTAGCAAGTTGCTATTCCTTTCAACTTCTGCTTGGGAACCTTCAATTACAAGTGGCTGTCCAGTAAGACCCTGGAAATAAATGGTAGGGAGGACCTTTGTCCAATAAAAATCTAATTGTGTTTAATTGTTTGTCTGTTTTGGAAGCAGTAATTTCAGGAGCAGATACTATGATTCATGAAACCTGATTTACTAGTTGAGCTTGGGGTTCTCTTGTTGTCCCTTGTAGATTTACTGGAGTACAGGTCAAAAACTTCACTTCTGTAAAGCAGCATCCTGACACATCTAACTTAAATTAAAAAGTGGAAGGTCAACACATTAGAGAAGATGCAAGTGTCCTCTTGGGCTGCATATTTCTCTCTCACTCTCTGCCATGGTTATGTCCTTAACCTGTCATTTTTGTGAATTCTGATCAGTCTTGTTACTCTAACTTAATGGTTTCTTCTCCTATTATTTTTCCTATCCTGATTTGATTAGAATCACAAGTTCAGAATATACAGAGCAAAATATATAGCCTGAGATGTCTAATTAAAAGAGCAGCTTGTTCGCTAACACAACGGAGATTTAAATTCCCCACATAACACACTATGGATTCATGCCCTGTGTGGCTTGATTCCACATGGATGGATACTTACAAGTCAATAGTATTATGTAGTTACTGGAGGAAATTGTCTTTCGTGAGCATAAAAGGTTCTTTACTGAGACAGTTACAGTTACTTAAATTATATTTGTATGCTACTTAATACAAACCTTTCATCAGAGAATACCAGAAATTAGCAGGAAATTTCACTTAATTCTGATGAGTGGGCTGCTTTGGGGAATGACAAACCTTTGAGGTAGTGTTTCTCCCCCACTATGTCTCTTGCTGATGGAAAAACTCAATCCACTCTTGTAACATGCTCTTGTTCAACTGAAACAGAATATTTATTCTACATTGCAAAACAGAGGTCATGTCTTTGAGCTATTTACAGTAGATTGGACACATAAGAAAGATAGTCAACATAGTCATGTTGACTACTAGGCATAAATAACAAAATCTTCATATATTTATTGAGTCTTGTTTTCAGCTTACAGTCGGCATTAGAATACGCAAATTGTGGTTCATTGGTCAAGGGGTTGCAGTGAAAAGTATTTTTGTAAAAATCATATTAGACAACAGAGATAGAAATTTTCTTGGCCTAAGCTGTAAACTACTTATTTCAACATTAAGTGCATGGCAAGACTTGTGAGGTATCAGTTTTAGGAAATGGTGTCACGAACTCAACTTTTCCAAGAATTTGGGTAGTAGTTCATAAAATAGTAATCCAAGCAGAAATACAAACTTCCTTTTCCCAGCCATTCAAAGTCTGAAACATATGATCAAAATATTATTTTGAGATAGATAAATCTGTCACAAGATCTGCTCCTACACAATATCTCTTTCTGATGAAACATTTAAGCCTTGTCTGGCCTAGTTTAACTTGTTTTAACTGTTCTGCTCTGTTTGCAAATTTGAATCCCATTGCACCTCTGAGATTGTACTTTGGTGCTTTTGTCTTGTACGTTTTTTGTCTGCATGGCTGCTACATTTTTTGTGGATGTCAGCATAACTCCATTACTAATTTTTAAAACATGAAAGGCTGAGGATCACAATATAATTAAAACAATGCATCATAGTAGATACACTCACATAAATCTAAACAAAAACACTGACGAAAATAATAGTTTTCTTTGATATTACAAGTAGCCCAGTGTTCTGTGTATAAAGCATTACCACGTGCTGCAATGTGTTGTAGATATCCCAAGTTTCTCATATTATCCCCAACTTGGAAAATTCTGCACGTTTCCTGAGCATATGTATGTTGACATGGTTAGGAACCTTACTTAGCATTCAGTAGGATTCTTACTGAAGTTTTCTCACCCCGATACAGAAATTGGTTGTTTTTTCTTCCTACTCCTGTCAGTGTTCTGGGTGCAACCAAGACAAACCCACCTTGGGAAGCTGATTTCTTTTGGTTGGTTTGTTTGTTTTTTCCCAAAGGAAACCAGCATCTTTTTCACACTTGTATTAGTGCCTTCAGGAAACTTAAGGTTCAGCCTCTAGAGCTTTTTTGCTCCCTGGGATTGGGGTCAGCACACTAGAGTGCAGAACGCTTGTAGGACTGACATTTAATAGAAGACTGAACGCACTATGTAGCAGAACAATGAAAGCATTATCATCATTTATTTATTGTTAAGATAATGCTGCATGAATTCATTTCTAAAGGCAGATTGAAGATTAAGATGGTCTTCTGCTTGTGAGGGTAGTTGAGATTTATCAGAATTTGAGCTAACCTACATTAAAAACTACTTTTGTTCCACTACTTACTAATATTCTTTGTTAAAATGCTGAACGCACACAAAACTTTACATAGGCAATTGGAAAACATTTTGTAATTTTCTGTGGTACAGCGACAGACATCACTCACACTGTTTAAATTACTATTACTGATGTCCTATTATTTGTTTACAGTTTTATTGGAGCAACAAGATGAATGCAGATGTAGCAGTAGTACTAATTCCTTGGGATTCACAGATATCCTAATTAAATTATTTTCAGACTCTGCTTTCTGCAAGTGAAGTTTGCAGTTGAGGAAGAGAGTGTTTTTATCCTTCTTTCTCCTATTCGTGAACTTGTGATAGTACCATAAACCAGCAAAAAATCAGTCTTTAATTTTGAAGCTATAGTTGATCTGCTAAAGATATAAATAAGCATATTTAAATAGTTACTTTGCATTATTCATGTAACTGGAAAAAGATTCACTCTGGGTAGACAATTACTGTGTATTAACATCTTGCCTTAGGGCAGTTGAAATGGTTTTTAATGAGGTGTTACCAATCCTGAATAACTTTCATTTGCCACTTGACCCAACGATTTATTTTTTACTGGGACATCTTGACTTAAAATACTTAGCTTTATTATAGGGATTTTGTTAATCATATGCTATACTTAAGCAGAATGTTTATGGGCATAAAAGTATGTATTAGTCTATATTATTGTAAATAATAACTAGTACCCATAGATGGAAATTCATCATAATTTCTTGAGTATTTGGATCCAGAGCCTAAGAATCACAATACTAAATTAGTATTCAGGTCATGAAAACAACTAATGAGGCTTCAGACCTATAAAAGTCCACTCAAACAAGCATCTGCCAGTGTTTTAGAGGATATTCTGGCCCCAGCATCTGCTATGACCTGAAGGGCAGAGCAATATGAACTTAGCTAAGACAGTATTTCAGATAATTTGAGATCTAGAAACCATAGCAATTAAAAGAAGAAAAATGCTTCTTCCTTCAGCGTGAAGACACAAATACCCTCTGCTCAGTCACATAGCAGCAGGCTGGGTAGGAAAAGGATTTCCAAAGTTACTTTGTTCAAATGATACAGCTGAGGTACTTGCACTATTCTGTTGTGATTGGGTACTCTGCACCTGCTTGTATTTGGCAGATAAAATGATGTTTCTGAAAGCCTTTTGGCATAACAAATCTGTCAGTGGCTACAGTGAATTTTCTACACCAATTCTTCATATGAGCGCTTATGATGTAGTAGGAGTTTATGTCGAGGTAGTCCTGAGTAGTAATTCTATAGGGTAATTATTGCTCTGTGAATTCATCCCTTTATTTCACGTAAACTTCATAAAAACAAGCCCTAAGAATTAACATAGCATTATGAGTTTGGAGCAGCAGACAAAATCTCTTTCATCAGGATTATGTCAGAACATTGTCACACTGGTAGCTATCACATACCTGAGAAGAGTTTGTAGACATTCCCGTACTCAGGTCTTCTATCTGCTCTTACCTCTGCTGTATAGCTCCATAGCACAGAGCAGTGCTCACAGTAAAGCTAGTTTGGATATTGAAGAATACAGCCACACCAGCACAGCACAGTTCAGGTGTCTTTATATCCTTCCTTGCTGTCACACTGTTGTTCCCATAGTGCCACATACTCTGCTGTGACACCAGCCTGGATGCCAGCATCAAGGCCATCAGCAACTGTAAATGACAGTTCAGGGGTCTGGTAATTAGGTTCCTCCACCTTTTACAAGACCACAGTATAGCTGTCTCTGGCCCAGCATCAGTAGCCTAGAAAGGGGAAAGCGACATAATATAAATTAATTTATGAAGAAATTACAGTGATCAAGAATAAGATGTTGACCACTGCTTGATTTCTTGCTGGAACATATGGTACACAAATCTAATTCATTGTAGTGAGTGGGAGGGGATACAGGGTAGAAGGGAATCTTTCTGGCGTATGTACCAATACAATGCCAGTTACTCTGCTGGAGTCTCTTTCTCCCTGTATATGTAATCTATGCTGAATTAATTTGTAGTTGGCTGAATTTCAAACACATCAGGTTTGTTTTCATGTATGTTGATGGGATTTTCTTTTGGATCAGTTTCTTCTGTTAATTAGACCTCCATTTATGCTACATTGTAATGAGCTTTAGCAACTCTGTGTGTGCAAGCCTGGTGGGAAATTGGCTGGATTTGCACAATTTCAACTTTTGCAGTGCCTCATTTTGAGACACTATAGATTTTCCTGTTCCCAAGTCATGGACAGTCTTAAGTAGAGCAATTAGGTTTTTCTAATTTTTCAAAGGACGGGGGGAGGAGAGAGGGGATGTTGCTGAGGAATATAAGGCCTGATGTATTAACTTGCATTTTAAAGGTATGAAGGGTGGTTTTAGCTGAGAGACTTACTGGTTCTTCAGCTCTCCAGTGACTAAATTAAAAAGAGCAAAAGGGATGGGTATTTTACAGTTTCCAGTCAAGCCTCTACTTGGAGGGAAAACCTTTGAGTAAGAAGAGTAATGCAAGCAAATCTTAAATGTCTTTCTTTTTAGCAGAACAAATACATGCGGGGTTTTTTTAATTTACAGCAATTTCTGTAGCAGGTGCTTTGCTGATCTGTTCAATACCTGAAGACCATTTGATTTTTGAAAGCGTTAATCACTGTTATTTTGTGGGGTTTTTAAATTGGGAGCCAAAGGATGTACTTGAAAATCAGGATATCTATTTGTATGTCTAAATATACAGTAGGTCTCTCTCTTCAAGCACCTATTTTTTTTTTACAAACTTCTATTTCAGTGCCCCTATGGAAGCAAGATCTGTGAAAACTGATACACTTACCAGATATTAACATAAATGCTTATAAAATAAAACCAAATTCCAAGCTTCTCAAATGTAATATGTATTTAACAAATAGATTATATATATCTCTCCCAGAATGTAGTGGGAACTTTCTGCTTTTTTTCTTTATTGCTCACTGATGAGTGGTTGAAGGTGAGCTATTTTCCTTAGTTTTCCTCATAATTCAGATTGTATGACTTAAACCCAGTGAAAGCAATGGACTTTGGATCAGAGCCATCTGACAGAAGGAGTATTGGACAATAAACCACAGTTGGGGAATATCTGTAGCTTTATATAGACATATAAGAGAACAGAGGTGGATTCCTGTGATTTCCAAGTCAGGTAATGATAATTCCTCCTTAAAAAAGTCACTGTAGAGAAAAACAGAAAGCTCCATCTCATCTTCACAACCACCAAGTGGTCTTGGCTAGTCCGTGAGAGCAGACAAGCTGTTGTTTCTTCACAAGGTGAATTTATTACTGAAAGAACTTTTGGTTTTGTGCAAGTATTGCGTGTGCCACAAGCTCCTTGACACTCCCGAGGTATAAAGATATCCGCAATACAAAAAGCTGAGAAAAACATGGATATTTACATTTTATCTATTACAGGAACCGGGGTAAGCATGACCTTTGCAGAGCAGAAAGGCTTCCTGCATCTCTCTGCAAGCAGTACCATAGTAGCTGTTCATACCACACAGGGCTATCAGCATGTCTGCCTAGGATTTGTTGGCAGAAACAGCCTTGCTCTGCATTTTCCAGGCTACACAAAACATGAGAATGGTGAGTACATGCTGAACCACAGCGGTAACACTGGGCCCAAGCTAATGTACCCTGGCTTTTGAAAGACAGTATTAAGTCAGTTGTATTACAAGTGTTCAGATGGTTTTAGCTAAGTAGGGGCAGAGCAAGCCTTTTTCTGCCTGTGAAATACCTTCTACTTACTGTCTATTTAATACAACAACCTCAGCTGAGTTGGCACTTGAAAGCTTTTTTCTTTAGGTGCCTGAGGCAGTAGCTGTAATTGCCAGCTCATAAGTAGCTTCTTCAATACAAAAATCTTACTTATTCTTTCTTCCACACAACACAAGTGTTAATGCTGCAGAAGTTAAAAGCAATTGCTCATTTTCCCCCTTACAAGTACCTTCATTTCCCCTTATAACAGTAAGAGTGTAGATTTATAAATGCAAGTTTATTTCAAGCAACTAGCTTCCATTTCTGTTTGAAAACATGAATCTTTACCTCTCCAACTATTTTTGCATAGCAAAATCCCTCACATTACCTTCTGAAATACCTTAAAATATTTAGTATTTTCCTGCTATGTTATGGTGGGAAAAAAAAATTCTAGAAGACATGGCTTAGACTGTTCCCATTTCTGAAAAGAAGTTTGCAATAAGTATGCATCTTAACCTAAAGCATTGTCGTTAATATTCGAACTTCTGCTTTTCAGCTTCAGGTACTTCCAGAGCATTTCTTTAAAGTAAGAATGGACTCTCATTCACAACAAATCCACGTACTAAACAGATTTGGTTTTATATGTATAATTATCAATAGGATAGTCATGAACTTCACTTTCCAAACCATTTCTTTAGTCAGTCATTATGCTCAAAATCTAATGTGTTTGAACATGCCTAAAACTCTTCCTCCTCATCACTTAAGTGACATAATCTGTATAGTAACAGATAAGCTTATAAAATTCCTCAAATGTATTTGCAAGATGTTGTCACATGCGAGTACTGACCAATTACATCATGATAAGAATTATATCAGCATTGTTTATTACATAATGAGTAGGGGAGAAAATATGCCTTATATTATGTGAAGTATTGCAATGATCATGAAACAGAAGAGGGATAACTGTACCCTAGTTCTACCAATAAATAAATTGGGGAAAAAAAAAACCCAAAACCACAAAATACACGAAAGATTTGTTTGTGATAAAGTATGTATGCTTTGCCACAGTAAAAACTGTAGGCTATACAAACAATGAGCGCTGGATAAATAATAAGTGCTGGATTCTAATGGAGCATTTTAGGTGGTTGGGTGGTCAATGCAGTAGAAGCATTTGTTGGCTCTGGGAACCCATCTGATTTCAGGCTGTGGTCAGATACAAAGACAACTGCAATACCAGTATTTCCTGAATTTAGCCTTTTAGGAAATCAGGCCCTCGGTATATAATTGGGTATGTCATTCCTTGCGGAAACAAACAAAAAAAAGCATCCTTGCCTACTCTATCCAGCTCTTCAGCTGTGTGGTTCTTGCAGTGTTTTAATTAAATCAATGTGAAATGGAGAAAATTTGCAGCATTTAGTTGAATGATTTATTTTTTAGGACAGGAAAAAAAAAAATCACTAATGCTGAGAAAGTGGTAAGACATTCATAGTGTGAACTTTCTCAACAGAACATGCTGCGTGCTCACACATGGTCAGGAATTTAGAGAATAGAAATGTGTAAAAATTTGCAACAGTGCCTTGCACCAGAATTCAAAGAGAGGGTAAAAAAAAAAAATCAGCTTATTTCAGACCACACCTGATCCGAGACAAAGCCAGGACAGTGTGCACATTTACCTGTTCACCAGCTGCCCCCAGCCAGGGAAGAACACGAGAACCCCTGTTGCCTGAAGACACAAGGGGACCTACAGTGTCTCACCTGTGTCATCTAAATTTTCATAACATCCAAGCAGATAGGAAGAAGCTGTGGCCTATCACCATCCGGTTATTCTTCCAAGGATAAATTAATAGATGTTTGAATAGTAGTCCTAGAAAGCACTTGTAAAGGGCCCATGATTGCTAGTTTTCTAACTGCCAGTTCTGATTTCAGAACCCTCTATAAAGGGCCACTTCAAAAAGGTGTGGGTTTTTTAACAATTATAAATTTCACTGCAGGTGAATTTATACCTACAGAGCTCATTAATTGTAGAATCTGCTCTATAGGCATTACTGAGATAGACATACGTAGTGTGTACTACATATATTAAGTGTTTTGAAGCAGTATGTTGTAAACTACTGAAAGCTGATCCAAAGCAGTTTGCCTAAATTTACTTTGGCTGTCTTGCAAAGACATTTTAATTTCATAATCATGTATACTTTACACAATGTAATTAATTTTTTTCCCCCTCTCAGTTACTTTGGATGAACACAAAAAGGGACAGAATTAAAGTTTGGAAAATTTAGCATGGCTTACATTTCCAGTGTTTCTCTTGGCAACCTAAATATTATTTTAACTTGTGGTGTGATTATGTATTGGCTCACATAGGGGAACTGCCGAACTCTGCCTGCTGAGCATCATTAAACACTTTGGTGCTCAGTGGGAGTTTGTTCATTAGGAAGACTGTGTTATGAATTTTACTCTGTGTGCATCTTTGAGAGAGATGGGAGGGAGAGCAAAGCAATGAGAAGGAAATACAAGATAAATCATTTACACATACAAAATAACTAAATATCAATACTCCTATTTAAAAGAAGCAGGAAAATATCGCCCAGAAGAAAATAAGCATCAACATGAGGGCTGTGAAAGACATCTCCTGAAACCTGTTGCTGCTACTACTATTTGGAAACCCACATTATTTCCTCAGATAAGATCTGGTTGGCAAAGATCCACCAGTCTGCCATATTTTGCCTTTTGGTTTATCTTTTCATTTTAGTTATTTGGCTCATTTTTATTTTTTTTTTATCTTGGGACATATAAAGGTAAAATTGTACGATAGAATTTGTTTTAATAAGTTAATCATGCTTATAAATTAATTCTGCTAAGCAAGGAAGAGAAGAAAAACTGTAAAGACCTAAAATCTTAAAATAATGATTTTTCATATTTTATAATCTTAAATCGATTTTTTTTTTTTTTTTTTTTTCCAGCTGAGAATAACCTAGAGAAAATTATTCCTTTATTTCATTAATTTAATGTGTGAGTTAAAGATACCAAATAGTAGGGGGCCAGGGAGTGTGATGTTAAAGTTCCTGGAAAACGGTATATTTGTAGGGTGTGCAAAATATATTTGTTTTTTCCCTGGAGTTTTGTTTGTTTTTTTCTTTAAGGAATCACTGGCTTAATTTTATATTCACATTGGCGTAATTCTAATGTTTTGTAATTCTTTTGGCTTCTCTGATGTATCTGTTTGTTTATATCTGTATGGATGTGAAGAAAACGGACTGTTTTGCAAGTGATTTTTCGATACCAACGCAGTATAGCCATGTGGTATAAGTGATATCCATACGATTTTCAAACATTTAACTTAATATGGTACATAAGACAGCATTTTTTTCTTTCCTATGTACATTAGAAACAAAGAAACAATTACTGAAGGAGGAGAAAAATGTGAAAAATTGATATTATCTGTTCCTTTAAATGATGTTTCTAAATATTTTTTCTCTATGAAAGTAGCAAGAGCTTAAGCAACTCCTGCTGTCTTGTTGTTTGACATCCACTACTGCCCATCTGCCTATTGATTGGTAGGAAACTCCAAATGGGAATTTCAGCTCATTAATCATGTCACATCACAGGGATTAGGACAAAAAAAATCCTTTATGCTTCACAGCAGCCATCTAATGCCCAGTAAGACAAGTGAACGAATATGATATGGATAGAATATCTTCCCACTAATTAAAGGTCATCTGCTAAAAACTGTGAGTCAGACTTGCTCAGAATGTGCTATGATCTAAGTGTGCACATACTCAAGCTTTGCAAAATAAGAGGAACAGTAAATACATATTTATAATTCAAATGTTAACATAGCTTGAGAATAAAACCCATCCATTACAGAACACTGTAATGACAATACTTGCAGTAGTGGTTCACCCTGAATAGTTACGTGTAAAAGCCAGTTCCACTGATTCTCTCTCATTCCCCCTCACATCATCATTAATACCCATCCACATGGCATTTCCCCACCAGTATGCTCTATTATCTTCTTACTACACCACCAAAATTGTTACTGTTCTACTCATAATGCACATAATCTGCATTATAAAATACTAGGATTTTTCTAAGCCTGTTTAGTACTGTAACAGGCAAGAAAAAGCAATTAAAATTGCTAAGATGTGACTGAGCAGGTGAGGTGAGATTTCTGTACAGTTAGGGCACTGTGGCAGATGAGAGGGACACACACAGCCTTGGAAGAAGGCCAACTTATTAATGGAATTTGACCATGCAAAACTTGTTGAAATCCCTCTAGAACATCAAATGCCACATTATAATATCTTTACTGAGGTCCCTGCCGTTCCCAGGAAATCTTTAATTCCCTTTTAAGAGTATGATTTTTTTTTTCACTAATACCTTCCAAAGCAAGATTTGTGGGATGTATTTTGGTTTGCATTTATATTTTTCTTTGTAATCAAAGCTCTCATCACTTAAATGCAGGCAGGTGGGATCTGCTTTTTGAGGGGGGGGGTGGGCAAGAGAGGAGAGAGAAGCCTTCTGGGAATTACAGTTTGTTTTGACAGATCTAAACAATTATGTTTTGCTTCTAAGTTAATAAACAATTCTAAAGTCATAGATGTTTCATCCCTGAAATCATTGTTTATGTTTTGTATTTAAAATCTTACAGGTCATTTTAGTCATTCCAATGATTTGAAATGAAGGCTAGGTGAAAACATAGACATAGTCTTAATTAAAAGACCTGCTAATGTGATGAGGTAACTCTCTAAAAGAAGCAAAATAATGTTGCACACTGCCAGTGCAGAGACTGACAAGATATGGATATTCTTATATTTTAGTATTTGCTCTTTGAAAGTTTGAGCCTGCAATTATTTTGCACCATTTTTGAGTATTTTAGCAAATGATCCTATCCTGGAAATGATACTCTGTCCTGAAGAGACAAATTGCTTACCAATGTTTACAGTCATTAGTTTTACCAGGATCATGACATTAGCAGAAAGATCCGCATTTTTCCATGCTTAGAGGAAGCCTATATACTAAATGAGAAATAAAAGCATCCATATTTTTTGAAACTTCTAAGTCTCTAGGTGAAAAGCAGGGGATGAAGACAAATACTTGACTCCTAGCTGCATTCCTCTACTGAGTAAACTTAAATATGCTTCACTTTTTATCCCAGCCTCGTATAATGTAATAATGAACACTACAGAGGTCAGTGATTGAGTTACCTCTTTCTTCGATGTTTCTCAGCTGCTAGTATTTTTCAGTCTATTGTTGATGCAAGAGACTGGATTGTCCACATTTGTAGGAGATGATGGCATGTTGTCTATTATGTATGTGCATAGCTATACATACATAGTACATTTAAGAAAGAAAAACAAGCAAAGCCAAACACAAAAAAGTAATGCCCCTCTCAGTGTTGTCAGTGGATCTCATAGCCAATGCCATTGCTTTAGGAAAATACCAAGGCAAATACTATAAATGTCGAATTGTTGGAAGTACTTGAATTGTCAGATACAGTAAAGCACAGTTGCCAAATGCATAATTATTTAAATGAAAACAGAATTGCTCAGGCTGAATCAGCTCAGACAATAACATATTGGTGAATAGTTGTCCTGCTGCAGTGTTTCTGTCTGCTAATTGTCTAAACAAACTTAATTTATTTTAGGATAGAAACAAACTACAATGACATATCCAGGTTCCAAAACTGATCAAGATGGTAATAAAACTTCTCTACTTTATGAAGTGTTTTTAAGTTGTTTTCTTTTCCTCTGTAGGCTTACATCTGTACATGCATGGGTATGCATGATACTCCTTCTGTATGAATCTAGAATAGGTTGTATTATATATAGGAAGTCAAGGAAGAGGGCCAAGAGACCTGTGTGGCTAAATAGGGAATTGCTGGGTATGCTCAAGTGGAAGAGGAGAGTTTACAGGTCATGGAAGGAGGGGCTGGCCACTTGGGAGGAATATAAGGCTGCTGCTAGGGGATGTAGGAAGGCAGCTAGGAGGACTAAGGCTTCCTTAGAATTAAACCTGGCAAGAAGGGTCAAGGACAGCAAAAAGAGCTTTTTCAAGTACATGGCAGACAAAACTAACACCAGAGGCAATGTAGGCCCACTGATGAACGGGATGGGTGCCCTGGTGACAGAAGATGCAGAGATGGCAGAGTTACTGAATGCCTTCTTTGTCTCTGTCTACTCTGCTGCAGGCAGTCCTGAAGAGCCCTGTACCCCTGAGACCTTAGATGAAGTCAGGTCGACGGAGCGACTTGCCTTAGTCGATGAGGAATGGGTTAGAGATCAGTTGAGCAATCTGGACGTCCATAAATCCATGGGTCCAGATGGGATGCACCCGCGGGTGCTGAGGGAACTGGCGGAAGTCATTGCTAGACCACTCGCCATCATCTTTACCAAGTCCTGGGAAACGGGAGAGGTGCCTGAGGACTGGAGGAAAGCAAATGTCACTCCGGTCTTCAAAAAGGGCAAGAAGGAGGACCCGGGTAACTATAGACCGGTCAGCCTCACCTCCATCCCTGGGAAAGTGATGGAACACCTTGTCCTTGGTGCCATCTTAAAGCATATCAAGGATAAGAGGGTTATGAGGGGCAGTCAACATGGCTTCACCAGGGGGAAATCATGTTTGACCAATCTCTTAGCCTTTTATGAGGAAATAACACGGTGGATGGATGATGGCAGAGCGGTGGATGTGGTCTACCTTGACTTCAGCAAAGCCTTTGACACAGTCTCCCACAGCATCCTCACGGCTAAATTGAGGAAGTGTGGACTGGATGACCAGGTAGTGAGGTGGACTGCGAACTGGCTGAAGGAGAGAAGCCAGAGAGTTGTAGTCTATGGGGCTGAGTCTAGTTGGAGGCCTGTAACTAGTGGAGTGCCTCAAGGGTCAGTACTGGGACCGGTATTATTTAATATATTCATCAATGATTTAGATGAGGGAATTGAGTGTACTATCAGCAAGTTTGCTGATGACACTAAGCTGGGAGGAGTGGCTGACACGCCAGAAGGCTGTGCTGCCATCCAGCGAGACCTGGACAGGCTGGAGAGTTGGGCAGGGAATAACGGGATGAAATATAACAAGGGAAAGTGTAGAGTCCTGCATCTGGGCAGGAACAACCCCAGGTTCCAGTATAGGTTGGGGAACGACCTGTTAGAGAGCAGTGTAGGGGAGAGGGACCTGGGGGTCCTAGTGGACGACAGGATGACCATGAGCCAACACTGTGCCCTTGTGGCTAAGAAGGCCAATGGCATCCTGGGATGTATTAGAAGGGCGGTGGTTAGTAGGTCGAGAGAGGTCCTCCTTCCCCTCTACTCTGCCCTGGTGAGACCCCATCTGGAATATTGTGTCCAGTTCTGGGCCCCTCAGTTCAAGAAGGACAGGGAGCTGCTGGAGAGAGTCCAGCGCAGGGCAACCAAGATGATTAAGGGAGTGGAGCATCTCCCTTATGAGGAAAGACTGAGGGAGCTGGGTCTTTATAGTTTAGAGAAGAGGAGACTGAGGGGTGACCTTATAAGTGTCTATAAATATATAAAGGGGGAGTGTCACGAGGATGGAGCCAGGCTCTACTCAGTGGCAAACAATGATAGGACAAGGGGTAATGGGTGCAAACTGGAACACAAGAGGTTCCACTTAAACTTGAGAAGGAACTTCTTCTCAGTGAGGGTGACGGAACACTGGAACAGGCTGCCCAGGGAGGTTGTGGAGTCTCCTTCCCTGGAGACATTCAAAGCCCGCCTGGACACATTCCTGTGTAACGTTATCTAGGTGTTCCTGCTCTGGCAGGGGGATTGGACTAGATGATCTTTTGAGGTCCCTTCCAATCTCCAGCATACTGTGATACTGTGATACTGTGATATATCATCACCACATGCTTCTCCAACATGCTTAGATGCTTAACTCCATTACAGACCCTTTTTGAAGAGCTACTGGAATAACCAGCACTAGAAGTGTGCTTTCCTATTCTGGATGGAAATGAAACAACACTGCAGACGAAGCAGCCCTGCCTAGCTGGTATTTATTCCTCTGGTTTGGGAGTCTTAGTCCTCTCCCTGACCTTTGCCATCTCTTTTTGTCACTTCTTGCACCAGTCTGAGTTACCTCATCTACAACGCATTTCAATCCCAGTTTTGTTTACAAGCCCTCCTGTGCTGCCTCTTGTGCCAGGCTATAAGCTACTCTCACAAGTCCACATACCAGATCTGGTTTCCTTTCAGCCAAACAACTCCTAGCCCTCACCTGATACCAGTCCTCTTTTATTTTAATCAAACAAGTGCCACCCTCTCTTCCTTCTCTAATTGGACCTCACTTTACCCCTTCAATTTCTGCTTCCCCTTTTCATTCACATGCTGATTTTCTTTCTGTATATAGCCCTGCTTCTCTTCTCATTCAGGCCCAGATTTACCAGATTACTTAATCAAGTGTTTTCTGACCCTTCTATTGTTCTGCTTTTCACCCCTCTGCATTTGTAGCAGATCAGATGCCCTCTCCATTCAGAAAGCATGGCTATTAGTAACAGGGTCACTGATTACAAAGGAGATTCAGGTTCCCAGTGATTTTCTCCTATAGCTGTTTCCAGCCTAGCACAGAGAAGCTAAGAGTGGTATTACACAAGGGATTATTCATGAATGTCAGCTTTTCAGCAATTCTGCTGAGAATGAATAAGGATGTTCAGGGGAAATAATTCTTTTTTAATGTTGTGGGTTTTGGTTTTTTTTTTTGTTTGGTTTTTTTTTTTTTAATTTTTAGGTCACATCTACATAGAGTTTACAGCTTAATGGTAAATGTCCAAACTGCCTCAGAACAAGCTGATATGTCAGTATAACATAGAGAATTAGTTATGGTATTACCAGTAGCTGTTGAGCCCACCACTAAGGTGTTTTGGCAGGGCTAGGTAATGTGGTTGGAGAACAGGGGCATAACTAAAATAGCAGGGATCATCCTCTGGGGCTGATGTGCTGTTTTTGCCACTCTTTCTACTCTTCACAACTGAGCCGGACAGGTTCGTAAAACAGAAGGTCTTTGCAATGTACTGTGCAATGCAGATACGTATCCTTGCAGGCTTTGAATTTTGATCTTATAAAGCTGTCAATACTATTTACTTCCTTGTGTAGTGACAGGCAATCACCTCAAGTCTGACAAATATTGAGTAATCTACTCAACCTTTTGCCATTCAGAGGGAAGCTGACAAATCTTTCTCTTGGGTATCTTGTTTGTAACAACTTTTGTGACCAAAGAACAGCACTTTTTCTTTAGACAGCAGAAATCTTCATCCCAAACTTCCTATGACATTCAGCAAGCAAGTCAACCCACATGCAGGTGCCCTTACAGTTGCAAGTAGCGTAATTCCCATTTTTCTTTTTAAACAATTATTTTGCATTCATCCTACAGTGAAAGAACAGGCATAAAATAGGTTTGAGACTTGAACATTATAATTTGGTACAGCATTCAGCAAAACAGATTTGAATGAATTGTGAGGCATTTATTACCTTTGTTATACATCAGTATGGTCGAAAAGTAGAGAAAGTGCCAAACCTAGCTGCTTTGATGTTAAGATAAAAACATGCTGAATCTGCCCAGCAGGATAAGGAAAACACATTTTATGTGATGCTTACACTCTTATTTGCTCCTTGCCAAAAAGACAGTATGTTTAAAGTTATTAAAATATTTACTTTTTTAACATACAGATTGCATTTGGTGTCTATAACCCCTTTAACCTGTTTCTGTGTAAAGGCATGCAGTGATTGTACCTGGCTTTCTCTATAGTGCGTAGTGCCCCAACCGTGAAGTCTGTGGGCAAGGGCTGGGCAGTGCTGTGAGGAAGTGTGGAGTGGCGCAGGTTTGTGGCTGTGCAAGTGCCCAATGGGTTAGGGTGCCACTGGCTTCTACATCTGCATGTAGAGAGAGCCCTGGGCAGGGAAAAGGCTATACATCCAGGAGGCAAGCATGTAGGCATGGCCCAGGCCCACTGCCAGGGCTCTTCCCCTTGGCTCTCACTCTGATGGCTGCAATATGCTGCTCTCACTCACGGGCTCCTGCATCACACATAGGTGGGAGTAGCTGCTCAGGAATGCACTGTAGCTTATTCTAATAAAGAAGGGTAATGAAAGCTTCTAGTGCCTGAAATGTGGGTTATCAAAATGAGTGGAATGTGGTAGTTGGGCCATTTTTCATTTTTGTATCTGCATTTTTCCAAGCGCAATCTGTTTTGAAGAAGGAAGAAAATAACCTGTGGTTCAAATATTCTTGATGCCTTTAAATGGGTACTTGCATTGGTGCTCAGACTTCTACTACCCAGCATCTGTTTGCTTGTTTTCTTCACATTAATACACCGTTTTGGTACCATTTTAAATAAGAACAGTCCTCTCTCATTTAAATTATGGAAGAATCCAAAGAAGACGAGATGCTAGTGAGGTGGGAGCAATCCCTCCAGATATGTGGATCATAGCATATATTGATTTCTATTGGTTTATGGTAAACAAAAGTTTAACAACCATAATTTTATGGAAATGACAATTGAAGAGGACATCTGGTGAGAATTCATTTATGCCTTTTTACATTTTTAACAACCTGGCTATTTTTACTCTTCTCATCCTCTCAAAGGGAGTACAATGTAATGAAGCATGGAGCTGGAACTAGGCCACACCTCAGCTGGAAAATGTCAAATTCTATTATGCCATCCTCAAAAGCATAAATCATAGCTGCACATTTTTAAAGGTATAAGTGAGGGAGGGAACAATATAAAACATTTATCTGAATTCATGCAATGTATTTATAGACAGAATGGTAGAGTATGGGTTATTATTTATGTAATATAGAAATATACCACATATGTAAAGGTTGAAAACATAAACCACAATATCTTATCTTTGCTGAGGAATCCCTTTGAAAATTGTTCACTTTCTTGCATTTGATTTTTCTGGTTGTCAGCTAACAAACTAACCTGCTTAATGTCAGGAACCACTAGTTACTTTGTTGCTGGAAACACTCTATATATGAAATATTTTTGATGGTCTTCAGTTTAAAAACCATACTTGAGTAGAATAATATCCAGGGTTCTGCATTTCAGGTTTTTTTGTATGAAATTGTACCTTTCACGCATTCTTTCCCATGTTTCATTGGTTAAATTATGTGTGGGGAGGAAGTGTCTGTCTCTTTGGCAGCAGCAATACCATAGTTAATAACTAGTCAAATAAATAATAGCTTTCACTAAGTGTTTAAGAGGAGGAGGGAAGATTGTTAAATTTGCTTGCTCACTCACACTCTTTCTGTTTTCTTCAATATTCCTTTTATTTCAAGAGGCTTAAGGTAAATCTGACTCTGCTCACAGTAAGTTTGTCTTTCTGGATATGCTTTGTACCTCCCAATTCTATAACACAATTTGTGAAATGTTTTCAGTATATTATGACATTCATATGCTACAAGGGCATGTGATTATATACCTTTTTTTGTCTGCTGTTCAGCCTGTAGTACATGAGCATCTTGGGCCGAGTGTTTAAAATATAGGCTTCTACAATATAAGGCTACTAGCGTCTCTGAAGTCCTTTGTTTAGCTGTGTTCCAAAATATATATTAGGCTGATTATAGTGATTATAGATTATGGTATATTTACTGTATAACAAATAGGCTACATTCATCATTATGTAAAGTGACTAAAAGGTGGCATGGACCCAAACTCAATCTCAGTGCTACCACCTGAAAGCTCTTATTGTACTAAAATAGTTATTGTACAAATCATGTTATTTATTATCTAGTGAATATGTTCTTAATTTGAACTACATTTTCAATATGTACACAGTTTTTAGTGTCCTGGATAAACCTACTCAGAGACAAATAAAGACAGTTGAAAACCATCTGTAAGAGCCATTAACAGAACAGAATTGCATGTATTTTCTGGGGGACATTTTGTTCTGTGCAGATTCTTCTGTCTTAAAGGCAGTGGTCTTATCACAGCATCCTCAGGTATAGGAACACACCTCTAGTATATTTCTTCTTATGCCCTTCATCCAGAGCAACCTTGTGCGGTAGACTTTGAAGTTTCAAGATGATAATTTGTTTCTGACTTGGACTGGGGTCAGTGGATCAGTATCTGCCTAATGAATATCCATATTGTTACATATATCTGTGATACATAAGAAACATAAACCTGGAATAACGTGGTACAGTGTGTAGTGCTAAAGGTATTTGTTCCCTTGGACCTGGCTCTGCCAATTTTTCATTGTTTAGTAGAAGCTGAACTGGCACTGCTTCAGAGGAGCAGAGATGACAGTTGCATCTGCTGTTCTGACCAGCATTCCTGGCATTATGGACCCACACCAAGAAGCAGTCTGAAGATAAGGGACAAACCCTTGAATCTGATAGGGATCTTATTTAGAGCCAGTTTAGAAAGTGGAGGACAGGTTGAGTATACTACTGAGCTTGTTTTGCTGAGGACATGCATTACAGAATTTATCATCTGCTGGTGTTTCCCAGCTGTTAGAAGCCTACGTCCCTGTATCATGTTGCTGGAGGCCATCCAAGAAGTGTGGAGGTTTCTATTGTCGTATGAATAGGTTCATTTGAAATTCTTAATCTCTTATTTAAGGTGAAAGCAGTGCAGACTGTTTCCTCAGGACTGTCTCAGTTAAGCCTTGGATGGGATGAGTCAAGAAAGCTAAGGCAAATTTGCCCTACTCAGTGATATACATATCAACTAATATATATATACACATATATATAAAATAATTATATTAACTTTTCATTTTCTTTGCTGAGAAGGCTGTGTATCTTTTTGCTACTTTTTAAAGAAAAATCATGAACCAAATAATGTTAATGCTGTTTAACTTCATTGTGTATCATGTTTCTATCTTACATCTAAGCAATGTTTTTGTGCAGTAGATGTTTTAGTGTTTGACATTTGAAGTGTAGACATTTGAAATCTTATCTACCATTCTGTTCTTACTGATTTAATCTCCTTAGCTTTAAATAGACTGTCTGAAGTCACTGCAGAATGGATCAAAAGAGGAACACTTAGCTAATTTAGGAGGAGGTTAAGAAGCACTTCTTAAGAGTTCTTAAGCTGTTCTTAAAAGTTTAAAAAGCTATTATTAGGCTGAAGGGTGGCAAGGGGTAGTTGAAGATTTAAAGTTGAAGGTAAATAGTTTAAGAATACTACAGTTTGTCAGGTACAGTATCAGAAACGATCTCCTTTCCTTCCTGACCACTTCATGCAATACAGCACATATGCACTTCAGTTTAGGCAACACAGTTGAGTGTGAGTCACCCTGTCACAGATAATGAATAAAACTAGCTTTAAAAAAACGGAGTGGAAAAAAAATGGTGTATCTGTGACAGGAAGCTCAGGCTGACAGAGGCTGCCTTTCCTTTGCCTCCGGGTATTCTTTGAAACATTAGGGCAGGAGCAGCGTTCCCCATTGCTTAGCATGCTCCTGGCATTAGTGACTGCTTGGGACACAGGAGAGCAAAGAGCACCATGCAGAAGATAACTGGCACACTTGTTGGGCAGCTTTTAAGCAGTCAGTAAAGTGTTAATATTCAGTGCCTTTTGCTCAGCCCTGGATAGACATGCTGCTGCTGCTAATTTTCAGCTATCCTCTAACACTTAGTTTAGAACTCGGCAGAAACTGGGTTTTTAGTGTTTGAGTAGACATTTGGCAACTTGTGAAGTGTCAGATGAGTACTGGTGAATTCGAGAACTAGGGTGAATGTTTGTGTCAGGGAAGGAAAAAAATTTCACAGCAGAAAGCACTCTCTAACCTGAGACTAGAGATACCTGAAATGAAGTAGCTTTAAACTAGTCTATTCCAATTACGTTAAAAGCCAAATCCCTGCACTGCTGACACTTTACAGACTTGAGCAGTAAATATTGAAATCTAGCTTCAAGGGACTAGCTGCACACTTGAGACTTAATCAATATAAACTGAATATGGTAAAGGTTTAAACCGTGGCCTAAATATAATATACCATGAGAGAATATGGCTGAAAAGTCCTATCTGAAAATGCCAGCAAGGCAGAGAGGTAGTCTCTAGGATTCAGCAGAACAGGCTTTTCTGCTGCTCTGGAGAGGAGCCACAACCTTGTCTCTGCCTGGGTGTCCAGCCTAACAGTAAGGCTTTGAAACTAAAAGCACGTGAAGGTCCTGCTGCACTGTGTCCCGGGATGCAGGCTCCATGCAGAGCCCCTGCTGCAGTGTGTTATACTCAGAGAAAGGTACAGGTGCAAGTGCTCAGATTTCCTGCTTCTTTTAACACCACTGGGACATAGTCCCTTCCCTGAAGATTCTCATCTAAATGACAGAAGACTTGGTAAATCTAAAATGTTATTCACTGGACTATTGTGGAATTTCCCTACTAGATTTATCACTTCTATTAATTCCATTTAGGTTATTAATTTACCCTCTATTAATTTACCACTGCTTTCAGGGTTAGGTTTTTTTTTTCCCTCTTATCTGCAAAGTGCTCGATGTTGACAGTGACGGAAAACTCACAGGAAGCATTGACACGGTTTGAAAAATAATTCTGGAGCCCTTGTGTTGCTAAGGAAGTTTCATCAGTAGAAGCAATGATTTGAGATTGTTTTCTCAGCAGTGCATGAGATAAATGAGAACTATTTCCAGATTCCATAATTTTGAAATCTGAAGGAAAGATCTTATCACTTTGCTGGCCACCCTGAAGAGAATAGATCAAGAAAGATTAAGCGGAGACAGGGATCCCTGTTCTGGTTTATAGCAAAAAAAGCCCTGCAAAAATAGTTTAAGTAGGTGGGTTTACCTACTTCATTTTGCATTACATTTAAAAGTTGTATATTTTACATAATTAGTTTTTCATTATACACTGCTAGGATGAGAAAACTCTCTTATGTGAAGAAAAATAGGTGAGATTTATTAAATCATAAAAGATCCCTTGTGAGGACTGAAATGCTAGAATATTTAATGTATGCTTGGGTATCTTCAAAATCTTTCCCTGTGGATAAAGAAATTTTCAGGAAAACTTCCTTTACACAGTTTTAACCTAAGATACAGCTGTATGGGATGTATAAGGACATTTTCTTTTCTACCAGCTGCACAAATTGACTGTTTTGCAATTCGCCATCCTCAAATATATTACAAAATTATTTAACAGACTAATAAATGCAAATAATGTGAACGCAAAAGCCTTTATCTGAATACAAACAAATGTCAACCTTTGTTGATGCTCTTCCCTGTCTATTTAAAACTCTGATTATATTTATCAAATATGAAGTTTTCCACTTCCACAGGAGTTGAACTGGGACCACGGAGCAATAGTGGCAGGTGATATTTTATTGTAGCTGCAGCATGCTTGAACCATCCAAGGGGAATACATGACACATATCTGTGTAGCTCAATTTAATATGCCTGGTTAGACAAGCACAAATGTTCATGTGCAATGCATTTGCAGCATGTAGATATGTGTGTTCCAGTATAGTACGCAGTATACATTTGGAAGCTAATAGGAGTGTGTAAAAACTTTTAATAGATCATTAAAATGTGTAGAATACTTTTTAAACAAAACAAAAAAAAATGTATTTTTTTAAGATTGTCAGTTTAACTAACCTAGCACTAAACATAATCATATTTAGGTAATAACAGTTGTTGAATAATAACATCTGTTCTTCACTGAAAATTCTGTAATGTTATTAGGATTATAATCTTTAATTTTAACTTAAAATCTTGTGCATATACAATACTATCAGTCATAATTCTGTTGTAACAGTAATTAGTCTGGTGTGTTAGTCAGAATTTAGAGATTTTAAAAGTACATTTGACTGAATTACAAATAGAACTCTCCAGGTTAGAAGTTTACATCTGTCTCTGGTGGATCTGTTTTGAAGATTTCTGGTGAAGGAAGGAGAGAGCTTTTTTTTTTTTCCCTTTGCCAATGAAAATAGATCACGTCTATTTTTGGACACTGAACACAATCTACGTTTCTAATTCTCAGACAGTGACTGTGACTCACTGAATATATTTCTAAAGTCTGTGCCTCAAGAACATAAAGATGCTGGCCAGCTCCTCAGCTGGTGTAAATCAGCGTAACTTCTCTGATCTTTGTTGAGCTGGCCGTGTGCAAGGTCTCTCTTATGCTTTGAGGCATTTCTGTTTTCGGATGCTTTGATTTTCCTTTTCTTTTTTGCACCTCTCTGGAATAGTTCAGACTATCAATCTATGAATGTCTTGAGTTATTTTGGGGGCCAGCTCATTTGTTACTGACTGTTTTTTTTCCCCATGGGACAATATAACATAGGCTCAAAGTGTTAGTTTGCTTTCATATAGAATAGTTAATCTGATCAAAGTACTCCAAATGTGCTCTATGCAAACAAATTCCTATAAATCACAAAGCAGGACTTAATCTGTATCCTCCTTTAGCATTTTTCTACTCCTATAGCCTAGGTGTGTTTTTCTGATACACATTTCTGTCATGTGGTATCTACTTCCATATTTAAACATGTATACTTTATTTCATATAAATGGACTTAGTATATGAATTCTTACATATACACTAGCCTACAGAAAACGAAACAGGAAGGTTATGATAATTAACATGACAGTAGGTGGCTGTTTCCTCTTCTCCGAGTCTGCCATGTGTTAGACCTACAGCCAGTCCTTGGCCAACACATTTCAGTAACTCCTTCCTAGCTAAGAATTATCTGTGTGTGTGTGTGAGTGTGAGTGCACGTGCATGTATGTATTTTGGAATCAGTCATTTTCTATAGGCACTGATATCACATCCTGTTATGAGGAAAAAGCAATTTCAATTGTGTGTTGATGCAACAAACACCCAATTTTGGAGAAGTTTCAGTAATAGCCACCAATAGTTATCAGGCAATGTTTCCCTAAAGGCACAGCCAAAGGATTTGAAGGTTTGGATAAGTCCACCATCCAAGAACAGTCTGCCCATTTTGTTACATTCTCACAAGAATTTGCCTTTTCCTCTGCAATAGTAAGTTTAAGTGAAGTTTAAGAACTACTGTTTTATGGTTGTAGTACCCCTTTCTTTTTTGAGTGTGCAGTTTTGTTTTATGGGTGCAGGTACAGATAAATATCTAACCATCCTCTTTTATCTCTCTTCCCAATCCTACATACAATCCTTTCATTAGCTTGTTTGGGGGACTGATGGGGGTTGCTGTGTCCCAGGTTTCTTTTTTTGTCAGGTATTGTTACATAAAGAAAAATGAAGGTAAAAAGTAGATGCCTTTAAAAAGGTAACAATAAATCATTCAAAGTCTGTCAGTTTTCTGCACTGGCTGCTAGGAGAATAAATTTAATGAATCTTGATAAAACAGAGCTTTTCTGTATCACTTAAGTTTTTTCTCTGGCAGAACACTGCACCATTTGGAAGAAGCTCTGTAACGTGGGTAGACTTTCTCTTCTGAAGAGATGCTGATTTCTGACAAGGAGTACTTTGATTGTGGGGGAGTCCATGTACATTTTTTCTATAAGCGTTTCTTGATATATATTTTGAGACACAAAGCCTAAGAATACAGCACAGAATATGATAATGCTGAATATAGAAAAAAGCTGTTGATTACCATTTGTATTTTTAGTCTCCTCATTTCAGGAGAATGCCAAAAGCAAACTTCAGCAGTCATATCCAACTCATTATTCCTCATGACAGTATAAAATAGTGAGACAGTTTCACAAACTAGATTAAGAATCATAGTTTATATTGCTGCATAAAATTGCTAGAATTGTATAGAAGTCTGTATTGTGGATCCTAAGTTAATGTAAAAACCCCAAGCTGTTTTTTATTTTTTTTTCACTTTGTCTGTTTAAGCTTCTGGGCAAGTTGTTGCATGAATAAATATATTTTCTTCCTCTGAAACTATGTAATATTAAATGCTGTGTTGTTGGCATAAAATATAAGTTGATCAGACAGACAAAGATTATTATTCTGACAACTGCATACACAAGGGTATCGTTGTACATTGAATTTCAGTGTGTAATATGGTATAAATCTTCATGAGAGACTCAACTTTTATTGGCTGCACAGAAGGTGCTTTTCCTTATTAAATACAGGAGATGGTCCCAAGGGATATTTTTAAAATATCTTTATCCATTTTTTTCCCCTAGTCTCTAGGCCCTGGAAGGCTGACAGGTACTGCTGGGTAAGCATTTGTCTTTCGAATGCCTGACTCTAGATACAGCCGCGCTTTAGCACTTGAGCCCCTGCAATGCTTTGCCTCAGCAGAACCCATCAGGTCCCACACAGCCTCCATCTTTCCCTCCATAAATGGATGTGTGTGTGTCCTGTCCACAGCCTGTAGGACACACAAAAAATGCTTTAATTCAGTGAAATATTACCAAGGAGACACTAAAACGACAGTGGTTTGGAGTCTGCATTTCTGTTGTTCCTTGCTATCACTGACAATTGTCATCCTCTCGTTACAACTGCTAAGGATTTTCAGGACATGGGGACTCCAAAACCACTTTTGTTTGTGGGCACTGCACAAAATGAAGGGGCAAGGGCACAGAGTAAGATACCTTCTTCTTGAATTTAAATTATATGGATTATTCTCCTGGCCAATGCAGGTGTATCATCTCTTTACTGCACATGAGTAATTAGGAGATTTTCATCAATTGTCCATCAGGGCAGTTAGCCCACCCTCCTAAAGCAGCAAGACCAGAGGCCCTGCAGCAAAAAGGCAATTTAAACTCACCACTGTCAATGAATGACCGTTGTTGTTGTGGTCACTGCTAACTTTAATCTGCATCGTGTCAGCTGACTCAGTCTGAATTCTCATGAGTACCATGGGAAAGATATGTTTTGGTACATGGTATTCACAGCCTAATTTCCCATTCTTTTATCCAGTTAGAAGTGTGTAAATATTTCTTTAAAAGCAGAATTAGGAGTAGCTATAAGTATGTTTTGGTTTCCTCTATCTGCCTCTTACTATAATAAGTTTGAAACAAATGTTTGCATTTTAATAGAGTTGGGTGTATTTGGTTTTAGCTAATGTTTGGTCATTGTCTTAATATTTCACTGGCTGTGAAATTGGCTGCATCCCACTGTCCAGGCCGTTAGTGATTCTGAAAGGAGAGAATCTGCATGGATTTCCAGAAAGCAGACCTTGGCATACAGCAAGGGAAGGCTGAACTCTAAGCACTGCTTTAAAATTCTCCAGCTCTAGAGGAACCATATCACTTCACTTCTTAACACATCCTTTTCCTTCTTTTCTCTACACATTTTCTTTGCTATTTCAACTGCCCATCCTCTTCAGCCTTCAGGCAAGTCAGGTTTTTCCATGTCTTTGTTCTTTGCCAGTGCCTGTATACATCGGTCCTAACAATATTTGTCAACTGTCTTGAATTCACTTTCAGTTTATTCATATCTATCTATTGCAAAGTTTTTATACTTTGAATTTGCAGAATAGAAACACAACTGTTTCTGAATTTGTGGAATCATCCTTTGATCGCATGTAAGCTAACACTAACATCAATAGCTCTCCAGAGGAGGTCCCAAAGTAGAAACGACTGCTTCCTTCTATTGTTTCACCCTGATACTCTAATTTGGTAGCCCTCATCTCTTGTATTAACTTGCTGAATAGTCATTGTCTTGTCATTTTGTTTGTGGCAGTAATGACTATATGGACCTCTGTCTCATGAATTCTGTCATTTCTCTTCCAGGTTGCAGAGTCCTAATTTACTTAGTTGTTCCTTTTAGGCAGATTATTCAGTGCAACTTTAAAAGCTTAGAATTAAAAGTATGCTTTTCTAATGCTAAATGATACTTGATTTGCAGTCATTAATGTGTTCTTGTCGATTAACGTAATGTTTCATTGCCAGGTAAGGCACAACTGCAGTTACAAATATTTTATGACACTTTCAATTGTCTATTTCTGGTTTATTCTCTGGCAGTAAAATCTCCAACTAAATGATTCCCATGCTTTTGACTTAGTTTTCATTTCACACATGGTGACTGATGTAGATGTGTAAGTCTCTGAGCAGGAGGTAGGAATAGATGACCCCCCGAGACCTCGTCAACCTGAATTATTCTAGGAGCCGATAAAAATCTATAATAAGTAATTTTCTTCAGTGATAGCAGAAACATAGAAGCATAATTATAAACACGCAAACCTGTTCTTTACAAGGCATGCAAAAGATGCCACAGATTTTCTTCAAAGACAGAACTTGTGAATTTTCATCTGAGCATCCCCCTATACGGACGGAACAAGCTCTCAAACAGCAAGCAGGATACTGAACATTCCTGTGCTCCATTTAATCCTACAGCCCAGTTGGCCTGAAGCAGCAATCTGGTGGCCAAGTGGCGTTTCTAGTTTAAGTGCCACTGTGAAATCACGGAGTTAGTTTCTGGTGTCCTTTCCCCACTCCACCTCCTCCCCAAAAGATGGCAGCCTGTTTTTTTTCCTAGCTGGTGAAACACTGCCTGACATTATTTGTGTGCAGTGAGCGATACAGGACAATTATAGGCTTTTGTAGACAAAATAAAAACTAATTCTACCTCCCTCTGGCCATGGGTAGTTCAGTCACATAACTGGTCCAGCATATTACTAAATATATGGCAAGAAAGGTACTTGCCCTAAATCACGCAACATGTAAGAAGGAGCACTGATACATCACATCACATCTGATTGAGGAAACAGATCAAGAGCATTGGGCTTGAGGACCAACTTGGGAGCAGAGTCCTGAAGAATGTGGTAAAGGAGGAGCAAGAAGAAACTTCTGGGAGCTGTGCTGCATCACTAACAGGGGAAAAGGTGCTTTAATGCAAGGGTGCTTTAATTCCACCAGTCTTTGGCGGGGCTGAAGATGGGGAAAGAGTGGTAGCAAGGCATGAGGAAAGTGGATTGCAAGCACCACAGTAAGAAATACCAAAGAAATGGCATACTTAGTGAGGGACCGAGTGAAAGCCATGGAACAGGGGAACAAAAAGGAACACAAAAGTAACTAGGTAGCAAACACAGTGGGAGCCAGAAACAGATGAAACCAACAGCAGCTGACCACAATCACCCTGATTTTCCTGGAGTCACTTTATGGACAAAAGCATGAGATGGTGATTTCCTTCAGGCCCGGAGATGAAAGATGATTCTGGGGGACAGAGCACGAAGAGTGAGATAGATCTGCTTTTCTGTGCTGTTCTCACAGCCATGCAACAGAGAATTTGCTCATAGCAATGCCAGAAGGTTTGGACTGAGGATCTGCAATGTTACAGAGCCAACAGTGTTCAGAATTTCAGGGAAGGTTCTGGGTGTCAAATGCCTGATTTTGGTGGGAAAGAACCTGACTGCTTCAGCTAGAAGAAAGAAAAAAAACAGGCTTAAAATCAAAGGATCCTCTGTGGTGCTTCCAGAGGTCCAACAGCAGTTTAGTACTGAATTAGAATTTATAAGAAGCAAGTAGCAAATTGTGCAAACTCTAGGTTTATGCCCTATTCGATGTGAAACGAATTTCAGGGGAGAAAAGAATATTTTACCAAAACACCCCCAAACTTCAAACAATAGCATCACCAAAGAACAAACACCAATATATTTGTGTGTCCAGGAAAATGACTCCTGAAGTCTTTTCATAATTACTTCTAGCTTTGTGTTTATCATGGAGACATATGCATATGCCCGTGAATTGTTTAACTGTATAAATATCCTTTTTTCCTGTATAACAGATGCAAAAAGGGAATAGGAATGTTTTATAACTTAGGCTTTTAAATAGTAAATAAGTGGCTTACCTTCTCAGTTTGAGATGTCTTGATTTTTGCATACTGCATAATACTGAAGTATAAAAATAACTTTTTAGAAGTAATTACTTTTCCCTTTTTAAAAGGAACATAAACCCTCAAGAATATGATAAAACATCACAGTCGGTTTCAAATACTTTGCATCTTAATATGGTTGAAGTTAAGGCAGTAAGTAATTTCTGAGTTTTTCCCTTGAGCTGCGTAGTTCTTTTCATATGTAATTATTCTCTGAGTGCATTAGATAATGCTATGGTTCCCACAGCTGTATACACATCTATAAATCATTAATGAGGCAGTTAACTGAAACAAAACTATAAAAGATTTGCATTACCCGGCAGAACCCAGCCTTAATTGACTTCCAGTTATTTACAATTAATTTTTCCATTTGGAATAATGATTGCAAGCAACTCACGGGTTTTTATTGCTCAGGAATTAGATGCTGACTATTCATCAAAAGTTTTTACAGCAAGACCCTGTCAGTGGACAGTAACAAGCTTGAGGCAATCTTATTTTTACACACTCATATGCCCATACACCCCCCCATTGGCAGTGGAGACAGGTGGGAGGGGGCACATGTAGCGAAATGGGGCCAGGAGTCAGTGGTAACTTTTCTGTTTATCACACGCCTGAGTTTAACAACAATTAATTTCCTTTATAGTATCTAGCTGAAAGGCAACACAGTGAATAAAGCTGGCTACAGTTAGAGGTAGAATAAACTGCATGCATGAAGAGTGAGTAAACATTTACTTCTCTCTATCTTACAAGACTGTAAGATAGAAACCAGAATAAATGATGCAAAGGCTGCCAAGTAAATATTAATCCATTATGCTATTTAAAAAATTACTTTTATAGAAATATAGAGTGCAAAGTTAATCCTCATTAACTTGTGTTTGAGTGGGGCACGGAACTCCAGGCTGTGTGTCAGTCTGGACATGCACAGCTAAAAGATCTGCTCTCTCTGCCATATAAGCATAACTCTCATTGACATTAATGGGCTGAGGATGTGTTCATCAGGAAGGGATGGCATGTTCAAATTCCTGATAAAACTTAAGTCGAAAATAACCAGAGCCCATTTGCAGCAGCTGATGTTATCTTCATTATCTTTCCATCTTCAGTTTTCAAAATTCCTAAGCAGACAGATCCCAGCAAGTGACTCCTGATCAGTTCTCTATTTCTAAATCACAGCTATAAAACAAGTAAAATCTTATGTATTAGGGTGCACTATACTGGAACCACTACCACTGAAAATCAATCCTTCCGTGAGACTGAGCAAATGATACCTTTAATTATTTCCTCTTGCTATCATTAGTGGATGCAAGCGACATCAAATAAACATTTAGTTATGTTTCTTTCTCCCACCCCCCAGATACAGCTGTCATGCTATTTTTGTCTTGTTTCAAAGTAAATCATTTTGTCGTCCTTTGACTTCCATTTAAGGCTGTCTCTTTCTCTGAGCGAGGAACTGGAAGTAAAACCAGTGTTGTGAACAGAGAAAGGGCATCTGCAATGAGCATTAGGAGCTTTGATTTCTTTGTAAGTTGTGTAGACCAAAAGATATACCCTGGTAAACATGGGAGAGTTTAATTCAGACCAATGGTAAAGCTAACGGCTACTTCCTTCACCTTATCAATAGGTGCCAGCGAAAGGCTACTATAATTGATCTAGAAAATATGGGCCCCATGACAATCCAAAACTTGTAACCTTGAAAATCTTGCAATCTAGTGCTGAAGTAATTTTTTTCCCAGGTTATGTTCCGCTGGATTGTGTTACAATGTGCAATGTAAAGTAACGTGACAAGACTAGACATGGGTCATTCAGTCTGTCAGTAATTCAGAGCCTGGCAAATTGGTCCTCTCTCTTCACCAGTCCATGAACTTCACAGATATTTAACTTATTCATGCTACACTAGCCACCACATTATTTTAGCTGGAAAAGCTACTGTGATGTGTGAAATCTGAGAGGCTTTTCTTTTTGAAATGGGGCTGGTACCAGATGAGCAAACAGTATTGTTATTTTCATTAAGATATCACGTCCTGTCAACACGTAACATTGGCAGTTGCATTTCAAATAATTGCAGGCTCGACAAATTGTATAGCATAAATTTGACTATCTTTTTACTGTGTTCGTGACCCTCCTTATTTGGCTTGATTTCCTGGGGCGGGGGGAAGGAAGGGGTGTAGGGTCTTTTATTCTCTCTGTAAACTCAGAGCTCTGATAACTCTTTATGCAACGGTGATATTGCTGACATTGATTTTCCTTTTTTTTTTCCACTGAGTGAAACTATTTTAATAATGCTAAACCTGCGAAGTCCAGCACATTCCTGGAAGTATTAAAGTGATCAATCCCTTCTTTCTTATATGGATTCTGAACAGAGTTCTGTTACTGCCTATCTTCAAAACAGTGAAAAAGAAAGGCCATGGCTTTGGAGTTTCTGGAGGGTTTGCTTTGAAGAAACCAAAAATAATTTCAGTGAAAACAGAACTTTCATTTGGTGAAAATTTCTGTTTATTTGAAAAACTGTTAACTATCAAAAAATACACAATTTACTTACCAGCTCTGTTATAAATCAGGAGTCTCAGTGCTGCAGTGTTTCTCATCACAATAGCAGACGTCTGTGACTCCTTGCGGTATTATGAGCGTGGCCTGGTTTTGATTTGGTTTCAGAGCCAGCGCCTGTGAATCAGGACTGTGAATTCAACACAACTGCTTTTTGCTTTTCTCTTTCCCTCCCTTCCCCCCCCCCCCCCCCTTTTTTTTCCAAGCTGGTATGAGCTGAACATAACACATATTAGAACAAATAAAGAATTACAATCAGGGTGTGAGGAATTAATTTTTCCTTTGGAATGGAATCTCGGTATTAAACTACCAGGAAAAAGCCATGAAAGGAATCAGTGTTTTTTCCACTGCTTTGCACATTGTAGAGTCATTTCAACATTGTAATATAGGTGTCAAATACTAATAAATCAGCTGCCAAACGCTATCAGATACTTACTTTGTGCAGGTGTAAATGCTCACATAAAATGCAAAGCGCTGATCCGACACCAGAGATCTCCAAGAACCATTTCTGTCTTCACCAGTTTTATAGAACTGTTTAAAAAAAAAAAGATCCAATAGGGGTTTTATTCCTTGTTACCCGTGTTACCAGCTGCTTCTGTGCTTTCCTACTTTTTGGGATGTGGTTGCCCTCTACCCCCTAACCCTCTCACTTGACATCAAGGGAGAGAATGCAACAATTTCTATGGAATTGCTTTGAACTGGTCTACAAAGAAAAATTTTGTTTCAAAATAATGTTATGAATGATAAATCATTTCTTCTGCTAAAACATCTCTGTAAGTGCCCCAGCATCATCAACTGATGGCAGCACAGCTCTGGGAATAAACATATTTTCTGCTAATGGCAAAAATCAGCAGGGGAAGCATGAAGCAGGTATTTCTTCCTGATCCAGAGTGAAACATACGATTAAAGTTAAATGCCAAATCCTAGTGGCACTGGGGCAAATTAAAGTTTATTTTTCATTCCTGTTTATTCTGTCTTCTCTTTTTAGCTAATTCATCTTGTTTCGTTTAATACCAATGGTTTTTCCTTTCTGTTTGGCCACTTTGGTGGAAGGGGGAACAATTCGGTTTAGGCATGTGGCGTTTTGGTAATAAGATTAAAGCTTCAGGCAAGGCCCAGATCCCAAAACAAGAACTATGCAGGCCCTTCGTGAGTGTATTCAGCACTCCAAAGACAGGGTCAATGTACTGTGACCCCAACCACTTCTTTGCCTCTCCAGCAGCACAGCCCCTGGCACCGTCCAACGGCGTCTGTAGCGTGGTGCCACGCATGCATGCACGTGCTGTTGTGACACTCGACCACTCAATGCATGATGTTTATGTAAGGCTGTGCACTGTGAAAGCACTCTTAATCCCATTGATAGAAGATGTATTGCATTGCAGTGTTTGTTGTGAAGGAACTGTGATGCAAACTTTATTATGACAAAATCATGCTTTTGCCTAACAATTCAAAAAGATTTTCTATCTGTTGTCTTATTTCAGACTCGCTGGTACTGTAAGTACAATCTGCCTCACTGTTGGCTGACGGAAGCACACAATGATTAATTAGTGATGGGCCAATTCTGTATCATTGAATATGGACTTGCCACTTCCCTGGATGTTTCATCTCCTTCATTCCTTTGACCAGCCAAAATTTATTCCAGCATACTGGGCACTTGCTGTGTTACCAGGAGCAGCAGGTAAGCATGGCCTAACCTGTCTGAAATTGTTGGTTTTAAAGATAATGACCTTATTAAACACAGAGGCTGTCCCAGCCACGTTGACACAGAGCTAGGTTGTCTTACAGGTAACATCCGCAGTTAGCTGGGCAGATACACTACCCACAGAATTCATATCAAGAAGTGAGGGCCGCTTTGAGAGAGCACAAAGGTGAGCAATTACAGCAAAACCTTCCCACTGAATTGGCTCATTTAAATTGATTTGATATACAAATGTAAAACTGTATTCGTAACAGCTCAAAATGCATCATTATAAAAATGCCTTTTCCTCCTCTTCCATTCCAGCCTCCAGTCATCAAAGACACCCTTATTTGTAGACAGAACTAAAGTAAAAATTATTAATAGGGATTTTACAAATGCCTAAACAATTGCAGTGTGTCTAACAAATGATGGTGCCTGGCTTTAAAAAACCCATCTGTAAATCCCTTTCCCTCTCCATTGCTCCTCACTCCAGCAAGGCACAGCAGCGCAGGCAGGATGTAGTGGGAAAGCAGGAAGGCTTTCTACCGGTATTACTGCCAGAGGTAACAGATCCTCAGCCCAGGGCCAGCGAGGCAGGGAATTATAATGTCTGTAGCTTAGGGCCAAGTCCATGCACATGTGCACACGCACATGGGCACAGGAGCCCTTGTGGAGCTCAGCTGAGGCCATGAAGGCAATTTGTAACAATTCGAGTTAGCCCACATAGTGTTATGTTACCAAAAATATCCTGTAAATAAATACATTAATGGGCCACTTACTTGTAGCTAGCAATTACTTAAACCTGTCTTCAGCTTTTAATGCACAGCCATGCATTTCCAAAGGAGAGTGTTCTTGCTGTGTATTACTATAGATCCAGATTTTAAATTGAGATTGGTCACTATTGATTCTGTTAGTTTATGATGATACCGGTCTGCATTATACAAGATTCATAAAATTGCTGGAATATCCTCCATTAACTCACCTGCATTTAGCCAAGATCACCTTGTGTCCAGCTAACGCCAACTTCACTGGCATAATACCATTTCAGCAGCAATTCACAAACAAGGAGATGCTTTGTAGGAAACCGGAGCCACCCCAGAGGCAACTGCAGAGGGGCAGTGGGTGCTGCATCCCGGCACCCCAGCCTTCAAACACCTGTCCCCACCTGAGTGTCATGCAGCCTGTGCACTGCACTGGAACGGGTTTGCAGCATCCATCTGCTCTGCCACTTCTAGGAGGTGCTGAGGGCACAGGCACAGCCCAAGTCCTGCTCTTCTCAGGCTTCTTTATCTGGAAAAAAACCAACCCCAAAACCAACCACTCAGAGGTGATGTCCCTCTGGGGCTACCAGCTCACCATTGCCTGTGTCTGGGTACTGGACCACCAGGCAGGAATGAGATCATGGGGTTACGCAGCTTTCTGAAAGCAACGCACACTGCCCTACGCTGGGCATGGAACCACAGAGGACAGGGAAGGTTGGTTACATTCCAGCTCCTTACAGCTTACTTTTACCTATGAAAGACAATTAATTCTTCCTTTAGTCTTGTCTTCTCTGAGTGAACAATCCCCTCTTTTTCACCTTTGAATAACAAGATCAGCAGAGACCTAGAAAATATGACATCAAAGCAATTTCCTTGTTTTCTTACCCTTTGTGCTCAATTGCAGTGCCTGGAACCAGACAAAGTCTACACTGAGGCTTTTTACTCTGTATGGAGATAAAAAAAACCATGTCCTGCCAGCCCTAACCCCCACCTGGCTGCGTGTTGGGTGGGCAGGGGACGTGCTCTGAGGCAGAGCACAGCAGTTTGTGACTGCTGTTCAGTCTGTGCCCATGGGCTGGACACTCACCAGCCAGAAACAGCTATGGAAAAGTTTTGGGTCATGGTAACTCACCACCAGGTCCCTATGCAGAATGGCATCATTTGGAAAATTTTTAAGATGATAGGAAATAAAATAAAATAATAATACACACACACACACACATCCCCTCCCCCCCATCCACATTTTTACATGAACTGTTAAATTGCAATTGGCCAAACTTGTTGCTTGTTCTGGCTGGAATACGTTTCTCCATCATGAAGTGTTAGTTACAAGTGCACTCAGCGTGAGCTGACACACAAAACCCCCAGTGTCTTGGTTTGTCAATATTCATCAGGAGCTCCCTAGTAAGGACTCAGCAGCAGATTCAGTCTCTGAAGTTTATCAGTTTCCTAAATCTCATTTGCCAGGACTTTGACATTTCAAACTATTCTGGGAAGGGCAAATTAGAAATCAATGAAGTGCTCATCAACACGGTATCAATGCAGCCTCTAGGAAATGTACATCAGCCACTGAGGGAAAAAAATGCTAAAATAGCCTTTATGGAGACTAAAGAGAAAGACAAAACTGCAACAGAGTGAACCATTTAGTTACTGTGAGTCTTTCAGCGTGCACAACCCTGGGTAACTCACCAAAGAGCTCTCTTCAAAATCTGAATTCACAGGAGCAGTAGCAGAGTTGGGTCAGTCAGAAATGCTGTGGTATCCCAAGGACAGTTTCAAGTCCTCTTTAAAAACAAGATTTAGGAATATTATATATATATTATGTATCTATTATATTCAATATGGTCCAGCCTTCATTTCAGAGAATCTGATGGAATAGCAACTGAAATTAATAAATAGCCTAAGGTAGAATTTAAGTTCAGATGCTGCAGTGGGTCACATGCACATCAGATTTTATTAAGAGTGCAGGAGGACTCACACACCTAAAGCTGTTTCTTTGTGTCATTCCATTTTTGATTTTTGATCAATGGCAGTGTGACTAATGCAGTTATTAGAATGCTTACTATAAAAATTATATGGAATAAACCATGCTTGTATATTGGAAGACTATTCTGATAATGAATTTGATCACCTGTTAAACTGAGGCCAACATGTTTTCTGAAACTGACTTCTGGTTAAGCTAAAAGATTTAAGAATGAAAAATCAGATGATTCCATTCTGCCATATTACACAGAATAGCTTAAAGCTACTTTAATGTCTGCAAAAGTCCATTAACCAGAAAAAAAAATCTAGTGATAAAAGAACTTACTTTTGAATGCTGTACATATAGACATAGATGTAGTATACATCATCATAGGAAATACATTTCCCATAGACCTATTCAAAGGAGGGTTTTCTTGTTTAAGTGACAGTGATTTAATTCAGGGTGTGTGTAACCATAATGCACATGTGAGCCTGAGTTGGCAGGTAAATAAGCACTGTGCTGCTGACCCCTGAACGGCAGCAGGAAGGGAACAGGCGATCACTGAGCTTCACTTGACTCAGACCAGGTTTCAGTCATGGACTGTGAGAAAGGAATCTTTCAGCTGCAAAGTTCAGAATTTGGAACATAAAAGAATTAGGAAAATGTTTCATACCAACCCACCCTCTTTATTAATTTCTTCAAGTATTTTTAATAGTGCAAAATACTGGTTTGCAGCAGTACAGCAACTATGGGAATTCACAGGAAAAAAAAAATCTTAGAAGATTTCCAAAGTCAAACAAAAAAAATTTTAATACTGTATTTTTAGCAAGAACATTTTTAACAAAGAATGTGTACTTTAACTTAATATGGTACAACAGAGAAACCATACTTAAAAGTTTCCATTATCTAACACTCTACTGCATATTCATTTTTCCATCTTAAAAGACCAAAAGCCAAGCTGAACTGAGCATAAAAAAAAGCATCAATTATAATCCTCATATTACGTCAGCTGTTAGGGTTTAGCTCACACTTCTGAATTGGTCATCTAATGAAAGGACAATTTTTACATCATTCTTTTAAAAAATGTACACACATTTCTTTTTAAAACGTAATATATATCGAGTATCTGCTTCAGTAAACAAAGCTTAATTTATAAACACAATCGAAACAGCTCCATGTTGAACAGTTTCAGTGATAAACTGGACTTGTATGATGTACAGCCAGTGAGGACCTTTGTGGCTTAAAATCATTGTGCCATCGCTATACAGTAATAGCTACCTCCTTAGAGAAAAAAAAAAGTTCTTTTTTTTGGGGGAAAGGGGGAATAATTCCTGTATGTGCTTAAAAATACTAAAACTCCTTTCTAGCTCCGGGGACCTAAAAATGATCTGTTGCAACAGGCTTGGTTTGGTATGGTAAGCTTGTAAAAAGTCTCAGTATTTCTAACACGGCAGTTTTTGATGCAGCAACAGTAAATTGCTTGAAATTGTCCTTCAAGTTTCATGCTACAAATCCTGTTCTTCACACAGTACTGAAGGCATCAAAGGTTGCGAAGGGACGTTTTTCATCAACTATACAGTCTTCAAATAGTGGTCATTACACATTTTTCAACAATAGGTGTTTCCTTCAGTACATAATAGTAGGTTTGATGTATGTTCTGTTTTCTGGAGGGGAAAAAAAAAAAAAGAAGAAAAAAGGTCAATTACAAAGTGATGCTTTTATAATTAACTGAAGCTCAGGTGGGTTTCTCATTTGTTTGTGGGCTTCTATTCCCTGAAGCCAAATTATCAGATCTGCAAGTGGTAGAAAGCAGCCACCATGGAAAGAGACGCAGCAGCTGAGAAGAGCTCAGCCGAGCCCTTGGGAGGTGTGTCCACAGAGAAAGGAGTAGGGCCCAGTCCTCCTGACCAAGGGGTGTAGGTTGGGACACTCAGCTGGGCTGAACACCCACCAGCTTCGTTTCTAGTAACGTAATACTAGTCTAGAACTAAGTACTAGTGTGGAACTAGTCTAGTACTAGTTCTAGTCTAGTAGTTTCTTGCCCGGCAGCGTCTGTGGAGGTGATGCTGTAAATACTCCGAGTTGGATTTTCTTCCTTTATGGCACTTGCATTTTAATAGAATACTCATTTTCCTCCCTTTTTTCCGGGAGGCAGCCGGTGTTGTACTACATGCCTCCATAAGAGAGTGAATAACATGCCATCAGCTTTACAACATGACATTAGTATATGCACAAAACCTTCTAGGGAGCAGTGTGTTAAACCAAAATTGCATTGCATTAAAAAATGTAATAGAAGGAAATCAATATCTTTCTTTTCTTGTAAAACTGTTCTTTCATTCAGAAACCATCACATTGCTTTTAAAATTATTTTTCCTTATTTAGGGAATCGGTAGAAAGCCATTTATTTCCTTCATAAAGATATTTCTAGTTATAGTACCTATCAACTGTGATTTTTCACATTAAGCAACCTTAAGCCCAGAAAAAAAATACATATTGAAATGCCTACAGAAACTAAAGCTAACAAAAATCCATATACTTGTTCATTATACAATGAATCATGAATCCACCCAGCTACACCCGCAAGTACTGATCTTGAAGATGATAGCAAAATGATAATATTGAGAAGCATTTTGTATAATGTTGACATCTCTCCCATTACTGTTTTACATATGCCAATACTGAACACTCATAAGGAAAGAACAAGTATTGACCTGCTAACTGACACTGATCCTTGGAGCAATCTCAAAGTTTGCCACATTTCAATTTCAAAATGCATTTCAGCTATAATATGAGTGATTTATCATTTAGCAGTAGCTGTCAAAGTAACCTCCTAGATAAAACAAAAACATCTGGAACCATAAACAGAGGAGAGCAGTAGCTGAATTTTAATCCAAATCTGACATGTTCACTTCATTAGGAACAGGAAACAGCTAATTAGTAATTGAATGTTTCATGGTTTTAAGGAGGCTCAGACTTTCCAAACAGAGATGATTTAATATGTATTTCAGATGTAAACAAGAATAAAGATCGGAAGAGCCAGGGCCATAACATCTCCAGAGGAACAGTTGGGAGCATGGGAACCTCCGAAGGAGGGACTAAAATTAGTTTCAGGCCTTTGGCTAATTAAAATTATTGCCTTAAACTTAACTTAGAGGGGTAAATATGAAAGCCTGGGGAGGGGGTAAAGCAGAAATGCAAATACTGAGCACTGTGGAGATTTTTTCCTTCTGGTTACTGGGAATTTGCACGAGACTCCTTCCCACTGCAGGCTGTGGGTGATCCGGCCCATATCACAGTTCTAATTCTGACAGAATCTGCAGGTCAGCATGGCTGCCCTCAGAAGTACATGTCTCTGTGGTGACATTCTGCCACAACGTGTGTCTTGTGAGCAGCAGCACCCCTGCAGGCACTGTGTACAGATTTACCCAGAGCGTTACGTGTCCTGGGCACCCAACCAATACCTGCTCCCCAGACGTATGAAGGCATCTCTGGCCTGGCCACCTACACTGGTGGGATCCCACTAGTCCGTGTAATACCAATGGAAGTCAGCAAAAATTAGGCACTTGACACTATCCAAATGGGCACTGGGCGTCAGCTGCATCTTCTGATATATGTCTGACACTTGGTATCTGTACAGACAAGGGCAGTTAAGGCACAGACCACACATGAGAGCACGTTTGTGCTGTGTGTGCTACAAGGACTCTGCAAAGAGGAGGGGAGGAATCCGGATGTGCACTCAAGGAAACGATCTAAAAAAAATGGAATCACTACTGGTTAGTAATATATAGAGATATTTAATTATTGATATTTTTATTGTATTTTAAAAACTATTTTTCAAACTAAGGTGGGAGTTGGTCATCAAAGGTGCTGCAGGCTCATGGACTACCTAAACTTTGAACAAGTTTCAGTGTTTCCTTCCTATTCCCTTTATTTCTCAAGGAAAGTCCAATGAAGTATCTGGAATACCTGGAAGAGAGAAAGTAAATGCCAAAGCTCAAGCAGAGTGCAAGCATGCAGGAGGTATTACTGACCACTAAACAGAAAGTTCACAGTTAAATATTCCCTTTCTTATAAAGCTCTCAGTTATTTTATAAAGCTCTCAGTTATTCTCCAGAAATTAAAATACTTTTTTGTTGCTGTGCAATAAACTGAACTCCATGGCATTAACAACGTCATACCGCAACCACCTCTGAGGAGTGAGCACGTTAGGAGCATCTGTGCTACCACTTACACACAGAAAAGACAATGCCATGTTGTCAAATCTTTCCTGACGAATATTCACTGTCTCCTCAGTGTAGCTGACTGCAAGCTACATACCATTTTATAGTGTTTTACTGTATTATATAGCAAAAATCTGAATAAATCTGTGTGCAATAAATGTATTCTTTTATTAGGTTTATCCCTTAATCAAATATTCATTTATGTGGGCTTCATTCTAATAAAAAATGAAATTATACAAAGGTGAGCAAAAGCGTAGATTTACAGTAGTTTAAAGCCTAATTTCATTCTCTAGGGGTAATATTGACAATATAAAAACTGTATAAATGATATTCCCTAACACTAAATATGCTTATGAGCCCCCTGTGCATGTTATATTGCTTTACAGCCTACAGTGAAATGCATGACTGGCTTAATAAGCAAGACATTTAGAAAGGATTGTTTTTCCCCTTCACAACGTACAAGACAAGTAAAGAAGTAAAGATCTCAGTTTCTCAGTGAGCCAGAGCCTTTGTTAGTAATTGTAATTTTCCCTCAGGATGGTGTTGTCTTTCCTGAGCTGTTAGTCCAGGGACCAGCCTCCATCTCCTGCACACTCTTCTAGCAACAATATCATTGCTCTTCTCTGTCTTTCAAGGTTTAATGTGTGTATAAAGGACAAATCCAAAAGCAAGAACTATCATCTGCTTATTATTCACTTTTTCTTTTTTTTTTCAGCCTCTCCAGCACCCCTGAACTTCCTGACTCCTTTGTGAGCCTTTGTCTGTAACACCTTTCAGTCAGTAACGGAGCTGTATTTCCACAGAACTACTTTAAACCAGGATCTGTACGTGTACCCTTACAGCCTGCAGCAGCGCTGTGCCTGGTAACGCTGCTGTGCAAATCCCTCCTGCATGGGGAGCACCGTGGCACAGCCAGCAGCTGTCATCAACCGACGTGGCTATGGCTGGGGACTGTGCAAGTAACTTGGGAGGGGAAAGTCACTGGAGAAAGGAAATTTGGGATCTGCTACATAGTGAGGAAACAAAGATAAATCTGTTTTATCAGTAAATTATTCATGCAATTCAAAAAATGAACCCCAGCACTCTGTGTTGCAGAGATCATGGGCAGCAGAGATGAAATAAAATGAACCTTTGCCCATTCAGAGGAAAGAGCTGGGGGAGCTGCTAACATAGTAGTTTGGTGGAGCTCAGAGGGGGTTGTTTCTGCAGACTCAAGAGCACCAGACCTGCACTCTCGGAGGCTTCGCACAGCTCCTACTTGAGGGGTTGAATCACAGAGTCTCACAAGATACCACAGGTGTCCTGGGCAGCAGCTGATCTCTGTCCTTCCTAAGCTATACAGAGTCAGCATTTCAGTTAGACCAGAGCCATGCCAAGCTCAGGATGCAGCAGCACATGCAAAATCGATGCCATAACAATAAATCTGACTTATAAAGCTGGGGCTAATTAGTCTGAACCAGTCTCTCTCCCCACCAGTTCCCTTCTCCTGTGGCTGACATCCCTCAAAACTCCTTTTTCCCTTCACCTCTTGGTGGGGACTGCTGGCTGGTCCGGAAGGAGGCTGCACCCAGGCCCCTCTGTGGGGTTAAGGACCACAGCGATTCCAACAAACACAGCTATGGATACCTTCACTTCTGTGGGGAAAAAAAAAAAAGACCTGGCTTGCAGCGGTTCCTGTGGTTTTGGGCTTGTCCCTCAGCAGAATGGCAACAGTGAGTAGAACTGACTTCTTTGCTATTAGTTGTGTGCAGTGCAACTTTTCCCGTCCTTTACCTGTTTTCCAAACTGAGCAGTGAAAGAGAAAAAAAACCACCCCATGAGCAGGGCCGTTTCCTCTAGACTCACAGAAGCCTGTGAACAGTGACTGCTGCTTCTGTACTAAGTAAGTTTGGTTTGCTGTCTTTTAATCCATCGCTCTTTCCTATTGCCTCTCTTCCACCTCTGCAGTCCCTGATGCCTAGTGCTGGCTGTGCTGCCTCCCCCTCCTCTCACAGCAGGCTGGGCTGTGGCACTGGGCCCTTCAGAGCAACATACTGCCTCTGGGGGTCCTTCCCTTCTTTTCTTGTGTTTAGGACTACTGAGTCACTTCTGTCAAGTACTTCCGCATCTGTGTTAACAGACCTGAAATCTTGTGCAGAAATCAGGATTTCTAATAAGTAACAACAGCCAAGGACAAGAATATGTTCACTGAATACAAACTATGCAGATGCTGGAATGCCACTGTCTGTGTGAACAGACAGGGTGCTAACATAGTGGTTCCTGCTTAGGAAATACTCAAGCCTACTGACTCTGAATTATTGAATAAATGATTTAGCCCTTTGTAAGAATAGAAAGGTATGGACTTCACACTCAGTGGTCTCCTGGAGAAACCTTTACACACCTTTTGTTTCCAGTAAATTATAAAATCTCAGCTTCCTCCCCTGTGTATGGGCTTACAAGAGAGGGAGAGAGTCAGAAAAACACTGTGTGCCAAAAGCAGAACTAACACTGTGACCAACATCAGCGATACTCTTGGTTTTAAAGCATTATGTTTAAACGTTTCACATTTGCATCACCAGCAGGTGAGCCATGCAGTCAGCGCAGATATCTCACAATGAGTTGTAGAGGACCCTTTTAGCGGTGAGCAGCTAACACAAGGGCTTTCAGCAGTGCATGGCCAGTGTGCGCGTGGATACACCGTCTGGTAATGGCACACAAACTTCAAAGGAGGTTTTCTAGAAACACTGCAATATAAGACAGTACAGAAACTAGTAGAGATTTTGTAATTCAGAGCAGGATGGGAGGAAGAAGGCCTAAAATCCAAGCAAAAGAGACAGCAAAGAATGCACTTGCTTTCAAGGAAAATTCCACGACTGGTTAGTTTAATCTCAGAGAGTTCTAATCACAGTGCTCTGGTCTTTTCTTACGTCAAATTCTAAGTGCCTGAACAGTTTTTTCAGTGAAAGCAAGACCAAGACAATAGCAACTGTAATTTCCAAGCTTGCTGAATCTGTCTCTTACAATTCTAGAGTTCTCTGAAATTCAGTAGTGTGGTTGGTTTCAGTGGATTGCAGAATTTGGAGGTATCATTTGATACAGTAACAAAGTTGTTAAACCTCTTAAAAAAACACTACCCTTCTCTCTTCTGTCCGCCTTTCCCCTTTTTACCACAGGCTCTATTTGAAAACTGACAGGTTATACCGTAATATTGAAAAAGTATAGCCCAGTTTTCTAAATAATAGAACCCCAAATATGTTGCAAACTGCAGCAGTCCCTCATCTTTGGCAAACAGAGGAAAATAACGAGTTATTCATGGTTACTGAGAGTTTTTGTGCTAAATCTCTGCCAGGTTATTTCACAAACAAAAGCAGCAGCAGCCGCCCTGGGTCCCCCTCTTGTTGCAGGTTCAGTGAACCACGTTTCCTTTGAACCGCATTTTCACCCCCGGAAGGTCAGTCTGCTTGTGCTGCTGCCTCCTCCTTGAAATCTGGAGTTTTTGTAAATCATCATCATCAACTATTATGGTAACATCTATTTTTTAGAAATTTAAGCTAACATTGCTTTGCTGATTGTTCCAATATCCCCTAACAATGAAATATAGTAATACAAAAGTTAACTAAGGTATAAACATGCAAAAGGAGAAGTCTCCCTGCGATCATAAAATGATGTTATTTTCTGTTCAGCAGTTCATGTTACTGCTGTTCATGCTAATTAATTAAAGGAGCTGTTGCTGTAATGTGCAAACAGGGAATCTGAGAAACTGAGAGGGCTTTTAGGTCTCGGAGTGAAGTTAAGTCAATCTGGGCGCGGGCAATCAAATGTAATGAAATCACTTGTCAGTGCTAAGCTTGCAAAAACTGTGAAGTTTGACTAGGGAGTAAAAGGATTATAATTAGATTTCCAATAGGATAATAACTAAATGGCAGAAAGCAGTAAAGAGAAAATATTACTTTGTTAGCTAATGGTGCTGCTGTTCAGTTTTAGTTTTTATCAGCACACTTGTAGTTGTGCTAATTTAATTTGCTTTTATCAGCAAAAATGCACTACTCAAATGGTACTTGAATGTCATTTGCAAAAATCATCGATCTGAAGGTGCACTTAATGACACCCAGTATGTTTATTTTATGTGAAACAGAGATTGGCTGATAAAATGGTTGATGCACTATCTTGCTGGCCCACAAGTGAGTGATGGAGGTAGCACCAGGAGGGTATTGGTGTGCGTGCATCACCCTCCTGCACCACTCAGCTACGCAGGGGGCTCTATAACCACAGCAACTATTAATTTCCTATTTTGTCAGCTAAAAGCTTCTATCAGCTCAAGCTCTGCTGGACTAAAAGCTCAGGTATACAGAGGATGCAGGTATTAGACTGTGAAGTTCAGAAACTTTTTAAGTCTCATCTACACAGAATTTCTGTTCAATTAATATACAAAGAAGAGAGAAAATGAGTCAACTAAATGGAAGAGATTTATAATGCAGATCAGAATCCTAGTACATGAACAGCTTGTGTTAATAAAATCATTTTAAGAAATGAGCATAAAATATGATACGACTTAATCACTGTGAAAGGTGGCTGTGCAGCATTTTTGTAATTTTCCTTTAAACCATCTTAAGGAGATACTGGCAGTGAAACTAATTGAATTTCAAAGGAAAGGCACTGTGTGAATGATAGATTTCTGTCCAGCAGAGCTATTGACAACAGAAAAAGAAAGGTCTGCATTGATGCTAAAGCTTTTTTCTGTGCAACAGAGATAGATTTTGGAAGCTTGGAAACAGCTTTGTATGAGGGACATGTGTTTTGACCCTTCCTCCTCAAAGGGCCCAAAAAACAAAGGCAGCAAATGAAGGAGGCAAGGAGGGAGTGTGCTCAAATTGTTAACGACAGTAGTGAAATAGTAGCAGTCAAGTACAAAAACTATAATCAAAGGAAAAGAGTAAGAAGATACTACAGTATCAGCACAAATAAAAATGAAAGGGGTGGTGCTACAGGACAGAAACACTTTGAAATCTAAACAAGCTCTACGGAAAGCTCTTCACAAGTCTTTTTATCAGCGGAGAGTGCTCTGTGGAAAACAGGCTAAACTCATCACACATTTGCATGTGAACAAGATTACCACAGCAAAACTCTCACTGAAGTCAGCATACGCTGTCCTTCATCGTGGTGATGAAGCCAAGAGGTGCTTTGCCACTGAAGAGCACAGGGCAGGTTTACAGCTCCTACAGCATAAGTCACATTCTGCTTTTGTAGCAGGCACCAGGCCCAGAGATACTGAGCTCAGTGGAGAGCCACTTCTCCCTTTGTTCAGGCTTTTAATCTGGACAAGAACTGCATTATCCAAAGCCTGTTAAAACTGAAGAATGATGTAGCTGGGACAAGATTAAAAAAACCACAGACCAACCCAAACCTGAAATAAAAATCATAAAATCACAAGGTTTTCTGTTATATCAATAGACTACAGAAATATAAGAAAGTTTTCTTAATTCATTCTAGTAAGTAAATGGTTGTCAGAAGCGGCCATACATCACTTTCCACAGTTTTTTATGATCATTTTTGATGGGATTTGAGCCAACTGTAACTTTTTTCCTCCAACTGAAAATTGAAATTTTTTTACTAGATTCTGTCTAGAGGCACCTTTGACTCTTGGGATCTTTTTGGAAGAGCACTGAGCACTCCTCCCAGCAGGTATCATTAACAGATAGAAATGTTACAAATATTTTGCTTGTCAAATTTAAATACATGTGTCAGTGCTTATCCAATATTTTGACTATTTCTGGCAGTAACACTTTTCCAATTGCAATATTTAGAGCACAGCTCTAATCATATGTGTACACATATATACACACATATGTTGTATGTATATATATGCACTACAATAAAGCTGTGATTCTCCTTCTTTGAAATACATAGCATATGAACCTAAAATCACAAAAAGAGACAGCAGTAAAAATATTTGAAAGCTTTCCCGTATAGATGACAGATGGATGACAGATGCATAGCAGAGGTATGCAAAGTCGAGCCTTTAACAGTTGAGAAATGCTGTAAATTAGGTTCGTATCTCTAACTGCATTGCAGTCCTCCCCACACTTAAGGGGACTGTCTCTAGTTCCTTTGACACACATCGTTTTTGCACATTCCCATTACCTGGGGTGTAGAAGGGCTCTGGGAACCAGCTGTGGAACAGCACTGAAATGGGCAGCAGTTTCCAGGCTGCTGGAATAGCTGGTGCAGAACTGAATGGTGTGTCATGAATACAGCACAGAATTGAAGGCAGAAGGTTGGTTTTATAGAAAACCAACACTATGAAACTGGGTTTTTGCCGAAGTCAGAGAATTTCTCTGTTCAAATGACACCATATTTTATCAGAGGTGACTATGGATTTTCTGCCTGTCTCAAACAGCCTTCCAATGGCAATGGAAATAACCCTGAAGATCTCTGTATCTCCCTCCCTTAAGTGATGATCACACAGCTCCCTCACTTCACAAGCCTACAGCCAGAATGCACTTACTGTTCCTTGGGAAGCACTCAAACAATACAAACTGTATTTACAGTCACTGAACAGCGAGGGAAATGGAGCACTGTGTAATTGCTCCTAATGTGAAGATGACTTTCCTTCTCCTCCTACAGGTTATGCAGTTTTTGAAAACACCTGTGATCTTTGTAGGCTGGTACGGATCAGAAGTAAAATATTAAAAAGGTATTAAAAAAAAACATGTAAAACCAGTTTTGAACTTAGTGCACGTATCTGATAGCTAAATACAGCTTTCCAACATCTCTGTTTAAACAAAATTACTTTCTGATCTCGATCTTCCTAAGTTTTTCTGTACTGAAAAGGAAGACAAAATTAAATTGTGTAATCTACATTTATCTTAAAGCAGGAAAATGGAGACAAAAGCTGTTCTGCATTTTGTTACATTTTTAATTTGGCTCGTGGTAAATAAGTAAGTGATGGGATGTGGTACATACTGCACCTTGCATCGCTGCACTGTCATGTTGGGTTCCGTTGTGTTCTATTTCCATATCTGGGATTCCAGCATCTGAAAGACATGACACTGAAGATTAATGCATTCCCCTTTGCCCTCCTCTCATGCATCTTTAGAAAAATATTTATAGCAAACTAGGGTGATCTCCAAGTTACACGGTCTTGCATAAAACATTTGGTCTTCATAGAATTTTCAGTAGTAAATCGTTCCCAAAATGTGCAAACATTACTGGTCTCACAGTGAATTATTTTTAACGTGCTTCACATTTGTCTGATGATCAGATAATAACCAACACGTGATCTTAATATGTCTGTAAAATTTGCTTGGAGAATGAGGGCATCTGACAGATGAAAAATAAAACTTCAAATTGAACTGGGGTGACATTAAACTACATTGACTCTCCTAGCAATGTACCTGCAATGTACAGATTTAGAGTATAGCCAGTGCCAGTCAACACGTTTGCGTGTGCACATGTGCGTATCACTTTGTACAGAACAGGACTGTGCAAACTGCATTTAAAAGACTCACCTCAGGATGCTGTAAGCAAGCATTATCACCCAAAGCAAAACTACATATGTGATACTATGTGAAGTATTTCCAGATTTCTGAGAAGAGCTTTCCAAAATGGACTGTGGCTTTTTTTCCAAGTTGAGAAGGAGTCTCATGATGATACACACTTTTGGACTATTTAATTTCATACTGGTAATACCTCTATACGCACTATCTTCCAGGCTGGGGGTGGGGGCTCAAACACCCTAGGGTGTTATGGTAACAGATGCCATTATCCACCTTGTGCCAGCAACGATTAGCATGAAGGGTATGTGATTTGAATCCATGACACCTCAAATCCTGGAGAAACTTCTGCTTCCCGTATCATATGGCCCTTAGAATTATAGCAAGAAAAATCCCACACCTGAAAGGGAGCTGCCTGTACAGTTCTGAAGTTTTTCTGTGTAGAAGCCTGTTCTGGACTTTCTCCAGTAGAGGATAACTGTACTATTGCTTTCTCAGATCCCCGCAGTTGGAATGTCAATATTCATCACAAAGATGATATTTTGCTGGTCACCCTACAGCCTCACTGGACTCTATGCCAAAGCAGGGCAACCCATTAAAAGCATAGTCCATGCACAGAAGAGTAATATGAGTTTATAATTTAGTCATATGTAATGTGTAAACGAAATATATGTGATGTATGCACATACAGCCCTACAAATACATATGACCAAATAAATAATATTTTGATGTATATGATTTTTTCTTATAAAATTGACTGCTATTAGATAGGTCTTTCCTTATCCAGATTCCTGTTTGTTTTGAAGGGAAGTTCAGGGCACTGATCTATTAATCCAAAAAGGTTCTTTCTTTTCAAACGTTTTAGAGTACATGTTGTATATACGAAAATTTACAAAGTCATCTGTAACTAGTAACAGCATCTGTTAAATGAGACAGACTGTCAGACTTAAATTAAAAATATTCAGAATAGCCCTTCACATTTTGTTGTCATAAAATTGTACCTGCAATTAAATTGTGGATTAAGATGCTAATGAGCTACCTGATTTGCATGTGCAATCAGATTAGCATGTAAATATCATCTTCTTGCAGGCACTAACATATATATGACTACCTGAGTGTGCCTGCAAATCAAACCACTAGCAGCCAGGCCCACAATAGCAGATGTAAAGATCTGTTAATCACATTGCTGGCATGTTGGTACCCCTTAATTTGTGGCTCCCAGAACTGTTGAGTACTCCTAACTGTTGTGCAAGCAGAACGTGCTTACCAGCAATGGCAGAGTCTGGGTGAATGACCTTACAGAACATCAGGATTTAGGTTTGGTTTTTTCTGACATCCATCTTGTGGTGATGGCTGTGTCTGGGGGATGCAACCTGGGCATTTTCCTGACCCAGGGGAGGCAGTGGAAAAGGTTTCTGCTGGCTCTGTCCATCCATTCTCCCTTGGGTCAATGTCCCTGACCACGGTGCAACAGTAAGCTGTACATCCATGCTGGAATCACCACTGCTTCCCCTCTGTACATCAGAAAAGCCAGCCAGCTCCTGGTTATAGTGATATGCTGGACTATAAAACCCAGCAGATGAGAATGCCTCTGAAAGCTGCTGCTCTTGTACTTAAAGAGTTTACATCTCTTAGGTGCTCTAGATAAATCACAACTTGCAGTCCATTGTGGAGTGTTGTGATGGCAGTTCATGTAAACAGGCTGGCTGTAACTTTAAAAAACAGTCTGGGTAGCCCTCACAACTGAGAACTCAAGACAAGTTAAACTCATTATTTTTACTCAGCAGTTCAGGCAGATTTTGCAGTCTGCTTATGTTACCAAGGCTCAGTTACTGGCAGTGCCCACAGTAGGCAGCACAAAGTTAACGTAAAGGCTACACCAGATACAAATTGAACGTAACCCTGATTCATGAGCCTCTGCAGAGGCTTCCACATAGGGATGCACAGCCTAAACCTTAGCTACAGAACCTGAAATTAACTAAACCTCAACTATGTTCATCTTAAATAGTCAAGCCAAAGCTCTAAACTTTGGCCAGAACCATCTTAAGCAAGAGAGGCAATTCCTCCCACTACCCAAAACATGATCACTGTTTAGGAGGTGAACTGATTTGGTTTTGTTTCACAAGAGTATTTGGGAAGTATTCAAAACCTAGTCAGCTCTGAAAGCTGATACATATTTAACAAACTTAATAGGTCCTGAGGCTGAGCAAAGTTCAGCCAAATGGCTTTTAAAATGAAGCTCAGCAGTTCTAAAAATGAATCTGCTGGGAGAGAAGAGTTCAGAGAACCTTATAGGAACCAAATTTCACATTGTCTTAGCTGGCACTGTAACAGATTTCTCTGGTAATGTATTCAGCATTTCTTGTCAGGTCTGTGTAAACTGCTCTGTCTGTTTCTCTAGTTACAGACTTACTTATTTTTTTAATTCATGACCCGGAGCACATGGCCTGAAATAGATTTTTCATTATTTCAGAAAAGGATTGTAGGTTTTTATTCTACAATTTCCTTTGCGCATCATTTTATTTTTTTTTTTCAATTGAACATCATTCTAAGCTAACTGTGAAAGGCCAACTAAGACATTACCATTTAACATCCTGAGACCGTCACCTGATGTGGCCTGTTTTAGTGCCTGTTCCACTTGTTCTCTTCTCTTTGATTCAAATTCCAAGGCTTCCTGCAATTTTCTCTTTGCCTTCTTTTCTTTCTTCAAGCGTTTCTGAATTGTTGCTGAAACGTAAATATATTGTAAGAATGGCTGTTAAAGCACAATTAATACATAATGGAGACAGTAAATGAGTTTATGTTCATGGCCCCAGTTCTAGCTTGAGAAAACCCCAAAATCTGGCATGAATCTGATATTAAAAAACCCCAAACCAAACCAACAAATACCAACCAACCAAAAACAAAACCACAAAACCCCCAAGTCATATCCTGTAGTGAAACAATCTGAAGGGGCTTCAGATCTGCTTAAAAATCTTAAATCTTGTTGTCACTTTGGAACAGCCTCACAGATTTCAGTCTTCAGACCAGAACCTCAGCATCTTGGAGCCAGGCTGGCAGCTCATGTTTGACTTCACCAATTTGGACTCAATTCCAGGTTGAGCAGATCATTGGCTTAAACTAATTTCCAGGAACAGCAGCAATGTATATCCTCAAAATTAAATAAAATCTCTCACCCTTCATTCTAACCTTTTGCTTTAATGTTGAGATTTATAATGCACCCTCCTCCTCCAGTAGTTTTATTCAGAAAGATAATCCAAGCACACTGGTTATGCCGTCACTGACCACTCCTCATGGATAGAGGAAGTCTTCTGAATGTTCAGAGTTTAAACTAAACTTTTTTTTTGTTTTCTAATATTAAATGGAAAATAAATGTACTTCTGCAGGCAAACTGTCTGTATGCAGTATTGGAGAATCTGAAATGTCAGTACCAATAGGGCACACAGAGACATCTCATGGAATGAGGTCCTTTTTTTTGGTGAAAATGGAGGAGGAGTTGGGTTAATTTTGAAAGAAAATAACTGAAATACCAAGAACCACTGCCCAAGATGGAAGTCAGGTGTAAGGCTATTGAGAAGCTGACGGTACATAACTCAGATAAAAGATCAAATGTGTAGAGAAGGGGTATGTACTGAGTAACATAAGTACTTAAGCACTTCACTAGTACTAGGAGGAAAAAAGATGGAAAGCCAAAGGAGATGAACAAAAAAAGCATTGGGTTTTTGGTCCTAATGTTGAGAATCTCAGAGAGAAATTAAGAGGGAACTTCCCAGGTAGACGGCAGACCGAAAACAAGCCTGTAACATTGGTAAGTAAATGAAGTGTTATTATCTTCATCAGCAATTTCTCATTTTAAATAAAGCACTCCGTAAACCCCTGAATAGTAGCTGGCTGTTTGGACTTAACACAGGTGCCGATGCAGTAACTCCTGTACAGCAGTAGACCACAATGCACTTTGCAGTCGTATCTTCTCTCTTTTACAGATGGAAAGCAGAAACAGTATCTTGACAAAACTCAGACACAGGCCGTTGGTTCACCTATATAAGAACTGGCAGGAAACAGAAGTATTCCTGACTAATCTCAGTTTTAAACCCAACTATAAATACAGTTAAAACTATAACTAGAGAATCGCACAGTATTAATTGTAGGCATGTGATCAATATCTTCATCGTGAACTGCTGACATTGGCTATTGTATTGCCTCATCTATATAAATTTGAGCAATAAAATGCACCTTTTAAGCTTCTACCTTTTCAAACCCTGAATCTTAATCCTGTATTTAAACTTATTTCTCATCAGCAACAGGTCACCATTACTTGGGCCAGAACTGCATCTCAAATATATACCTCTGCCAACCACAACCTTTCCTGTGCTCCTTCCTGTCCTTATTACCCCTATTAAACTATCTTTAATGGGCTCTTACACTTGTTTTTTCACCAGTGCTGCAAGAACACTATCCTCTGTCTCTTCGTTGTATGACCTCTCTTTCCTGGTTTAAACTGCTTGGTAGAATCTCCACAGGCCCATCTCCACACTTCTGCTGGAGCCAGGAAATACTCCCCTCCTGGATACAGCTTTTGTTTCAGGAAACCTGCACTCAGCTGACACACCTGGTTGGCATAAGGAAGATTAGCTGGACCAGAGGCTGATGCCCATGTACCATCTCAGAACCATCTGGAGAACAATGTTAGCAAGCCCTGGAAGGGGTCAAAGACAACTCCCATAGCACACCCCAGCTCATATAAATGTGCGACCTTCCTACAACCCATCTCAGCTCATGCAGAGGGTTGGAGAATGCCTCTGCATTGTGCTGCTTTGATTCACATGCGTTGTCAAATCCTCACAGCCATACTTAACCCCATGGATTCATTATGGAATCAAACAAATGGAGAAACGATGGCACTAGAAAAGGTAACTAAAATTAACAGACCAAAAAGAATCTAAGCTTAAATATAAATGGTCTTTTAAAACTACCACCCATTTGAGTCAAGTTTGCTAGTGCACACACTGTGGCGAACACTGCTCACAAGTATTGTTAAAATGAAAGTTGAATTTATACAAGCAGTATTTTGCAACCCCTTTTATTGATATGCTTCTCCTGTATATTAGATATCTGAGAATTTCAAACCACAAAACATCATTAGAAAATTGACTTAAACATCTGTAAAAATTCTGGGGAAATCCACAGTATTTACATAAATTTTGGTGACTTCTGTGATTTTTTTATTCATCCGAATTCTTATTGACTTGTAAAAATCGTTCTCAATTTGGGAATGCTCCAGTTGGGGGGGAGAGGGAGGGAGGGTGGAGAAAAAGTCAAAAAAAAAGGGATACCATTACATGGGAAATCTCTGGGAGACTTAATAAATGATGAATTTCAAAATGTGATCTGTACAACATAACTGGAAAACTGAGCATCTTGCATGTAGCCTATCTTTGACTTTCCATAGTAATACAGAAGTGCGTGTGGTGATGACCTGAAAAACAAACAGTGCTAAGGATATCGATTATTGGTGAAATCGTCTTTTGAGCCAGAAGCCAACAGAGTCTGTGAATAGCTTATGGCTTTTGTTGATTTAAATGTGACTCAGGAGGTGCACAGTGTGCTGTCTGCCTACAGGGAGGTGAGTTTTGTTTTAAAGAAATACAGCAGTCTCATCCACACTCAGTTGGGGTGACGCAACATTTCTGTACACCCACTTCCAATTTAGCAACTTCAGTAGTATTTACTGACCCTTCACAACCTGACCCAGAAGTGCCCTTCTTTGTGGCCTCTTACCAAGCCCTGGCACTGCAGACAGCTCTACTCTCCATGTCTAATTCCAATTCAAACTGCACAAGAAGGTAGTACTTGCACCTACCTTTCTGGTCTTACCTAGTTCTGTCTTTCTGATTTCATGGGTGTAATCTAGAAGTAGCTTTTAGCACATGAAGAACTCTTCCTCTCTTTCAGATGCAGATTTGAATTTTAAAAAGAACACTCTCTTTGTTGCAATATCACAGCGAAAGATTCAGATTTACCAATTTAATTGCCTGTTATTATCAAAAGCTTCTAAACAGTCATGGTTTTGTTTTAGAAGTCCCCATAGGGAGAGTGCTATTGTACCACACTTTCCTAATGGAAAAAAAAAGTACCCAGGGCTACTTGCTTCAGCTCTTGTACTTGGGCAGGCAATTTCTTGCAGTTCTATTTTGTTGCACTAAAGTTATCCATAGGACAAACTAGCTGACTAGCAGCTAAACTGCAGGAATGGGGGCTAGGTAAGTAGTAAGGTAATGAAAAAAAAAATCACCTACATACCCAAATTGCAGACATAACTCTCTTTCGCACAGTAAGACTGATTTTCAGTGCTTGGAGGATAATAGCAGAAAACAAAAGAAATTAAAGCTGTCAGATGAAGAAATCGGGCTGGGAATACATAGGCAGAGGGGTAATAATGCATCTGAAAGCCACGAAGCCGAATCAGCTTTCCTGAACAGAACCTGCCAAAACTCTCTGTGGCCAGTTGCCCTCCAGGAAATAATCCTTCAGCCACTATTCCGTCTGCTTACAGAAAAGTGTGCTTCATTCTGTTTTTATTAAATTTAAATCTTTCATTAGCAGTGCTAGTCCACTGCTGCCTTACACTGAAGTATGAATGTCAGTTAACTCCGAGTCCTCATAGCTCCAGCTGGAAATGCCAAAGGGTTATACATTTAATAGATATCTAAACTCAATTTTTCATTCACTCACCTCTGCTTTGCAGCTCAGCTGTGAGTTGCCTTTCCAAGCTCTCTCTTAATTCTCTCTCTCTACAAAGCTCCATCTTTAACTCTTTCTTTTCCTGCTGTATCTGCTTTTCCTGGACTCTTGCATTGTCCACAGCCACTTTCAGTAGGCCCTAAAACACACACAAATGTAAGACCTGAAAACACCATTTTGTTTCAGCACTGACAACATTTGTCCATTTGTTTCTTTTACACCCTCTAGGAAAACAGAAAAATTAAATGCAGAAACCTGTAGACCCGGAACCCAACTGGGCATTTGAAGTAGCTAAATATTATAAATGAGCAATTTTGTGGTGTGGAATCATTCAGTATAGCTTTTGCCAAGTCATCCTACCAATGTGGTTTATTACAAACTTAGTGCCACATCATTGCTGACCTCAGTCAACTGCAAGGAGAAGCAAAGGAGGAATAATGAGACTGGTGCATTTTAATATGACCATTATTACCAACTATTAAGTCAAAAAGACAATGTATGAAACCCTTTCACGATCAATAATGCCAGATAGTAGAAACCGACGCATTACATTAAACAGAAGAACTTAGAATTGAAGATACAAAATAAGTTTCTGAAACTTTAAAAAAGAGACTAAAACCGAAACACATTTTATCTATCATGACATAGCCTAGCCCTGTAGAGAATAATTTACCTGAATGTTGGTTAATAGTGTTTCTACTGATGAAAGACCATCAGCAAAAAGAAATGGCGCCGGAAATCCAGGAGGCAAGGCCTGTCCAGCCAGTTGGACTTTATCTAAGGTTGGTTTCATTATTGGAATGGCAATTTGGACCTCTTCTGTAAAGACAGGTTTAAAAGCAACATCAGAAAGCATTAGAAATATAGGTAAATGCTAAAAACTAGCATTCCATTTACCTGGAAGTCAAAATACAAGTGCATTAGTACAACTGACATTGTTTCCATTCTTGGGCAGCTGTGCTTGTTGCTAAGGTAAGATTGCAAAATAGTACAGAACAATAATAACTATAGTGACTGGTACAACACAGCTGTAATAGTCTACTATATCTCAAATTCTACAAATTATACTACAGAATTACAACAGTGTTACACAGTTCATTAAGCCTGAATGACCTTTCTTCATTCTGTCATGTTTGCCATTCTGTGATGCGCATTTTTTTGTTGCTATAACCTTGACAAAATTCTAATCAAGAAGTGCATCACATCTCTTTATTCCTTTAATGTTGTCCTTCCCATAGGCAGCAGTCAGTAATCACCACTGAGTCATTTCCTCCTGCTTAGCTAGCACCAGCTTCACGTTGTCAGTGAAGCGTCAGTGCAGGTTCTCTTGACAAGTAGGGTGCTGCTGTCAGCCTCTCCCGTCATATGCAGTAGCCAGGGTGCTTTGCTGAGTTTCTGTAGCAGAGGTATTGAGAGAGCTGGGTGGGGTGGGGAGGCCACAAAGCAGCCAGGAAGGAGAGGGCAACCAGCACAGGGCCTTGTTCCTGCGGCTTGCTGCACGGACCTAGATTCATGCGTTTCTTCCAAACTGCAGAATGGGGACCTGCTGGCTTCCCCTTTACTTGCAGTTTCAAACCAATCATGTTGCTATAGAGCAAGCCGCGCACACACAGTACAAGTATGTATTCATAATGAAGCAGCAGTATTAGTAAATATTTTTCAAAAAATCCTTTAAATTTTGTAAGGAATCAGTACTATCACCAAGGAAGTCACATTTCTGAACAGGATAGGACAGTAAAGAATCTCCTCCTCTCGGATCCCTAATGAGCGTGTTTTCCCCATGTATTCATTTAAAGCTGAAAACCACAAAACTAAAATCTAACAGTCTTTAAAGCCAAACTCTACATTTGTTTTACTGTGAAATGTAAAAAAAATATTCCTGTGTAATATTCCAGGGAAATCCAGTCTCTCTCTGTTATGTTCGTGCACCTGCAGAAATCATGAGGAGTATTTTCTTGGCAACTGCTTTTTAGTAAAGCCTGCAACTAATGTATTGGCTGCAAGTTCATGACTCGTGGGTTTTTTCAGGAAAACTGCACAGCCAGTCCTGATGATCGTTTCATTTGTCAAATGTCTTGGTCACATTAAAGCCAGGATTTACAATTAGACCACAGCGTATTGAAAAGGCCCCCTCCCTTACCTAAAAAAACCAAGAGTCTGACAGTGAATGGCACTGCTGTGTCCCCCCAACAATGCTTCACAAACTCCAGGAGCAGCACTTTCTGCTGTGTTTCTAAAGCATTACCTACTGACAAGGAACTAGGAGCATTCACAGGTTCAAGTATTCTTTGAAATCACCGCTTAGGGAGTATTTTGTTTTCACTATGCGAGTTCATTAAATGGAGCATCTTCATCATGATTCTTCAGGACTAATAACAACAAAAGCCAGTAACCTCTACACGTCTTTGTAGCTCTCCTTTTAGAGCTGTGTTCATGTAATTTAAATGATCCATTTAAAAGAAACAAGCTCTGGTCACATATTCAGACCACAGAGTTCATGCTGATTCAGACACACCATTTCTCTTGTATTAGTGGCAGAGTTTTTAAAATAAGCTGGTAAGCTGTTGCATATGATGTTACACAGAAATAATATTTAAGCCACGGAGTCACAAAGGACTAAACTGAAGTGGCATTTGAAAAAGAAAGTAATACATAAAATATGCATAACAAAACTACAGCTGCTTTGAAATCTCCAGAAATCTCTACTATTTGGAGATGAAAGTAATAACATTAAATTGGCTGAAAGGAAAATTACTATTGACTGTGAAGACAGGTTGCATGGTCTATGGTTTGTAATGTTACTGTACAGCAGATTGAAGTTTCAAAATAGTATTACTCTTCTTTAAAGAGATAGACACAGCTAAATTAGGTGCTGCTTGCTGCAGTGAGGATCAAATGCAAAAAGAATCATATTTCATCACACCTAGTCAACACCAGGAAAATAAATAGAAATATAAGAGGTATGCAGGCAATGATTCATTTTGATAATCTGGCCCAAGAGAGACACATAGAGACAGCACACAGATCTAAGCTTCCACCAAAAGACAAATAGGACACAGAGGGTGGGAATTGGGATGACAGTGTAGCAGAGGTCACATCGATTTTCAGCAGCAGTTTTCACACAGATGAGATAACCCTGGACTCTATTTGGCCCATTGTTCATATCCTACCTGTCCCAGAAGCAATAAATTACCAAGTCCCAGAAAAAGGGCAGTAAAGAAGAAGGATTCTACTTATGACTTCTTATGATTAAGTTTTTGTGCTAACCAAACATGCTTTGCAGACCAAGGTCACATTGCATGTTAAAGTCTGTAATAGCTGAAAACTAGAGGAAGCATATTATGTTTTAGCGTATATGGGTGGAAACTGTCAAACCATTCATCATCTTTTTTTTTCTTCTGATTGAAATCGCACTCTGCAAAGATGAATGATAAATGCATTAGAAATCTATTTCAATCTTGTAATAGGTCTTCACATCTGAATGGTGTCTACATCTTGCCTGTATCCTGAATAAAGTGCACAGTTAGGCAGAAATTTATTAGCTAGACTTGAGAAATCATAATTGGCAAAGCAATTAAAAGTGGCTTGTGTTGGAAGCATTTTTTGCCGATTGTCTCAAATGCATCTCTTTAATAGGAAAAAAGATGTTGATTTAAGCATTTTCATTTTAAAGAACACTAAAAATATCAATGCTAAAAACTGCACTCACACATATAGTACAACAGAATAAGCAAGAAATAAAGCTAGAACAACTGCAGTGCAACCAAGGACAAACAACCTTTCTATTTATTGAAGCAAAGTGGGAACTACTTTTATCGAGCTTGTTTGTTAAACCTGCCATGCTTTATAGTAGCATTCAGGAATCCATTTAGAGTGTGGTCTTTTTATTTTAATTTCTAGCTGGCATCCAGATGAATAGACGAAAGCAGGAATTATATTGCAAAGAAATACACAGTAAACGCTAACAGTGAACGGAGTATTGTCCCAAGAAAGCACATGGAAATCTGCCTGAAAGTTTCCTGTTCTTAATTCCATATACTGGAGTATTTCATCTTCTGTCTTCTGCCTAAGTTGCAGAAATAGGGATTGGAAAATGAAGCATCCACCTACGGACTAAGCACAGCACTGCGAGCACAAGTTATGTGAATTGCTCCCTGCATAACAGTGCATGGCCCAAACCAACAGGCAGTGGTAGCTGCCAGCTGGTTTATTTGCTTTCAGATGGCATGTTTTTGAACCCATCATTCACATACCTGATACACTTGACACATCACTTCCAAACAAGGTAGAAATATTAAAGCTACAATTTACATCCTGCATAACACCAGTTAGACCACAAAGTTACTTATTCACGTGTACTTCAAAACCTCTATCGACCTGGACCTGTATAAGCATTATTCACCACAAATTCCTTTTCCCTGCCTGTGGCATACAAGTTAGAAACCTAAAGGACTGCAATGGCTTATCAAAATTTTCTTTGAGCTTAACACTGGAGTGATGTGGATTACATTTAATGGTCCATAGTTACAGAGAACAGCCTAGATACTCTAATGGACCTTTTTGACTTACAGAGGATCTGCAGCATCAGCTGGGTTGTATGTGCTACACATCTCTGAAAATAAGATATGTTTTCATTTCAAATAGCATTATTTGCCCAAAGATCTTACAGAATCACCCAAACCAATATATCTTTATAGTGGCAAGACGTCCCTTGACTTCCAGTTGCATATCTACTCCACAACGACGGTGACAGGCAGCGGTGTCCAAACACAGGTACTTTGACAGAATCAGGGCTCAAATTCTAACTTTTAACTGCAAAAAGCAGTTTTCCAAAAATGTGAGATGACTTCCCTTGAGTTTAAACTTTGACAGCTTCTGTGATGTTTAACTAGTAGAAGTTTTTTCTTTTACAGAAAGGTAAGTATGAAACCCCTGTAATCTGAAGCATTGTTTATTTCAAACATTTTATATCTCTAAGTCTGCAAGGCCAGGGTTATCTGTCTTCAGTGTCTTAATAACTGAAAATCCTCCATAAACCCCTGCCTGCCTTTTTCTCCCTCACTCACTGCTTCTCTGCCAGGAGCTGAGCACTCCTGTTCATCAGTGAGAGAAGAGACACCTCCTCCTAACCTGGCACCAATCAGACTCTAAAATTTACTGCTTTAACCTTGTGATTCAGGTGCTGAATTTAAAGTCAGTGCTGTTTTTCTTAATTACAGTCCCTGAATGAGAAGGGTCAATGAATGCAATTGGGGAGTAGCTGATTAATCCAGTGCACTAGCTTTAAATCAGACTTTATTTCATTTTCAAGTGATTGATACAACTTGATAGCACACAAGCCGTCTTCATGACTGAGCTTTGCCAATAAAAACCCCTTCACTTTAAAAATAGTACCTAATCATTATATACTACATACGCATTTCCAGGCTGCCTTAAAAACTTTTGGAAACCGTTGTAAAACAGTAAGAGTCCAGATCATTGATAGAGATGATCAGAACAGAACTGACCCCAGTACTGAGCCCTAGGCAACACCACTTGTGACCAGCTGCGAACTGGATTTAACTCCATTCACCATGCTGTGTGTTAGGCCTTCCAGCCACTTCTTTACCCAGCGAGCAGTACACCCATCCAATCCATGAGCAGACAGTTTCTCCAGGGGAACACTGTGCAAAACGGTGTCAAAGGCTTTACTACAGTGTAGGTAGACAGCATACACAGTCTTTCCTTCATCCACTAAGTGGGTCACCTTGTCACAGAAGGAAATTGGGTCAGTCAAGCAGGACCTGCTTTTAATAAACCCATGCTGACTGGGCCTGTTCTCCTGGTTGTCCTGCTTGTGCCAAGTGATGGCACTCAGGATGATCTGCTCCACAACCTTTGCTGGCACTGAGGTCAGACTGACAGGCCTGCAGTTGCCCAGATTCTCCTTCTAGGCCTTCCTGTAGATGGACATCACACTTGCTAGCTTTCAGTCCACTGGGAACTCCCTGGTTAACCAGGACTGTTGATAAATGATGGAAGGTGGCTTGGTGAGCATTTCCATCAGCTCCCTCAATACCCTTGGGTGGACCCATCCAGCCCCACAGACTTGTGTGTGTCCAGGTGGTATAGCAGGTTGCTGACCATTTCCTCTTGGATTATGGGGGCCTCATTCTGCACCCCATCTCTGTCTTCCAGCTCAGAAGACTGGGTACCCTGAGAAACACTGGTCTAACTATAGAAGACTATGAAGGCAGAGAAGGCGTTAAGTACCTCAGCCTTTTCCTCATCCTTTGTCACTATGTATTCCCCCCACCTCAAGTGAAGGATGGAGAGTCTCCTTAGCCCCCCTTTTGCTGCTAATGCATTTATAGAAACATTTTTTATTGACTTTTAATGCCTGTTACATTAAGAGCAATGTGCTAGCTTAGGAAAAACTGAGGATTTGGAGCAGTAAAAAAAGAGAAAGAAAACTCTGCAAGCAATGCATTCACCAACCTTTCCACAGACCTGTTCTTAGGAATGATGAGGGTGTGTTTTCCTGAAGGATGTCATAAAGCAGGCACTTAGTGCTTGAATAGGAGAAGGAGGCAAAAAGCAGGGAAATGAAAATTTCACTAGAAAAGGCTGAAATTACAGTTTACAAATTGTCTTTATCTGTGCACTCTTTATCAAGAGATGTGTAATTATACAGCTTTGACATTTTCATCAATGTACTCTCATTAATAACACAGAAATTATACCTATTTATAACTTCAACATATTTACAATATAGTCAGATGTTCACACGGCACTGACGGTAAAAACACCTGAAAATATTTTATTAATTCAAACCTTAAAAAAAAAGAAGACCTGAGTTAGATCAGACACTGGGTTTGCAATAATGAACACTGAAATGGAGAAGTGCAGCAATTCACGAGCTAGACACCAAAGCTGAAGTGTTTCACTGCAAGTAACTTCAGTCTGAAGTTCAGTATGTACAGATCAACAAATACAACTGACATCACCTGATTAATTCTGTTCATTAAGGAGAACCGTAAGTACAAGGTTACTATTAAGTAAATAAGGACCCTTCAAAATGCTACGTTTTATATGCACAACAATTATTTACAATTTACAGTTTGTGCTGTATTATACCTGCTTTCTCCTATGAGCTGCTTCTCAGGCAGGTTTTGATAATCTGGATTCCAAAACATTTAAAGTTGTCCCATGCTTTAAGTTGCTTCTTAACCTGCATAGAAGAGCAAGTACTATCGATCTGCATTTTCCATATGGCAATTTAAAGTAACTAGTTACTCTCAGCCAGTAATAGTACCCATGTCATTCCTCACAATGACAAGAAGCATTATTTCAGCTGACAATAGAGAAAAGTGAAAATGCCAACCATTCATGAAAAGGCTAGTGGTAGAATTACCGGGGCTTGGAAGAAAGGAGGAAAATGAAACAAAATAAACAAAATCCTCTTCATGGCCATTATCAAGAGGTTGTTATTTTTTTCTCAGCTAACTCTCCCACTAACATTCACAAGGGGTTTTGCACGGTGATTTTTAAGCATCGCTGTAGTCTGACTATTCTTCTACTGAGATTTTAAACTGTCAGATGAGGGTGGGTAGGAGGAACTTGCCAAGAAAAAAAAAAAAGATTCTTTAATTTTCTTGGCGGATTCAGCTTTTCCCTATTAATGTTGAGATTATTTCTTCAACTATTTTGTTGCAAATATTTATGACTCCATATGGAACAACAGATGTTGAAGGGAAGGGATAGCAGAAAAGACTTCATTTTCAGCAATTACCCTGATACTTGTTGTCATACTGTAGGTGTTCTTAGTGCATCTATTTTACATACCACCCTGTCCTTTCACACACTGCAAAAATGTCAGTTTGGATAATTAATGTAATAACTTCAGTCCAGATCATTTCCACAATATTAATTTAAGGGAAAAAAAAATAGACAAGAGGAGGAAGGAATCAGGAAAGAAGGGGGAAGACAGGAATTTCTTTTCCAGTCCTTCTGGAATATCTAATCAGGAATCAGTTTCTTGCAAAGCTGCACTGGGTCCTTAATAACAAATCTTTCCCTTTTTTCCTTTGAGACAGACTGCAGTGACTGCCACCAAGACGAGAAATCATACAAGAAACAGCAACACAAAGCTATCCAAGAACCAGCACTATAATTGCGTAAGAAAGGTGAAGAAACATGGGCTGGGTGTGGCGAGGATAAATAGGAACAGGTTGATGGTGTTCAAGGTGAAAAAATGTCTGTTAACTGAACTGTCACCTTACCAGCACAGGCAGCCAGAGCTGGCTGGAGAGCATCAGTCCCACCACGCAGACAATGAGGTCCATGCACCAGCAGAGCTGCTCCTGCTCTGCCATGTCCTCAGGCAGCATGTGCAAGCCAGCTCCTGGCCAAACGTGACCACTGTTGGTGAGCATCATGGTCAGACTCATGAACTGTACTTTAGCCTGTATCCAACCACTGTGCACGGGGACTTGGGAAGGAAGGAGAGGGAGAAAGGGAGCAGCTGAGTCCCAGCACCACACTAACTGCAGCTCCGTGGCTTCTGGGCAGAAGGTGGCTCCCAGATGGTGTAACTTGGATCATGGGAAGCAGAAGCTGGCAGCTGCCTGCCAAAGCCCCTACACAGGCCTGCTGCAGGGACAGGTGCACTGTGGTGGGTAAACGGGTACCTCTGGAAAAGCAGGACCCAAGAAACGTGAAGCAAAACCCTGTACCCAAAAAAAAGCCTTCTGTACCTCAACAGTTAGGCAATCTCCTTCACGTCCCACTTGTAATAAAACTATACAGTGTGCTTTTAAATAATTTTCATCATCTGCTCCCTTTACTGCAGAATTGGGCAGTATAACCAATACTATGAAGCAGATCTCATTAGAAAGATTCCATTTTTTCCTATTCATAAAACTCACAAAACTACGTAAGTGCTTCCAGATAGCTGCGATTGGTGGGACCAAATTTTCACCAGTATGGCACACATGCTTGCGTTTCCATTTTGCACCTGAAAAACTCTACCTGCCAGCCAAAGATGCAGATGTGCCATCACTGGGAAAGGCTTTTCTGAAGTTGTCTTCCTGGTCCAGGGAACTATTCAGTTGTCACCTGTGCATAGGCTACGTGCAAAGTCTGTGCTCCTAACCTCAGGCAAAACCTGGCTGGAATCAAGACACTCACTGCCTTCTGGGGTCCAGGCACTAAACACAGGTCCACTCTGCCCATAAGCAGCCATACAGGCACACAGCACTGAGCAACAAGGAGCGTTACTCCCTGGAATCAAAGCTTAGTGATCACCAGAAGTGACCAGTAGCCATGGAGCCAGATATGGGGGCCATCAGAATAAGGTAAAGGAATTCTAACCCACAAAGTTAGCAAGTATAAATATTTTTGTAATGTGTCTGTCTTCTGTAGAACTACATGCAGTTACTACTGTATAGATATTATACTTACGTATTAGATGATCTATGCTAACATGGTAATTATGACACAAAAGATACTTCAACTCTTACTATATTTTAAAATAGCACGAAGTTAGTATCAATATTATTACTGTTGAGTTCATTTTCTTAAAGTATATGTATAACCAGCAGTTAAGTCCTCCAACTATTTGAAGCAGGCAGAGTACTCCATTTCCTGGATATTCCTGGATAATTATTCCTGCTTTATTAAAGTTTATTTTACAACTGTGTAAAATAGGTTATAAAGGACAATTCTGCTATTACGTCCTCCCCTGCTTAGGCTTAATAAATATTATATTCCATACCATCCATTAAAGCCAAGCAGTGGAGAAAATAGAAATGGTAGTAATCTCCTCCACAGATGTAAAATACTTTAATAAAATAAGGGTGTATAACAGTCAGGAACAAATTACTGAGGTCTGCTTTAATAAAATAGTACCCTTAAAGAAGTATTACTCTTAAGGCACTGACATTCCCACTGCAGTGTATCCTTTCAAAGCAGTGTAGCTTGTTAAAATGGCAAGATATCTTTTTGCAATAGAGTGTTTGTGTCCAGGCAGATACAAGGTTTGTATAGAATGCATCCAGGGAGCCATAAAACTGGTGGGAAACATATTTCTCCGTGGTATTTTAGTACTTTGAAAAATTCAATCACTGGGAAAAAATGTTTTGCTGTAAACATCTGAAGAGCATTATAAAAGCAATGGCTTCCCACAGCACCTGCTTAAATAATTTTAAGAGGGAGTATGTCTTTGCTCATCTTCTAGAACTTGTAGAAAGCTTCTCCTATTAATTTCCCTGGTGCTATCAGGCCAGGGCACTCTAAATCAGAAATAATTATGAGTGCAACTGGGGGATGTTCACCAGCAGCATTCTTGCACTGTAGAAATAAGACAACTTTCAAAACTGATCACTAAGAGAAACAGGATTACCTTAAGAGAAAAACAGACCCAGAAAGACAATAATCTTAACAGTATCCTGAATGAATTCTGAATTCTTCAGATGTCAACACAGAATTACTCTGCTTTATATCTTAGTGTTTGAAATCAGTTCAGTGCCACATTGATTTTATAAACCCTGATTATCAAGAAGCATGAGGAATTCATCCCTTTTCAATTTACCTTCTGTTTTAATTCTACAGGCGGGCAGCAGTTCTGTGCTGTAGCTGTTACCAGTGCGGTTCCTGATACAGCACAACAGTCCTGTTGCAGACTTCCACAGAAACCTCTAACCGTGCCCCAGCTCCTCCGGCCTTCCCTGTTGCCCACAGCACATCCTGCAGTGCCAGTGCTCATGCAGTGGGCACTGGGCTGTGGCACACCCCTGCTGTGGCCGGCCAGCCCGTCACAGCCACCGGGTCCTACATGAAACAAGACATGCACCCATCTCCCTGGGGCTTCGCCAGCCTGCGGCGCACAGTAGCACTAACAAGTGCTGTTGGTTACATGGTGCTGGTATCTCCTGCAGATATTAAAGGTTACAGAACTGAACTGAGCCTCTCTTGTCTAAGAAACAGAATTTGGTTTATCTCAGTCCTTCTTTTCTCTTCAACTAAGAGGGCAAGTAATAGGCCCTCTGATAGAAATGTTGTCTTGGTGTTTCGATATTACATCTTAGTGACAGAATGATTAGACTCACATATACCAGCAGTACAGCAGCTCTCAGTGTGGAGAGCCGCATGTCCATAGTAATGTAGCACACCTCTTTGCCACTAAATGATTACATGATGCTCTGGGGAAAGACAAGTTTTCCTAGCACACAGCTAATCTATCAAAGGGAAAACCACCTTCTGACCCAAACAGCAGCCTCAATCTGAGTATAAATGTAAGCTAATCACCAAGTAGTCCGTGTCCACTACTTTGCAACCGAATAACTGTTCAGTCTACTGCTGTCACTTATCCTGAGCTCTTTTAAAAGATCAAATACTGAGGGAAGGGCAGAAAGGAAAACTTTCTGCAGGCAGCAGCTATTTGACATTAATCTGCTGCGCTCTACCTTCAGTTCAGTCTGAGCTCTGTTTGGCCGCTACAGCACCAAGAAGCTGCCAAACATAGAGCCCCTCACAGCCAGCACCTCTTCAATGATCACCTCCTTAGCAGTGACTCCCAATGCACATCTGAGACAAAACATCACCTGTAAGTAAAGTTTTAACTATTTAAACCACAAGAGGTTAATTCCAGGGTCCTGTGTTTTCCTCTAACAGGTTACTAGCAGGGGTACAATTCCCAGTAGCTGGTCAACACTTTTCCTCTACTCTTCTCTCTGCTCAAAACCTCAGGTACCTGTGCCATTCAACCTGGAACAGCAATATGCATAAAGTTATGCTCTGCTATAGAAAGCGGCATATAGCAAAGTCTGACAGTAAAGCCCTGTTGCTTGGGCTAATTTCATTTATAACAGCCTAGTATCTGCTGAAGACAAAGCACAAAAGCTGGAGAACTGAGCAAGGAAGATTTGAGTATTTTTTTTAGCTCCTTACAGCCATGGGCATGTACAATCCCACTCTTAGTGATCTGCCACTGCAAACCAAGCACTCTAGAACATGCTGAGAAACTTCATGAACCTTCTGCCTCTAAGTAACTATAATTTATGGTAGACTTTATGACAAACAGGAAGTGGCAATGGCTTCATCTTGCTAAATAAAATCTACTAAACAGATTTTTGGATAAATCTCTTGGACTTAATATGCTTCTCAACTGAACCCAAAATACAAACCAAGACAAAGTATTTAGAAACCTAGTACTACAGACCTCTCACACAGACAGATTTCAAACCAGCCTTGGATCTGGTTGGTGGCTGAAGACTCCAGCTTCATGGACCTGCCACTAGATTTGCAGCCAATGACTGGAGTGGCAGTGAAATACCACTGTGAGCTCTGCAGCTGGTTCCCAAGGGAAAAGAGAGAAGAGAAACCAGCATCATCTTAAGCACCCTCCCACTGCAAATACAGAAGCTGGAAAAACAAACCCAAATATACCTTGCCCATATTCAGTAAAGTAGTGAGTAACTGAAAAGTATCAAACAGTTGTCTGTGTATCTTCTTCCGAATGACAGAAATAAGGCTTTGCACTCCATTAATGCATCTGTCCTTCTAGCGAGATTCCCACCAGGTCAGCTAGGAGCATGAACTCACTGGTGTTTGTAAGTCATATTAAAAACTCTATAAAGTACTTCAAAAATGTTTAGGTTTTTATTACTGCTTTTAGCAAGCAAAGCATTTTCCTTTTAAAAGTGGCTTACTCTATTTGTGGGGCACATCATATTTTCACTTTGGTTTATTCTACCTTCTTGCTTTGAAACTCTGTATTACTTGAGAGAGTAGCTGACATACCCATTCATGGTAGTGCACAAAATGAAGCTTAATGAATCCCCAAAGCAATGTACTTCATGTGCTAAAATCAATGTACATTGCCTGCTACAGTATCTCCCTGTGAAATTGAGGCATTTGCTCAGAAATTTCTATCTCAACAAGGTCTTTTCTTTTTTTGTAGCGCTTAACTGCCTTTTGTCTGCTCTTGTCTCCCTCCAGTGTTGCTCAGATGGCAATCTTTTATTCCTTGTGCAAACTCATTTGGAAAATGCTGGATGGGCCACAGCTGTGTACCGCTATGTAAGGTCTAATACATGTCAAGTACTGCTTTATGCACGCTGAATAAACACAATGAAACAAAGTTTTAATTGATTATTAAGAAGGCAGGGTTCTAGACAGAAAGTAGTATTTAAAATCAGATTTAATCAACTAGTTTTGTAAAATTCTAAAAGGTATTGATGCTGTACACGCTGCCATTTGAGCTCTGAAGTTTTCACTAAGGTTACCACAACCCAAGGTGAAAAGCTATTTCTGGGAGGTTTATGCAAACATGCAAGTCTGCAGCTGATGAAAACCAAGCAGTGGATCAAAGTATTAATGAAGCATAAACCTTACCCGGAAAGGTATTTTCCCACGTATCTGCTAAGAAATGAAATAAAACACCCGCTTTTCAAGAGCCAATCTCTGTTCAGGTACTCTGGAACCTTCAAGCTCAGTCATTCTCAAACAGTAAAAAATACGTTCTTGTTTTTTGATGTATAAAGTCTGGATTTATATTCTCTAGTAATAAATACGTACTTAAATCTAGCAGTAAATAATGCCTTAAATACTGACACTGCTTCTGCCAAAGGTATCTAAGTTGGATATTCAGTCTAGAACCATAAAAAGTCTCTTCATATGACTTGCTTAAACCAACACCTGTGAGACGGTGAAATTAAATTTATTTCAAAGTCAGAAATAAGAACACAGAAATTAAGTAACTGGTAATCAAAATAGTTGTAGATCCACAAAAAAGTGCCTCTGGCCCTCCACAGGACACTCCTTGGGGAATCATAGATTTTTTTGAAGGACTATTTCAGAGTCTGGGCAATGATTAATCTGAAATGAAATCCATAGTCTGAATTTCTTTTTACCATGAACATTCTCACTGACTGTATTTTGTATTTCTCTGTAGGACCCCAGCAATCTATGTGCAAAAACGCACTGTGAAGAAGCTAATTTTTTCTCCTTTTACTTCAAACAAAAAATGTCAACCATACCCTGAAATTTAGGTTATAAAAATGGGTAATGTCTACTAAGTGGCAGCATGAAGAACCTTCATTAGTTTGAAGTACATGGATTATCAATCAAATGAGAAATAAGCATGGAGCAGATGAAAATGGCAAACTGCTATAATTACAAGTGATGTTTTGTGCATGATCGTGTCTTAAGAACTGTTACAGGATGCTGTGAAATAAAAAAATCATTTGTATCCACAGTCCAGAATAATACAGTCCATTACAATGATGTACTTCAGAGCAGAAATGTCATTTGTTATGTTTCACATTGTTCCACTTCTATCCACAGAATAGATATTTTGCTTTATTTTTTAAAAAGGATGAATTCACTTTAGAGAAATGACAGCTTATATGAATATTTTAGATTTTCTTGCAAGTAACAGAAAAAAGAACATGGCATAAAACTCAAGCTCCAAGTTCCCCAGAATGCCTACTGAGAATAAATTCTATGTTTATTTGTATTTCATTTTCCTTGAACAACTGCCTTTCCCTTGGGTATTTGTTAAAAGCATAAAAAGAATGAGCCAAATTCACTTCTCAATAACATCCATTCAGCATTGTTGAAGCTTGTAAAATTGCACTAGACTAGCCAAGGGGAAAATTTTCCTCACTGTTTAGTAAATATATATAATAAGAAGGTGTATTGTTTAATCTTTAAATTCTCTGTCCTCTCTGCTTATCAAAAAAGAAGAAAGCAGCTGTTTTGTTATAAATCCATGACCTCACACAGGAATAGATACGATGCACATGCTCTGTTCACTCATTCAGGTGGGGGTTACGTGGGGCAGTCCTACACTATACATTTCCCACTGGACTTGTTGAAGACTCCACAAAGTTTCCATTAACTCCCCTGCACAAAGGATTAGTTACAGTTTTGCATGTACTATTTGCTTAAAAATTCCCATAAATAATCTTATTTGACCTACACTCTAAGAACCACAGATTGAGGAAGTACTGGTTGCAGAATGGCGCAAAGTGAAATCAGCCATGGGGAAGGCCCCACCTCCTGCCCCAGTATCCACCAGGACAGGCTGGGCTATCCAGGGTTGCTCTCCACCTACCCGTGCAGATGTCTTAGAACTCTCTGGATATTATACAGAATGAAAAATCCAATTCCCAGGATATGAGATCACTTCTCCCACTACAGCAGACCATCACCATGACTTTTCTACAGTTTGATTTTGTCTTTTTCAACAGTTTGCTGGAAAAGTCATTCAACACTAATGCTGCCGCATGCAACGACGACACCTAAATGGAGTGCGTGGTCAAGAGCAGGAGTTAGTGTTTCTTGCCCACTACTCCCTTAAAAATTACAATTTACAGCTTGTTAGTAGAAAAATGATGTCTTTAAGATCTAAGCCAATATTTACAGAAATATCATGGATTGTCTTTATTGCCAGCATAACAAAGCCCCCAAAATCTAATAGCAAGTAATGTGACCATTGCCCTTGGCAGCACCATTAAACTGGGCAGTGAACTACTTCAAATAGCTGCGAGTGTTAAACATTAGTTCTGCCTTAAGTAGGTTGATTTTAACAGTCAAATGTGCACTGCAGTCTATCTGAACATTAAAAGCACCTTTCAAACTTAATTTTACAGAAATGTTAACAACCAGAACAAACTACTGAAGGCAAAAAAGAAAAGTAATTATTTCAACAGATGAAAGGAAACAGTAAATTAACACTCTTGTTTTAAAAGGGGGCTCAGTAACTTATTAGGAAATACCATTAACTGAAGGTACTATGGATGTTTCATTTAACATGTTTATGGTCTGGGGTTTCTTTTCTCTTCTGGCCTTTAAAAATGAGGTTTGAGGCAAAAGGAGGTCTGTAAATCTTTAATCGAAATACAACAAGCTCCAGAAATGCTTTATGAAAATCATAGCAACAGAATTGGTTCCTAAATATCTACATTATGTCTCATGTACACACACGTATACATGCAGGGAGAAAAAGGAGAAAAAAGACAGAACAAAGCCTTCAACAGCAACAACCTTCATTCATGTCCACAGAGGCCTCTAAAGACTAAAGAAAGGAATAAGACAGAAGTAGAATGACTCAGAGTATTCCTAATACACCTCCAGTGCCTACATACATAAAAAATGCCAAAATTAGGGACAGCTGAACTAATCCTATTATTACATTAAAATTTACCTAGGGAGAAATTTGTCATAGCTTAGAAAATGTTAAAACTGCTTCTTATAAAATACAAAACATCCCAATTTTTGTACACTAGCTATTATTCAGTGCAATTTTGAAAACTGTTTAAAAAAACTCAGTGGCTTGCAAGCAAGATTCTTCCTACCATATGTGTTGCAATACGGAAGCAGACTGTAAACATTTCCAAAGGAATTTCATACATATATACATATACACTTTAAACGTTTACAGCAAAATTTAGGTGACCATTATTTTCTGTGGATATGCATTTTCCACACAGTAAAAAAATGTACTGATATAAATGTGGGGTTTGAAAATAATTTATTCTGCATGATCAGCATAGCTACATATGCTTTTCATTCTGAAATCATTCATTCCAGACTTCAAATGATAAAATGGTAACGATTCTCCTGACTTGTACATGTCCACTTTGAAAATACGGTCAAATGTAAGGTTTGTTCAGCAAAGCTGCGCTGCTGATGAAATTGACATTAATTTTGGCTTTTAATTAATAGTTTTTCATAAAGGATATTTTAGTAAAGATACGATACTGTATTGCATACATATCAGTGTGCAAGTGTTTGTGTGTATTTCTATAGACACTGCTGCGCACGCACACACACTCATGTAAGACATACCACCTAAGGGGTAAGGAAATAACTGCATTCAGAATTTAGCCATACTGAAGTAAACTGAGAATCAGAAGGTCACGAAAAATTGCTGATGTAGTCTCAAAAAACACTGGCTTTGACAGTTAAGCCAACTGAAGAAGTTCCCACACCCTATAGCACAGCTCCTCAGCCCCTTCTGTGAAAATCTCCTGGATGCCTATATTTAAACTGCCTCATATAAATTAAGTCTTTTCACTAACACCTCTGGCTGATACAAGCTTGGTATTTTGGGGAGACATTTCCTTGCTTAAGGTATTTTAATGTGGAAACAGACACAATCTGTTTATTCTTACACATAAATCATAGCAGTTAACATCATTTCCCACAAAACTAGGAGTGGGACTTCCAGCTCTCCCACCCCCTTTTTCTTCCCTTTTTTTTTGCTAGCTGAACAGAATATATTATCTTGTCCAGCTTAATGAAGAAATTGAGGATAGTGTGGAAAAGTACACAAAGTGCAGCCTTTGATGGAGAGAATAGGTAGGTGACATCTGAAGGGTTCACTCTGGTGACAGCTGGAGAACAGCCTGCCTGGGTGCCAACCAGCAGGGCTGGAAGCAACCATACTGATGTGACTATGGCAGAGACTTCCCAAAGCAGAAAGGCAAGATTGCTGGGAAGCCACTGCATCAGGCTGTCAGGAAAACAGAACGTCATCTGGGAGATGACCAGAATCATGGAACGGTTCAGGCTGGAAGGAACCGCTGGAGGTCATCTTGTCAGGCAGCTCCTGGCTGCCCAAGTCTGCCTGAAAAATCTGATCAAGCGGTAGAGAAGGTAAGGTACACTTCAAACTCAGGACATTTAAAACTGGTTCGAAAGAAGTATGGTATGACTGGAAGAGGGCTGGCATTTAAGCAGATTACTGGCATGAAAGGAAAAGCCTACTCCACAAACGAACTCCCTTTGGTAGCCTCTGTTCATTTGATGGTATTAAGCGGACAAGTCAAGGAATAAACAATAGCTGAAGACAAGCCCTCAAGCCAGGATTATATAGTGGAAACCCTTTGGCCCTTGTACTAGACCCACCCAGAAACTGCCAGAATACACTACCCAAACCAAGCTGCAGCTTGCCACATCTGCATCAATCACTCACGTGTTGGATCAATCATTATTTGCTATTGAGTTGTGATAAATACCACCATGTTCAAGCCTTCAAACAGTAACTCCTACTTCTTCAAATACATTATGACAGTACTGTTGCTATAAACACATCTGCATCAAATTATTAGGGTAAGAAGTATTTGTGAGCCAGCAGTCTAGAATGGTAAGTTTTAGCTGCACACAGCAAGGTATACACTTATTTAAAAATAAATGTGAAATTCAGTCTTCCACAAAAGCAGCAGTGTCATGAGAAAACCCAGGCTTTAAGTTTTGTAAACGCTGCATTTTCAATATTAGAGTGTCAGTCTTCATTCACTCTCTGATAAGGTTGTCAATCAAACAGCAATCTAGTTTTGTAAGACTTTAACCAAAGATCAAAGCAATGATACTGCTGAGTTCACACTACCTTCCCAGAGATAACTACTTGAACACTTTCATAGCGCTGCATCGATATTAACTTTGCACTATTCCTTCCAAGCAAATAACACAGTACAAAGTTTGACAGCTATTCTGGTTTCTGCTCTCATCCCTGATCTAAACGGAATCCCAGTCCCCATTCCCTCTACCCCTTTATAACTGCCACTGGGATATTGAAGTTGATGATTGCAGGACTTGCATTGAGTTAAACTTTTGCCAATTAAAAAGGAAATGAAATGTGCTTTCTGTCTCTTTTGGGAAACACACTGAATGCCTTTTACTCAATAACAATAGTTGGGCGATAAAAAGATGAGTGAGCAAAATGTGGTATATCATCGTTTTGCTTTTGACTTCAGCCCAATGGCAAATGAAAGGCATCCAAAATCAATTTCAAGAAGCTAATAAATTCAGTATGTGAAAGCAGTGAAAATATAACTTTTGCAGCCTCATCATCAAGCTGATTTGTAAGCAAAGCTGGGCCCAATTCCTGCACACTGTGTCACCCACATTTTCAGTTTCATGCAGGTAATATACTATTTTTAAGGAGCTGATATTCTGAAGCTAAACATAGACATAGATACAGATATATATCTATCTTCCTTCCACAAACATACATCCTGGTGATATCATAATAAAAATCTGAATGTACTACGCCTAGGAAATCATGTTCATCACTATCAGTTACCTCCCTTCGTAACAGTGAAAGAAAGGTGAAGGCTACTGCTGCACACAAGGGCACGCTCGAGGCAGATCAACAGCTGTCCACAGCTCCACATAACTTCCAGAAGAAACCTCTTTATGGCAGCATGGGGAGGGAGCTGTTGGGGTTTTTATTTGCTTGTTAACTTACTGAGAAGTTTGCCAGACCAAGCCCATCTAAAGGCAAGCTTCCAAAGGGATATGAATTGCCCATACTTACAACGTAATTTAAAGTACTCCTTGTACTTTAAATGTGTAGCTTATGAGCCTAGTAGGAAACAATAGAGGGCTTCTACTTACTCCAAAAGCAGTTACTTCAAATTCACATGAGAAGAAAATTTGATCCACATTTTCTACCATGACGTAACAAACCCTGATTCCAGGTCAAGTCCATCCAAATGATTCAGTGGCAACTGCTCTTAAGAGCTAACCGGCCTTTACTGGAGCTTCGCACTAGACATGATTTTGCAATGCAATTACTAAATGACGAAGGGAGGGATGACATGGATGTACCTCCCCTGCCTTGTAAGGCCAGGACTAACTCCTATGAGAGGCGTAACGATGTAGCCTTTGGTTACACACCGGACTTGCACATGCACCATGAAACATTGCCAACAAGTATCAAGCTGAGGCAGGTAAACAGACAACTGCACAGCAGGCCTGGGAACTGTGGGTCTGCGTTGGAAAAAAGAATTTCTGAGAGCAGCAGTTTCTATTTCTGACACAGCCGATCCACATGATGCCTTCTGGATTTTTTTGTTGACCTGAACCAACTGAAGACAGTGATACTGCACAAGGTCAATTATTTAACTTACTTAGAAGTCATTAACAGCATTAAAAGTTTCTTAGGGTGTGGTACTTCTTTACAAAGAATAAATAAATTTTAATACTTTTTTAATAGTTAAAATACTTTCAAAATAAATTAATTTCAAAAAAGAGCAAAAAACCCTCAGGAAAAAAAAACACACAAAAAAAAAAACCCACACACAAAAAAACAAGTCAAAAAAAGAATTATAAAAGTCCCTGAACAGGTAAACAGGTTTCTGACCTTTGCGATTTCTGTGTCAATGTAAAGATGTATTTGTTTCCTGTAGAAAAAAGACATAAAGAGAAAAAGAAAGGAGACAGGCAGGCAAACTGGGTGCTGGATGGAGCTTGGATGAGCAGGATAAAACATGGACAGAAAGTGCAAGTGAAGAATGATGGTGTATGTGGACTGGGGACATGTGCAAGTTTTAGAAAACAGCAGGTGGAGAAAATTCTGGAACAGAATTATATTTAAAGGGGAGAAGTTAAAACTAGGTGAGAACAGAAAAGGAATCACACTTGGGGTGTAAATACTGCTTTTGTCACTTAGTTCATACTGTGAACATGTCCAGGTTTTTCCTCCTCAAGGCAGAATCAAAGGGAAATGCTGTTCTTTCTTACTCTTATTTCTTCAGCAGAGCATCCTCCTTCTCAGATGGTGGGAGCTTTTGTTAGCTTTGACTGTTATTATAGAACCTGGGACAACTATTTCCTCACTGTGCAGAAAACACTATGGTTATTTTTCATATTAGAAATAGCAGATCTTGTTTCCTCTGTCTTTACTCTATGATTTTACTGACCAAATGAAAATGAGTGACTATAAAATCCAACTCAAATCTGAATTACACTGTAAACCCCTCTTTCTTCTGTATATCTATGTTACCTGTTCACCTCTAATGTTTATAAGCAAGAAAAAAATAGTATTTTTTTTAGTCTCAAACACTTTATCCAGCTGAAGACAATCTGTGCCATGCCCTGTCTCCACACTTTCAGCTTCCTGTAATACTTCCAGTAAAACCAGACAGTCTAAGAGATTACATTACTGATATTTCTGTAATACCAAAGATACAAGAGTTATAAATGACTCGTAGATGTCTGTACATCTCCAAGTCACCTTTAAGGTAACAACTCTGGTGCATGTGTAATGGAGTCACCTGGACTTCCTAACACTGCTTTCATGCCTTTCCGTGCGATTGACTGCCCTGATTTACACTATCTAATAAAAACCTATGGGGCTGTGATCATACATTGGCTGGTGGTCTGGATTTCAACAGAATGCAAATGTAAGCAAAAGACATATGAGCACATATGTTTTTATGTGGAACAGAAGTTAAGCTGTGAACACAATACATCACCCTCCAACAAGGAGCTATGTTAGAAGCGATTCCTGTCCACCTTAGGTGACCCACTCATCACGTCTCTGCAACCTCCCCTGCAAGCACAAGGGGGTACTGGAGGAGCTGGGGTGGTCTCTGTTCTAGAGACCCTGTATAGGAGTCCCCTAGACTCCTACACACATTTACAAAGCACTATCCTTCTATACTGTTCATATCCCAGAGCACAGCAATGTATAGCTAAGATGTGTCACCTACCACATGCATAGTGAATTTTTGGTACCATTGCAAACGCCCCTTAGACATTAATATGTGCAGGTAGCATGACAGTAAAATTATGTTTATAAAATGTACTTAAACTGCTGCTATTTCTGAGCACCCTTAATGCTATAGGGTGCTATTCCTTCTCAGACCTCTTGTCAGACTTCGCTAAGCATACAGTGATTTTACATATTTTTAAGCACAAATTACCTACACAGTCCTCCTTGCCCACAGGATTTAAAATTAATTTTCAAATGTAAGCTTAAGATGCTGAATTTTTCTGCATTTCCTTTTATTTTTTTATCTTTGATAATTCCACACAAAAAAATAGTTTCTCCTAAATTCTGAAGGTTTCTTCAAGTATTTCTAAAGATAGCATCTTTATGAAAACATCATAAAAACTGAATATATTTTAATATAAAAATGCCTGACTTGTACCCATAACTGTCTTCACTTAGTTAAAAGGTTTTGATATTATCTCTATTGTTTCTTCTTCAAAGGAGACTCATAATTAGAAAAGTTCTGCAAATTTGCACTAATGAAGCAGAAACATCTATGAAGTAATGAATTTTATTAATCACCATGTAAGCAAATAAATAGAAAACGTTAAAAGTGTAAGTATACCTAGCCCCTTCTTTTTATGATTTTTGTAGCAGTTTGTGTAGAATTATTTCTAAGTCTTTATTCCTAAGAAAAGTTATTCCTAAATCTTAATAACAACTTAAACTGGGAATTGTAATTGTAAGCCTCCTCCACGCTGCAGCACATGACGGCTGGGCCAGCCCAAGCAGTATTCAAGGTTGTTGTAAGCAACTAAGGCCTCTCAAACATCTCTCTTTTGGTCCAGGACTGCCAAAATTAAGTCACTGCAGACACCTCTTACTCCCTAATACGTCTTCAGTGTCACAGCTGCCAGGATGAAAATGGCTGGGAGATATAGGTGATCTTGTGCCCCTGGGGAAATCCCTGCCTCTGTACTGTCTTCTGTCCCACAGAATGCAACACTGTCACAGAGCGGAGCCATAAATATTTAAACTGGAGAGCAAAACATGATTCATAGACTAAAACTAATTAATCATCTGTCCAACAAAACTGAGCTGCATTTAGTGTAGTTCAAAACCTTCAACTTCAGAGTGATGTGAGATCCTACTGCAAGCCACTGCTACTGAATTTTAACAGAAACACAGACAGGTGCTAGGATTTAAGTGCAACCCACAGGACACAGAGATGAGGGGGGTACCTTAACTAAAATCTGGTACTTCTTATTCTTACTCTAACTTCAAACTCGCATCAATACCTTTTCTGGTTTTTGAACTTTATCAATTGGCACCTGAAAGAAAACCCTAAGTCCTTTTCCTGTTTACATTTTTGTTTCCTTCCCCACGTCCAGCATCTCCTTGTCCTCACAAAATCTCTTTAAATCCAGGGGAAAAAAAGGATGCCGTTAAAAATTGCCTTACTACAGTATGTGTTAGCACCACTATATGAAATAATTGCTCCTTGGGAGATTCTAGACAGTCAATTAACCCCCAATTCATGACTCAAGTGGCAGAGCAATGAATAAAGGCTAGGGGTTCAATTCTCAATTAGGATGAAATTTTTTCCTTAATAGTTTAATCTTGTGGTCAATTAAATCCCCTAGTGTTGTATTAATTATTATAAGAATTCTAGGCAACTTCTAGCTTAAAGGTTAGTTATGGTGTACCCCAACTGGACCAGAGTCCTGGACTTGTATTTTTCAAAGCTGAAAGCCTATTCTACCTTAATGGGAGAAATATTCTCTGTGAAAAAAAAAGACAAGGAAATGTCTTTACATTGTGCTTTCCTTATCTGGGATATTTTAAATGTCTCCTGTATTTTTATGCCAGAGAAGAAGACTGTGATTATGTCATACATCATTAGAACTAAGTTTACTGCTGCACACATATTCATACCACTAGTTATATTAAAAAGGATTTCTGAGCAGACTTTTAAGGATTAATCTCATCTCCAATTGCTGAGCTTTTTTCCTACTTTGTTGGGAATAGCAGCTTTGGACCAGCAAGTTACTTTTCCATCTGTCAGACATACAGAGACTATCAGTGTGTGAAGTGCTTTCTTGGTACTCTTTTTGGTAGAATAAAGCCCTGGATTTCCTCAGGGAAGCAAAGGACATATGCTGATGCTCTATGGTTTCTGAGTTGCTGCAGAGATACAGTCCTCTTGGCCAGCCTTCTGTTGAGTAGGTGCTGGAATCATATAAAACAGCAACTTGTGGGGAAAAAAAATAAAATGGAGAGCTCCCTGGCCAAATCAGTGATCTTTTTTCAACTAATTATTTTGCTTGCTCAAAATGAAGCCAGTTTGTCTTTGAAAAGACTGTCTATCATTAGAAAAGAGAAGTATTGAAACTTTTTGAAACAGCTATAACAGATGTCAGTAGTTGAAAGTACAATTAGAAAGCACAACGCCGCAGAAATAAAACTTCAAACAAAAGCGGAAAGAGTTCTTTGTGCACATCAATAATTTAGAATGATTTAAGAACTGTTTTATAGATGCAAGTGGAGCTCTTGCTGTCTATATATAAATTGAATGTGGTCTTTATAAACAAACAAAAAGGGGATACAATCCTTCTAAATTATTTTTAGGATAATTGTTTCCACAACAAACATCATTATTTATCAGTTTTGAAAAGAAGCCAACTGCTAACATTTGAAATACAGAAATCTTGGCAGACAACATGGAAAATGGTAATCTCCCCGCTTTATAAAACCAGTTTTGTGTTTATTTTACACGTTTGTCAAGTTCTTATCTCAAAGCCCATGCAGTGCTACCTATTTCTATCAGAAATCATTATATTTTATTTCTGATCACTTTCTCATAGCTAATTCAGTAACTCAAGAAAGGAAACATTTATTGCTAACAGATGTTGTTACCTTCCTGCTCACTCACGTATTACTATGAACTGATTCAACAGTCTGGAAAACAAGGTTTAATATCTATTATTTTGCCCTCTGGATTTCTTCTGTTATAATCTTTCTGTTTAGATACAGCTTCATTTTAGTGATGCCAACATTCTGAATCTATGCTACAACCACTCATCAGCCAGAACATGTCCATAGCAAACTGTGCAGCACCATTTAGTAAGACCTGAGACAGTCTGCATGCTACAAGCAGTTTAGCCATACCAGCAGCAAGGCTCCCAACCAAGACATACCCCATTTCTGATGTATTCATTCCCCCAGGGGAGCACTGCAGCACTGCACACAACCGGGCTGCAGGACGGCAGCTCCTTTGCCAGAGGGAATTTCTTTAGAGGATGTTTTGCTCTGCAGGCACAACCACTGAAGCTGCTTCTCTGAAGGCTGAGACATAAACTGACCAGATCCCACCAATTGCAGAACTGTGAAGGTATGAGTCAAATCTTTGGAAGACACTTCCATTTTTTCTTCCTTTATTAGATTTTTAAGTGAGTGCTGGAACAGCCCATGGAAGAAGCTGAAGAGGCTGCTCTGAATCAGATGATCTTTATGTTTCTATATTTATAGTTTTATTTTCATGTGTAAACTTAAAGTAAATTATCGATTGAGCATTTGAAACTAGCTGCATTGTCTTTCTCACTTCCCTTTCGTTCTGGGCTAAATTCCCTGTACACTAAAACAGGATTTTGATGGATAGACATTTTCATGTATAGAGAGATAACATTTTCTTTTTCAGATGAGAAAGAAAAGGTGGAAATAAATTACAGTCCCTGAGTTTGTAAACTTTCTGAAAAGGAAATGGGAGCAGACATTCTTGCACTCAGGAGAAACTGATCCCTCAACAGCTTCCACTTACATGCTTGAACACTGGAATACAATTTCACTGAAGTCAACCAGAATACAAAAGGGGAGGCCTCATCCCCCCTACTCAGCTGTTTCCGACCTCATGAGACACCCTGCGTTGTCTTTGAGACAGTTGAACTTCAGCATGAAAAAAATCTAGGGGAAGTAAGGATTTCAAACATCGAGCCTTCATTTATCTACCATTAAAACTTATTAACCCACATGTCTTTGTAGGTCACCCATTGAGCAAAGCCCCCACAAAAATTCTGTCCATTTAGCCACCACTGTTACAGAATGATAATCATATGTTTCAGATACTTGGGACCATTTAGCTTTTTGATGTGACTCATGACGTATCAGTTGCTAGTTGTAAAATTAAAACTCCAGCCTGATTTACAATATTTAATATGTGCTATATAGGTAGTGGTATTTACAAAACACTAATCCTAAAACAGTGCTGAAAAATTATCTTTTATATTAGAGAGATTCTTATTATGAGTAAGACTATAATCGAGAAGTGCCTGACTTATTTTCTACTGAGATTTCAGCATGTGTGTATACAGAGAGATTAATAATGAATGTTCTTGAAACAATAAAACTATCTTTTAGGAACTCATCAAATAGTTTCTAAATATTGGTGTCTCTTTTTTTAAATATCAGAAGCTTCATGCAAACAAAGGAATTATGGTGCAATGGAATCATTATTCTTGGTATTTTTACTGTTGTTATTTTAATTTTACAAACATATTATGCTTTCCTTAAGATACGCTAGTTAAAAGAAAATTCAGTATATATAAATATACTCTTTTTACAAAGTAATTTCAAGCTCTCTCTCTAAATCCCTTCTGCCTGTAATGCCATAGGCTATACAACCATAATGTCAAAAGTCAAACAGAACTCTGATGACTCCTCCTTTAATATGTGAATTTCTCCACACTTTTGCCTGGAGGGTACCTTCATTACAATCACTTTCTAGATTTTAAAACTAACAAAAAAAAAAAAAAAGACAACAATAATAAATACAGGCCAATTTCCTAATTAACAGCATCTAAGATGTCTCCAAAGGTTACAGATGTATAAATAACATTATTTTCTGAGCAATTCATATTTTCTAACCTCTGTGAATTGGCATGTGCACACACATGTATTCCATTTTCTACTCCAGCTCAGCCATCTACCAGAGATGCTCCATCCTTCAACATATTCTGCATCAAAAAGGCATCTTCTACCACACCAGAAGCAACACTCCATGGAACTGTCATAAAAGATTTTACAGTTCTGTATCCCCTCACAGACAACACTCACCCGAACCAGCCATGGCATATATCAGCAAATTCACACAAGCCTAGCTATCAAAAGTCTTGCTATCAAAATACTGCACAGCAGTCCAGGTGATGGATAAAACAGTTTCAAAACTATGCAATGTTTTATAGATTATAACATTTCAAAATACACCTGGAGGCAGAATTTTATTTTTTAAACTGCTTGTTATAGCCTGTCACAGTCTGTCAACTAAAAGAAAACTCTGCTTTGGAAATGACTGTCACTCTGACTACAAAATAAAATAAATCAGTTGGTATTTCAAAAGCAGTATGCAACAGGCAAACATGACCAAAGGAGTGTGCCTGGGGAATTCTGTACTGGAATAACCACAGTCTTTCTAGCTTTCACTCATTTGCCTTGAATTTAAGAATTCTAATAGCTAAAAAGGTTAAAGTATGAACGTCCCCGTGGTGAATGTGCATACAGTCTTTTGGGAAAATTAGACATTTGTAGTAGTTCTCATGAACATGATGAAGCACTACAAATACGTCAGCAATGAACATCATCTCAAAATAACTTAGAAATCCAATTTCTACATTTAAAAGCAGATCAATTAATTCAGGGCTGATTTTCACTGGTATTCACACAAACTAGTTACATATATAAGAGTGATGCCTCAAAAACTCTCAGAAGCCTGATCTTTCAAGCTAAAGCTACAAAGGCACTCGATGGTTCTAATTATGGGTACAAATGTATTAATGAGGCATTGGTGAGATATCTAAAAACAACCAACCACCAACTTAACAGCTGCCTTCAGTCCTCTAAATTTGTGCTGAAGGTACCTCTGGCCAGATGTATTTTGTCTGTGAAGCTTAACTTGGGTCCTATTTGGAGGATTTGACGCAGACTGTAAGCCCAGGGATGACAGCTAATGATCTCATAAACCCCAAATGGAGTAGCCAGCTGAGAAACAAGAGTCCTGTTTTCAAACCATCAGACTATTGGTTTGGGATTATTTAGTAAAGGAGTTTGGGGAGGGGAGAAAACACACAAAGCAGCTCAAGAGTACAGCTGGTAATGCAGCAGGCCAAGGGAGCTAGTTAAGGAGCCTGCTTTTATGAATATTTAATCACTCAGATGAAGTAGGAAAGCTTTAACTAAAGATGGTGTGACAGATGCAATGCAGAGACACAGCAGTCTGAAAGAAGCTTCACTTAGGAGAGCAGATTCAATCTCCTGCTACAGATTCAGGTATTTTGAGAAATACTCTTCCAACAGAGTACCCAATGACTGGCATATCCCAAATACAGCAAGGCACAGGTGTCTCTCCATCCATCTTTTTATCAATCATAAGCACCTGCTACAATAAGAATATTCACAGATGTAAACCTTAGCCAATTGTGAGCACTCACTTCCCAGTTGGTAGCAGGCACCAGCCCCACAGAGCTACTCAGGCAGCCCCTCTCACTGAGCAATTCCCAGCTCTGGCCACCTCACTCACATAGACAGGCACATGAAAATGCTACCGTTAGCATCAGAATGATCGTCCTCCTTGTTCTTCTCATTCTGGTATTTTACAATTTACTGGGTTGTATAACAACTGTACAATGAGAATCTCACAGTCACTTTAGGTTTATCCTTTTGGCAAAGAAATTGCTCCTAGGATTAAGGTAAGTTGAGGGGAGAAGCTGGGAGACATTTTAGGAACATGAAAAATCCTTCAGTATTTTGCACACTTTTTCCCCACTAAATTAATTTATGAAGAGCTTATAACATAAAAAAAAAAAACAAATACAGTGTAGGGGGACAGCAAGGTTTTGGTTAACATAGATAATACGCATTTTATTTACTTGCTGATTCTTACATTATCTCACCCATGCATCTACTTGTTACTGTATTAATAAGAATCATTAAAAGAACATCAGAAAATTAGTACTGAACTTATCCAAAGATGCAGGGAGTTTCATGGAAAGAATTCAAAATGGTCCATTTTTCTTCAGAAAAAAACTCCTTGTTTTAGAACAACTGAAATTATATTGATAACTTACTATTGTGGCCTCCTATTGTATCAGGTGCAATGCTTAATTTCCAAAGTAAAGCTGATAATATGAAAAAGCTACTAAAAGAACTGTCCATTCCCAGAAATAAATATGGCTATAATAGCCAAACACCTAACACAGTAAATAGTGCTGTAGTGGTGCCCTCTGCCCCAATAATTGAACATGAAATCTGATTTCCTTGAAATTACAGCCTGAGCTGGCTGTGGTCTGGACCTCCTTATGTTCTGCAGCCCCAGCGGCTCCGAAGTTCAGTGTATGGGTCATATCAGCTCTGCTAAGAAGCTATCATGTAACTTCATCAATGTAATTCAATGCAATGTCTGAAATATAATGAACAACACTTATTCTGGTTTCATGGCTACCTATCTATTTCAAAAGCATAACCTTTTTCTACTTCCAGTCCAAGGTTACTTCACTACGTTATATGTACACTAGGGATTTATTACATTTTATTATCAGGAATGTTTGTTCTAATGCAGCATGCACACAAACACTTTGGAGATGCACATGAATGTATGGTTTTGGGCCTCCTGTTACCTGAAACCTCTGGGCAAGCAATAAAGAAGGGAGCTCTTAATTGCCATTTTAATGCGACTTTTACGCAGAAGGCAGGCAGACACACTCCACAGAGAGATCTTAAGACATTCAAAAGATCAAATTAGAAAAAAAGTCCTGGATACATAAAAACACTACAAAAAATACCACCCACCAGTGCTCAGGGTGCTCCAAGGCTTCCCCGTAACTCATGCTTTCCAAAGGCTGCTGGCGCAGGAGCAGACATGCACAGCATCCCCCTGTGAGCACCCCTCCTGAATACCAATCAGTAATTTTTCTTTTTTATGCCTTTCAAATCTGATACAGCTCAATAAGATACTACTGAAAACTCAATTCACAGTATTGGAGGAAAAGTGGAAATGGTAAAATCTAAAGAGACAACCAGACTTTGGAGAGTAGTTATTTTACCTTATTACTTGATGATCTTAAGGTTCTTTCCAACCCTAACTATCCTATGATCCTATGATTCTACTTCTGTCTTACTTTATTCTTATTTGCCCATTTTATTCCATGGACTGGATACCTTACTAAAACAGTTGGTTCAAAGCCTTTTCAGTAAAGAAAATTTCAACATTTCAGCACGTCTGTATAGACACATAATTTGTAGTGTTTAGACAGCAATACATTAAAGTCACTGAAATCCAATAAATAAAACATATTAATAAATTATGTATCAATGTAAGAAACTGCCTTGGTCCATCTGCCAGGATCATTATGAAGCAGGTATTTTACCCTTCAGGAAAAAAAAAAACATTCTTAAAAATGATTCTGCAAATAAAGATCTAAAACAAAATTAATGTAGAAGATGTGACCTTGGAATACTTCATCAATCTCTTTGTAATGGCCCTTGTATTTAAAAACATTAGAGCAATGGTTAAACACAATCATAATGATACGAGTCTAGACTAGACATTTCAAAAATCAAAGCTTTGCTTTTACTTTCTATTTACATGTATGGCAAATCTAAGCGATAATAAGAGTTTGCCTTGATGTTATGGGTTTTGGTGCTGAGTTTTTGTGTTTTTTTTTTTTTTTGATTGATTTCCTGATGAAAGATCACATTTTAACAGTTGTCAGTTCACTTGCAGGTTAAATTTAACAACAAAAAAACTTGTGGAGAAAGCCTTTACCCAGAATAGAGCACTGTGCTTCTTATTTTTCAGTATTCTCAGAAAATAGAAAGCATAAAAATATCTTGATTTTTCCAGTGAACATTTGCACTGTGTATGTCACTTAAGATTTTTTGGAAAAAGAAACCCTTGCAACCTTTAAACCCTTGTGTTATTGCCTCCACTGAAGAAATGACCTAATATAAACACCTAATATAAACACTTAGGGACCAAAAAGAACATGACTTCACTTCTAATTTGGAGAGTTTTTCATATATCTCAGGAGGAGATTCGTGAGCACATTCATGAAGAAAACTGCTTTTTTCTCGTTATATCTTTAACATGCAAGCATTGATACGTCAAAGAAACAGCATGATGAGCATTTGAAGTGTTGGCACCTATCGCACACTTTGTATACACACTGCGTGGTACAGCTTCGTACTCTTAGCTCTCTTTCTTATTCCTTGAGCTCTCCATCTGGATGCTTTCAGATTAATTGCTGGAAAAGTCCTCTCTCTGGAGGACACCCCCAACACCAGGGCCTGTTGCTGTTTCAGGTGTTCTGCACCTGCTCGTTCTCCTCCCCTTACATCCTGAGTAACCCAGTCCTTTGGCAATGATTAATTTAAACGCATAAAACCTCTTTTCTGCAAATGAAATACAATACATATAGTTATTATTTCATTACTGTAGTCCCTGCCATCTGAAAATATTTTGCTCAGCTGACAGAAATGATGCAAAATTCCCATTTCCTTGAAGTAATAAAGGGAAAGGTGTTCTTTAATAAAATGAAAAAGGGATAGCTGCCAGACGCTCAGCTTTGGAGACTACCGTCTACGGGAACACGAGACACAGCCTTTGAGTCCAGATTTGTACTCTGATGATGCAGACAACTGGGCTAAAGGAGGGCAGCGTCACCCCGAGTAGCTCTGGGAAATTCAGAGCAAATCACTTTCTCAACAAATACAATCTTTATTTCTACTCAAAGGCTGCTTGAACAATGGTTAAGTCTGGAGTTACTGGTAATTTATGACATTTTCTTACAAAATTTTACTCCACTTCAGGTTAAGTGCAGCTCCAGCAGCCCAAGCACCCATGTGAACACCCGAACACCCAGTCAAAGCATGTTGTGGTCACCCACATATCGTGTTTGCCTCACAAAATCAGAGCAAAGGGGCTGGCTAGCATGTATCAGGCTCTCATCAGGGCTCAGGACATGCCATGGGGCCAGGAAGAACAGCACCTGAGCAGCCTATGTGTATCACTCTTCTCTGGAATAATAACCACCAGCTAGGGGAGCAATCTTCCAAAATATCAATCTTTGGCCAAAATTCTGTTCCCCTGAAGACATGAACACTCACCTTGATTTTACAGTGGCAAGAGGTGGGCCAGTGCCTTTTATTACTCCATCCTATGTGAGGAGTTTGGAATAATTCTTGTCATGCAGTCAAACAGAATAATTGTACTGGCATTTAAGTCTGACTGGAAGGCATGGCCAAATTCTTTTCTGGCTCGTTTAACCTCCCTAATGCCAGAATTCATATGCAGTTTTCTATAAAGCCTATACAGGGCTGTGTCAAACGCAATCTTTTCCCATACAACAGAAGTTTTTCTCAGGATATATACTGAAGTAGATGAATTTAAAATTTAGCTTCTGTGAACAATTGTGCAGGTAAAATGCAACTGTCTAAAACCAGACAGCAGGAAAGCACCATCAGGAAGAATTTGTTGCAGTTTCTGTAAACACTTGGGGCTATGGTCTGTGGAGGATTTTCAAGGCAAAATGCTTGTGCACCATAATGGTTAAAGACATTTGACAAAAAATAAAAACAACTGCAGACCTATAAAGAAGTTTGACTCTGTTGTCCTCTAATGTTAAGCCTCACCCTATTTCCTAAAAAGATGATGACAGGATGTGAGTAATTGAGAGTTAATGGCATTTCTCCCTCAAAAACCTTATGGTATGGTCTAACTGGGCTCTTACCCCTCTGCCCTGAGACAGCCACCAATTCTGTAAAATCTGCCCCACCAACATATACAAACAGCTCAACATAATTGGCACAACCTCATGTTAACTGTCTTCTAAAGAGAAACTGTTAAGCCATATTCTCTTCAGCCCTAATTACCTTGAAATTAGTTTGATGAGAACAAAGTGGCATATTTCTTTCTGGTGCTGAGATCACTTAAAACAGGACATGGAAAAACAGAAACTGTGTATCCTGAGGGATATCAAAGTATTTGTCCATAATCATTACACTAACCTCTACTGTTTTTTATGCTAAGATTTCACGTAAATATTACTACTGCTAAATTTTAGTTACTTAATTTTCATTTCTTGCTAACTTAATTGTTACAGAGTGCTTAGATTTGTAAAGTTATACCAAGGTGCCTAACAAAAACATGTTCAATATATGCCTTCAATAATTTCTTTGTTGTTTGAAAACTTCCAACTTACAGCAAAGCTGGCATTTTATGGCCTGCAGAGCTATAAATCATTTTTAAAATCATGATGATATTACTCAAAACAGATGTGAAAACATATGCTTGCTACGGTTGTATAAATCGCTTACTTGTCATACTTAATAAATGTTGATACTTTTATTTTAACTACATTCCTTCTTAATAACTTTGAAAACCTTTTCTATGGTAAAGATATTTTACCTCAGTAAAAGTAATGGCAGGTTTTGAAAAACAAAGCTTGTTCTGTATACAAATTACATGTATATTTTTTTGCAGATCAACCCAGCACAGACCACACTCTTCACTGACTGTCCATATCTGACTATGAAAAAAACATTCAATATATCAGAGGTGCACCAGAGCCCAAACTAATTATACACAAGAGAATAAGAACAGTATTAGGAACAAAGGATCCATATGCGAGCAAGACAAATCACTGAAAAATAACACTTGGTTGGGGTGACAGAGCACATACAGGCTGGGGATTTTCAGAAGCAAAGTACTGACTCTGTCCTACTGGTGAAGTCCATCAGTTACTGGGTGCTTGCATCCTGTAAACCCGAGATTCCTACAGCAACTCTAATACAGGTCTGTCACATGGCCAAATGCAAAATCAGCTTTAATTTGTTAGACACACAATGTTGGTGCCTTTAAAATTTAGCATTTGTCCCACTATAACGTCAAAAGGTTTTAGTTCTGGAGTCATGGCGTTACTTGGAAATGACATCTTTACCTGACAAAAAGAAACAATTTCTCATTCTCATGTTTTCAGAAATAAAAAAACCCCGATCTGTGCAGATCAAGTAGAAAACCAGAAACCTTATTCTACATTTAAAATGATAAGCTAAAATTATTTTGAAGCACGTTTTTCTCATGCAGATGAATCTCTGAACACTGAGTTCATCCTAAAAAAATTCCCCTAAGTGCATGCAGAAGTAACACACGTATAAAGATATATTTCCCAGTACCTAATCAATTAAAGATAATAATATGCAAAAATGTAGATCGGGAAATGAATAAACCTATGCAACTTCAATTTTAAGGTAAATTATGGTACACAAAATTTTAGCATCAAATCTTTGTGATTTCGTATATGTTACAAGGAACGCTCAGTGATCACAGGAGCCTGGGAATTAGGTTCACAGGTGGTGGAGTTTAAATTACTTTCACGCTTTTGGGGATTTCTGAATTGTCTTTTCTGATTCTTAAACTGTACCTTCCTTCATCCATCCTGCGTGACAGGACTGCTACTACAAATAACAACATGATTTGCATCTTTGAACCCCATAGGATATTGAATTGTTTCACTGAAAAATGATGAAACATGAGGGAAGAAACCTTGCATGGTTCAACAAACTTAAAATCAACTACACTTTCAGATTTAGATTAAATACACATCTATCTGATTACTACAGAAATGTAATGTTTTAATCTTAGGAATGAAGGTATGGTTGATAACTGTTTAGCCTCTGGTCTGTAAATGTCAACAAGAGTCAAAGAGGGAATGATTTAAGCGTGATTATCCAGACAAAACTACCACAGAATGGCAGAAAAGGGCTCTTCTGGGGTTCATGAGGGAAGTGCTTAAATGTCTAGAGAAAGCAGTGACTAGAAAACAGCTTCTTCAGCTTTCAAGAAGAGAGATTCAAGTACAAAAATACAAAATATAAGGAGGAAATTTCAGATTCTTCCTCCCAAAGACTGGATCATTCACAGGCATCTAAGGAAAAAGGCTGATTATACAAAATCATGAATACACCCAAGTAATTTTATGTAAGTCTGGAACCACAGGGTAAATGGAGCCTCCAAATTCTTTTCTGAGTTGCTCATAAATTTGTCCATACCTGTCTTCTCGTTTTTTTTTCAGAAAATACATCAAAATCACCTCAATCAAAATATAAATCAGGTTGTATTTACATTTATGATAACATGTTTCATATTAAAAGTAGACTTCTAAGTGCATTTATATTTTCTTCTCTTTTGGTTGCTTCCTTCTCTTCCCATCTTTTTCACTCTGAAACCTTACTACCTCCCTCGGTTTATACCTTTGCAGTATTCTTCCAGTATTGACTTACCATTGGCTTTCTTTTATTTCTTTATATCTTTCCTTTTTTTTTTGCAGGCACTGATGTCATATGGTGCTGTCTGTATGCAATGCCAGAACAAACCTCGTGCCTATTAATATGCAAGTTGTTTTTTTTTTGTTATATTTGCACGGAAACAAAATGCTGCTTCTTCCTTGATGTGCAGCCACAGACACCACATGCTCTCCATCACCAAAGTACTTCCTCAGGGCTTACCTGCATACACCAACAATAACCACTTTTTCCAGTACACAACAATCACTGCAGGGAGAACCAAGTAGAAGAGCCACTGCCCTGCCTCTAGGACTGCCACTACAGGCCAAATGTCACTTCTTCCCTTGCTGCCCCTTACTTGTGAGGTAATGCAGTATCATTAGACACGAAAAATGGCTTCTTTCCCTCACTTAGGTACCAGCATTAGAGTAGTCTGCACACGCATTCCCTGGAGGCTAAGAAATAATACCATGTGACTCATCACATATTTGCTAGGAACTTCATAAATAATTGAGCCAAAAGACCAGCAAAACATTAGCCCCACACTACATAAACCAAGAAGCAAAGATTTGGTTGCTTACACTTCTAAGGATAATACCATGTAAATTCACTGGATACATTATTCTTTGCATTTAGGCACTAAGCATTCTTAAATTTTTAAAATAATGCCATTGCATATGCAGAATCCCAGAAAAAGGAATACACACATAATAAGTGTAATTAAATGCCTGTGATGGAAAACAGTCTGTAATTTTACCTTTCTCCTTTTGTACTTTTTTTAGGCTGGTCCCAGTTTCTTGATCAATGAGTTCTCCTTCCCTGTTGTTGGTCAGCATAGCTAAAAAAGTCAGAGTGCACAACTTTTTAACACCATCAGTAAAAAAAAAAGCCAGAACAGCAAAAATATTTAATTATATTTTCTCAGTATTTTTACTTAACAGTTCTTTATACTACGTAAGTTCTAAAGCAATTGATCAATTTTGCTGTCCACAATCAACCATTTTGCTCTCCCAGTTCGGCACTCAAGAGCCAAGTAAAATATGCACCAAAAGCAAATTTGCTCAACTTGATAAAACAAAAATACCAAGATAAAACCCAAATTACTACTGAGATGAATGTGATTTTTTTATTAAATGTTTAGATTCTCTAATTAGAGAAGTACTTCATAGGAACCATTTTGGAGAGAAATAGATTTAAGGATTTATGTATTTGTAATTACCTGTAACGCAGCAAATTTAAAAACTCCAGTTTGACAGCTAGTAACCCAAATTGATAGATGACAGCAAAACCCCAATACACTGTAGTGCTGAAAAAACCTCTTTACTTCACACCTGCAAGATCTGTGAGAGGTGTTAAGTTTATAATTTCAGGATGCCTATTTTCTTTGTTCTTATTTGATTAACACATTTATTACAGAAGTTATTCCAGTCAGAACACTTGTTAAAAGCTTCATTGCCATATTATAGGGAAAGCTATTTCTTTTTGTTTTAAATTGCAAAAGTGAAAACATACATTCATATAGATAAAAAACACATAAACATATCTTTACGAATTTCAGCATTAGAGTTCAACACAGAGAAATGTTCAGTTCAACCTAAATAAAACCTAGTTATCTTTCAAAAACTTTCAGCACCACTTCTGAAGCCCAGAGGCTTGCAGTGTGTGCAACTGCTGTGTTAACAGCAGCTTTCAAGGCAAGGGTGAGGACTAAAGTCCCTTTTTCTCTCTTGTTATAGGAAGTCACATTTCTTGTCCTGTAGATTTCTAGTCCTATTTTACCTATGAATGAGCTGAGGGGAATCTACTTTCTAGTCTATGTCCTGTGTATGCATATATTTAGGCAAAATAGTTCAGGTTCTACTGATTAGTTTGTGTAGACCCAACTGTGTGCTATATAGTGCCATGGTGCTGCTGCATGGCTCAGTCAAAACTGTAAAACCCCAGCAAGCAGCTGAATAGTTACTTGATGGGAGTGAGGTCTATGCTGACTACATGGACTCCGCTGCTTTTGTAGTTCAAATCTAGCTCAGCAATGTCTGCATGAGCTCTAGCCATACTGAAGACAACGGTGTTGACATACACTGACATGAAGAGATGCTAATTGACTTGCCCTAGATCCCTCATGGAAGCACCAGGAATAGGATCTGAACTTCTCTAGACTGAATCAGCATTTTAAACACAAGATCGATAACGCACAGGCTGTAAAAGCTGTGGTGTAGACACCAAAAAAATCAGAAAGCCCTCAGCCTCATGGTGATGATGGAATGTGTGAGCATAAGGAGGTTTCCGGAATGGAAAAGCCATCATATAATCTATGAAGAAAAAGATACTTTGCTATTTTTCAATTCCAGGTGCCTTCATATGCACTTTCATACTCCACCATGCAAGAGAATTCGGTTTTACTGGAGAAGGGATGGTATTTTCTGTTCAAGGACAGATACTTGCATACAGTGGATCTGAGGGGCTGGGCTCGGCATAGTGATGAACCTAATAAAACAAACTGTAGTGATGAACTTTCTGGGGGGTTTTAGCAAGTAAGTGCTTTCTTGAGTTTCCCAGCAAACAAACTTCTAAAATTCTTGAGGTCAGTAAATGCAAAGAGGTGTGAGGCTGCAGAGCACTAACCAATTCTGTCTGGTGTGTTGTCCAACTGGGATGGTGAGCTGGACACGCTGCTGCTCTGATGGGAGGAAGCGTGGCTCCCAGGCCGCTGACTGTCTTCTAGAGATGGAGCTGGAGAAGGGCTGTCTTGGATCCTTTCCTTGGAACAGAAATAAAACAAGATCTGTGCAATTTGACTCATGAACTTCACTAAGTTCAATGAAAAAACTGAAGCTGGCTTAAAACACCAATAATAAATGGTCTTTCCAAGATAAATAGTGAACTGAGAAAAACTGAAATGTCTTTTGACCAGTGTAGTAATCTACAGCTGAAAAGACTACAGCTTTCTGCATGCAATGTATCTGGGCAACAGCTTTTCATCCTCTTTCTCATGACAAAGCATCTGCCATCTCTTTTCTTTTTTTCTGGGTAACTTTTTATTTTCTAAGTTTTTCACACATAGGAACATAAAGAATTACAGAATTATTAAGGCTGGAAGGGACCTAAAGAATGTTCTTTCATATTGTTCTCAGATAATACTTTTAATCTACAGATAGGAAAATTGACATGTATGAATCAGATTCGCAATAATAACTCAGATTTGGACTAAGCTGTCAATAAACGCAGTCAAATTTGTAAACTCACTAGAATATGTACCTGAAATTACATCAGCATCTTCTCAGAGTAGCACTCAAACACATTTTAAAAGCTGTGGCACTGCTAAGAAATTCACTTCTACAAGAAAAGCATCACTGACTAACAAAAAACAGAATGTGCTTGCAAATTCTCATTTACTTGAGAAACTTTGTTGTTAACCTCTAATTTAAATATGCACAGTATTTCAGGTAAGAAGAAAAACATAAGAAATTATAAAAATTTAGCAAAACTAAGTGCCGCAGTTTTGTGTATCTGTACTTGCAGATTGCCTGAAGATACCATGGATTTTTCATTAGTAAAAATCTTTAGGAACAGGTTAGACAAGCATGGCGTAAGTACTAATTCATCCTGTCTTGAGGAAGGCAAGAGACTGTATGACCACTTGAGATCCCTTCCAACCCTGTGCTTCCACATGTATAATTTTCTGAATCAATTAAAAATTCCAGTACCCTTCATTCCTGTTCCCAGGACCAACAAAAAAATGTAAATCTGCTGAAAGGGACAGGTCATGACCTGAGACACTTTACATATTTTTAAAAACCCTTCTGTATTTTAATCCTCTGTGACAGATCCCTGAAGGTGCAGCTCCAAAGGAGAGATGCTAACGAGGGGATGCTTGATTTTACAGAAATCCAGAAGCTGCATCTTAGGAGTTGCCTTCATCCCTGGCAATCAGCTGTTCCCCATGGAAACTCAGAACTGAAATATTACTTTCAGGTTTTTTTTAAAGGGAGATCCTCTTACCCCCACCTCATTAAGAACCACAATTACAGTGTAATCTGGGGAAGCTGTCTCAAAGGAACTTCGCAATTTCTCTGCCTTCCTAACCTATTCTCAAAGATCTTTCATTAGGAATATGCAATCTGGCTACTGGGGGGGGGCAATTTACTGTGTGCTTTGAAAATAAACTCACTAACATCTGAACTTTTTACACAGTTTTTGCTAGACAGTATCCTAAATCAGTAACACAGCTTTAGGAAGAGAATGGTAGATTCTAATAGTTTTTCCACTATAAACAGCTAGCAGAATAGCTTCTGTTCATAACCTGTTGCGGCAACTCATTAATAACACTGGCAGTAGGACTGACCTTTTAAGAGTATTCTGTTACCCATTAAAACCATCTCTCTAAACCACACTCTTCTTCACATTTACAGATATACTTGAGAATGATGCAAAGGCAATATGAGATTGGATCCTCCTAATAACAAGGGATGGTGCCTGACTATTCCAATCACACCAGCTGAAAACATAGCACTGAATGTGTTTTTAATAGGATAGTTATTGTACATTAAATAACAACTGAGGCACAAGATCTTGTAACAGATGTGTATCTATTACATAGCTGTTAATCCTCTATGGATCTGTTTTCACTAATTACCTGTTATTTAATGAACATACAATAACTAATAAATCTTAAAGGAATATCTTTAATGGCAGTAGTTTTGAATGCTAATTAAAATGTTTATTAAGTTTTAACAGATATGAATATATTATCTTGGGTTACAAGTTCTTAAAATTTTGGTAACTGAATGGTTTTAAATAAACAGTTTCCAAATTCGGGGGGGAGGGGGGGGGGGGGAAGTCAAAAGTCACTGATTGTAAAGTCTCCTGTGTTTTCCTCTTCTCAGCCTCCAAAAGAATGGTTTTAGAGGTTGCTGAGATAAAGCAGAAAACAGAGTCAAGACTTTGTGGATGGGCTGCTTAGTAAGTTGCCTGTACAAGTAATGTTCTAAACCCAAGAAGTATTCTCCTAAATAAATGATGAAAGACATACCTGCAATCCTGAGTTTATAAATACTGTGTGTCTTTTACCTTTGTGTAAATAATAGCTTCCAAATAGGTTACTGCTAACAGGCTACAACTATGACTGCAATTTTATTTGCCTGGATTTCAGTTTTAACTGTCCTCTTTGGCACCATTCTCCCTTTTTTTACCACAGTGAGCACTCAATTTACAATTAAGATACCATTTTGAAATGATTAATTTAACAGAAGAGTACATAGTGTAAGTAAATTTCATTGTCTACTACAACCATGAAAATGAATAGCCAAGAAGAGGACATGCCAACTGTTCTGCAAAAAAAAGCTATGAACAAATATGACTATGAATTAACACTTAGATATCACACAAACAGCCATATATGTCATCTTAAATGGGAGTTATTTGAGTAATTCAAAAGCTGATGATTTGGAAAAGCAAAGTATTTGAGCTCCTTCTGGTAACTGCATTTCCCATTGTCTCTTGCTATAAAATAATCTCTGCTTCAAGTAATTTGCCTTCAAACTCAGGGTCTTGGTTTGAAATGTTCAGACAGAAATAAAAGTGTCAAATAATAATGTCATTCTTAATCACACAGTGAATCACTTTCTAAGTGAATTAGTTGATTATGTCATCTAACGTCTTATCAGTTATAAAAATTCACATGTACAGAGAAGATACAGTTTTCTCTATAAGCAACAAAGGAGCTGAAATTTTCCCCATATTATATGTACTGCAAATTAGGATAGAGTATCATCACATAAGACTGCATATGGATGGAGAAATTGTCTATTTCTAAATGTTTGTGTGGAAATGTGATGCTGAATTTCCCCCACTATAATGAATAACACTATGAACAGACTTTTTTCTGCAAGTAAACAGATCCATTTTTCAGTCCTGTAATCAGTATGCATCTATTTAGCTACTTAACAGCAATGTGCTCTGGTTCATTAGGTAGCTACTGTTGTGTCTCAGCCTAGTTAAAATTTCACAGCAAGTTAATCTATTTTATTACAAATGAGAACACAAGTGATAATGTCCTCACCATTTTCCAAACACAGGGTTAACAGTATTTGTAACAAATCAATGAGGGCATTTAAATAGGAAAATTGCAAATCTAAATCCTTCACAATTTTTTTTATACATTGATGACTTCATTTTATTTGTCATCTATGTATTTTACAGCCTTGTTACTTTTCATATATTTTAATCTTCTTCCTCTTGAAAATAACTCAGTTCCCACAGGCAGAGTGCTGTGTAGCCTGGTTCTACAGTGGATATACTCAGTAATAGAAAAGCATTTCTAAATAAAGTCCTATTTTCTCCACTTGTATTTCCTCCTATTCATAAATTTGCAAGATTCATATTCCAGGTTATAATGGTATGAATTATATATATTAAATTTGCAGAGAGTGAGAATTTTATGAAAAATGAAAACATTTCTCAAGATCCCACCTATTTATCTCACCACAGTACCTACTTTACCTTATCTTTTCTCTCTCTGCTACAGAGCTGTAACATAAATTCTCAAAGAAGACTTTTGCAGTATTTAATCCTTTTGAAGGGTAATATATTTGTCTCACGAAAGATCAGCATCTTGCTTTGGCTCAGAAACTGTAGCTACAAAGCTTGGCATTGTTAAATTTAGTTTAGGTTAGATTTAGGTTAATGGTACTGAAGTGATCAACTCTTCCAATTTCTAGATACATCCTTGATTTCCCCTCAATATCCTTTTTCTATCCACAATTTCTAGATACATCCTTGATTTCCCCTCAATATCCTTTTTCTATCCAGCAAGGTAGTATTCCACACAAATAACATGAAACACCACATACCACACAAATAACATGAAACACAACAAATAACATGAAACACCACTTGCATCCAGAGTTGTGTTTTTTCCTTGAAATATATATGAACAGCTTACCTATTTTTGACATAATCATCTTGACCTTAATTCCTTACCTCTGATTTTTTTTATGGTATTGATCTTCATTTTGTGTCAGGAGTTTAGAGAAATGATGCTGCTGGATTTTCCTTTATTTTTCTTTATTCTTAGTTCTAATGTAGCTGTAATTACTCTTCCAAATGTTAATCTATTAATGAGTTCCTAGAGGATTTAATGGCATTTCACTGCTGACAAGCAGGTTTTGGAAGTTTGTCTGAGTCCTGGATATTTTATTCAGACATTTATCTTGATATTTCATATTTAATTGAGGTGCTACTTCTGTACTCTACAAGGGCTCTGCAGTGGCAGGAGAGCTGGAATTCACCAGACCTTGCTAATGAAACAGAGAGCAAAGAAAAACAGGGATTCTACTGCCTCTAGGTCTAGATTAGAATTTTCACCTATTGTAAGAAAGATTTAGAGCTGACGACCATGTTGGAAAAACAGGGAGTTCATACGCTCTGGCAGAATAAATTTTCCAGCATTAATCTCCATCCTAGTTCCCAACTGGAATATTTCTTGTGACACACCTCAATCTCCCAGTGCTTGCCAAAACACCATTCAGGTTCGCAAAATGGACCACACAGTTAAACAAATCTAGAAACTAGAGCCCCATGTCTCTGGAGGGGTTTGTGAAGCCAGAAGCAGCCAACCAGCAGAATGGCTGCAGACCTCCTCACCTCCTGTCTCAAACCACCACAATTCCATGCATGTGCCACTGCTGCTCCTATCTTCCTGGCTAAATTCCATTCTCAATAAAAGAGGAGAACATGAGAAGTTAACACAATTTCAGTTAGCAAAGAACTGAACTGCTAATATTCTTAATTGATACCAATACTATTTGGATTCTAATATAAAGTACATTTTTTAATATTGTTCTGAAGTTTACAGTCTTTATTATGCATTACATATGTTATGCATAACTGGCATTCAGGCTTTTCAAAGAAAAAGAATGATCTTGAATGATCCTGAAATGGTTAGCAGGAGCTGTGCTAAATCTGAAATGATGCCAGAGAGTGGCCTACAAGAAATGCCATGGTTAGAGTTACAATTTCTGGGCAAGAGAACAGTGGTTTGTATTTTGAATCATCTTAGTCTGGAAATGGACACATGCAAAGACTATGGGTGAGCTGGTCTTCTGAGCTACTTATAGAATCTCCAAGTGCTGTTAAGAACTGGAGATGAACAAGGTAAACAGCTGGTCTGAAAACTAAGATAGGATCTGTACGTCTGAAAGCCAGCTGGATTCCATTCATCTTTTGCAGTGCATCGGGAAGTCATTCACTTAAAAATATCTACTTCGCCATTTAAAATACCCTTTTTTTTTCACTGTGTATATACAGTTGTTACAGTTGTAGTCGACTGGCAATTATTTTCCCACCAAATTTGAAAATTCATAAAAACTTTTCTATGTTTACTGATTTTTAATACCAGATGTTCACTTGCTAATTCCATTACCTTGTGACTACTTCCTATCAATTCATTAATTGCCAGCTGCTCAGCCAAACAGAAACCTGCAGCTAATACGATGGTATTGGTAAAGAGCCAAAGAGCTTCCTTCTTCACCATTTCTTAAATCAGCAGTCACTGTGAAAACTGTCAGCCTTCACTCGTATATTAAGATTTTACATTTTCATTATCATTTGAATCTAAAAGCATAATACTGACTAAAATCGGAAAGGATCTGGTAATGGAAACTTTCTACTTGTACCCCTCCTATGAACTGTTCCACCCAGTACTGTTACTGAGTGAAAGAAAGGCACTCTCAGGACTAATGATGATAATGTTGTATCTGATCTATGCTATAGGTATATCAGTTATTAAGTACAAATACATTGACTAAGCCAATAGTAAAAAGACCTGAGCCAAAACTAAAAGCTAGTATGTGCCTGACCTTGTAACATTCCCTTGAAAGCTTTGCAAAAAAATAGATGCTTCTTACTGTATTTTTTCAATTTCCAAGTTTAAGTATTCATTGCTTAACTCTGCATCTCAGAGTTAACAAGCAAGGCATTCTTGGCATTGCAGGAAGAGGGATATGACTCCCTTCAAAGATGGAGAGATCAGAAGGGTATTTAATGCAATTTGTAAGGACCTAAACATCACCCAACATAGCAGTTTCTCTGTTTCAGGGAATAAAAAGATACAAAACTGCACATTAACTTCTTCACTACAGATACAGCCACAGAATTAGCCTTGTAAGAAGCAAACTTAGAAACACAAAATCACAGAATCATTTACGTTGGAAAAGACCTTTAATATCATTAAGTCCAACCATATACCTAACAGTGCTAAATATGCTTGCTACTCTAAAATAAAAGAACTATACCAACTGCCTGTGCATAAAGTAAGCACAGCATCTGACCAGAAGACTGCTGGACCATGTCTGTGGCCTGGAACAAATTCAGCAAAGGAGGCTATGTGCTACATGTGTTTTCTGCCCACACTGACGTAACACTGTCTTTCAAACAGCTGACATTTATAGATACTACTCATCTTCTCATACAAATAGAGGCACAAGGCACAAGGCAAAATTCAGCCTCTTTATGCACGAGCTACCCCAGTGACTACACAACTGGAGCTGCATTATAGCTCCAGCCAGACGAGGGGCAGGAACTCTTGCCAGTCCTTCCTACTCACCTGCAAGGTAACACCAACTCAAATCACTGTTTCACATGTCACTCCCCCAGCATATTCTAATGCCCATTTCAGGAATAACCTGCCAGCAATGAACACATGCTATGAAACAGGACAGAATAAATCTAATAATGAGAAAAAGATCTTAAATTTTACAAAAGTTTTATTTTATAAATGTTGTAATATTCCAAAAGCAATTCAGAATGAACTGAATGCAGAGAGAGATATGAAATTAAATATGTTATACATTCTGTAACAAGAAATGTTTTTATACCAAGAAGAATTGTTTCAGAGTATTCGGAGATGGCCACATTTTTCTGGCTGTCAAGTAAATATTATGAATGTGAGTTGTACAGCACACAGAAAATAGCACCTCTCAGCAATAATTACACAGCCCATCTGTATTCTCTTCAGGGAATTTAAAATCATGTCATATACATCTTTTACAAATGCTTTAACAATCCCGCAAAATCAGGAGAACAGAACACAAAGAAAAGGAGACTCCAAAATCTCTACTGCATGTCTAGATCACACTGTACAAACAACACTTTCCTCTGTTTATCAGCAGACAAAAATATTCAGCCGGAAACTGTGAATTGTGTATGGTTGCTGTGAAGTACAAGATTCCAGTTTCCCTTTCAAAACAAAACACTGTGTTTCACCTAAAATGTCCTTTTGGGTTTTTTTTTTTTTGGAGCAAGGGTGGTGGGGTTTTTAGATTTTAACTTTTTTCCTCTTGGTTTTCCAGCTGTATTCAACAAATATCCAGCTCACAATTAGGGACAAATGGCACAAGAGCAGAAAGAGTAAGTGAAAAGTAGGAATACAGCAAGCATGAGGGAATGATGACAGAAGAAAAATGGACAGCATGAAACCAATTTGCAGAAAACTCCTACTCAGAAGCACATCTCTTAGTGGCTCAGAAGAGGCTGATGGAGAGCCAGAAGGAAAGGGAGAGGGAATGAAAAAGGGGAGAGATGGAGGAGGAAGGGTGAGACATGAGCAAAAGAAGCAAAGAAAGTGCAAAACATGTTGGGTGAATTGAACAAGCAGCAAGGAAAAATTGGGATAAAAGTGAAAAAGAGGCTCTCGGAACTCTGGGGTAAAAGTTTGCCTCATTATCTCAGTAGTCGTTTGATATCTAACACAAAAGGGAGCCGCTCAAAGCCCCTGGTTTGGATTCGGTTCCCACAATTTCACAGTATCTCCCACTAACCTCTTTCAAAGGACATCTGGGAAAGTGGCCTTTCAGTACTTACAGTTTCACATAGTCATAGCGCCAGAAACTCCAGTTCTCCTTATACATTTGTTCCCAAACCTCCCCCTGCCCTCTCTCCCTGCCTTTTGGCTGAAATTATGCAGTGCAAGCTAGTATGTTTTTTAATCATATAAGCCTCTTCTGGCTTAACCAGCATAAATAAAGACTTTGGAACTGATGACACTACCTTAATACTCCTGCTACCCTTCCTGTACATAGCCTGACGATCCACTGCTCAAAGCCTCTATGGACACTGCTCAAAGCCTCTATGGACAGGCATGCCCCCTCTATATGGGCATGGTCTTATTCTGAGGTCTGTCAGTGAACAGAAGAGGTAGTCCCATTTTTGCTGAGAGACATCTTCATATACATGCCATCCACATTACATGCTGTGAAGTCTCAGCTCCTTTGGACCCAATTTCATTCAAATGATCTGTTATGATTTAGGTGTGCTTTCAGCATCCTGTTAAATTGGTGTTCTCAGCATACATGTTAACAGCACCTTTATGATAAACTGCATAATATGCTGTGAATGCATAACAGTCATGTGATTTGTTACATAATCGATCATCTTCATTATAGGTCCACTGTAAAATAAAAATCTTAATGTTATACAGTTACTGCTCTCTGGAGTTGAGTTGTTCCATAACCTTCAGTGAAATCCTTTCTCTTTTCTGTAAAGAGCCCATCCAAATATTGCTTCTAAAGACCTAAGAATACTGTCACCAAGTAGAGTTACGGGAACAAAACTATTGGATGAGAGTAAAGGACTATGTTTATTCACTACTGTTTCTATCCTAAACCATGATTCAGGTGTACTTCAGCTAAGTTCTGCCCCAGAGAGGCCCTCAAGACCAGGCTGGCAAAGCGTTTTACACCTAGGCCTTTTACATAGTGACTGGATGCCAGACTTCATCCAGCTGAAGAATAGTTCTGGAAAAAAACAGAACTAACAGGACAGTAGACACAACAGGGAGAACAGGGACAGTGGTGAAGTCAGTGGTACTGTCAAATTTTGTGTTTGCCACATGAGACCCTCCATTATACAGGTTCTCCAGAATCATTTGAGACAAGTTTCAAACAGGATCTTTCAGATGCCCAGTAAAATCCCTGAAAGATGGGATTTATTACAGGGGCACTGTCAGAACTGTAGCTGTAGTAGTGCTAGTGGGTGCTGCTATAATCACATCAGATCATGTTATAGATGGCCAAAAAGGTTTAGTGAGCCTGGCCATTGTGCCTGCTTAATTTACAGTGTGCCTGTCAGGAAGAAATCAAGTTTCATAGTTATGACATTTCTTTCTGGAGCACTAAATGTTAACTTTGCTGATCATGCATATCTTGGTAGAACAGCTTATTTCTAAATGGCAAATGTGATATAAAAAGCATAATGACTTCATTCAAAACCTGTATAAAGCAGCTGATTCTCACACCTTTAGGAAACAGGCCAAGTGGTGTTTTAGTCATCAGAGTATGGAAACAGATACACACTCAATATATTCAATTCATTTCTTCCATTTTAAGTAATGACATGAGGTTGCAGTCTATCTAAAACTAGTCATTTTTGTACTTATTAAATACACTTAAAGAATGTTATCTAATAAAAGTAACACTGCTGACATAACAACAGTGGCAATGATTTTCTTTTACCTGTTTTGTACAAGGATTTTGCCTTAATTGGTCATCATTCAGAACTAGATGATTGTACATAAGGGTAGGAAAGGACAAAAAGAGCCTCACACTCTGTAATAAAATTCATTTACTGTTTCAGCACTCACAACAAACAAGAGGAAGATGCAGCATCACTTGACAGGTAAGAGTAACACAGCAATGGAGGCACATTTTCCCTCTGTCACATTAGCTACTGGTGTATTTTCCTTTACATCATGTAGAGGATATAATTCCCATTAGAGTGCTAGTGAGACCTACTGCTGCTGCGGAGATACTGTGTATCCTCCAGTGCAGGTGCTGGGGTAAAAATAGCTGTAAATGAGTAACTAGGATCAGCAAGGGCCTGCTAAACCTAACTGCAAAAACTGTAGCTTATGTTAGAAAGAACTAGCACTGCTTACAAATACATATTTACTCTTAATTTTGACATACTGACAGCATTTCAAATATAATCAAAGCATATTCCACTGTTGTATTTAAGTTATGATTTTCTCAAGAGGTCTCTGAACAGTTAAAGAAAAGGCTACTGAGTGAAACAAATGGAACCTCAATTAATTTCTAACAATCCAGTGACTTGTACTAACTAATGCACAGTTGGACATCAGAGGTATCACTTTTCCCCTGCCCAGTCAATAACTGTGTGGACATATTGATGATAAGGATCTTTTATAGATCTTAATCCTAAATAGTCCCTAACTGGAGACAGCCCCCCCTGAATTTTAGAAGCCTCCCAGAATCCAAAACCCAATATGTTAGTCTTCAAGACTAAGAGAAACAACCTAAGACAATTTTGGAGATGCTTGGGCCAAGGAATAAGATCAGAAGAAAATCAAAGATCTCCAGAACCACAGCAACAGAGACACATAATACTTTATGCTACTGTAACATGACAGAAAAGATTTGCTTTCTTCTTTGAAGGGATGTTGATATCAGTAAATACACGCGTGAAAAAGAAATGTGGTTGTGTACTACTACTTTCCCTACTTGATGTAGTAACAAAAGTTCATAATGGTATTAGCAACAGAAGCTTTCTCAATGATTAAATAAAGATATTTGATAATTAAGATTTTTACAATAAAGATATAAGAGATTAATTCAGCAAATCAGTGAGAATTACTATAATAAAGTAACTCAGAATTTTAGGATTCCAGAGTGACAGGGATACATGAGTGTAAATAAGCATAAATATGAAAGCTAAAAGACCTGTACCTCCCAGAACAGGCAGCTCTACAGACTTGCATATTTAAAAACAAAGACAAATGCATTATAGTCACTACCTTCCAAAAGTGACGAAATTTCCTCAACAAGAAACATACACTTGCCTGAAAATACACATAAAAGACTCACAAAGCCTTTCATTTTTGCTCAGTAAGAGGAAGACACACTGTGTTTTAGAGAACGCCATAGCACCAATCCTTCACATGCACTGATCCTGTATCCTTCTACTTTGAAATTTTCTTGTCTTAACATATTTTTAGCGTGTGGCAGTTCTGCAGCAATCAACACAGGCTTAAAATTTTCTGAGCAACCTGCTTTGAAGAGACTACCAGAAGTCTTTCCGAAGTAGGAAACAATTTTTATCCAGCCAGAAGGATATTTAGTGTGGCTAGCAGAGACTGTACTCACTAAGGTATTTCTGATTATTTTCTCTGCTACTAACCTGTTCTGGAATTACACCGCATTAGAGTTTCTGTTACATTCTATAGCATTTTCTTTGAAGTGTAACATTAAGTTTGATTTTAAACAACATTTTAGAATAGCTTTTGAGCTTTCACAGATGCAGCACTGTTAATTCCCCTAGTGAATGAGTGAGAGTTAGCTTCTGTTTTTAATTACATTACAGATTTGTAGATAGAGCACATCATCTTAACTTTTTGACTGTACTCATGGGCATTTCCTCAGACTGAAGCACTATCAGGAACAGCAGACCAGGTGTCCTCTAGGCAGTATAAGCTCTTAGTTATCTTCCTTAAGAAAGTCACTGCAAATATTTTTGTTACCCATGAAAAGCTTTTAAGTCTCGTATATTACTCTTACCTTTATAACAGAGGCCCCCGCCCTGGAAAGAGGACTGTGCATTTGGGCTGCTGCAGCCATGTTAGCTATTGTATTGAGGTGGTTCATCTGATTCATTGCCATTGCAACCGAAGCAGGAGGTAGGCTGACGGGAAGCAGAGGGTGGGGCATCATCATGAACGGCAGGTCTATCCCTAGAAGAGAGCATGGACAGGTTATGTGTGTCGGTCCTTCCTTTTATAATCCAACACCTTCATTCTTAAGGCTCTGTATTCTACTGGAACATTGATCAGTCAAACTCAGTATTATTGTGTTAATAATTTTGATGTTACACAGGGATTAATTGTCTTTGCATGCCAGAAAAGGCTGTATGATTTGCATTATGGAAAGAAACATACAGCTGTAAAGTAACGTAATAATAGTAAAATGAACATACAACAGTGTGTAAATTCAGTAATCTCTATTAAGAGCAAAAAAAACAAAACCCACAAAACATGCAGATATTTGCATATTCTTTCAGTACATCCAACTAATATTTATTAATAATTTTACCTGACAATATATTCCTACCAAGTCCTCTTACTATTCTTAATTCACATACACAGCAAACTGAGACTAGATTTTTATATTAGGACTATTTCTTGAACACAGGAAGCTGAGGGTTGGACTACAGACAGTACTGAACTCTTATACAGAAGGTCTGTGAACTGGAACATGCAATGAGAGTTTAAAATTGTTTCCAGAGGTTTATTTAATTTCCAAAAAGTCATTTTAAATCATCTTCTGCTATGGATATAAAACAATTTAAGAAAGTACGAAATTCATTTGGACCAACTTGCAGATCTTGACTTTGCCAAAAAGGTGATGTTACTGCTACCAAGAACTGGATTTCTCATATTTCATTAATATCTACTTCAGCATGCATATTACTTGCTGTATTTAGTAATTACTACAATGGAAAGCAAGACAAAGACATCAATTCACTTAAAAAATTGTTTTAGGGTTATTTTGCATTTAAGAATTCATTAAAGAGACCACTTGAAGCTACCTTTGGGTATCCAAAATTATTTTTTTCAGAAAAAAAGAGGGCTCATTCACCCAGAGAAAATGTCATATTATTTTCCTAAATGAAATGTAGATGATAAAGTCTCATTAAAAATCTCAGGTACAAGTAGTGAATAACATAATCATATAACTAGTCCTAACCATTTGCTATTGATGTTAATTATTTCTAAAAGTTTTTTAACTTTTGGCTCTAAATGAGAAGACCAGTCACCATTTGGGGGTATGACAGAACCCACAACAAAAAATATCACTGACTGATATAGCTTATGTTATTCCAATATGATTTGACTATAGTGATATAAAAACACCACTGTGCCCACCACGAAAGGCAAAAACATATTTATTCTTAGCTCCCACATTATTTCTGTTTAGCTTGAGTATATCATGATCAACAACTGTGATGTCTTATGATTCACTATATACTTTATATGATGATCCATGCCAGTATTAATTATGATAAGTGATAAGCAACACCCACATACATCTCCCTTCACTTTAAACCATGCTGAAAATCCCCTTCAGCGCTTACATCCATAAGCCTTTGTTCCCCTGAATGTCTCCCTTAACAGCCCAATAATCTTTCCTCATACTCTATAGAGTTCCAAAACTCCCAGACACCATCTGGCCACATTGAGTTGTATGTCTACTTAAAGTCCAATTGACATGCAAACTAAATGCAAACTACAAACAGAATTTAACAGCACATCACCAGTTTTAAGACACAATCCGTCAAACATTTCAGAGGACTATGAAGAAAATATATCCTACACTTGCAAATCATTGGACATAATGTCTGACATTCAATAAACCCTTTAATGGCCTATAGACATTTGCTTACTACAAAATCTACTGGAAAATAACTTTGAAGTTTTCTTTAAACTGCAAAGAACACAATATACCTGTATGCACAGAATTATACAAGAATCTAAAATGAAAGAATAAACCATGGTGATCTTGGGTTCTATGATCTACTGATTCCTAACTACTGACACTAACCCAAAATGCCCAGGTCCATACCTTCCACGAACAAAGCAGATCCGCAGTGTAGGAGCCATTTCAATGGCTTTGCTTTGTTCAAGTCTGGAGCCCTACACAGGCAACAAAGAACTATCTGCTCCTAGAATTGTGTCATTCATTCATTAAAATACCAAAAAATCAACTTTCAAAACTCTTGAGGATGAAGAGCTTAAACAAAAAGAATTCAGAAACAGTGAGACTTTCATTTTTCATCCATCATAATCTGTTAGAATTAACTTCTCACTAATTTTTAGAATATTAATCCTTGACATCTTTCTTGGAATAATTTTCCCTTCCTTCCCTCTTTGGGTGTAAAGGGGAACTGCTGGCTTTGCACCCACTCCCTTCCTATGGTATGGAAGAGAGAAAGGTTTGAAAGGGAACTTTAAATTCCAAATCCAAACTTCATCTGTGATATTTTGTTCTACTTGCTTTGGATAGCTGGGTTCAATGGATAACCTTGCCCACACCTGGCAGGTAGAAGGCAAAACAAGGCAGAGGGACTGCTTCTGCTCGCATTTAACTAGACATTTTGCATATATTCGTGACCCTCATATCTTTATTTGGTGGTCAGCATTTTCACTTGGAAGAGAATTTTTTCACATAGCTAAAATTTTAAGCAGCTTTATGGCTATTTTCCCTTCAGCCCAGGACATGGAAATGTCAATTAAGGACTGACAATCCCCAGCCCAGCAGTGGGTGGCTGTATCCCAGTGGGTGGCTTGGACATCATGCACAAGTGCAGCAGACAATGAGAGGACTGACCCTCTGTCAACTCATGTACCTCCCATCCTTTTCCCCACCTCCAGGATGCTGGGAAGTAATGCAAGCCCAGCCTCCAAGCAGAGCTCCTTGTACTTCTTTTCCCCTCTCTAAGAGCACAGTACATACTGTTGGTAAGCAGGTGATTCTGTTGGAGAGGGCTGAGTGGGTGTGCACTTCCAAGGCTTGACTGCCCTGACAGTGTGGGATGACCAATGCTGTGCTGTGATCCTGTTGTAATGGGAGACTGAAGTTTGTCTTTATCCCAGGAGGATTCACTTCCACCTGCAAAACAAAGTACAAACAAAGAAACCATAAATGGCATCTACTTTTCTTTAAAGGACATTTTGCTTGGTTAGCAGCAAGCTAATACTCTTTGCATGGCTAAGCACCAAGGACAAACACAGCACCTGAAAGGACACCTGAAGATTTTTTAATGTAGTAATAAATACACACCAGGCAAAAAATATTATTAGAAACTTTCAGCATCACCTACCTTCATAACAGTACTTTCTGGAAGCAGGAAAACCTATATGTTTAAGGATAAAATCATCCAAGTAAACATCAGTCACAATTAAGTAAATAAGGCAGAAAGAGAACATCTCAGACACTGAAAACCATTTCCTGCTATCACAGGGAATCAGGCCACCCAGTCCCTGCCAGACACTAATCTGTGTCCACCCTCGGGCCTGTCAGGTCTCTCACTGCTGTTAATCTTACTGGAGGGTTGCTCAGCTATTCAATTCCTCCATGCTCACAAGCATTCTAGCTTAAATTCATCCCAGAACAGGTCACAACAATTTGCCCTGCTGCTACGTTATCTTTGAACTTGAAGAGCTTTCCCTCCGCTGCTGGGTTTGATCCTGGGGATGTCCTAAGTGAAACACTTCACTTTGCTAGGTTAAACAAGCCAGGCACTAGGTTAGGCTTGGAAATAATCAATATTCAGGAATTTAAATTTAAAGAGTCCAGATATCTATTATGCATAGTAATTACTGTCTACAACAAAAACAGCACAGTGAACTAGGCACTCATGTTTGGTCTAGAATATTTGTTTGGACTTCTGCAGCAATCTGACAGATCATAGTTTTCTTCAGTATTACACTTATACACTTGAATAACAAGTTCCTTTTAAACAGCAGTTAAGTAGACCATGTTAGTGAATTCTAAAATACATCTGGTCCAAAAAACAAGCCACCTAAAAAGTAAGATTAAGCACTGCTATAGGTAAAAGATATTTTCAGTACACTCCCTTCCCAGATACACCCACATTTTCAATTAGATTATAGATTGTTATGAAAATGCCTAACTGCAGTATTGACTTTGTTGTGAGTTTATGAACAGGAATTTCAATTAGAGTAAGTAAATAGATTACTGTGATGCAGCAGATAGAGGCAGAGGCAGCAAACAAAAAACATTTTAATTGAATATGAAAGTAACAGAAAAATTCCACTCTTTATGACAACACTTAGCTAATAAACGTGATTAATACTGCTAAATGCAAAAGTTTGAAAGATCAATGACTGAGAAAAAAGGAAAACACTCCATCATTTTAGCACTATGTCCAAGTATGAATTACCTTCTTATAAAAGATTTGTAATTTGTAAAATGATGAGTAATACACTGACAAAGAAAGATACATTAAATTATGCCATGTGATATAATATAACATGGCATAGTGCAGTAATTAGAAGAACTACTACAGTTAAGGCTGTGTCAGCATCTTTGTTATTTAATATACTGTATATCAGCTCATTCAAATAACATTTGATTGCTCCTTAGTACAGAAGTTGTTCATTTTGACTCTTGTGAAGCACAGGTGGTATTATTTGGTAATGTATTTTTCAAGTTATATGTGTAATTTTGAAAAGATTTTAGGAGGAAATGCTTAGAGTTTGGTTTTACCAAATGAGCTTTGGTTTTCCCCATGCGCTTCTTCAGTAAATTTAACATATGACGTGCACCTTAGCATGACTTTTTTTGTTTAGAAACAAAATTCATACATGTAACTTCATGTATCAGGGCAGGCGCCACAAAAATTAGGCACCAATCTCTAAATTCTAAAGGTCTTCCTCACCCCAGTTATTTTTCTCTAGTATCTAACCCCAGGCACAGATGGTCTAAGCTCTCAGCTCATTTACTTATTTCTGGAAGTTCCTCTTCTCTTTCCAAAGCCTTGTGCACCTACCCATCATACTTCCATAGCTCTGAAACTGCAGTATCAGAGTGCCCTACCAGCTTCCTGTGCCCAGATTTACAACTGATGCACATTCCGTAGGAAAGCACAGTTACTCCTATTTTACAGTTGGAGAACTGCACTGTGAAAAGAAGTGACTTGCTTAAGGGAACACAGGAAACTTCCAATGGAATAGGAAACTGAATTTAAATTATGTTGTATAGTCCAAATCAGTGGACCAGTTTTCCTTACAGATGGGGACAGTAATAACTTTCTTCCTGCAAATTTCACTTGTAAATCTGCTCCAGTATTCAGTGCCAGCAACACAAGAATAAATTGCAATACACTTATCTCTACAGACCATTCCTGTATTCTTATGTTCCCTATCACTTCTCCTTAGAGAAAGTAAAAAAATACTGCTGAGCATATAATGTATAATAAAGGAACATGTTAAATGAAATGTATCCTGTAGTCTGCAGTATACCACAAAGATAACAGCTTCACCATTTAATCTGGACTGCATATCCTATGCAGTATCAAGCCTCTTAAAAAGAAAATAATAATTAGAACTTCTTCTTGCCTTGAACTGTTCAATTGTGAAGTGGTTTATAAGGGCACTTGGATTATTTCCAAGTGGGAAGTTAAGGTGCAGAATTATGAAGCAACTTCCTCCATGCTACCTGGTAGACTAATGGTGAAACTGAAGAGCAGTCAGATCTCATGGGTCCTGCTACTGTGCTCCATACCACAAACACGGCCAACTCATCCTAACCACAGCTGCTTTGCACAGCTGAAAAGTAATACTTTAAACAGAAAACTTGCATCCTTGCCTGCATTATCGATTTCCATAAGAAAAAATTACATATAAATTAATAGCAAGCCAGAACTAGATACACATTATAAACCAAATATGTAAAATCCAAGCCTGTGGTAATATACTCAGTCCTTTTACTGTCACACAACTTTTTAAGAAAGTATTTATTTTTGAGCATACACATTTCCTTATTTAGTAACACAGCTGTCAGCATTTTTTATCAGCAAATACTTATTTGACATATATACATATCAATGTATATACTCAAACTCTTTGTTACCGTAACAGTTAGAAGCAAATATACCTATAAAAAATAAATCCTTCTTAATACTTTAAATTTAGGTCTAGCCACAATTTTTCTGGAGATTTTTGTTCATTGTCAGTTTTTGTCCAAATAGGTGTCAGGTAAAGATGTCATGTTTTGACTCTAAATGCTGGCCTTGGTATGATGAGCTTACAGCTGAAACTAAAATAAAACTTTGTAACATGAGTCACACCATACAGCACAGAGAAATAGAGGTATGGGAGCTGAATTTTCTTCTCTCATAATATTCAAAAGGTTTGGTTTGAAGAAACTTGCATTAGGGAAAAAAAAAACAAATCCTTTGCCCATACTAAGCTAGTGAAAGATCTCATTCTTTTTAATATAGGGGTAAAGGAGTCTAAACAATGATCCATGGTACTGAAAAAAGAGACAGACTTCACGTGATTGATTTTAGGTATATAGAAAACAAAAGGGGAAAAAATACATGCAACAAAAAGCAAACATACAACATTAAGGAGAATGAGACGGCAACAATTCGACTTCCCTCCTTTAGATGAGGGGAAATGTAACTTTTTGTTTAAATGAGAAATAATATCCCATTTTAAAATATTAGTAACTTGATTCATAAGTGCCATAGGAATACTATTAGAGCACTCAGAAGTCTGTTGATTTGTCAAAATGCCAATACATCATTCATACACTTTACAGAAAGCTTTATGTTTAACACTATTACCTACTACCCATATGACCTTCTCTCCAACAGATAAAACTAAAGGACAAAAAGGTAATTTTTCCTTATCTTGTTTGCATTCTAGTCGATCTTGTCCCAAACCAGATTGTACTCAGCATTGAAAAAGGGCAAGAGAGACAAGAACCTCCATCTTCCAGAGCTCCTGATGACTGTCAGAAGCAAGCACATTGACTGTGGTTTCCTTAATGTAGCCATGCTGAAGTGAGAAGAAAAGGCAGAGATATTAGCTGTTCAGCTTCCTAAAGGGCTGCAGAAAGCAGTGGCTGCCCAGCTGAAGCAGCTGAAAAAAAGCCTGGCCTGCTTCAACTACCTGGTTCAGGCCACACAGCAGATGTGTGGTGCACACTTCTGATCTCAGATTTGCAGCTAAATGCATAATGTGGGTGGAAAAAAAGGCATGCCTGACTGCACCATACACAGTCACCTACATGAAACAGTGCCTGTTTTGTGGGGTGCAGATAAAGATGGAGTCTATATGGATTTGATAAAAAGAGGAGTATATTTAACTATTAAGGTCTGGCATTTACCCATCTTAACGGGTTATTTGAGAGCACTTACAGTCATCAGTGCATGAATTACACTTCTGTTTAACCAAGAAAAAGCAAAACTAATGCAACAAACCCCAGCCCGTTCACTTCTAAATTAAAATGTGGTGAGAGGTAAGCATTCCCTTAATGTCATTTTACAGCCCAGCAGCCAGATTCTGGATGTCTCTCTTCCCACATCCCTATGAACAGTGAATTCGGATGAGTTCAGATGCACAGGGAGTTAAATCGTAGGTAACACGGACAAATAGGTAAAATCAGACTAAGCAATACATGTGTATGCCACTGATGAAATCCACTGTAGTCATAAAGCCTCTGCAAGGTTATTGACAGTCCTGTACATGTCTGTAAGCAAAGCTTCTCTGTTTAAGCTTCATTTTGTTTAGTTGAAGGAATGCAAGAGATAAGATCAGTTTCATTTTCTTAAACTGCTACTACTCACCCATTTTAGTAATTTTATAAGAAAACTCTTAAAGCTCTGTGTTTTCTAGCAATAAACCTCTCTCTGCATTTCTGTTTTTCAAAGGAAAATCAAACCAACTGGTTTTGGTGAAGGTATGTTTGTGATGATTAAATTAGTGTCTTGTTTTTAAGTATTAAAAGATCTCCAGAAAGTAATCAAAGTCCAATTTGGTGACAGTTTCTTTTCATTTGGTTTCAAATTCATTTTATCAGCCTCAAAACTGTCTGGTCTGGCTAAATGAAAACCACTCTGTCAGAGGTACCTTTGAATTGAACCACCACACTGCTTCAATCGCTGTCATTTTATTTTTTTGTTGTGATGCATTTCTGAGGAATTGAACTCAAATTGTGAAAAGCAATACCAATTTTAGTCTAAAATTATTTTTTAACTTATTTTTCAAGCTGTTGGGCATATTAAACATAACATCAGCTGCAAAGGAAAAAGAATTCAGTGCACTGCTATTTCAGCACTGAGAGTATCGAAGTATTTATCACCCCTAACTTCTTTTGTAAGTGTCCAGCACACACAAGGCCTTTGAAATTTTTTTTTGCTTGTCTAGAACCCCAGCACTCCTGAAACAACATAGGCCTATTTGCCAGCACTCCCAGCCCCAGTATTTTCAGGTGTCCCAGACTATTTGCTTTTACCAATATCCTTATCTTACCTCAATACTGGGAAAAACAGTCACTTTTTTTCACCTGCACAGAATATCCTCTGCTGAAAATACTTCAGCCTACAACGTTCCATCAACTCTATTCATGGTATCAGCATATGAATGTTCCAGGAGAAGAACAACAGGTAGAAAACAATTTCTGTTGTATTTGATAAACGGAGAATCTCAATACAGTAAGGATACAAAGATGCCACCCAGATTATATGCCTGCTAAACTCGCTTTCCTGTCAGAAAAGCATAAAACCGCTCCTGGTCAGGATTATGACCAAATTCTGCCCCTCATATTAGCAGTAGGTGATGTTATTTATGGGGACCATGCAAGTGTGGACAATTTTTTTATTTTAAATTAGGAATGAGATTTTTAATCAGCTCCAAGAGCATGACACCTACCTGAAAATCTAAATGGAATATTTGCAATGCATTTAAAGCTTTAATGCATTGATTTGTTTAGCTGTGTGTATTCAGCTCTAGCAACTTCTGGATTATGTCCTTCACAAAAGCCATGGAAGTGTGCAGGGTAAGATACTAAAACTCAAGAATTCCAGGGATGGCTTTACTGGGCTACTTCCAAAAACTTATCAAGTGGTTCAGCAGATGTAATTACTGCTTAGCCCTGCCAAAGCTTTGAAATGTGCCCATTAATTCAGCAATTCCCAATCTGTCCATCAGTCAGTCATACTTAAAAAATATGTCTGTCAGAACTTAGGTGAAGTAATCTGTTGATAATTATACAATAAGAAGGCATCTGAAACCTGAATATAATTTCTAAACTCTTTGAAAAGTCTTAATGACAGCAGAAGCAAAGTTTATTTCACAGCAAACAGGAAACTGACGATAAGTGGGAATATGTCAGAATATTTGATGCCAATTTAATTATGAACAAATAATTTCAGGAAGATAACTTTTTTGAAGATAAAAGCACAGACATGTTTATTTAGGAACCTAACCATCCCTCCCATATTATCAATTGCTTTCTTTAAAATTAAAAGAGAAAAAGAAATAAGGTGGTGGTAAATACAACGTGTACTGAAGTTCCTATATTATGACTGGTGATTATAGTGCTAAAGCACAATACCGGAACAATAAGGTAACTCCTTACTGGCAGTTAGCTTGGAAAGCAGGAATGTCCTGCAATGGGCAGTATAAAATCTGCTCTCTCTCCCCTTCAAACAACAGACTGGGTTATGCATCCCTTCGAATTACATACATGAAAAGGCTAATGGCTACTAACATACGACAGAGTGTTTTCTTCTACTTCCTAAGGCCAGTGTAGAGAAACTACTGGCTGCAGCAACAAAAACTTCTGGGCATAACAGTCTTCTGTAGACAACTGCTAAAATACAAATGACCTTTTCCTCATGTAACCATTATTTAAAAAGTGTGAAAGTGCTGCAAAATGGATAAAGAGACACAGGAAAAAGAGAAAATGCAGTGTGATGTAAGAGACGACTTTTATAAAAATACAAACTGCCCAAAGGGGCAAAATCTCCATTTAAACTCAAAATACCAAACAACTTACACCACCAAAGCACCCCATTAAAGTTAGATTTAGCAAGATGAAATGCCATCTTCCTAGATGCAAACTATTCTAATAAATTTTCATTAAAATGCACTAATATTCAAACGCTCTGCTCAAAGTTAGCTATGTGTACCTATTTTCTTTTGCTTTTAGTCATGCATAAATATTACATCAAAACAAGTTGCTTGACTCGGAAGGAAAGTGACATGCTGGAAAAAAGCTCTGCCAATTAATAAACAATGCTTTGCTTCTTTGTTACCTGATCATTAACCATGTGATAATGGAGAGGGAAAACTTGTAATGTTTGTATCAGCAGTTAGATACTGATGGCTTCCAAAATGGAACTCAGTCATATTTCAGGACGGAGGGACAATATAACTAAAGGAATAATGGCTCTCAGAATGACTGCATACAAACAGCTACAGCCCATCCAGCTGAATGCCTTGTCTCCAACATGGGCCAAAAGCAATACTGAGGAGTTTAAATACAGAGAAAACTTAAAGTGACAATTTCCCAGAATAATACTCTCCAACAATTTATGTGTTAGGAACTTGCCAAAGCAGAGGTATCTTCCTTGAATTTAATAACCTTTAATAGATTTTGTTTTTCAATTAAATGAATGTTAGTTTTCAGCATCTACAATATCCTGTAGCAAGAAGTACCACAGCTTGCCTATGCACTGTATGAAAAACTACCTCGTATTATTTGGAGATGTTTGGGGGGTTAATTTGACATTTGCTGCCTTCTTTTGATGTCTTCTAGTTCTTATAGTGGATAAAATAATAAGTAATAAACCCCTATTCAGTTTCTTCTATATAATATATAGTATTATTTTTGGAGTTGATTTAGAGTTAAAGCCTGAACTTCCTTTTGAAGCTATGTCAATGTCAGAAGCATATGCAACCCCATTCCTGGGAGATAATAAATGACCTCTGTTCTCTGATGCTCAGGTACCTTTGTAGGAACCTCAGCAAGTCTGAGGTGGTTAGCAGACAATGTACCTTTCCACTGGAAAGCTGGGCCAGGGAGACCATACTCCTGACAGCATACAGACTGTGCTTCAGACAAAAGAGGGCTTACAAAAATCTGCATAATCATTATTTCAACAGACATGCTGGTGGTGAACTCAAAAGAGAGGACAACCATTAATTGTTCAATGCTATTTTGAAAACAAAATGTTCCAAACTATTTTGAAAGGTTTACGATTCATTCTTGCACAACTGATCTGCCTCAGAAACACAGCACTGAACCAGCTACTAAGAAGGAGAAAAATGACTGCTACTGCTGAACCCAGGACGCTCCTGCACTCTAAAGGGTTATTGTTCATATTTTTAGTAACTGGTTTGTGACTCTATGCCTATTTATTGTCTTATACAAAGATAAGAATACTGTACTAGAACATGGTATTCTCGTTAAGGACCATCAACAGAAAAATTAACTCTTCTACTGCAAAAGCAAAGTCTGCTGTCAGAAACGTGTGTTTCACAGAGAGAAGTAAGGTCAAGATTTTGGTCTGTCATGTTTTTGTTACTGTTCATGATGCACAAGCCAGAAATAAAACAGCTTAACTTTGAGATCTTGAACAGAGTTTGTAGGGCTGCCTGCCAGAAAGGATAAAACATACATCCTCCTAAACACAACAACTGCAGCCAGCAAGCAAGGAACTAGGATTCAGATTCCAGTGATGATAATCATTGACCCTTCACTCCCCACATACCAAGTGTTTTCTGGTTTTGGTGTGTTCTTTACTTACTATTTTCCCCATGTTTAACAACTTACTGAAACAACCACTGAGATGCATGTACTGCATATTTTGACTGTAACTAGCCAGATAGTTTAGCTTGATTTTGAGAGACTTTGAGAACATCTTGCCATCCACGGCAGATAGTTACCACCATGGTTCAGAATCAGATCATTCAAGTTTTAACAATTTATCATTTACTGTTTCTTTTAAATAATTATGAACAGTTCATGTTACAGATTGTAATCTTCTGAGTTAATCTGTAGTGACATAAATGAATTATTTATCTATAATATTTTCAAAAATTCCTAATACTGAAAGAACTCAAACATGCAAAATATGGCTTGAAAGAATTAAAGAATTTGTGGCACCTCCTACATATATATCCGGACAATATTCCAAACCTCTGCCAACTTGAAGCCCCTCTACAGAACTTCGTGATATTGGAGATTTTAATAGAGAATGAGAGGTTGAAAAAGGGATACCCAAGATCCTTTTCTGTTCAAACTGAATCACTGTAGAAGCTCTCCAATGAGATTTTACAGCCCTGGGTTCCATGAACGATCAGTAAGTGCTGACACTTGCACACTTTCAACAAGCTGTGTCAGTACAGGGAACATTGGCAAGGTATATACTAATTCTGAAGATGAGCCATTTTTTATATCTGGCATTTGATTCCTTGCACTAAGTTATTACTGACTTCCAAAAAATGTAGAATGCTGCCAAAACCAGGAGAGCCTGAGAGTAAACCTAATTCACATAAAAGGTCAGCAGAGAAATCTACTGTGTTTCACTTACTTGCAGCCTAAAAATAACACACAAAAAAATCCTGGACTATACTAGCAGCCAACTTTGTACTTCCTTTAAAAACCACTTTCATTTTTGCTTGTAGTAATAGCAGAATACATACCTACCACAGCACTTGGACATCCTACAGGTTCAATCTATCTTTGACTTTCAGAGTATTTGTCTCATTCAGCAAACCTAGTCATTAGGTTGCTCTCATTTAATCTCTAGTGCAATTCCCCTGAATGAGTTTCAGTGGGAGTTTTACATTAGCTTCTCTAAGGAGCAGGATCAAACCTCTAGAAAAGACTAATAGTGCCTAACAAGCTATTCAAGAAAACACAGCCTAAATTTGTTGCGTGTATAGGACATTCTGTGTCTTCATAGTTCTTTCTGAGGCACACAAAACCATAACTAACAACTATAATCAGAACAGACATTATTAAAATGTTGTATTAATACCAGATGAAGTGAAAATATTTCTGAAGAAGAAAAAATACGAAGCTTCAGAAACAAAATATAACAGCACAGTGCCAAGCTGAACTTAACTAAGCTTGAGGTTTTGGACAAGATTAATTTCTGCTTGTGGTATAAGTACGCACCACCTTGATTATCATTTAAAAAAATATTGACAGCTTGCCTTCTCATACCAATGCCTAGTAACAAATTCCAAATGTTTTGTCACATTTCTTGTGAGCAATGCCATCTGCCAGAGGTGGCATTTCATGGCTGTTTACCCTGACTCCCTCCAAGAATTCATCTGCCACTATCTAATGCTGGCTGAATAAAGGGGATTAAGAGTCTGATGCAACAGAGACTATTGATAATTTGGTATAATTGGGAAGAAATGAAGATAAATGAGGTTGAGGATGGAGAGGCAATTAGTTGAGCTGCCTGTACAGCTGTGTTCTCGGCCTAGCTCCCCTGGCCTTTTCTTTGGTGAGGTATGTGCAAATTAAACATAATGACAAATACACTCTTCCCAAAGCTCTTTAGTTTGGGAAGCTTAAAGATATGATTTTCACTTCTGAGATTCTAGCCAGTTTTCAGTTAAAAAAAGAGAGAGAGGGAGAGAAACAGCCGTACTCACTGCTGAGATTTTTAAACAGCAATGCGCTTTGTAACAGCTACAGATAGCCTTGATTGCTCCACAAGTCCGGATGTCTTTGATACCTGTATTTGGTGTCTTACCCTGTAAATATGCTCTATCCATGTAACTGGTCTAACAACCACACCAGAACACGATCCCCCTGCCATATTGATTCTTTAATGTCTAGCCCTACATTTCGCAGCTGGACCTCCATTTTTAATTGTGCTAGCTTTGAAAAATAATGGTCAAAAAACCTTAAATGGGATGTCTACAATACATATTTTGCTCTACAAAATCTTAAAGCGATGTATTTTCAGTCATAAATATAATAGGAAGACAGCTACCCACATATAAGTCTTATTTCTAAGTCATATTACTCAGGTGAGGCCAAGAAATCACGCTCGAATACCTCGAAACATACTTAAATCCAAAATGAACCTGGTCAAACTACAAACCTCCAAATCGGAAGGCACACATCTGCAGCCTAATTTGTAGTTCTTTCAAATACATTGAGATATGTTCATACATATAAATACGTGCACATACATTGTTTAACATAAACATACAAAAATACACATTTGTCACAAGTAATGTTTGTTTCACATAATATCCTGACATAGTTTTCCATAAATGTCAAAAAAGGTAACATCCCTTTTGGAAATAAAACTAGTATTTGCATAGGCAGCTTTAGCTTACAGACACATTTGCCTAACTACCCACCACATGAGAATTTTCTGCTTTCATATATAGGTGATTCTATCTGAATCAGGTCTTAGATGAAAGACTTCATAAGTAGCACTTTTTCCTACATCCATATTGTCTTCAGCTCTTTTAAGAAACTATTTTATGGGTCACCTGAAAAATGCTCTTTACAAAGTCTAGCTCCTGTGCACAGAAGGGATTTTGGTAAATTTTGGAAGAAAAATGTTAAATGTCTTTAGAAGAATGATATTTAATAGTTTTATTTTGTGATATTAATTTTCAAAATAGTTACCTTGTACAGTTCTTTGTTGTATTCTCAAGGCTAAACCCAAAATTATCCTGTTTCAAACTCACAGAACTTCTGCAAAGTACAGTGTCTCCTCCTCATTTTTTGCAAGTAAAAAAAAAGCAACACCTTTCTCAACCTCAACACCATACTCATCCCTGGTACCTAGAGGTCAACTAAAATTTCTGTTTAGCTTTATCTAATGTACTTTTTCATCTTGGATTAGATTTCTACAAAAGACGAAAAAAGGTTCACTTTTTATGAGGCAAAAATGCCAAGAGAAAAGAAAAAAGAATAGCTCGTACTTAAGTCTTACTGACACTGAAAACTGGTCTGAGGTTTAATTGCTCCTTTATGCAACAAAAATTTTTAACAGTAGTTCAGAATAGTGATTTTTTTTTAATTAGTCTGCAATATTCACATTGCATACATCACACCTCTGATCTTGTACCGGAACCCTCTTCTCATCAACACTGTAAATGAGCAAAATTATTTGCTGCCTACCTTCTGGCTTGACACTTTATCAAAGTGTTCCAAGTTAATCTTTAATCTTGTGATGACTGTGTACAGTGCACACATTGAGTCAGTCACATTGAGCAGAACTTTGGCTTTCCACTGGGGAACAAATGGCCATGCCCTGGCTGGAGAGATGGCAGCAGCTCCCTCCAGCTCTGCCCTGCTTCCTCACACCTGCACCGCAGCTGTACACACTTGCCAACACTCATGTTGGTAGCCTCTATCTCCTGGGATCACACAGAGTTGAGTGCTCTCAAACAAGGCCAAAACACACATCTCTGTGGGTGCTCCTGACATGTGTCAGCATTGCTGCAGTCACCAATAGCCAATCCAGCACTTGCCTTCTATTTTGCATCTGAGAAAAACACTGCAAAACTTGCCCAGTCTCTTTACACCTCAGCATGCCTCTTACCCTTCACTCACAGCAACGGCACTAGCTGCCTGCATGAAGAGGAACTGTTGGCTGAGGGCCACGCGCTCCAGCTAGGCAGAAGAAAAAATGTCAGGGGGGATTTGCAGGAAGGGCAGAAGCTGCAATGCAATGGGGAGACTGAAATCTGGACAGTGACCCACCTAAGTACCAGCTAAAGGAGAAAAACGATCAAAACTGTTCCCTAGCTTCAGTAGGTTACTGGACACAGAAAGGATGGCAGTAACAAGAATACTTCCATAACCTAAAACGTAGCAGAAGCAGTTTCTGCCTGAGCAAGCTAGGAAACAAAGGAAAGGCAGGGGATAAAACACAAATACACACATGAAAATTTTTACACCAGCATGAATAAGACAAAGAGCTGAAAATGAAATATTCTGTATTCCACGTTCATTTTGCTTTGTTTTCCCACTTCCACATTAAAGCACTTGGGTAAGTCTCTCTTCTTTTCCCTCCATTTCGTATAGTCGCTCCTCAGAGGCGGGTGCTAATTCTCTTCACATCAAACTCCCATCCCCAAATCATAAAATGTGACACGATGACTGCAAGTGATTAAGCGAAGCCGTCCTTAAGAAAATAGAGTTTTTTTATAGAATCCCTTCTCACTGTTTTTCAAATGTCTCTGTGATTACAGATGTATTATGAGGCTGAACATGAGTTCATCTCTACCTCTTCTCAATTCTGAAATCCAGACGTACCCAACCCAAGTATGAAGTAAGTATACAAGAAAAAAGAGCCTTTTGACTGCTAGAGGATTTTTTCATTTATTTGTACTTTACTTGCAAATCTTGCTCTTTTCCTATTTTATAATGGCACCTACAGCAGTATTATATATGATTTCTAAAGTTAAAACAACAACATTATTACAAAGGTAACCGTGAATTCTCAAAAGCGAACTGGGAAAGCAAAAAGAAGTAACTGAAGAAGAATTTCTGCAGTTAGCATCTTTCTTAGCTTACTGAAAAGTTATCATGAATATTCATCTGCTACGCTCCAGGTAAGCTTTTTAAAAGTGGTGCTGGAATGGTCTGTTATCTGAACAATGGAGACACAGGAAAGAGCTGGCAATGCTCTTGAATGACCTTCTTAAAAATCACAGAAAGTTCCTAATGGAAAAAAAAACGTTTTTCTGAATAAATGCTACCCCAATCTATAAAGCTGACTTGAAAAGATGTAATTTGTGGCTTACTATGAGGTATTTGCATAAAGGAGCTAATACGCTAACTCATGCTCAAGAATAATAGCCACAGATTTCAACAGATTTTCAGAGCTCCCCGGTATATTCCGAGAACAATATCAAAGGGTTCCTCTCTCCAGCACTGCTGGTGTCAAGGTTAATGAGCTAAAACTTGTTAAATTCATATTACCAAACTAATGACTTTTTTATAGTATACTGCATGGATCTTGACAGGCAGGCTAATGTGGAATACTGCTAGTCTTAATTGAATTAAAAGTTACTACATGTATACAATTAAGATAACTAAAAATGGAGGAGCTGTGAGGCAACTGTCTAGCTATACCATGTCATTGTCACGTACTTCAAGTGCTGCCACACATAAAGTTCAAATTTTAAACTCAAGCACTGAATTCAGACCACATTCAACTGCAAACATGCAGAGGAGAGGGAATACTGACTATCAATAACCCTTTAAGAATCATTCATCTTGATCCTCATAAGCACCCTCTTCACCAGTTCACACACTGGACCAGAAAAAGCCATGTAAAACTACAGAGCCTCGGTTCTTGATGACTGTGCAAAAGATACGCTCAACAGTGGTGAAGAGAAATTGCCTTATTCCCAAAGCACTCTGGCTCGGAGCCGCCCAACAGCTACAGTTACAAAGCAACACACACTTTCTGCTGAGGTATCTTTTTCCATCAGTGTCCTTCTCCTGATGAGGACTGGGAATGCATGGCTTTCCACTCATTCCAAAACCTTCTGCTGCATGCTGGAAGAGCTCCTATCTACCGAGGAATTTTCTAAATCATGTGTTGATAATGGGAGAATATTGAAAATACAAATTTTCTTGAAAAATAAAAAAAAATCAGCCCCCATGAAAATTCCAGGACAGATGTGTAAGAAGTAGGTTACATTTAAAATTATTTAAATAATGTGAATATGATTTTTAATACTTTGACATCATCACACCACACATAAAGACTGAGGGAAAATAAAAGCTTAGAGTCTACATCCAACCAGATAACAAATAGCAGGGGAAAAAAAAAAAAAGGATATTTAATGAATCATATTAAAAGGGAAAGAACTTATGAAAAATAAATGGCATTTGTAGATGATTAAATTTTGAAGGTGAGACGTTGTATAACTGCACCAACCATTTATTTCAGTGCCATAACTGCATCTAATAAATAAAATACTTTTTTTAATCAAAACAGAAGATTCACTACTATCTGATGACTTGGATCTTCCTTTTATGTAGCACAGGGGCAGGGTTTGGGCTGTAATTATCCAAGGCAGTTTCAAAGAAAGAAGTGCTGTTAGTTAGTCAGATAGGAAATCAGTATCAGTCACTAGCAATAGACCAATGCAAATATTTCTTCTACAGACAGAATCTCTGTGCTTAAATTCAGAGAGGCTCATTAGAGATTATCCACCTAAAAACAAGATACCTACAAGTTTCACACAAATGCTCTTCTGTTTAGATAAAATTTTTCTATTAAAGTTCAATCTCTCGCTAACACAGAAATGTTATTTAATATACAGTATATACCCAGACACACTGGGTATTTATAAAAATGAAATTTAAAATCTTACTCATAATAGCTATTCTAGCATTTTCAGTAGGACTTTTCTCCCTGGATCTAGGATTTCACAGAGAAAGGGAATAAAGTTGGATTAAACTTGCATAAATACCTACTTTGTCAAAATCAACAAAAATACGAGAGGTCCTGTAACTGAGGGGGAATATTTCTCAAGGATGAAATGCCAAAATCCCCCATCACATCAAATTCTCAGAGAAAAGTCAATTAGGAAAAAAGATCCATAGGAATCATAGGAACTTGAAAGACACTTCTTCCTACTACCTTTCCAATTTCCATCTAAAATAGGAGAAAATAAAACACAATTTAACTAATATTATATGCCTTACAGGAAAATGGGGAAAAGCAGCCCCTCATGCCCCATTACTAATTGAATATACAGCTCTTATACAGGTATGCTGGTATGCACTAGTGCTAAAGTCACATGTATCCATCCTTACAGAGCATCTTCTTTAAAAAAAGGAATCTATTCTCATTTTTATATTGTACAAAGGGAGAACAGACAAAAAAAAAAAATTTCTAGGTTTTAAATATTAATGCATTTAAATATTTATTTAAATATCAATGCATATTTAAATACGAACGCATGTCTGATCTTAAAGGCAAGCTCAACATTTATGTCTTATCTTGGTGATAAAGTTCAGGAATATATAATGAGAGTGGAACAACTCTGCTACTGATTAAATGTCAAAAAAGGTTTTATTGTCAAATATACTGTAAATACAGAAGATATACAACAAAGCATTAATTGCAGATGGCTCTGCACAGCTTAAAAAATGTACATGATCTAAACAGGAAATGTCGACTTTCAGTTTCAGCTATCAATTATAATTTACCTTCAGAACATACCTCCAGTCAACCTGTAAAGATAGAATGAACTATAAAATGGCCAAATGCAAATGAATGAAATGCTTCACGTTCACGGGCAAAGGTTAGCACATTAAGAGTCTATATTGTAAGCATATATAGCAGAATCAACCAATCTACCCAAAATTCTGGATCTTTATCAGAATTTATCTAAACCTTTGTGAACATTTAAGAGAGATACAATGTGAAAATTTGGTCAGGATAGATGAAAGGCTGGATCAGCCACCCTATAAATTCAGAATGGGGTTTGACTGCCTGTATTGCTCTTCTGCAAAAAATGAAACCAAACCAAAATAAAATGAAATAAAATATCTAACATCTACAGTAGACTGCAGGTGAACACAAGTCTGCAGTACCCTGCTTCCAGAAAATGCCTGAAGCATTAAGAGTTTCACACGGTTATACAGGATAGCTATATGTACGACTGGGATAAATTCTTCCTCCCTGTGGTGTTCTACATTGCTAAACTGAGCCCTTGCATGGCCTTGAACTGAAGCCTTGTGTCGGACTGGGAACCAGCAGGATATGAATCACCTGGAGGAAGGCCAGAGGAGGGCAATGAGAACTGACCAGGGACCTAGAAAATCACCAGTATGAGGCACGTTCAAAAGAGCAGGTTTATTTAATGCAGGGAAGGGAAGACAGCTAGGAGACTCACTAATAGTCTTCACTAGATAAAAGACATGTTCAGCAATACAAGAGAATAAATTGTTCTCCATAGCCACAGTGTGGAGAGCAAGAAGTTGAAGGAAAGACTGTAACAAGGAAGACTCAGGTTAAACATCAGGAAAACCAGCCATGATTAGTAAGCCTATAAAATTTCTAAAATCAATCTGGACAGCTACGAGTCAGGCACGACACTGGCAGAGTTTGTGCTTCACTAGGATTGTGGATAAGAAAACAAGTTTGAAAGTGCTGTTTTCCTATGATCCTAAAAACTGCAAACTGCGATACAGAGATGGGATCCAGAGGCAGTGCCAAAGTGTAGGGTGAAATGGTCCATCCTGAACCCACCCTGCAACTGCTAAACTACATCTGCTCCCTGACCTAGATGTGTACACTGCAACACAATAAATCGGAGGGTACAGCCTAGAGTGTTTATCCACAACACAAGCTCGTTAATCCTACATTATGGTCTCTTCTTCAGCTACAAGAATGGTTCAGGTAAAGCCTCACCTACTCTTGAAGAAACCACCACGGTTTGAGAAGATGCTGCTATTCTAAAACCATGAGGTGCATGCTTTCTGTGCCTGCCAAGACAAAACTTGCATCTGGAAAAACTAATACACAAATTGGCCATCCTAAAATACATCCTAGTTAGCTGATAACATAATATCGGTTACATCTCCAAGATAATAAACACATTAAGATGACATTTGAAACATGTACTAAAAAAAAATGCATTTTCCCTTTAGATTATGGACAATTTAGTAGCTTCAATTATATGGTGCCAACAAGATTTTCTCCTCCATGACTAAATGGACCAGGTTTTAATATTCTTCAGTGATCTTATTAATTTAAATTAAGCTTCTAAGGAATTAAGAGTAAGAATTCCATTCAAGGAAAAGATGTCACCGCCATGTAAATTAGAGACTTCTAACACACTCTGGTGATAAAAGTACATTTACTCATGGTCCGAGACAACATTGCTAGTCTTTCTTAATTGTAACTAGAATGATCTGATAAACTGCTGCTCTTGTATACAGTTAGAGGTTGGGTTTTTTTATAAGGAGCTAAAAACACAGACTACCCACCTGTATCTATTTTTAATTTGGTAATGACTGTACTTGCTAAAATTCTACCAAAATGTCACTCACAGCTTCGGATTCCAGCTTTTTAAAAAACAGAATATGGAGCAGAAAGCATAACCTATTATGCAAAACTGTCAGATGCTTACTTTTTAAATCACAGAAATAAATGCATAATCCCGGTTCTCTTATGGATCAAAACTTTATAAAAGGAAAACAAAAGTTGAATATAACTATTCAAGATAGCCACAGTACTTTAAAAAAAGTAGCAAGGTTCTGATCTGTGGATGTCCCGTTTATCCATGTAGTCCCTACTTCAGAACTAAGGGATGCCTCTTCCTTTGTGGGTGCAAGTAAAGGCAGCTTACTTGAGACCACTGTGACTTCTGTCTCATCAAATTCACAAATCAGCTAGACATTTAAACAGTGCCAACTGTTGCCAAGTAAAACTGTTACTGAATCTCAGCTGCAAAAATGTCAGTTCAGGGCACCCTGCAAAAATCTAGTACTGAATCCTTAACTAAAAGCCCACGTTATTAAAATGGGGTTTTTGGATTAATGCTACTCTTTTGAGTGCAAAAATATTTCAAATGATCACACCACAAACATGTCCTACCTCTAACGTAAATTAACTGCATGCTAGGGGAATTTTTTTTTAAATCTGATTAAAATTGGAATTCATGAGACTCCTGCTGTTGGCAGCTGTACCACTAGCAATGACATCCTTTGGGGGACTCTCAGCATGTGTCCTGCATCAAAGGTAATATGGGATTTTTCATCTTAAACTTACATATGCCTTAACATGAACGTTTCAGATTTTATAATGCAACTAAAATATTAAAGTACATTTTATTGTTAAAATACCATTAATGTGAGACTGAAGTGGACTCACTAATATTAACAAAAGCAACTATCACTAATACTTGCTTTTCCTAACATACTGCAATTCTTTACGTACTGGCTGCCTTACGTCCTTACACACTGTAATAGGAAATTAAACCACACTGGCTAAGCATGCTAATACACCACAGTGCTTAAACAAATATGCTACTTTGTGCAAAATGACAGGCAGATGAGATTTTGTTGAAACTGAGTACATACAAGGACCTAAAAAAAGAAAGAAAAAACAGAGGACAGGACATATGGTACTTCACTGTTCTTGTTCTGTGGTAGAACTGTGGAAAATCTGCAAATCACTAAGCATACTTCTTAGCATTTTGGGCATCCCTAATCATCGGAGTTCATCTGATCACCACTTGATGGTTCCTGCTCTCAAGACTGCTTTTGCTTGCATCTAAGAATGGTTTAACAAAAAATACTAACTATATTTCAGAGAGGCAGATCTGGATCACACTTTTCCCTTCCCTTTCCCACTAAGCATCAAGACCAGAAAGGTGGAGATACTGGAGATGCCTTCTCTCCCTATGCCTGCCTGCAGAGCTCAGCCTCTGCTTCCCAACCAGCAGGACAGTACTCTTCACATCATGTCCTTCTCCAGTTACAGAGCCTTCTACAATGTCCTGGCTAGAATGATTTTTCCTTTTAAAGCACAGTGCATCTAATCTGTATTGGTCTTAATAAAAATGTATACTGAAAGTGGAAGACGCCCTTGCTCATGGCAGGGGGAACTGTAACTAGATTATATTTAAGGTCCATTCCAATCCAAACCATTCTAAGTCCTAAAACTGGCACATTTCTGATATCACTCCCTAGATCACTATAGAGGTTCCTGTGCCTTGTAGAGAACAGCCAGTGAGAGACACTTCTGAGCAGCCTGCTTTCCTCCAGCAGGTTGATATCGACCATGAGTATCTGCTGCTACTAACTAACGTGAAAGTTAAGGCCGAGGAAAAAACTTAGCCCTGGCTCTACAGTGGCCCAAATGATTTATGACATCAAGACCTAGTGAAGAGGACTAATACTCTGAAGAAGGGACTGGGTGAGCTCAGCCTGCACTCACATGATCTGTGCCCACTCATAATTACTTCATTTGCAACTGTAAAAGTGTTTTAACAGATAAAATTAGTTATTTTGAATAATCCTTCTGAAATATGATATGCATTTTAATTGTATGCACCCTGTCATTAATTAAAGCTCCGTACCTTTTGGTACATTAATTCAAACATCATATCAGTGACAAAGTGACAATTATAAGACTGTTTACTAAAATTAAAAATAAAGTTAAAAGGTTAATGTACTCTTGTGATACACTTAAGTAATGCTAAAGTGTTTTCATCTGAGTTTTTACTAGACATTATTTTTCTACTCTTCAAAATCAATCTCTTTGTTCCAGGAACACATTTCCTGTCAATAAAATGAAAAATGATATAGATTTAGGAGGATAGTGGTCTCAGCGTAGCATCTCTCATATTATTATTCCAGTATCATCTGTTACAAAGTAAGACCAATTCCCACATCTAATTACAAACAGGATTTCAGAGTCATTAAACAAAATACATTTCCATTAGTGCTGCTGTAAGAAGATAGGGGGAAAAATGAAGATTAGTTCATGCTGCACCTCTGTTTTTCAAGCTTTGAAGATTTAGACCTCTGCACTCTAAGACTATAAATTTGTAACGGATCTGAAAGGTGACAGACGTGAAAGCTCTCGATTCTGTGCAGTTTAGCCATACCATTTGCATTTTGTCATTAGTTTATCTTTTGCTGCACTTTGTTCTGATAAGAGATACAGCAAGAATCTAGAGAGGTTGTGATTACACTGTGTGCACCCAGAGGTACATTATTTGGCATTAGAAAGTGTTTTTTTTTAATTGGTGTGAATCTTGATTTTCTGTATTTAACTTGTTCCAGCTAAAGTTGAGAATCATTGTACAAAATTCTTTATGAAGTCTTTATGAAAAGAAAAAAAAACCCCAAAATACCTTATGCTCTGGAAAAAAAGAAACATCAGATCTTTGACTTCAAATAAGGTAACAGCCAAAGTATACTGAGGAAGCAGGCTGTGTGATATGTTTAACTGTTGAAATTTAAACTTACAAGTACATATATATATTCTCAATTCATAAATGTTTAGCAGCATCTAATTGCCACAAAAGTATTTAAAATTTACCCTTGAGAATTACCCACTCAAAAGCATTTACACAAACTGGAGCTTAAACACTGAATAAGTTTTCTGGAAACAAGTCTATACAAGATAATACCTACATTTGATTAATCTCTCAAAGTTTACATCATCTTATGATGTTATAAAAACATAACTGATTCCATCATGTTAGACAAGCATCAAATTCTGAAATAGAAATTCCTCTCAAATAAAAAGTTGCCTCACAGTTACAGAGAAAAGCACAGAGAATTCCATTTCCAGTAGTGCTCTGAAGATTCCCTTTATTAGTTTTAAAACTAAAGCCAGAGCTACTTCATATTTCTCAGAGTTGGGTGTCAGTCAAACCAAATATGTAAATATTAGATGATGAAACAGCATACATACATTTAGGCATGAATCATGTACATTTACTATAAAGTATTTACATACATATTTAGATGTAGAAGAATACTTCTTAAAAAGACAGCTACAGTACTCACACGCATTCAATAGCTAACTGCTTAAGAATCTAAAATGTGACCTTAAAACAGGTTGCAGATAAACAAATTCACTTTTGTACTCCACTGCAACTGTGGCTCACTAGAACATGCTAAAATTCTCGGTATTAAATCCTGCCCAGTGGTAGGGTAACACAGCAGAAAGAGACCACTGATAATTCACCCTCCAAACCCCTGCCCGTATGTGCCAAAGAAACAGATATATGTGCATTTTGTTTCCAAGCTTCACACATGGAGACTAGGTTCTCAGCATAATTGAGAGGGCCCATGAAAGCCATGACCGTTAGGAAGAAACAAAAGAGAATAAAGCAGAATACAGACAAGGTACAAATTAACCAAATGGCTTACCTAATATCTGAGGAGCTGTATCTTAAAAAGGCTCCAGGAAGGCTTCACTTACATTATCTGCAGGGAATTCCTTGCTCTGTATGTTTCAGCAACCATGGAATTTTCTGACAAGCACCAATAGGTAAAGCTTTTTGAAGCTTCAGTGTTACGTGAATGTTTCCATCCCTTCACTCTATTTTCACTGAGTAAAAAAGCTTACAATTTCTTGCAAGTGGGTTCAAGTAACTTCCAAGAAACCACAACTCCACACCTATGGTGGAAGTGCATGCCAAAAGCCACTGAGTTTCATCACTATACAAATCTTCTTCAAGTCCTATGGCCTTCAGATAAACACTCTTACGCAGAGCTTGTCCTCACAGCTAGTCACCTATGGGGCCATACATGCCTTTATTACGTAGAGGAGACTCATTAGACTTCAGCACGCTGCTTCCTCACCTCTGTGCTGAGTCAGCCCTCATAGGAACCAGTATCTTGCTCAGGGGCTTCAGAAGCTTGGGTGCTTTTTCACACAAACACTGTAACATGTCCCATTGGTATTGCAGCATCCAGTCTCCCCCAGAGAAATACATCTCAGACTGAGAGGCCAAACAGGAGCCGTGAAGTGCTCTGAACTTCTTTCTGATCTCCAGCAGGTCTTTTAAGCTCTGTCTCTGCATGACACTGACCATCACTTCCTGTCTCCCAGCCTGGTCCCATCAGCTGTGTAATATGTGCTATACTATGGGCCATACTCACAAGTACAATGTCATCTGCACGCTTGAGGAACACAGGCAGATCAAAAGTTTCACCCTTTCCTACCTATCCTACCTACCTCAATGCTCAATCCATTCATGTTTGAGAGCTGTGGAGTAGGAGCTCGCTGCCTTCACCACTCAGTGAAGAAGCCACAACTTCCACCGTGAAAAGCAAGTGTTATCTTCACACTCACCATGACCAACCTATGTGTGTGTCTAAAGAAATAGCCCAGATGTCTCAGTTTTTAGGATAAAATGTTTTAATATATCTGCTAGGGCTGGAGTCAAACAAGCTGAGTTTTTAGATGAGGTGGCACAGAAATATAGCATATTAAATTTTCTCTTACTTCAAGACTATATATTCCTCCTGGAGAAAGGACAATTAAAGAAAATTAAATGTATGCTTCAGTAGCTTTTTAATTGATTCTAAAAGTATTAATTGTAGTTTTGACTGCCTATATTTTTAAAATGGCATGAATGTTTTGTATTCTTTAAGTAAAATTACCATCTTTGAAACAGTAACTCTACTCATGTAACAAAAATACTTGCTTTAGCAACAGGAAAAATGACTTCATGAAGTCTGCACAGCACTCAAGGATTAAAAAAATCTGTTCTCTGGTCTCGTCATTTTTACTCTTACAATAAAATAACAGCCTCGGCATCCTGCTTTTTTGAATAAAAGTCCTACCTCTTTTGACTTTTCAAGCACTTGGAAATTTTAAAAGAGAAAAACTAAAAAATGCTGACCGTGTAATAGCTGGGTATTCATGGTGGGTGGAGAACATGAAAGGTTACAATATGGATCTGTGCCTACGCGTTTCTTTTCAACTTGCGCAGCATCCTCCTGCTTCTGCTAACTCGGCAATCATACAGCTGACAGATTTCTGGGTTTTCTAAATAATGCATGGGATTTTCTTTTAACATGTCAGTGCAAAAGTATCAATTCTGCCCCTGTGTCGTTTGTGATGCTGATTTTCCTTGACAGCATTCCATTAAACCAATGAGTTTTTTCCCTCCTGATGGTTCCTTAAATATTCCTCTGAGTGATGTATTTGTGGTTTTTTAAACAGATTGTGAAGGATGTTTGCATTTGTGAGAAAACTGCATGGCAGGTACTGAAGGGAAAAAAGGATTAAAAGATAACACTTTTTATTTTTTCCTTCCTATGAAGAGCTCTTTCTCTGATCTTCATATGCCAAAAGCTGGGGTGTTTTTCCTTTCTTTTCTGCCTAACTTAGCTCCTTGTCTGGAAATTAAGCAACAAGACTCTACATACAGAATAACATTTTGACTTCCTAAGGAAATACCACTGAAACACTTAGTACTGTTTGATATCTCTCTTGGGAAAGCAAAACACATTTATTAAATCATGCATGCTAACTCCAAAAGCCAACAGAAGGAAGTAACTGCTTTATTCTTTGCACTGAGGTTTTGAACAAACAGGTACTGTCAGGGACTGCTATGCACTGATCCTTATTTGCTTATGCAGCTTACAGGATGATCAGGCAGTTATCACCAATACTGCGCTCTGCAGTCTATTCTTCACATTCCACTGGTATCACATATTTGTACAAATTACCTGCTGCCATACTATTAAAAAAAAAAAAAAAAAAAACACACCGCTGATTTCAAGTAAGTTTCCAATTTCCCTAGGCAATTATATGCTAATTTCCAGAATATACTTCACCTAATTTTAGTATTGCATGATGATGAAACAGATGATCTTTATAAACACTTTTGTGCAACCAGAGACATTTTATTTCTATAGAACACAGAAACTGATTACATGGCTGGACTTACAAAAATCTGCATATGCATCCATCATACGTGGCTTCAGCTGCCAGCTTCAAACTTGTAATCTTCCTCATTTTCCAAAGTGGAATATGAAAGGCACATATTATTTGTCATGCTTTACAGCATGACTTGCCTTAGCTATAGCAACCCTCTGGACTCAGGACAACCTTCAGATGTGTGCACTGACTGCCATCGTCAAACCATCTCATCTCCAAGGACTCACACAGAGTAGCCAAAAAGTAAGAACAGGCTTCTGAAAGACTTATGGCCACTGGGAATTACAGAGGGATTAATCTTCCCCTCTTTCAGACACCTATGGACCCAACTGGGTGGTTCATGAAATTCAACCTTCTTTCCCAGATCCTACAATAAGATGGAGACAGACACAGCCACAACGAACAGCTAGCACAGATCAGCTGGACTTTGGGGCCAGAGAACCTATATTGCCAGATTAAATACGAGGGTTTAACTGCCTGAGAAGTTTGCTTCAACACTTCATATGATGAGTAGGAAGGTGCAAACAAATCTCTTTCTCTTCCGCAGAGAGAGTGGAAGGAGGACATTAATGTTCCAACGTATAACAACATTCCGCACAGCACTGCGAACTAATGCATTACTTCAATTAAAAAATACGTGCATATTTTTTTGTTGTTTGGTACATTTTTCACAGTTGCAGCATTGTCTCTAGCAGCATTTATTTATTTATTTATTTTTAATATGTTACTTAGAATATTCCAGCACTAAAATCCACCACTACTGAGATGAATACTGGAATATCACCAAAAGGAGGTAGGTAGAACCTGATGGCAAAAGCATGCCAGCTGGAATATAAGCAGGAAAAGAAGTGGCACATTTACTCCCCAGAGTCTTAGACACACTTGTAAGACTCAATTCCACACATGTAATTTCCTAGAGACATATGAGGAATTTTAGTCGGTGATCCTGAGAGTTAAGAGATCATATTTTAATGGATAGCATGAATTCTGGCTTCAGATACAGAAATTCTTGAAAAATCTCCATCATCATAGGCGCACACACAGAGAAAGTAACGACAGAAGTGACATTCTAGTCACTGCTAAAGAAGCAAATCCAAAATTATTTCGTACCAACTTCAAAAGATACAGATGGGGAATGAAATTAATCTGACAGGCCATCCTCACCATTTTTTTATTACACTAAAGGCCTGTATATAATGACATACTTCCAAAAAATCTGGCAATAAAATTTCAGAACCTAATACAGATCAACTACATTCTTAATTCAAAACATGCTACAGCAAAAGAAACAATTCCACTCATCACAGTACAGAATGACGAGGAAGGCACACACCCTAATGTGAGCTGTTTGGTGGTGTCTTATGCTCACCAATGGAAGCCAATGCGCAACACTGAGGTGAAAACCCGACAATCTCTATAGTTGTGATTTTTTAAGTAAAACTGCAACCCTGCAAGTCTTTATTACAGTAGAAAGAAAAAAAAATAATCAAAGGAAGCAAAAGGTCCTCTGCTCTGTATAACTATATTTCTGATTTGACAGCTACAATTATAATCATTCAGACATCTATTTCCCACAAACTCTCCATAGCCATAACCTTTAGTGATTAATTATAAAGTTCCAGGAGCAATAGTACACAGACTAATTTCCTAAAACAATAAAAGACAGAATTTCTCATTTGGAGCTAAATGAAACACGAACAGGTTGTTATTCATGCTGAAATCTAGATGCAGAGTCATGTTGCAGCCATTACAGAAGCTATTAAACACAACCTCAAATCAAAGAAACTGTAGGTCTTTCTCCTAAAATAAAATGTTTTTCTCACTTATGAGGCTTCTGACTCCTTTGCGCTGCTCTTTCTTACAACTTCTTAGTAAAAAAATTTCAAAATTCAATTTTCTTTCTCATTTCACATCCCCATTCTTGTTTTAATAGTCAACTAAACTGCAAGAGTCCAGAGCAAAACAAACAGTTGGTAAAGGTTTCATGCATCTTATGGTTTTCTCTTCACAGTGAATCAAAGTTACAAAATGTGCATCAACTTCTAAATAAAATGCCCACTCTCTTCACACACCAATGAGTTTCCTGTTCTGAATATTTGATAATTCCTCAGTTGTTCTGTACAGTGAGCAGTTTAGTTAAGTTTTACATTCCATTCATTTTGTTGGGGTTTTGGTGTGTTTTTTTTTTTGTTTTTGTTTTTTTTTTTGGGGGGGGTGTGACACATTCTGATGTACCTTCTGAATGTAAATCTTTAAAAAATGATTCTCCAATACGTAGAGAAGTCATGCATTAAATAAGTGATCCTAATGCTGGCACTGAAGATACTAAAAAGAGGGGAAATCATGATTTGTAGTACGATTAGTAGTAGCTCTTTTTGTTAAGGATTTTTTTCTCTGCCCGCAAGCAACTTGATCCAGCAAATTTCCTCTTGGCAATTTTACTCAATTAGGCAACAAAAAGAATTGAGAAAAGATCTTTACATAACTGACACCATATCCTTATCCTTGGGCCCCACTGGAACTTCAGCTAAAGTCAGCAGGAATTTTTCCAAATATTTAAATTGGTATTGAGTCAGTTATAGAACTCACTGAATTGCTAAATCTCAGAAAGCCTTCATTTAATATGCATACTTTAGATGTACTGTCGAAAAGCTGGTATGATAGTCCCCTATAAAACTTGTCAACAAGGTACCTAAAATAATAATATCAATGTACTCTAGCTTCTCACTAAATGAAGTATACAAATTTTGCCAAATCAGGTAACACATGAAACCATCAACATTCAGATTAGCAAGCTTTTGAAACCCCTAATGCTAACACTACATCTTTTCTGTATGAAGTTTCCTTGCTTTCCTATAGGAATTCTAACTTCAGTCATATTTCTTAGCATTCAGTGAAACTTCAGAGTTCATTTTGAACTATATACAGAGTATAAGAGTTACACAAACTAAATAAGCCTTCTCAGTGCTTTTTTTCTGAATTCAATACACACTAAGTAATTAGGGTCTGAGAGGTGAATAAGAGATACATATCCTACATAACAGAAAGCTGGGGAAGGGTTTAATGCATGAATTCAAAGCCAGATTTCTTCAATACAGATGAGTACACAAATTAGCAAGAGGCAATACCACTTTTGGAAAGACTGCTTTGTGCATAATTTGTCATGAATTCAAAGTTATTCCTTTAGAAAATGAATCTAAGACCTCCCAGCTGCTGCTTTATTGGTCTAATAAATTACCATCTTGATGGTACAATGCATATACACTATACCGCATCCAAGCAAGCAAACCGTTAGAGCATCTTCATCTTTAGAGATGCATGTGTGACTTCAGAGATGTGTGAATGCCAATGGGAGATGTGAACGCAGTGAGGGATTACACAATGCCTCTGTTCTTGAATTGATAATGAAAACAAAGGATGCATATGCTTCCAAAATGGTAAGAGTGCATTGTAGGATTGCTTATGTCAAAAAAGTAAGTCCAGGTGAAACAGCCTAACAAAGGTAGGTATCTAGCAACTCTGAGACAAAACAGATTTCTTATTCTAGGTTCTCTACACTATCCGAGTAAAAATCTCCTCTATATACCTGAAAATGACACTACAATAAACAAAGAAGATATCCTCTTTGAAGTATTAGCTTCTTACTTAACCTTTGAACCCTATTTTTGTATAGCTGGGACTTGGGGAGCTTAGTTCAAGTTTATATTAATTCTTACAGAAGTATAGACATGTGTTCAGTGCCTTCTACCTCAGGTTATTCCAGGCAGGTGGGCCATAACAAATGTTTACCATGACTCTCCTTCATAGCTGTGGTTTGCAAACATCCATACAAGGAAAGAACAAAATGCAGAAAAGCCAGGGACTTGGTAATTTTACATTCCCTTCTTTACCTTTCTCTAGTGAACTGTGGATCTCATTATAAGTTCTAACAACCTGATGGTTTGGAAACTTTCCATCATCTACAGGAAAACTCTAGACGTGCTGCATTATTGCCAATAGAGAAGTCTTTAGTTAGTACAAATATGTTTAGGGAACAATTTAAAATGTCTGCATTCTCATACAATAAAACCAATCCTTCACCAATATTTTTTCAAAAATTAATGAAGAGGGCCATTAGGAGGAAAACTGAAGGAATACTGCAGGAACGGGTGCAGGAATTTCTATTTGACACTGGCAGAGCAAAGCTTACGAAATAAAAGAGCACAAGAATTTGAGACAGATTTTTGATTTTGTTTCCCATGCACAGCATTACTTACCTGCATTTGAATTGAGCTCTTCATTTTCTGATTCTGTTCCATTTTGACTTCCACTTCCATGAAGGCTATTCATTGCCATAAGTTTCATTTTCTGTAACTTCATAGCCTCTGCCATGGCAGCTGCTGTCAGACCTGCAAAAATATAAATAAATAAAATGCAACATCAAACCATACAATGCAGCACTAAAAAGACGAAGAACAGAACAATTCCTTTCAGTGAGAAGAAGTCACGTAAACTCAATACACATTGCTAGTCTGTTATGCAATGTTATTCTGGACATTAATTTTATTTTAGAGCTATTTCAGTACACCATTTACTTCTCTCATGTTTTTCTTTTTTTTTTTTTTAACATGTCTAGCATTCCAAAATATTTATTTAATGGTAGCCCTTTTGATTATACTTTTACGTATCATTTCCATTTCACTTTGATCACTTTGTCACTTTGATCACTTTCTGGTTGACTTATTTAGCTGCTACAAAATTTCCAAGTACATTAGGTAAGACACAGCATTCCTTAATTTCAACAGTTCAAAGCCAATTAACCTGGAACAATCAGTGCTGTACTATTATATATCCAAATATTATTGTCTTTTTCTGATGTCTGTTGGTTGGGATCAGTATTACTGTTACTGGAAAATATTATATTGGAAATTTTAGACAAGCAGAATATAGGTAATTACAAACTCAAGCCCACCTTTAAGAGACCATTAATACCAGCACAAAGTTACAGAATGAAGGGGGGTTAGTGGTAGATTTCCTAGTGACTAAAACCCTATTATTTCCAATAGTAAAAGAGCAGTTGGAGAGCAGTGTCAGGCTACAAGTTTACCATCATAAGCCTTTTTTTAATTCTTTTTATTTCCATTATCTTTTTTTCATAAGAGTATACTTTTAAAATTTTATCATTTGACTTGGTCAGTAGGGGACCAGATTTTCTTCCAAACAGTATCAAATCTTTTATTCTGGGCAAGATGTGACTGGAAATACCTTATCTGAAGTTCATCTATCTTGCAGGAAACTACAGGGGCTAAGGCGATGTAACCAGAAAGATCTCTATGGGTGTAACTGTCTGTTTATTCAGTTACACATTAAACAGATTTACTGTCTTCCTCCCAGTATAGCATGACTTTTTTTTTGTCATTTGTAAAAAAGCAACCTAAATGCTTCCTATCAGCTATTTTGTAATAGACTGTGCAAGAGTTTCACAAATTCACTGAACTGCATTTACCAAAAAGCCCATGATTTTCTGCTGGTGGCACATGCTGTATCAACCCACGGAGATACCATACATCAAACCAGAATTAAATAATCTGCTGTTTCTGGAAAGTCCTGCTTACCAAGACATCAGATACTGATTAAAGTGAACCAGTAATTTTCACATCCTATACTGCCACATACCCACAAATAAAAATACTTTAAAAGCTGCTATGTATTTGACATTTAGTTTTAGTTCTACTGCTCCTATAATAGGCTTCACAGAAGTTCTCATTATTTTAATAAGACCTCAGTAAGCAAGCAACCATAGACTCCAACTGCATGGAGGAGGGATGTGTATTATCACATATGGATACATCAACTTGCTTAACTTCAGCAAAGATATTCCTGATTACTATCAGGAAGTTGGAGATGAGAAAAAAGGAGGTGGGAATTACACAAGCCTCCTTTTCTCCAGGCTGTCTTCCTCATCCCATCTTGCCTAAGAGCCTCTCAACATTCACAAAAACAATCTGCAGTTACATACTCCTGTATTCCCAAAGCTCTCACAGCAGATCCAACAAATGTTACCTACACAAATTAGGCATTTGTTTTACTGCTCTGTCACTGGTACATGAAAAACTACATTGATTTTATTATTAAAATACACTAAACACAAACATATAAAAATAAGTCCAGAAAACATCATCAGGAATCTTGTCTTTCAAGATTCATTTAAGGCAGTCCTCATTGCATACAGAAGATCACAATACCGTAACAGTAGTCACTTTTTATTTAAAAATCAGGATTTTTCTTAATATCCGTTAAGTTCTTTTGCAAATGTTACAGGGTTTGTATCAAGCAGATATAATACCCTGATGTTTAAACTCCTGTTTTTGCCAATTCGCTAGCTGATATCACTCACGCTTAATCTATCAAAGAATACGTCTTCAATGATAAAACCATTTACACACTTTCTGGAAGAGGTGAAATAGCCTATAAACTTTTCTATTTTTTTTTCTTAGGGAAAGGAAGTGGGATTGATCTGAGTGAATTCAATGAGGGAATTTGACTTTATTTTCAGGAAGTTCAAGAAACAGCATCAGCAGAAGCCTTCTGAAGAATTTACTGCTTTTAACATTTCCAGGCACATGCATGCCTTGCCTGCCTACCCGCATAGCTACACTTTTTCCTGCTTATCCCAATAAATTCCAGGTTTTGAGGAACTGCCATCACTAAAGCATTTTCAGAACTTGTACCCACTCACATCCTACTCTGTTTTCACTGGATACTTCTAAGCCATTTGCAAAGAATTCACATTTATTTTAAGGGTTACAAAAAATACAAAGTCTGAACATGAAGTTTTTTATCATAACATTTTATCATTTGTATGTACCCAAATATGTATAGATAAACCACTACCACAGTAAGTATTTTCATCTGGGTCAGTATTTATACAGGTTCTTTATACTGTTAGTCCTTAAATTTTACTTAGTTTAAATATACAAAAGAGTAAAGAAATAGGAAATGGAAAGTAAATTCAGACGTTTAGTAAAATGTTCAGAGAAAAGGCAAGACAAAAACTTATCCACTGCTCTGTATAAAACCCTCTCAAGCTAACAAATTTCAAAAAGCCTACTGAACAGTCATATCAGCACAGTGAAGGCAGAAAGGGCACTGAGGAGCAAACAGAAAACAATAAACACAGTCCTAAAATCACCACGATGCCACCTGCAGAAATTAAAGGTAATTACTGTCAGGCATTTTTAGCTCCCTAACCAGACACAGCTGTCATAAGGACAAGAGCCAAAAAACAGTGATGTATCGGGAATCTGTGCTGTGCCATCTGCCACACCAAAGTCACTCTACTTCAGCATTAGAAGTTTAAAGCACAGTCCTAATGTGGAAAGCCCTACATCTGAAGATCCTGAGCAGGCAGGCATAAAGTTGAAGCAGATATGGCCAATACCATCTCTAAACTCAGTATCAGCAAAGTCTTAAATCTCTCACTCACTCCCCAGTCTACACAATTTCCTACTTGAGCTGTGATAGCAGCAAAAGCCCCAGAATCTAACTGTATGAGGCACTTTAAAAACAGTGTACTAATGCTTCAGCATTTCTGAAAGCTAATAAAACTGAGGTTAAAGCAAATGGTTTCAGCAGTAAGGGTGTGCTACTGACTGAAATGATGGAAGAAAATGTACAACAAATCACCCACTGGCATAATCTTCAATTAAGGCTATGGCTGTGGCTAACGCTACTGAAGCTACCATTTAATTTAACTATTAATAAAACTCCTTTCTGTAATTGACTCACCTCTGGCTAGCTGTAGCAAAGAGGGCTATTCTTCAACTGACTTATCTAAAGATCTACAAAGAACTGAAGAATCATTTCCATCCTCTCAGATGAATCATTATCAGCAGTAGAATCTCTCTCAAAGTACCTCACTTTGAAAAATGTGCTTAAAACCAGCTGTATCATATACATCTATCCCTCTGCTTTCACCTACAAAAAAAAAAAGGATCACTAGGAAAACCAACATGCTGGATTACACACTTCAAAGCTTCTGGTTTTTTTTCTCTCCATTTACACTTTAAATTTCCCTTCCTTCAGTTATCTTCTGCCAGCTGTGATCAGTCACTAAACACCCAGGAAATTAACTATGTATCACTTATTAAGACAAACACACAACCTTTATGCTAACAACAACGGGTGAGTCTCAGCAGTGTAGCCATGAAGAGTTTTCCAAACCGCTAGCAGCCATGTGGCCAGCAGAGCTGCTCCTGCCAGCAGTACCCCACAACCCACCATTTGCTTCAGCTGAAAGGCAGCAGCTCCACAAAGAGCTGGTGAGGATCTTTGAGAGACACATCAGTGGTAACAGAGAGACCTCAGAGCCACGTTCTGGGTCAGTCTCTAAATATGAATCTCCATTACATTTGCGTAACAGATTGCGATGATGTGTACTCAAGTACACCTGCATCGTGCATATGGCAAAACAACCAACTGCCATTAGTAATCTTAATTCCGCAATTTCAGTTTTGTCAGGACACTGTGTACTCTCCCTTTGACAAGTCTGCATAACTGCTGTACCACACAGGAACTCAGCCTTGAAATAACCAGTCAAGGACACACAAACCGGCACGTTTTTTGCTCAGGTTGCACTGAAAGACAATTCTGCAACTGTATTCTGAGCCACAGTTAAAATATACCTAGAGCACCAAACAGTTTTCAAATTCAGGTTTTTGATCCAAATTAGGACCATGCTCAGCTTACTCAACCTGGGACACTGCACTGCTCTGGGGAAGACCTGCTGCTTGTAAGGTATAGGAGATCGAGTAGCCCTGAACGTACTGTGAGGCTTAGTTGCTTCTGTTAGGGCTGAACCCACTGAACACGACCTTTGCTCCTAAAGCCCAGATACCTGTAGTACTGTAGTGCAGAGGGTGTGAAGACCAGTGAGGTTTCTCCATCCCTCGTCTGCATCATATTAAAGTCAGTGGTTAATTGTTTACTCAAATACACCCTATGCAGAGACAAAAAGACCACCAAAGATTATTCCTCTGTGAAGTCTCAGGAGTTATTTCAACAACAAAACACAACATTTTTACTGCATGGCCCAAGTTCACAACTCCAAAGTTGTTTGTAGCCTCTCCCCCTCAGGGCCAGTATCCCAGTACAGGGCAGTGCTGAACCCACCCATCTCCTGGAGCACCAGGACATGAGGGGACAATGCCTCTTGCTTCTAGTGAACATCACCATTTACTCATTAGCACACAGCTTCTTGGTGAGATAAAAAACCAAAACTCAATCACATTCCCACAGAGAGGTACGTAGGGTATCTTAAATGCAAGTGAATCCTTCATGTTTAACTAATGTCCAGTCATTGACAATTGGATTTTGGTAGTGAATACAAGGACTCTGAGCATTTTAAGGTGACCCTGAGTATTTGCTTGTACTCTAGTTACAGATATTTTTTCAGTTCCCTGATTAGACTGTGCCCCTCCTTCGTTTTAGTTTGAAAGCTTTTCTGTCAAAACTGTGAACAAGTAAATTAACTAAAGGAGAACTATGAGTAATCAAATCTAGAGGTTTGCAATTAATTAAATGAAATGGTGAGTCAGTGAACTGAAGAATGGTATTAAAACAAAACATTTAATTAAATTAACAGTCACCACACTGCAACTAATAATATTCAAAAGGAAAAATGAAAACCAGTTTAGTCTTGCCATATTATTTCAGTCTAACAGTCAAGCATTGTGCATCAGCTTGTCTGTTATTTGCATTCAAAGCTGCTATGGGTCAAGTATGATGTGCTAAAACAGGAATAATGAAACATCTGGTAGTATGAAATGTTAGTATGAGATACCATATTGCAAACAGAGAAAACAATTCTGAAACATCCAATAAATTAGGCCTTAGAAGGCTGAAAAGGATTTACTTTCTTTCCCATTTTCTTCAATACAGAAATGAATAAAGATAGATGCACATAATGTACTTCATGTTTTCAGAATGCCCACAGGAATTTACTTATTAATTTAATCATTTACATTCAAAAGCGGAGGCTTCTCTGTAGCCTAAATGAATCATCCTTGTTTACTACTAAACAGGTAGGTAAAACCCAGCTATGAACACAAAGAACAGTGAAACCTCATTCTTGAATAAGAACTTTAAAATAAGCCAAGTGTTAGAGCAGTTCTGACACAGGTCCAAACACTTCAGTCTTATTATTTCAGATTTCTTCCATTTCTGTAAACGGACTCAACTAGAAAGTGTAGGAAAGTTTTAGCTCTAGCACATGTTATGCTTTCAGTGGTTGTTCAAAGATATCCTAGCTATCATTTCAGATAGGTCATGATAATCCATCAACATGAAACATTTGAGAGACTATAAAGAAGGAACTTGATGAGTAATTGGCCACTGCAGGCAGAGGATGGGATTTCAGCAAAAGCACCATAGCACAAGGCTTTATCATGGGCTAAGTGGTGTGAGTATTCACCCCAGGTCCTGGGAGGACGCTTTGAGCCCAGACCGAAATCCATGCTACATCCATTTGACATTGCCAAGCTGAAATGTAGTCAATAACAAAAAAATGTATTACAACAGCTGAGTTTCCTTCCTCTGTTCTGATACCTGCAGCCAGTTGTTCGGATAATACAACCACAGTTTAAAAGTATGCTCTTCTTTCCCATTTTTCAACAGTAAAGCATCCCAAGCAGAGGGTGCAAACATGCAAAAATTGATTTTTAGAGCAGAAAATCTGGAAGTATTAACACAGTATTAATGCAAGTTACATGTTCAAAGTGAAAGAGAAAATACAGATAATTCTCTAAACATGTTCACGTACTCAAAGTTCAGAGACTACTGAAGATCACCCTCAGTAAAACATTTCAGACAATAGTTAAAATTTTTTTAAGTGGCCTTAAATTTTTAAATACCACCACTTGAAAATGTCAAGAAAATCATACCATGGCAAAAGAGCCTTCTTGAGGGAGAGAAAAAACCTAAACAAATATTATGAGTATTTGTCAGGAACTGCGAGGTTAATTTTCCACACGGAAGCTCCAGTCTGCTCACTTCTGCAGTGAACTGTCACACAGTCTTTATTTGAGAGACCTTATTCTTCACCTTTCTGCAGCCCCTGAATATTCCCCACATAGCTTCCACTGCTGCAGCAGTTAGATAGGGACAGACCTACAGATAGGTCTCTTCATCATACAACCTTGCTTCCCCCACAGGTCAATCGATTCTCTATCATCAACCAGGCAGTTATGCTGGGGAACAAAACAGTTTGTGATAATGTGATTTAAAGACTCTGCCAAATGCTCAAGGGATCAGAATTAGGATTGCACAAACGGTTCTGAATTTTTGATGGCTCGGTTCTGCAGTCCTAGTAATTTTTGTTTAACATGGTGTGCTTGCTCACCTTAAGTCTAAAATATAATTTCATGCAAAAGTTCACATGAGCATAAACAAGATTAAAACCTTTACACGTCAAAATGTCCCTGCCACTCCACAGAATAATTCACATAAGTAACAGGTTATCATTCCCTTATTTCACACACATTTAGACAGTAGCAAAAGTCCTGACACTTACAAGTCTGGTTATTCACTTTAAAATACAGGGAGAGTTTGCTTTCCAGGTGTTTTCATCCATGTCCACCTCTATTATTTACACTTCTCAGCCTAGTTATAACCTCTATGTTTTCTATAGCTTAATCTTACCCTCCCTAATATCCATCCCAAAGATTAGAAACATCTTAAACATTAACACTTTCTATCAAGTCTCTGTACCTGAGATTTTTCATATCCTTGATCCATATGGAGATATGATGACCTGTCAGATTTCTTGTCTACACCTAAGGGGCTCAGTTCAAAGTATATTGAAATTTTAATCCCAAACCTGTGCTTAAGCCTGTATTAACGTGGGCACTCATATTCTAGATGATCCACAGCAACACCCTGCTACGTATCTCACAGATATGTATCTCACATCTCATATCCAGAAAGGCAGCCTTTATCTTATGCCAAACAAAACTGCTGCTTAACTTATTGGAGGGAAACTGAAAAATCAGAACTGCCAAGAGCATCTCTGAGAGGGTTACATTAAATCTTTTTCCTTCATTCTTCCAGTGTGTCTCATAAGATTTGATTAATTTTGTGACATTTCTGCTCTTTTTTTACACTCTATGTCATGAGAATGATTTGTCAAGACTATAATGCGTAATACTTTTAGTATGCTGCACTACTGTGACCTTTACCCTCTTCTGTATATTTGACTGACTGACCACCTCACTTTTGATCTAAAGGTTTCCAAAGATGGAAGCATACAAAAGACAGATGCATAAACCATTGAATTACTGCTGGAAAGAGCACAGTCACTTTACACAGAGAATCTGTATGTTCTTTGGTGCATATCTGATGCAATTTTAGTAATGCTGGAAGTTTTCAACATAAAATGAAAACTTACACTATGTGGTGTACTTAAAAAGTGTGCTCATATATCAGAAGAGTCACAAATTCATGCATTAGGACTCAGATTTCAGTCAGGATGGCAAGTGCAGATTTACTTGAGACTAATTCAGAACACCCTGGACAACACTAACAGGGCCTAATGGCCACCTTCTCTTAGGCTTCAGAGATCACTGCATTTGCTTCTGACTGCAGGCCTTAGTTACCCATTTTAGCATACATCTGGGTTCACAGGAGCCTAAAATTACATTATAATTACACTTAAGCCTAATAGTCCTCATATTCACCATGGACATTCTGTAACTTCTCTCTAATCACATAAGTCTGTCATGGTGCATGTGCTGTCATCTGAAATTAGAATTAGCTGTTGTTATTTTTCTTCTCCATGTTTATTCCTTTCCCATTAAATCAACTTTTGTGGGTTTAAAGCACTTGTCCATAAATGGTAATGACATGGAAATTGCTGAAGTTTTTGGAGGTCCTTTCAGTTAAGTACCAAAAAGTCTGAAAGCTTATCTGGAGTTGGCACAAATCTCTTGAGTTTGTAAAATTAATTGGGCTGGAAGGTCTTCAGAGAATAAGGATAACTTTGTGAGTGATTTCAAGCTACTTCTTACTTGTGATTGGAAAATACCCTACAAATATTTATTTTTTTTTTTTAATCAGATGGCACAGCTCAGCTATGTCCCAGCTGTCTCAAATCACTATTTAAAAATGGTGTATTTCAAGAATTTAAGTGAATACTGAGTTCCATAAATTCACTGTGCTGCAGTAGTTCAGTTCTATATACTGCCAAGATCAGCACTGCTGTTAGGGCCTGGACTGTTAAGATACTACCCCTGCTAGCTGCTGTTCACTTCAGTGGGACCAGCCTGAGCATGGCTTTCAGATTCCTTACCTAATCCCTCCCGGAAGCTTAAGTGTTACAGGAGACAAATGTTACTCCAATCTTCCCTTGACTGTCTTACTGAACTGAAACTGACCAATTAATAATTTCACATTATTACTCACCAAGCTACTAACAGCAGCAGCTCCCTCTTTACTCAAGATGGAAACTGCACCATAGAAACTCTGCTTCCAAAATGAACAGCAGAAATATTGTGAACAATAATCTGTTCTCTACTATGGGTCTCACTGGCTAGAAAAAGGGAAAACTATTTGTACTCAAATACAAACTTAAGCTGCAAGTGTAGACAAGGTACTCACTGAAGGACACACTTCTGCCTTCTTCACAGCCACTGTGATGCCCCACTTCTTGCTAGCAACTAGCTTAGCTCAGGTAGTAAAATTTAAGCCAGACTCCTCCACTTACACAACTTTATGGATTCATCCCCTATATGGTGTTTCTTTCACAGAAGCCATTTTTAAAGACCTTTGCCAGAATAGAAACTGAATCCTATGATAACACAGATACCACTGCTCTTAGTTACTTAAGTCTGAGGAATACGTGCCAGTTCACAAAACCCACAAAAATATCACACTTATTTGAAGCACAATAACTTAAGCAATGAGAAAAACAAGCACATGCACTCCCCTCCAAATAGCATTAGATTAATACAACCTCAAAAATGCAAGTTTGAAAGCAGCATCACTTAAGAATATAAATTCATGCAATATTTTTCTGAGACTTACAATCACTTTCCAATTCTGGTTGTTGAATGAAAGCAAAATATTATCACTTTAAGACCATTTAAAATACCTGAGCTCTTCACAGTGAAAAATATTTTGGATGGTATTAGGACAGACTAGTAAAGCAGTAATGTCTTCTGCAAGAAAGAAAACAAGTTCAGTGAAAACTCAGGAAATCAGTGCACAGGCTCAAAGTGGATCTCCAGTTTTAAGGCAGAACCTATGACATTTACAAGTACTATCAACCTGAAAAAAAGATGTAGAATGCAACACAGAAATATGATGTAAATTTTCTCGGAATAGCTGATTCATAATTTTCCCAAATGAATTCTCAACTAATTGTTCAATGTAAAATTAAATGATACGTGGGGGAACAAGAACTAGATTCTAGGTTTCTACGTTCTCAAATGAAAACTCCTCCTACTCTAATATTATGATCTCTTTATCTCTTTTGGCATTAACAAAACCTGCTGTGTTGGGTTTTGGTTTTGCCTGGTTGGTTTTGTGGAGTTGTTTGAGGGTTATTTTTGTTGTTGCTTTCAGTTTTTTAAATTCAGGGAGTGAAAAAACGCATCTATCCCAAACAGTTATAACCTGATGCTTCACAGTCACCACCAATGTAGCTTTCACCACAAAGTCCCTTTCAGCATTATTGTTTTAAGTAGGATGTTGCGGTGAACTGGCATTAGTGCTGTGTCACGGCATATTCATGCCATGTAATTCTGTCTAAGAAAAAAAAACAGGTATTTTAGATTAGTTTATTTTTATTTCATCGGGGTTTGGGCAGCAACCCAATCAGCTGTACTGGGGAAGGGCAAGCTTTCATGCAACTTTCCAGCCACTTTCAGCAAGACAAGAACCACCATGTCAGGCAGCGAATGATGCCCACATGCTTCCTCAGGTCAAAGCTGAGTTGCTGCCTTGGGCACCTTCTGCAAACAGGTGATGGATGTGTGAATTTCTAATACTGCAAAGGAAAAATGAGGAGGCAGCCTGTAGGCAGGAGAAACCAGATTTAACTTTTAGCTATGTTTAGAACACAGGTAAAGAAACACAAAGACCTGCATTTTCCTCTGGGCATAAATTAATGACTATTGATCACACCACCAGAGGCTGTATGGAACGTGATTACAGAGAAGAGTGTACCTTCACTTTTTCTTTTTTCCTTAACTTTTTTTTACTTCTGATTGTTCCAATCTCTCTGGTTTTAAGTTATTTTCATATAGTTTTGTTAAAGCTTATTCATGCACATTTACTTACACAAATAAGAAGGAGACAAGTAATTTAGTCCCAACAAGTTAATATCATCTTTGGTTATGAAGTTATGCCAGAATAGCTATTTCCATTTTATGCTATGCAAGGTAAAGAACATTTTTCAAAGCTGAGGCACTGACTGGAAGCTTATTTTCTTGTTCCAGGTGGTGAATAAAAATAACACATAGAAGATGAACTACACCATTTTTAAAATCATAAAGGATGTGTCTCCACTCATTGGTCAAGCTGAATTAACTCTCAGCCTCCAAGCCAAATGCAGGCTCAAGGAGGAGAGGAATCATTTAGTCACTGAATTGAAACACTCAGTAATCTAAAATTATGCAAATACTCTCTTTGCCCTTGCAAATTCTTTGCAGATTCACTGTATTCGTCTTTACTCCTGTGTCTGCATTAGTATAGCAGTTTCATGTCTTCCAAAACTATGGCAACAAACATTTTTAGCTTAGGTTTTGTGCAACTATTTCAGTAATCAAAATATATTTAGATCTTAAAACAGATTATCAACTTTTAAATCAAATTAATTAAATTTTATTTATAAACTAAATTATGTTTAATATAAATTATAGCCAAGATGTACTGAAGTTTTGGTGTGTTCTTTTTAGCCAATTCAGAAAAATATTTCAGGTATCTATTTATATTAGTTTTCCAGAAGTCTGCATTATGTAAGTAACCCCCTTCAAGTATTCCAAGTATTCACAGAATCATAGAATAGTTAGGGTTGGAAAGGACTTTAAGATCATCTAGTTCCAACGCCCTTGTCGTAGGCATGGACACCTCCCACTAAACATGTCACCCAAGGCTCTGTCCAACCTGGCCTTGAACACCTTCCTTTTAAAATTATTATACTCTGGAGTCTTCAGCCATTTCTCAATTTTCATACTGTACTTTTTTCAGCAGAGAGGCGTGTTCTATTTTTTTGAGCTGAGAAGTTTAAGTCTACTTTTAGAGTTCTTCCACAGAGAGAGTTTGAATATATTATTATAAATTTCTCTAGGTAATATTCCAACGTATTTCCAGTAAGCATTTAACTCTGGCTTTAGAAGTTTAATATGTGATACATCTGTCACCAGTTTATGAGAAAGACACATTCAGATTCTTCTATAGACACTGCTTTTATATAAATCTTTTCAGTATTTATCTACAATATTCTTTAATTGAGACTTTCCTAACAGTGGTACTACATTGCTAAGAGTGGGTTTAATAGGATCTTTACTGTGGATTAGTTAGTAATGGACTGTTTCACTATGTTACATAAATCTTAGCTGGAATTCTATTCCTCTGTATAGTTTTAGGAACTAAAGTTTAAGAAACACCTACTCCACTTTAAGCTAAGAAGTGAATGTGCAACAGTTAGGCTGCCCTGATGTGTTGGAACTTACAGATGACCAAGAAACATCTATATAATTCTATTCAGGAAATAAAGGATGTAATAGCCATAATGCCATCTGTCCTTATTTCTTTCAAAAAGACACTAAACTGCTCATACTTGAGAAGAAAATTAACCTTTTTACTGATTAATCACTAGGCAGCTTTGACTGTTGAAGAGAAAATTGCAATACAAATGAACAGCTACCTGTTGTCAAATTACAAGGCATTTTCATCAAAGGACCAAAAAAGGCAGCACATTGACCAGTTAACTTGTTTCCACTGACCTGGGGGGATTTTTCCAGTTAACAGCTTCTGAAGAATGCTTCCTTTTGATTCTTGTCTCTGACACAGAAATGATTGTCCCATTTAACCACTGTTCTATCACATACATCAGAGAATCCTATTTACTCACACACTACTGGAACATTAAAACACAATAGCATGATTGTCTCTGGAAGAAAATTTTAAAGATTGACTTTTTTTTTCTTTTTTCTTTTCTTTTTTTTTTTTTTTTCAGAAAGGGAGTAAGATCAAAAGCTAACTTTAATAGATGTTTGACTAAGGTCACACTCCCAGGAAATGGAACACTGAAGATGAAAGAGAACAAATAGGTTTGGCTTTTGATCTCAACCAAATGCATTTGGCATTGTTTAGTTTTTATAAAATACTTCAACTTTAGGCCATATCATGACTAAAATGAATTGGTTGAAGTCCTGAGGTTTTAACAGCTCAGTAAGACTTTAACATGTAACAACATTTGGAGAAAACTTCTTCAGTATTTGGCTAGTTTTTTTTCTTATTGGAATGAAGTCAGGTCAAACCCAACTATTGCTGCTAATGCTAGATATGTATTAATGATTTTAAGAACACATTTTCCTAATCACAGGCAAATTTGAGAGGTATTATCCAACAGTATTCCCAGCAAGAAATTCTAGAGGAAAGTGCAGAGCACTGAGAAAAGCTATTGGAAGTACTCAAATAAAACAAGTAACTGTCCCTAGCCAAAAGTGCGTATCAGATCCTTTTACTAAATTATTTCACAATTCTACTCTTCCTAAAAAGTATTGTGGACATAACATAAATAGTAGTAAGGGAGGAATGGACTACAATCTACAAACTATTACTTTCAAGTTCTTCAGTAATAATGGTATTTGCTAACTAAAGACAACTTGCTTAATTACAGAAAAAAATGAGATAACATTCATTAAAGCGATATGCTTGAATTACTACTGTTGTTAGAAAAAATTAATTTGCATTAGCCATTAGAAGCACTGTGAAACCCTATAAACCACATAGGAGACTACACAGTCAGAATTTAGAAAGGAGTTTCCTCAGCCCAGCCAGCTCAGCCCTCTGATCCAAACCTGTGATGGCAGGAAACGCCCCGGCCCCAAGTTTCAAACCATCTTTTTAAGGTTTTGAAGAGAATCAATGATTTACACCACAAAATACATAACAATAGAAAATACTGTATCTGTGTCATGCAAACATTTAGCCTTAGAGCCTATACGGAAATTATACACAAGGGAAAAACTTTCGGAACTTACTTTCAAATTCTCATATTACCATATTGTAACAATGATAAAGAACTGATGAAGAGCTGGGATATTCCAAAATTATAAGGTCAGATATTTATCATCAATGGTGGACGTACATCTGACCACAGATCCCAAAAGGAACCTAGAGAAGGAAGAGGTGATTTCCCATAAACTTCTCCACATGGCACAGTGCCTTTCTCAAGGGCCATTTCAAATGAAACGAAAAGGCACAAGAAGCCTCAGCCATTTGCCCTCCAACATCTAGACACAAATTTAACCACATGAAGCAGTAATTCACTCATTCCTTCTTCATAATGTTTATTTCTTAAAAAGGGAAAAATATCACAGGCCTTTCCCTCCTTTTTTTTTTAAAAAAAAGACACGGTTTATTACCCTTTCTTTAATTATTTATTACTTTATGTACTGTATTTCTGCTGCTGAGGCATTATGCATGATTTGCTGAACCCACCTGGACACTGGAGATCTCTGCAGATCAGAAAACCCAGTCAGTGTAGATCTGACTCTCCCAGGTACAGAACACCTGCACCCAGCAATATTTTAGCTATGTCATTCTCAAATGTTACAAATATGCACCTGCCTTTATGTACTAAACCTGCAAAACCCTGCCATACATCACAAATGAACCTTTTTTTGTTTCTTGGCACCTCAATTACTTTTGTCTACTGCCACCAAAAGACACCTTCAGCCAAACCGGAACCTTATCAGTCACATTCTACCAAACTTCAAACACAAGCCAGTACTGATCTACATTGATCTACCTGATGGCTAAAAATCCCTGCCCTAAAACAGAATTAGAAATTGAAAGGAAAAAAAAGAAATCAAAAAAGCCAGCTAATTTTTAAACCAACACAGAAATGCTATTCAGAGAAGTATTAAAATACCTTGTATGCAAGGACAGAACACATTGAAAATACACTAAGGATGGAAGCCATGGAAGCAAGCAGGGTATCACTGAAGTGTACAGATGTGCATTTCAGACAGAGTGAGGCTGCATACCCACCCCTTGTCTCACTGTAGGCAACAGAGAAGTAAGGATGCAAAAGAATCTGACAAGGAGAAACAAAAAAATGTGGGACAGTCAGTGTTGAGCCTCATTGCCTGATGCACGAGGATATCGGCTAAACACCTGTACCTCAAAGAAATGCAGGGTAGGGGGAGGCACAAACACAGGGATTTATTGGACCTACTGTCAGTTGATGTGAGTTTTAAGATAATCTCAAAGTTGACAGTAATTACATATGTACCTGTGTAAATACATACACACACATAGAGGGGCTTTATACATACGTATATATATGCAATTAAAGCATTATCTACACGTATACGCATACATAAAAGCAAATATATGTGCTTTCATTCTCAGCAGTTTGCTGATCAACAAACAGCACCCAACATGGAGTCCTTCCCCTGTTTCTCTTAGTTATATTCCTTCAGGCATCGAAAACTTTCTATTCTTCATGAAGCTAGGGTTATTTTCACTTCTCTACCCTTAAGGCATTAAGCCTACAGAACTTCAATAAATAACTTCCTTTACTTCAAGAGCCAAAGGCTTGCTACGTTGCAGCCTTGTTTTTCTTGAAAGACACAGAAGCTTACAATATTAATTATAAAGCAGATTTACTTCTCACCACAACAGGTCTCGGTCTCATCTTTTTCACTGTCTGGAAGCACAAATCTAAATCCTGTGTTTTACACATTTCCCAGAGAAGGTGTAAGTTTATCTGCAGATTTAACTAGGGACTTTGTTACTACTGGAATTTCCAAAGAAAGAAACTTAAATCAGAAAGGAATCCTTTATACGGAATATACAGAAATCCACTGCATGACAGAGAGAAAATTAGAATTAAACCATTTAGTAGAATACTATACAAATAATTCAGATACATGGTAAACAAAGTTATCTCTTGAGTCCTCCAACTGTTCTGCTGGTAGGCTCCAGTTTCAAAATACCATGCTTTCTAAGTAACAAAATAAACAAACTGTTCATGATCTTCTGTAGCTGGTTCTATGCAAGAAAAGGAATCCATTAAGAAACAAGGGTGTATTTATGGATGAAAATGAACTTCTACCAAATAAGATACACAGGAATATAAAGCAAAAATTAAGCAAAATAGCGCTTGATTAATTTGGTCCTTAGTAGGAATATCAAAGGATCAGCCTTATCTGTTGGAACATATCGTAAGACTGATTTATATTATGAACACTGAACTACTGAGATACATGCTTATATATCACATTTTATAAGAGGCATCATGGGATCACACCATCTGGTATGGAGACATCAATAACAGCACCTTTTAAAAAATAACAGCCAGAGACTAAAAATTATCACTATGAGGTTTCCTTTTGTTTTCTTTTTAACTGCAGAAATTTTCCAGAGGAAAGCAGCAGCACAGAAAGGTCTCACAGAACTAACCCTGAGCCTCGCAGGCATCCTCGGCACTCTCCCTGCAGTGAGTCTGGCTGCTGGCACAGAGACCCTACGGTAACAGGCAAGGGTAGACACAGCAGCACTGTGCTGCTGTCTCAGTTATACTTGAGATAAAATGCTAGTCCTTGGAAAGAATAATATTCATTATGTAACATTAAAGACAAAAATTCTTAATTAAAATAAAATACGTTTACTTGCTCCATGATTAAAATATCCCACCAATCTGTTTTCTCCTAAATAACATAAAGCCTAGTAAAACATATGCTGCTGTCTATTGCTTATTTATTGCAGGAAGAAAGCCACAACACTGAAAAGATACGCTCTTACATTGTATGCACATCTAGACATAGATTCAGTTTGATTTTTTAGGATATTCCAGACTCAGAAGCACTCCAAACTGCAGTGATGAAATACAACTGCTGTTCTTCAGTGTTTAGTAGTAACACCTCTATAAACTACACTCTTAATCTCTGTGTAACGATGATGTATGTGTGACGAAAGCACAGGCAAACTTTCTGCCGATTCTCCAGACAGCAAATTTGACTGGAAACCTTAGAGCTCCCAAACCTCTGGACTTCTATGAGTCATACAAATGTCCATCAGTGAGGAAGAGTGCTTTTTTTATTCAACATCTGCGAAGACCTTTAGGCTGGGCAAAGTGAGAAGGAGATGGCATCTGTGACAAGTCTGTATGTAACTTTTGATGACACAGCAAAACGCTGTAAAACTATAAAAATATAATCTGTAACAACTTTAACAAAGGGCCCTGTTGTTCACTATGGACTATATTTAAGGTACTCCACTGTGGATTCAAAGAGTGAACAAGTTCTGATAACTAAATGCTGGCTCCTAACTTGTAAAAGAACTATCCTGAACAATTTTAATCACAGGTAAACAGACACAATCCTACACACATACCAATGAAACTAATCTTGTTCTATTAATCCTGTGATAGGTACCCAGATTTACTGAAGAGGCCATCATTTAATTTTGTCCAGAAGATGAGATGGTTTTGTTCTAGAGCAAAAATATTTAGTCTCTGGTTCTGAGTGCAGAAAACAAACTCTCTCCAGCAAATTAGTCATTTTTCCCTTCCTGAAAGAGCTCATGATATGATGAGCATACCACCAATAATGAGATGAAATGGTATTGTAAACCACTGTAAAAACAACAAATCTATTATGAATAATTCCCACCAGAAATCTTGGAAACTGGACAACCTAATGCCGGCTCTTATTCTATTTAGTCAAAACAGAAAAAGGAGAGACAGATCTGTACAACTGGATTTCAACTGGCTTTACTCACAACTTCCAGTTGCATTCCCTCACAGATGACTAATTGTTGTCTTCCGTTCTTGTCTTTCCTATTTGGCCAAACAGAACAGAAGGCAAAGTTGTCTACTGTCCCCTGACACATTAGTATTCATTATGGGGAAAAGCAAATGAGAAGTATTTCATCTTCAGAGCACTATCCTAAGACATTAACATCTAATAACAATATTAAAGACACATTACAGGTCTATAATCTGTGGCAGTAATAATGCTGTCTAGTTTAATAAAAATACACATTAAAATAAATATTTTGGCTACCCACTTTCAGGAGTTTGCAAACAGTATTATTGCCAAGTTGAAGAGACTTCAGGATAGTTAGAACTAAGTTCTGAGAGCAGCACTGTTGCACTTAGAGCAACTTGTTTTCTTTTCCTTGCTTACCCCCACTCTCCTAGAATTGAAAGCCATTTGATCAGGGTTTCTCATGTTAATACTGGTAAGAAAGAAACAAACTCACAATGAAAGTTGTCACAGATTTTGAAAACAGTGACTAAATAAATAATCATAATGAACCAGAGCTCAGGAATGCTGCACATCTGCAAATGTTACCTGCAGCACAGCATTGCTCAATCCTGAGATATCCCTTACCAAATTTTTATTGGAATTCTACTGGAGGGGCGAACTCTAAGATAAGAGTTTTTCATGCTGTTCAGCAAACTGCAATATGGTGGCTGTTGTTTAACCAGGAAACTGAGCTTTAAGCAGCAGTCTTTCATAGCAAAGATTTCTGGCCCAAACAGACCGGTGGGGATTATTTGTTACCAAATCACCTGGCACGATTAGAGGTACCCCAGATACACTTACATGTTTCATGATATAATTTGCTGGTGGAGTGTATGTCAAAGTTAGTAATTAATGTTTATGGCTGTAAGAGCTGCCCTTTTAATTTGCTAAGGAGTTTGAAAATGTACCATACTAAGTTCTTGCTGGTTTACACTTACAAAATTGAAGTGTCAGCTTCGAAGTTTTGGGAGCTCCAACAGTCAAACGTGAAACATTCATTTGCAGTGCTGCAGGCAGAGCATTAGCCAATGAGATATTAATTAATTAAGCTGTTTACCAAAAGTAAGAAATAAAATAATCATATTTTTGCTGTTGGCTTCACAGAAAGTGCAATCAGCATTTTTAGATTGCAAAGTAGCCTCCCTTTGTGTTTGTTTTTGGCTGACTGATGACATTCCCTTGCCAATAATGTGTTACTGCTTGAACTTTTTTTTCAGATATTGCCAGATTGAAATAATTGAAAAGCTTCTAAATAATATCCCAGCACTCCCTTAACAACGTATGAAACACATGGGAAATCGAATTCTCCTTATTTTATAAACTCTGTGGCTCCTATTTACCCCTTTTCCCCCAGCTGCTCTCATAGCATACAGTGCTCAGATACAGTGGCAGATGACAAGCCAGATAACACCAATTACAAGCGATGGCAGATGAGGTGAGCTGGCACAAAGAACAATGTCTTCCATTTGAAATTTCTGCTCTTTATCTTTCTTGGAGAGATCATTCCTGTTGGCCTGGACTTGTGCATTTGATGAATGGGTCAGCAGCTAGAATCTATATGAGCAAATGAATAAGATGCACATCTCATCCCTCAAACGATAATGAAAATCCTTACGAGATTGGATTCATGTATTGAGATGACCTAAGAATATGTTCCCGTTTTTTTACATATTACAATTTAGTTATCAAGTGACAGCATAAAGACAAACCAGCACCAACCATTCTTGAGAGCTGAGAAAGTAACTCATACACAGGTGGTGCTACTATAACCAGATATTTAATATTAAATAAAAAATACATAAGCCAGCATTATGACAAACTCTTATCTTACATGTTCCGATCATATTTTTAGAGGAAACAGAGCTACTGACAGAAATGCTAAATATGGAGTTTCATGGGCAGAAAAACTGACCAAATGTTGCTCAGTCCTGTTGTCCTATTTTTCCCCCTTAATTAGCATGTAGTGAGACCACAGACTAACCTACAAGAAATACCTGTTTACACCTGAGAGTAGAGGATGGTATTATTTACGCCTAATTACCTGCACCCGTACCCACACCTCTGTGTTGTCAGAACTGAGCATATTTACTGTAGGTGGAATTTTATTTCTGTGAACTTCACTCCTGAAAACTTACAATTAATTATAAATTGTAATTGCAGTTACTGGTACGCTTTTTATATTAAAAACCCCAAACAACAATGAAGCCACACAAAATTATATCAAACCCTGTTCAAGAACATTCGGATTAAGTTTTTATCACTGAAAAACAGATTCTGTCAGAAACAAAAAACAACTTGGGCAAGAAGCAAGGCTGGCCAACATGGAGTGAGTACACCCATGATGGCTGCCTCTGCAGATACATAAAGGATCTCAAAACCTGGGCAGCAGCATGACGCTGTGCTACACCATCATCTCCCACCCCTCTCCTGTTTAAGCTGCCCTTGGAACTACTTATTCTACACCCTCTGGGTCAGGAGGCTTCCCACAGACATCTGCTTCTCTTCACGCAAACCTGTCCCAGTGGAAAAGCACAGTCATGAAGCCAAAACTTTCCCGCCCTTGGTTATCCTGAAGTTATTCTGAAGGATGCAGAACTCCCCTTCACACCCTGGGGAAAGGACCAAGGTGGGTCTTAAACACTTCTCTCAGAAGAAAGGAGAAAGCGTGTTAAAGCTGCCACGTAGGTTGCCCCAAAAACAGTTTCTGTTTTCATAAAAGCAATACTTCAGAAATTCTTGGTCAGTTTTTCACAGAAGTCTACTACCTCTAGAAGCTGCTGGCTGATGATTTAGTGGCATGAACTAAAAATTATTCAGCAAAACATTAACTTTCAATGCTCAACCCATGTCAAGTTTGGTCAAGCTTCTGTTTCCTCAGCAAGGCCATTAACTGATATAAATGATATTTAGCAGGTAGAGATTCATTCCTTCATTCTCTCTTTTTCATGATGGAGAAAGATTGAATTTTCTTTCAATTATTAAAAGCCAAGAATAATGATACCCTAAAGAAGGTGAAAAAGTACAACAAAAATATATATCAACTGTTACAGTCTGGACAATGAAATACAAAAATATGATGAAGAATATCCACAATCAGCACATAATTTATTGATTGCCCTTTCTCAAATGAAGGGCCATCAGCTAGTTTAAAAGTAAAATTACGTACTAAAATAACAGCAGAGAGAGATAAAAATTATGAGGGTCATGCAAGGGGAAAAAGATGTATTTTCAGCAAAGATTTTTAAATGAGATGGAGAGTCAATGAGGCAGAGAAATACAGGAAAGCCTTTCCATGCCAGAAAGAATTGCAGAAAAGCAGGTTCTTTTAGCATGAGTTGTGAAATGTTGAGTGGCAGCATGGGAGAAAAAAAAAACTAAAAAAGCAAAGGAGACACTCCTGAAATAAACTGCCCTAATCCTTCTTTTTTAGAATGTGTATTAATTACATTAGCATAATGGAAGTTGTCTGAAAGGCCATACAAACTGGGTAGAAGAAAATAAATTACTTGCTAAAAATATGCTAACAAGTTATATGACTGTAAACATGAGTTTAAATTGTATATAAATCATGAACTGCACCACCCAACTCTTCCCTGAACATACAGCTTTGAAATACTCCTTCCCATGGCCAATCCCAACACCTGCCCCACTGCTCGCAGCTATATTCCACATCACCTTTTGTCAACAACATTACTCATTTAGTACCTCTTCCTATATCAGGATCCTCACCTTTCCAGTCACTAGGTACACCTGCTACAACCTCACTGAATTCAGGGTCAAGTGAGGGAAAAAGGCAACAGGTGAAAGAAAAACAGCAAGCACTTGGCCATGGAAATAAAGTCCAGTGAATTTGCAGCAGTAGGCAGAAAGCTTAATATAAGCTGGAAAAAAAGGTCAGGTTCTAACAGCACAAATACACAAATACTGTGACAGTTTACCTGGGCATAGGTTGAATACTCTATCATTGAATCTTTGAGCTGCGACCAGATGTGCTGGTCAGATACTGATCAAGTTTGGTCAGAATTGCAGGCTTAACACAGGAATAGTTTGGTGAAATTTCATACCCCAGATTACAGAAGAGGCCTACGCAGATTACCAGTAGAGTCCTCAAACACATGTCTATTTACTCATGTGTGCAGTCTCCAGGCTGCCACATGCACTGCAAATTCACCCCACTGAGTGTGAAATTCCTTGTGGAAGTCAGAAACACTGCAAACGGTGAACTCCTTGGAATACAGCATAACTTTGTTTTCATGTACTGTGGATGTAAACAGACTGTTTGTACTCAATAATTACGTTAATTTGTTTTTTAAGTATTGTGGTGAAATTGAAAATTAAGATTTATTCCAATGGTCTCTTCGCCTTAGTTGCATATGCCCTCTCCCAATGGATCTGTTCTTTAGAAACGTACATTTGTATCAGGCAAGGAGGGCTTCTTAAAACTTGTAACCCTGATGGTTGCAGTGTTTCCATTTCTAAAGTGGACACAGAGCTCTTCTGGCCATCTCCACACAACAGATGGTGCCCACAGCTTGGGAGGAGCCTCCTCATTCAACTCATCATGAGATACACAAGGCAGTACTCTGAGTCCCTCCTGCAAGTCTCAGTCCTCCACAATTATACCCTCACAGACTAGTTTAAATGCTAAATACTAAACAGTTATTAAATCTGTGAGAGTACCACACTCCTGAAGTATATTGTACTAATTTATACATAACCCTTCATAACAATAACCTTTCAGATATATTTGAAGAATAAGCAATAAGAACATTCAAACTATTTTTTTCACCAAATATTTCTTGAATGTTTCTTCCCTCAAACTGTAAAGTGCAATTAAACAAAAAATACACATTAATCAATTGTGAAATCATATCTAAACCTTTTTTCTGGCTATTAGAATACTTGAGGCCAAGCTGCACTGTAGAGCAGTTCCCTAACCTGCCTCTTAATTCAGCTGCTCAAGCTGCTGTGCTAGAGCTGCACTAAGTCTGCCCTGGCTCTGCTGTGTTTCTGATAGTGTGGACACAGTGACTGCAATGAAAGCACAGAGGTGCATCAGCAAGGATGAGCACCTGATGAGGTGTGCCAATTCATTTCTAGGTCTATCTAGTTTGAGCATCCATAATGAGTGGGCTTCATCCTTGACCTACAGAATTTTAAGCATCACTTCCCTCATACTAGGGATTTTATGTATAGACAAAATACAGATTATGGATGATTCCGATAAAATCCTTTACAGTCAAGATGATTTATTTTACTGAAGTTTTAACATCAAAAATACAAAAATCCTTCCAAACTCAGAATTGTAAATTAAGTTTAATCTTGGCAGACTTGATTGTCAGCACATGCATAAATAAATGAGGTAGGAGGGGGTAGCGTTGTTTAAGTGTTGTTATAGTCAGACACTAGCAGTTTCTCCTAAGAGTTCTTATCATTGCTATCTGAAATAAAGCACTATCATTTCATATGTTAAGTCTCCTGCTCTCTATGTTTCTTTCAGTTAACAGGTCTTACCTTTTCTTACCTCATGGTAAAAGCCTAAGGAGAAACCTTAAAACAATAAATTGCCATTAGAGTAAGGACAAATTCTAGCACATTAAATGGCTGAGGCTGGAAAGGACCTCTGAAGATCATGTTAAGTCCAATCCCTCACTTCAAAAAGGGGTCAAACGGAGCAGATTGCCCAGGACCGTGTCCAGATGGGTTTAAAGTATCTCCAAGGATGGAGATATCACTCCACTGCATGCTCCAGTGTTGAACACCCTGGCAGTAAGAAAAAAAAAAAACAACAAAACAAAACCTCCAGTTTTACTTCCCAGCTCTCCTCAGAAAAACATTCCTTGTCCAAGAACTGAAGAACTGATTACTCTGCCAAACTGAAAATCAGGACTGAAAGTAGGCAAAAGCTTAATATTTTAAAAAAGAACCATATTTATGTAGAAAAAAGTGCACTGGCTTTGCTAGCCAGCAGAAAAATGATTGTATGAAGAGTATTCTACCAGATCTCAGACAGGCTAATAGCATTAATTCAGTTCTAAACCTCTTTCTGTCTCTGTTCTAACTCTAGAAAATTCAAATTTCTTGAAGAATATGTTGAAAGAATCTGCAACTGAATGATCACTACAGGCACTGTTTTCATCTTTGTCACCAGCTCTGACATGCTGATAATGACAAAAGCACACAATCCCAGAACCTGTGCTTTGTGTTTTCAAAGTAAGCCTTCAAAGTTAATTCTTTCTCTGCTTAGAATAATTAGAAAACCCTCAAAATCATAACATCAGATGTGTTTGTCAGCAACTGCTACCCAGTGGAGCATGCCCCAGCAGGCATCTTATTTCTGAGAAATCCATTAGAGCCCCACATGGAAGTTACTCAAGTACATCAATATTGTAAACAAATGTTTTAGGTGACAAGAGAAAATCAAAGCCACTCACTCCTTATTAATAACCAATGGGGTAAAACAATGCCATACATTTTTTATTTCAAGTATCAGTATTTATATGACAAACCAGATAATTTAATTTCATGCACTTAAGTTAAATTGTGATTACAGTCTACTAACTTATCCTTACCCTTACTGTGACATCTTTAAGTCAGTGCCAATGGCAAAATGCTGAGAACACATCAAGTAAGCCAACGAGGGACTCTACCTGATATTCAAAAATCAAACTAAAAAACCTGCCAGTACTTAAAGTTTGAGCTCCCCAGTGACAGTCAGTCATGCTTGCTCAAGAGCAAATCAAAATACTACCCTGGGATCAAAAAAGAGCAGTTATAAAAAAACATATTTCTCATATATTTGTGTAGATGAATGTATGTCTGCTTGTGTGTCTGCATGCATATATATATATATCTATGAATGTATAAAATCCGATCCTTGGTTGTAACCCCACAAAGAGAAAGGAGACTTCAATATAGCTGAGTTCAAAAGAGACACACTAAATTTATGATCCCAGTATGGCATTTCAGGTCAAGTGTTCCAAACTTTGTATTTCATTTGTGGAACAGAGAAAATAATAAAAATTATTTTATTATTTTTATCCACTGGCTTGGAGTGGAAACAACCAGCAGAGCCGTTTGTAACTGGTATCCTAGAGTCTGCTTAGTGCATTTATTTGAGCTTACTGCAGCAAACAACCTGGGTTTATGAAAGGACACCTGGTTATTAGGACTAGGGACAGCAATTAGGCGTGCTTCTTTCTGTTGGAATTGTACCTCTGTTTAACAGTATATGTGATTGTTGCAGGTTCAGGATTTCATGTTACATCTTTAATTGTGGGCATTTAGCAGACTGCCTCTTATTATTAAGATACTGCTGACTTTTATTGTCAATGTGGCCACAGGACAAGGCTAATAATTACTAGCACCAGAAGCAGCTTGTGGTTTTATATTACATTGAGGTAAATTACACTGGAATTAGAGTGGATTACTTTTATCAAATGGGGAATAAGCTGTTAATTAACTCCCCGCTGTAGCAATCTTTTTCTGAGCTTGCAACTGTTATTAGCTCTAGATTAAACTGTTGAATTAATTTCCCACTTACTTACTATTTCAAGAGTTTTTAATTTACCTGGCAGCAGTTTTAATGGGAAATTGTATTAGTGAGCATAAATTGTTTTTGGGAAGGGTAAACAGTTTGTGATAATGTTTATTAAGTCGTTTTGTTTGAGCAAAAATATAATTGCAGTTTTAATTAGTGCACGGTTGTTGGAGTATTAGGTTTGAGATTACATTATGGCATTCGGAGAAAACAATCGCCCAGGTAATCCCGGCATTTATAACTGATCGCAAATAGAAAAGCTGTGTCAACACTGCAGCGGCGGGTGTGTGTGCACACGTGCACACCTATGTACACAAGCATGTTTAGAGAAGTAACAGGGTAGTGCGCTTAGGAAAGCAAACACGTCATGTCTCTTGCGGTCCGGCAAAGGCAGATGAAGCACTGCATTGCCTGCGTGCGGGCATGTGTCTGTAAGCACAGGAGAGAAAGATGTCAATAAAGTAGCAGAGTTTTGTATATGCTCAGTGGACACAACTCTGACTTTCACATTTTAAATGTGAAAAGTTCAGCTCTTTTAACAGAGCAAAACTTGCTTTAAATGTATTTTCCAGCTCTGCTACTGTTGTGTCAATGGCAATCCTAAGAGACAGCACTAAAGTAACTCAAATGAAATTTTTAAAAAGCTAGCAAGAAGGTAAAACAATTAATCCACTACAATAAGCTGCTATAGATCATTTACTTTGTTACTTTTTGGCTGATACACAGCTGCTCCCTTACTGTAGTTTGCTGTTTTCTGACATTTTTAAAATCGTGGATAATCTTCTCACAGATAAGTGCACTATATTTTTAGTTGGCAATATACACAAACTATTCCCATTCTATAGTCTGTGCACTGACTAAGATTAAGAAAATGTCAGTATTTTGATCATAGAATACAAGGTTGGAAGAGACCTCAAAGATCATCTAGCCCAACCTTCCTCTGCAAAAACAGTCTGGAGAATATGACAGCATGACAAATCTAGGCTTGTTCTGTGCTAATACATCCTACTCAGCAACAGCTGCTACTCCAGAAGATACACTCTTGTGCTGCATCTTCTTCTAATGTCCCAGAGAGGAAAGGGCATCATAAGCAGGACTTGGGTACCCACTCCCAGGAAACCACAAATCCCCAAGAAGTGAAACAAGGGTAAGAGGGCTGCATTCATATGCCAAAGCTGGAGAGCAAAGACTGATTTTAAAAGAACTTGGCTCTACTTTATTGTTTGCAGCTGCAGTGCTACTGATTGTGACAGTGACCACCTAGACCAGGCACATAGTATCAGCTTCTGTATAACGCTGCTGTCTGATGTGACAGCTGTACTGCTCATGCAGCACCTAACTCCTTGAAAAAATATGTTAAATTTTTAAAGCTAACCTGACTGAAAAGGCTTAAGAAAGGGTGTCCTGAGCCTTGAGTTACAAGGGGACAAATGCTCTCTGTAGAGGAGCTGAAAAGAAGACCCCATGAAGACAGAGCCATTAACATTTGATGACCACACCTATAAGCCAGGCTGCAACTAAACCCACAGGCTCCACCTCTGTGAACCTTACGCAGTCCTTCCAAGCCTGCGATAGAAACTGCTGAAACGTCTTGTAAAAATGAGGGGTATGTAGGCAGTGAAATATAGATGGTTGCACATCAGCAAATATTCCCCAAGTTCACTTGAGTGCTCAATTTCTTTTTAAAACTCTTACAAAACACATTATTTTCTCATAAAATTTAGAAACTATGAAAAACAATACCAGAACCTCCCAGTTTAGACAATATAGATTCATATATTTAAATTCAGAACAACATTCTTGAACTTTGCCTTATGACTCAGTCATCAAGACATGAGCCCATGAGGTTCCTGAACTCCTTCAAAGTGACCCCAAGCCAACCGGGGTGGAAATGTGACAGTAATTAATAGGAATCAATGTCAAGATTCAGCCTTTCCTGTAAACACAGGCAGCTACAGCAAAAGTAACTTAACTTTTTGCTATGACCTCAGTTGTTAGTGTTTGTCAGGATCCTAACAGAGGTAAACTGAAATGCAAGACGACAAATGCAAAAGTTCCTTGACCTCACAAGTACAGCAAACTCCACGTTACATGATTTGCGTCTTTCTACCTTGACATCCAAAATGGACAGTATTCATAGCTGTAAAACATGCAGCAAACTACTTAAACTTTCAAAAGACTCACCTTCATTTCAAACTGTAACTCCATACAGAAGTTGTTTAAAGCATCACACAGTGATTTAAAAGGAGTTCATGAGCATCAATTATTTGGTAGCTTTAAATATGTATGTTTATTGATTTACAGAATGCAATAATCATCAACAGGAAATAAAAGCTTTAGATTATTCTAACTGCCATATGGATTTCCCAATCTGTACTTTGTAATTTGGTTTTATATAAGATTTGCTAATGGAAACCTTTTACCTATGGATTCAGAAACCTTATTAATGCTTTGTGAAATTGGCACTATTCCACTTTATGCCTTGCCAAGATCAAGATCAAGAATGCTGGGGATCAGTTTTAATGAATACCTACACTTTTTAATTCATTGTCATTAAGAATAACAGAGGGTTTTGCTATAAACAGTAGATCTACTTTATTAATATACTCATATGAAAATACATTTTCTTTATATATGAGTATCCTGGATTTAGTAAAGGCTGAAAAAAGCAGTAGCTGATAATGGTTCTTCACTGGATGGAAAACTAGATTTAGCAATAGATATGGGTGTTAGCAACTACATTGCAGCAGTAAATGCAGCTGTAAATCATACAATGCCAGCTAGCATTTGTTTCTGGGGTTTGTTTCTCTCCATCAGCACTTTTTCCTTGTACTTTTTTGAGGTGTGGTCAATTTTAGAAACCATTAAATGTACTTGAAAAAGCCTACAATATGCTTTTTTTAATTCAAACAGAAACATAAAAATGTTCAACTGAAGTTTATTCAATTAATTTTAGTTTTCAATTTATAAAGATTTTACTATTCATGCAAAGGAAAATGAGAATTAAGATGCAATGTGCTGACATTCAGTGTAGTTTTACAGCCTTTTTAATACAGATATAATTTTAAAAATAATAGGCTTAAAATAGTAAAAAACCCAAACCTAATAGTTTTGCTAAATTACCTTTTTATTGCATGGTTTCAATTAGCATTCCCTCAGCCTCCTACCCCAACACACAGACTGTTCTGTCTGTTCTCTGAAGGAAATTATGAGATGATAGAAGAACAGAAGATACTTCAACCAAATGTTGGAACCTCAATTGAGAACACAAGCATACAGCATTTCCAGAATGATTTGTTGCAGCAAATTCTATAAAAGTTAATAGTTCTTAAAGATGTATATAACTTATGAAGCATGTTTCTTGCATATGGTTATAGAGATTATTCTACTAAACTCATCAGTTATTACATTTTATATGCACTATGCTAAAAATTACAAACAATAAAATGCTTTCAACCCAAGTGTGGTTTTTCACTTCTTTGAAGTCATTAGAAAGCTGCTGTGGTTTTATTTAAGGTATTATTCCATAGCATGAGGAAAATGTTATACTACAGGTGCAGAGAAAATTTAATCCACATGTTGCAAGGTTACATATGGATATAAACAATGGATTAATCCTCAACTCCCTTCAGTTGTGACTCTCACAGGTCAGAAGAAAAATGGCCTAATTCTAGAATTGTATGGTTCCCTCTATTGTCAACACCTTTTATTTCATCTGCAGAAGGTTTTCTGAGGCAGACCGTAACTGATTATAATTTCATCATCATTTATAAAACTTAAGATCACAAAACAGGCAGAAATACCCATAATGAGAGAAAGAAAAGAGGTCCCTCCTGCAGACATCACAGGCAAGCACAGTGCCATAAAAACCACTCAGCCTGTATGTACTGTGTTACAACAGTGTGTGGACAAACCCTAACTAGACTTCAGTTAGGCAGCTCAGGTATGCAGATACACAAGTAAACTGTACCACAGAGATAAGACTCAAAGCCTGCTCAAGAATGCTGTGAACACCCGCAATCAAATTTCAAGATGTTCTAATCAGACCAAAATTAATACATGCTTGGGTACAGAAAGCATTAACTCTCTTTCCTGACTTAATGAGCATAGCCTTTAATGCTCAGGGTTCTGTAGTGGAAGTTCCCATTTAGAAACCCCAAATGCCTTTCCAGTATGTTTTTTAATTATTCTCCTCTTGAGGCGTAAGTATTTTACCCTAATACAATCAGTCCTATTTCCAAAAGGACTACATTAGAAGCACACTGATATATAAAACTACAGAGCTTAAGAATTCCTAAAAAAAAAAAAAACAACAACAAAAAAAAAAACAAAACTACCCAAACCAAAAACTGTTTGTCACTTCCTGTTCTATTTTTTCTCCTCAACAGAAAGGGTCAGTTATGCTAAAAAGTAGTCTGAAAAAGCTAGCCTGTGACCACAGCATATGCAGAATTGGCAACTCATTTCCAAAACCAACTTACTGAGGGACTCAACCCATGCAACTACTAAACATCTGTTTGTTCTGTTTAAGAGTGCAGTCTAATTAGAGCAAATACCATAAAGCTTTATTTGGAGAATTTCATATTTATCTACCTACAGTATGTATCATGGATACTACCTTCATATTTTATTCTTTATGATACCATTCCTCCATTTGTCAAACACAAAACTGCCAGGCTACAGTAGATCTCTGTTAAGATTAGCTCTCTACTTGATACCAGATTCATCAACCTGAATCTGCTTGACATACCTATTATAGGACAGAAGTTAAGAACACAAGTAGGTTCAATCACAGTGTTTAGAATGCAAAACCAGAGCCGTTAGATGAAAAAGACTTGATATATTTTTAAATTTTTTTTTGGAACCATGCAGAATACAAAACTACTGAGACATTTATAGACATCTACAGAGCTCAATTTGGTATCATGCTAGTTAGGTTATGTACAAACATACATACAAATCAACAGAAATCATTGTGCATCTTCCTATTAAGTCAGATAGCAGTTTTATAGTTATGATTCCTAAGTCTATATGCAGCAAATTTGAGACACCTGTATGAAACAACAGGTAAACACAGTTTAGAACCAGAGCCTCTCATTCACATGAGATATAAACGGTAGTAAACACCTTGGATTTGAAGTGTCATGAGCTTTGCAAACTTTGCTCAGGTTTCATCAGGACAAACTAAAGCTCTTAGACCTGGGGAAAAAAAAAAAGCAGCACTATTAACAGCACATACATGCTACAGAAACCGAATTTCACCGTCTAAGAATGCAAATTTCTATTTATTGCTAGGCTGAGAAAAAGCAAGGGTCAGCAATATAAAAATCTTAAAAACAAGCAATGAAAGTTCAAATGTTTTTCAGTATGTTCATCCATGCAAGTATATGAAGTACTGTGCGTGCATAACATGGTCTCCACATGTTTTCAACTGCTTCAACTGTCTCCAGGTGAAAGCTTTGAGCACAGGAACATTATGCACAGAGGTGTACACTCTCCAAGGAGGGCCAGCAAGAGTGCAGTGCTGTAAGACTAGTTACCTCCTCTGAATGACAGTTGGGGAGCAGTGTAACTAAGACAGACCCTGTGACAGATAATCATGACGCCAAGCCAATACACTGCAAACTTAGCTCAGTACTAGCCCTGTTGTGTCTGAGTCAGGTACGCTGTAAAATTTCAATGATGCCTTTAAATTCTAATGGTTTCAAGCTGCTGTAAACTTCTACAGCCATCAAAAATAATCTGTCATGGGACTAAGGGTATGAACATCATGTCATAGCCACTCTGCTGTTAGATTTATTGGAGGGTAAAGCATGTCATTTATGCATCAACTCACAGGAGAAAAAAGCAATCCCTATGAAGTTAATCTAATAATAGACTGGAAAGCAATGATTACTGTTTCATGTGCAGTAGCTATTTGTAGCAGTAGTTGGCCTAATTCAGCAGGCCTTGCCTGTCAGAGCTCTGGGATTAGCAAGTGTTTAGATGAAAATATATCAGGAAACATCAAGAAATGATTTAATGAGGAACAAAAGTCTTCATTGTTACATTTAACATTTGCTGAAACTTTTCCATTTGAACCACTATGTTTTTAAAAGGCTTACTGGAAGTGACATCCCAAATAGAACAAAAATGTTGAGAAACTATAACTTTCATTGATCTAGAACAATGCTCAACAATTTCACCTTGAAAGTCTGCTCTCACTACTCATATGCGGGCAGAATTCTTACTGAGAGCCTTTTAAGATCAAGATATGACCCGCTCTGTATTATCCTTAGTAACTACTGTCATCCAAAGTACTGTTCCTGCATAAATTGCCAGAAGTCCCTGAATTCCCCTTAATCCAAATAATGCTGCAAAATGTTCTGTCTTTATGAACTGTCCTCAACCAGTCTATTTCACTGCAAAGGTAACATGAAATTTGAAATTTTTCCAAGAGAGATACAAAGTAAAAGCAAATCACAACTATTTACGCTAGAGATCCAGTTTTACTGAAACTTAAATTTATGTAGGGGAATGTAATCTAGGTGCTGAAGAAAAAAATTATCCAGGACTAGCACATATCTCATGCCCTTGCTTGTAAATGTGTAGAAACAGGCAAACACACCCTACTTCATCAGTAGTAAATACTGACATGGTTTCAAGTCTGGGCTGACGATACCAGTATCAACCTATTTTATCTCATCAATTTAAACCAGGAATCTTCAGTCACAGTTAAACCCAGACACCGCTTACATCTTTCACTTCAGAAAAAGTTTTATTTCTAAAACTTTTAAAACTAGGATATAACATAAAAGCTAAGAGGAAGCTGTTTATATTTAACTTTTTGTTGAAGGACAGGTCAAAAGCTAACACATTCAAATGACTGATCTTGATAACCGATTCTGATATTGATAACCTTATTTTATTTCATCAAATAAAAAACCTACAAAGACAAAAATTAAAAACAATAAAGATGTAGCTGAAGCAGTTTACTGTTTGTTGACCACATTTAAAAAGAGATACTTGAAGCCCCTTGGCTAGAATGTGTGAAAAATTTTTAACTGTCCAATTGCAACTGAATGGCATGAATGCATTTTCCATTTGTTACTTCACAGAAGATGGATAAAACCAGAATTTGATGATGCAGAAGATACAAGTATTGGAGTTATATTACTGGCTGTCATCTAGTAAAAGCATGTGTGACATGGAAGTGGTAACATTAGATGTCACAGTTCACCAATTCTTTTAAAAATCAGTATGATCTTCTTGAGCTGGAAAACAGGAAAACAGGGAGAATCAGCTCACTATGAAGACCAGCCAGTTCCTGAATTAACATAGTGGCTAATCAGCCTTTAAAAATGCCCAGGTAATAAATCCTAAAACTAAGCAGTATTTTACTATCTAGTTAACTACTTGGAACTCACTGTTATTTTTACTTCATCAGCAGAGAAGTGCTAAAGAAATGTGACACAAATAGACATTTGGACCATTGCTGCTCAACAGATCAGAATATGAAAACCAGAAAAATACATGATGAATGACAAAAGAAAGATGCAAAAAAGAACACAAAGTAGCCAAGGAGATCAAAGGCCATACTTTGATTGCACCACGTATTTCATGATAACAACACTAACTATACTCATCGCTGCTCACCTTGCCATGAGAGAGCAAGGTTTGTTGTTGTCAGTAAAGAACTCTGTTCAGAGAACAAATTCCACTACAGAATGGGGAAAGCCCAGGAGACTGGACAACAGAGGCTTTCCATACCCAGTGCACAGCACACAACCAAGCATAGCCATAGAAGGAGAAGTACAAGCAGGATCTTAGGGTTTCTGTCACCAGTGGCAGAGCCAAGAACCCCGATCATACTGCAGCCCAGCCACTCTAACACCCTAGGCAGGGCCAAACATGAGGCCAGCCTAACTTGTTTTGACCATAATTCATCAAATTCCTGATCTTGATCCCTGGCAGCCACCCCCTTTGGATCCTCAGAGGTCTGTTGAACTTTCAGGGATAAATGAAACCTTTCCTAATGCTCCTGCTTTTGCAGGTGGCACAGACACTCCAGGCTTGAGCACAAGAAACCCTCCAAAAGGAATCCTATGATTTATTGCTTCTGATTTCTATCTCTTTTGTATCACTCCTTCTCTTTACTGTCTGGAAATAAACACTAACTTGAAAGAAAAATGGTCACAGGCCAGCTTCTAGGATGGCTCTGCTTTTCAAATCAGAAGTATGTTGCAGAGAATTTTGTTGTGGGCCATGATACTGAAATGGCTCAGCTAATTGAGGGCAACTTCAAGGTCAACACAAATTGTAGTGTAGACATGAAAGTCAAGGGCAAAAAAATAAAGAGTAAGGACAGAGTAATATGATGCAATGAAAAATGGAGATCAAGAGAGACACATCAGAAAGGGAAAGGACATGTCCATATCAGTGGGCAAAACACCTATTCTCAGAATATTTTCCTGAGATCCACACTGAACACTTCCCATGAATGAACACAAATTCTCAACAGGATTAGGGCTCATACTTAGCTCGCACATAGGACTTCACATGCTGTGAAGAAATGTTATTTATAATTAAAAAATTTAATGAAGCAGTTCCAAAACAGGAAAGCCAAACAATTTCTAGTACGTTTCGTTGATGTTTTAAAGGTTTGAAAAGGAGATTCTGGTGACAAGTTTTCAGCGATTTAATCTGGCTGCAAACACAAAATAGCCTTCTGAAGCCTGATACAGACTAATCTAATACATTTCTGGGGGGAAAAAAACGACATCAATATCCCCATATGTTCTACAAGACTACACAGAACAATTCTGTAATGGGAAATACTGAAACCACCATCTAAATGGCAGGGCCCTCCGAATTGCCAGTGAAAGATGGCGAGGCCTTCTAGGTCAGCTGAATTTGAATAATAGGGTGTTCTTAGCCCAAATAACCTATTGACTTCCATATATAACAAAATAGAGAGACTCTTTCAAGTGCCTCCTAGATTTAGCAGCTGTTGCTCTGACACTGTCAGCAATACATCCATCTTAATCACAGTATGATCCTTTCAACTTTTCTTTTTGAGGCTCTGCTTACTTCCTTCCACCCTTCAAGTCCCCTCATCTGCCCAAGATGCATGTCAGCTCATAGCACTGTGAATATGAGCTAAAACAATAGAACTGGTTTCTCCTCAATCACACTTCTTTGCTTAAGCATACGATACACATACTTCTATGTATTTTGCACTTGTACGTATAGGAAACCTACCTGCAGGTGCCTATGGGAGGTGCCTTCAGGCTACTTTTGTTTTCCTATTCTGATGCACTCTGCTGTAGCAGCTCCCCTGTAACTTGCCTTGCCCACAGGCATTTTACTTTTTATTCTCATTAATCTTTATGATTTTTCTTTGCTTAAAATAAAAGATTCCGTAAGTTTTGCTCTTCCTTATTGGAAAATGTTAATGCTAGGTACCAGAGGGCACAGACAAATGAGGAATTACCATTTGTACAGAATTGTATACTCAAGCACTGCCTAGGGTTTATCACCTGTATGAGTGCTTTAAGCAGATCAGAGTTTTGTTTCTGACAGAATTTAAGGCAATATTCTAATGTTGGAAACAATATTCAATGCTTTCCAAAGGAATATTTGTTTCATCAAACTCTTGCAAATTAACCAGCACTTAATGGCCTACAGATCATTGCAATTATGTTTTTAGCTCTTAAAAATGTGACCCATCTGAATTATCATTGCTTTTAAAAGAAAGCCCAACCATATGCACCTCTAGTTAATTTTAAACCAAATTCCAACTCTTCTCCCCTTTTGAGTTCTCATCTGAAAAACTGAAATATTACTTTAACTGTGTAGGTCATAGCAGAGTTGGGAGAAACTTACAAGGAGAGCAGTCCTCGTATTTCACCATTAAAACATGAGAAGGCTGCACATCTGAAACAGCTTTAGTATACTGGGTAATTCACATTCACCAAGTGGATTAGCTGAAATAAGCATAATAAATGAAAAAGAATAAAATAAAAAACAATTTCACACTAAGTGAAGGCTTGACTTATAGGAAGTGGCAGCTCTGATGGCCCAAGGCTCAGAATTAGTTTTGCCACTCGATAATTTGACTGATTCACTTGAGTGGCCAGAAGAGGACATTTTCTGCCTGATTTCAGTGTAATCAAGTCACCTGCTCTGCAATTGCCAGGGCCAAGTCAACTGCACTCTGCTGCTCCCCGTCTGTGCGCCGCCAGTAGCAAGAGTCTTCCACATATGTGTACAGAGCTACTGAGCTCTTAACAGCAGTGAGATTTACCTACATCTGTACATTAGTGTATTTGCATTTGAAACCATATATGCAATATGAAAACAATCTATTCTATTACCTCCTTTACTTACATAAGGTTTGGAGCTACTGATGGGATGCTCTCAGTTGTGTTACATATACCAGCTAAGAACTCATGCGTTACTTAGATAAGAGAGGTGACAAATGCAGATACAGGAAAAAAAGTAATTCCATGAGACTGGAAGTATAAATAACTTTTTCTGTCTTAATGAGACACGACTAAGAAATTCTTTATAAACAATTACAGCAAGATTTTGTGTTTAATTTATGTATCACCTATTAGATATCATTTTCCTCCTCACATATACTATACAAAAAGACTATAATATACTTACAGAGATTTGGGATTGCAGATGAACAACTTGCATGACATGTTATCAATTTTATTCCTGCTTTGCTGAATTGAGGTCAGACTAATAAATGCAATATATGTGTTCATCTTTAAGCATATGACCAGTGCAGTGGTTATTAGTTACAGATAACCTTTCAAAGTAATGACTGCATACTGCATAGCAAAAGAATAAACTTTTATATTACTATTGAAAAGAATATTTTCCTGCCCCAGTCAGGATAATCCACTTAGAAGTATCATTATGACCTAAGCACATCCAATCAATATGCAAATGTGAAAAAGAGTAATTAAGCATTTTATTTTTTTACCATTGCACAACAGTAAAAACAAGGAAATAATATGCATCAAAATTATTAAACATTTTATACCCAATTTTCTACTTGACATATGTTACTGCATGATTCATCCACATTTTTCAGAATCAAAGTCTGTGATCTGGCAAACTGTATCTGTTAATAAAATGAAAAGGTGACCTTGCTTAATTTAATAAGTCTGTGTAGAAATACTCTTTCGACATGTTAAAGAATTACAGAAAGGTTATCATAGCTTGCTTTCATGGGAGAGTACTCTACCTTTTCCAGCTCATTTCTCAGGCTTTTACTGTAATTCATTAGATTACATAAAAACAATGTAGATCATTATATTTTAATAAAGGCTTTCCTTTCCTAATAAAATGTCTGTCATTTACATTCAGGCATGTATTATATAAAATGCTTCTCCTTCTGAAGTAAAGCTTTTCATATTCAAGTCACAGGAGGTAAGGAGCTCAAGGAATTATTTTTCTTTGCAAAGGATTTTCAGGATGAATTCAGTTTCTAGACTGAATCCTCCAGAACTCTGGTACTACATTTATCTTTAAATTAGTACAACAGGATAGCAGCAATGCCAGTTGCTATCAGCATGCCTCTCTGCAAACTGAAGAGGTCTCTCTCTTCAGAAAAAGGATGGAGATTGATACTATACTCATTAAGTCAGCTTGGTTTTCTTTACACCAATTAATGTTGACTGTGATAAAATAGTTTACACTATACAAATACATTTCCAGTGAAATCTTAATATGGTCCCAGTCACTTAATGAGAATGATCAGGCAATGAAATCTATTTTAGTTATGCTAGCTTCAAGATGCTCAGTAAGAGATGTTTCCTTTTCATCATGAATCCTAATTTGTTGCCAGCACTTGGCATCATATTTTATTACTTGGGAAGGGCTGAAAGAAGAGCACATTCTTCTTGCACAGGAGGAAACACCAACTGCAGCCACTGTAACCTTCTACACAGCAAAGGTCTGCTCCTTGGTAGATCAGCTAGATGAGCAGCTTCTCCACAAAGGACAGTGAGGCAGCCTTCATTGCTGAACTTGCTTCTCTCAACTTTCTGCACAGGCATACAAAATATGCCAAAATCTTCTCGCCCAGATTACCGGGCAATTTTTCACTACTTTTCATAGACAGACTCAAATTATCCACTCCTGATCACACACAGAATTCTTTGCTTACTTTGGATATATTTCCCCTCCTGCTTTCAGCATACCAAGCTCTCACCTCTGCAAAACCAATGCAAAGGCCAAGCCAGAAATCAGCAGCAGCAAATGAAAAATTTCTATTTGCTATCACTGCCTCAAGTCTAGGAGAAATATTTCCAGGAGAAGGAGAACTAGAACCAATGTTTTGCAAATCACTGTCCTCAGGCAGGATTTGCATCCATCACCTTGGACTCCAGGTGCAAGTGACTCCCATCACACTGAGCTGCTCAATATGGGCAAGAGAACAAACACCCGTCTGCTCTCAGGCAACTGCCCAGTCTGCACCCATCCACTTCTGTTTAAGCAAACAAGTAATCCAAGTCAAATCAATGGGATTATTTGTTTGCTTAATCTTAAAAACATGCCTAAGTATTTCATTTGTTCAGGCTCCAGAGGTCTGTATGACAAGGACTGAAGCACAGCAGCTGTTGAATTACACCAGAAGTACTTCATAACTGACCAGAACTGTAACTGCGCAAAACTTGGATCTAAGGACAGCACACACTTACTCTGTAACCCCGCAAGATTTCCTATTTTTTCTAAGTGATTTGCAACAGTGTTGTTATACCAAGAATTTCACCAAAATACAGCCTTACAAAGCTTTCCTTTAGGAAACCACACTACCCAAATCTAATTTATATGTAAATGCTGTATTTTAAAAGAATATTATTTATGTAAATGTAGATTTTAGCATTGCAAATAGGTGATGGATCAACACTTTCCTGCAACCAGAGGTGCATTATCCAGCCAGTTACACCTGTATTTATTTAAACTGTTAACAGACAGTGGCCTCTCAAAGTCATAGGAGTAAAAATTTAAGTGTGTGCAGATATCTTGAGCTTAACAGGTCTTCTGAACTCCTGCTGGATAAATCTAAAGCAGAGCAGGGGTGCCAATGAGGATCTATGCGCCTTGTCTCTGACGTCGTATGCCATAATATTCCAATTTCTATTGTTAGCACAAAAATATGCTGCTTTTAAAATGAAGAATCATGAATAGGCCTTATGTCATCCAAGGTAACAGCCCAGAATATGAGGATGCTTGGTTTCCCTATCAGCAGCTTATCACCCAAGTGTATTTGATAAGCACCGTAACTAACTAAATCAATAAGCCATTATTCTTTAGTATGAACATAAAAATTCTTCAATGACACTAACTTCAGTGAAACCAAAAAACAGCTTCCTATATTGAAAAGCAAGACTGTACATTATGCAATCAGACTGGGATTCTAACACAAATACTCAGTAAGGCATTTAAATACACTTGTTGGAATACAGGCTCAAGGTACCAAATGGAAAACTTCTATATTTCAGACTGTAACTATTTGTTCAATTTAATCATTTTATTGTGAAGGAAAATTAAACATAATAGAAACTATTCAATTACAATAGTGCTGTTATTGCCAAAACAGCCCTCCAGAAAGCAGAGAGCACTGAAATCTCTCATACCTCTTGATACTATTTTTTACTTTAATGCATCTCTTAACAATGACATAAAAGAGCTAAAACAGTTTCAAAGTCAGTTAAAGATGCAGCAGAGAGCATCAGACAGGTATGATCATTACAGACCTCAATGCCATCAGACAGGCTAACAGATAAGCTGGTAGTAAAGAATGTCACAGATGATTAAAACAGATGAAAACTTAGTGATTTTCTAACTCTGTGATACTTCACCCAACTTTTTCAAATGGTTCCCTTATATATTCAAGTCAAAATAAATTTGGTGCAGGTCTACCCTGAGTGTCAAGACAATACAGTCTTAATTCTCTCACTGTGACCACATTGGTCGTACTTTGTCATCTCAAGAGACGTATGAACTCAGTAGGATCCATTTTTTAAAAAAATCTGCACAAAAATCTTAAAAAAGAAATTATACTTACGAGTTTCAGACTTCTTCCACAATAATTAGCAGCTGACACTACGTGTAAATTAAATTTACAACAAGGTTAGCCACTCAGTAAATTCTCAACAGCTTTAACTATTCATTTGTCAAAAATGCAATGTCCCACTCAGATAAAGCAGACACTAAAAATGGCTCCCTGAAGAAAGATAACATTAAAAGAGAAAAGGGAAGAGGGGAACAGAGTGACTCACAGTCACCAAGTATAGTTTTTAGACTATCAGAACTCTAGTGAATGGCTGTATTTTAAAGAGTAATGATATGATCCTGCATTCCTCATTCACTCCAAATCATGCTCCCTTCAGCACAGAAATTTGCTGGCATGAGATAGGGTGGTACTCAATCATGCAGCATACATGGTCTTTAATTTTAAAATCCAGTTAAATAGATGTTCCAACATCATTTTTTATCTAAGAACATTTCATGATAAAGTAAGAGTGAGCATGTAACTTATTTGTCAGCTTTACTGTGTAGTGGATAACTTAACTATGTTACTCACACGAGCTTTCATTTCCCAAAGCTATATGCATTCATTATGACAGTAAAAATGAAGAGTTGCTAAAGAGATGTATGCATTTTTATTATTGTTTGAAAAAATAGATCTTTCTACAGTCCTTTGAGCTTCTGAGTGTGTGATTTGTATAAAATATTTCTCATTTTGGGGACACACCAGATGGAGTGCAGGGCACTGTGGGATATGCCATTTATCACAATGACAGTGCGTAGGTAGCACTGATCCTCTCACCACAGGGGGAAGCTAGAGCTGCAAATGTGGAGCAGCATTAAAAGCCCAACGAGTGGAGTTTGGCAACACTTGTACTACTCATTAACTTAATCATATTAATTTATTAGCCATATATATCAAAGTAATTCACTACTGAACTGTCACCAAGAACAATTTATAAACTGTTAATGTTCCCCATAGGCAGAGGAGTGTTGTGGCATCCTTAATCAGTATGTTTGCCTTTGATTAAAAATAATAATTTCTACTAAGCCAGGTAATGCCAACAATGACAAAGTCATGCATATGTTTCCCATTATAAATGGAACTTGAAAATGACATCTATGACAACAGGGGGAAAAAAAAGGGTAATCGTAAACAGTGAAATGAGCCACAGAAATAGTTTGTAAACATACAAAAATGTTCAGTTAAGAAAGCTGAGAAAGGAAAGGGTTCTCTTCACGCTACAGTCATCTGCTCCCTACTCTCGGAGGCTCTAGGCCTCCTGCCAGCAGCTGCCAGCCACGGCAGCGCTACATCAAACACCCCAAGAGGTGAAATCAGTCAATAGATGTTCTGTAAAGTGACCCTGAGTGAATGCTTATTCTTCAAGTAACAGCTCTTTTTTGGAAGCAGGTTTTACAATAGAGAGGGCAAACCTTCAGAGCCTGTCTTTGGCAATCCCAGTGTACCAGCAGCCAATGCTACACGTGGAGTCCTAGCCTCCAGAACTAGAGCCCCTCCATCAGCATATGTTCTTACTGCTCCCATGGCCATGCTCTTCCCACCCCAAACATCTCATACAGCTCCTCAGCCAGGTAAGACTGGTGGGGACTGGGACAAGCACCAGCCTCAGATGGAAATACGGACACAACCTGCGGGGTCGCTGCAGCAGGGAGTTGCAAGAGGCAGCTCTGCGCATCAGTGGGGCTGTGCTGGCTGGCTTTGTGTCCAGTCTGACGAACAGCAACTAGATACCAAAGACTCTGAAAGCCTCTAATCTCAGTCATTCCTCTAACAAGGACATGCCAAATTAAAGTGCCTAAAGATTGCAGCAGTGCCTAAAGATGGTTTTATCTTCTCTTTTTTTTGTAGAAAGGCTAAGTGGCTGCTGCTATCACTGATGAATTGAAGTAACACATTAAGTTACGCTTTTGGGAGCTACTCTATTTATTGAGTCCCACAATGATGTGACTCTGTATATATATTAAAATATGAATTTCACTATTAATTACATGAAACTATTCAGTTCACAACAGCTTCTCATAACTATTAACAAGACAAAACTATGCTGAAGAAGTATTTATGTCTGTACAAACAGGTTTCAAAAACTCTAGATAAACAGCTAATGAGACAGTGTCTATTTTAACTGTCTGTTTATGAAATTAAAAAGAGATCACTTCAAGGGAGGTGAAACTAATGTGTCTGATAATGAAAATAGCAGTTTATCTTACACATTTGGAACTGCAGGTGGCTTGCTTCTGTCACTTAGGCAGACTGATGCAAGAAAACAGCAGAGACCTGATGATAGACGCTGGCAGCAGGTTTAATCAGGAACTATTAACACCAGGGAGGGTGCCGGACATCCTGCCTGCTCATGGCAGAACCAGCCACATCCTCTGCACACAGTCTATTCCAACAAGTTCTCCCTACCAAACAATCATCAACCTGGTGTGAATCCCTTTATAACCTCTGAAATTGTGAATCCTCCCTGCTCACATCCAGCAAAGGCTGCCAAAGTTGAGTATTCATTTGAAAATGCTTTGTTTTCATTTTCTAACATACAATTCCGCATCAGGTAGGCTTTCTCCCACCTCCTGTACTAAGCACTCGGCAGCACTCAGCCCTAAATCCTCACTGCAATACATCTGCTGACCTATACTGCACATACCGTTGCCAGCATACACCTTACTAGGCCTACGAGGCTGCCCACAGCTCTGAACAGCAAACCTCAGAAATATGAAATTGCAACAGATACGTTTGAAACAGGCTTGAGTTCATCTGCCTCGCACCCAGCTTCACCAGACCTTTCAGCTTCAGCTGCAGGATTCCCAGCCCATGTGCAGCTCCACAACTTGAAAAAACCTGCCCCAGAAAGCAAGTCTGTGCTCTTCTGCCACAATCCAACAAAGTCTCAGTGGCAGGATCATTTTCTTTATGAGCCACTCTATCCAATACCCTGAAAACAAGATGGAGCAGCCACCCAAATGGTCATCTCTTTGGGGGTGACCTAAATGAAAGGTAGGAGGACTGACGTTGGCACAGATAACTGTGAAAAGATCCAATTCCTCTTTAGCTTCCTTCCATACCAACAGCCTTCTGAACTACTGGCTTAAATCATATAATGGATTTCAGCTTCTCTCCATACAGCAAACTACTGCTTAAGACCTTAAAACTTCCTTGCGAATATATTTCATAAATAAGGCCCGACTGTCTTTTTAAGATACACTGACAAAAAAGACTTGTACATTAATAGGAGATAGAGCCTTATTTTGTCAATGCCACTTCATCACACTCCACTGTTTGAAGAACTGAGCCTTTGATGACCATCCCTCTGTGACATACAGGATTTTTCCTTTGCCCTCACAGCAGGCAAGGGCACCACACCAACTTCCACATTTCCTACATGAATAGAAGAAGAAAAACATTTTCTCCTAAGCTAAGGTAAAACAGACAGTACCTAAACATCAGCTCTTGAAGGAAGCAGCTCGGGAACGGACACTGTGCTGTTCACACAGCCCCTCCCAACATCATACATCCCAGACACACTCATCCTTCTCAATCACAGCAGTTTTAGCCACCCTGCTGCTCTAATCTCATTGTAACCCAAATGTTCCCACTCCCCAAAGGTGGAAGGGACCTACAAACATTTAAAGAAGCTGAGGCTTCACTTACAGCTCCTTCACAAATTACTTACGTGCAAGAGCAGTTGTAGTCCACTTTGCCAAGTGGTAAAAAAATTACTCTCTACTCTGGGAAATGCAGTATGCGTAATTTAACTACCTGTTTATTATGTGAAAATGACCATGTAAACTGAGCTGACACAAACCAAATGGGTGATGAAAATAACAGCACTTTTCAAGGAGTGGAAACACAGATGGCCCGCTCAAGTCTGCAGGAAGTTACTAATCATCACTCTGTAATACCATCTACAGACAGATCTGTGAGCTCTGCAGCCAGAACAGCAACTTCTCGAGAACTCTCCATCTAACTAATGGCAACCCTGGACACGAACTCCTTCACTTTAACTGGGCAGAAAACTAAAGAGTAGGTAAAAATGAAATAATGCAATGGATGGATGCATCATGCTGCATCTGCTGACATGGAGTCTTACTAAAATGAGCTTGGAAGTCTGAAAAAAAAACCCTATGTTCTGTGAGAAGCATTAAAACACATTGTTCTTAGTTTGGCCAAAAGGGAAGAATCCAATCACAAATGTGTTAAAGGCAATCAGAGCAAAGCAGTCAGTAATTAAGTGTAAATGGGTATAAATAAAGCTAATGGAGACTTCCCATCCTGGGTGCTCCATCAAGTTTACGACAGCTTAAGTCCCTATTGAGTTTACAAGTGGCTCTTTTGGCACCTTCCCTTACTCAGCAATCCCTCCAACTTTTACTCTTTATGAACAAGATAAAACAACTTCAGGAGCTCTGGCTCCTGAGTGACAAGACTACAGAGGCCGTCAGTGTGGAGCTGCCCTGCCGTGGGTTGGTGGCAGGGCTGCTTCACCTGCAGGGACCTCTCTCGTCCAGGACCCTCAACTACTCCGCCATGCTCTGGAAATGTGCACTTTCTCTCGCCTACAAGCTGCTCCCAAAACTCCTTTTCAACTGCCTGATGCTCACTGTTTGTGGCTTTTGGCACTTGGTCATGCAGAGGTTTTCACAGGCGGCTCCCAAGGTCAGGAAAACAGCCACCCTGAGACTCAGCTGACAGACAGCCCCCCAGGGCAAATCTGATGCAACCATCTGCGTGTTAAATAAAGTGGGATGTATCTAAACCATCACTTCAGACTCCAAACAACCTACAACAGCCTAGAAATTCAACTTTTTTTTTACTCAGATTCTGTGATACTCTAAATATCTGTGAGACACAGAATGTGTCTATGATGCTATTTTACTGTGCATACCCAGCACACTTCATCCTAAAGTATTTCCCAATTTAAAGCAATACGTCAGTCTGTCTAATTTAATGTCCTATTTGCAAACACAGGGTGGAAAAGTAATACGGAATATTCTGGATTTATGACAAGAAATTATCAATGCAAGGTGGCTCTTGTGTGTTCCTAACCATAACACAAACACCACCAAATCTATGAAATACCTGAGCTGAGAACATGACACAGCTACTAAAAAACTCTCATTTATAAATTGTTCAGAAGAGTGAAACCACAGTTCTTGACCCCTGCCACATACATGAACAGTGCATGAAGCTGCACTAGCTCAAATGGCTGTACTGGCTCCTGGCTCAAGCAAAATGCTTTCATACTGTAACAACTTTAGTTAAGGTTACTATGACTATTGTTCAGAATGTTCATTCCCACTTCCACAGGGATAAAGGTTACTGGATCACTGTGAAGCCCTCCTGACACTTAGAGTTGTAGGAAAAAATAGAGACCTCAGCATTGTTACTCCCCTGAACACGGGGACCAGCTGAGGGACTAGTGCAGTGCAACAGGTTCTTGCAGTCATCTGCAAGATCAAGACAAGTCACTATAGTCTTATCAGTCTTCTTTTTTTAATTCTGCTTTTCCTTTAGGATTTTCTATGACTTTCTATTCTGCTAAACACTATGTTAGGTTGTTAGGGAGTTACAATACATTTGGATTGGACTTTTGACAGTAATCCTGAAACTGCTAAACCTGTTAATACTTAAACAATTCCTTTTATGAATATCATCTATTAATATAGCCTTATTACCAAAATAAACTTACCTTTTACCACACAGCAATTAATAAAAAATTAAAACACTCATGAGATTAGCACAAGATTTAATTTAAACTCCATTAATAAATTAATGAACTGAAATAAAATACTAGGCATTGAATTATGTTTAGGGCTTGTTTATAATTTCACATATTTTCATGCTAGCTTTTTCATACTAGAATACTGAATGCAAATCATTAAAGTACAATCCACTGTGGCCATGTGGACTTATCTGCTTTTCAAGTGTTTCTTCTATAATTCGTACAAGCATTTCTCTATCTTCCCAGCATCTATTAATGATGTTACAATACAATACACATTAGCCACGCTGTTCATATCCCATGAGAACTAAAATACACATGCCTTTGAAAGGAAGAAATGCATGCTGCAGGGCTTGGAGACAATAGTTCATTTTCTCTTTTTCTTTTACTAAAATAACACATTTAATGGAATTTCCTGTAAGGAAGCCACAATTAATAAAGAACTAAATTACAAATCCATTAGATTTCAGTCACTGCAGCAACAAAACAGAGTTTTCATGAACGCTCAAAAAATCCAATAATGTAACCTCTGGTAAAGCTTGAAAAAGCCCTGAAGGACAAGGCAGTTAGATCAATATTAGTTTATTTTAACTGCTGTGCAGTATGAAGAGATGACGCTGATCATCTGATGGATTTTATTACCTGTCGGAGAGATAAGTCCTGGTGATAAGAGGCCTGGAACTCCATGAGGCAGAAGACGTGCATTTTCTTGTATCGCAACTCCTAGTGAACGCTTGGGGGGTCTTCCTGGTCGTGAGCTGATGAAATAAGAGGATAAATGAAAAGGCATTTTCTTTCTGAAATATTTGCTTACTACACATAGTATTGATTTGTACAAAATGCATGAACCATCAGTGATACACACATATATATGAGACATTCTTGACTAGGAAAAAAAGTTGATTAAGCATACAAGAATTGTATAGGTTTCAAAAGAAGGAACAATAATCTGCCAAACAGCACCTATAGTTAACACAAAATCACAGAAGTGATCAGAAAGCTAAGATATCCTTTTTTAATTTGTATCACAAGACCAGAAAGAAAGCAATTCTTATTTTAGCCCTGTTGTACCACTACTTCACTAAGTAATATTAAGAATGTTTGTAAAATGAAGCTCTAGAAATTCTGACGCATGTGTAATTCACATGTAAAGTATTGAAAATGCAACCAGATGCATTACTCAGTTCACAAGTCATGGTTTATAGGGGTTGCACGATGACTATGAGGGTGCCAGAGCTGTTCAGATTGGGTGCACCACCATTTCTTAGCTCAGTCCCTGTGCTGAATGAACACATCCATGCTGCTTTCAGCTGCTGCGACAGCTCAAGGCTGACCAGGCTGCTTCACAGGATGCATGTCTACGTGTACCTCTACTCTCCATACAGTAGTCAAGCTTCTCCAATATCCAGGGTTTCCATGACCTTACATGTGACCAGTGGAGAGGGGTCATAGCAGTAAATGCTCCAAAGTCTGTCACACACCTGCACCACAGAAAACTGCTTACTTCTGAAGACGCAGCAATAATTTAACTCAGAACTTTTCCAAAACTGACTAGTTCTTGGCTAGTGGTTTTACTTATTACACATAAGTCAAACACAGGAATGTTAGCCCTTTCAAAAATCTCACTGTCCCTTGACCAACTTAAGAATTATGATTGAATTTTTTAAACCAAAATGATAAAGGTGTCTTTACAGACCAGTTTCATTTAACTATTGTTTTCAACTACCAGATTTACCCCTTAAATCTGTGCGTACATGTAACCTACACAGCTGCCATCATAATACAGAGATGTACAGACAAAAAAAAACACCATTGAATCAACTGTTCCCCAAGCCAGCAAATAAATATGCAACCTCCTTTGTTTGGAAAAGCATTGCTACTTCTCTTCGGTCAAACCAAGTTTTACTCTGTTGACTAATAGAGCTTTTTATAAAATATAGAGAAACATTGTATAAAATAACTAAGCTGCTACAATGAATGAGGTTTAAATAGCATTTCCAAAATGACTTCTAGTTCACAAAGAAATTTAAGTTAAACTTCACTCTATCAACTTACAGTGGCAGAGCCCTCCATCAATGTAAGACAAACTCTGCATTTAAATGAAGACAACTTCCAGCAGCACTACACAGAGGTACCATTAACCTGTTCATATTTCACAGTGTGCTAGTGCTATTTTGTTTTACTGTACATCAAACTAACACAAAATCATTTTTTTGGTTTATTATTTTATCTCTGTGAAACTATTCCCCCTCTTTCTACCTTCAGATTTGTCCATTTTGTATTTCATTTTATTCAGTACTTTTCCTATTTTTCTTTTTTATGCTTTAAGTTGTTTATCATACCATGATGGCTATGTAGTAAAGTCTACTGCAAGAACCCAGACTCACTAGGCTATAAAAAGTAAACCTAAAATAAGACTATTTGACTTTCACGGGAAGTTAAGACACACACATGCATTCTCTATTAAAATCACCTGCTGAAATCATCCACTGCACAGGAATATTGTCTAACAGACAGTATTAGGCTGGTATGTGGAAGTTCTAAACAAAAAAAACGATTGTTGCTGCTTTGATATACAGAAGCTCCTGATTATGCACATGCACGTGGAAGTGCTTAGCTGGCACTTACTGGCTCTGAAGAAAGTTATACAACAGCCCAAATTAGCAGCTTTCTCCATCAGAAGAGCTCAATCAACGAAACTACAAAACATTCTCTTCCCAAACTCAAATACTAACAAACCTTTTACATAAAACTCCATATGTTGATATTAATCTAAGAAAAACATTTTAAAAATTCAATGAGCAGTTTTAAAAGATTTTATGAAGACATTTTATTTATGATTTGGGGTTTCAGAGGAAAAGAAGGGGAGACAACAGGATTTCAACTCCTGCTTATGCAGTTTCTGCACAGACAAAAGTTTCTGTTGATGACTCTGTTGACTGTGTGTAGACAACTCGCAGCCCACAGATTTACTGGATCAGATGTTAAGGTGCTTCCCAGAGCATATACTACAAGCGTAAGTGAAGCTCTCCAATCTGCAGTTATACACTGACAGAATGCCAGGTAAAAAGGGTAAAAAAAGTGAGTTTTAGAAGATGAAGAAAGAAAAGTTTGCACCAAAAATTAACCAGCCTCCTTTTAGAGTCCCGCTGACTGTATTTATATCCTACCTCCTCATACAAGTAAGGCAAGCTTGCTTGGAAAACATCTCTCTGGGTTCTGGTGTCTTTGGGAAGTCGGTAATTTCGGGAAGTTTGATAGACTTTGAAAAAAGAAATAAAAAAGGATACTAATAAGCTACTCACGCCTTTTTAACAAGTATTACTATGTAGCAGTAACTACTAGGAGCCAGATTCTGGTCTTTCTTATACAGGTGTAGCCATAACAACTTGAATGGAATTGTTCCCATCTGAACCTGCTCAAATAAAATCAAAGCCCTTTGTCTCTAATTTAACATCAGCTTTTGAATGAAAAACTCAAGGCTGGATGCTACTTACAGCTGACTGACTGTCATTCATCCAACACCTGCAAAGGAATCTTCTGGGTCTTTAACACTGTGTTCTGTAGTTTACATGTGAGTACCTTTAATGCTATACATGTGGTTCTGGACCACAGAACAGGAGTGAAGAGCCAGGTATCGCTCTGATCACTGCAGACGAGGCTGCAGCACAAAGCTCTCACACTTCCAACTACATGGCCTGGAGAGGACCACAGAGCACATGGAACACGACCTTTTGCTTGGGAGGACACAAGAGCTCACAGAGGGCACCTTGGTAGCATGTCTAATTCCAAACACTCCCAGTCCCATTTTGGCCAGAAACAAATTCTCTGGAATTTTTGTTTAAATATGAAACCATAAATTTCCAGAGACAGGAAGCAAATATCTGCTCTAAATCTTATTTTATTAAGTTCTATGCAAAGGAAACAAAACCAGTAGTAGGTTCCAAATTCTCATGGGATTTCTTTATGCTGTGAACCTGCTACTGTCAGGGCCAGGGCTGGCTGGCATCATCAAGCAATGACATAATGACATCTCAATGGTCTCTCTTAACACTCCCAGTTGGCAGCACATTTCTTACAGGCTTATGAAGTACAGAATTTCAACAAATTTCACATCTACTAATTAAAACATACCTGGCCTTCACAATACAGAGGAAATTGCTAATACAGTCCTTGAGCAGAAATCATAAGGCAAGTAGAATTGTCATTTGGGGAGAGTAAGACATCATTTGTGATTAGGTAAGTATTAGCATATAAATGCTAATAGCATTAGCATATAAATATTAACTTTATTTAATATTATTTCTCTTACTCTTTTGTCACCCTACTCCTTTACTGCATTTTCTTCTTCACCTTTTCCTTTATCTCACTCAGAAAAGTTATATTCAACCAGTGAGAAAACTCTTTTCCTCATTGATAACAAAGGAAGCATAAACAGGAACAACCAGATTCAAAACAATTTTAAATGTGTTTCTTTGAGATTCTAAAATCTTGACATAAATTTTGTGTTTGCGATCAATAGGTCTTTGTGAATGGAAAAAGACTAAATTCTAAATTAAGCTAGAAACTGCTAGTTTTCATTTAAAGTACACGAGTTATTGTCCCAAGGGAAGACCATAGAGACTAAACCAGAAGTACAATACTGATTCTCATTATAAGATTTAGTAATCTTATTCTTTTCACTAAGTAAGTGCAAATAAATGTGTCCGCTCAAAGTCTGCACTGACTAAAATCCTATTACTATCTCTCAAAAATGAAACTAAAGACAAAAAGCCCTTGGGTCACCAATGACTTGAAAGCAAAGACGACTGGAGGTTTTTGGGTTTTACCAGTGTTTGCACTATAGTTACACAGTGATTCTGATTGATCTCCCCACCCCCACACCTCCACTAACTCTGAAAGAGAAAAATGTATTAACCTGAATGTTGTTCATTTTTATATTTTGTTTGCAATTAGAATTGTCAGAGACTAGTTTACATTTTAAGCAGTATATTTGACAGTTAAAGTTTATATATTAAAATGTTGAGAAATCATTCATTGTCTGTTTTTCCTTTATTTTCCACTCCTGTTGAGAGCTAATTTTATTATTTTTCCTCTCAAAGTTTTATATATTCCCGAGACATCCCAAGGATTTTTAATTTGAATCAGAAAAAGGAATAAGGCTGGTTCTGTGATTTTGTTCAGATTATTGATCAGCTCCATCTTTTGTAATGCTGTTTTATGCTCATTACAACTATATTTCATAAAATCCACAAATTCATCAACACTGTGAAATGTAATTAATCAGTGGAAACATACAGCACATCACTGTTGATGTATGACAGCACTCTACTTTTGTGCTTTTAAGTATAGGAGATTTTCTAGAATCAGAAGTGAATTTGCATATTAATCAAGACAAATAAACATGTGGTGATTTAACTAGGAAACTGTTATTTGGATGACAATTTAATCAGCACAGGTTGAAAGGTCCATCACTGCAGCATCCTGTTTCTGCTAAAATATTGATTGCGTTACTGATTTCAGTAATGCTTTATTTTACAGGGCACAAATAACCATGTAATTACTCTTTAATTGAATGGTAATTGCTTGCTGGCAATTATTTGTTAAGTTTTGGAGTTTAATTACTACATTATTTGTGTTTTGCAAAATAAAATGTTATGTATTAGTAGCCCAAAATATTTTTTGTATGAATGGTCTGTCAAAACTCAGAAAGTAAGATATGATGGTATGAGGTTGACAAATAACACTGTAACACTAAAACTATTATTAAAAGGATCAGATGAATCTTTGAATGCTTTCCCTCTACAAAATTAACATTAGATGTAACATTTGTAAGATAAATGGAGGAATACTGTACCACAGAAGCATGATTTCCTCTGGGGTCTAGTCCACCATTTAGCATAATTTATCACGATGTTTTGCTTTTCATTCTCTCGGCTTCTTTAGAGGAACTGAAATAGTATCCTATCCTCCAGAGAGCAAAGAATAAACCAAGTAGAAATATATTTCCAACAGTACTTCATATTTCTGCAACTGAAGTGGATTACCACCAGCACATTATCTTAGCAGCCTATAAACTTTGTAGACTTGGCAGTTAGCTACATAACAAGGGAAAGCATTATGTTCTGCAGTGTCAATGAGATATGACACATTCTGCGATATGTTTATTCCAAGTTGTGATAGATGAGGTACCCGATACTTTGATCGTTCAGATTTGAATTTTATTTCTACACTTTTCATTTTTGTCATCAACTATTTATGTATTGGCAGGAGGCAGCCCAGCAAGGACTGCTGATTTTGTTTTTCCAAAAGATACCCAGTTAATAAATTAATTATTGATTCCACAACGCTTGAGCTATTTAGGATAAAAATACGCTAGACTTGTGATTTAGGAAGCCCTCAAATGTATCACAGATTTCTTCACTACTGACATATTTTACTAGGCTTAAAGGACAAATGCAGAAGCACTATATAATATGCTGTGCAAATCGCCCTGAGAAAAGTGGCAGTAACTGGTGCAAGTACTCAAAAGTAATAAAGAAAAAATCCAACCAAACAAAAAATAAACCATCCAAATCAACCAATACAGAAAACTACAAGCTTAGTTGCCTTCCTGAAACTGGAACAGGAACCACACATTAAAATGTTGCTCTCCTGAAAGATCATTAAATACCTCCTAGCGATTGTGAGAAGTACTCCTTTGAAGCCTTTACCAATAAATGTAACATCCTGATAAATTAAGACAAAATTATCTCCTATTACCCTAAGATTTTTAGTTATAGCATGATTTAAAATAATCTTCTTGCTTTGGCATTTATTACAACATTTCAAAGATGCCAATGGTAGTTAAACTCTACTTGACCTTTCAGTGTTTAAGAAGAGAAGCAAACTCTGACCTCGAAGCAACCTGATTCTGTCTCCTCTCAGTGCTGGCAAACTGATCACTTGTCTAACCATTGCAGGACATTGGATCACCAGCCACATCAAAGGCAACAAGAGCCAATTCAGCAGAAGGAAAAAAGTCAGCCATGCAAAACGGGCAATTAACATTAATCATACATGAAGTTGTTTGAGCTGATAACTAGAACCTGGTCCCTATGGAGATTCATGAAACAGTGCCCACATCAGCATGAGGAGAGCCTCAACTCATCTTCGTCAGGCTCAGCACCCTTCCTCCTCATTGCAGCAGACAAAAGGAAATTATAGAGAAAAGCTCTGAAAAGTTTATATCCATGATCTTCAGACTCCCTGAACATGTGCTACAAATAGTAAAGGTATTATTGTCTTATCCCCAGATTACAGGTAGAAATAGTGTAACTTGACTTTTCTTCAGTGTTTTCTTGCACCATGTACATCCTTATCAAACTGAAACCCATTATGACAAGCTTTTAATTTTGTTAAGATCATTTTGCATCCTAACATGATTCTCTGGTGTGCATCACACACACACACACACACGCACCACCTTGGTACTGCCTTTAATAAGCACTTTATTACTCTTTCTCATCAACCCAACAATTATTTAGGTCTCTGAACCAAACCAAAAGTAGTCCCCATATTCAGGACACGCTTCCAGTTTGATCTGAACTAACAGTAATCATTGTCTCAGCATGGTTTGCAGTATGTTTGTTTCTAAATTTGCATTTTCATCTGGACCATATTTTTCTAGTTTGCTTAAAAGAAAGTCATGTGACACTTCATTAAAAAAGAGGCAGCTCTTCCTAAAATTTCTACATATATAATGTTCTACAAAATGCACTGGATTACAGACAACCTTGCTGTTGTATATAACACTTACATATATAGTATAACACTTGGCAGACATACATGCAGTGTGAAGGTGAAACACCAAACAGCAGCAAGCAGGCTCCCCTGGATAACAAGTAGGGGAGCCAGGCAAGCCAAGTCCCTTCCCTCAGGCAGCCTGACCTGCTGGGTTGCAAAGAAACCCTCTGTTCTATTACTCTTCAGATTACACCTGTGTATTGATTTTCTAGATGCCGACTGCATCTTGTACACCCCTGGAGCGCTAGCCAGAGGAAGCCACCTGCCTGGGGAGAGGAGATGCAATGCACTGTGCTTGATTCTCCCTTTCTTAGGTAACAGCAAATTCTTCGTTTTCACATTTTCCACAACTCAGACCAAATATATCTCCAGTTACTGATAGCAGTATTGACATCTTTTTGATAAAGATTCCTTAGATTTTTACTTTGTTCAAGCAAGAAAGGTTACGGAACAGACAATTTTAAATAAGGGTTGACTACTCTGAGAAAGTATAACTGCAAACTATTTTATACTTCCTTAGGTTTATCTAGCACTTCTGACCCCAAATGTTCACAAATCATGACCCTGGAATCATAAAAATATATAAAAATCTAATGTTTTAAAAGTTTCATTTTTGCACATTTTTATTTGGCTTTTACTTTTGTAATCTTTACGTTTCTAAGAATCCCATTTCCAAGTTTTCTTCTCTAGAAAGGCCAGAAGAGACTGAAGAAGAGAGTGGTGGTGGGTTTGTTTCCCCAGACTTTCACAACTGAAAGTTAATCTTCACGAATTAGTCAATATATAAATTTAAAACCTTCTTAGAAAAAAAAAAAAAAAAGGAACAAGCACTAACCATTATCTGCAAAAGCAGATTTCTCCTTTTAGCAACTGGGATTGGGAGTTACAACTGGGTGTTATCTGTGGCTCTCAGTCCAGCTACTGAGACAGGGTGGACATTTCTCTGACTACTATATAAAGAGGTTTAAGAAAAAAAAATAAATGTGGGTCTGATTCATTGAAGCATCCTCAAAAAGCTATCTGGAAAAACACTGAAGCAGTACAAGAAGTATGAAATCATCTGTATTAACTTTAAAAAAAAATAAAAATCACTGTCTCCATATATCTTCAGTGCAGTCTACTATGTACTACCTCACTGAAACCCACAACTTTAGGATTGTTTTCAACTGTGCAAAAGGATAATATAAAATTTAAAGGAGCTTTCAAAAAATTTCTTACACAGATATATTAAAAAGCCCTGCTAGAGCACCATATAAATAACCTAAGATTGTGAAAGAGCCCATACCAGACAATATTCTTTGTATAACTCTTCCATACCTAAACACATCCTATAGATTTAGTCCCACCAAGGTCTACAGGACTGATTGGTTTATTTATTTAAAACTTGAGTTTGGGTCTACAGTCAGAAAAATTACCTGAATTCCTCACTGCAATAGAGAACAAGTGATTGGTTCTTACTTGAGAAAGTTTATCTGTGTATTTCTGAAGTCAGGCATTTCAAATTAAGTTTCAAACAAAAAAAAAAAGGATTTTCGGTTCACTGAGATTTAAAACTTTAAATAACTCTTTCTGAATTACTTATGACTGTCCCTACAGATACACAAATACCTCAACATTCCTGCTGTTTATTTTTTCCTGTCAAATAACACTTGTGACAGGAGAAAGGTGAATAAATCACCAAATTTCAGAATTGTGGTGATTCACAGGTGCAGACAAGATGAAAGTCTTGTCTATGTAACACACTGCACCAGCTCAATTTAAGGGTATATCAGTTATGAAATTGAAAGTGTGACCACAACACGTGTACGTATACACACATGCTAATTTATGTAACTACATTAAATTACTGAGTGTTGTACTAAAGATGCCATGGCACATATAAAATACAGTTCATTTAGCAACCTGAGATCATACCCAGTGGGACAAAATTCCTGCTGCTGTGTCTTAACTAGTGTTGTTACCCACTCTACCTACATTAAAACTAGCAGGAAGGGGCCTGTCGGTGTTGGAATCACGCCACTACATACCCAGAACCACAAATTTAAATTTCAGATTTGTTGTCAAAACAACTCTCACCCAAGATGTCCAGTTAAACTAAATGTGAAAGCACCAGAGATACTGCCAACTATATAACGAGCCTTGCAAACCTCGGCCCAGCTACTCAGATAGTTCTACTTGGATTCTGAATCCCATGAAAGCTGTGAATCACTGGACATTATAGCCGGTATTATTATGCAATTTGCATTATTACTGCTTTCATTTTCCTAAGATGTGTAGAAGAAAGCTACTGAAAACATTTGTGGGATTATTCCACCTATATGTGAAAGCTCAGCACTGATGTAAATAGATGACAAGGCAAGCACTGGGGTCAGCACAGGAACAAACACAGCTCGATTCTCAACAGCCTACAGCTGATGCTGCCAAAGACATAAACAGAATAAAGATTTTACATGGGCAAGCCCTTAATGGCTTGCCTTCCTCAAAGAGCCACAGAAAGCACGAGTAACTCTCTTTCAGTAAGCCTAAATCCAGCATAATGACAACTGGACATGACCACAGGTCTCTATTACCTGCCACGATTCACTGCACATCTGTTCAGAGCCTGATGGGCTCCCTTCCTCAACTGACAGCTCAATTCTGGGCTGTCAGCAGGCTCAGCCCTGAGCTGGAAGGTATCACTCAGACCAGCCCTCACTCCTTGAAGACATGGGTCCCCAAACGAGGACTGTGGGGCTGAATATATAGACTGCCCCTTGGGAAAAAGAATGTGTGAGGTGACAATGCACAGTTCCAATCTCACCTATGAAGTAGATACTTTAATGAGAAAATGATCTGTATAAAATCTTTGGGATTTTCCCCAAGACAAAGAATAGTGTTGAACTGAAAAATGAATGAGAAAGGGCAAAAAGCCCTCAATTTCATTAATGTAGCTGAACATCACATATAGAGTGCCGTCCAACCTAGTGCAAAGATACACCATTACGCTGAAAAGCTATAAATCTGCTTTCATTTGAGTTAACTTAGCACCAATTTTTTCAAGCACTATTTTATAGTTTCCACATACACATTTCTACAAATATCTGCACAGATACTTTCTAAGTAATAATCATGATACGTCATATGTATCTCAATTATATGAAATCCTTCCATGTTTTACTTTTGACCTGAATTCAGTGCGAATCTAGGGGAACTTTATTACAAAAAAAGGTTTCTGAAATACTGCTGTTATCCACTGAGCTGTACCTCAATAAGATAACTTGTAAAAAATACGACTGTTTAAGCCTATTATTTATGGACACGAACTTAGTAGCAAGACTTACTTACAGCACCGAGTATAAGACAGCCCATGTGAGAGAATTCCGTAACAGAGGTATGTTGTAGTGTGGTGGCATGACATTGCCATAGCAATTCAACTTTGATACAATGGGAAGCTACTCTTGCTTTAACTGTTTTTAATCTCTGCATTGCAAGATTAACTGTTTTTACAATTTTGCAAAGACTCTCCAAAGTTAGAAAACAGAAATTCATCTTTCAAAGAATAATAAACGAAAGAACATAGAGGCAGTCCTCTCTATCACCCTTTGCACCTATATCCATGTTGAAAGGAATAACTGTTCTCGGCCATCAAAAGGAGCCTCTATGATAAGGTGATTATATCCAGAAGCAAACATCTGAAGGTTAACCCCTTAACACGGAAAATACCCTTTAGCTAGCTGGTGGTCTTGGGTCGGTGTGAAATTAAACAGGCAGTGTAAGTAGCTACACTGCTTCACCTTTACCTTTCCAGATTGTGACTGTATTTAACTTGCTAGCTACAGAGACAGACAAGGCTGTTGTTTCTACTGCAAATGCACAAAAGGGAAGGATTCTTAAACAACAAAACGCAAACCTTTAAGACCGTGAAAATATAAAAAGAGCAGAAGCAAAATTTTCAAAATTCACATTAAATTTGTTTCTAAAATCTTCCTGTTATAATAAGACGCTAATATGAGCAGGGCTGTACACTGAGCTCACTTAAAGAGCCCTGCTTACCTCAGCCCTACCAGTCAGTAAAACTCCCAAGGCACACGGGAAAGTCGCCCATCAGGATGACCCCAGAACCGACATGGCACTGGAGATTGATGTCCGTCCTGTATCTGAGCACACTACTTGCCATTCCCTCAGGTCAAGGTTACATTTATCACAGCTTCTGGAAAGAGCACCTAGCAAGGACTCCAAGAAGTTACCAAATACAGTAAGTACCTGCACACAACTGAAGAGCAATTCCTGCTACGGTGTGTACTTGTGGGGACATTGTCAGTGCCTGGCTACTCCTCTTGCTCCTGGACATGCCTTCAGGTGACGCTTTGGCAGACAGCTCTGTGGCATTAAACATCAACACCAGGGTAAACCCAGTCTCAGATCTTCCACCTAAATCTTAGCCATGATTCTCTTTTTCAGAGACTTAAAAGGACTCCTCTCTCCTGTGAGCTAAAAACAATGCCCCTTACTGGGTGCATAATCCTGATTCAGGCTCATGCTTTCAAGGCAACAGCACAGCTTTGGGAAAGCCATCTAGTTTTCATTTTAAAGGCCTCAAGTGATGGATTAGCCACTGCATTCTTAATTTTTTCCCATAATCAATCATACAGGGTTTTTTTCCACTACTGAAAACAAACAAGCGATGAACAAAAAAAAAATCAACCTTCACTCCTGGTATTGCCAAGCTTCTTTCTTGAGCCACAGAGTATCTTCTTGTCTCTTCCCTCTATTCTGAAAAGCACACTCAACAGACGTTTTCTCCACATACCTGGAGTTAGAGACTGAATGTCTCAGCAGCTGGGGCAGTAAGTAAAAATGTAATGGTTCTGAGGCCTTTCACTACGCACTCGGCTGAGGTGCCCGGGTTCTGACAGCACCAGGGGCTGCAGGGGGTGGCTCTGTGGTGAATGGCCGGACACAGCCGGTCCCAGCCGGTTCCACCACAGGGCTCCGCTGAGGTGATGGACAAAGATGGCGGCGTCTCTGTGGAAAGCTGATGGCCCTGGCCCTGCCCTGACCCACAGCGGCTGGCACACAAGGGATTGCGCTGCTGCACACGGACAGCTGGCCTTCAGCTAACAGGCAAAGGATACAGGTTTAGGGCAAGAACATCAGAGAGCCTTAACAGAACTGAAAACATACAAAAGCAAACAGACCAATTCTGTGCTCTGATATCTTTTAATTATTTTTTCAAAAACCTTCTTCTAAAAAAAAAAACAAACAACAAAAAACCTAAAAACAAGCCTAAAAAAATCCCCAAACAAGCAAACAAAAAATAAACACATTCACAAAACCCCAAATCCCTTCCATACGAAGATCAATTTTAAACAGTAAATTCTGCAGCTTGTCTGCTGAATATTTACATCAATCCTCTTGGAAGTGATTTAAAAAACTATCACCAAGGCACATGGTATAGCCTCTGCCTGTACTAGGGCTATACAAACATGCAACACTGAAGTAAGGTGGGAAAAAACAACCCAGAGCCATAACCAAACCCACAACCTCTAAAGAACTGTATCAGTCTTTAAAAAAAATGTGACCAAACTAATTTAAAGAATTAATGATGTGAAGAATTTTTCCAGACAGAAAAGTTAGAAATGTTATTCTGAAGGAGTAAAGGCCTCAACAATACGGGACAAAAGGGCAACTTCTGCAAGGAGGAGCAGGGTATGTGAGAAGCGCTGTGACGGCAGTTCGTTGGTGTGAGAGATTCTGACTTTTGTGACAGGCTTAGGAAAGGACCCTAAAGCCCAGAGCAAACAGTTCTTGAAGGTAAACCCTCTCCAAAAGGCATCAGGAATCTTGCTCTCCAAGGTGATTTTGAATCTGCCTGAACACCAATTAATAAGATACACTAATACACTTAGTCTGCATCTGAGGTGAAGCCTTGGTCCAGCTGTACCATTGACCTCAATACTGCCACATGGCTCTTGAAAAAGGTGAGAATTTCCTTAAAGAACATCACATCAGGCCTGTCACCACTATGAACAGCTTCATGGGTCAGCAAAGACATGAAGCTGGAGAAGAGGCAGGAAAGAAGTATCTTGATATACAAGAGAAGTATGATTGCATTTTTCTGTTACCTCAGTATAAAACCAGAGTAGCAGTATCAGTAATGTTAAACCAGATTTACTGTGCATTAATGCTAAAAACTTCCTTATTTTGCACACATATGCACACAGAGACACATAAAAACGTCATCTGATTAAAACTCTTTGTAACAGCAGATGATTGAAATGATAGTGTAAATAAGCCATGCTGCACTCTGCTTCTGAATTCTAAGAGCTGATTGTATGAGGGATATATTTCAACTGGAATCTGTAACTCAGCTGGCTACCAAAAGCATGGATTCAACAAAGACACCAGTTTTATGGTATCCAATTCCTCTCTGACCTCTTCCCATTGCACTCTGTGAGCAGCAGGTCTCATTCCCTCCCCTAAGAGATTACAGCATCACTCTTTCCCTCCTTGGTAATATTCCCTGTGCTCCACCAGTAATGCTTATCCTTTCCCTCCCAGGTGGTCTTATGGATACATATCTAATCCAGGGGAAGATAATTATTCCCAACTCATAGTTAGCTCCAAATGCTACTTGTTTTTTTTATACGTGACTTGAAGAAGTACTTTTCTGACCAAAAGCTTGTCTGATTTTCCATTGGCAGCTACGTCCATGAACCTTTCACACCACAGTTACGACTGGTTTGCCACTGACAGAGAAACAGTGTCATTTTGTAAATGCATCTTTTAAAAATTGTTCAGATTCTCTCTTACATGATGAAGAAAAACTGGGAAAAGTCAATTACTCAATTACAAGAAGAAAAAGCCCAAATCAGTCCAGGGGCACTGAAAAGTGGCATGAGATATTCACAAGTTTAGGATATACTTTATTTCAGGAAATCCCTGGAGCAGATGCAAGAGTTTAGCAGACAAGTCATACCTGCTGGCAATTGCTTTAAAAGATCTCTATTTTCAGACTGAAAGGCTTGACTCTCCCCAGATACATGTGGTATGCCTTAACTTACTAGCATCCACTTCTGCTCCCTCCCATTTGAACAATGAACATTTAACTTGGCTTCGGGAAGACAGAGAAAACGCAAATGTTGGTTTGTCTGGCAAGAGGCTGTATAAGCAAAGTCCTGCTTCTACTATGGGCAAATGTAGTCTTGCCACTGACTTCAAGAGAATCACAATCACACATCATATGCACAATTCACTTCTCCTTAGTAAAGATGTTTTTTTCAAGCTGTTGAAAAAGACTAAAAGAATTCAAGTAAAAGAGTGTTTGTAACCAGATTTCCTGGAGATAAATGAAAGACATACGTTTCCATGGCTGCCAGCCTACTAAATTTTGCAAGCATAAATATTTACCTAGGACTAGGGGGTGGGGAAATGAGGAAGAAAACCACCAACTAAACCTTTCAAAGTTTAAACACTGTAACACAGAGGTCATTATTTATAAATAGAAATAGAGAACACATATTTCCTATGTATATTTCTATCATGCTTTTCATCCACTCCACATGCCTTCTATTATTACCATTCTTACACCAGAAAATAATTTCTATGTCACTTGCTCACACTGTATGCATTAATTTTCTTTAGGCTTTCTTGTGGTTATTGATTTCCTGCTTTGTTGAAGTGGCTTTGTTTCTTTCTCAGCAGGCTATTCATTCTAAAACAACAGTTGTTCAACAAATAAAAAAATTATATTCTAAAATTAAATTAGTTTTATCTTCATTTATTTTTATCCGAGTTAAATGCAAGTGACACATTTCCCCTGAAAAAAAAGGAAATACTTCATACCTCCCAGCATGCAAAGCAAAGCAAGAATTTTTCTTTTCTAATACAGCATATTTATTTTTATGATTGGAAACATGAAAGAAAAAGTATAGTATAAATAAAGGCTCCTTTGTATTCCTGTGTTGTAATCACTGCTGTGGCCAGTGTTTTAACATCAACAAAAGAGGATTATGTGGTCCAGAGCCAAATTCATTTAAGTCCTATCTTGCTACACTCAAAATCATTAAAAGAATCATTTTTTCTTTCAATGAGAGTGGGATCATGTTCTAATACTGTAATAATCTATCCTACTAAGCAGAGTTAAGTTTGCTATTCTCTTCCACTATACCAGTCCGAGATGCACAGATTGTATACAATGAAGAGGCAGACGAATACAACTACTATTTAATCAACTGCAAAAGCAAGAAAAACGGCGCTTTTGCAGAAGGTGACATCTCTGAGATGTGCTACATCTTGCTTCAATGCTGTGTGTTCAACAAGTGCCAGTGTCTCAGTTCTGAGGCTTGTTTCCCCCCTTGATCATCCAACATGCTTATTAACGAGCTTGGGTGAACTACAGAAACAAAATGGAAAGCATGTAGACACCATACGAAGACAGAATTCTTGTCAGATTTCTTGCTAAAAACATAGAGCCAAGTGCTGATTGTTAGGGCTCCAAAAGCTCCTCTGCATTTCTTTTCTCTATGTTCAGTAACAGACCTTCCTTTGTGAATGGCAGAGATCTGCTGTTCTAGCATCAGCTTCCTTATCACCACGTCTTTAATGAAAAAGCTTGTGTACTACTGCTCACGCATGAGAATTCTTTTCAAAAGCAATGGGCTTTATATTCTTCATCCAGCTGAAGAAAAAAATTATAAAACACCTGCCAGCTTGAATATATTCTTCTGTTTAGGGAGGGACATTTTCCTGAAGGACTCACGAGATAACTATGTTGCCAAGCAGCAGATATAGGATTCTTCAATGCATTTAAATCAGATGGACACAGATGTGGGACTACATCTTTCGCAGCCAAACTGGCAGAAGAACAAGTATCAAGACGGTCTGAGATCCAGGTGCATCCTCCACACTGGGACTGCTCAGGCCTGTATCTCACAATCGTTTTGTAGGTGTGTGACAAATTAAAACCATATAGAACTTTCCCCTATTTGTAGGCTACAGTCACACAGGCAGAGAAGAGAAACAATGGTAAGAAACCCAAATGGCCATGTTAAGCAATGTACAGAGTACTGCGCCACACAGAGCCCACGTTCATTTGCCCAAAATGTCCATGTAACTCTGCTGAAGACGAGGATTACAGTAAACATGTACTGACTGACTCTCTAGTAACTCAGTTAAACCACATGCTACGTATCTCTCCAACACAACAGATGACATCAATACCGTTGAAGTATTTACCACCTTTTTAACTTGTCAACAATTGTCAAACCTAAGTGGCGAGCAACAGAGCTGTCTCATTTATCCTTGCAGCAAATAAATAACAGTAATAATCTAATATACAGTAATTTCATCTATAAACTTCCAAGTATTTTCTGCAGATCAATGTCATTACAGACAGAGAAATACAGATCTACAAGGTGGAAATCATCCTGAACTGTAGGGAGAAATCATAACCTTGAATTCCCAGTCTTTGCCACTTGCAGTCAGGAAACCCAGCTGATCACAGTTACACTACTTGTGCACTACCCAGGAACTCATGTATGAGCCTGGAGCCCTCACACAGCCCAAAACCATCTGCAAAGATCAGTAGTACTTTTAGAAACATTTACAGATGGGTAAACTGCAGTGCCAAGAGAGCACCCTCTCAATACCACTCCTTATGGTAACTGGTGGTAAGTTTACAAAAAAGATGTGTAAGTATGCAGACTAAATTTTAAAAGGAAATAGGTTTTGAAAAAATTTGCAGGATATAGGAAATGAAAAGAAAAAATGTTTTCATTCAGTTTCCTGTTTAGATGTGTGGGTAGATTTGACTTCAAATAGATGAGCCACACAGAAGTTCAGTTTATAAGGGTCAGATGGTAACAGTTTCTGTTTAATCCTTGATTTACATTAACTTACAGGAAAATTAATGATTTTAAACAGGCATCAAAGCACGGCTGGTTTTCTTTTTTCATTTCTCTAACTTTGCTTGAGGAACAATTGTTTCCTTTATCTGTCTCCCAGAAAGTTTGTGATCGCATTTAACTTAAACTACTCATTTAGCCTTCAGGCACAGCATATTATGCGTTGTTTTTCAATGAATATTAGCCCCTTAATAGTGCAAACTCTTTGACAGCTCTCTTAGATTCTTGTGCTTACTTGAGCATTTTACAAAACCACTCTTCACAACTGCACACATTATAATTTACGCATTAAACCAGCAGGTTTTCATCTTAGGTCTGTTGCCAAGAATAATCTTTCAAAACTCTTTTATCTTTCTGTAAGCACGCAATTACAAATGTGCAATTAACAGCCAAAGAAAGGTCTTAAGAAAACTCTTAGAGCAATATTGCCCTTTTTAATGCCTCAACCAGATGGTGGTGAAGAAAGCGGTTTAACGAAAATAAATAAGAAGTCACATTTTCAGTCTGGAATGATAGGTCAAGTGTAAAACTTGAGACATAAAGGTGAGAGTGTTACAGGTCTGCATAACCACCAGAAGTGCTCTTAATTTCTTTGTTTTGCTGTTGGGCAGACAAAGGAGTTGTAAACATCATTACTGATATGCATCAGTACAAATGCAGGGAGAGACCATATGCAAAAAGAACTATCTGTCACATTTTTTCCGTGAACAGAGCCCATCCAGTGCCTGATATTCCCCAAGGATGAATAATATGCTCATTTTTGTCTTTTGTTACAACTTGAATTCGTACACTCTAATCCTGGAGTCTCTTCCTCTAAAAATACAGGTGCTTCCCTTTTACTAATTAAGCATGAGTACTGTGTAATTGCTGACATTCTCAAATTGGTGTAATCACCTTGGACTAAATGGCTGACAGAATTTCCAGCTTAGCTTTACTACAGATAACACCAAGATATTTTTAAAAGCTGTAGAGAAATTACATAAGACGACTCTCCCATCTGAAAACAGACCAGCTGCATTACTTTACAGCCACGCCACAGGGCTATAAAATATCTGCTTGCAACTAATTAACTTAGGAGAATCATCAAATACATCACACAAACTGACTGATTTGACAATAAACTCAACCACTTAATTCCACAGTGCAGTCATCTGGACTGCTCTTGTTCACATAAAGTGTCCCATTATTAGCAATTTCTATCATTTTAGATATATATTTCTTCCTTGAAATCTAAGATTTTTAGGGGGGATTCAAAATAATTTCAGAAAAGAAGCAACAGCTATCTTTCCTCAGTATACTGAGCCCCTAATATACCCGTACACTTCATTTACCATATACCTCACACACCCAGTTAAAGGGTTTTAGTCAGTATTTCCTTACATAGTAATTGTACAAAATTTGTTTAGCTTGGAAAGCCCTGCTCATCATCAAGAGGTATTTGGATTATCTTCTGAAGCCTGTACTAGAGACAGTTAAATAACTACGAACAGAAAAACTCACCCTGCACTGCAACTGAAATAATCAGGAGATAATCAGCTTCAATTCTGTATGTACCATCACATTAGTGCAAAAACTTGCAGCTGCAGGAGAATTGTTTGCAAATAGTATTTTTAACTAATAATTCTCCTTTTTCTTGAAACCAAACAAGCAAAACCCAAGTTTAAGCAATATAATTATGCTTCCAAGTGAATTATTTTCCCTTAATTTAAAAAATAGCTTTTCTTCAAAAATAAGATTCTGAAGGAGTTCAGCTAAGGTAGCATGAAAATCTGTTCTATGTTGGTGTCCAGTCTAGGTAGGTCTAGGTAACTACTGACCTGGAGAAACAACTTCTGCTTCTGATAAATAGCTAAACAACTATAAAGAGAATAATCTCAGGCTGATGACAGCACACAGTTGCTTTGCCATTAGGCAGCATAAAATCATTCTAGGAAGAGACTTGCAGAATTAATTTATATATGGGGGAAAAAGAAGATGTAATATATATAGACTATAATTTAAAAAAAGGAAAATCAACCCTCAGAGTGCATTTTTCTAATAAAAGATCAGTATGGATGTGAGCACTCACAGACTGAAGCAGAGCAAATGATGCTACAGAGAGGAGCTACCTTGAAGCTTCAGCAATAAACTGATTTGGCTCTAACTTGACCTAGTATCTTCATAAACATTCTAAAAGGAAAGTGGAAAAGTTTAAACAAAACCTCACAGAAGAGATGGCATTGACAGGAAATGGGAAACATCACAAAAACCTTCTGTGAGATCTGAATGAATAAAAGCAGCTAAAACTTTACTTTTTTTTTTAAGCAAAATTAATGAAGAGTGAAAACTAATGAAGATGTAGCTCTCAAAAAGAGACGCAACATCTATAATTGTTAATATGCTGAGACGTTTAGGTGTTATAAAAGGTTGCAGATAGGCAAATGTGAGCAAATACGGAAAATACCCAACTTTTTTTTGCTTGACTCCTTGCCTAGAAACATCATGTCAGAAAAGGAAGAAATTGCCTGAACTCATCTGCTCCTGTAGGGCTCTACCTGGAACTGCACGTGCATTTCTAAGCAACCTAATTAGCAAGAAAGATATTACCAAGCTAGAGGGAATTGAAAACACAGCAGTCAAAATTATTAAGTCATAAGAATGAGCTGATTTAAAATGAAAGATTAAGTTTTACATTGCTGTACGTGGTAAGTAGCAGATGTGAAAAGAATGTTCAAAATAAAGCAACACATCTAAGCAGATCTCGGCATCGACCAGCAAAAAACAGCACAACTTTTTTCACTGGTCTAATGGCACTGTAGATGTCAGCAACAATCATTTTTAAATCAGAAGTGGTATAAAGGCACAGAATACCCCAAATCCCTGCAGGGCACCTGCAGGGCAGAGTTGGGAAAGCGAAAAGAACAGGTTCAAGGTTTCAGTGCCCTGATTACACACCTCTGAAAAACAGCAGTTACAGAGATTTCACCACTTCACATGTCTGGCCACTGTTTCAGAATACCCAAAGAGGTATTTTAGATTCAACACATGTCTAGCATAGAGATTGGCACCAGACACATTATTTTGTAATGGTGCATAACAAACTTGGTTTTCCTTCTGAGAACAGCGATGCTAAACCACTTTCGGTTTTCTCCTTCAGTACTGCTCACTGCTGCTCCTTAGCTTTAATTGTACAGCTGTTCCTTAAGCAAATATTAACGACAGAATAAATTCCTTAGCTAACTGAAAAGGTTATTTTCCAGTGATACTTAAAAGAGCACAGTTATTCTAAAGCATTATTCTACCATGACTAATTGACATTAAAAGAAGTGAAAAGTACATAACTTGATTCTTTTTCAAACAGAACAGAAAGCATGTATTTTCAAATCACATAAAATCTGTCTGGGACGAAATTCTGCTTAGGTTGCACTGCTGTAATCCTAAAGGAAAATGTACAAGAGCTTTTTTTTCTTTCCAGTAATTCATTACAAGCCCGATTTTTTTTTCATGGAATCTCAAAGTTTGGTGCTTGGTAAGCATGTTCTCATGGTGTTTATTTACTCATTGATTTTTACTGTCAATGGATATAGACTTTTCCTAGGAAAAATAAAAGAAAAAACAGGAAGCCTGGAAATCTTTTTCTCATATTCGTTTCTTATAACACACTTTCCTAAAGAAGTGAAATGGACTTCAGTTCATATTGCATTGTCTCTCTGAAGTATGTTAACTAATAGTAACAGTGATTCTGCATAGCATAAAAATGATGTGAAATTACTCAAGTTTAAATTTTGTAATAATAATATATTTTCACGTCAGTTACAAATAGGGCGAGTGTGATCACACACTCCAGAAAGCATATCCCTTCTGCTGTAGAGCAAATCCTGCTGTCCCTATCATCATCACAGAATCACAGTTGAAAGAGACCTTTAAAGGACATACAGTCCAACCACCCCCTGCAATGAGCAGGGTCATCAACTAGATCGGGCTGATCCCCATCCAGCCTGGCCTTGAACATTTCCAGGGATCTTGCCAACAGCTTCTCTGGACAATCTGTGCCAGCGCCTCACCACCCTCACTGTAAAAAATTTCTTCCTTCTACCTAGTCTCATTCTCCCCTCTGTCAAAGCCATTCCTCCTTGTCCTGTCCCTACAGGCCCCTGTCAAAAGTCCCTCTCCAGCTGTCTTGTCAGTGTCTTTAAGCCCTGGAAGCTGCTCTAAGGTCTTCCTGGAGCCTTCTCTTCTCCAGCTGAACAACCCCAGCTCTCAGCCTGCCTCAATAGCAGAGGTGCTACAGCCCTCTTTGTGGCTCTCCTCTGCACTTGCTTACACAGGTCCATCATATAGATGAATACATAAGGGACACCAGGCTTACTGAATACATTCAACATCATTGGTAAACTACACTAAAAATTAATACCTACTTTATATATTTTTTGTGTGTTTCCACATAAGACACAGTCAAGCTTTGAATCTGAAAATCATAAAACAGCTCAAGAAATTTCTCTGCTGTGATCAACTGTACTTTCATGCCCTGCATGTGAAGGATCTATTGCCCATCTGTGGCACACAGCAGGAACCTTCCTGTCACACCCTGTCCCCTGCAGTGCTGTCAGGCCTTACTAGCACAATGTGATCAACAGCATTTTTAGTGATCACGTTTAATCCTGAAATGTATCAGGGTGCCATGAAAAACAAAACATTTTACAACTGCTTAGCAAAGTGTCAGTCAGATATACCTAATTTTTCTTCTGTTCTACAAATTTATGCTGACATTTGTTATTCAACACAGCTTTCCCTGTTTAAATGAAAAGTCTTTATGAAGGGCTAACACACTTTTTTTCTTCCTCCCCTCCCCCCAGTATCATCTTAGACAACTGATCAAGCTAGAGAAAGTAGTTATTCTGCTTAGCTTAACTGCCTCTTCTCGAATTAATTTTAACACTATGGCACTATCCAGGCCTGTGACTGTAGCACATAATTACATTCAATGCAAAAAGCTCTTGTCTTCTTACACATTCTTCCCATCATATTGGTTTTGGTTCTTTGAGGCTGATAATCTTGGACCAAGCAAAATACCTAAAGATGTACTAATGAGTACTACCCTTGGTTCTGCTGACTCCAGACGAACTGCTTCTGCTGGCTTCAACTTCAGCAACTGCTGAAGTCATTTGCTGGTTCCAGGGCAGGATAATACACACCCCTTCCAGGATCAAGGAGAACAGGCATCCGCTTCTCATACTTTAATGCCTCAAGGTACTCTATGCATGTAGATAACCTCCTGCCACTGCTATAAACTGGCAGAGCAGCCATATTGGTCTTAAGCTCTAACTGCCCTAATAGGAACAATCAATTCATCCCATTTGAGGTAACAATTAAAGCAACAGAAACCATTAAAAGGAAAATCATATACTTGGGTTTAGAAGTTTGAGGCCCTTCCTGAATATAAATATTAAACAGCTTTACTAGCTTTAACTTGGAGTTAATCACTTTAAACATTCAGGAAAACTTGGTCTTCTTAATTTTAAACACACAGGAAAAAGGAAACTAGTTGCATTACTTCAATTCAAACAAGTTTCATGGCACTTTGATTATTATCATGAGATCTATCTAACACAGGCCCTAAAATATACATATCAATACGTAAAGCTTTTGTTAAATGGCAATTCATTAGAAAAACAGTAAATAATACGTTTAAAATTAGGATTGTGGGCCTTCCTAAACTCTCAGAAAGACAGCAGCCACAAAGCTGAGTAAGTCAGGGTGCCTTTGAAGATACTTAATTAAAATCTAATCCCACATTCTTAAAGGCTCACATAAATTAAGCTGTCATTCAGGAGATTTATGCATTCACATTTGCATATTACATACAATTCATCAATTACTCATGTTTGAAAGCAATGGCTTCTTTCTCTGGGAGCGGGGCTGCCAACAGGCGCGCTAAGATGCAACAACTGCACCCACCGGTACCTTGGAGAAAGCCACTTCCATATGACTGATACCTCCTGCATCACACCACCCCAAGCACGTGTACAGATACCCAACTTGAACGAGATGGATTCTTTTCAGCTCAATCTGTCACCTAAAGATGAACATTTTGGGAGGTCTTCAAGCAATCAGATCAGAGTCAATATTCCTCATATCACAGAAGGAGGTTTCACAGAACACCCACTAAGTCACCCAATTCTGCTGGAGGAAACTGAGCCCCTCTCCCGGATTCTCTCAGATACAATCATAGAATCATTTAGGTTGTAAGAGACCTCTGAGTCCAACACCCCAGCAGTGCCAAGTCCACCTCTAAACCACAACCCTAAGTCTCAGGGATGGCTTCTGACGATTGTTTAATAGTAAGTAATAAATACCTCAATGGTACCATTTCTGGCTCCTTCACTGTTTTCAAGACTTCCCTTGTAACATTAAGAGGCACACTAAGCTAGAATAAAATACACCCTTTAAGTATTCAAATGCATTTTCCAAGTTTATACATGTTTGAAAATAATAACATAAGGACATTTTCCCAGTAATTTTCTATGGCTTTAAAAAATATTCTTAGATAAGCAAGTATGGCTTATATCTGTGTGTGGAACATTTTGTTTTAAAAGCATCATTACCATCTCCAGCTAACTAAGAATGTATTCACAATTGCTTTATACTCTTAATGCCAGTATTTACATGAACTGGTACTAGCAACAGAGCAGAGCAAGCACACTCCAGTGCTCAAACACACAGCTGATGCTTCCTGGCCTATCTGAACCATGTTCCCACATTGCCACGTTCACATGGGTGCCCATACAGCTCCAGGTAAGAGCTACACCCACATGTAATGCCTCTCCTTTAGAGAGAAGCATGCTCTTTCCTCCAAGAAATGCATTATTTTTTTGTCTGAATTAACGCACTGACTACAAATGAACCAAGGGACAAACCAAGGGACAAAACTGCCACGAGAAGGTGCTTTGTAAGGTTCTGACACAGCTCTGGCAACTAAGCACTGACCTGCAACCCATCTGCGAGCCCAGCCTGAGACCTTTCAAAGCCATCACTGATAACTGCACCAAGTAAAATGCGTGAAACCACTCAGCTTCATTAACTGCAGCCTCAACAGGGTCTTAAATTCAAATCTCAAAAGGTGAAAGGCTAATGCAACAACCACTTGTTACCAAGCCACTCTTCATCTTACAGTCAACTGAGGTTTTGCTCCATTTATTGTATTCTTCTTGTGTTATTAAACGTAACCTAATATTTATGTTCTTCCATTAAATGCTTTAAACAATTACTTTGAACAGCGTTTCTATCTAGCTGTTAGCTGCTATTAAAGCAATTGCATAAAACCTAAATGCATAACAATTTGCTAGTATCTTAAATATTTTTTAAGTAAGTTTCCATAAAATGAGTGAATGGAGCAGAAGATGAATACCATAGTTGATGTTAGCACCAACTTGCTGATGACTGACCGATGAGCAGTGGCTTAGTTTTATCATCCAAAACCCCCCAGCTGAAGTGAAGACATACTGAGGCAATTGTGAAGCACGATGCCATCCATTTATTAACTGTCCTTTAATAACAGAACACTTCACCATGCTCCCAGCATTCCTCACAAGCATTAAATTCACTTTTACAATGCAAAGATATCCCTCTTCAGAATTCCACATGCCCTATGTATTGGGCCATTTGTCTGCTTCATAAGTGACCCAGACAAGAAAAACAGAATGCAGTTATGCCCTTTTTCATAAACTCAGACACTTTGGTTTTATTACTCTGGGGTGTTAATGTGCTTATTTTTCATATTGGAAGCCAGTTCCTGCCTTTCCAGGAAACCTTTTGACAACTGAAGAATCACTGGGATTGTTAAAATCACAAGAAAGCAACCCTGACACAACTGACTGGGAAAGAGATTTTCAAGTTCACACTTTTCAACAGCCTTGATCTAACTTGCCATCTTTTGGTAATTCTGTTTTACCTTGAATTTTAGAGAAATTGTGGGGTAGGAAGGGAAAGTAATTGTTTTAACATCAGTCAGCACTTCAAGATTATAAATATGTCAGGGCAAAAAAAAATAAAGATTATTACAGCATCAATACAATAGTCTGAGATAAAACATATGAAATGCTATACACAGTACAACAAATGGTTTTAAAGAACCCAGTTCAAATAAGCAGAAAATCATGAAATCTCCCACTTGTGACACACTGGGAGGTCTGGAGGCCCCTCACTATGCGGCTGCCTCCCATCGCCTTCTCAGACGCTTTCAGCACCCACCACCATGCACCTTCACCAAGCTGTTCCTTTCAGGAGGCTACGTCACTCCTTTGATTGATTGACACTTTTCCTGTGATGGTGTTTTATAAACACAATATATAATAATGGCATTTCCCTCTGGGCGGGGCATTTACCCACTCTTGTTATGTGATGACTTGTCACAACACCCGAACGGCACAGTCGCTCGCACTGTGCGCAACGACATCCCCCCCCACCCCTCCAGAAAGCTTCATCTTCCATGTGATATTCATATCCAGCTCCATGGCTTACAGAACCGCTGTGCTTAGTAGGAAAATGAAAGGCTTCGGAATGGAAAAATACTTTTCTAAGAAGCTGGTATTATTTACTTATGCAACTATTAAAATGTAATTAAGTACACTGCATGCAAGAAGACAAAACATACTCTAAAATGAATCTGTGAGATTATCAATATACAGAGGCTACAAACACACTGGAGGCAAAAAGAGCATTAAAAGCTACATGACTTTATGCATTAATTGAATTAATAATATTGACAGTCCTGAAAGACTCCCTATCCTGCTGTCATACAGTACACTGCAAAAATCTCAAGACCATCTGCCCCACAGTAGCTAATAAATAATTAGGTTATTTTAATTAAAGTTTGACATAGTGTAAAAAGCTGGTATCCACTGGCTTTTGTACCTGCATGTGCAAGGGAAGTTGACACATAGCTCCATGTATCTTGCCCGAAGTAACGGAACTCTGTGAATCGTGTATATAACTTAACAGGGGAAAAACCCTAAAATATTGTGGCTCTCAAATTATGTTAAAGATGAAAACCAGGAAGAAAGGTCAGTGCCCAGCATCCTTCACTTTGCCTTGGCAGGCAGCAGCCTTTCAAATGAACCCTGAGCTCAGCAGGGAGCTTGGTCCTGCTGCCTGCTGGACATCTCCAGCTCTGACCCACATCCCCCTGAGCACCCTGTTCCATGCACGTTCACCAGGAGCACTGACTGCGTCACTACAGAATAGATCCATCCCATCTTCTTCCATTTTTCCAAAATATGCACATCTTCCCTTTTTCCTAACCAAAAATAACAGATTTATGGGAAAAGCAGTCTTTGTTCACTAACTCCAACAAGTGCCCTATACAGTCACTATATAGCCAACTGTTTAATCAGGATCATCCTATTAGCTTAACGATGCCTGTTTGTCTGAAATTCTTGCAAGAAGTTGTATTATGAGCAAATGGCACCAACTATTTCTCATTCATCAAACACATCCATGTGTCGCAGGCCTCTGGGAATTGATTTTTCTTCACACGAAGTTATGCAGTGTTAAAAGAGGGGGAGAAAGCCATTTAAGCACTCATTAGATTGGAAGGTGACACCTACAAACATCTGGCTTCGAAACAGAAAATGAAAACTGTTCTAAATTAATGGCTTTCCATACGTTAACGCACCTTGGGTTTTTACTGTATAAACATTAAACCAAAGTTTTTAAAGTTTAAATAATGTTAAACCACATCTACAATTTCCTTCCGATAGTTCAAACAGACAGATGGTTCAAGCCATAACTTCCAAGCAGAAGACGGCTCCTCTGGTTCCTGAAGTACATCATCCTGGAGCTTCTGTCATGAAAAGCTTTGGCTTTGCTGGTTTTCACCTTCAACATGTCTCTTTCAGGAAAAAAATATGCAACTAATGGTCAACCCCCAAGGGTACCCTTCACAGTAAGTCTCCAAAGTGAGATCTCGGAACTCCTTGGCACTAAATTATGTGTGCCTTCTACATCAACAATAATAGTCTGCAGAAACATGTCGTTTTACCTGTATAACCGTGACCAGAAGTACATTTGTAGGTATTTCCATTTTCTCTATATCCAAAGAAATTACATTTTACGTTTTACATTTTAATTTTCATTTTTCAATTAAAGACTAAAGTCTATGCCAGCTATAGATTTCCACTGAGATTCTGAACTGGCTGGTTGCCAGTTCAATCCATCAGCCCTTTCTGCTGAGGAAAAACACTATATAGTCATTTTTAAAACAATTTCTACATTTTAAAGGCTTAGTGTACGCAAAGAATGTAATGTAGAATGTAATCACAAGACACAGTAGAACTACACATCACTCCTTCACAGCTATCCCTTTGTTTTACTTATTCCTTTAGCTGAGAAACCTGAAGAAATTAATCTTTATTATCTTCAAAGATTACTGAGTACCTGTTCCATATAATTAACAGAAACTAAGTGAAATAGAAGCCACTGCTCAGGTGGGATTTCAGGGCTCAAATTCCCTTTTTCCCTTAAAGAAAGGCTAAGCTTTCAGGACTAGGCACACAGCCACACTAAAGAAGAATTCCCACCATTTATCTGCGTTGTAAGTAGTAGAAATACACATATATGGTCAACACTAAAAAATAAAAGTGCTCCAGCAGTCTGTAGTATGCTTTATCTGTTCCCCAGACTACTCTAGAATGAACAAAATGCCTACACCGCACACTGGAGGCAAGCAGGGCAGCAAATGCTTATGAAAGGCCACATCTAAATATGATTATGATTTTTTCAATGCCCCCAAACACATGGATGCTGCACCGCCTTGACAGCCCTTTCCTCGCTTCTAATTATGCAACTTTCTGACCTATGTTCATCTGACACACTGCAACTGCACGCTGCCGCAGAAACATCAGAGCTTTCCTGGTAATGGCTGTCGTTGTCAGGATAACCAATAACCCTGTTTTGGCTGCAGGCTTTAGCAGGAAAATGGAAAAGCTTGAGGCACCTACTATTACCATACGTTTGTGTGTGCGTGTGTGTATACGCATATCTGTACATAAAAACTTCCTTAAAGATAAAATCTTCCTTAAATCTCTATACCAATACTTTAAAGTACAAGGAACCTTGGAACCAAGCAGAACTATCTCTATACTGAAGAAATGTGAAAACAGAAAATGCTTTTCATTTTCTGTTTCTGCTTCCATCATTTCCTTTTCTGCAGACAAGCGAAGCTCCTGCTGTTGGAATACATGGAGGGGTTGGTTTGATATTTGTATTTGAACTCATGTCAACAGTGAATTTGTAAGAGAGATTCCTGGAGTTCACAGAAAAACATCAGGAGCACGTGCAGTACTCGCACTCAGGAAAGGCAGGACCAAGGAACGAATGGAAAAAAGTACAGTTTTATACCGATTGCCTACAGGCCTCAGTTTCTTTGGCTTTCTAATAACAGCTCAGAATTCTCTGTACTGTGAGAGAAAAGAAAACTGTGACTGCCAATTAATTTAATGATATTTGCATATTCATTGCCACGGTTATAAGAAACAACCATACTCTCACTGTGCAAGTGAGATGCAGGGATCCAACTGGCGCACAGAGAGGCGTTCATCTGGCAGAATGGCATGGGGTGGAGCGGCAGAGAAGTGAGGGAGCTGAATAATTATAACCAACTGTGCAACACCAAGGCTCCTTTGATGGCCCGTTCAAACTTCCTAAGGAATATGTAAGCTATATTTACCTATACATTACTTGTTACATAATCCTTTCTACTTCAATTATTGCCTTCTTTCTGCCTTCTTTATTGCTAGCGGCCAGTTTATAATACTAGAATGAACTCACAAAATCTCTTTTTATCCTCCAGCTACTTACTGTATTTTTTATGGTAACCATATACTAGATTATAATTTAATTATGACTGAAAGATCTCACAAATGTAGGTTAGTTTGAAACGAAGACCACTTACCAATAACCAAGGTACAGTGCTTTTCTTACAATTTGCTAACCATTTATTTGCCACTTAACACGCTTACCCAAACTTAAGAAACTTTCAACTGAAATTAGAGTTCATGCAGACACAGGCACACACCTTCCCACAGAACTAAATCATGGTCCACAACTTTTCAATGCTTCCTCCAAAACCATTTGAGTATCTTTTATGATCATTTCAAGGCATCTGAAGCAATACTTTTCAGAATTGGGCACTGTGGTCCTTCAAGATACTGCTATAACCTGAGTGCTTCCTGTTACCCAAATAAGACTACTTGATACATAAGCTTCTGAAGTTAGTGGTACTTTTCATAAAGAGTACACAGTCTTGCTACTACGGAAATGCAAAAGATTCTCCATTCACCACACAATGACATGTAATAGGGCCTGTTGCAGTGCACTGTAAATAGCTCATACTGTATCTCAAACATATTAATTTAAACGCCTATATCATGTAATATGTGATATATGTATCTATATATTTGCTCTGGAAATGCAAAATGTCTCACAGGGAATTAAAACATAAATAAGGCCAGGAATGGCTGGTTCACAGCAAATACTGGCTACTTTCACTACAGCTTCTGTGCTACAGCTTAGTTTAGCCTGTGCATTGGAAAATGCATTAGCATACAGGATCTGATTTTTCTCCTCTCCTTCTGTTTCAATTTTGTCTCTCATTTGAGATAATTTTTTTCAATCATCTTCTTTTGATGGCATTCTAATTTAATGTAAAAGCAATACAAACATCTGATTTACAAGATTTTTATCACCATAGTATCTTACCACCTCATTACAGTAATTTGCAAAGGCTTTTGTCCAGGCAGAGAGCAGAATGGATTTTATTTTCACTCTCATGTTGTTTTTAACAGTATGTTTGTGCACTCTTTTACCCTGTCTCTGGTTACTGTGGGAAGGTCCTGGCAAACTGGCAAGTTTTACAACACTATAAAAACCATCAGGCTTGGGCTTAGACTCGTTTTGGCTGTTGACCGAAAGCATTTTCATCTCCAGCTCTCCTGAACTTCCTTGGAGCACATTGAGCAGCACTGCTCACAAGGATTACACCTGGTTTGGTTGGTTATGAATGAAAGGGAGACCCCGTCTGCGTTGTGAGACTTTAGGTGATTTGCACTGAACTGCGGTGAGAAGCAAACCAGGAACAACATGTACATACACATACGCACACTTATAATTAATTGGTGATATCCCAGTTCCACCTCCCCCTTCAAACCCTGGAGGCTGATCATACCTGCCATAAAGTATGTATAGACCTGGACATCTGCTGCAAATCTGATGGCAGAGCTCCAAGACTGTTTCACAAGACATCAACATTGAAAAGCAGTGACAGCGCTGCTCCCAGAGAAGCTCAGTACACAGAGTTCTGGAGTAAGACAAAGGGTCCAGTGGTGCAGGGCACAGCCAGAAGTGACTGGGGCACAGCTGGAGATATTCCACTGCCTCCAACCAGGCCCTGCCAATGGCTCAGGACCTCGGCACCACCTCTGCCCAAAGAGGTATAACAGTTCAAGAACTAAAGCCCACTGGCTCACGCAGAAACGTGTGTGACTGATCAAAGGATATTCTGCAACATCTCTCCAGGTTTTATCTCGGGAGCAAAATAAAAAGCGACTGATTTCTCCTTGCAAATATCCTAAGGGCCCAGAATATTATCTGGCTCTAAATATCCACCAAGCCCACAAAGAACTATAAACTGCTGCGCGTATGATACTAGTTGTTGCAATTTTGTGCAGGATAAAGGGTGAACCATTAAAGGCTGTTGAACCCCATGAGCTACCACACAAGGCCCCAGGGAATTCAAAGGGCTCTAAAGAGCCCTGAAAGTCACTGGTTTCCTTGATCCTGTAGATACTGGAAACAGGTAAGTCAAGAAAGAAGGAGATAAAGAAGGTGACCCCAAAAATTAGTTTCTCAGAAGGATTCCAGTAGAACCTATGTATTTTTACATGTATTTTACTATTTAAAACTACATAGTAACCTACATACTTTTACATTAATGGTACAAAAATCAGAAGCATGGCACTGATACAGAGTTAACAGGTTAACTTTTTAAAGAAACTTCTGGTGACAATGCACAGGTACCATTAGATTTGGTGTTTTATAACTAGCATTTGTCAGAGACGAAGTAAGTTGAAGTTTCCAGCTCTTCTGATGACAGGAGCTGCTTGAATAAAGCTAGTTTATTCAGGCTCTCAGCAATATTCTATCACTTTCTTATCCAAATTCATATTATTCTTCTGAGAAGTGAAATTGGACTCTTTCTTTTAATAGGTGAGAAACTATTACCCACTGTAAAAGAAGCGTACAGTGAAAGCACAGTATGTCAAGACAAATTTTGATCTTCCTTCCCGCTTCATGGCATCATGTCCAAGAAAAATCATATAATGCTACTTCTATGAATCTGTAATTTCATCCCAGAAAGTAAAGAATAAGATAAACATTTTCTGTTTGTTTTTCACTTTCACAGCAACACCATCCTTACTTGCTTCTAGATGGTCACATTTTGCTGACATTTACAAACATTTCATGTTGATCTTACATGGGTCACATCAATCATCTATACAGTTTCAATGACACTTTGTTAAATAAACTGTCATGAAAGATTTATAGAGAATTTGATAAAAGTAAAGAAGATGTAGTTTAGCTTTTAAAGATGCATTACCCCTTTTCTGAGGTGTAATATCAGCTCTAAAATACCATTAAGCTTTTCTGGCAGGAGATGAAGTGAGAAAATAAAATGTACTCTTTCATCAGCACTCACTTATTTGCATCTCTTGTGCTTCTACAAAACACTGTGAGAACAGATCACCTGCAGCACTCCTGGAGTGAAAGGGAACCTCACTCCCACATTCTGCGCACTCTGTTCGTCTCTCCTAATGCTTGGCAGAAGCCATTAATGACGTTATTCACATTATTTGAGCAAAAATGACCTCCAAATTAAAAACAAACCAACCAAAACAAAACCCTACTTGAGATTAAGATCTTTTTGAAAGTAAGCTGATATTCCCAGATTCCCTATCTCAGAATAGGGAATGCAGACAAGTAACAGTTTCAATAAAAGCCCTTCTTCAGATAAATGTGGCCTACAGCACGCTCATTAAGATGTATTTAGATTTGCAGACTTTACTGATGTCAAATGAATATCTGAGAGCAGCTCACAATGGTCTCACTGTTAGGAACAGCCTCAATCACACCGAGATCCCTGAGAAGAAGCAAAGTTTGAAAACACTTCTCATCAGTTTTCCACCACTGAATGATCTGGTCACAAAAGCAATTATTTCTTACACCTTTCAGTTATCTGCAAAGGCAGCTATGGCAGCTACCCTGCAGCAGTTCCACTTGCGACAGAACACCAGCAAGGAAACCAGCGTTCTCCATTTAGTATGGAAAAACTAGAAGTGATTAATTAACACTTCCAGAGAAAATAAAAAGACTGGGAATCTTTCACCTCCCTTAAAGACCATTAATTTTTTATTCCTAAAAAACTACTGTACTTAAGAGTCTGGCATCTAATGCCAAGACCCATCACAACTGTGGGTCAAGTTTTGCATCTCCCCTCTACAAGAGCTCCTGTCACCTTCATGTAGTTACCCCATCCCAAAAGTCTCACACAGAAGTTCAACAAACGGTGGATAAATCCATTGTTTAGGCAAGTAATTCAAGGTAACTGCTATTTCAGCAATGGAAGTTTCTTCACAAGAAACAGAATTATGAAATTATACTGATTTCCTACAGAATATCAATGACCAGAAGAAAACAGATGTAGATGTGCAATGCTACGAGGCACTCAAAACAAAAGCCCTGGCAAATTAATCTCCCACTAATCTGTGAGAACAATTTCCATAAATATAATACAGTTACTTTGAAAGTCTTCTTGTATACTGTTTTCCTCCACCTTACAAGTTCTGTATCAATAACATAAATACAAAATACATAGCATAATGTTACCTCTAGCTAGACACCCAAGAGTGCACTTAATCTATATTATAGCTATGATCTTACTGCCTGCAGCCCAGAGACCTTTCATACAGCCATCCTTAACATCTGTCTCAGGATAAAAAGATAAAATTGCATTCTTCAACTAGCACCACAGGGCTGACCTCATGCAAACCAATGTCCTCCATTACCCTATTTCTTCAGTCCATTCCATCCTCCATTAACCACACTGCATGCCCCCTTGACACCAGGTGAGCAACTGTATTTGCAGGTTGCATCCATCCTGCTGTTGTCTGGCAGGAAGACCTCTGCAGTCTTCACGGGGAAAGACTCCATGATATTTGGGCTGCATGCATTAGTTTTTTAGAAGGAAACAGACATGCACAGTTATCTGTTCAAGTGTTATACAGGGAACTAGTTGTGCCATTCCTACTCACACCAATCCTAACCAAAACCACTGCTCCTTGTTAAGGGAACATTATGGATCAGACTTCTACATCATTTGCTGAACTGACTTTATGCTCAGTAATAGCTCATTCAGGGTAAGTCTGGATCAGCAATTTAAAAATAAATGAATAAATAAAAAGGAGTCCACTCTGCAGCCATAATCACAGTATTTAGTGGCATCTCAGCAACACTAATTTGTAGATACTGTAACTACTCTATTACCACCAGTGTGTCTAGAGACTGTGAACTCAAAAACAGGGCTAAGAGTTTAAAGGCAGCAATTTACTCAGTTATTCAACACATCTGTCAAATATATTACTGAGTGGTAAATGAATAAATATTGGATTTCAATTGCGATGACTAGAAATAAATGGCTAGCCATCCTCCAAGCTGCAACACTGTGAGCTGCAGGCTTCCAGCACAGGCTTATTTAAAGAAAAGCAGAGTAATTAAAGTAATTCCTATACTGTGAAAAAAATCAGTTTGTGATTTGACAAATTGGAGAGTTAAAACAGGATTGCTCTCCTGTACCACACGTTATGTGGGCTTCTGAAATAAAAACCCCAGACTATCATAGAGAAACCATTCCTACTGGATAACCCAAACAGATGCTAACTGCTGAACACTGGAGGTCCAAAGACACACTCCATCTTGAAATGACTATTCCAAGTATTTTCAAATATCCTGACAATAACTGACTGACAGAATTAAATAATTTTAAACTTTTAGGTCATATACTAATGATTGCTTACTGTGTTAGCTATTAAATCATATGCTGCATGAGAACTTTATTATTGTTCTGTGAAAACTAGTTGAGCCAAACTTGTGGTTACTGAAAATGAGTTAAAACAGTACTAGCTATCACAGAACAAATGAGGGATATGCATATGAAAAGACACCATAAGCACCCAACATTAGCTGTCCTGCAACATCCCCACTGTATTTTCTTACTGAAAATCACTGAAATACACTGACCAAGAGAAATTAGTCTCCTGCCATGACAAGATACTCTCAGCTGCTTTGATCAAGTTTCACTCATATCTGCAACATTAAAAAACTGTCCTGTGTGCAAGAAACGGGAAAGCACACAAATCACTCAAATACTGATGACGATCAAAGTCACAATGGAAGTTGAGGGGCATCCTCAGCCTCACAGGATGGAATTGAAACGTCTATATCCGTGCAACAGACAGGGTGAATATGCTTTGCACCACCCTCACATGAAGCGACTTTATCAGAAAACACTGTTTTGCAGCAGCAGACAGTATTAGCTCAAAGAAGCGATTGTCTCTTCTTATTATAGTAACAAAGATGATTAATACTAATTACTCATTTGACTCCAAAGTCTTAGCTGCTAACTGAAGGCAGGAGTGAAAGCCAAGGCTCTACTTCCTGAAACAGACTTTCCACCCTAACACACACAAACTGTCCTTTTATAGAGTTTAAATTAACTAAAAATGCATTAACTGTTTCAGCTCAAGCCCCACCTTTGACAATGTAACTGTCCATGGGTGTCTTTCTTTCCTTTTTTTTAACCATCATGACTTTTAGTATTAATGGGAAGACTTAATAAAAACTTCAGACACGCACAGTCTCCAAAGCTATTTTGTAACACCAACAGTTTACCTATAATTTTTGCCCCTTACAGATTTGACTTTACATGCCCTTGCAGGGCTTAGCACATGAAAGATGATCTAAACAGGTTTAACCCCTGCATGTTGTTGTCTACCTACGTTCAAGTTGATAATGCACATTTAGAAGGTGACTGGAATCACCACTTTATTGGGCAAACAGCAGCCGAAAGGGAATGGTACTGACAATGTGCATCTCTCAGGCCAAACACATCATTTCAGCTTAGATCCGGGAGATAAATACTCTGCTGATGCAGATATCCAGCTCTGGGTTGCTTCTACTATGATCTTATAGTCCAGATAATCAGTGGCCTCTTAGTCTGACATTTTAGATTTTCCCAGTCTTTATCAGCGTGTGCTACGGGGCTGCTGAGGGAACTACGTAACAGGATTAACTAATGGCAATAACCCTCCTTTGTCCAAGAGGATTACTGTCATTCAGCACTAGGGGAAACTGAAAACCAGGAGTTCCTTTTGTGGTATTTATTTAATATTCTACTCTGTAATCTGTTTGCAACAGTATTAGTGCAAAATGTCATGGGAAGATGTAAACACTCACCAGATTCCTTTCTGTACCTACAAACAAACCAAATGAAAAACAAAAAACAGTTTGTTTCCTGTCGCTCAAACCGTTCCAAGATCCTGATGCTCTATGTTATTTAACGTTTTCAGCTGACTTTGGGGACATTGTAGACTGCTCTGATGTGGCATGTTCTAGTGTCAGCCAAGAGTTTATCCCTGGCACGCTTGTCAATCAAAATAAAACCAACAGACGGCTTTCTTTGTTTCAAATGAGCTTTCCCTGGTCATTAAAATTCACTTTTTATTACAAAACCCACCATTTAGAGAGAGCAAATTGAAATGTTTGTGGTTCCTTCTGAATCAACTTCTACTGAAGCTGACTGCTGTAGAAGAATCTTGAAAATATAAGAAATCCTTTATTTCATTGCCTCTGTGCTACCTATTACTCGTCTGGCTCTCGCATGCTGACTACAGAGAGGTCATTTCATACTAAAGCCTGGAACCACTGTTTTGGCAACAGGATGGCATGATTTCCTTTAGTGTTTTCAGCAGCAGTATACAGAAGTCTAGGAAATTACAATTTTCCTAGGACTGAGCAGCAGGAGTCAAGGTAGATGTCTTTAGACTGTATAAAAATACAATAGTTATCAAGTGTCTGCTTTTCAGAAAACACTGGGTTTCCTATTCCAAATATTGAGAAAACCATGCTTAGATTAGATTTGGAAACTTACGGCAAAAGCATGTAAGTCAATAGAAAATTACATGGAGAATATATATTCCAAAATAATAAAGCGCTTCCAGCAACACCAGCTTAATCCTGGGGAGATAAATCAAGAAGCTATCCAAATAGATCCTGACAAAAAGTCATGATCTCCAAAGCAGCCTTTGTGAAACAGAACGCAGCATGATGATTTCCAATGATGTACAATCACGTAAAGGAAGCCATTATTTTATCTGAAGTTCCCACATGAGTCAGAGTATAGACCACTGCAAATACCAGATTTCCTTTTCGTTTTTAATAAAAAGATATTAAAAAGCCCTAACAAACAAGGTTTCAAAATCATTATCTTCCTTCTCTACAGGGAAATTGTGCATATAGCCTCTAATTTTGTCAATTATGAACATGTGGGATTTTAGTTATTATAAACACACTTTCCTTCCACTGACGGTGATTCAAATCCCATCCTACAGACTGATTTGCAGCCCCTAAAATCAGACTCTTTCTTTTGTTAACATGCACAATCCTCTGCAACTGCCCTTGGAATAAGATGGCAAAATGAAAACGACAATCTCTGTCTACATCTTCTACAGACTTGACTTTAAACATAGAATGTAACTAGTGTAAAAAAAGAAATAACCAAAATGTCTAAGACACAGTTCCGTGCAACAGTGTTTTAAGCTAAAGGTACTGGCTGTAATTTGGAGGAAAATAAGACAGGAAATAAATGTCCGTAACTTAGCCCAGATGCTGAGCATGAACTATAATCCTTAGGTCACCACTTAATCCTGCGTAACTGATAGCATTTGCACATGAGGAAGCAAAAACCCAGACACAAATTACCCAGTAATTGTAATGTAAGTACTGTGCTCTTCTCAAAACAAGTTCTTACTGAACTCATTTTTATTCTATCTATGCAAATAGTAATACTGGGGTACAAACTCATCACACTGCCCTGTCTTTATCACTGTTGCTACTACTCTACCCTTTATACTGCAAATGGATTCATACTCATTTTGGTCCTAATGTATTTATGAAATGTAGCATTTGGCACATAAAGAAACACGCAGTTCGGCTGATAGAATTCATAATTTTGCAATGGAAATTACTAGAATTAATTACAGCTTCAGTTAGACACACACAAGGTTCCTGTCACACAAGTGGGAAAGCACATCAGATGGACTCGCCAAACTCCACCACTGGCTGGCATCTGTTCTAGATCCTCTGACAAAGGCTGACCTAGCAAAAAAATCTGGCCCTTAAATTCTATCCATACCCGGTTATGCCTAGGGAAAACCCCAGTCATATTAAGAGAAGAATAAAGTGTCTCATAATGCTATTAAAAATCTTTATTAAGTGGAATGATGCCTCTTGAGTATTTGGCAACACAATCAAGAGGAATAGCAAAAGTCAAGAATTCTTAAAAAAAAACATTTTCTTAGCAGTTTGACTGAGCTGCATTTTCTGAATAGAACTCCCAGAAAGAACGAATACACCATTTTTTCCCAAGATGCTGATTAACACTGTAAGCACTAATATGCCCTTTACCGGGCAGTGAAGCCTGAACTGTGTCAGGAAGATTGGGGGTGGTTCCCTCTTTCTCATTTTTCTCTCCCCTAGCCCTCCTTGGTAAAGGCAAATAAAAGATTTATATACATGCAGAGTAGCTTCAAAAAATCACAATCCTCACACCCCTTAGGGTTAAAGGAATATAAATCCCAGCCCTGACAATCAGTTACAACAGGCACAAGGAACTAAACTTGATGACATTATACAATATCCTCATTGTTACAAAGAGTAAAGCATCAGAAGAGAAGGAAATAACAATACTTTAATTTCAGCTTATTACTAAATATCCAAAGAGGCAGAATTCCATACTGGTTAAGCAGTTAACTCATAAAAGTAATGTGGGTTTTGAGAAAACACCTGAAATTAGTGGTTTACTACTTGCCGTTTCCTACACGAACTGTTCCACAGTTCTGACACTTGTTGCACTGGATACCCTTAATTTGGTCCAAATGTTTCTTAAATTTCAGCTTCAAAACTCAGACACAAAATTTCAACTTACCCCTTTGCCTTGCAATTGCCACGTTAATTTTTATACCACCCAGTGCAGTTTTCCCATGTTCACACCACCACAGAACTGACGCCTTGCATTCGGCGGATGGCACACCGATCACCTACACGACCTCTATGCTCCCAATTTTGTTGTGTTGACAAAGTATTGATAAATACTCTCCCAAGTCCAATTTTCACACCTGCTTTGCACCTATCCTGATCAGTTCCACCTGGACGGCATTTTCCACACTACACGAGGCACTATCATAAACCTTCCTGAAGTGAAGACGCATGACATGCACTGATTTACCCTTCTCCTCAATGCACTGGTATTCTTTCATAGAGGGAAATCAGATTAGTTTGATATAATTTGCTCTTGACAAATCCATGTTGTCCGTTGTCCCTTGGGCACTCACAAACAGTTTATTAGTTGCAGCATTTTTCGAATTGATCTGAACTGGTCTACAATTTCAAAGCGTTTCCTCCTCTTTCCTTCTGTCCTTGAGACCTTCCTCATCCCTCCATGACTTTTCAAAGCTGGCCATTCATCACGCCAGCATCTCATTCACCACTCCTTAACTACATTATATCAGACCCAGCTGATTTGAAAACATCTAACATACATAAGCTTTCTGTCACTTTTGTCACCGCTATTAATGCATTAGACATCTAACTGCAGGTGACGTGAAACCACAAAGTCTGCTGTCTTCCCAGCACCATCTGTTGCTACTTTTCCCTTCACATTGCAGGACTTCAATCCTTGCTTTCCTCTTCCCAAGACAAGACATGCAGAATAATTTCCTCCTGACATCTTTTTACAGTCGGTATTTTTCCTCTGCAGTGGAACCATTTGTATTAATCCCCATAACAAACCAAAACCAGACAATCTTCCCTTTAAAGCTCCTTTCTCAACCTTACTCTCTCGGAACAACCATGCACTATGAGTATCCATTAATGTTTTTTAACTTTGTTTTTCCAGTTTATTTCCTTTTACTACTTCAATTACAACACCACTTCAAGGCAGAGGCTGCAAGCTAGATGACCTTAAGGTCCTTTCCAACCCAAACCATTCTAGAATTCTATGATCTGGAACCAACCCACCTGCCTGTTTCATGTACCTGCTTTAAACACATTAACTTCACACCTCTGGCTCTGTGAAGGCTTGACCTTGTACCTGTATCAACCTCCATGCCTTTGCCATTCCACCTTAATTCTGATTTTGAATCTTTGTGATTACATTAGCCAGGTTATGTGTAAACATGCACATGAGTATCTTCCAGGATGTGCATTCTAGAGTATTTACTTCTGGTATTAACATTTCCACTTATTCAGAACAACAGGTTAGAAGAGGAAGAAGCCAGTAGAGCAAACAAGTGGTTCTTAAATCATACTGTCAGGAGAGTTCCTGATCCACTCACTAACGGATGTAGGTAGGCATAATTACCCCATTTCTTGCATAAGCTGCAGTCTGTGGCCAGTCCTACTGTACCTGAGAAATGCACCAAATTTAGTAGATCCAAAGATACATCCACCTTATATAAAGTTTGTTTAAATTACTGAATGCAATGATATAACCCTACATAAAAGTAGAGTCACCTTTTCTCATCTTGTATCTCCAAATCTAAAACCTCTTCTTTTTTCCCTATACACCTACTTTTCTCATCCACCCCTTTCGTTTCCATACACCACCACTAGCGCAGGCTGTTACCAGGCCATTTTTAGTTTCAGCTGTACATTTCCAAAGAAGCAAACTCGAGAAGTTTTATACAGCTCTCCTTCACAGCACAAAATGACATAATACAATATTGATCCTGAACACTGCTGCTGCCGTGCAGCTGACACTGTGATATAGTAGCAAAAGTCATCAAGGGTCTATCAAAAATTGTGCCAGCGTGTCCGCAATGCAGCTGCAAAAGAACTGAGGCAGCACTAGATATGTACAGAGAAAAGAGCCAGTTATATCACAATGCATTATGATATTAACATCAATGACCACAATGGTTTACTTTTTTGCTGTTTTAACCTTTCTTACTTTGTTCATGGCCATTTCGTTTAGTTACCAACATACTGCAGAATTCTGTTTAGGAGCAATTAGGAGTTTCTCTTCCTCAAGGTATGTTTCATTACAGACATTCAACCAGAGAGCTTCTCTAATGAATTACTTTTTTAGGCCATGCTAAACTTGTATTTGATTAAATTAGAAGCATTACTTTTACCTAAATAAAGACTAGAAGAGACCAACTGTTATGCTGCACGAAGTTTTCTCTGATGCCACATATATTTCCTTAAAAATTGTGTGTATTCTGCATCAACTTTTCCATAAATGTCAGTGTGTACCTACAAACTCTTTTAAAACACAAAGCACCATTTATAATAGTTAATATTTTCTCATCCATAGAGCTTTGATTTGAAACACAAATTATTTCATTTGTGACATAAGCTGCGTAGAACTCTTACAGAAGCAAAGGCAAACAATAAATATTTGTAAGCTCCAGTAAGTGCCCTGGGGGGTTTGGTTGCAGTGTTTCTTACGGAAGTCATACAAAACCAAAATGTAGGTAAGACTTCAGTGACCCATTCTGGAAAAGTAGGCAAGAAAAAAATACTGTCATTTGCTATTAAATAGCGACAGCATTTTCTTTACATATAGCCCTTTAACACCCCCATCTTCCTTAACATTGACTTGCACACAGCAGGAACAGATTTGGGCCTGGGGCTCCCTAACAACCACCATTTTTTAAAAAGCTGTCACATTTTGAAAATCCCTATGTTTTCATACTTAATTGGGATTCCATAAACTGAACTTCCCTTTCATTAACAACCTTTACCCAGTCCCAGTATTACACACCATAGTTACCATTGTCAGCTCTCCTTAAACTTCTACAAGTGAACTGGGGCCTCAGCTCAAACTGGTATGAATTCCTGCCTGAACCTCTTTCTCCTCTCCTAAATTACTGCTTAGATCAACAGTAACCCCATACCCCACTGCCACTTTAATTCTGCCTTCCCCTGTTTCTCCAAATCTATTCAGGCTTCCAGCATTAACCTCAGTAGCTCCTCCCTGCCTGAAACAGTCTGCAGAAGAAGCTGAACATTTAAAGACACTGAGGAATTATGTCCTGCCCCTGCCAATCTTCTCAAGGAAAGAAGAAAGCAAATTTGCACTCAAGGGAAGCAGCTGAAGGAAGAAGAATAAGGCTAAAGCCAACAGAGGCAAGGATTCTGAGGAGATGGTTGTGAACATCAACTGGGGACAAAGAAACAGGACCTGGAAAGGAGATACCTGAAACACCTAGGAAGCAAGAAGTGGGAGCAGAAGTCTAATTTCAGGATAACTGGAGTACAGAGAAGCACAACAAGACCTTACAGGGCAAGAAAATAAGGACTTGGTGGGTGCACCCGAAGAACACAGATGAAAGATGAGGACATGTGAAAGAACCAGTGCTGGACCAGAGAAGGGAAGAAAAGCCCATCGTGTGAGTTATGAAAGACTAGCAGAAAACGTGTACTCGCTGAAGTACTCTCCAAAGACAAGCGCAGCTCACTATTTCCACTGCAGCAAACATCAATGAAAAGCACTGCCAAAGACATCCACATCTTTCCAGTGTTGGCTCATAGGGACGACTGCAGCAGGTTGTAGCTAGAGCTACTGCATCAGTCCCTGTGGTACATCTGCACAGTCCACAACTATAGGGCCCTTATGAGTGACGCCAGTTGCAGGTTACAGAAGTTCTGGGGGTTTTGATTGTGTTTCAAAATCACAAATAATCCCAGATACACGCAGTAACGTTAAAAGACCACACTAATGACACAAGCACCCCAAAATCATGCCATTTCAGAACTGAGGCTACTTGCATGACTTGAGTTCTGCTGTCCTATTACAGCCCTTAATTACTCCCCTTCCCCACTAATGCACCTCAAAGGACTGCAACCCCTTTACAGTAAGCAAGAGCATGCTGTGCGTAAGGGCAGCTGGTGAGCAGCTTAGCCTTGCCCTACTGCTTTGTATAAGAAATAAGCAAATGTATGAGCACTTCCAGGACCACTTCCTCACCCCTGTGTTGGTAAATTCACATGGATGTACAGCCTTGAAAATATAATAAGGAGGTGATCCTGCCCCTTTACTCTGCTCTTGTGAGACCCCACCTGGAGTATCGTGTGCAGTTCTGGTGTCCTCAACATAAAAAGGACATGGAACTGTTGGAACAAGTCCAGAGAAGGGCCACGAGGATGATCAGGGGACTGGAGCACCTCCCGTATGAAGACAAGCTGAGGAAGATGGGGCTGTTCAGCCTGGAGAAGAGAAGGCTGCGTTGAGACCTCATAGCAGCCTTCCAGTATCTGAGGGGGCCTGTAGGGATGCTGGGGAGGGACTCTTCATTAGGGACTGTAGTGATAGGACAAGGGGTAATGGGTTAAAACTTAAACAGGGGAAGTTTAGGTTGGATATAAGAAGGAAATTCTTTCCTGTTAGGGTGGTGAGGCACTGGAATGGGTTGCCCAGGGAGGTTGTGAACGCTCCATCCCTGGCAGTGTTCAAGACCAGGTTGGATGAGGCCTTGGATGATATGGTTTAGTGTGAGGTGTCCCTGCCCATGGCAGAGGGGGTGGAACTAGATGATCTTAAGGTCCTTTCCAACCCTAACTATTCTGATTCTGTGATTCTATAATGCATCTCTAATTGTAAAACGGACAGAGCAAGGAGTTTAGAGGAAGAAGTCTTGCACAAAGTGATGCACCAGATTTTGATAAAGTTTCAAACAAATCTTGAAGAATTCTGTTTCAGAGAACATGTAAAAAAAATTAAAAAAGCTCATTTGGAAGTATAATTCCTGTTCATTCTGTGATGCTGTTCCAGCTGAAGCTCCATCCCCTCAGTCACCCCCATGGCATCGGCAGCACAGTGGGCAGTGGAATGGAGCCAGTGAGAAGGGTTGCGAAATCCTTATTACAGCTCTGCTGTAAACCACCAGAAGACAAAGTAGACAGCTCCAACCAGGAGCAGCTGTTATTTTCCAATTAAGAAATCACAAGACCAAAATATTAATGTATTAAGCAAGTGTTCAGTTTGAGCCGCCACGAGTACATCTCCTAGCAATATATTCTTGTTTTTAAGAGAGGCTGTTGGGATGTCTCTGGCATAAATAATATAATGTGACAAAACAGTTTATTGTCTGCTGCTGATACGCAAACAACTCCATTCCATATTGTGAAATACTGTCTCAATATGTAATGAACTGTAAAGGATGTTCCTTTGGGGGAAAAACAAAATTTGTTGACATTTTCCCAAATGTTTTACCTCGTACAGTATTTGCTGTGTTAGACTTTGAGAAAGACTATCTTCTACTATCATAGAAGTAAGTTAATAAAGTGACAATAACAAACTGATGTATCTGTCAAAGTTTATAGATAAGCATGTCAAGCTATAGGTTATCAGCCTACAGTACTGACACTGTCCATACATCACAGCCCCCCAACACACACTCTGTCAGCATTGTTTATTTTCAGTCAGGAGTTAAATAATGACCATGTACTAAAAATGCCTTTGGGGAACTGCTTTGTCTTACACACTGTTCACCTGTTTACTTCAGAGCAAGTTTGGAGTTGCTTTTATTTAATTTTCTGTTTGAACAGCTGGTATTTATCAACTTCAAATGGACTTTGGGTCAATACACTGCAAGAAGTTCTCCTGCAACTTCTACACTTGCTGCACAGGTGGCTTGTGAAATGGTAATGAGAGCACCTCCACACCCATCCTGAAAAGGGGAGAGCACCCTACAGCACTGAAAAAGGGAGAGAACATAGAAATAGGAGGGGGCTTCTGAGGGTCCAGCAACAGAAATCATACCTATTTTGTACTGACCACGGCAGATAACAGCCTGCATTATTTCCTATTCTTACTCTGCATTTTCTTTACAGTATGCAAACTTGCTAATAAAAAGGTAAAAAAGGTAGGAGATGTTGTGGAACGTGGGGCGTTTCATGTCTGCCTGTTGTTCTGGAGCAGTCAATGGCACACAAAGAGAACAGAAGCAAGTTCTAATGAAGTCAGAGGTGAGAATGCAAAGAAAACACAGCTCTGGGGAGCGGGGGAGAACCACTGAGCTTTTCTGCTTTCATCTTAAATCCCTTTCTTTTCTCACATATATAAACGTTAAAGCTAATTCTGAAAAAACAATTCCATAACACGTTATATAAAGAGTTAAATAATAGACAAATAAATCAAAATGTGACAGAAAAGTAAATGCCGAGATATAACCATCAATGACATGAAGGGTTATTCTTTTTTTCCTCTATATACCAGGCAGGGTGACTGAAAGATATTATTCCACCTGAAATCACTTTCTGGAACTGACAGCTCTAATTGTCATATTTGACAAAGTAAAAAAGAATGGGAAAGATCATGAATTCTTAATTCAAACAAGTTTCTATTACTTTTTTTGGAACCGTTGTCTGAGTATGGATCTTAATCCATTCTCAGACACGGGCTGAGAATTAACATATTACTCTAAAAATGTTTTTTCTAATCAGTGGCTTTTTTCCTGCTATTACTGTACATTTTAATAAGAGAACTGAAATAAAAAACCTGAATCTCCATTTATTACTGTCAGAGAGAGGGGAGGGAACTGGGGGTGGAGGAGTGGGGTGGTGACACAAACACCTTAAGCAGAAGCTCCCAATGCTAGTTGTTCTCCCTCAACACAAAATTGGCCTAGAAGTTTTAGGACTTGAGTTGCATAAAGTTATGTAGAACCATGGCACGAGGGTTGTCATGCCTTCCAGTCCTGTGCAGAAGAACAAACAATATGGCCTTTGGACATGAAGACAGTAAAACTAGTTAAGCTGATACTTAGTACCGTATGATCTTCGACCAGGCCTACAGACCCTAAATCTCCTGAACTTCATTTTATCAGAAAAGACAATAATCTGAAAGACTAAAAACTCTTCTTTGAAGTAGTCATTTCTCATGAGAACGCTGCAGTTGCAATGAATCATGAGACATCTAAATACACATTTATAAATTAAAACCTTTCTTTCTCAGTCTCTGAAATTACAATCCAAGTAAAACACCATTTACTCTGTGATAATCAATTTAACTTAGACACCAGAAGGCAAAAAATAGGCTGAGTTATGTAACCAATACTTTTAAATACAAGCATTAGACAAACAACTCTGAAAAGCAAACACGCGACAGAGACCTGTGTGCCCCAGCTTCTGTCCCTACTGGAGAGCACATAAAAATCATCTTAAAAGGGTCTTGATCAAAACCACCCTGTTTCGGTCATGATTCACACTGCTGTCACAAAAGGTACTTCAGCCCCTTCCTGTGTAGGATGGCTGTGAAAACCCCTGCCACGTTTGTGAATCTCGTTTAATAAGACCGAGTGGAGTACAACACTAGAAGACCTCTTGAGCTTCACGCTGGAAACTTTTTCACAGGAGCCGAAGCCTATTGTGTAAGAGGAACCAGGGGGTGCCGAAGGAGTTGGTTGCTATGGTGGCATCTCATAAATCATCAATTATTGTCTGTTATTATGAAGGTGACAGCCTCATAAAGAGATTTGCATTTTCGGCTAATTTTAAGATTTTTTTTCCGCAGACATCATTTGCTTTGTAAAAGAAATGTCATGACAACCATAGAACACTTACGCTTGTTATCGGGTAGTCAGGCATCCACTTGGCCCCCATCAGTTTGGCATTTGAGCATCGCAGCCTCTTTTGCATTATTGAGTAGTTTATCTTTACAGTTCATAAATATATTTCTGAATGTGGGGATGGCATAATAAGAGAACATGGGGAAAGCGATGGAGGGCTCCTGGTTGCCACGACAACCTAAACTGATCAATTCCCTGTCACTGTTTTAAAAGAGGCACCACTCTCCTGTGGCCCCCAATACTAATTACAAATGCAGGCCCTTCGTTGGCATGTTCAGCTTACAGATTAAAGCGGTTCATGCCTAATTTATCATTTAACATGTCCTCCCACATTTGTAGTGCCGTACAGAATGAATAACAACTTCACTTGTTTACAGCATTTTCAACCTAATTCCACTAATTAGTTTTGCAGTTGCAGGAATCTGAGGGCTGTTGCCCCTCGGAGAAGCCAGGCGCAGGCAGCACGGTCGCCCCACGCTGACGCCAGGCTCTGACCTGGACCCCCGCGCTCCCTCCAGGGCATGGCAGATGATCAATACACTACATATTGATATTCCCCTTCTTTAAAAAGAATGCCTTTTTAAGTGACTGGGAGGGTTTTTAGGGCAATGATGGAAAAAACTGTTTAGCTTTATAGTAGAATAATTCATATTGTACTCCGTGATGTTTGAGACTTAAATGCTGTGTATTTCCCCTGCAAAATGGACACATGTGATGACACTCCAGTAGGCACTGGCACTGCTCTTCCAGCCAAACATCTAGTGCTTCGTTTAAGGAGTGCGATCAGATTTTATCCAAACTGAACTTTAAATGTGTTGTTTCTACACTTCATTTATCACATCCCAAGCACTCGCCACTCTGGCCATTCTTCCAGATCTTGGTGACCAGCACTTCCGGATGCCTTGGAAAACCGTTTCCCACCCTCTGTGTTCCATAACAACACAAGAGAGTGTGAAATCTCTGTAAGGAAACCCAAAATGCATTGGACCCAAAACACTCTCCTCAAACACCTGGGAAAACAGAAAGACGGTCAACAGTGACAGAAGTCAAGATTCAGCATCCTAATACCTGGAACAGTCTGTGACCTATTTGCTCCTAAGAATGATACTGTAAAGTTTTTTCCTTTATGTCCAACTTCTTCATATTGTCTTATAATCTTATACTGGTTTCCAGTCCTCAGAGAGCCAAACCTTAGGCATTAAACTCGAAGTACATACATAAATAGTCCAATTCTTCAGATGAGTATGTTTAAGGCATACAGCAGAGTGTGCATTATGACTTAGTGTTACAGAAATAAACCCAACATATATTAAGAATAATCACTCTGTTTTTATAAAATGATTACATACTGCTCAGGAGAGAACGTGACAACTTCAGTTCTTTGTGAGGCACAGCAATTGCTCATGATTTGCTTTTTATGATTACATGCTCTTTCCAGATCTCACTTCTTATTCTGGTAGAGTACCCTAAGACTGGTGCACGGACTATCCGCAAAAGAGTAGGATCACTTGAATGCTTAAGGAATAGGCTGTTCCAGTATTGCAGTATTTAACACTCCTCTCCACTTTACGGTATGTTTGCCATAACATGGTATGTCTTTATTGCTGTCTCATTCCTATCATTCCTGTCATTTAATGAACTTTAGCCTCTGTCACCTGCAGCAACCCCTGGCCCACACTATACCCCATCAGATCAACAGCGTTGCTGGTACAGTCATCTCAGTTTTGATTTGCTGTCACACTGCACATTTGATGGAAGATGCTACACTGTTAGCAATGTAACACAACAAAGATCCACATCTACCACAGAATTTCCCCTGTCCCACACTACCTCTGTTTGCTCTCAGTTTAACATCACTGAAAGAACCCTGAGAGTTAACACAGTACCTTCAGGTTATTAAATGTAACATGCAGAACATTACATTATTATGCTACACATGGCTAAGGAATTTTAGTATTCACAGGATTATGGTAATTAAGTCTTCCTTCACTTTGGGTGATGTGACACTTGCTTGACTATAATGTCACTCCACTTAAAGTCTGTGTAAACAACATTATCTTAGTCACTCTGCATTACATTTCCAACTGTGAGCAAAATTACAAGGTCAGAGTGGACAAGAATGTAGGTAATCCCAAGGAAACATCATGTAAATGACTAGCTCAAGGTTCAAGCTGGGTTTTCAAGGGTGGTAAAAGGCTTATGTACTACACCAACATTTTAGCGTTGTTCTGTAGAAGGTATCACTACCAAAATGCATTTCTATTTGTCGGGAAGTTCAGCTGGTCAGAACATTGCAAACTTTCTTTTTTAAGTGAAGACTCCGCTACCAAAGATATGCACGGAGTAACAGAGAACCGATTTTTTACAAAAAGCTATATGAAACTAGCAGAATATTAACACTATAAGTGACAGATGCAAATAAGGAAACATATATTCCAATGGCATCATTAACATAACACAATAAAATTGCCATTAAACTGTCAGAGAGCTGGGAAAATACACCGACCCTATTGTTAAGACCAATTCTTTAAATTCACTTCACTGAATTTGCTTTACCATTGGATATCAAAGAGGAAAGCACTTAGTCCTTTCTTTGTCATTTCAATTGTTAAACAAGAGACTGAATCTCCTTTCCCCTAACAACTATATGGTAAACTCAGGCACACAGACATTTCTCAGTGTGTGTATATATATATATATATATATATATACACACACACACACACACATAAATAAAGCAGTACTGCTACAGGACAACACGATACATCATGTGGCCCTGACAGCTAAGCTGCTGTTAGAGTGAAGTTACCAGCTACAGTGGCAGGCTCCCTCTGGTACCAATGCCTGCCTAATTCTCAGCCACCAAAGATTTAGCACACTTCCTGGTCTTCAACTGAACAAAAAGACTGCATAGGTGAGCAAGCTGCCATCCTACAATTAGCAGGTAACAGCTTACAAGTCCTTTAGCTCTGCAGGTTTGGAACAGAGCTGTTAACCCCTTTTCAGTAACATAAAACTGACTTCAACAGAGAAAGCTGGAAACTGCCGAAGTTGTTCCAGCACTGTAAATCCACATACACTCAATCCTACGTGCTTGGAGACATAACCAAATCAGGATGGGTTGGAGTTTAGTTAGCCACACCAATAATGGGGCTTTAATAATTCCTGGGAATTCCACCTGCAGAGAAGTGGTGCCCAGGGACATGTCACTGCCAAACCAGATCTTTGGAAATGTCATTGCTATCTTAAACAGTAGCTGTGGGAAGTTTAAGTAATGACAAAAGTACACAGTTTCGAGTGCTCTGAGGTAAGAATTATATTCAGAAGTTCACTGATGAAAACAGGCCTTTGCCAAAATATTACAGGAGTGAAATCTGTCTACACCAACTTCCACTCGCTCCAGCTGAGGATGCAGCTGGTCAGCCAGAGCCATGGGCCTACTCCCACCTCGCTCCTCATCATGTGCTGCATACTCACTAGTTCCAGTAGGAACTTTAAAGTTCACAGCCTGATCGGCGGCCAGCCAGGCTGCATCCAAAGGTCAAATTATAAACTTCTTCATTTTTAAACAGCAAACTGAAGAAGCAGCTGGGACACTGTCAGCTGTATGTATTTATACAGGGCCACGTTTAAACTCGAACAAGTGTTAATAGCCATTAGTCCCTTAAACTGTCCTTCACAGCAACTTAACTTCACATACAATCCACCTTTAATATATAATGCATAATCAACAGATACAACCTGTAACGGCTGAATATGAACAGTTCAAAATACACACAAAAAAATCTTTCTCACTTTAAACCACTTTCTACACTACATGTGAGACACAGGGATGTATCTCTCATCCCTCCTCTTTGCGGATGCTGATTAGGATCACCACAAAGTGAAAACAGGCTTTGCATTTCACTCTGAAAGCACCATGCTGCATATTTACCTCATTGCTCCTGAAGAAAGTTAGAGTGAGCTACAAGTGACAGACCTCCCATCACTAAATTCATCAACATGAAGGGCTTTGAAGGTAAGACATGGGGACTGCTCCCCTATCAAGCCTACATTGTAAGAGTATAATTCCATTATTCCACTAGTTATACATTATGAATTATGTGTGGCTTTTAAAAAGTTGTTTGCAGCCACAGACAGTGGAAAATACAGTGTTTAAACCTATGATCTAAAATTATGCAGCCTGTGACTACAGTCAAACTCAGGATACAATGCTCAGTGTGAAGGAAAAAAGGTGTTTTCCATGTGGGGATGTTCAGATCCACAGAGAAAGCTGCAGCTCTGCTCTTCCTGCATGCTGGTATTTGGTGAGAGTAATGGTGTTTAAACTGCATTTCACAGAACTCAGCTATTTTGGACCACTGTCATAGCTCCTTATAAGCAACAGATCATTTCCTATTTGCAGTATTTCAGTATTCACCAGTCATGCTTGTGTTGCATATTAATGATTCTTGTAACATACATTATAACAGAGTCTTACTACGGGATTTAATGGAAAAATAAATGAAAACTAAGTGCATATAATATTACCAACATAAACAGTCAAAATATCATCAAGATCAGTAACTTGGTGTCTATTTTGGCAGGAGCTGAATTTGGCCTAATGACTTCTGGTTCTGATTTAGCAAGGGTTTCCCGTCATTTATGACTCTGTGACTTCTTCAGTATGTTTTCTTTGAAAAGTAAAGGCTTTCTGTATGAGATTGGAATTTAATTGTTTCCTTTTTAGACAAATATGCTTTTGGTTCGATGCTGATGGAAAGGGCAATCAGATGTCAAAAGGGCAGCAGTACAGTGAGATTATGTGCTGAGGTCTAGGGCAGGACAGGCAAACAAGGGGGATCTCAGATCACTCGAGCAGATCCTTATAAATAAAATCTCAGATAACAGGCTTTGTTTAATCTTCAGAAACACATATCAGCAGGTCAAATCGACTTCTGTTATGTTAACTACTTAAGTTACATTCTTATTAACAAATATGCCTGATAGCATAATAGAACTCTCATCTGTGAGCATCTGGAATGCAACAAGTCGGGGGGAAAATAAAAGTTCACATCATTAGGAATGAGATGTCCTGTATCTAGAAGGAATGAACTGTCCTCTTACTGTTGGGGAGACAAGGGGCATTTAATATCTACATCTATAATGTAGATATTTAAAAGATCCATTCTTTGCAACATTTAACTCCCAACAATGGGAACGTTCCCTCATTACTAGAATTTTTCAGAATTCATTTATGTCAAAAATGCCTCCCTAGGAATAACTGGGAGTCTAAGTAAGAACTACTTTTCGAAAAGCTTCAGAAGTCCAAACCCCTTCTTATCTAATTGTATTTCACTTCACCCCTTACAGTCACCCTGACACCACTACCCAGAAGCTCACTATTTCTTAAAGAACTTTTACTTTCTAGACTTCTCCTTCCTCTGTATTTGCTGTCACTTCAATGATGTGGAGCATCACCAATGTCACTCTCCAATTTCTTAATTATTTCCTTTTCATTTTTTATTACCGTTATGTCAGCAACATCACTAAATTTACTGTTTTCACATGTGCTTGGTCTGGGGCAGGCTGCACTTGATGGAATACTCAACTGATGCAATACTCACTACAAAACATCCTAAGAACTGCAGTAAATCCAAGCTTACTTTTGGTCTGCCAAATAACACTGAATGCTAAGCCATGCCTCGTGGTGCAGGAAGCTCTAACGGAGTACCATTTTACCTGCATCGTGCTTATAGGAGCAGCACAGTCAATAAAAAGCAACCCCACTTTTATCTAGTGAGAATATATTGGTATTTTAGCTCACTTTAATGTTGAGTGACCACGTGTGAAAAGATGCCTCTTCCAAAACCCTCTAGCATTTCCACTTTGCTTTCATCAGGCCTTTCAACAGATATTCTCTGCAGACTGCAATGCATTTAGTACTGATCACAAAAGCAACATCTCCACACTTCACCAGAACAGCTTCCCCAGAGATTTTCCCATGAGTTATTCCAAACATCCAGGGGCAAGGGGCAGATTTGAGCATTTAGCAGCAGAAACTCCTATAACCTAAGACCAGCACAACAAGCTACTAACTAACCAGAGATGAAGTTAACCACCATGGCAGGCACACACCATTCAACCTGCATGTGTTTCAACGCATATGGTGCCTGAAACACCTCTGAACAGACTGAACATACATATTGCTATGCCAGTAGCAAAATCCTATATATTTTGAAAACACAAGGTTAGTTTTTCTTTTTTCACCTTTATTTTTTTTTCACCTTTATTTTTTTTTCATTTGAAATTAAACCTCTTTTCAAACCATAAGTCCTGCAAAACCATAAGTCCCTTATAAACAAAACTTGGGTGCAGGACTCAGAGGTACTTGAAGAAAAACAGCTATTTTAGTCCTTTATTCCATCTTGTACATTTAAGTAATCTTTCCACTCCTTCCCCGAAGAGTTTCTGTTCTGTAAGAACAGAAAATAAAACACAAAAATATTCAAAGTTTAAACTGGTCTAAGCTTTAAACAAAATAATAATTTACAAAATAACTTTATTCAGCATGGTGTAATAGCGACCTGCATCTCTGGTTTTATTGGTTTCTAAATTATTCAGGGACCACATTTTGCAAATGCATCTATCTATTCAAGTCCAAGTGTGAGTCAGCTCCATCTACTTCATTCTTCTACATGTAGTACATCTCTAGTGGTTACCTAATGAAAGTGATGCTGAGGAAAAAATCACTGCTGGACACAACTGGGTTTAATGGAAAAGTTTGGTGGGTTTGAGTAATTCTTTTTAACTGTTTTTCACCCCCTGCATTTCTGATATAGGCCAATGCAAAACTTGCCACTGCTAAGACCATTAAACTCTCATTTGCATTACTTCTCCATTTCTGTCCTCAAGAATACTGGGAAAAAAAAAAATATATATATACGTGTATGTGTGTAGGTTTGTGCGCACGCCTTGGAAGATACAAAGCAACAAGGTTTGTACTTGCCCTTCAACACCATTTGGCAAGGAGTTTTGCAGGTCAGGTACCCAGCATGTAAATTACAAAGTACAATTCTCTTCTGCTTGCATGAGAGATTTTTAGAAGCATTTTAGGAGCAAAATATCAGCTTGGAAAGAAGAGAGTATTAACTTTTATATATCTGTTTCATTACATGTAACACCACTTTACCGAAAAGAACCCATAGAAAATGGCAAGTGTAAAAGGGTCAAGAGGACTGACAGAAAGCCTGCAGGCAGCAGGGTCAAAGAACTCTGAAGACTTAAATACTAGAACAGTAGTTAATCTGCGAGCTGTTCATCATGTAACATTATAGCAATGATCAAGTCTTTCAAAAAGGAAAATAAAAAATGTTGTAGTCTTAAGATAATGTCATTTTCGATTCTTCCTGCATCTAAAATTATCCCAAGCAAATTTAACTTAAAGAGCATCAGCAAGGCTGAAAGAAAGAGTTTGCAGTGAGTGAAGCAGCATCATTCACTCAGGGGACTGAAATAAGAATCCACATTCATTATTCAGGCTGTTACACAAATCAATTCAGATCTTTAAGTAGACAAAGTGTATTCCTCTGCTGGAGAACCTTCTAAGTAGTGCACTGGTGAATTCACTAGTTTTGCCTTCAAGTGGGCTATGGATGGTCACAAATTCTTCCTGTTTCTCTTGGAAGCAGATTTCATTGTGTGTGTGATACTACTTTGGACAACAGAAGTAACAAGCTTGCCACTAATCCAAGCACAGCATTCTTTCCTTCATGTTCCAGGAAATGAAATGGGCTGCAAATAGTTGCTTACAAGCAGCTCGATATAATTTGCAGCACACTATATAACTGTTTCAATGGTTTGGACAGCACTGGGGAGTGTTTACTGGCCTTCCTGCTGACCTTAACAGGTACTTTTCTTCATTTCAGACTGTAAACACTGTTGCAATTCTTGGGTATCTGTTTCCAACTCTAAGAATTCTCAACTTCAAACCCTGTGACATGCAGTATGAAAAACACACAAAATCGTACTTTAAATGGTACTTACTACAGACTCTTCTCAGTCACTGAAGCTGAAACAACCCTAGAAAGACATTTCTGATTTTCAACCTTTGTTTCCACAGGTAGGATATAGGAACCAAAATAATTTAAACTGAAAGTATTTCCAATTCTTTTCTTCAGCCTTCACCATGCTATAAGCACATTTTAAACAGCTTTGATCTGTTGTGCTTTTTTTCAGAGTGCTTTGGTGCTATCCACAAAGGAAACACGTGTATATGCTGATGGTTAGGTGAGCTACATTTATCCTGTTGTCTGTAATACATGCTACAGCTACTGATAACACAAAGTTGCTAATGTACTCCTCCATGAAAGCCAAAACTGACAGGAAAGGGATTTGGTGAGTCTTAATGCAAATAAAACTCTTAGACCCAGCCTGTAAAGGCTTCAAATAGCTTAATGATTTTCTCAGATGTGCTGTAACAACAAAGAATCTCATGGTTCAGTGTCAAATGTCTGCTAGAAGCCAATGTTCATCACAACTGGAATGACTTGTTCATCATAGATTCCATCAATAATTGTTTCAGTATGTGAACATGATCAATGTAGCTCTCATCAAGTATAAATCAAACTATGTATTTTCTAATGGGACCTTCAGCATTCTCACAGATCCTGTGCAGTAAGATTCAATCAATACACGAGGCTCAAGTGACCAGACATCTTTCTCAAGATGGTAGTTATTTACAAATAGAAAACAATACGAATATCCTAACCTTCTGGCATAAAGCATTTAAATAATGTGACAGCCTACTGAAAGAGGAAAGTAAAGCTACTGTGAACCACCAGATCAACTTCAACTGCATTTAAAAGCTGCCCGTATTAAACTCAATGAATATGTTAAAATTATTATCTAGTAGCAAAAACTCTGTAAGATGAAGAGTACACGAAACAATATTTATCAGAGATAAAGGGAATACCAAGTGTCTCCACTTAGAGCTCTTCATTTCCTAGGAAAGCAACTCCCTTTCTACAAGTTAACAGCAAAGTGAAGTAGATTCAGTTCTTTTCTGGCATCACTGGCTGAACAAAGCCTATGAAACTACATGAGAAAAGATGCTGCTGCTGCATATCTCCCTTTTATCAGTTTCTTATTTTTACCAACTACTTTAAACCACAGTGCTTGGACAATCTGCCACAGATGGATGCAGGCTGACCTAGGCATCTTTCGACAAAGATTGTTCTTTCTGGTAAATCACAAAGCATAGTTCAGCATGTGAAAAAAACTGAAGCTCAACCTCCCAAGTTTGAATTTTTAAATGGCCATAAATGCATCTTATTTGCTTGGATATATTTGTTTTCAGGCATCTTCGATTCTACCAGCCCCTGGTTTTATGCTAATCTGTTCAGTGACTAAATAAAGCCACAATATTGCATAATTATACAAAATATTTCTTGAATAGCATGATTTTAAAACTCATCTAGTTACGCCATCTCCTAAAACCTATTTACGTGCGTAATGAGTTTTAAATTAAATGCTGTATTTGGGTAATTCCAGAACAGTTTTAGACTATGATAGTGCTTCAAAGCTCCCCCCCCCCAGATTTGGTTCATTTCCCACTGCTATTTCAGAGGAAAAATTCTGCTGGTGGCCAGGTACAGCAAGGCATGTGTAGCGTGGCACTTCTCCTGAGGACCCAACAGTAGGATCCAGCCATTTAGTGGGTGTGGAACCTCTCTGTACCTTGGGAACTTTGGAAATGATCCTTCAAGTCTTCCGGGGAAGTTATACTTTGGGGTCTCTGTGAGAGACCACAAACCAGCTACTGAGAGCCTATAACACCTTTATGAAAGCAGACCAACCACTAAAGCGCCAGCTAACAACACTTATGGTCGCCTGTGTTAGGCTCAAAATACTGATGGCATCAACTTTAACCTCTGCTCAATACCGCCAGAAAACCCCTGCACCCTCAGTGTCCTTTTACATCCTGCTGGGAGGAATACAGCTATATGCCTGCTCTCACAGTACAAAAAAACCCTATAGTGGAAGTCCCCAACACGTTTTTGGCCTATCCCTACTGTGAACACTTCAAAAAGGTTGACCAACGTTACAACCCCTGGCACACTCGGCCAAATTCCTGCAACGCCCTCCAGCAGCGATCTCCAAGTCTGAACGTGAGAGCAACTTCAGATTTTTCACGTTTTTTCCCCACAGCCATTTATTAACCCATTTTCACTTTTTTCCACATCAGCTTTGGTGATTTTACAAGTGAAAGCGAAACCTGCTTTCTTGGTGCCTGTTGGACCTTGTGCTTGAAAGAGAAAGGCAAAAGGAGCAAATGCACAGAGGTTGCCGAGTTACTTGCCCCTCAGCTGACATATAGTCTTCCTTTTATAATAATTTCTGATATAAAAGAAATAGAGTTATATATTGATATATAATTCAGGAGATTTTATCATTTTCAATTAAATGCCTTTCAACCTTTGCTCTTTAAAGGTTATAGAAATTCATGATTTTAGCCTCTCTTCAGAGTTCTTATCTTTAGTCATAAGGTCAATCAAATTCCCCTTTTCAAATGTTATATCTTTAAAGAATATGATAAGCAGAACAAAAACAATATCCTAAGTGAGGTCAGAAGATTTCATAACCTTTACATGTATTTCTTACCTTCTTATTCTATCACTGGCTATCATACTCCTTCTCCTTCCCATTTTTCCTCTCTCCATGTTTCATGTCTGCTTTCAGCTACTGTACTGATATCTCTATAGTTTAAAACCATAAATAGATCCAATCCAGTTCTTTTTGGGCTGCTACTTTGCTGCAGTAATTTGCAGAAGAATTTTGAGGCCTGTCTTTCTTTCATTATTCTATAAATACCACTAATGAAATACCCCACTGTTTGATGCTTCCAAGTTATCTTAAATTGACTTTTAGAAGGGACTACACTAAAACAAACTCAATGCACTTGCATGAGTTACATCATTTCCAAGCTGTATATATCAAGGTCAGCTTTTTGAAAGAGCCACATTGATTAAAGTTAAACCCAAACCACTAAAATTTGACCATTTGTTTAAAGCAATTCAATCAAGAAAACAGTAAGAGAGGAAAAAAAACAAACACCAAAAACCAGCTAGTGCACAGCTGGGTGGCACTGCCCTGTTCAGGGAGAAATACCAGATTTCTGAGCACTTGAAAAAAAAAAAAATCATCTTACTAAAAAAACACAGCAGAAAACTAGATGGTAAACACATTTTATGTAATTATAGAAGTCTTCTAATTTATAAAAGAAAACTCCTGGAACAAAATACCTGTAAAGAAATTAACTTTCATTTCTCTTCTTCTATCTTCAGTTCAATTAAGCCTAAACCAGTAGGTGCTTAACATGGTTAAAAGGAGCATAGGCATTGATGGACAACCTAAGCAATTCGTACACAGCCCCACTGTGCTCTCTAGCACAGATATTAAACACCGTGCCTTGGACAGAAGAGCACGGGGTCATTTTTTGAAGCTACAAGACCTTTAATAAGCAGTCATGCAAAAGGGTGAAGTTCATCTGCCTGTTACACTGCACAGAACTGGGACAGACTAAAAGTCACCTGGAAGATTTTCAGTTTAAAGCAGGGCTCGTCATTCCCAAAGGCTGCTCGCTTCCGTCACCTCGGTCAGCCTGCTATTGCACAACACCAGTAGCCGGGGTAGGGCCACCAGCACTCCCTCTGACCACCACCTCCACAGGAAACACATTTATACTAAGCTGATCACCCCCTTTCCAGAGGAAGGGTATCGGTTGGGTTATTCTCTCCCAACACATTAACACAGCCATCATTTAATTCTTAATGGTAAAGGGTAAGTGCTGGCCGTGGGTTTCAGCTATCTCAGAGCAATGGCTCACCAGCCATGCTGTTTAAGATGCCATACCCTTTCATGAGGGCTTCCTGAGGCACAGCAGCATTTCTCCAAATGGTCCCTCCTATATCACTAGTGTCTAAATTTCTAATCTGGTTAACATATTTTGCTGTCAGGGTTAAGATAACCCATCTGGACAAAACTGCCACAAATTCTTTCTTGCTAAATGCAGTTTTTATTGTAATTTGCCTCATTTCCTTCTAATATAATAACAGAACATCGCTTGTGTGGATGCACTCCAGTGACATGACAGACCTATCAACTTCAGAATGCTTCACCACATACTCTTTTCTTTATTTCAACATCACCAGTTTCTTCTTACGAAAATGTAATATTGGAACCGGCTGCTACAAAATACCAGTTCCATCAGTGTCCCGAAATTGATAGCTAATTATTTTCAAGCTCATTCATTTTAGAAAACTACCAGTTGGCTTTTCAGCCACCACATCAGAGTAACTGGGTACTGAGTTTGACTTCTCTTACTGTAATTCTTCAATGTCTCTTACTTCTGCTGTAGCAACTCAGATCTTACAGCCTTACAGTGACTTCACCTAGTACTGTAAATCCATTGCTATATTCACATGTAAGACCATGCAAGCATTTATGCCTACCTGAGCAGCCATTCAAACCAAATTCTAGCAGCACAAAAAGATCCACAGACTACACATAAAGAGCCTATCATTCAGTGTACTCTTTGGCTACTTCTAACCAGCAAATCAAAGAATCTCCTGGAACCTCACCGTGTGCTTAACTTTGCGTGAGATGTTAAGCTCAGATACAGTAACAGGGAAAGCCAGGTTTCATACTGCCCCTGTCTTCCTTCTTTCTAACCACTTGGGTCAATTCAGCATCTTCCACTCCCAAGACTGCTGCTCTCACAGTTTGTCATGTGCTGCTCATCTCACCAGCTGCGTTGCTGGTTTTACTTCCAGTTCCCCTTTTAATTTTACACTAAAGTGTTAATATTTTTCACAAATAAAAGAAAAATCCTTTCTATCAGGCAGTTCCATAATTAAAACTTTCTAATATCTAAAAGTAATTTAATTCCTCTAAATATATCTCAATGAACACAGGCAGCTCAAATTCTGACATTACTCACAGCACGTTGTGCTGTCAAGCATCAGTTTTGAGTTTGAAAAATTACACCCTAACTCCAATTTCTCTTGGCTTTCCTGTCTTGGTTAGTTATGGCTGTTCATTTCACAAAAAGCCATTTGCTGGGGAAATACCAACACTCTTCACAGTATTCCTGTTCTTCAGGGGAATGGAAGATGCCACAGAAGCGGCCAGCCAAGAGACTGAATAGAACATACAAGACAAGCAGTTACAGCACACGCATCCAAACAGTATAGCAGTGAGCTGCCCCAACTACAAGCTTTGGAGATACCACCACCACAGCACTTAGCTCGCTCAGCATGGATCATTACTTACACAAACACGCACATGCAGTCCAACACTGCAAAATGTGGTTAATGTGCTCAGGGAGAAAAGGGGAAGAATTGAAAACCTGATTTCATGATTCTCCAGAATTCTTTTTCTCTCTTTCTGGAGGTTTCAATTGCTGCTGTTTCTCTTTATGTCTAATAATGTCTTTTCTGTGATATTTGCTACTATTCTGCCTTGTACTGCTGAGACACACCTTCCTGGTTAGTAAAGTATTTCTGATTCCTTAAGTGTGTGCCTATATATATATATATAACATACATAAACATATATATGGGGGGGGGGGGTGCTTTGTTTTGTTTTTATCCTAGCTGAAACTATTTCAGATAATACCCTTTTCTCCTTGAAAGCAACTTCTCCATTCATTTCTGTGCTCTTGGCCAGAACCACAGTCTTTCATGACCTAAACCAGATAAAACTGAAAGGGCAATTAATAGCAACATCACAACAAGAGTAAGATGCCCTCCACCCAAATCAAAAGATCCCCGATTAAGTGAAGGTAGCAGCAGAGCCTTGGCGAGGGATGGCCATCGCTTTCAGACAGGACAGACATCCACTCCCAGCAGATCATGCCTGTCTCAGACAGGCTTTCACATGTTTTTCTTACTTTCAAAATGTAGATTAAGGTATAACTTAAAGACATCTCCCATACTTAAAAATGTAGAGATTAATTTTAACCCTAAAAAAAAAATAGGGGTCCCTTCACACCTTACATCAAATACCCTGATGGCACACTCAAATGCAATGAACTGCCTCTAATGTTTCAGAGAATTCACTTGGTGGTGTCTTGCTATATTGGCTACTCTTTAATAAAAAGTATTTCCTGGCATAGTACTGAAATTTAAACCCAGCATTATCTTCTACATCACCCATATATATGATTAGAGAGCTGTATAAGCAACATCAGTTTGATCCTTCTCTCAACGAAGGCTGGTTTTACACCATCCCCATTCCTTTCCTTGCAGGTGCCAAGGCCGAGATGTAATATGGAAAAGAATGGACAGGATTAAGCCTAATGATGTACTGCTCTTCCCAACAACTCTTGGGTGAACAGTCACTATAGCAGAACATGGCTAGCTGTTGCCTTTGATGTATAAACTCACAATTTAGGAGACAGAAGCATCTGGGTCTACCAAGATAAACACAGACATCATTTGTCAACACAAGCACCACTAAGGACTAGATATTTACAGGTTTGCATAATCACTGAAATGGTACTTTATGGTATCACTTCTGTTCAAAGTCTTCTTCCAATCCCAAAACACCAAATTCAGCAAGTGTATTTACACAGGAAACAACGAGCAGGGCTGAGGGCTCCAAATTACCCCCTGCTCTCTGCTTTGAGGAGGCCCAGTTCAAATCTGTTCATGCACAGGGTCATGCAAAGACAATACAGATGGCAGGATACCGAGTCTTTTCCAGAACAAAATAAATCGATATATCAAATCATCTTGAACGTCATGGCACCATGGGTTGGTTGTTTTGTTGTGGGGTTATTTTTTTTCTTTCCAAACTATTAAAATCTCACGGACCAAAGGGAAAAAAAAATTAAAAAGGGAAAAAATAAATAAATAAAGAGAGAAAAGAAAGACAGCTCTGCTCTTTCCATTCAAATGTTTCACTAACTGGAGATCAAAATTCACCTTTTTCCCATAATTGCCAGGCAAATCAAATTTCCTTCTAAAATACAAATTCATTCCGTAATATAAAAACGAATACACCGAGGCAGAAAGGTTTACATGTCAAATGGCTATTTTCCTAAATGGCTCACACTTTAACTTGTTTTCTTTTTTTATACCTTAGCCATGACAAAAGATTTAATGGCCATCATTACTCAGATGTTTTGTCAGCATACCATGATGAATGCACTCTTTCTGCGTGTTATTCAGAGTTACCTCACAAGATTTCTCTTCTGTGTTACATTAACAACACCCTTCATATTTAACAATTTGATCTATCACAGATTTGACTAATGTTACCCATTAGAGTTCTGTGCAAAGACTTCTCCATTCAGGGAAAGGTAGTTATTAAAATTAAATATATCCTTGCCTCTTAAAAATGTATTTTCTTTAATTACTAATATACATTAAACAGGATCAATCCATTAGTGTAGATATCCCATAAGCTGTCCATGAAAGTAAGTGTAAGGAGAATGTATCATCAATTAATTATAACCATTCTACTTGACCTGTGGAGGTGGTGCTACCTCCTCTCTCAAAGATCTCTCCCCTCTGGAACATAAGAAGGGAATTGTCAACAGAAACAAGATGAAAAGCCAAAATCCTGCTCAGCTCCAGGATGCTGTGAAAGCACAAGGACAAGCTGCACAGCTGCATCCCAGGAGGCAGAGAAGACACACTGCAAAGCTTGAGCACCAGGTCTCCCAAATCCAGCCTTACACCATTCAGCTTGAAGGGACATAGACGGAATAATGGGAATCACTCGATAACATCAATCCCCCTCCACGCAACATCTTTGTCTCCCCTTTACCAAGCTATGTTGTAAAAAGAAGCTAAGAAACTACAAGAGCAGGTTAAGCACGAAGGGTAAATCATCATCTGGAGGCTCCAAAGCCCCCAAATACACCTCCCCCAACTGCTAATGGGACATTTCCTTCACCTGCTGCCTCTGCATCAGTCACCAAAACTCTTGCTTCACCCTCCCTTCTTGCATCTTTCTCTTCTGGGCCCCCTACCTCTCATTTGATTCTCTAACTCCCAGCGCTAGAGGAGTAAAAGGGCACTATGAACCCCAGCCAATATTGTGTTCACTCTGCTTGTAACCCTGCATCCCTGATCAACCCAAGCCCTATTCATGCAGTGTGCAAGCTCCTCAGGGCCAAGAGCTTCTGATCCATAGGTGTTTGCATGCTGCCCAGCACAACGCATCACTGCAGGGCTAAATATACTGAGGGTCAAACAATAAAGGCCTGTGTACCAGGAAAGCTCAGAGACTGAATCCAAATGAATTAAACCATGAAACCATAATGAAGCCTCAAGCCCCACTTCCAGAGGGACACACTCAGGGCAGAACAGCACATGACTATGTATCAGTAATACTGAATGAAAGATATGAACCTTTCCCTGCCAGAACTCAGAACCTACTCCATTTCTCTATAAAATACTCATTTTTGCTTAAAAACTTAAACCACTAATGGACATTAACATGTGCTTTGGACACTCAACTAATGATTGACTTTACCAAGTAAACTCTCAGTTGACTGTGAGAAATCAATATGGATTTTTAATAGCACCTATAAATCTTGCTGTATCTGATATAACTTGCAAACAAATAGTTTGGGGGTTAGTTTTACAGAATTTAGATTACCAGCCACAAATAAACTGATCTTCCTATTCCAAAAGATTATTGAAGGTTTTATTTATATTTTTTCCCAGCAGCATTTGTGCTCATTATTTTTCCCAAAGGGTCTTCAGAACTTAGTACATATCAACTGAATTGAACCTGCATAAAACCTGGCTGAAATAATACATCAAAAAGTACAGTAATTAGAAAAAAAAAGGCATTTTTCATACTTTGATATAAGTATCATAATATCTTTACATGCAACTATTTTGAGCAGTGGGTTCTTAGCTTGAGTTGAATCCCCCTCTGAAAACATGCCTTTAATTGCAGTTAACATTTTACTTGCACAGCAACCAAAAAAAGGATGAAAACATAGCATTAATATTCCCTAGAAAAGTCCTCAATACGCTCTTTATTTTATATTATCTGTCATTAAAGATGGTACCATAGAAGCACTGACCATCTCTACACTCTCCTGTCCTGTCCAAAGCGTTTATTTTCCCCTCTGTCCTCTGGGAATTACTTGCACAATTAAATCTCCCTGAGATCAGCATTAATTGGTTGCACAAATGCCACAAGCTACAGATGAGATTTGAAAAATCCAGCTCATTATACCTGCAAAAAAGTGTTTGACTGGTTTTACACAGAGGTGAGGGCATCAGTCATTCCACACAACTGAAAACAAGGGCACGTGCAATGTACTGCACTATCACAGACATAGGCAAGAAGCTGGAAAAAATAGACCTATTTCAGACCATCACTTCATGAGCAAAATACCTCAATGCCATAATTAAGATAGAACATTCTATTTGTAACTATTAATGTTATTATTAGACTGCCAGACAAAACTAGGTATACCAAACCTTTGATGCATTTGCTTATAGCATTATAAACAGTCTATTCTGTGGAAGAGCCTCTATTCCCATTTTAAAAGCACAGGAATTATTCAAGACTTGGAATTTTGCAGACAGACCCCGTTTTTACTGAAAATCTTCACAGATAAGTGTGCTAAGACATAAATCCTTTCCGGTTCACCATCTGAAAGCAATCAATGGCATAGTAGAAAACCCACACATTTTAGCAGCGAATGAATCCTTTCACTTATTTATTTTGAACCATGATGCAGTCCTGCAGCAGAGATGTGAGGATCTCCCATAGGGGACCAATTAAGTAATTACATAATGACTCGAGCTGTGCCATAAGAAAAACTCTGTCTGTATTTTTATTATAAGGGGACAGCCTGAAGAGGAAGGGGAGGGGCAGGAAAAACCACTCTGCCACACTCCAACGTATGTGACAAACTGGATTAATTTACCCATGTCAACATTCATTTCAAACTGCACCTCAAAGCCAGAAGTCCATTTTCAAAAGGAGACAGCTGTCTGTAGCCACATCCCAAAGAAACCTGCCTGTCATAAACACCACCCCACAGCCCAGCAACCACAAAAGCCACTTCAGAGTAAAACAAAATGGGCAGGTTTTGGCAAAAGGAAAGGTAACTGATGAAACACTATTTCTTGCTTCAGAATTTGTACCAATGTCACATCACCACTTAGCATAAACAAAAACGTTTATCCTGGGAACAACAGACACACAAATTAATTTTATGACGACTGTTTCTTTTACAGACCCCAAACTTATTTCTGGAGTGCATTATTCTGTGTGAAGAATTTGCCTTCTGTATGATGAAAAACGCTGGCTGTAAAATGCCACCAAGCCCCCAATAAATCCACTTGTTCTAGGTTCAGAGTCGCGGTGCACTGCACCACAAGCCCTGTGTGGGGCTTCTGTTCTTCCCTCTCTGGGAGACGGGTGCAGCTCCAAAGTAGGGGAAGGTCAGTGGGGCTAAGGGGGTTACGTCTTTAAGAGTTTTCCTTCCTAACCTCTTCTCAAAGATTTCAGAAACAAAGAAACGTTCAGCTTGTACCAAACAGCACTGAGAGGACGAGGATGAGCAGTGTCTCCCACACTCCTAAGTTCATATAAACAGTATCTAGCAGCGAAATCAAGGAACATCAGCTGTATTTAAATAAAATCCAATGCAGTGGTTCCTGCAATCATCAGAGATCAGAAGCATCTGACCAGATTGCTACCCACGGTAGAGCTGTGCCCATGGACCTGCACTGCAACTCATGGCCTGATCCTGAACCGAGTTCCCTGCTGCGGCCTATCAGCCATTCATCTGCCCGCAGTTCATTTATAACTAAACTTAGCACAGGAAAAGGACACTTCAAAGAAACTATACAAAGTATTGTGAAACACTTTAAGAGGTTTAGGGCATTCAGAGAAGAGTAATTCTGACCTAAAGAGAAACATCACTTTGAGCTAAATGTGCTTTGTTTGGCTGTCACTGGTTTTGTCAACTGTGCTACCTCAACAAACACAAGAAATCATGTTTCTCTCATTTCATATTTAGATACAGTCCGACAGGCTTGTAATTAACAGCCTCGCAAAGAGAGTCAGCTCATGAAATTAAGCCACAGGTGCTGAAGAGAAGTGAGGAGGTTTGTTTGAAAGGAAAATACCTACCCAGAACACAGCAGAGTTCATATGGCTTAGTGCATACTTGTTGCCATCTAAAAAAGTACTACAGCCGTGAAATCTATGATGAGAATGCTTCATATGAAAACCACCACAGGATTAAGTTCAAGAAAGGAATTTCTCATGCAAACTTTGCACTCTAATCTGAACTTTTAACTGTAAGCATTCACTTTCAGTTCAATTATTTTTCGGGGGATATTTAGCCAGATCTCTGGAAAATTTGACTTGCTCTTGTCTACTTTAGGAATTAGAGGAGACCAGAGATCACAGCTGTCTGGAACAAGATTATGTTTGTAAAGTACAAAAATATTAAAGATGGGAATACTTTTAAAACAAACAAACATAAAAATCTCAAAGCAAACAGAGATATCTTTCATCTTATTAAGAAAACATGTGACTATTTCCTTTTTCATTCTGTAGAAAGGACTCTTATTCAATTGTATTTAAAAACCCTCACAAATTCAGAGAAGCTTTCTCCTTCCACACAAGTTTCTAACCATTTTTGTAAGCACGCATTGTGCAGCGAAGAATGTTTGCTGAATAAATGATGCCGCAGCAAAATAAAATGCACCAATTCCTGCATAACGAGCTCTTGAAAGAATTCCAAGATTAAAGGAACATAAAAAATGAATTACCCTTTTTCACCTCTCAAGAGAGTAACCCTACAGGTCAGCTTTGAGGTACATCTGAAACAAATGGTAAACTGCTTGGTAAACAGAAGGATTTTTCAGCAGCCCTTTCTGAAGGAATCATGGGAAAGTTTAGATCTAATCACAGCATAATGATGAGTTCAAACTAAGGTTGAATCTTTTTACACATCCTGCAGACAACATGGAAAAAGCAGGGGTTCCCAGGGACCCATTCATATTAGCGTCCTACTGTCTTGGCGTTTACTTTTATAAAGTACTGTTGTTGTTTTAGAAACGACTTGAACATACTGCTTATCATCCCAGTAAGACGCTAGTGTCTCGCTCCCTGTCACGTCATCAAAGGGAAAATAAAAGCAGCAGCTGAATGTACCAGAAAACTCATGAAGCTTTTGCAGTTTCCACGAGTTTCCAGCTTGCGCTAAGAAGGAGTGCTGCTGCTGCTGCCCCGACCCCAGCTACAAGAGGCAGATGGTGGGACTGAAGCCTGCTGTTATCTGTACAGCCGCAGCTCGCGCTGGCAAAATACCTCCAAACGCTTCTGCTCCACATTACCAGTACCCAATACGCATTTCCGACTGAAATACATTGCATATGCACTTAGTAGAGAGGCTCTCCCTGAACTACAAATGCAAGAATTGGGAATTCTCTGGACTTACAAACAGGCAGAGAGCTTGGACGTAACCCCCCCCGCTCACACCCTGAGCTCGGGCTGTGTTGTGAAACAAACCTACAGGAAAGTTCCCAGGGTTTTAACCCCCTTCCTCATTAACACGAGAGACGAGATGCTTGAAGCGGCTGCGACTGCATCACTCCTTGCACTGATGGAAAACATCCCACCTATGCTTAAAACTAAACCAGTGAACTCTCAGCTGCAGAACAGCATTTGTATTTATCTGAAAAGGGATGGTAAGTCTTTAATTATTAAACCAACTGCATTTAGCAGATGGTCAAAGAAAAGTACTTTTTAAAAGTTGCCCAGAGGGTTGTAAAAACGAACAAGCTAAAACAGCTGCCAGCTGGTGCGTGAAATCAATAATGAGAAAACGAGTCCGACTGTAGCTTTGTGCTCATTGTCTGGCCGAAGACAGCGAGGACAAGGGAAGGGGACGTCACAACCCGGGTGAATGGATTACGTGTATCTAATTAGGGAAAGACAAACAGCTGAAGTTTGGCTGTAAGCAGAGAGAGCGTGCGAGCACAGCCTCCACGAGGATGCAAGGGGATAGACAGGGAAGTGAAGCAAGCCCTCACCCCACATGTAGCCTGGTTGTGGCATTGCCCAGCCCAGCACATGCAGCACCAGCCTGGGGAAACAAACTGTGCTTAAGCAGCACAAGGGCAAAAAAAAAAATGAAAGCCAAGTTGGGCAAATGTGCAGAATGTTTGATTTTCTTCAACTGGTAACAGCCTGAAAAGGAAAAACACACAAAACGAGTAAACTAAAAAGTTAGGTCAAAGCTCCTCCATATTTGCAGTGCAGCTTAGCATATTAACTAACGTTAAATCTTCATCTCCCAAAAGCAGCAAACTCGTTAGCCCTAATTGTTATTCTCCAAACTGCACGTTGGGTGCTGTATTTGGATGAGGATTTTTTAAACCATGGGCCTCTCATGAACTTCACAACAAAAATATTAGATTTCTACAATGAGATGGCAAGACCTCCAACAAAAATCTAGAGGAGAATAAACAGAATTTAAGAGGTGAAAACCACATCAATTTTAACTTTAAAGATTTTGGTTTATTCCAATAATAATTAAAAAAACAACAAAAAATAAACACCAAAAACCAAAAAGCCCTTTACCACAGGAACCTGAACACCTTGTATGTAAAACCCACAGACAGTTTCTTGGGGAGATAAAGTATTACACAAATACCTTTTTCCATGGCCAGTCTTTCCCTAAATCAGCTGAAACCACCAGTTCGGTTCAGCAAGCATTAGGGTGGTTGCTTTGGGGGTCTGTTTCTGTTTATAGTGGCGGGGTGGTTCTGTGGCAGGGTTTTTTAAGGCTGACCCTCCAGGAGGATGGGTTATTTGATGAAGAAAGGGGTGGAAGAGGGAAGCAGTCACATGTGAAAGTAAACAACAGAACTGAGAGAAGTACATTCAACAAAATCTCAGGTGCAGAGGAGAAAGGTACTGCAGCAGACTTATGCTTAAAGAAGAGAACAGCCTCTCAATGACAGATAAGTACACCAACTCTCAGAATCATACTCACTTGTCACAGTGTTTTTTTCCAGTGAAGGTCCATTGATAAAACAAGAGAAAAACAGATTAAGAAAGGTAGCATAAATTATTAATTGCCGCTCAACATAGCAAAGACAACTCAACACAAAAGCATTCCAAATGTTATTTTTAGCGTACAAATAGTACATTCTGTTTTAACTTACATCAGCTGTTTTCTTTATCAGATTTTTATCTAAAGATGGAAACAGTACACATCACTAGCTCCCATCAGCTGCTATGTTTTGTAGAATTTTATCTTAGCAAGAAAGTAACGCTCTGTGCTTGAACTCACATCAGCTGTTTTTCTAGTTACCCTTGACAAGACATATTGAAAACTTTTCTTGTGCACACAAAGACCCAGCGTCCCTATTAATGCATGGAAGTGCTACTTCCTGGGGACATCCGGATAGAGACCACGCAATTAGCATGAGACTACTTGGTTTATGCAACAGAATGCTGCTTTTGCAAATAAAAAATTGGCTTTATTCCCACTCATGTGACAGACAAGCATTTACAAACCAGCTACTATATGTGCAGGGTGGTAGTGGTCTTGCATGAATTCAGTAAATATGATGTACAATTATCTCCAGTCTGACACATAATTTAATTAAAAAGAAGAGGGATGGCTTCTTCGATGTTTCTGGAACTGGATTTTCATTGCCATCACAGTTTGGCCTGTGTTTAAAGAAAAAAAAACCACCTAGATTTGTAAACAAGTTTTATTTTCACAAGCTCAATTTACCTTCTGTTACCATATAAATTCTGTATAAATAAAGTACCACCGTCATTTCTCTTTTCTGCTCTTCAGCAAGGCTTCCTTTCAATCACACAATATATAAAATGCAGATTGCTAGCACTGAGCATTAATTTTGTCTGTTCATTTATTTAGGAATCCTGAAATAAGCTCCTGAAACATTGCTTACAGCAGAACTGTAAACTAAAAGGCACTGGAATAATAAAGATAAGGCTGTCCCATTTAGAAAGGGAAATTTCTACATTCTTGGGTAAACAGAGTGCTCTCATAAATCGAGCAATGCCTTTTAGTGCTGTCAATGTGACTTGAGCCTAGAAGGCCCATTGTGTTCCTAAGAAACTTACTTAAAATATTTACTGTAGAATTGTTTTAGCAAGAATGATGAATAAATTTAACTCTTTTTTTAACAAAATATTTTGTTAAAAAGTATGCTTTTCATGAAGTTCCTTTTAATATCTGAATAAACATATGACTTGTAAGGCAACCAAAGCATGGCTTCCAGGCTCTGTATTTATATACGTGTAAGAGATTACAAGGGCACACAGATATTGGTCTTATTTCTGCCCCAAAGCTATGAAATTTACAGGAATCACTTTATTTTAATCAAAATCTGGAACATGCAACTCCCCATCCTCTTCTAATGACAGAGCCATGAATGTTTTGCCCTTGGTGAGCATGACCACATGCACCAATACTGGTTAAAACCCTTCATGAAAAAAAAAAATCTGGTAACTTGTCTTCTTTATTTGCATATCCAAGAAATTCCCCATTTGACACCCTCATTCTTTACTGGAGGATCTAAGAAAACAGCACAAAATGTCACATCAAAACAAGGTGGGGAAACAACACACCCCACCCCCCCCATCATCTGCAGGCTGTGCTTCTGGCAGAACTACAGAACACCCGGAAGCAGCAGCAACAGGAACAGAGCTGGAGGAGTAAGATGATGTAAGAGGGAATGGACAAAGTACCAACCGAAGAGGGCAAAAGCAACAGCAGAGACCATGAGAGCGTGTTAAGTCAGCTCCAGCCACAGGTACAGGTCTGTGTGACTTACAAATATTTTTGGTCAACAGACATCTGTCAGATGGTAATGAAAAAATCATGAGCGGTGTCAGTCCAGCCCGGAGCAAACAGAGGAGTCCATGCGAAGGATGGCGAGCACACTCCTTGGCAGACTCACAGATTAAGCATTTCAGAGGGAGAAAACTTCATTCTTAACCCTGCAATGGTTCACAGTGCTTCTGGATCACGGACAAGACACGGGCATTCACGTACATGTTGCAGAAGATGGGGATTGCACTCTACAGATGTGCCAGTTCCACTTTCACAACCAGTAAGCCCACTTTTACAGGGTAAAAAAAAAACAAGTTTACAGTGAACCCTGAAAGCCTAGATATTACGATGTGGAACAGTGAACAGACAAAACTAGTCTCTGAAAATTGTATTATCTACTGATCACCATTACATTTGGGGTTTTTTTTTAAACCTACCACAAACACCACTACTACTTTTACTCCAGCTACTTGTTTTGCTAAAAAAACCCCACATTAAATTAGTCTTAAATGCATGTGCATAACTTAAGACTTGGCCATCTTCTCTTGTTCTATTTTTATCCCACAAAAATAAGCACTTCTGTGTTTGCGCAAAATGTTTTCTGTGCTAGATAAAGGAACTTTCAAAGTCTATAAGAAAAGTTGCATTTAGCACAGTTAAACAGAGCTATTAAAAACTCACTGTCCATTCAGGTTGTTGTAAAATACAAAATGCCACTTGCAAAATGAATGAAAATGGGGTTTTTAAAATGAATTCTTAAAATTCTAAAATCTCCTAAATGGGAAATCCACAAGTTATATTATCGGCATAATGTGGTATGACTATCATGGGGTAATGGTAAAAGGACACTGATGTGTGACGATTTTTTTAATTCCTTTTCACAAACTTTCAGAGAAAGGAATTTCTATGTGAATAACCTGCTCTGTAATAAACAAAACTCTTCTACACTATAATTATAAAAAAAATAGAGCTTGACATGAACGCAATGACCTCCATCACCTTCAGTGCAACAGCAGCCTCCCCGTGTAATTTCTTGAAGATAAATATAGGCAATTACAGAAATACATAGCGAGCACCAGCCAAAACCACAGACAAATAACAGCACAAGATAAAGCTAAAAATAATCAGGAGTGTTCAATAACTTTCAGAAGTTACAGTTACGAAATATTTATCCTACAAGTGCTGCAATTTAAGAAATGCAGAGATCAACTGTACCCTAATCAAATACATCAGAAGTGCGAAGTTAAAGTATCTGAACCTTAACTCCTGTCTCCCACCAAAACGGCTTTGTACATAACAGTCCTCAGGGGACTGTGTGCAACAATCATGTATTTGACAGATGTAATGAATTTTATGATGCTGGTATAAAAGAAACTTTTTTAAACTAAATTATCCTCTCTCACAGAGTAATCATTGGGGCCCATCATGGCACACACAAAAGTTTTCCTTTCTTATCATAACCTGTCCAAACCTCTTCAAGTAGTCCAAAGGGCTTAAAGGCTTAAGAGGTGGAAAAGTGAGGTGGACTTCTGCAAAACACCTGCTGCTGGATTAACTCTTTTCTTAACTAAACCAAGACTGAACAAAATCATGTAAGTCCTGTCTCTGGTTTCAATAGGAGCAGATCGGTTTTGTTTGAAAAATCCAAGCCTATCTCTGGCACTTTTGACTTCTGACTCAAACCTGCATCGACAAGCAAAGGCCAAAACTCTTTATATAGTATTCTGACAACTGTTCAGAACTGTTGTGAAGCCACCAGGAATTCAATCCAGCCCAATCATACAATTCCTGCTGCTCTTGCAACTGGCTCTCCACTCTTAAGTTGCAGAAGAGGTTGCTTGGTAACAGACAGGAAGAAGTGGGAAGCATTAAGATGTCTTGTTCCCTTCCCAAACACAAGAACCAAGAATGCTGGCTCTAACTCAGCAGGGAAACAGAGCAACAGCTGCTTGTTTTGGAATAAGCATGATGTGTAGAAGACAGAGTAAGAGAGCCAGATGGGAAGGGGTTGCCCACACAAACAGGGAAGTCCCAGCTAAGTGAAATACACTACCCTGGAGGCACTGGGACGCAGCCAACTGACCAATGTTCACCTCGAGCTCATGTTCCACAGCATAACAGCTTCTGTATCTGCCCAAAGAGCAGTCCTTGCAAAAGGCTATGTCTGATGTCACGTTCTAGATGGCAATTCTACACAGTTGATGCTACCTCTATGTGAAATACGAGCTGCCTCTCCAAGCTGTTAAAGGATAGCATGGCAAAAATCTGCACCTCTCCAAGGTCTCCATGGTTTCACTTCAAAAAAGCCCAACTTGCCAGCACTGCTGGATATTTTTCGAGGACTAAGTTGTGGACCTATTGTTCTTGCTGCAACACTGAACGTGTCATCCACTTTTCCATATCCAGCTATTTCAGGTGTTTCCAAACTTTGGGATTTTTTTTTTATAATATAGATGCCCTACACATATTCACATTATTTACACCTATTGATAGTTCAATGATTTGTAATTTTTTTTTAATTTTGGCCATTCATTCTTGACTAGAGTCCATCATGTAAATACATGGGAGCTGCTTCCATTAGTGCGCTCGAGAATCTTTTATAATAGTGAGACCATTAGGAAGAACAATACAGAAAGAGCAAACTAATGACTACCCAGAGGTAATCACCTCCCTTGTCCTCTCACCTTCTTGAAAAATCAAGGTCTACATTAGTGCAGTGTTTCATTTCCTCTTAAATGGTGCTCAGATTAGCTGGAAGTAACTTCTATATAATTTGCTAATTTCTCCCAAAAAAAGAGTATCCAACAAAGACCTTGCAGAGAGCAGAATGTGGCTGGCATTGGAAAACAAACTTTAAGTCATGTGTCTTTTGGAAACCAACTGAAACGCCTTTACATCCAACGTGAAGTTGTTTCCAGGTGTCATCACGCCTTACTACCTGGTTTATCTACACTAGAAAGCCAGGCTGCACCCTCTAAATACTTGTACAAAGGAGGACAAACTACAATTTACAACACAGATTTCTAGTCAAGTTTATGATTCACAGAATTCAGATTCATATTCTGCACAATAGTCTTTATGTAGTGTCTTTCATATCACCTAACAGAAGTAAAAAACACAATGAGATATTGCAAAACTCAGTTCAGAGAAGTAGCATCCCACTAGACAGCAGGGGTAACAGGTAAGAAGTTAGTATGCTGCTGTCATTACACAGCTTCCAATGCTACGTTAAATAATTCAAAAGACAGATCAAAGATCTGTCCCTATCTTGAACTCTTTTCAAAATTGGACATTAATGAGACCCAACTCATCTGGTAACTCTGTCTACCCAATATTCTCTCCTGCAATGAGAACTGCTGGTACCAAGAGCCAGATAAAATGGATCAGGAGCTTCAGGTAGGAATTCATAATACTTTAAATAATCATAATTTAAAAAATACTTGTGGATTTATGGCCAGATCTCATTTTCTGATTTATTGTAACCTCTATTAGTATGTAATTTGCTCAGTAAAAATCAAGTCCTTTCACCCTGCTACTGCAGGAACTCTTTAAGATACACACTTAAACAATAAGCATGATACTAATCCTGGCTACTCCTGCAAAGAAGAGTTGCTTTCCCTATACTTTCAGATCCATTAAACTAAGAGGAGACAGCCAAGAATCTTTCTGAACCCATGGGTCTCACATGTATCACTGCGCTATAAATATTTTCCATGCACAGGGTTCAAGCAGCAGTAGTTCATAATAAAAAGCTGTATTTCCAACTGCATTCTAATGGATTCTCCAAACTTCACTGCTGCTGATGGGCTATCATCACATGAAAGTCCCATCACATGAACTAAAACAACATGATGGGTTGCTATTGTCCTTGAAACCTGCCTCCTCTTGTGTCCCTCTTTGTAAGCAGGCCACTCACACAGCCATACACAGCCCTCCATCCATCTAGGACCGCATTCAGAGCTCACCAATACTCATACGCAGCAAGGTCAGATTTTTTTTTTAGCATTCTTTGATTAATGCTGAGAGCTGCAGCATGTTTAGACAGGGTCGTGACCCCAGGCATCCATTTAATCAAATTTCTCTGCTGCCTGTCCCAGCGGAGCCATCGCAACAAGAAACTCTCTCAATGAAAGAAAAGGAGAAAAAAAAGGAAAAGAAAAAGAAAAGGGAAAAAATGCACACTTCACATCTCACATTGTTTACACGCTGTTAAGTAATTATTTCACTCTTCGACCCCCACTGGCCATCAACAGACAAGTCACCTCCTTGGAGATTCTGAAAAGCTTATTCAGCTGTATGTAATTCATTTTGTCTCTTTCCTTCATTGTGAAGCTAACTGCTTAGCTTAAAGACTTCTTTGTGAATACCTAAGTACACGGTGTCCATGCTAATGATCTTGCTAATTATAAGCGTATTTATCATACACAAAGTGTTCTCCCTTATTCTTTCCTAAAGCCATCTTACTTCAGCTACACCATGCCAGCAGTTTCTCATCACCTATTTACCCAAACAAATGGGTACCACTCACACGTGCACATTACCCTGCCATGAAATTCTGTCATTACCTGAGTGACCAAGCAAGTCGCTCAGTATTTGCTCAGGAGTTTTCAATAACACTCTGATCTTTTATGCAGCTCTTCTCCAGGGCAAAGTGCAGATATGAACCAGGCAGGTAATAAAGAATTACAGTTTGCCTTTATCTAATAGCTCCATCAGTCAGAGTAATAGAATTGGATAAAATGGTAACCTATTCACCCAGCTCTTCTTAATTGCTACCCTAGAATGCAAAAAGAAAAGTAGGGGCAAGAGAAAAGTTTATTTCTAATTGCAGTTCAGAAATTAGAGGTGAAGGACTTGAAAGCTAAGCAAAAGCATGTAATATCCCCATCTTCTAACTTAAATGCAAACTGACTGGAGGCTGCACTGCAACCACAAAACAAGAAGTCTGGGGGAAGATGGGGGGGGACGGCAGTGTTGATTTGGGGGAACACAAGGGATTATTTTACATTGTGGTTTCTCTTTTTTGTGTGTTCCTCCTTCCAGAAATAAAGATACTCATGTTGCCTAGTAGAGTTATTTTGTTTCACCACAAGAAAGATGGTGCCATCAGGCTTGGTCCCTACCATGGTCTCTCAACATTCCTGAAAATTAAAGCTGAAAATGGAATGCGAAGTGTTAAAACTTCACATTCAGAAATTAAGACTTTCAGATTTATTTTCTCTGGCTTACACACGATTTCATCAGTGTTTACGTCACCTGCTGCATACTCCCCCTGCGGAAACCAAGCATGTCTCTGTTGTCTGCCGAGTGCCCTTGCTGATGAGTTCTACAACACTTCCCTGTGTTCTAAGGACTGGACTTTCAACACTATCGTCAAAATTTGTTCACTAAATCAATGACTACTTGGCTCAAATGGAAAAGGAAGAAAGGTAAATGAAATAAGAAAGCAAAAATGAAAGGGGATCCTGGAAGATTAAGATCAGATGTAATATAGGTACTGAGGATAAAGTAAGTCACAACAATGATTACGTAGCATCATGAGAATAAAACAGGGTAATTTTTGTTGGCTTTTCCCCCCCCCCATTTACAAGGGAAGCAATATAGTAAAACTGCACAAAGAAGATTTATTTGAAGCTTCTTTTGTAGAAGGCTTTCCCGCCCCCAATCCCAAACTTCATAGGTAAAATTCTACCTCAGCTAAGGCAGACTCACTTGAACACAGGACCAGCAATGTGAAGAACCCATCAGCTTCAGCCAGCAGGAGCAGAGGCAAACTGGAGGCACAAAAACAAGCTTACATGCAAGAGGGACAGCATTAAAAATAAGTAACTTAGTAAATTTTAATAAACACAGGGGAAGTTTAACATTTTTTCAGGTGGCCAGCACAGAGCCAAGTGTCTCTAATAAGTCTGAAAATCTAACCAACAGGCCAAAACTTCAACATCTTTTTAGCCCCCTGTACAACTGTTTATACATATACAACTGTTCAGCACAAGGATAGCATATAACTTCAAGCAAACCAGAGAACTACTAATGTGTAAACACTTCATAGTCTCTCCATAGAGATATAAGCATTAAAGCAACAAAGTGCTCCAAACAACAGACCAGAAATGCATCACAGAAGACATTCACATGAGATTCAAAACAGAGACACAAGCTCTTAAATTCTGAGTTGTGCTTGATTTTAAGTTCAAATATAGCAAAGACCTAAATACACACACTCTAAACCAAGATCAGTAAGATCTTACAGTATCAATGTTTTAAAGAGCAGAACAACAGAACAAGAAAAGGGGATGCTGCATGTTGTACACTACAGATAAACATACTTGCAAAACCCCTAAATCTGTGGTGAGAAAGATTAAGAATTTCACACCCATTGACTTCAGAAACCTGATAGAACACTTGACAGAAATAAGCGGTTTCTCACCTACAATGGAGTTGTTCTATCTGTAGATTTAGATATCAGTCATACAACATCAAGTGCCCTATACGCTTTTAGATAAGCAGTCCTGAACAAGATTAATTTCTTTACTGTAATAAATTAGCATGTTTAAAGAAAATGTTAAATGTACTTTCTGAAAGCAAACTTCACAACTAAAATCAAAGCACACTCTTATAAAGCTCTCAAAGGCTGCATTGTACAGAAAAAGCAACTTGGAGGGAAAATGAAGTAAAATATCACTGAATGCCTATACACACATCCGACCTTGGGTTTCTTCAGAGCTTACAAAATGGTGCTTACTGAAATCTGGGTGAAGCTTTGTGTTTATTCACCTTTGACGTGCTCGCTCTGACAAAAATTTTCAGTGCTCTTGCAATGTCCTTTTCAGCTGCTAACTGGTTTTCTTGTGAAATGGAAGAATTGCAGTAACAACCATGGGTAAATCAGCAAAGCATCACCTTCCTTTTTTCAAGAAAAATGAAAGCCACACACACACACTAGAAAAACTCCAATGAAGAAACGCACCATACTTTAAATAAGAACAAGATTCTACCCACTCAACTGGTTACTGCGTGACCTATATCCAGCAAGGGGTGGGGATAAAGTGCAGGTTGTGACCCAGCTTGTGCATGGTGGGAATGGTTACCCCCCCCCCCCCCCCCGGAACACATCACCCCTTTCAGAAGAAATCATAAAAGAGTTTTCAGAAATAGAGCTAAAAAAGAAAAAAGTGTAGAATATTATGTACTATTTCCAGATGCTTGCAAAAACATACAACACTAAGCTGTTCATTGTCTCTGACCACTGCCATGCTGTGTTTGTACTTGGTACTGGAGAATCTCGAACCCCTCGCACTGGAGGGAAGCCCCTTCTTCCCCAGCACACAGATGGTGAGCTTCCTTAAGTGCACCCCAGAGGTGACACAGCATCCAAGGCATAAAGGGAACAGCACGGGACAGATGCCACCAAACACAATGCTCTGCTCAAAACACAGAGCAGGGAGAAACAAACTCCTATTTTGTGTCTGGAGAAAAATTAGTTTTCACACAGGCAACATGCTCACTGAACAGCTTTTCTGGTACTACCTATCGTTTAACAGCAACACTGGCATAACACACATGTGAAAATGGTAATTAAGATCTTGTCCTCAACTGCTTTTACAGAGACAGCAATATTATTATACAGATAATATTCTGCATGCCTGACAATTATTAATAATATAAATCAATTTTGCATATCTGGTGTCTGCTTTGTGATGGAAGTAGGGGAAAACAGATTATTTCTCCCATACTAATGGGATGCATGTCTTTTAATGCAAAACTTCAGCATCTCCACATACTGAGGTGTGGGTTGAGCCCTTTTAAGAAACTCAATTTTGAGTCATGGAAATATATTAACTCCTCCTCTGCAAGTTCACCTAAATATAATCAAATTATTCAAGCTTTTGAGTAAACTTGATGTTGTAAATGCTAATTATATGATATCTAAATTACCAAAAATTTCCATAGGATAGAAACAAGTTTTTGTTTTCCCTGCTAGGTCACAAAACCAACAAATATCTAAACCCAAATTACAGCTGTCTGTCCAGGCAGTCCTGTAGAACAACCAACCTGGGGAACATGAGCAGATTCCAACGTCACATACTGGAATACTGGTAGTGCCTTACCTGCCACCTCCTTCCAAGAAGGCTCCAAAGAAACTAAAACCACATGAAAAAGCTGTATTTCAGAATCGCTCCCAGGATAACAGTACAACACTGAAAGTACACCAAAGCTTTTACTAACTTTTTTGTAACGGTACAAAAAAAAAAAAAGGTCTATTTATGTATTCACTGAAACATAAAATAATTTAAAGGGCAGAACAACCGTAGGGCTCTCTCCCTAAAACTGCACTACACAATGAAAGATTAAAATCAGAGATAATGCAAAGGCTGGGCAAAACGTCAAATAAAACCATACAGATGGACAAGAAAAATAATATGAAAGCCATTCATGGCTCAAGAGGAACTGCATAAACAGCAGGAAATAACAGCTAGCACGAACATTCATGCACACAAGTTTAGTTGTCCATATCTAAGGACTACACTAACAGAGTATGTTTTTTATTTACCAATTCATTTCTGCAAATAACCTGGTCCTTTTTGTTCTTAGCTTTCTCTTTTAGAGACGCCCTCCCTCTAGTTCTCACAGACAATCTTTTGTCCCTTTATCTCTCTGCTATTGATCTCTAACTATAAAACATATTTTCAGCAGCAGAGAGGAACAAAACCAGAATCCAATTACAATCTTTCATTGAACTGCACTCAGCAACTTGTTTCTCAGCAGTTTAAGCTCTTGTGCAGTCCACAGCAGCACCGGGCAGAATGCGTGCCCGTGGTTTTAGAAACAGGTCCAGCTTTCACCCCCCCAAAAAAACAAGCCAAAAATAAAACAAAAACACCCCACCACAACACAAAACAAGATCTCAAGCACCTAGAGAAGATATACCATGTCTTGAATAGACAGTGTGCTTCAGATATGGTTCCCTAACAGCACTGATGATTCTATGGGGTAAAAAAAAAGCAAATCTGGAGAAGCAGCAGAAGGAAAAGCAAGGGAGACGGAAGTGAAGCAAGAACCAACTCAACTCTAATTCATCAAAGAACAGCCATAGGTCATGAAAACTGGTAGTGTTTTCACACTCTGCGGGAAAACAAAAATAAGACAAGGAAAGGGACTGGAGACAAAAGGTACACAATGCTTAATCCACACAGAAAAAAAAAAGAAGCAGGAAGTCAAAACACTTGAAACAAATCCTGCACATCAGGACACTGCTCTTCATGGTATTTGGGAAAAGATTAAAGAGGGCTTAACAACTACATCACTTTGAAGTTGCTCACAATGACCAGCAGAGTAGTTATGAAGACATGGGCAAAGTAACAAGTGAGCCAACAGCTCACATGAACTCTTCAAGACCAAAGGATGAAATGCACCTGTTCCCACTGCAAGTGTAGGAGACATTTATTCATTTTAAGCTGACAGTGAGATGCCAGAAAAAACTGCATTAGCACTGGGAAAGAAACCTACTGCAGATGGATAAATGGGTGAAATTGTGCCTACCATAGGAATTTCATAGCTACTAAAAGTATATGCAAGCTAAATATATGGGCAAATATCAAATGAGAAGACACCTAATAATTTGTATCAAGATCCTGGAAATTCAACAACACTGAAATAAAACCAGCAATGTCTTGGTTCTCTTTCATTGGTTTTGGCCACATGCAATTTACCCCACTCCAAAGCAAAGCTTTAAAGAAGAGACTAAAGACTAATACAAAAAATGCCACAGAATTCCCTATTTACAAAGTAAATGAACACTGTCTGTTGTGAACAGGGAGCACCACCAGTTCACAGGGTAATACATGGCACCTCTTGGATCAGCAAAGACTCTGACTTTGCTATAGGCAAAATGAGAAAACTGCTGTTCCGTTCTCGGGGTAACAGAAAGCAGAACAGCACTATGAACCACCCCTCTTCTGCACCCATCTACAGGTTGTACTTAAACTTGAGCCTTTGTGTGGTTTAAGTTTCTTTTTATGAACTGAAGAGCAACAGTTTAAGAGTTCACATCCAATTCATTCAGGCTTTTTATCCATTATTATATCTGGCAAGAGACATTATATTTTCTTTAGGGGTATAGCTAAAAGATGAATCCTAACGTTTAATTATAGTTGAGTGTGAACTCTTCAATTCACTATTGTTTTTTTAGATCTATATAAGTGAAAACCACCTCATCCCTTCAAGTCTCATTTAGAGCAGTTGCTCTAACTGCTCAGGCTTTCAAAAATTTCAGAAGCCACTGTGTGCCTGTACTGCATTGAGAAAACTTAATATAGTGTAAGATATGCAGATAAAATATGAATTCCAGCCATGTAACAAAAATGCCGCTGACAACATGTATATTATGCAATTATGACTGTCATTTTATTACTGTTATTAATTTATTAGTATAATTGCAATTTTTTTCAATGTCATAATGTGATAATAAAGGACTTGTCATTACTACGTTAACCTCGGAACATCTCTGACCTCAGGGGAGGTAGCTGTACGCTTTCAGTCCAAAATGAGCTGTCAGTTACCACAACGAGATTTTGATGACTACATTATCTTGTAATTAAATGTCTCAACAAACTTCTCCTTTTGATTGACAGGTAGTTAAGACTATCTTTGACCACAGGGCAGTTTCTTTATTTTTCAAGAATAATTTTTCAGCAGTGAAGCAGAAAGACAAGTGTTTAAAAATTAAAGTGTTTTGAACTATATAGTAATCTATATTTGGTACTTATAAGACAGTGAAAATTCTGCCAAGTGGCACTATCTTCTGCCCAAACTACAGCGTTTAGGTGACAGCTTTGATTGATTAAAGGAGTTTATGCTGTTCTTTATTAGCATTTAGGTTTTTAAAGAGATAGATTGTTTTGATTTTACTTTTTTTCCCCTTTCATGTTCACTTATTTTTAAGACAATAAAAACACTAAGAATCAACAGTGATAACTACAACATGATCCCATTGGTATGAATGTTTAAGGAATATACATAAGGGTCCATTTTTGATGGTCTGGGCCATCTAGCAGAAGACTCACAGAACTCAACAGAAACTCCTTTTATATCAGGTTTAACAGAACAAGCAACATAAATTATCACCTGATCATAAACCATCTTAAACATGATATTTTGACACAGCAGATCCTCAGTGAAACTGAGGCTAGAGAGGCATCAATGCCAGAAAGATCCCCAAAGATACTGAGACAAGACACAGAGAAACAACCCTGGTCTCTTCACCAAAAAGCAGCTTTTTCTGAAGACAGGAAGGTGGAACAACCTTTTGCAGACAACCCTGCATTAAAGGATGCACTTTAACATCATCGGAAATAGTTATGACCGCCACTGTCATCCACAGCTTTGCCCACGCGTGGAACATGACAGACCAATCTAACCAATTCTCCCCCCCTCTGGCAACTGCTGCTGTAGCTCAGGCGGACAAAGGAAGCAAAGTGAGGACTACAGCTGGCCAAATCAATTTTACCTCCCTTTGAATGGGATCTGATTCTCAAGCTAAGTTAAAAAAAAAAAAAAAATCAACAGTAACAAAGGAGAAATAATACCCATCCCAAAAAAACAAATTTGACAAGAATGATTCAGAACTCATGCAGCAAGTCAAGTCTTAATAAAAACAAAGTTCTCTGAAATGCAGAAGATTGTATCAATAGTGAAACCTAATGGTAACAAAATAAAACAGGGGCTTTTCACACAGCTTGTCTTATACACGGCTTTTAGCCATACCATTTCTTTTCCATTTGTGCTACAATTAATATCCAATTATTCAATGGGACTGGGCAGCATTTAAGAAGCCTTCAACAGTCACACATAATTGTCACTTAAACTGTAACGTCTGTGGTTTAACCTTTCAGGAAGAATCCAATGAGTCAGAAGTTGAGACAATAACATGTGGTCACAAGCACAAACAGAAGGTTGCACTTATCTGCTGATACACTCTTCAGTTTCAGTATTTCCTAATTTCCCCCTATGGGCATACTGTTGCAATTCAAACCTTATCAAACACTTACATTACCCTCATTCAGGGTTCTTTCATAGATTTCACAGCACGCAGTGTGTCATAAAAGTTCTTGGCTCTGAGAGGAAATCAACTAAAACCCAGTACGAAAGTCAGAGCAAATAAAATCTTAGTATCAGTTTTTATGAAATGTATGCAATTTTAAACCTGCGTTAATTTATTTGCCAATACCCAATTCTTTTTAACCTCCCTGTCTCTCACATTTCCTTATTTTAATAACACATCTTCCTACAGACTGTTGGACCAAACCCCAAGAGTTGTATTCAGCTAATGAGGGCATTTAATACACACAATGAAAAGCTAGGAAAAATTCTGAAAGTAGAAAAATGTTCCCCCGCATTTATGCAGTCATTTATGTGAAGTAAGCTTCTGAGGTTTTTCTATTGTTTATGCAATCCTTTTGAACTATTAATGATAATGGCTACACCTATTTGTATTTTGGGGTTGAATTTCATTTGCCATCAGGACAACTGGATTTCTTGAAATGTATTCCATACTTCTAAATTCCTAAATTAAAGTGTTTTAACTTTACAAATATCTGTTCTTGCAGGAAGGGTATTAAATAGTTATGCTTGACATGGAAAACTGTTACTTATGAAATACTATGGTTGCATTTGGTTTACTATTAACTGCATACCAACATGGTAACTGATTGCCTGGTGTAAGAATTAAAAGCTTTGACAAAAGAGAATGCAAAGATTATGTCGGTAAGGAAAAGAGGAACTTCCCAAATTTGTAACACGTCAGGATGAAATTACACAAGAGAAAAATAATGTAACTTGGCATTAGAGTGGAGAATAACACTAAATGGTTATTTTTAGCCAGAGAGTAAAGAAAATGCAACGTATCTGACAGTGTACTAATTTTATGGTTGGGATAAAGCTGACTTATGCTATTTTGTTCTACCACTGAAACAACACAAAAGTTAAATTATATAATTCTACAATAGACTCATTAAAGAAAGGAAATAATAATCTACTACTAAACTATACAGTTACTAAACTATCAAAATTTATTTCACTTTGTACAAAACTAAAATTCCTCTAAAATAAAATCTGACTTTAGCTTTAGACAATGGAAATCAAGAACCTAAAAGCTTTACATATGTGAATGTGACAGAAATTCAGAACAGGAAGTTGCAAACCCTATTTCAAATTACATATGCTAAAATGTGCCACCAATTGAAAGATGTTACTGCATCTCCTCATATGCAGGCAAAATGAAGCCCACAGACTTTAAGTAGCCCATACGGTTTCATACAAGATTTACACAGCAGATCCTAAAGTAGCAACATATACTGTAATTAACAAATACCGCCTGAGTTCCAAGGTATTAGAGCTGATTGTCAGTTTAAGTTCAGGATAATGTCACCACAGTTTTTTAATGAGAATGTTGTTGTGTCAAGCATTGACGTCTTCAAATTCCTTAGCAGTGATGCTTAACATTTTCCCTAAACTTCAAAATTTTGGCTATAAGACTTAGTTCAGTCAGTCTACATTTGATATGTACATTTACACTGCTGATAAATCACTGGCTTTTTCTTTGCATTAAGAAGCAAGCTTACTATAAATAGTTTAAAAAAAAATCCCAATATGAAGTATCCTATGTATATAAATTGTAAAGTACATGTATACACATATGTATATATAACCCTATGTAAAGAAATAAAGCTGTTGAGTCTAGACCACCTAGAGGTCAATCCGAACCTCCTGATACAGGCTATATTAATATTGCAGCAGATAACCTGTGTGGAACAACTCAGACTTCAGAAGTCATTTTAAAATAGGTCTTCTGCTACAACATTTAAATTCTAATTTAATTTTTATGCAAGGATTCTTCACTGCATACACATTCTAAATATCAAACTGAAATTCAAAATATTGAAAATACATAGGATAATGTGCCTTTACAATTACATCCCAAAATTAAGTTTTTAAGAGTATTTCATTTTGAACTTACATTTTTAAGGTACAATTAAATCAAAATATACTTTAAAAGCTCTTCAAACTTGCAGGAAAATCCAAACCCAGATGTTACATTGCTTGCTTACATAAACGCCTAAGAGGTAAAATACATTGCTACAACATACGATTCTTTATTCTGCCCCCCGGTGATCTCAAGCTGACCTCTGGAGATCATATTCTCTGCAATACTGCTGGAATACCTGCAAAGCCAAATATCTCATTTAGTCTCACTATACCCTTCTGTGCAGGTTTGAACTGCTCCATAAGAGGATTACTTCCAGCCTTCAAAACGCTTTTAGTGCAGGAAAAGATTCTGCATTGTTTACAGTGCAGCATGTGCATCTATTCTGTGACTATAAGAGCAGTGCATTCAGGACATGTGCCTCTGAATACCAAGTACTGGTCACTGCAGTTTAAAAGAGCTACTGATGCATTCAGTGACTGCTACCAATTAGTTAGTTCGAAGTTAGTGAAAATTATTTTATTGTAAATGCATTTCAGCATAGGCAGCATGCAAGGGACAGGGTTTTCATATGAAAGAGAACAGAAGCTTTGCTCCCCATCATAGCCGTGATGCACTAAATCCATACATTCAGGTTTGTACTTGTTTCCATGAAGCCTGAAAACTGTTTTCTCTCAGTTATCCAAGACTGTATCAGTCAACAGGCATGATACTATGAGCTGCCTCGGTCTAGAATATGTTTCCTTCATTTAGGAAAGTGCAGTAATTCATCAGTGATTTAACCTATAGACATTTGAAGGTTGGAGAGCACCTCAGAGGGGCTGTTGACCTTCAGCAACTGAAAGAATTGAAGCTCCAGCCTTAGTCAATATATATTTATCTTTCTGTTGGGACTATTACAACTGTTCAAGTAATGCTGACCTTGAAACTTCTGCACACGATGCACTAGAATAATGATCCCTAAAGGAAGAGTATAAAAAGACCTAAATAGGATATCTAAATCCAAAATGCACATAAAGATAAAAGAAAGCATTTCAAAATGTGAAGTCACTTAAGAAGAGGTAATATTATTGAGGCTCCTATTAATTGTAATTTGAATAACACTGCTGAATACCATAATTATACATTTCTAAATATTTTAATGATAGGATATAATTTATGTCAAAGACCTTGTTTGTTTCATTGTGAGATCTTTGCCTATTTGTAATTAACGTCTGACAGCCTTATAAACTGAAATAATCTACATCTTGAACTTGCTTTGCACAACTACGAGAACACAATCTTCACCTTATTCGTTGTGGTTTTTTAATTTTGCTGCAGACAGAAAACTGCAAGAAATAAAATGGTCTGTTTCATGTAATGTCACACTTACCTGTGCCCTCACATCCCATGCAGTCTTTTCACTCAAACTTGGGATTCAAGCAGTAGCCAGGACCAGTTCCATTAATCAAAAATATTACAGTACTAGAGGTACTGATAAAATTAATATATCCTTCAGTGTACACTTATAAAACAGTCCTCTTGCAGCGACAGTCTTGCATACATTTCCCCTGTAGCTGCTGGGCACAGCTGTTTGTTAGCTAGGCTATACCTGCCTATCCAGGCACTACAGAAAGGGAAGGAAACAGCCTCCCTGAGGCCTCTCATTTTCTAATACCTAGTAGCTGTTCTTCCACAGAATTACAGAATAGTTTGGGTTGAAGAGACCTTGGAAATCATCTAGCTCCAACCCAAATGCCACAGACCAACATGCAAATTCAAACTGCGGCTTGCCTAATGCTCTTGGTACGTACTGTCCATACATTACCTACCTGAGCTTCTTACATGCTTTAATTAATGAATTACCATTAATAAAATTTCACAGTAAAGACAGTTTGATAGGTTTTTATATCCACTAATCCCACTCAGTCCTGTCCAGTCTCTTTTCTGGAGAGCACAGAGCATTACCACAATGGCAATCAGTGGCAGCAGGGACATCAGTGCACAAAGAAGACCCAAACCCACTCTTATCAAGCAATTAGTTTGCTTCCTGGCACAGGGTAACACTCATACCCTTCCTTCAGGCTCAATACCTACTTGAAGAAAACCATCTCTTCTGTACACTTGCTAATGCAAGATAGCCTAAGACCAGGTTGGATGGGGCTTAGAGCAACTTGGTCTAGTGGAAGGTGTCCCTGGCAGGGTGCTGGAATTAGATGAGCTTTAAGGTCCCTTCCAACCCTAACAATTCTATGATTCTATCATTCTCCAGTACAAACATGACCTGAAGTCAGCTACCAAATCCATAGTTAAAAACATGTCCACATCTTACAAATAATTTTCTAACCTCACCACTCATTTTATAACTGTCCAATTTCTAGCTGTCAAGATTTTCTGTTTTCTTAGATTTACAAAAACATGATGCCACCTAACCATCTCTCCAAACTGCCAACACCAACACAGCACACTCTGAAGGAAAACACTGACAACCTCCACATATTTGATGAAATTAAGTACAAAATTCAAACAGCCTTGTACTAGGTACAGTACAAATGTAGAAGCTGATATTCGACATCAGTAATGGAAAACACAGAAATTCAGAACATGCACGGAACAATGGAAAAATGAACATTTTTCCACTGCTGAGTAGAAATACTACACCCAAATGACTCCCCTGAGATCTACAGAGATACCCTAATCTTAAATCCTCTTTTTACCTTAAGAAGTTACAAGAAAGTTAAAAAGATAAAACCCTTGAGATCACACTGCACATTTACCACCTACAGAGCAAAGCAAAAATACAAGTTTGTGGGTTTAAGTCTAAATCCTACCGAATACATGAAGCCTAAACCAACACAATTAGCACTATTATTTCTAAATGACCTGACGAGGTCTTCGTATTCAAGAGGGAGAAGAAAAATCATGCTCTAGCTCCTGCTCCAATTCAGAATATGAGATAAGATTTTTGTTCGGTTTTAATATGCTCTCAACACTTGCAGCTGCCAGGCTGCAAAAGGGGTAAAAAAAAGAGCTGTAAAGCAGCAATTCTGAGTCTTTCTGTAGCCAAGTCCAACTTGTAAAAATATTTTTGGTTTGCTTTGTGTTTATCCTAGATGTTGTTGTGTCTCAGATTTATGCATTTCCCACTGGAATACAGGAGTCTGCAGGAAAAATCTGATCCCTCAAGCAAGTATCTCTTTTCCTATGGCAGCAAATAAAAGGCTACCTTGAATGAAGAAAAAAAGGTAAAACTTGCACGCCTATAACATCATTCAATGCACAGGGATTTATTTCATCCATACTGAATAATAAAATGAAGTTTCACAACATTTACTGCTACATTAACTCTCTTCCATGATGTCCGCTAGATTAAGGCTGCAATAGGAAGGTGCTGTTGGTGGTGGGTTTTGTTTGGGCTTTGTTTTTTTTTGGTATGGTTTGGGTTTGGTTGTTTTTGTGGTTTTTTGTTGAGTTTTTTGGGGGGGTGGGAGAAGAGAGTTTGGTTGGTTTGGGGTTTTTTTTGTTGATTTCGTTTTTTTTTGAGAAACCTACTGCTTTTGGACAAGTGAGGCTTGATAGGAGATACGAGAACTTCTTCAGCTTTTGATGACTAGTTCAGTATCAAACCTGTTTAAGGCTTCAGTCACTCATGCCTGAAGATTGTTTGGTACAATGAAGTTAAAGAGCTCTGGACACCTTCTGCCCAACAGCAGAATCATAAATTTTGCTTCCAGGAGATCACACAACTCTGAAATCCAGAGATAGACAGGCACGGGCACTGCTTCATGGAAGGCTATCCTCCCAGATAAGTCACCTTTTCCTGACAAAGAATTAGTATTGGACTGACTTAGCAGTATGCCACAGAGATCAGCAGACCTGGATGCACAGGGAGACCATATCTGACACATTCTGTCCAGCTTTTTCAAACTCCATTCTCACAGAACCAGTGCTAACCTAGTATTGTTGCAGACAGTCTCAGAAGAGAAAGCAACAGCTCTTAGAGATTCAGTATGAGTGAAGCTTTTTCCTCCAGGAAAGGAAGTCACTGCCACTCAGAGGATGCAAAGAGCTCTTGAATTACTATTTGTCTTCTCTGAAGAAACAAAAATAATTTCTTGACGCCACCTCTGGAAAATACCAAACTGACTTCCCAAAAATCATTCAGCACTCTCAAAAGGCAACTAACGCTGGGTAAGCCAGGTTGTAAATGCCATTCTGTTTTCCTAATGCGTGTACTAATAATTGCACACTTTATAAATAATGTATATCAGAAGATGAACTATAAGGAAGCTCTCAAAAACTGAGTAACAATCTCATTTTATTTAGCCAGCAGAACATCTCAGTTTTGTCCTGTACTTAATTTTTAGCTTGGGCAGCAGAGGAAGATAATAAAGTTTAATGGGTGCTATTACTTAGTTGCTCTAAATTCAAGGTCACTGGGACATTAGGGGCCAAAAAAACCTGCTGATTGAAGAAACAAGTATATAAACAGTTTATTTTAATTGTATTCCTTTTATTACACATTGTATTAGAACTTGATGAAAAATGTTGACTCAGAAGAGCTAAATATTATCAAAAGCTACCTTATATGCAAACCAGCATATTTTCATACTATTCATAGAATGCCTCAAGCCTTGCTAATTTAATAACGTTATTATGTATTTGAACTTAAGAGGTACAGGAAGCTGCTAAAGGTGAGACAGGAATTTATACTTCACCCATTTTAATTTCTCAAGGATAACTATGAAACCTGTACCAACATATAATCCATGTTACGCTAACTTAATAAACAGAAAAAAAGGTCATGATTAAGATGAATCACCACATAGAGGCCTGTTCAATTACTCTACCATGTAACCAGTTTATTATGTAGAAATGGCTACAATATAAGAAATTTACGGGGTTAGATACAAGATGCTCTTTAGTCAGAAAGCCTTTGTCAGTATTCAAAGGCATTTCTTTAATCAAACACTGAAGCAAGCGGCAGTACAGAATCTGAGGCAGCATAGACCTTTTAATGTTATATACCACAGGAATTACTTGTATGGCTGCCAAAGGATTCATTATTTCTGATGACGCCTAGGACCAACTATGGGTGGAGGTGACCACCTGTAATCTGTCCCTATCTTTGGACAGGTTCCAGAGGGCTCATCCTAAAACAGCCCTCCTGCCCTCTCTTCCAAGCTGCACAGAACAGGGATTGAAGCCAGCCCTCCTGAAGCACACCCACTTCAACAGACATGTTGCCCTAAGCAAATCACATGGGATTCAGAAATTTCTGGAAGAGCAGCTTCATAAAGTATCAGGCAATTATGCAACTACTGCATGGAAAAGGGTCACATTTACCAGATTTGGCATTTGTTCAATTACTAAGAGCTTTACTTTCCAACTGTAATATTATGTTACTGGAGATAAAGTTTTTTAATTGGGGAAAATGGAATATTATCTCTGCTGAACTCCACACCGCTCTGGAACATCATGTTTTAAAATGCCAACCAACATTGTACAGACAGTACACAGCCTCTCCACCTTTATTAGAACAAATAAAAGTGATGTACAGTATACAGAGGAGTCATTCAGAAAGCAATTCCCAAGGATCACCTTTACTGCAAGGTACTGAAAGATATCTAGAAGTCTTTATATGATGTCAGAGGTTTAACTCAGAAGCAACAACACTGTAGGTACACCAACTCACAGTTGCTGTGGAAAGGATCAGGCTGTAAACAAATGTGTATTAGCTCTGCACACCGTATGTCAAGGAAAAAAACCCTGTGAGCAGTATTTCCTAAAAAGGATTTTGATGCTGCTAAAATTGGTACCACTACCACATCAATCTAACATGAAAATGCAATTAATTCCATTTTTTACAGGCACCAAAAAAATAAAGACATGTGACATCCATCATCCACCCTCCCACCTTAGCTTATGTGGAAGTTGCTCCTATTTACGTCCACTACTAATTACGCACACTTCCTAAGCTACAGATATAAAATGTGAGGTATGTCACAAACTATACACTAGTGGTCTCCTGCTCTCCTCCACTGAAGAGTTTGATGGTGGGGATGTACAATAATAAAATGAGGAATGTCCTATAAGCAGCTGTGTCAAATGGAAAGCTTATTTTAAATTAATAAAAATTATTTTCCTATTCTATCCTCAGCAACGTATGACAACAGCAGGAGATACCCATCTTTAACAAATCTCAGTTTCTCAGTTAAAACAATGACCAGAGGATACACTAAGAGCAGTGTACAAAACTTGAGGGAATCTAATTTCTAGAGCAGAAATTTTTGGGTATCTCACCAATCAATCTCTGCAGCTGTTTCATGCCAATGACATTTTGAAAACAGCCAAACAGGGTGGACTTTGCTCTTTCCAAAATCTTTTAAAAACAGTTTCTGTAGGTAGATGCTACAAACTATCTTCTGTAGGCTCCAGCACAGAGTTAAAAAGTGAAGGTTAGGCTGACATCACGGAAGATGAAACTTCTTGAGAAACAATTTACTTTTTCATACGCTATAATGCCTGGTTTTGGCACACAGAGTATGTCGCTCCAAGAAACAAATGGGGAAAAAAGGCATCATCGTCTAAACACCGACTAAAAACAGCATTCAGGAAGCAAACAACTGGCATCCACAATCATTCTACGTGGTTTTACTTTATTGATGTCATAAACCTTAACATTATAGTATTTCTTGATTGCTTTACAGAGAAACATCTGAGGAGGGAAGAGGAGTGGAAATATAAAGTAAATACATGCTTGCAAAATGCCCCTTCAGTGCCTGCTGAGAATCATGGGGCAGCCTCCAAAAAGGCACCCGAGTACCGTAATTTCCCCTCAGTAAAACAAAGCTGCGTCACGCCAGCGTCACATCCAGAGTTCAAACCAGTGCAGATATTTAAGCAAAGAGACTCCAGCTCCAAGGAGAACACTGAAATTCTGCAGGAAGATTACAAAAAAAATAACCAAGAACAGTTTTTCAGTGGTTTTGTTTTTCAAGGCAAATCTCCCCAGAAAGCAGGAGTTTGTCACAAGAAGCACATTCATGTATTTAAATCCTAAATATTCCATTGAAAAAAAAATTACATACTCCTGATGCCTCGTAGAGAAAAATGGTAAGAACCAGCAACTTCAAGTAATATAATATACGCAACAACAAACATGTGATTCACATCACCCAAACAGAACACATCTTACAAAACAAAAGCAGTTTCTTGGGCTTAAATATACCTAAATTTTGCCAAATTTAGTGTCATACTAACTGGACACAAGTCTGTTTCTCAAAGACAAGAAAAATACATGCAAACTTTGATAACAGAAAAAGAGCAGCATTCATACTGTGAGAAAAAGTAGAAACTGAGACTCAATGAAAGCTTCCCCAAAGGTTCATGCACTGCCTCAACGCCTCACACCAAACTGGTGCGTCTTCTCCCATTGCCAGTGTTAGTAAAATTCCATATAAAAGCCAATGATATCCAACATTCTTAATGAGCCCTTCAACACAAGATTCACTGGTGCCAAGGAAGTGTTTTATCTCTTCATTTTGCTGCCTCAGAAATCATGAACTTGGAAAAATTACCACAATGGTCTCTGGAATCAGGCATTTTCAGGGCAAGTATCCACTCTGAAGCAGTAAGAATGGCAGAGATTCAAAACAGGTGAATTTTGCTAAACTGGGGTCAACAAGTCCCAAGATCAAGCCTATAAAGCTCCCTGGTTTATGAACATATACAGAAAATAAAATTCCTAAACTCCATAATCTTGTTAAATCTCATCGCCTCCATTTCATAGTTCAAAACTGATAACAATTCACTTTTTCTTTACTATTCAATTATTTATATACTGTAAATAAGAGCACTTGCAATATATTTTCCTCTCATATTATTTTTGAAGCTATTTCATGAAAGCCAGATAAGGTCCCTTTTAAAAACACTGGCTCTTTAGGTGTTAAACTCAAGTAGTAAATCCACTTCGTCAAATTGCCCCATTTATAATATTTAATCTTCCTTCTGTAATCAGGAGAGCTGAAGTACACATTCAGAGTTGCCTTCCTTTGACACAGTTCTCTTATTACTGTCTCTTTTCCTCACATAATGTCCCACAGCAGCTGTGCCATTATGATGATGCTTTTTTTCTCCCCCCATTTTTTTTAAGCAGCCTCTCTAGCACAAATAATTAAAACATGTATTTACCTTCCATCGCTTGGCTGAGATTGAGTGCACATTTCAGCAAGGGGGGGGGGGGGGGGGGCAGTTGTTTGTTTCTTTTTATTTTATTTCTGAGCAGTGACATAATGATGTTTCGGATAATAAATCATTCCAATTTGTTCATCCCTGCCAACAATGGTTTTAATCCTCATTTACGACTTGCAAAGTCCGTTTTGTTGGAAGCATTTGATAAAATACTCAATTACCATTTTTTTTGCACTGCAGTTCAACTGCTGTGCTGATAAAAGGCTCTAGCTCGGAAGATAAACTGCAAATAATTCCTGAAGAACAAATGTCAGAGGCAGTTTACAATGAATAGGATTTTTTTTGAGCAGATTATTCTCCCACCAAAGTGACAGGGCAGCTCAATATTTATTTTGTTGAGAATGTCATTTAAATACTGTTTGACACCTGCTCCCTGCAGTCAGCTACTCAGCGCATTACACTTTCAAGGGGTTTAGAAGTGAGGTTCCAGCTCTCTGCATCTGCTAACATATTTCAGCGACTCAGTTTAAAAAGCAGAAATGGCTGCTTCAATACACATTTTCCAACTCTTCCCAGGTAAGTAAATGGAAATACTACTAAAATGTGTGCTCTTGCACATGTCTACATACTAAAGTACACACAGAAATTTGCAGAATAAATGTGTGTGAAAAATCATGGTTCTAAGAAAGAGACTGAAGTTTTCAACCTGCCCCCATGTAGTTGCTGCGACATTAAAAAAAAAATTAAAAAAGTAATTTCTAGTATTTTTTTCCCTTTCACTTCTGTTCTAAGGAAAGAAAGTACCCCAAGGTTTCTATGTGCCTTCTTCCACTGGTATACTCTAGATGGCTGTGGTGAGTTGATAATGTCTGGATGCCTGGTGACCACCAAAGCTGCTTTATTGCTCCCCTTCCTTCTCAGCTGGACAGGGGAGAGAAAACATGACCCATAAGCCTCATGTTAATGTAAGGACAAGGAGATCCCTTAGCAATTAGTGTCATGGGCAGAACAGAGTAAACTTGGTGAAATTACTCAGATTAAAGTAGGACCACGAAAAACGAAACCAAATCTTATAAAACCTTTCCCTCCCACTTCTTTCCAGGCTCAACCTCACTCCAGAGTTCTCTACTCCTTGTCTTTTCAAAAGACAATAATGTGCCATTTGCCTTAATGAATTAAGCAAGTAATTCTGCCTTTTGTTTCAGCTCTTACTCTGTTTCCAACTACCTCAGTTAATTTCTTTTTTTTGTGTGCTGAATCACTGTTTGTCTGGAGGGATTCAGAGAACATGCGGAAGGTGGAACCTCCCTCTTACCACAAAAGACTTAGAAGGGGCAGCTCGCAGGATTTACACCACAGTACTGCAAGGGAACAGGAACCACGCGCAGCACCAATATTGGAGATATATTTTAATTTAACTCTGCCTGAAGTTTATCAAGTCCATTTAAGGCCATAATCTGGTAAATTAGGTCAAATACCTATCTTCACTTCAGAGACCTTTATACTTTCACAACTGGCAGCAAGTAAAACGACTCTAAACCAAAAATGCACTTTAAGTTAGTACATTCATATTATCAAATACATGTGTATGAGCTTGAGTAGCTATAAATCTAACTATATTTACAAAGTACTTCCTCCACGATTTTTTATGTTCAAGTCTGTAATAGGCAAATATAAAATGGGAGCATGCAGTGAGTTTACTGAATTTCTCAACTCACCTATGAATACTTTGCTCTTCCCTTCAATAAAACAGACAAAATTAAGAATTATGCATTAAAAAAAATAAATGTTTTAGTAGATAAAATAATACTCATTGAACTCCCTTTTAAAATGGTAAAAAAATACTGGAGTTGCATTGCAATAAATGGAGAGAGCTACTGCAAATGTTTCAACCACATGAAATAGGTATAGCGACTTGAAGCCAATAATAAGAATACGCTTAATTTCAAGCACACATGCACAAAAGTATGAAAACCAGACACTCATGGGACACATGCAGTAGGACTCTTAGAATGAGGTGGAGGTGACTGATCTCCTGGCTTCCAGGGTTAATAGCACTGAGCACAAACCATTATCTAATGATCATATGCATTACTATATAGACAAGATAGACTAGTAAACTCTTCAGTGTATATGTATGTGCATATATACACATGTATACATATCTCTGCATATACGCTTTAGAAACCTTTTATTGCTTTTCACCAACCTCTCAAAGAGTATTGAGATTAATGAATAACTGGATTTCAAAATCTCCTATTTTTCCTCTTCGCTTTCTGTAGCTCAATACAGACATCATTACTTCTCTGCCAGTATAGCGATTCTGTTCGTCATGCCTGAAACAACTACAGCACAGAGATTAAATACAATCTATATCCACATAAATCATTGAATAAATGAATCATGAAATTAATATGTAAATTGTGTGTTTAACCTCTATTTATACAGCACTGTCTGTCACCATGTAGTAAATCTAAAACTAATTGCAAATTCACAACTCTGCAAAAAGAACACCATGGTAAAAGCTTGACATATTTATTAACTAAATGTTGAACTACATTGAGTAAGTAATTAACAGTCATGCCAGAACAGGGAGAGGAAATTATATTTAAGCACAGATGTCACCTGTATGAAATGGCTAAAACTATTTTAGATTAGATTTTGATATTAATCAAAGAATACTCCTATTTAATTTCTGACAGACAAATCTGTTTCCATTTATTCATGATTCCATTAAACACTCCGTTTTTAAACCTGAATGTCATGTCCATTCTCAGTCCGATATGTTCCTTTTAATAAGTCTTTTAAAGGAAAACATGAAGACGACTCAAACAGTAAGGTTAAATGGTAATAAAAATCTTCCTACAGAATAGGTAAAGCCCCCTCAACAGACCAGGGAAATAATTTTTTATTAGGCTAAATTCCATGATACATAACAAATTGAGTATAAGCCTTAAAGTACTATGCCCAATTTCATTCCTATGTATTTCCAGTCCTTTCCAATAAACAAAAAGCACCTCCAACTGGAGGATCATGGAAGTTCCCTGGCTGCTAGCACCAACACAGAGATCTTTTCCCAGTTTAATTTTGTTCTAAACTTGGAATGTATCTATAAGACAACCAAAACAGATGTTATATGAAAGCACATGCACAAATGCATGCCTATAGCTTTCAACACACTAGTCAGTTAGGTACCAACAAAGAACAAAAGGGAAGGGAGGCTTCAACAGGTCAGCATAGGTAGTTAAATAAACAATTCCCACGCAGGATGTGGGCACAAGCCGGGTTCATAACTATGGAAAAATGAACCCTTGCTGAATATTAGAACAGCAAAGGGAAATAGATTAGATAATAAATATGTACTTTAAACCATAGAAACTGGCCCAGTGGGCAAACCTACTTTCTCAAGAGGCACCATAAATGTGAGAAATACACCAAGTAAATTCCAGTGGATTCAAATGGAAACTGCACACTGCCAGGGAAGCAAGTGTCCACCTCCAGGGCAGGAAAAAGGTGTGATCCTGAAATGGACAAGACTGACGAAAACACTCAGCTCACACAGAATTTTATGCACTTATGTTTCCAGGCTCCCAGTAAAGATACACTCAGATAAGCAGATAAATTTCACTTCATATGGAATTTATAGACTTAAGCTGTCCCCTCATGGCAAATTTATTTTGTACACAGCACTCCTCACACTGTGCTTGATGAAGCTACATGAGCATTAGTATACCCATTTCACAACCAGCACATCAGAGGCACAAAGAGATTAGGTGATTTGTCCAAGGTCACAACACGAATCATTTACAGGGCTAGCAATGAGACTTAAGTTCCCTGACTCCTAGTTCTGGCAACCAGACCATGATGCCTTTAACTGTATTACAGCAAACTATTCCTTGTATCATCAATCTCAGATCCAGGCACATTTTAAATCACTCACGGATTATGACATTTTTATGGGAGGACAACACTTCATTACTAACCTGAAAACTTGGGGGGAAGAGCAGGAAAACATCCCAAAGCTGGTGAGAATGGAGCCGTGCAGAAGGAAGGCTGATCAGCTACAACAGCAGAGGTTGGCAAACAGAGAAGTGAATAAAACAGTCCAGTTCTGCTTTATTTCCAGAGCATCTGAACAACCACCAGCTGTTCGTAAGTCTCAGAACTTACATTAATGCGTGTAAGCAATTCTCTAAAAAACCAAAAACATCAAAACTGCTGCTTACTATTCACTATCTCTTACGCACTTACCTGTTTGCTATCTCCAGTTCTAGTCATTTCAGGCACACAGAGAAGTAAGCCTGTGTCTAAAAGAAGCAGTGGCTGGTAACAGCAGACAGTACACAGTCAGCTTAGAGAGTTTGAATAAACTACTGGAATATTTCTGAACAATAGATCAATCGGTATAATCAAGCACAACGTTCCAAAGTCAAGTCTAAAAATAAATTAAATCAGATAACCATTTATTTTCACACCAGATAATTTCATTGCATGAAACTTAGAACGTAGAACACAACAGAACTGCAGGAAAATAACATTTGTGCACACTCCCAGTCACCAAAGCATTAAGTCTTTTTCAGGGCCAATCCCACCCTTTTTTTTCCTTTGAGACATTGCACAAATCATTACAACATTCACTGCAAAGTGCAGAAGCAATATACATCAGTGTAGTTACTACTTGAAAACAAAAGGAAACAAAGGAGGACGAGGTGGTTCTCCTCTTCATGGCAGAGGAACCTCTGGGGCTGCTCCTCTCCCATGAAGTGTGTGAACTATATGCATTGTCAAATAAATAAATAGGGGGAAATAAGACAAGAGTAATTGAGATATTACAATGAAGATCTCCAAAAGCTGTCTGGACACGGTTCTGAGCAACCTGCTGCAGGTGACCCTGCTTGAGCAGGGGTTTGGATAAGAAAGGCTCCAGAGGGCCTTTCAACAGCAACCATTTTCTGTTCATTGTCAGTGAACTGCAAATGCTTGGATCTCTTTAAAACCAGACCTGTTACTTTATTCATGTATCATGCAACCTCAGCCTCAAGAATCAGCAGCTGGCTTGTGAAAGCACAGCCTCAACCTCAGCTTCCCAGGATGCTGCTCGATTTGAATCATGTTGTCCTTTATTTCACTAAAGATGGAATGCTTCTTCCTCTCTTCTGCAGGTAGAAATGAGAAGATAAACACCACAGTGCTAATACTCTAATGTTTATCAAGCTCAGCTTGTTCTCCTCTTGAAGCAAATAAAAAAATATCACTCAAAAACCCCAAAGGTCACTGAGAACTGGAAGGTTGAGTCTGGAGGCAGAAGATTATGTATGCACAATGCCTAACACAACCAAGCATCCCACTGGGCACAGGAGGTATTCAGATGATTACTCATAATGAAGTCACAACATACAGATTACACAAACAGAAAGACACAGTACAATATAAAAATAAATATGCAGAACAATAAATACAAATAAGAAAATACCAAGAGGAACAAATGAGAAAGAGTACAAGAATCTGAAACATTAAGGGAGACAAAGCCAATACAGCCAACTAAGAGTCCGTACACACAGTTCAGAAAAAGGAGAAAAACTTCCAAGTAAAGAAAAACCAATAAGGAAACAGATCTGAAAACATTTAACAAGATGGATAAAAGTAGTTAAGGTTGAGTTACAGCCACTCTAACAGAGTGCTCTGAGCTCTTTCAGCGGCTTTCCACTGCCTTCACTGTGGAGCAGATCATCTGTTACCTACTGTGAGCTGACAGCAAGTCACCACTGCGAGCAGAGCATAAAAGCCAAATATAATTCTAGGGAACAAGTATTATCTAGATAAAGTAAGAGTGGAGCTTCTTGTAAAGACACAAGCATTGATGCCCTTGCTCTGGACACTGGCAAGATCCTACCTGGAACAGCCTCAGTCACTGAAGTTCTAATAGGAACTGGACACCTCCTCTAATTTCTCTACACCATTCCTTCTCCTGGTCTCTTTTAGAGTCTTCTTATTTGAATCCACTACATTATTTTGTCTAGCTTAATTGACTTAAGATGACTGAAATACTATCAGCCTTATAATTTACTAATTTTCACCCATTTCTATTAGTCCAGTCCTTTAAGTCACCAAGTTGTCTTTTTTATTCTCCCAGATATTGGCAGTATATTCTTACATTTATCATCAGTGAACTGCCTTACCATACAACCACTCTTTGTGTTAGGGTGATCATTAAAAATATTAAATGAGATCAGGCATAAAGCAATCCTTGAAGACTCAATCAGTAAACTTCCTTAAGCCCGATAACTTCAAATTACACTTCACACCCTTAAGCCACTTTCACCAGCCTCTCCAGGAATTTCCTATGCTACATGCTCTACAGCAGTCCAGATAGCAGAAGCAGCCTTTACTAGAGAATCAGAAATCTTATCAAACACAGCTATCAGGTCATCTTAGCACAATCTGCCTATGGAAAACCACATTGCACTGTACCTAACCATCCACTTTCCTGCCTGGTTTGAATTACATTTAATAACAAATTTTGTTTCGAGCTCCCTTTTCAAGTCAGATAAATTATTACATCTAAATTTCCATGTTTCCTACTATGAAATCTATACTGGCAAGCTACCTAAGCTTAATCAAAGCTCATACAAATTCACCAAGATAAATTATGTTTGTGTATCTGACTTTATTGTGGAATAGGAAGGATCCAAAGTACTTGCTTACTAGGGCACCACAAACCTAACATGCTGTTCACCAGTTCTGCCTTCATCTAAGGAAAAAAAAACAGCCAACCACAAGCATTATTTTTAGGACTGCCAAAGCATTCTGAACAAACTCAGAAGGACTTAAAACAAACCCTGTTATAGCGCTTCGTTATATCAAATCAAAGATGAAAATAAGCTACACAAATGATTCAAAACTAGAAGGAAATGGGGGGGGGGGGGGGTGGGGGGTGGAAGTTTGCCTGCATTCAGACCTAGCTTTCATAGGTGGTGCTTATGTGCCATGGGCTAATCCTTGAACTTCTTAAAGCAAGTCTTTGTCAAGCATGTGTCACAGTATCAATTTTTGACTGCTATTGGGTCCTGTTTGGCAACCATTGATTCCGGGCTTCCTTCCCAGGACAAGAGGGACTGGAAAACCACACCGTGTTCACATACCCCAAAGGCAATGAACAGGATGTCCTTTTCCCAGCATTTCACTGCTGCACAGGTGGCAGCTCCCCGAGCTGTCAGCACCTCGGACTTCACTTCCCACACAGAAATTTAGAGCACTCCGTCGCTACTGCACCAGGATTAAACGCACCAAGAAAGGGAGAGAGGAGGAACCATAAAGCAGCTTGTTTCTTCCCATGCATAGGGAAAAGACTGGCACAGTGCTGTTTTTCAAACCACTAATGGGTCTGATACTGTTTCCACAAGAGATTTATGTTAAAAAGATAACTTTCCACACTTTTCGTTTTCATTTCTGTTCCTTTCTCTAGCTGACATTTCATTCTAGGAAGGAGAAAGAGCTGCTCATTTCTGCGCCAGGGAAGAACAATCTTAGATTTATAACGTCTGAGGAGCCCATCACCGTGATAGAGCAATCTTTCCAGCAGACATCTCTCCATTACTGAGGCTGATGTCTCCCTGCCCTGATGCCACTTCTGGACTGATCTGTCAGCCCCAACAGGGGGGTGAACAGCACCACCACCTCGCACACACATTTGTCATCTTTATCTCAGCAAGCTTCGCAGTTCTTCTTAAACAAACTCCTCAAACGCCGTTTCACCAGTTTGGGGTTTTTTTATACATTTGAATGAAACTGCACATTTTCAACAGTGCATCTTATGTGACTGTATTTTCTATCTTATTTGATGATGGAGTTACTTTAGTTTTATGAAAGGAAATAATGGGTAAAGATGAAGGCTTCATTCCACTGTGCTGACAACATACCGGTTGGAGAAATGGTATAGTTAATAATGTAAACTTGCTGTATGTAAGCACAGCTGGTTTGGGAACATCTTTTCAGCAGCACTAATTTATACTTAGCCTTTATTTTGTATTTTGGTTTATGATTTTGATTAGCCACTAGAATGAGCTCTCTTAATTGCTTTCTGCTAAACTGCTTCAAAGTAAAAAAAAAAAAAAGATAACATTTTAACCATGCTACCTTTTTACTTTATTAGATTTTTATTATCTTATTAGATGCAAAAATCAATACCCAAACTTAAAGGCTGCCAGGTACCTTCAGAGATCCAAAGGGAGGGGAAATCACAAGTCCTCCACAGTATTTGCTCATTAGCCATTTTCACATCCTGCATCACAATAACTTCATCCATTGATCTGGCTTACTTTGTGTGCCTTAATTCATGGTTTTACGTACCAAATGCATATTACTACTAGTATTAAATATCTAGTCCTTTCATTTCCTGCCCTCCCAACAATCTAAAATTCATTCTATACTTAATTACCAGAAAAAGGCAAACAGTACAAGGAAAAAAAAAGTGGAAGATGCCTTTGAGAATCCTGTATTAATACACAGCTCTCGCCATTCCTGAATAGACACTATGTACATTTAGTATTTACCTCTTCTCTCAGAATTGCTTTAGATCTGTTTTCTAGGAGCTACTGAGAAAAAAAAAAACAAAAACAAAAAACACACCAGCAACTTGGAACACTGTTGGTGTTGGAATACTTTCAAAAGGTATTTTCTCAACACTTTTCACCCTACAAGTGCCTAACTGGATCCCCCGAAACCAACACCACTTCCTATCAGAAGGGACTGGTGTCAACCTGTGACATCTCCAAGTCAAAACACCACCAATCTCTCAAGAAAAAAAAAACAAACCTGAAAATATCTCTATTTCTATACATCTCTCTTTGTTTTTCCTGAAACTGGTTCCAATACAACACCTAAGAAAAAGCCAGAGCACTCATCACAGGAAGCTCACTTGAGAAATGCTCAGCAATTGGCAAATTCATGTCACCATCACTGGCAAGCTCCCATTGCATAGTCAAAGCAGAATCTGTGAATCTGCCTTTTGCTGAAACTGCGTGGAAACACTCCTCCAGCCTAGGCAACTTAATCACCTGATTTAAAGGTAGGCTGCTCTTTATATTATTTCTGAAGTAAACTGACAGCCATTAGGCTTTTACAGTTGACAATGTTATGATCAATGTTGCAGTCTCAGGTGTGAATGCTTCATCTACCTTTAAAAGCAAATGTAATAACCCAAAAAGATCAATATTTTAAGTTCCTTATTCCATGTTAAATTACTGTGAATTCATGGCATTATTACACGATTTCATCAGTGACATTAACCACAGTCTAAAAATGTTAATGCCGAACAGTACATCACAGTTGTCCCTACTTATGAAGTATCAAACTCCCACAAAGCTTACAGATCAACAGTAAGAACACGTCAGAAAAGTATTTTGGCAGTACTGTCCTTACTTGTGTAAAATGCAATAAAACAGCTGAAAAGCCTGAATGGCTCAGGACAGCAAGACCAGAAAACAGACCCTCACCAGACAGTAGCTGGTTTACAGACCAGACAACAGCTGTAGTAGCAATACAGCAAGCAACTTGGGGGAAGCACAGAGCAACACCCTGATCCTTTTCGTTTCTGAACAAAAGGACAATTGTACAAAAACCCAAAGAAAAAACAGGAAGAGATGGAGACCCTAATCCACGTACTACTTGCTCCCCCCCCCCAAGGATTTTACTTAATCAAAATGAAAGTATTAGTCATTGTACAACGCTACACTACGATATAGTACCACCAATTTTGGTATCTATCATACCAGTTGCTTGACACTTCGTAGAAAGCTTTTTTTTCTTTTAATTATTTTTTATATTATTTAAAGGTATAGAAGTATGAAATGGCTCCAGTAGCTGTTCAGAACATCAGCCATGGCTTTCAGCTGCAATGAAAACTGGAAGACGATGATCTGCCAACGGGTCAAATGTCCTTCAGTTGGAAGGAACCAGGCTAGAAACACAAGAAGCCTAACTCATGAGCTGAGTTAGTCACTTAATCACTACCCCTCAGGTTTTGTCACATCTTCCAAACATCACAGTTAAGCCTCAAACATACACTCCTGTACTGCAATCTCCACATAGCTAAATAATCTTAACAGGGTTTGCATGTGTGGGGCGGAGGGCTTTTTTATAAAGATAAAGGCAAATCTTTCTCAGAGGGAGAAAAAAGGAAAAGACACATTTTAATATAACAATCTATTTTGCAGCCAACTCAACTAATTTCTGCAAGGAAAACATTTAGTCAGTATTAAAAAGCAGAAAGCACCTTACATTTTGATTAATTTGATACTCTTGTATTATGCATAAAGCCACTCATTCATTTTGCCCTGCAAACTATTCTTATCCGAGAACAGATACAATCAGAGTGAAGCAATGAAGAATTTTATTAAAGTAAACACAATCCCAATGTAGCATACTTCCGTATTATGGAAATACACTAGCAGTCAATAAAAACTGGGCTATTTCATATGGATGTAATCAATATTTTCATGGACACGTATCTACTGCTCTTTGAAAGTTTTAAACGCATAGCTATAAGAAGCTTTTCTTGGTGGCTGCCTAAGCAGATGTCAGTTACCTACGATGTTTTAGACATTTAAAAAGCTTTTCCCAAGTAGAAATCTAGAACTCTAGTATTCGGTAATGGCAGCAAGCACGCATGCAGACATCTTCCCAACCAAACACAAAGCCAACCCCTTGTTCTGATACTTCCTATTGATGAAACATCTGCAAATAAATTCCTTGCATATTAACATATTAGGAAAAGAAGCAACTACAAACAAAGCAAGGTGTACCAATAAGCATTCTCCAATAATAGATGGGCAATGCCAAACAGCAATTTCACAGCAAGTTACAGGGCAGGAATTAATCCACCTCCTAAATCTGATGGATGAATTTCCTCCACACATAATAAAAACAGGACAGCCGCTTTCTATCAGAAGTTGTGAAGAAGTTTCAAGCTCACAAAACATTCAAGTTAAAATTAATATTCCTGCTTCTACTCCTCAAATTATCATACTGTCTACTGATAAAATCGGATAGGTCATCCTAACGCAGTCTTTGCCCGTGAGAAGTTAAATCAGCTCATTAACAGTTGAGGTATGTGAGGTGGGCACACCTCAGCTTTCATTTAGCTTCCTCATCACATGTGCCACATCTGCTTGTACTTTTGTGGGCCCCAGGTTTGATTTGGGAGTTTCATCTTCTTTCTTCAGCAGGCTTCCTTTACAAATGACAAGGTGACTGGTACTGGCTGGCTCTGCACCTAATATGGACACACTTGCACCCTGAAAACGAAAAATCACTCTATGGTGCCACCATCACAACAGAATCCCACAGGACAACTCCCACAACACTGATACAGATCTAGATATGGTATAACCCAGGAGCACTTCACATCCTTCTGCTTGTCTGTCCACCCACTTCGGAACAAGAGCTATCAAGTACCAGACACCCTGCAGTACCACACCATGATTTAGTTGATCTCTCTCCCACTCACCTTTGGTTTTTGCTTGTCTCCTCCCTAAGTTCACATGATATTTTTATGGGAACTGTGTCCACACTGCAGCGTCTCCAAATTCAAACCAAACATAAAATCCAGACCTTCCACATAACATGAATACCAGCAAACATCCACTTTCACATTATGGACCCTGAGGCCTAGGCACATATACTTTAACGGATGCATTACGTATCTTTTTTGGTTCTAAATATGCTTATCCCAGGACCCACGTAGACATGCACATGCACACGCAGTCAAAAATGATCTCATGCTTTCACAAAAATTTCTGACCCTTCTTTACCAGGACTTTTGCAAATACTGCCTTTGTGAAAAATGTACAAGAGTAATGAAATTCCTGGCTGAGGCTTTAATCTCTAGTCACTTCTATAACAGAGGGGTGGATCTGAGAGTATAATTTGCCGTTATCGTACAGCTCATCTCCTGTGTTGACAAAAGAAATCCTCCTGCTAGTTTTTCTTAGACAAATGTGACCCCAACCTGGTATGACACTTTATTTTTTCAGCTGTGTAACAACAGTTCTAAACCAGGTGCTTTCTAAGCTCCATTATCCCATTTTGGAAAACTTTTGTATTGCTATCAGCAAGCTAACACACTAAAAAAAAAGTAAATCATTGCTTTGGCTGAATTTGTGGGTTTATAAATGAAATCCTATACACCAACTTCTTGACATTCTCACATTAATAGAAGTATTTGACTACTCCATGTTTTTCACACTTTTAATTAAAATTCTTTATTATGGATTTTCAGGCTTTTAAGGAAATAATCAGTAACACTCGAGCATAAACTGAAAGCCTTAACACGCTTAAAATATTTGTCTTCCTTTCCCAAAAATTGATCATCAGTGTTTTCTGGAAGCTTTTTGGTAGGGAATGCATATATTTTCCTGGTTTTATGTCTGCATATTCATCAGTCTAAAACAATTTTAGACCCCAGCCTGTTTGGTATTGTGTTTTAGTACTTGCTAGCACTAGAATTTTGCACCATAGCCCTCGATTTATAGCCCTCATTTAGCCATCATGCTATTCAAAACCCTGACTTTAAATATCCGCCACACAGATATGAGTAACAAAAAGAGACAGAGTATAGCTATTGTGCCTTCAAAGAAAAGCAATAAACCATTCTGCTTGCTCTCCTTCATGTTCTTTAATTCATTTCATTTCATTTTAACTACCCAGAACAATTTCACCAGCCATTAGCCTGGAATGAAACCTTACAAAGGCTGATTGTTGTTATAAAGATGGGTCCCAGCACTCCCTCCCCCTCCTTTTCATAAGTTTTAGGACAAATAGGCTACTTCATAGCTCCAGCTTTGTTTTTTAAAAAGAGAATTCTTGCAAAGCAAAGGACAGACAAACTGCTTCACATCCACATTCAAAAGACCAAAACAACATCCACACTGAACTGGTCTGGCTCAGAGCCCCAAACCGAGACCCCGTTAGGAGGAAAGGGACAACAAAGGAAGACTCTCTCTGGCTGTCTTCTATACGAGGTGTACCAGAGTCCATGCTATGTGCAAACACTGATCTCCCTGCCCTCAATTCTTTAGGAAGGAGTGGAGGGGGGAGCACCAAATGCTCAACTGCACCACGGCCAACTCTAAACGTGGAAAAAAAAAATAAAAAATAGAAGCATCAATTTTATGAGCACATTTTTATATTTTGCAGAAATAAACCTTCCTGAGTGTCAGATCTGACAGCCTACGCCAAGGAAAATGCACATTTTCGTCTTCACTGCAGCCATGTTTGGAAAACAAGCTTAAAAAGAAAGAGACATGCTATTTTTTCCAGCTGGAAAAGAAGAGCACACCTTACATCTTAGCATCCTCATGGAAAGCTGTGAGGAAAGATACTCAGTCTATAACAGTGTTTAAGTGTTGGATTCTGCTTTTTCTCACAAGCTACTGGCATTTCATCAGGCCTGGACAGTCTATCTGCTTAACATCTAGGTCCTGAACCTGTAACAACTATGCCTCAATTTAGAAAGTATGTGTAAGTAGCGACATCCCCAGCAAAACGTTCACAACCCTGTCCAAATCAGACGTATTTCTGATCCTACCCAACAAGCAGATCACAGAAATCTTTTCCAACAACGTGTCAACAAACTGTCTGCACAGACAACTCCCTCCCCGGTTTGTGTATTATGTGGCTTGTATTATTTTTATTCCTTGGTTAAGTGTCACACTTGTCAAAGGAGTGAACACCACTTTTCCATAGTAACACGGTTTTGTGATGGAAGTTGTGAAACCTTCAAGACTTACAGATATTTCCACAAATATCCAGTATCTTCTCAAACATTAACTTATAAATGTTTGAGTTTATAAATCAAAGGAATGGATTTCTGTTTTCCAAAGACACCAAAACTGCTCCTGAAATTTGGAGGCTTTCCATTTTCCAAATCCAAAGTTTAACTATTCAATTGGTATTTCTTTCATCAAACCACAAGGAAAAACATACTTTAAAAGAAATTCAAAGTAATGATACAAGCCAAAAATGACTTTTCATGTAATGACAAAAAACTTGGAACATGAGATTATGTTGAGTGTGAGAGTGTCTATAAACAGAGCTGCTTTATCCCATCTGAACTGTTATTGGTGATGCCAATAATCAGTTTTAAAATGGTCTCTGCAAAACTGTACGTTTTACTGTTCACTTCTAAATTACGTAAATGAACATCACATTAAACTATATCATTTTGGACGCATGCTTGGTAAAGTACACTGATAAATGAATTTATGTTAGGATTTATTTTCTTATGAAGTATTTTCACAGAAGTCTATCAAAACCAAATAAACATTCCCCTACTTGTTTTACATAGGTGTCTTTTACAGGTCCTGTGAAGAGAATTAAAGAACCTCTAACCCAGTTATGTCATACATTTGTACAGTGCTTCTTGCCATGTTACGTCTCCCACCTCCCCCCAGAAGTTTGAACATGATTAATTTCAAACTAAACTTGAACCTGGATTTTCTTTAACATGAATTTCTAGGCTCTCTCACTAGACTAGGATGTGTGCTACCATGGCAGTATTCATGCCTGACAGCAACAACCTATTTCATTAAAAACTACACACGCTACGTATCCCAGCATCTTCTAGATTCAACACCAACTTAACGTCACTGAGGCATGGCTTTTCAGAAACACAACACCATAGAATGGTTTGGGTTGGAAGGGACCTTAAAGCTCACCTAGTCCTAACCATGCTATGCCATGGGCAAGGACACTTTCCACTAGACCAGGTTGCTCCAAGCCCCATCCAACCTGGCCTTGAAGACTGTCAAGGATGGAGCATTCCCAGCTTCTTTGGGAAACCTGTTCCAGCATCTCACCACCCTCACAGTAAAGAGCTTCTTCCTTATATCCAACCTCCATCTCCCATGTTTAAGTTTGAACCCATCACCCCTTCTCCTATTGCTACAGTCCCTGATGAAGAGTCAGTCCCTCTCTGGCATCCCTGTAGGCCCCCTTCAGATACTGGAAGGCTGCTATGAGGTCTCCACACAGCCTTCTCCAGGCTGAACAGCCCCAGCTTTCTTAGCCTTCTTTTTCATTTGTTTCTTTTTAATACAGAAACATCTGAAGTTATAAACGATCTTTGCTACCTTCCAACAATAACAGTAATCAATTCAGCACCAAGAAAAGACACCAACTGCAGGTCTCTACTCCTGCGGAAGGTACATGAACACAACCTCTGTAACATTTAAAATCAGAGGTCTCATAGATAATAAGAAAATTAAGACTGCAAAGTGAAGAAAATACCTTCAACAACAGTAAAAAAAGGAGGTCAAACCTGAGTACAGATATACAAACAGCTTTTGTGTTTTTGCTGAAATCCTGTTTCCACAAGTACTGGTTACTGACTTAGTTTATATGGAACTGGGTCTATTTGGCCTAGGTAATACTGCAATTACTTGCTGTGTTACTTAAGTCAGCATCTACAAACAGAAGCATGCACTGCTTCTCAGTCTGAGATGACAGTGCTGTGAGTACAGCAACCCAGCTCCCCACCCATTGTTTAAATCCAACCTTGTACTGATGAAGGAGCTACAATAAAATATTTCACATTCAACACTGTGTTGTCTCTGACACAAAATCTAAATAAGCAAACTGTATCTCTTTTTTTCATTAACTTTGTAAGTGAAGGTATTCTGGAATTTCTACACAACTGGCACCCATAGAGCAATAAAACACTACAGGACATCAGGTACCACTAGAAAACAACTCCTGTATCATTTTCTGATTATACCATGTACAGAAGTTACCAGAAATCTTAACAAAAACAGATGAGAAGTTTCACCATATTAATGAAAGTCCACAGACAATATGAGCCATATTTGCTCCATTCTGTACAACTACGGATACGATAGGCCACCAGTGACTTCAGAGTCATGCCTTTTCACCTGTGACTGAAAGGAACATTCAGCTTCCCATTCTGGAGGATATTCAGAGCTTGTGGCACTTCCATGAGAATGTTTGTGCTTTACATTGTCACCTAATACAAAAGTTAACATTGCAAGATTAATTTTGACTTTTTAAAGGAAGTATTGCTATATACATTTTTAAATGAACACTTAGTCCTTTATCTGGCATTTATTGAAATACAGGCTTTTCAACTTCATGCACTTTGTGTCTTGCAGCCACCCTGCTTCCTCCTGCAACATCATTCAATATCTTAATTACGCAGGATCAGTACTTTTCATTCTAACTACCTAAGTTTTCACCACTCTCAATGGGAGAAGATACTGTTTGCTTCCAGCCTCAGAGTTTTCATATAACTACTGATAACTGTTAAACTGAAATAACTGTTCTATCCCACAGGCTAAAGGGATCACCAGGAATAATTCTGTCCTGAAACAGACTGACTGTTTAAACAGCACTGAGCAACCCACCAGATATTAACATTAGATGTTTCAACATCTCTAGCTTCAATACACATTACACATACTGGTTTCTGCTATGAGGTTTCTACATTATGATAAACGCAGTGACTCACTCTAATGGCTGTATGGAATTGGCTGAGCAAGAGACATGTTTGTACCATGCCACGCACTGGGCGAGACCTCACCACTTGCAAGCTAAACCCTATAAACGTGCAAATCCTTTTTCTTCTCTAGATTGCTTTAAGTGTGTATTAATATATATGTAATTGCGTTTAAACATTAGAAAACTTATCTAACAAAATACATGTAATACATGTTTAGATCAAATGGGAAAAATAAACATTTTTAAAGTAATTATAATTCATAATAGAATTTTCATGTCCATTTGCAGACCGTCTTCAACTTAAGACATCACTGAGACATTAACATTCCACATCATTACCTGCCTCACAGGCCCTCTACTGCATTGGCTACATCCTGCAGGCTGGCATGCAGTAACAGCAGAGGGCAATTCAAATACATTTATATATTGTTAAATGTCTCTGTACAGTCTAGCAGACAGAGCACTCACTAAACATCTATATATATATACACACATATATATACACGTACACACACACACCCCTACACCTAAGACGGTCAGCCTCCAGCAAAAAACAGGGTTTAACATTTTAGCATATAGTATTTTTTGTGGGGTAAAAGCATGAGTTTCTCTGCCTCAGAAGTCAATTTCTGAAGCAGAGAGCTGCAGGCTCCATGACAGGACTGGCAGGAAATATTAGTGACAAGCAGCAACATGTGGTCATCTCAGCTTCACCCAAAAAGGTAAAATAGAATATTCCTTAACCAGACACTCCACGTCGGATCCCAGTTTGTATTCCCTTCTCATAAGACAGCTGCTCGTTACACTCTACCAAGTGGCCTGGAATTCTCAAGTTTCTCTCTCTTTACTGCCGGCACCAGCAAATCCAGACAATGAAGCTGAAGGTATTAAACGCTAATCACAAAGTGGCCACACAGGGATGAAAGGGGAGTTAAGGCACCAGCTCCCTTACACAGGCAGCGTGGATCAGGTATTGACACAGAGCAAACTGGCTTTAACAGAAGGGCATGGAATTAGGCAAAATCTTGGCTAATTTACAACTGCAACTTTATCACAGAACTTTTCCTAGGAGAGTCTGCTTCGGGATTTCTTCTTGCTATAGCCTCAAGATAAGAACTACATTATCATTCATGATGGCTGGAAAAAAGTAAAAAACTGGTCTAAACAAGCAAAGTCTCTATACAACAGCTTATTTGTCCCTTCCATCCTTGCTACTTACAGTGACACAAAACACAGATTGGCACTTGGGGAAAGCAGCAATAAGAATGTGTCTTGGGGAGCACTGTTTCCAAGTTCAGTGCAGTCCCACAGAAGCTGTAAAAACTTCAGTCTGCTAAATCTGTTACATTCATTCTGCATGTTAAGATGCTACAAAAGAAGTGCTTTTTAAAACAACCCAAACTATACAATTAGTATTGCGATGGCTCAAAAATGGGATGCTGTCATCTCCTGCTGTAATCAACGACACAAAAAAAAAAAATCAACTGACCTAAGCAGGTGCAGGTCCCCTACCAGATCAGAATTTCAGCTTGCTATCACTGTATGTAAATGCCCAAATCCTTGCTGAAAAGTCGTACAAAGGATATCCCTTAAATTTACTAACATCAGGTAAGCCCCACACAATATTCTGAAGTAGCATTTGACTTGTTTAGAGAATAAGCAGGACATTTCACAAGCTTGTGCTTCTCTGTCAAATCATCAGTATCCACCATGCCCATGCCTGCGCCCCAGGGTTAAGTGTGGACACTGGAGAGAATCAAACCAAGAACCATGGTGACTCCAAAACACACATAGCTCTTCAGTCTCATGGTCTCCCTAGAGTTAACATTTTCACAGCACAGAATTCCACAGGAACTTTACAGCAAACCAGGGAACATGATTCCACCTCGAGCCTGCACCCAGCTCTTTATCTCATGTGAAGATTGCTTTTCAAAACACACCGGAAATTCTCCCAACTCCCAGTACTTTCAAAGCATCTGTCACCAACCACAGTTCCTTAATGCCATTACCCCTGGCAAAGTAAGCTCTTCGTAGGAATTCAGTCAACCACTAACCGGAGAAGATGAGTAAGCGTACTGCCAGTTGCTTCAAGGATGCTTTCCAAGAGTCTAAAGCCATTCTTCATAGGCAAGGCTGGAAGGCACTTGATACAGGGACAGATGAAATGCAAGCCGACTTTATTCAATAATGTTAAGGGGGGGGGGGAGGGAGGAGGAACAATCACAAAACCAAACAGAACAACCAACAACACATCAAGGATCTCATATGTGACCCAAATATTGTAGCCTTAATGCTGTACTGATCCTCTGTTAAACTACTAATGAGATCTATGACTGTTGACACTCACTGACAAACTAACTATTGTGTCAACAACAGCATGCTACGTGAACCTTTTTGCTGGTGAATACATAAATGAAATATCACCACCTCTCCTAGGACCCTGCACTGTCCAAGCTCACTATTTAAGCTGCTGCATAAGCCTAAAATCTATCATTTCCTCTGGCAAAATACGCTAGCACACTTTAATGCACAAAGTAGTCTCTGAACAAACTGAGTCCACAAAAAGGGTGGAGACAGATTTTGGTTGTTGTTTACTTAAGTAAATATTCAGTTTTACAGGTAAAGTATACTTAATGGGTTAAAAAACCCCACACTGGTTTTATAAAAATACCTAAAACGAGTAAATCTGTTAAACCAAACATTATTTAATTCCCTTATTAACTGCAATTTGCTTAATTGCAATATTTAAGTCATGAGTAGATCTAAAATTGTCAGATGCATTTAACTGAAATACTATCCCTAGAGCTAAACACTGCATGTTTGTATAATAAGATACATGTTGTGAATAGCAAACTCTTCCCTTTCCATGGACAAACCCGCAGAGAAAGCAAAGGGGCAAGGGCAGAGCAAGGGAAGCAAAACTGCAGTATGGAGTGAGGGAAGGGGAGGTGCTTGCTTTAAGGGATTTGAAGGGGTTTTTTTTTGTTCTGTGTTTAGAGAAGCTGTGGCTGCCCCATCACTGGCAGTGTTCAAGGCTAGCCTGGACAGGGCTGGGAGCAACTTGCTCCAGTGGAAGGTGTCCCTGCCTGTGGCAGGGTTTTGGAACTGCATGGCCTTAGTTTCTTCTGAGTTGATAATCTTGTAAGATTATCATATATGACCATGGAAACATCTACTAAATGCTCAGTCCACATGGCTTCCTATTCAGCTTGCTTTTTGTATTTACTGAAAAGTGAGTAGCATATACAAACTGGCAAACACATACAGTTCCTACACACTGTTCTGACACGTAAGTCAGAACAAGCATAAAAGTCAAAACTAAAATTCAATTACATGTACAGATCAAGAAGAAAAGTGTATTCTATAGGAAAAATAAAAAAGTTTATAAAAATAATAGGCAGGTAAGTAACTGTCTGCCCAACACAAGTGTCTATCCTGATGAAAACTTAAAACGCAAGCAATCTGCCGTTTAAAATAGTTAAGACCATATTTACCTCAAGAAATCCAAACAAAGAAACCCTTTTGATTCCTTGCATATTTAATGTCCCCCTCTTTGTGGCCTGTAAGTAAAATCAGAAAAGTAAAACTACACTTGCCCCATGAGATATGTAACTGAAACACTGAAAAACCCCAGTAATACATACTTAAATAATTTTACTTATTTAATATCTCAACTGCAAAAGTTATATCCAACATACTCCTGCTAGCAACAATCTGCACCAAAATTAGTCTCTCTCAAGTAGCAAGTGTAAGCATACACGACAATCTCAGTGAAAGAGGCAATTAACAACTGCTACAAAAAATAATTACATATAAAGATGGTTTGAAAGACAATACTCTATCTAAAATGACCTCGCTGTATTCACAGCACTGATAAAACAGTTTTTCTTTAAAAAATGCCGCTTTTTTTATTCATCAAAAGAGAAAAGCCCCAAGGTCACCTGTCAATAACAGAACAAACCCTCAGTAAATCACAGTGCTTCACAAATAAATTCCTCATCAGTAATTAAAACCAGGCCTCTCTGGCCCTGTGTTATCAGCTCATCAAATTCATTGCTCATCTAGAATAACAGATCCACATCTGCAGTCATTACAGCATGCCAGATAAATCAATCCTCTCAATGATGCTTTGAGCCATCTCTGCTCCCTTTTAACCAGCCTGATATTTATTTCCCCCTGACACTTCTGACATTCTATTTACTGTAGGCAAATGGAACTCATACGGCACCTTGTAATGGCTTTACCAAACCCCATTGTGGGGCATATCTTAGAAGACTGATGGTCGCAATAAACAAGGTTTTATGGTGTAAGTGTGAGCTTCCAACTTCTTTTTTTTTTTTTCTTTTTTCCAGGAATTTGACTTCTGCAGTGAAGAAGGTTTATTACATTTGATTGCAGGTGGAAAAAGCTATATCCACTTAGAAACCTGTCAGCTAAAAGCAAGCAAAAGACTTTTGAAATAATATTATTTTTGTAATTTTATTTTTGTATTGATAACAATACAGAATAAAGCATCTGCCCATCACGACTTGGAAAGCAAGCCCATAGTTCACCATTCCACTGCCACCCTCCCTCCCACCAAAGCCAACACAGGTCTCCTCTGGTAAACTTCACAAAAGGTACAACAGCAATATACAATTGCCATGTGTGTAGAAAGTACACAGCAAACCTTCCCCAGAATTGTGTTTTACAAATATGAAGTATATGTGTTTATGTAGGTACACAATATCGACATATGGGGTCAATTGTCTTTTTTGTTTTATCTCAGCCCAATTAAACTCACAGGTTTTATAGATTTACTGCAGAAACCAAAACTTTTCACTGTTTGGTGCTTTCCTGATAACAAGTGTTAGGCTGTTGGCTTCAAAATGAGAACATAAATTGTTTCCTTGAGAGAGAAACAAACAGCACAAAAATTACTTTTCAGCATAAATTTTGATTGTTTGTACACTATCACAGCTGCTCTATTTAAGGAAATAGAGTGAAAAATCTGTTTCAATGAAAAGAATAAACATTTCTAAAATCTGAAAGAGCCTCCCAGAACATATGTTTTAATGGCTCTGAGAAGTTCAGCAATTCCTAAAACTTAAGCAGGCACACCCCTTCTTATATGAGGGTGGTATGCTTGCATGTACATACGTACATTCATACAGCATATGCCCAAAAGCACATGCTTTCCATCCAGCAGACTATTGTACTAGAAACCAATTGTTTCTGTGCCACAAAGAAGTATAGTATAATTTGACTCCCAAAACAAATATTTACAGTAGGAAAGAAGTCAGTGAAGAAAGGCAACCCAGCTCCTGAAACTGAAGCTTCCCCCCCACGAGACAACTGCACTGCAACTGGATCTGCATTGCCCCACACAAACTGTCCTTCAGGATGAGCAGGGCTCCACATCACGCCTGTAATTATGCATGGCTCAAAATTGACTTGCATTAAATTACTGTCACGGTGTTAGTGGATCTCTCCTTTAGCATATATTAAAATTTTATTTCTGTGTGTCAATGATGTCTCACAGTAATACAAAAAGGCTGTTAAGTCCCTTTTTGCAACAAATAACAACGTTAAAGCCTATAGGAGGCTATGAATTCTCAGATCCTCTTCTGAACACTGATTCAAAAATGACAGGATATAGTCTTTTCCTTAATGAAAAATCTATATTTATCACTCTATTGTTCTTGTGTACTGATCCTACTGCTCTCTGAGGCCAAAGTTTGAATATATTGGATTTTGAAATAATAGCCCAAGGCTCTGAGATGCTGGGTCATGATACATAAATGATGAGAGGGTTGTTCCCTGTCTCTCTGCTTCTTGCCACAAAAAGAAAATACCAATTCCAGATTGAAAAGTCTTCAGAAGTCTGCCTTATTTGTAGAGTGCAAATTATCGGAATATCCACAGAACTATAAACAATAAAATCAGAATATACTGAGAAAGATGATCTGCCTGCTCTGTAAGTGAACCAGTAATCTGTTGCTTTCATGTCATAAAGGAAAAAATCTTATTTTACCTAATCATAGATGTGGCAACCTCAGTTTGTTTGGCTTCTAAATCTTAATTCCAATGGAGTTTGCATATAATAAAAATCAAAATATTTAAAAACACTAATTTAGGAGAAAGATTAAGGGACTGAATTTTTTTTACTTATAGTAAAATTTAGGGCTATTGTTGTGCTGAAAACGCAAGAGGGAGAATCTGGAAAGTATTTTGCACTTTCATGCCATAATAACATAGAGTTGCTTCTATTCAGATTTCTGCAAAGTTACACTGTATGCAGGAGAGGTGTCTCTCTAGGTTTTGTTTCTTGGATGTGTCTAACTTTACTTTGACTCTGAGTAACTCCAGGTTAAGTTTTCAAAACCAGCCACTGAAATACACCACATCTTGTCCCAATATCCAAAATAATTTCATGTGAACCTGGGGATATCCAATCTTCACACTTTTTGTCAAGTACCTGAAAATTAAGATCTGTGACTCATAATCTACGTCACCAGTTTAACATACAGCGCCCAGTGAGAATTAACGCCTTAGGGAAATCCTGAGATTACTGCAATAGAAAGTGCCATAGAAATGCAAATAAAACTGTGTTGTGCTTAGTGAACTTTATTTAAAAAAAAAAAACCAACACATTTCTACTCTGAATTACATAACATAAATACAGCACAAATATATAAGCATTAGAAAATAATAAAAAATAGTAATTTACCACACACCAATCCATGCCACACCATTTTGGCCAGGCATAATGCATTCTGGGGAATTTTTACAGATAAAAAATTCCATTGATTACCACAATCAAATGCAACCTCAGTTCTGAAAACCATAAAGAAGAAACTTCCATTACCAGCATTCCATATCAACCAAGACTGATTCTGCATCGATTCAAACAAAACCAAATCACTGCCTCCAGCCAGGCACAGCACCTACTTGGCAGCTTCTAACCAAGAATGAAACTAGCTCATCCTTGAACAGCTGGGGGCTGACGACAAATGCTTTCTGCACACCCTTCCCACCAGTCTTCTACAAGAGTTACTCTACTCAAAGGGGTTTTGAACTGTACTCCTTGCACATTACATGTTCCAGATCTTACATGAAAAAAAAAAAAATAGAAGTCACTGATCTGTAAGGAATTCATAAGGAAATCTACCATGGGGCCAAGGAAAGATGAAAACTTATTCTCTCCAACTGTCCTCAGGAAAATAAATTGTTTGAAATTATTTCGTGTGTGTGTTACAGACAAATATAGTTCCTTCTAAAGTTCGTATTTTTCCATAAAAAAAATTAGTCTGTTTCTAAGAATTGATTTTTAAAGTCTAAACTGGGTTCTGAGTAACTTTCCAGCTTCAAAAGACTGCATTACAGAGAACATATATTACTTTTCAAGATGCTTATGTGCATATTATGTATTACATATACAGCGGTTGTGTGGTTGTTTTCTGTGCATTTGTCTTAAGTTAACTTTAATCATTTACAAAGGTTAATACATCATCCTGTTAAATGTTTTAGTAACATTCAGCTGGTAACGAAACAAGATCACATTGTCAATGCTCCCACATAGCTTTGCCCTCATTCCTTTTAGCTTTTTCCTATACTAACACCTAACGCATTCACTTTTCCTCTTCATTCTCACTTTATGTAATTCACATATGCATTATCTGCCTAAAAGTGATTTTTTTTTAATAATGCAAAAAACTGATTCAGCTTGTCATTGCTAAAACTGTAACCACGTCTGTTCAGATACATTTAGAAAATTCACTGAGTCACACCATCTACTTTTATACCTAAATAGCATCTTGTAAGTTAAAAATCAGTATTTGCTAAAATTTACAGAGCCATTTCCTCAACGGCCACCAGAATCCATTTACCAAGCTCTCTGTACCATTTGGGCCCAACATTAGAACCATAACGCTCTCTCCTCACACCAGAAAGGATGGAAAGCACTGGAGGAGCCTAGAGAAGAAGGAAGTGTTCTTCTTAACTATTACCCCCTCCCTCCTTTGCCAGCCACAGCACTGCAGAAGCCCGGCACTCCAGCTGCCCTTCATAGCTCAGCAAGAGCTTCCCAGGCTCCAGAAGTCAAAAGATCAAGAACCTCAAGTTACAAGTGTTTGTTCCAGTCACTGGTTCCTTCTCCCTTAATATCTCTTACATGCTGTTCGATTCCATCCTACTGCACCAGGAACAAGGAGAAAATACCATACATTAGTTCACAAGGGAACTTCTATTATGTCAGACACATTTGCTACAGCAAATGTGAATTTGTTTTGCTTTTCCTCACTCTCCTCCCTCCTTTTTACTGTTATGCTCTTATGCCACTATATTAATCAGCTTTAAAATATTTCCAGAATACAGAGGCTCCTTCTTCCCCCCATGGCTGTGTATACGGACAAATCCGATGGTATTTATAAAACCAGTTCCAAAATGTTGCATTGCAACTTGCAAGGCACACAGCTATGCCTGTCTGAAGTTTAATTACTTACTTCCTTTTGCTAAAACCTTCTTTTACGAAGGGATTTATCAGTTTCAAGCTTTCAATACTAATCAGATTGCTGGTTTCATTTTCATTTCCAGACTGTGAAACAGACTAGAAGTATTTTTCTAATTAAAAAGCATCTTGGGACCAGTGCTCAAATCATCCCAACACTGACCTAGGACAAGTACAGCTTCTGGCATTAGGGGCGGAAAAGATGGTGTTTGCTATCTCCCTGCCATAAGCTGCGAAAGGAAATACTGCCTATGGAGATTCCTGAAACAGTTTCCTACATGAAGTTATTGTAGTCACTGGACTTGGAACAGTCTTATTATTTCTAGTAGCACATTACCACTTGTGTGATTTAAGGATCATAGGATTAAGAGTTAAACAATTTTTAAGTTACTAAAGAAGCTGAAGAACTGTTTCTTGGACATGCATACCAGTCTCAATGGAGTATTTACAATGAAGATATTTCTGACTGTTTCATTATTTAGAAAGCAAACAGATAACTAAGTTTATGCTAGGAAAAAAAAAGTATAACAAACAAAATGGGATGCTTAATACTTGGGACCACAGGTCAAATGCTTTCTCCTACAGACTGGTCCTTCCATCTTCTTGTGGTCCAGTGAAGTGTATCATTAGCCCAAATTTTATCTCAAAGAAACACAAAAAGCAGCAATAGGAAACTTCCTCTATGTAAACACACTGAATTTAACTTATTACTTAGAGGAGTAAGCTCTTAAAAGGGCAGTCAGAATGCTTTCTTTTTTACTGAGCTGAGTGACACATACGGATCTATGCAATTAGTAAGACAGAGCTTTAACTTTGGAAAAAACTGGGGGATGAGAGGGGGTGTCCCCCTAAAAGTAGTGAAAAGCATCATATTTACCTCTGAAGGAGGGAAGGGGAAAGAGTAGAGGCAAAATGGAAACAGAGAGGAGGAAAAGGAAATGAATGGGAATCCCTGAACTCTACTCACCAGAGGGCACTATGCTGCATCCTGAAAAGCAAATCCTCAAATCTCTGACTCCTGAAGTACTCCACACCTCTTCCCTCGGGTGGCTCCACACCCACAGCAATCTCCTGCTGCCTTTATTTTCACCCTCACTCCCCAGCCCCGAAAGAAAAATTAAACTCACTCTGATTTAACACTGAAAGTAGAATGTCTTACCATGTAACAATGAAGTTTCATTAGTGAATTTCACTACTAGGTGCTCCACTACACAGCAAAGGACATACCTAAGAAAATCTGTATTTCAAAACTATGTTGATTTGGCCTCTCAAAAGGGACTTTGATCTTATTTATCCACACATTTAAATACATCTGTAAGTTTTGCAATTCAGTATCAAGGATATTCGTATTCTTCTAAACATCAATACTACCACTTCTACTACAACTTTTTACAGGTGAAATCTATCTATGTTGCATTCCTAGCTCCTACTATAAATAACTGGTATGCCTCAGCTGATCTATCTTCAAATTTACATTGGTTTCAGTAAAAAAAAATTCCTCTCTCCTTAACATCAAATAGCAGCTGTGGTTAGAGGACAAATGCCATTACTTAAAAAACACAAGACAAAGCACATTAAATGTAAGACTGAAAGCAACTCTTAAGAGTTGACATCACATTTTTACATTACCGAACAGGCATTTACTAGTTATTGAGCTAACAACTACATCTAATTAACCAGACCTTACAACTTTGTTTATTAACCAATGATATATAATGCTTTTTGTTCAAAGCTTTAAGTATAATGCGTACCATCCAACCAATGGGAATATTCTAGGTTAACTTATTTTTTTCTGCAAGAGTTTTAAATCTGCTGCCTTTTATATCATAAATGGGACAGGCTCACTTTTGAAGATGACCTGCTCGGTGTCTACAATGTTCACAGAAAGACTGACTTCCTAACTGAGAAGTTTTTTGCAAAGACTTTGGGATAAATTAGGCCTCCAATCAGCAAACACTAACACATCTTCTTGAAGTATACGATACTATTCACATAAAGTCAGTGAACTGCTACAGCAGTAGCATCCAGAGCAACTTCTCACATACGCACAATGAAATCCTCCGCTCTCCGTGCCTTTGTGAGCTTTGCATGTTCACTGAACTTCCTGTTTAACAAATTCCCTATGTTTCCATGGTGTTTTTTTCTGATTTGCTACATTTCAACACAATTACCTTATTTTGCAAATTCAAGTCCTCTCCAAAGCTTTCACACTTAATAACTAGATAATGTCGTTTCTCGAAGTAAAAATGCATCTCTCCTCCTATAGCTAAAGGCAGCTGACAGCAGATGCACAGAAAAGAACTTTTCGGTGTTCATTAAGACTTCCCTGCACCGAGTAACTGGCAATTTTTGATCACAAATAGTATCTCCATACAACAGCCTCTCAAAGAATTTTCTTGCACTTTTTTGGCTCACCTGTCAAACCCATGAACATTTGAGCATTCACAGCACTCTGCAGTAAAGAGTTTTGAGTTTACTGTATTGGAAGAACCACCTGCTTTTGTTGGGTTTAACATCTATTAATTTCACCCATCCTCTAATTCCTACATTAGCAGAAGCAATGAACAATGACTCCCTATTCACCTCCCCTGTGCCATTTGTGACTTCACACAGCTTTATACCTTCCTGTGTCATGCAATATGGGAGCTGCTTTTTACCAAGCATTTTCCTGGTTTTTCCCCTCCGATTTCTCCACATACCCTCCATATCCTTTGGCAGACAGGTGGTATGAGACCAGAACTACACTATACCCAACATGAAAGCGCACCTTCACATACCACTGTTTTCTGACTGTTCTACACACTTTTCCAAGTAATTCCGATCAATCACTTGGGTGTGACTGCTCCCTCTTAAGAAATGCTAAACCAGTTAGGTATATATCCTTGCTAACTAGGGAATTATTCAGATCTGTAATTTCCCAGGCACGCTCCCTGTACAGACTTCGAGACACAGGGACCCGAGTCTGATCTCAAAGGTAAACAGACAAGATCCTGTTGCTTTATGTCTAATAACAGTACTTTCTGAATAAAAACAAGTACATAAAAAACCCTCAGGCAATCTGTTTTTACTTAAATGGATCTGAAACTGATGCACCCTGCTACTATTTCATCTTATTTACTGGCAGAGGGTTGGAAGACTTAGCAACCAATTAACTAAAAGACACACATACCAGCATGCTTCATAAAGGTGAACACAATTCAGACACTCACTAACCCCCAAACAATTACTGTCCACTGTCAAAATCAGACACTAATTTCCTGTGATATTAATAACATTAAATATCTTCCGCAAATAGAGAAAACCATTAGAGCACAGCAACTTCAAAACTAGCCAAAGGTGAACTTTCACTTGAAAAATGTAAGATTACCACTCTTCCAATCCATGTTTCACATGATACATGGCTGAGTTTGTAAACGTCAAAGTCTAAAGCACTGAAGAAACCAGAATGATTCCTAGAAAGCTATTAACCCACGTGTCTGTACAGCTCTGAAATTCCAACTTTACCTTTTTATGCTTCACTAATTATTTTCATGACTGCTTATTTCTCCTGATTCTTACAACATGCAGAATATGACCAAGAAATATTAATTTGGTTGAATTTATATGCGAAGGGTAACCTGTGTACAACCTCAACAGTTTAAAGGGGACATGCACATCATCAAATCTAATAGATTGGAAAAGACCTTTAAGATCATCAGGTCCAACCATTACCCCAGGACTGCCAAGACCACCTCCCTGTATTCCCACTGTTTTTTTCCCCACCCTATTTTCATAGAGCTGCGATTTGAAAACCATTCCATATTGCAGTCTGAACAACAGCAAGTCACAGCCAGCTTATCACAGGTCCACAGTGAAGGAAGCTGACCTCTTTAAAGTTTCTGAATCATTAAAAGAAGTTTAGCAATTTCTGGAAAACAGAGATTGTAAGTTTTAAGAAAACAGTAGAGATAGGGAAGTTTCTTAATAATCACACAAATATGTTTATCCACTACTAGAGTCTGAAAAAGAAGATTACATAGCATGCATCTTACTGCTGTGGATAGCATAAGAGACTGTATGGCTCCCAGGATACCAACCTGAAGTTCACCCACTTGGGTGAAGACAGATCGGTCACAGCATTCTTGTGAAGTCAAGGAAATCTGACAAACATGGCTCTGTATCATATTATCCATGATTTCAGAAACTGTTCATCACATACATACTGTACAGCAAGATTCTGGAGCCCTAAATATTAATACGTAGTACTATTTCTTAACATTTGCTAAAACCCGTTTTCAATGACAGAATCAGATGTTTCCTCAAAAATATTCAATTACCCCAACCCACAATAAGACCACAGAAGGGAATACATTTGGATTTCTAGACTAATTTTAAATTAACAGACAAATCGATAACTTACTCAAGGCTATTCTTCTATAATATTTATCACTCCTGAAAGTCTCAATTGGCTTAGACCTTACCACTGACATGGGATCTTGCTTTAGGATCATACTAGTGAAGCTGTGTAATGGTCCAGTATTTTGTGTAGTAATTTATTTTAATTTAGTAACTCAAACTTCATTAATATTAAAATAGCCCTTACCTTAACTGCTGTAAATGTTACCTATCTGTTAGAGGCTGCATTAGCATGGTATCAGCAGCTACTGGATAGTTTTTTAAGTGCACAAATCCCAAGGACAACCAAAAGATCTTTCAATGTATACTTCTATGATTTCATACTCTCTGAATACAAAAACACACAGATAAAGACTGTAAGACAGCTCCACTACTGTACCTATCAACTGTAAAGCCTTAACAAGAATTCTTTTGAGTTTAACTTTTTGCAAGACCAACGACATAATTCAAAGTTATTTGAGATCTACCACCTGCTGTCACTTAACAAAAACTGCCCTACACAGAGATAAGAAAAATATCTGCATGAGCAACTGGATAAACTAAAGACCCAAGCATGTGTGGACACAGTAAAGTTAAAGATATCTGAATCCGTAGTACAGACCACCTTCCTCCAATTTGCCTCTATGGAAAAGTTGATAAACACAGGCTACAGAAGTTTTCAGATTCTTTGTTGATGCCTAAACCTTAAAGATTAGCATCAACAAATACTACTTCCTGCTAGATTCAACAGGTATCTCAGCAGATACCCATCTCAGATGTCCTGACCACAGTGCTACAGTCCTACAATGCTAAAATACCTCAGCCAAAAGCCATAAGGACTAGGAAATTCAACCACACAAAGAACAGTAGCTGGATGCTCTCTACCTCCCTTGCTATTGACTTCTCGCACAGTATCAGCATAACTACAAGGCCTCTGTTTTCATCTCTGTTGTGGTGTATATCCACACACAAAAAAAAAATTTAGCATTATTTGCTCCTTAAATATCATAAAATCTCCTACCCTAAGAGGAAAAGCATTCTGCTCCAAGTCATCACTGCAATTTAAAGCCCAATGAATCCCAGAACCTAGTAATCCAGTCATAGAATTATATAATAGTTAGGGTTGGAAAGGACCTTAAGATCATCAAGTTCCAACCTCACACTAAACCATATCACCCAAGGCCTTGTCCAACCTGGTCTTGAACACTGCCAGGGATGGAGCATTCACAACTCCCCTGGGCAACCCATTCCAGTGCCTCACCAACCTAACAGGAAGGAATTTCCTCCTTATATCCAACCTAAACTTCCCCTGTTTAAGTTTCAACCCGTTACCCCTTGTCCTATCACTACAGTCCCTAATGAAGAGTCCCTCCCCAGCATCCCTAATCCTTTCTTGTTTTTGAATCTTCTGTAATTAAGCCAAAAAGTACCTAGGCCTTGTGCATTGATATTACCTACACAAATGTTCTTAGTACAAATATTTTTGCGTAAGAATTCTTCCACAAGCTCTTCTCATCTTTCCTTTTGGAAAGAATTTTGGAGTGATAAAGATAAAAATACATGTAAAGATAGACATGAACTGATTTAATCCCATCTTATTTCTGGAAGGTACAGAAAGAAATGCAGCCTCCCCATCCATAAAGTGTTTATGAGAAGTTTGCACCAGCAATTTGCATTTGTCTCAGACAAGTGAAAGCAGTGTCAGAACTTTATGCTGAACTATCCAAAAACCAACATTAATCTAACACAGTCAGCATTTTAATTGCTTTTGAATTACATTTGTGAGGTTCTTCCTTTTTAAATCCCTATGACATGCACCTAATCACTAACAAAAAAGATTTTTTTTTAATCATTGCTTTTGGATTCTCAGTATTTATCAGGGATACCTACCTTTACAAAGCAGTATTTCCCACCTTCCTGGGGAAGTTACTAAGATTTTCTCAGATTATACCAGTAAACCCTGTCTATATACATATATATATATAGATGCACATAAGCGCAAGCCACTGCATACAGGCAGGGAAGCTGAAATTCCCAAATGAACAGGCAGATGTTGCAAACAACATGGCCCTCAAACTTTCAAAACTCATGATGTCCTAAATAGTAACTCTTCTCTCACTGTTTCATGTATTTACTTCTAAAGCGCAAGAGCTGACTGAGTGCAGGCATTTCCCACAGCTGCAGAAAACACATCAGGATTTATCTTGTCTGAAAGACTGGCCTGGACCCTGCTTCTAGGGAATGTGGACCTAGCGGTTATCTCTGCAGTATTCTATGAATTCATACTTTCATGCATGAATACTGTCTCATGTATTTATTAAGGAATTAATACATTCTCATATAGGAATACCAGGCATTTCAGTTAGCCTCTAGAATATTCTTGTTTTACTGGCAGACTATCTTAATCATATGCAGCAAGTACATCAATAACTGATTGAAGGAAAAAAAAAAAGTTATCAAACCCGAAGCATTATCACCAGATAATGAGTTGGTTTGTTATACCTTTAGCAACAGCAATAACACACTAACAGTTTGAACCCACTGTGGAAAAGGGCCTTAAGCAGGAGGATCTGGAATAACTTACCAAAAACCAGAATCTGCTTATGAAATAGAAAATGTAGAAAATAGGGCTGTAAGCTCTTGGAGAGGTCAAGGCACGGTTCTTTTGTATACATATGCTTAAAATGTAAATCTATGATCAGTAAACATCTAACTAAGCAGAGCCTCACTTACAATTAAAAAGGAAACTCCCCAAACTAGGCACAGGGCATTACCAAAGAGATGGCCTTTCTCTTTAGATGGGCACTTACATTTTCATATTAAATTAAAAATTGCTGTTTGGTTTTGGTTTTTAACCAGCAGCTAAGAGAAAGACTGAGATACAAAACAGAAGTATGTGCAGGCTCAGGACACCTAGCAGTATCATGACAAGCACTTTCATAAAAAACAACCTACAAATATATGTATTCTACCTTTTAAACCATACTGCTAACTAGTGAAACTAGGGACACTTACACTACCTTGTTTACAAGAACTGGAAGTGCTAAGTGACTCAATTCTTAAACCTTAATAACTGAATTTAAGGTTAATACTGAAAACCACGGTCAAAAATCAGCCAGAATTATCCTCTTATGAAAAAAGATTACTAAAGCAAGACTACAAATAGCACAACAAGCCTTTATTATTGCTTTCTGAACAAATACACAGATTTATCTTGTACCACTACAGTACCTTCAGCCGTTTCATTGTCAGATCCCATTTTCTGCTTCTTCCATTCTCCGCTTCTCCTGATTCAAAACCATCCCTTTAACACATCATTCCTAATTAGATGATTAGTGCTTGGAAGGGCAGGAGATAAGTCATTTGCATAATTTAATCATAAAAAGAAGTTAAAGATACAGATTTTGCTGTTCGTTTGTACAATTATCTTCACCGGCCTGGGGGGCTGAGATATTAATGTGATTAAACAGTATTTCTGCAAACAGGCAACTGTGTGTCCTCTATTAAAGCAGAGCTGGAGGCAAATGAAAAATTAATTTTAGAAGACAATCAATTTTATTCTACATGACTGTAATAAATAACAGCCCATCTGCAGACAAGTCATTAGACCCTGGGAGGCTACATGTGTCACAAAGTCTAAATGACATACAAGGCCAAATTTTCCACCAAAACCAGAATGAGTAATAAACAGTCCACCAACTGCCATTCCTGTTCAGAATGTGCATAGGATCCCCAGGAAAATCAGGCACATGTGTGAAGTACTAACCACTGACCACAATTTAAGCTTGTGCAGTACCCAGAAATACAGGCACACAGTTGTTTACCCTTCACCATGTTTTCTGTCTCAGCTTGAGAAAGCTTAAATTTTTCCACCTATATTAGTGGACACCAGTAATGAACAATACCGTTTACTTTGTGAGACTGCTACTGCTCTGAAATGCAGGGTCTATAGGCCTTGAAGGGGCCTGAAGTTTCTTACATACTAGTTTTCCCAATAATCTGCTGAAACCCATTTTTCAAAGGATCCTTTCATTACTCCACTTCCAAAATTGCACAAAATTTTTCCTGGTGTGGACCAAAGCAACTTACATGTTAGTTCGTAGATATGCATTTAGGTTTGATTGCTTTCTGTGCTCCTGATCCAGAACCACTGAAATCAGTTGTAAGGTTCTGGCTCTGCAACAGTTCCATCGCAGAATTTCATCTGCAATTAGGTCAAAAGGACAAAGCAATCTCCAACTTCACACAAGATCCAAAGCCGCCATGTTCATTCCATCTGCTCCATGTTGCATAGAAAGCTTATAGCTCAATACTAATGCATTCTGTAACTGAGGTACTAACACCTAAAGTACCTTCAGTGTTAGATCTCCTGTACTTCTTCCTTTCTATCCCATGACTCAGTTGTGTCAGTTTCTCACCACCATGGGCTATGATTTAAGACCTCAGCAGCACCACTCCAAGACACACAATGAATTGGACAGAGAGACTCTCTCTGACCTGAAAAGAGAGGCTATTGAAACCAGTGTTTCAGAATAGGCCATTATGAAAAGTCAGCAGCAGAAAAACAGCTCCCAGTTTTGCCTCCAGTCACAGAACTGAGTAACCAACCTAAGCACTTAAATCAAAATGTCCTCTGCCCACTTCCTGTCTGTAGATTTGTTTACTATCACTCACATTCTCATGCTAGACAAAGGATTATTTTGGAAACAATGTGACATCATCGGATCAACTATTCCACGTCCACAAGATGCTAAAAAAGAGCTTCTGATTAGAAATCAGTAAAGTGAACAGCTGCATCAGAAACTCTCCAAAAAAAACCGAACTTCCCCAAAAGTGTTTGGAGAGTTAAAAAAAAAAGACAGGCTATCTAAACCCCTGTATCAAAATATGGCCAAGAACATCTCAAGGAACTTCTTAAACTTGAAAGACTTCTTTAGAAAGACAACTCAACACCCATTCAAAACAACAAAATAAACTCACAGCCATTGCCTACAATGGAATGCTGTTTGAGTATTTACTGCGCTGTTACTGTCAATGACACATCAATCTAGACTGGGGGGGGGGGGAAGGGAAGATGAGGCTCTGTAAGAGTCGAAAAGAAATCTGGGGCAGCAGCAGATAAGGGGAAATGATAATTGCAGAACAGCTACAGCAAGAAATTCCACAGTAAATTCAACGTACTCTGCATGCAGTATACTCATAATCAGCTCTCCTGCAGCAATTCCGACATGCTCTGGTCACATCAGACTATTGCACACCCGCTGCACATAACACACAGCGACTCCAACCTCTCTTCAATTCCCCTGCCAACTGCACAGGTGCTAAAGGACTGAACTGTTCAAGCATCCTATCTGCAGTCCAGGCCTTGAACATCCAGGAATCCCAGACAAACATACTGCCTCCGCCAACTCAGCACCCCTGTTCCTCCTTCCTTCTTCCCTGTAAATCAATAACCAACTCCTATTAAGGGTTTACACTGCAAGAGACACAACTTCACTGTGAGCCAGCAGCCCACCAGCATAAAATGCAGCATGCAATATCTCTCCATCTTTCCTTTTTGTCCCCTAGAAAGCAGATGGAAAGCACACATGCCTGTTGCTACCCAACACTGGCAGGAGAGTAACTTCCAAATAACCACATCTTGTTCTGAAATTACCCAACCTTGTCAGAGAGCTGAGAGGCACTGGGAGGATGGCTACATGCCTTCTGTAACAGGCAGGTAGAAAACAGCCAGCATAAGCAAGGTTCCTACCTCTGTTTGGCTCACAAACATTACAGACGCAGTTACACAAGAACACTTGCACACGCAGTTACACAAGAGCCACTGCATCACTAAAATGCCTACAATAAATATACCAACAAGGCCTCATTCTGTTTCATACAGACACAAATACAGATTTTTCCCACTATAATAAAGAGTTAAATTTTTCAGTCAGTCAGACTGAAAGCTAAAATCATACGCCTGTAAGGATGAATAACTAACATGATGGAACAGTTTATTAGAAGACTGCTGGCTGAAGGGACAGTAAAATTTTGAAGAAAGCATATTAAAAAAAGCCAACATAGGTGAATGAACAAAATACCTTCTAGCTTAACATGCTAGAGAAGTACTTCATCAAATTACAAGACACAAACTTTCCTGAGTTCCAGCAGGCAGAAACAGATTTGTCCGAACCAAAAGTCAGCTGTGCAACAAGTAAGGCAATTCATAGTAACAGAGCAGAAGGAAGCACTGATTACGGTTCTGGTGCGAGACAAGAAATTTTCGTTCCAGTGTATGATGGCAGGATCAATTAACCTTCCTCAGCACTCCTGACTATGAGAGCAGCAAGTCTTAAAGCTCATTACAATGATCATTCTGGCCAGACCGCTTCTGAGATCCTTCTAAAAGCTGCACCATGGCTGCAAAAGCAGAGAGCAGTGCATTACCCCTTTGACACAGGCACAGCCTGAGGCACAGCCCAGCATGCTGCTGTGCCACACACACCTGTAATGCAGCAAGGAGCAGAAGGTATAAGACGGCATATTTAGCAAGTCTTCATAGCAAGAGCATAAAGTGCCCTGACAGATCACTTCGCTGCTTCTTTCTCTGCAAGTCATAACAACCTCGAATCAGGTAAGAATGATTACTTAACAATGAGATGCCCAACTCAGGGTATTCTGAGAAGTCACCTATTGGGTACATGAGTTGCCATATAAAAAACACCAAATAAGGCACCTCACAAGCCTACAAACAAAAAAAAAAGCCTCCACAGACCTACAATACATATTTCAATAACAACCTTATGCAACACAGAAAACAATGCTGAGTTCATTGCCTTAGATCCCATTTCAGGATTCATATTTTGCTGGTTTTTAACAGCCAACATTTTACTTCCTTGTTCTGTTTGGGAATTTTGTTGGAGGGGTTTTTTGGGGGGGACGACTGAGTTTTGGTGTTTGGTTTCAGTTTGTTTTGTTGTTGTGTTTAAACATGTATTTTAAGTCTCATTAGAAAGACTTCTTTTTTCTACTGCTAATTTTATTACCTTAGCAGCATTTTAGAAAATTGCCCTTCTTTAATACACAACTACATCTAAAAGTAGGAGGACAAAAAGAGGCAGCTCCAGAGAGCTGCAGCAGTGAAGCAAGGTGCCCTCATTAATTTCACAAAAAACAACAGGGATAATGTTTCACAGACACAGAACATTTTTCTGATTAACTGTTATAAAGTCTATTAGCTATCACATGAAATTTGTACTAGGCAAAACCAACTGCTACATGCATAAGAACAAGCACGATGTGTAATGTTTTAAATATACTGATTAGGAGTTCTAAATGAAGCTACAAATATTTTTTCTTTAAACTAGCTTGATCTTCTTAATTAGCAACTCTTAAATTACTGTAACACCCAAGTAACTAAATCCCCCTGCTGGCACTATGCGCCAAGAGCTTTCTTACAGCCACCTTTTTTTAAATTAAAATATTCCTTCTCAGGTAGCAGCGGGGAATAAGACAAGTCAGTTCATCAGCACAAACATAGAGGACTTCAGGCAATCATTCGTGAGACACAGAAAGCACAATCTGTGTATGACACAGTGGGTTCACAGAGGGCTACAACTCACACTGCTCTGGTGGCAGGGAATCCGTGCTGGACTGGCTTGAGCGACTCCCCAATCGGGCAGTGACCACATCAGGGGCTGTAGCAATATCCACTTGCAGCTTCAACAGCTCCCACATAATCCAGTAATCCTAATACGTGCTGATAAAATCTTCCTTCCACTGCACAGTTTTCTACTCTGTGAACTGCTTGCCTAGGGAGGCCAAGTTTCCATCTTCAGAAATACTCAAACTCCATGTGGACCTTTTTGTTCAGCTCTAGACAACCAGCTCTAGCTGACCCTGCTTAAACAGAGGAGTTGATTGAACTAGATGATCTCAAGATGACCCTGCCAACACAACTTTGTGATTGTGCAAAACACACTAGATTTGTGTGAAATAATTTTAACTTTTTAAATAAAGTGTTTTGTTCCAATTCCACTGTCCATACAGGACTGGAAGCAGGAGAGAAGAATGACTCTATGTTCTGCTGACCAAAAGAACCATGAAGTCATCACAAGCTCTCTTTCTATAGACTGGACAGAAATAAAGTTACCTGTTACTCACTCACACGGCTGTGAGCATTATCAAAAATTACTAAAGACTTTAAGAACACCAAGTTAGAACATACAGCCACAAAAGGTCATTTAGCAAATTTAATTTATGTCCATATCAAATGCAATTTAAAATAAATCTCTGGATTATTCAAATTCCTCTCTTTATAAATATGGATAAAAAGTTTTCCAAGTTTATTTCCATGTTTTGGGAGAGAGGCTATTGAATAATCCAAAAATTCAGGTTAAATCACATTATATATATATGTATGTATGTATATTTTAAACCAGTATTGTGTATATATATTAATTGCATAAATCCCTCTTAAATCTAACTTCCACCTTTATTCACAGAGTAGCTGAAATGCATTATCTGATATAATATGCAAATTGTGATTGCAGGATTATTGTTCCTTATGCCTGGGAACAACAGTTAAGACAACTAGTAATACTGCGAGCAAAATGATGTGGAAAAAAGTATTGAGATTCTTCCAGCTAAAAGTCAGAGCTACCTCTGTTCAAAATGCTGTCAGGACTTGCAGGGTTCATCCTACCAGAGAGAAAAAGAAAACTCAAAAAACGTAGAAGTGTCATTCAAAAGAATAAGCACAACCTTCTGGCACGAAGAACATGTCTGCTCCTCAGCACAGGAAACCTAGCAATCTTATGAGCTGGTGAGATGTATCAGGTTGAGTTTAATAGAGTAACTGAAAGGGCACTGATGATGCTAAACATGACATATTTTAGTACCTTCTGGTCATAAACAGACTAGACTGCACAGAATTTTAGATCAAATGAAACAATATCTTGATTCTAAATACATATCTTTCATCCAAAGCAAAATAGTCTGTTTTATAGAAGGAGCACAATTAAAAAATAAAAGAAATCCAAAATCATTAGAGGAGAGGACCTCAGAATCCTAGGTCTAATCTATACTTCACGTGTCACGCACAACTACAGCTGGTGTTTGAGAGCAACAGAACTTGTGAACTCAAGTGGAAAAAGATTTCAAAATAATTAAGATTTTCACCTGATTCATTAACATAATACATTACAGAAGCTGCCTACCTCAAGAAGGACAGAAATCTAGTTAAATTCATGGGAAAAATCTGAAAGAAGATATATTTTAAGTATTTTTCAATACATATGTTCCTATTGTGTTTTATAATACATTTCATTTCAATGCTCCAGTGTCTACGTGCCAAATCCTTAACTAACACCGTCACTAGAAACCATCAATTAATGACAATATTAATGGAGCTTTACGTAGCAGAGATAAAAGAACACATACATAATATAGCTAGATACCTCAAGTTTCACACATTACTAGTAAAAAAAAACATTAATAAAGAATAATCCAATAAAAGCACTGTTTGTGATGGCATTACCATACTTTTTAGTGTAAGTAAAGAGAGTCTCCCTCCTAAATAACTACTAAATGCTTCAGGTTCTAACATATTGCTGCAAGCTATAATGGTTATAACTGTTAATCCAATACACCTTTTATACAAACCCATAAACACATGAGTGGAAAAATAGCACAGATGTTCATCTCTAATGCAATTTCCATTCAATTTCCTAAGTGCAGTCCCTGTGTGCAAACTAGCTTAACGTTATGTTTAGCTTGCAAATTCTTTTAATAAATAATGAATGCAATAAAACTGGTAGATCAATGGCAAGCTGAGAAATCATAAAAAAGCCTTTTGTGCTCATGCTGTTGCCGATTTCAAACTTTAATCCAGCGACAGATCGATACTACTTTTTCTTTTTAACCCATCACATAGATAGCAGATAGACGAGATGTAGGTTAAATGCTGTTACCAGATATCAATTTCCAGAAACTTGATAAGATCAGACACAATTGCAAGTGAACATTTTATACCTTAATGTATACTCAACAATATACGCTGCAAAACTACACTTCACACCACCGTAAACTAAGAAAGCAAGCCCTATTAATTTGTGTTGGTTCTTATTTTTGGGGAAGTGGTATTTGTAACCGAGTCCAGAAAGGCTCCAAGACAATATATTTTAATAAGCAAAATGGCCTTTGCAGGTCAAGATGTGCTGTCAAGGAAATATAATCTCCCTATGCTTGCTAGTGACAATAAACACAGTACTCACACGAAAAACAACAACACAGCTGTGCTACCAAACAGAAAGGGAAGCAAACAAATCTCACAGAACAAATTTATTATGTTATGTAGGATTCAGATATTAGACCCTACTGGCCAGGTATCAAAGTACATAAGTTAATGGGTATCAGTGTTGCTTTCAGGTTGTAGAATAAGGAGAGAGGGGGAAACCCTATTACTAAGTCACTTTGGACAGCCATGCTTTACCAAGAAGGAACAGAGATCAAAAGCATCTAGCCCTGAGGGATGGTTCTAGTATCAAGCAGGATAAATCTAACCCACTAAGAATCATTGCTATCTAATGTACTTGTGCTTGGTAATTCATGTTTAATCATAACATACAAAAAAATTTGCCTTAATTTACAGCAAAGAAACATGTCACAGACAGCAAGAACTCTAAAGCATCCTCATCTTGTTTGGTTTTTCAATTAGTATAATGTAAATAATCATTAAAACACCGCATTTCTGTATACACAGGGGGGTTATTACACTGATAATGACATGAAGAACTTGCAAAAGAAATCAGATTGGAACTTTTAAATATTTTGAACTATGGATTTGGATAGTTTTGTTCCTAACTCCCAGAAATTATAATTTTGAATTTTCTGAACAGGCACAGAAAAGACCGAAGATCCTAAATTCAGAAGGAACAAGATTGGACGAAAAGCGTAGTACCCATTTGAAAACGCCATATACACACAATTCTTTCAAACACAGGTTTTTATGCCAGTATGTCCCACCATTGATGAGAAGGGCACAAACCTTAGAAACATTTCCAAGTTCTTTGCCCTTGTTCTGGCAAACTTCCACTGGCACAAAAGGGAGGTCCACCTCAGCAAAGTCAAAAACAGGAGCTTTACAGCCCAGATTTCAACGCCTTTTTAATACCGATACTGACTAACACCTCTTGCATGACATGAATTCCAGCCTGTAAGCAATGAAATAAACAAGAGCAATTCTTCAAAGTATCTCAGAATGCTCATGTTAAGTATTTTCTGCAGAATTACCAAGGTAGGTACTAAGGCCACTGCCATATGACAAGAGGTGATTTTCTAATTTAGCAATTTTTGTTTTGCTCTTCAGTTCTACCAAAGTAGATTTTCACCTTCCTTAAAAGCAAATGCACATACAAACAGAGGCTGCATGTCCAACTGTAGCCCCAGTGTGAGAATGATTTCTCATCTACAGAGCTGTTCACTTCTGGAGTATAATGCTGTTGCCACACATTGATATATTGGTGAAGGGAAGGCAAATATAACAATGCTAAAGCTTAAACTCATTTGAATAAACTGTGAACTTCTATTACATATATTGTTTCCTTTATCAAATTGGAACTACTGGAGCAAGAATACCAAGAATGCCAACATAAATCTAGATCTGTTACAGCCAGTTTCTCCAATTTATTCTCAGAAGCCTTAATGATAAAAAGTCAAAGTTCTTCTGTTTGGGGGGAGACTAAGAAAAGGAACATTCGCAATAATCTTTAACATTAAAATAAGGCATCACAGAGAACAAGATCAGATTTAACAAAATGAGAGGCAAATCACAAAATACAGTTTTATCTTCTAAAGGAAAACAAGGAAGACCACAAGTCGTCTAATAACGAATAAAAGCCTATAAAAACTATGCATAGCCTATGTGGGAAATAGATCTTCATTATTCATGGCAGAGTACTTTACGCTTTGAGCAATCTTTTCCAGAATTTAAAACCATTCCACAAAGACACATTCCAGCCTCTTTTATGATTTGCATTCCACAGGTTCTGCTCCAAGATAATGGATACCAGACTATACAGAACAGAAATTAACAGTGATCAACTTCTTTAACGTACCTGGCACAGAAACGTAATTAACAAGTATACCTATCTTAAATCTAGCAGATGTTGAATCCAGGCACATTTAACTTTAAGAGAAAAATATTAATAAGAATTAAAAAAAAAAAGAGGGAGAGAAAGCCTTACTTCAGCCTGTAATCAATTTGAACACAATGATATTCTATTTATAGCAACATTTCTACATGTTTCAGTCTTATATTATTTATTCGGATCATTCCTATCACAATGAAATATTAATGCTGAGAAAGTGGTTACTCTATTAAGGACCTATCCTATGTTTAGATTTTAATATTGATCTCCACTATTTGGAATAATTAATCATTCTGTACAAAACTGTATTTGTCTGACTTTGTGTTATAATATGATCAGAAGTTTAGCATCTTCCCCACCATGATGCTGTGATTAAATTTATATTTTGACCTATTCCTAAAGGCAATTTAGTTATTCCAACAGAAGGGGGAAAAGGGGATACCGCCACTTTAAAAGCTTCAATCTCTTTGACATTGCTGGCAGTGTATGGGAACATTAATGCATCTGTCATGATAACAAGCTAAGAATAACATCTAGACATCAAACCGAGCAGAGAATCCATCTGAAGTGATTCATTCAGATCTGTCTCATTGATTTATTAAACACAGGGCAACATCTGCAGCCTCACAGAGCCGCTTGGCAAAATTAATGCAAGATCAATTCAAATGGAAAAAAGTGCAAAAGAGATAAATCAAAACACAATTTGCATGCAGTTCCACAATCAGGCTTATTGGGTGCAAATGCTCAATTTCCCTCCCAAAGCAAATGAGTTTAAATGTTGTTTTATCTTTGTAGAATTGTGTGATTTGAAGTGACAGTGAAGAGTTCTGCAGGTTGAAATGGTGAAAAGAAAAAAAAAGGAGAAGAAATGCTTGCAAAGACCTTTTGAATATGCAACAAGAATATCATTAATACCTAATTGTTTAGCTTTTTTGTCTTTGCTACAAAAACACAGTATTTTTCGGTTGTAGAAGTCTCGGTAGAAAATTACATATGTATTATGCATATACACATGCAGGAAACACACAAATACTCCATTTTGGAGGAAAAGCATGTTACACTTCAAATGGGGAGCTCTATTGACATGAAAAAAAAGAAGGGAATTTTAATCAAGGCTTCTCCAGATTAGATATGCATCTGATAAAAAAAATCAAGTATTTTAGTAGTTTTGAACAAGCATAAGCTTTCAAGATGTCTAAAAAGAAAGAGGGATTTTTCCAAAAGTATAATTAATCTGCTTAGAAGTGGAAAAATTCCTTTCTGCATCTCTAGCAGAATCCACTAGGCTAGTGATCTCTCTCAAACATTTTAAGTGAGCCTCCTTTCCAAGAAGGAAAGGGAAATTGAGAAACTGACAATTTTTGTTTTAACCTGCTAGAACCTTCAAAACCCACAAGTTTGGCCAAGTCTGAAACATACTAAATATTTACTTAGTCAAAGAAGTTGGTATCATCAGATGTCCACATTTAAAATCAATATACAAGGAATCTCTGCGCAGCGCTACATGACTGGATTGCTTTAATTATAACCTTGACATCATTCTCCTAATAAAAGAGAGTATTGCTGACTATAAGGTAGCTTTTAATAGACAACATGACAAGACCCTCATTATCTCATAAAATAAAATGTCTGCATTTACTGCTTAAATTCATTTCTAAAGCCTTTTATTGTTTGTGAATAGCCCAAGTAATACAAAATATTAGCTTAACTAGATACTTTAAGTCAGAAAAATAAGCCATGTATTAAAACACTGTTTTCTGGGAATTATTCTTACTATTTACTGGATAATCCAGACCAACACTATGCTTTTTCAGTAGCCAACAGCACCCAAGCACAGAAACCCCATAAAACAATCATACTCATATAACCCTAATTTTAAGGATTGTCACATTTACCATCATAAAAATGTTCTCACTATGGTTTTAAATTTCATTTTTAAGTAACACTTTGTTATAGTTTTCTACTTTAAGTAAATGTTATGCTTTACTACTAAAATTAAGCATGGGTCCATAATTAAAGGAGTCTTCTAAGATACTGCAAATTAGTAATTAAATTGTCTAAATATGTTGTACTCACTCTTCACTTGACGATGCTGCCTGTAATGAAACGAACAGTTAGTTTCATTTCACAAACCTTGCTTCCAAATTAGGTTAGATGATGATGGCTAACAATAACCAAAGTTAGGAACATTCTGTTTACAGGTGAATGAAATTTATACAGGTACTGTTTAAAAAAATACAAAGGTCAAAAATGCTAACTATAGGTAACTAATGTTACATACACAGGACAAACAAACAAAAAACTTTCACTTGCAGGTATAGTTTTTCTCTGCAGCTTAGTTGAGCTTGCCCACAAAGCTCATAAACTCAACACAGCAAGAGAAGTAGAACTTCTCTTTTTTTCCAGTTATATGTAATAGAGAGTTAACACTGCAATAGAAATAAAAGGAAAGTGTGCACTAACATAAGAGATGTTGACTGTCAGAAGTGAACTAACACTGAAAACAATGATAGCCAGCATTTCTTACTGCTTTTTCTGGCAGCTCGAGTTTACTTTCTGCAGTATTCAAATATGTATATAAATATCTATAAATTCATATATATACACACATGTACACATACACACTAAAAAAAGCAATACGCAACATTCCAAGTTGAAAATAATGCTTGAGTCATGCAGCGGAACAATACACATCAAAGGGTTTGCTTCTAAAAGATCACTTTCTTCCAAGACTTAACTTCCCAGGTACAGACCCTAAATCCTGTATGTATAGCTGTAACAGTGGTACTGTGTTTTATCTGCTTGGTACCATGCACTGCAGTGGTTCCTAGGTCACTGCACAGCAAGCAAGAATTAGCTCACTTGTGTATTTAGCTAGTTTTAGCCAACATACGCCCCAACTAGCACTGATCATTCAAGGAAAAAAAAAAAAAAAAAGAGCTGTAAATAAAATGACATATTAAGTATTCAATTAGCATGATGGAATATAACTAACATTAAGTTACAACACTTGAGAGAAGTTTCATGTGTGCTGATAACATCACGCATTACACCTGAAACCGTGAAGGCAAAATACATCAGCAGGTTATTCGAACCAGCCGCATTTAAAGAGATATAAACCATGGCCAAGTGATGTTTCAATAAACAAGAAACATTTTAGGGAATGTACAGGGATCTGGTGCTCCTGAACATGTAAAAAATGCACAGTGTTTTCATAACTAGGCAGGAAGTGATTGTGCTTACACACGTGTTGAATGCACTTAGTTGAGAGCTTTGACTCCACTGAGACTTGTTTCTGACCTACTGGATGCCCTCTCAGCAGTGCCCTTGCCGGATCTTCAGCCTTTGCCCAGGTCTTCGTTCTACTGACTGCTCCTTTCAGACCCACTCTCAGAGCATCACTCGGCTCCTCACTCACACACAGCTCCTCTGGCCTCCCCTCTCAGCTGCTCCTTGCATTACTTATTCCCTCATCCTATCATGCCTTAAGTCTACGAAATACAAGTTTTGAATACTTAATATCCAGCATTTCTAGATTTTAAATCATTGGTTGAAAGAGAGAAGAAATCAGACTGCATCTAAAGGCAGCATCGTCAAATCTCCTATTTCCCCAAAGAAAAACTTTGGCACGGTCACAGAAACTAAAAAGACTTATTTCTTTAATGGTCAACTTTCAGGCTAGTCGAGTTTCAGGAATATTTCAGAGAAGCATTTACATGCTAAGTGTGTCCCTTAGTAATCCTACATTAATTTTATTTAAGTACATTAGCCTCAGACCTTACTTTTAACACCGTCATTTTAACATGGCAGTGGTTATGATGTCACAGGGGTGCAAGACACTGAAACAGGCAGCGGGAGAAGGTGTCACAGAAACACAACACGAGCACGAGAAAAGGCAGGTACTTCAAATAAACACGGCTAGGAAATGAGTGCAAGCTTGCCTCGAGTGTCACCTGTAACATAAAAATGATTTGAAACAAACCAAATACTGCTATTCACGAAAGGACGTCCGGTCTGCTCCCGCCTCAGCTCCAGGTGGCAAGAACAGGATCAGGCCCCAAATCAGTGCTTGCTGAAGGTGTTGTTAAAAATACCCCACCCAACACTACACGTTCGGTGCTGAGCAGCCAAAAGTAGCGACACGAAAACAAAGTTAACAAATATCCGCATGCTGCACGTCAGACACCGCGCTCAAAGCTCTGCGAGACAACCTCCATGAAGAAAAGTTTCCTGCCAGGCTGAAAGCAGGAGCACACCGAAATGTAAATGTTTCTAAGGAGGTACCGCAGGAACTGCTGAACTAGTCATGTCATCTCCACACACCCTGCCTCGCATCCGACCCCACTGCACTTGGTGTTTCTATTGAGCTCCGAGAAGGGTTTTGTGTTTATTAGATCATTATCATTTCTAAAGGCAGCAGCTATAAGGATTGTAACCCCAAGTATGAAGGACACAGCAGGGATCTCCCAGGAATATCACCCGCTCCGGGCTCGCCAAGGCAGGGGCTGCGCCCGCACCAGCACTCTCAACTGCGGGACGCACCATTATTCCGGCTCGGTAATGGGCAACAGTTTGCCCGCAGCCGCCGCCCGCCTCCCTTGCGGGCACCGGCCGGGAGTCTACAGCCGCAGCCCGCGCCCACCCTCCCGGGAGCGAGGGATCCTGAGGAGAACCGAGAGTTGCAGCGGAAAAAAAAAAACACGGATAAAACTTTTGTGTTATTTGTGCGCAGCGTAAACGGGAACTCTGCTCCCACTGCTAAGGGAAAAGTTTGCAGACGGGCGCGCAGAACGGATCCGCTGTCCAGCGGTCCCGGGAGATAGGGGGATCCCGCAGCTCACGCTGGTACCGCCGCGGGGGTCACCCCCCGCACACCGCCGGCACCGCCAACCCCGGCCCCGCGCCCCGGCCCGCCCGGGACTGCGGCGCGCAGCGCTCGGAAAGGACTCCCCCACCTCCCGCCGCAGGAGCCCCGGCGAGCGGAGACACGGGACCCATCACCCCCGCCCCGGGCACGGCTCCCCGGGGGCCGGAGGAAGCGCCAAGTTCGGCTGCTCACCTCGCGTTGGTGCAATCGTTGTACAAAGTTTCGAAGTCCTTCCTAGTGATGAGCTTGCAGCGGTTGACGCCGGGCTGGATGGCCCCCAGCCCCCGCAGGATGCGGACCTGCTCCACCGTGCACACCACGGGCGATATATCCAGCCGCTTCAGCTTGGTGTAGACCGTGTGCAGCCCTCCCACCAGGTGCTTGAGGAAGAGATCAAAGACCTGCGGCAAGCAGATCAGCTCCTGCCCCTCCACGAGGAACGAGGCCACCTTCACCCCGTGCAGGTCGACCATCTTACACTCGTTGCCTCCGCCGCCGCCGCCACCACCACCACCACCACCACCACCGCCCGCGCCGGCCCCGCCGCTGCCGGCGGAGAGGAAACTGTTGACGAGGCTGTTGGTGAGGCGCGGAGACTCCGCGGGGCTGGAGTACAGCGGGTCCGCCCGGAACAAGCCTGCCGAGCCCCCCGCGCCGCCGCTGGAAGTTGCGGCGATGACGGGCGGCGCGGAGACAGCCATGGCCAGCCCGGCTCCCCGCCGCTCGCCTCAGCCCCGCGCTTTGCTCTACTACTAAAAACAGAGCCGCGCGCCCGCCCTCCCACACGCAGCGGCCGCCGCCAGCCGCGCGCCCAGACCCCTCCCCAGCGCCGCCGGGGGGGGGGGGGGGAAGAGTGACAGCGCCCTCCAGCCAATGCGCCCCGCCCGCCTCCAGCGCGGCCCCGGAGAGTGGCTGCGGGCGGCGGGGCGGGGCGGGGCAGCGCCAGCCGCAGCACCTGGGCCGCGGGGCGTGAGGCGGCCGAGCCGGGGCGGGGTGCGTGTGAGGGGAGCGCGGTCCGGCCGCGGGAACTTCCTCGGCAGCCGCGGGCTGGGAAAGTTTCGGGGAGCTCTTCGGGGGCCGTGAGGGGATCCCGCGGCTCAGCCCCGGCGCTCTGAGGGAGAGGAGGGCAAGGCTGCGGCTGTTCCACCGCAGGTCCGGGCGCCGGCCCTCTTCCCCGAGTAGTTTCAGCGGTCGCTGCGCTCTGGTACGTCCCTGAGTGTCAAAACACCTGTGCCCTCACACAGCCGAAAGGTACCGGGAGAGAGGGGCGGTGTGAGGGGAAGTTTAGCAGCGCGAGTCTCCGTTAAATAAATAATGCACCCGACTTTCCACATCTTAACTTTGGACCAGCAGCCCGTTATTATTCTCTTGTGTGAAGAGACGGTGGAGGACGTGGCAGCACATCAGGTCTAAAACAAACTAAGCCCGCCAGTCACTCAGTGAGGGGAGAGTGTGAGAGATGTGGAAGTTGGTGATAGGGCACAGGAGGCAAAGTCTGTTCTCGGGAGGTCTTGCGTGTAATTGCATGTAATTTCCAGATTCAAGTGTGGCATCAATTGTGTTTCAGATACAATGGCATCAGTCCTCTCCTCATGCTTGACTGTAAGGCAGCCTCCAGAAGCACCATATGGTCCCTCATTCAGCTGCACACAAGTAAAACCCAGCAGTCTTGGGAACCAGACAGATCCTCTGCCTCTTTCACCTGAAGCAGGTCAGTTGACAAAAGAACTGCTAAGCTTCATGCATCCCTTCTCCCTGAACAACTGGACTCGAAAGATGGCCATATAAATTTCATATAAAGGAGTTGAATCTGATTGATATACACCTGGCTAGAGTGGTGATATGCTTACCTTCTCCTAGTGTACTCACATTACATCTCTTTTCCCAGCCTCCTCCTTCTTTTCCTTTGTATTAACATCATTTTTTCTTGTTTCCACTTTTTTCAGTCTCTTATCTTTCCTTATTTCCTAGTCCTCTAACTTCTTCACACCCCTCTTTTTTTAACTTCCTCGTAACGTGTTCAGTAAACAAAGCAAGCACAAAAGTATTAATAAAACTTTTCAAGTTGATACCAAACAAGCAATGCCAACAGAGCATTTCAGCTATTTCCATGATCGCACTGCTTTGTATGCCATCTTCTTCCTTTTGTTAAGCTTGCTTATTTAGGCACCCTATCTGCAAAGTTTAGTATTTTTGCATTATGAATAATCCCATTTTAGATGAGGGGAAATGAAATGCTATATTTGTTAAATTACATTAACTAAATTACACTCTGCAGGCACCAATCCATCAATTATATGTGCATTCCAAGATGAGTAGCCACTTGTTTTATGCCCCTAGCCTAGATGCCTAAAACCAATGCAAAATTTTCACATAAACTAGGCTTAAGTGAATACCTTTCAATAAGAATGCTCATATTTCGTAAACTACTTGATGCATCATTCTAGGAGCGGAAGTTCTGTGGCATAGGGCTTTTCACATCGGCAAAGTGTTCAGTACAATCAAGTCCTGAACTAATCCGAGATCATTATATACTGGAAATGATAGAAGTAACCAATAACTGACTTCAGATAGAAACTTCTGGGATTTAATCTTCTGGATGTAATTGCTATTAGGAGATTTAATAAATCAGATCCAAACACTGCCCTTTTAAAGAGATTTTTTGCTTTGAGATTAATGTGACAATCAAATTGCACCATAAGAATTCTTTCTCCTTTTTGACTTTAATGTCTTCCATAAGCTAAACATATTTCTAAATAAGACTGAATTTTTGCAAGGCCAGAGGAAGCCTTGCGCATCAACACCCAGCAAGTTGGAGTGGCATGAAGCAATATAAAATCATAAAGGCTGTAGTAAAAACAGTACCCTTGAGAGGTGACTATCCATGGAGAGAAGAACTGCTCTCAAACTCAGAAAATGCACAAGGTTTGAGAATTAATACCAGGCAGCTGTTCAGTTAAACTAAGCATATAAAAATCAACTATATCAATGGATATTATTATTTCGCTGTGATTTTATTAAAGACAAGGCAAAGTTACTAAGGCCTAACAATCACACAGTAGTATCTTGTCAGTTGTAAAGTATCCAGATGGTTTATTTGAACAGAGTCCAGCAGTAAGCAACTTCAATGTGTAGAAACCAGTAAGCCTCCCTATAGCTAAATTATTTTATTTATTTAAAGTTTCAGTATTTTTGTTCTTTTTGACTGGTATGCAAAATACTCTGTTTTCTTCACACGTTCATCTATAGAAATTCTGGTGTATTGTGTATTAGTCCTATTCAAAAATTGTCTGTATGGCAAAATGTCAAGCAAAGGTTTTGTTGTATTTGTTTGTTTTTGTTGTTATCATCATTACATATGCCCTACTGGAGTGAAATGCAGAAGAGCTCTTTTCTGAGACATGGGAGGAGAGAGGAACTCCCAAGTCATTCCAGACAGGGCCAGTCAACAGCATTCTGGAAATCACTTTTTGCCAGCTGGCATAAATGTGGCTATTGGCTTACAAGGATCCTATAGAGAAAATGATGGGTGACACAACTGACTAGGAGGCAACAATGATGAAAAATAATGACAGCTTTTTAAGTGACACAGTAGGGAATTAATTAAAAATAATAATAATTTTGTTTCAAAAACCCAGGAAAGCTCAATAAGGATGTTTGTGTTTTATCCTGGTCTACTGTAGCCAAATATGGGGCAGGACAATAGAAAAAAGAATTCCATAGATATTACCATGTAAAAAGTCCTGAGGATTTATTTATTTTCTTAGTATAAAGAAATTTTTCTATAGACTTGATACAGGTATGTCCAATGTAGATTGTAGAAGGAGAAAATGCCAGGTTTTAGTGAAGAACTTGGATCTTTACTAAAATAAATAGGAGGGATAAATGTGAACTTTGATTTACAAGGATCAGAGGGAACTGTGGGCCCAAAATGAAGAATGAAAGAAGGAACTGAAAGATGTATTTGCAACGCACCCTCGTCATAATGAAATGAAACACCTTTTTTTCTGAGCTCCAGTCTGACTTGAGCCCTAGTGACACTGATAGTCTCCTAGTCCTTAACAAAAAAAAATTACTCAGGGCCCAGCCTAAATCTCTTAACTTACCGTGGTGATCTTTGAGTTTGTATCATGAGCATGCAGACCACCGATACTGATAATTCTGAAGAAAGGCTTAAAAAGGAAGAAAAAACATTATTAATATTTTGCTAGGTTAGTGTTTAATTCCTTGGTTTCCTTGGGAAAGAGTAAGCATGATTATATTAACAAATGTAGGCCACTGACGTGAGAAAAAGAAGAGGCTGAAATTAGTATGTCATTCTTAGTGCCCACATTTTTCTAGATGCACTAGTACTTGACACTTGTATTCAATTTATTTCTGACATTTCAGTAGATTTTTTTTGGAATTGTGGATTAAAACTTCCCACCTCAACATCAAGGATTTTATATAAAACCAATGAATCTAAATGTCTAAGTATCAATAGAAAAATGATCCCTTCTCTTATGTAATTAAATGTATTGTATTAATGTGTGTATAATGCAGAATCAATAAATAATGAATTACCACTGATTGTAATTGAATGTTTTCATAATTTTATTGTCAGCCATGATAAATAATCAGTACATTTATACTGCATTAAATTAATTAGTGTGTCATTTCTATTACATACATCAGCAGTGAAGTAATGCAGTGACATCTGTTTCTAATGTTTTAAAGATGTGGTATTCCTTATTAAGTAAAAGGAAGAGTTATTAGAGGTATTTCCTGTGATTGGCAGTTATACTGGTACAGTCAAAGAGATCAAATAAAGGAACTTGCACTCTTGGCAAATGCTGCATTTCAGCCCCTGATGGCAGTGAGTAGCAATGACTGGAGTGAATTTTGCTGCTTCAGGCTTTCAGAAAATCCTACCCACCTTTCTAGAGAAAGTAAGAGTGGATCTTCTCTTCCTAATACAGTTAGGGAAGATTCTAACATGCAAAATAATTAACAGTCTACAGAAGAACTGAGCATCCACATCCATTTCTATATTGATTTTTCTGCCTCAGTCCTCTGAATGTAAAAAGGAATTGACAAGGGCAAGAGTAGAATAGGAAAATATACAGAAGGGAACACAGCAAGTAAACTTAAGTTAGACTGTGCCAGAAAGAGGATTATTTTTTAAATGACTAGGTATTAGAAAATGAGTGATCACCTGGGAGCAGGGTGATGCGAAGTAAAATACACTGAGCAACAATTACAGAGTGTCGTAAAGGTCTGGGGGTCATTATTAATGTTGTCTTTTCCAAGACAATTATGGACATCCTTAATTTTTCTGTACCATTACACCGTCTTTAAAAAGAACAACTAGAAAATCTAACATTAGGGCTTATCTTACCAGAGAGTTCATCATCCATAAAACAGCTTTAGATAGAGCCTTGGGTGACATGATCTAGTGTGAGGCATCCATGCCCATGGCAGGAGGTTGGAACTAGATGATCTTAAGGTCCTTTACAACCCTAACCATTCTATGAATCTTAATCGTAATTTTTTCATGCTATCTGTGTACATCATCATTTTAAGCAAAACTAAAAAAAAAAATCTTTTCAGTGCAAGTCTCAGAACTGGCTTTCAACCACTCACTGACTATCTTTGCACAAATTTGAGAGAGTGGTCTCTGGAGCAAACGTGTGTACAGCAATTTGTCCACATGGCTTGCCTTGAATGCAGGAAACTCCAGACTCACTTTAAATCACCTGTCTGGGTATGACTGACAGCTGCCCAACTTACTGGCGGTAGCTATACATTTATTACTCTGGATCCTCTAACATCATGTTCCAGTTCTCTGTGAGTCTGCATCTGTAGGATTCCTCCCTGTGCAATTTTTGGGTGTGATGCTGAGCCTGTGCTTGGGACAGTCCTCAACAGCCACTGCCTTTGTGACAAGCTCTCCTGACCACTTACTATGGAACCTGAGAAAACTAAATCACAAAAAATACTGTCTCAGACAAGGTCCCATCTACTTTTCCTATTAATTAAAATGTCACTTAATTGTTTTAAGTGATGTGCCCTTTAAAGCTTAGACACTGTCACTTTTTGTCTAGATGATGTGTAATTACCTTCCTTCTTAAGGAAAGGAGTATGTGGTATAAAAATGTGACCAGTAGTTTTAAGGTTGTTCCAGTGAAATATAAGAAAACAAAACTATGATGATTCTAAGATGAAGTTGTTGCTAATGATTAGCTACTTCAATCTGATTTTTGAATTTGATTGAGGATACAGTGCAACAAAATTGCAAAGCCAGGACCTTACTATAACAAGGCTGTATTATATGAGGTACAATGAATTAAGGGTCAGTATTGGCATCTTCTTCAGGAAGAAAAAATAATTCCATTAGATGTGTACTGAAGTTAAAATGCACTTTATAGCAAACTTCTATGAACACAATACTATGTACTCAAATATATTCATTAAGTCTTTATACTTGCTTGTTAATACTCCCAGAGGATCAAGATAAGCCTTATCTCTCACTCTGTATTTGCAGGTCAGCTAAAGAAGGCAAAAGTTTTCTTGTACTGTTTGAGCATCTCAGCCGTAATCTGAGGGCACCACCATCTAGTGGGATAAGAAGGTATTTAATTTTTCTTTACATTGTTTTTGTATTTTTAAATGTGGACATTACATTCTACTTCAAGCAGCAATAAAAAAGTAATCTTCTATGGTTTATTTAAATGTATAAGGCTTGTGTGGACCTTTCATTAATTCTCATTCTTCTGTTTAACTGAAAAGCATTTTCCAATAAAATCTTAAAGAGTCGTTTCCATGAAAATAGGTTTTCATAAACAGTATTTTATCAATGAGAAAACAATTTATAGCTATCCAGACTCAGTAGAAGTGTAATTGATTTATTGAATAAGTATTTTTAGTATGTTATTGAATCTGCTTTGTGGAAATCCAATTGGCAGAATTATTAATACTGTGAAAGTAATTATCTTGAGCTCATCTTTAAAACCAGTATGTATTTTAGACTGTAAAGATCCATAGTTGCAGTTTTCCGTACACCCATTAAGTATACGGCATGTGGTTGTAAGTGTAGTCCAACCATTAAGTCTCATCAAAACAAATCTCAAAACTGAATGCAAAGCATTCACTTTACCTTGCCTCTCAGCGTGACCATTTGTTGTACTTTGCCCATACTGATACATGGACCTGTTCTTGTTTTTCTTTTCATGCACTTAACAATTAAAAAGAGTAATGGGAGGATTTTATATGGGGCAGGGAGAAAAACGAGGGTGAGCAGTGTGTATTTATTTTTTGTTTTTTTAGCAGAGAATGCATGCATCTGCAGCTGTTATCCTAAGATGCCTCCTTGTGTTCAGGTCTCATTGATCTTGTTACTGCTTTTCACACACAGGGGGATAATTCAGGAGTACCTATCTTTTATAAGTGTGACAGCAAATACTAAGAAATTACCATATTCTAAAATTGCATAGGTATTTTGATATTTTTATATCTAAACTGGTAATGAAATAAATAATTAAGTACTTCATGACACAGATAAGATTTTAGTAGTCAGAATTTGGGCCTGCTTCTGTTTCCATGGAAGTGAATGGTATTTTTGCCTCAGATACTAATAGATATTTCAATGTTTTACTCTCTTCAAATTATAGAAATCTTATTGACAGAAAGTGGCATCAACGGGTATTCTGCATTGTACATCAATTTTATGATACTGTCTTTTAACATACTACATTTCTGCTTAAAGCCATGCTGTAATACCAATCTATGCTTCCATTTCTTTCTGAAATCAATCTGGAGTTTTGAGTAAAAATCAATGGAACTGGTCCAAACTGGTTGAGGTTTTACATGCCACCTTGACTCTTTGATCCCTAAACCACAAGCCTAAGAAGGTTAGACACATTTCATTTAGAATGTAAATAAAAAATTTCTAAATACTTTCATTTGGAATGCTGTTTGCAGTTGATAAGGTCCAGGATGTTCTGCCTCCCACTGCCTTAGAAGAACAAAAATCCTAAATTAGAGGTCTAGGACATATATAGGGAGTTAAGAAGACAGTCTAGCATGCATAGGGAATGCAGTCTAGGGTGCATAGGGAAGTTTAGGTCAGTAATCTGTGCAACTGCTGACTCGTTATTTCACATAGACTTTCCCTCAGACTTGCAGCCTTTCCCTCAGATTTCTCATCTATTTTTCAGCTCCTAAAGGAGTAAGCCTCATCCTGAAGTCTTCTGTCACTGTTTCCTAGGTCTTGGTCATACTTTTTACAATTCTGAATGTTTTTTTTGAATAAAAGTATCTATTTTATGAACATAGCTACAGTATATTCTATAGTTCTTTATAGGAAGTACAGGGAAAGACCTCATGAGGGACTTGTCCTGCTATTTCACCATTGTTCAAGAAGCATGATCCAGAGAGACTGAATCCATTGTAGAACTGAGTCTGTGAATCTTAGTCAAAGATATACAGGGTGGGATCAGAATAAAATATTTAAGAGTAGGTTTTGGGTTTAACCTGACTAATCTTCTGTGTCTCAAAATATTTCTCAGTGCGTTCTGTGGGTTTAGGGACAATGAAAAACAATAACATGAAAACTTACAGAATCTTTCTTAATCTTCAGGAGACATTACTGACTTTGTCTGCTTTTTTTTTCCTCTTTTTTTTTTTTTTCAGCATCAAGGCTGATGTTGTAGGTAGCAATATACATTGTTAACCTACAAAGATATATGTGAGCTTAAGTAATATTGGCTTTCTATACTTTAACTTCATTGACTTTCAGATGGAATTAATTACCTGTGACTTGTGGAGGCGTAAGGATTATCAGGCCATAGTTAAAAGTACAGGTTGAAACACCTGTGATCATTATTGTTTAATGCATAACCCTCCTGTAGTTTGAGTTTTTAAAAATTATCTTTACCCACATTTAGAATGCTGAAACCTTTCAGTACCCTATGAGATAACTACTGGTATTTTTCATTAGTATTATGATGCCATGAACTATAGAGTATTTTGCACTGAGGAAGACCATAAAACAAATAAATTTCTTCAGATATTTTTCTAGAGAAATGTTTTACCGTTCAATTAGATTATACCCATCATTATTATAAATATGCAATGTCATGACTTTCTGTATTTTTTCCACAAAGTCTGTGAATTTAGAATACAGCATAGTTTATTATAAACCTTGGAATTTAGTTGTTTTCCTCAAATGTAAATGTAGGATATAGTTTCAAATTAAAAAAAATATTTATGGACTGTGAGTTTTTTCATATTCTAGATATTATTTCATTCCCAAGTAAGGACATACATAAGCAACAGAATGAAAGAACACTATTGAGAAAAAAAAAGCCTTTGGCTTAGAAGTGATAGAGCAATGAGCTTCAGACACCAATAGTCTTTGCTATTTTAATAATTAATGTTGATTGAACATATTGTTGTCACTTCAGTGCACAAAGTTAGCCAGGAATTCTGGGTTCGCTAGATAATTTCCAGTAAGAGAAACTTACTTGAATCCAGTATCTTGCAGTGCAAGCCTTTACATACAAAGTATATGTTAAAAATACAAATTCCTGGACAAAGTGAGGAAACAGAAGGCTCTCAAAACTTGGATCTGTGCTGCAACTCATCAGTTGTCAGTTTTTCTAACAGCAGCCAGTTGAGGGAAATCCTTACAACAGGTTCTTATTCAGTCCGTATCTTGGGTAGTGGCACCTATTCTATGATTATTTACAGCTAAAAGCATGCTCTTTACAAGTTGCTAGTGTCCTTCTGTGTAGCAGCATGAATGTGCTTCTATTCATCCCAAGGTAAGAAAGAAGACACCACAATTTAATTTAGCAAAGACAAATAAGGCTTCTGCTAGCCTGTATCTTCTGTCTTCCTATTTTGGGAATTGTCATGCAGGAAACCATCTCAAAAGACTATCAAGAAACTGCCATCAGCAAGACTGCCGGGAACAGTTGTTTTAACAAGTCACAGTAACCTGGTCAGAAACAAGACTTTAATGCTTGGCATACCAGTCCTTATGCAAGAGGCTACCCATACTGGCCATTATTTAATAGAAGACTGAAAAGCATTGTTTTGGAGCTTGGTTTTGCTGACTGAAATCCTTCTTCTTCCACATAATAGTGCTCTCTTGACATTAATGTGCTCTTTAGCATTATTTGATAATGCATCCAATTTCATTGTTTACTTACAGCCTTTTAAGAAGACCCAAGAAACATGTGCACAGTACACAGACAATTGTGTAACAGAGGCTTAAATTCCTGATAATAAAGATGTATCTGCCAGTCTGCACGTCATGTCTTTTACTGGACAGCGCAAAGTAAAATGCTAGTTTTCTCGCTTGCATGTTTACACGGGGCTAACAACTAAAGTGATGTAAGACAATGAAAAATCACATTTAGCTTAGCTACTTTGTGCTAAGCTCTACATGTTAACAGTCATTTCCATTAGAAGTTTAGAGAGTTAACGGAATCAAATTAACACTAAAGATTAAGCTATGGGAAAACCCAAGTCCTGTTTTTAAAAGACGGCAAGTGTCAAGAATTGTAGCTACGACACAGGCTGTGATGATCCCTCTGTCACAGAATGCATGCTTTTCAGAGACATTTCAAAGTTATCAGGGAAACAGGAATTACAAAACTTTATTTTGCTTTCCATAGTATAAGGCCTTGGAGGTCTTGATTGCTCATCTCTGTTCGGACATGATATAAACTCAGTGAAAAAAGAACTCCTTTCACCAAAAGATATTGTGGATTTGAACTCTTTATCAATACTGATAAATTCACACGATCAGATTCACGCTTTTTACTGTAGCAACAATAATATGGAATACATAAGGAAATACCAGCTGTATCAATATACACAGTATTGAAATATACAAAATTATTAGTAACTTTGAAAGTCTTTAGGAGCACAATGTCTATGTGCAGTTCCAATTTATTAACAGACTTTTTGAATGATATCTTCATCTGAATGCACCACTGCTTCAGATAGTTCACCTACTAATCTGTATGCAACTATCACTGTCTAGCGTCCTATATCTGGTCAAATGGTCCAGACTCAGGTACAGCCTCGTATTGAAAATCTCCTTCTTAAGCTCCTTCTTAAAGGCATTTTGAAGTGCCATCGCACAGAATCTGTGTATCAGTTTTTCTGTACAATTTGATTAAAATTTATTGAAAAAAAATATATGTAATACTTCCAGATTTTACTTCCTTTGAAACATTTTTCCACCTTTAAAAAAGATTACAATAGCTTCCATGAAAAGTTCAGACAGAAAAAAGCAAATGAAAATCCCCAAGCACTAAAGCACAAAACAGAAAAGAATTGCACTGACATGTGAAATGTGTTAAAATTCTTCTTTGAATCAGTCATTTAGACATACAAAGATAATGATGATGATTATGATGACAATAATTATAATCAACCAAAATTTAAATTCATCCATTTTCTTCTATGCAAATACCAATTATATTTCTTTTCTTTAAAATGAATGTGACCATTTTAAGTAGTTAATTCTTGCAAATCTTCCTAATAATCTGCCGCAACATTTACAACGGCTTAGCATTCTTCTGAAGTGGGGGAAAAAATTCTGTCTCTTCTGGCTTAACTGAAGGGTTGATGTAAGGGTCTATATAAGCTATATAGAATTAATATTCATATAGCACCTTCAGAATACGAGGAGCTATGGCCTATTCATTCTTTTTATTTACTTAAACAGAGGAGGTAGTGCCACGCAGAAGTTAGATAGAAAAAAGGGGAGTGAACATTGGGTTCCCATTAGTTCTGTTTTAGCATTTCTGAGTCATTTTTTAGGCACACAGCAGAAATATAATGGCTCAGAGTCTTTTTCCCCTTAGAGAGCCCATGATGCAGAATTGCTCTGGGGGAGATGGTTATAATTCTAGGAATAACTGCATGTTGGGGAACAATGAGCAATTCTGCTACTGGAGAAATTACCTTATGAAAGAACTGTACTGTGTGTATTGCGTGGATCTATGATGTAAATGTCTGCTAAGACTGACAGCCACCAAGGCTAGATCTTACCCTAAAAAAAATAGATGCTAAGACTGAACCAAAAACCCTCTTCTAATTAGTATGCTGCATTATGATTTGATACATTAAAACCTAAGTTTTGACTCAGACTACAAAGAGGTGTGACCTCCTGTTGTTTTCATTTTATACATTATCAATCTAAGAATACATAAACTGGAGAACACCCTATTATCAAGTCAGTGGTGCTGAAATTCAGGTTTCAGATATGCTAGAATGCTAAATTGCATTGTCCCCTGAAAACAGATTAAAATGCAAAAATCTTATAAAAAGCATTAAATACTTTCATATAGCCGACCCACATAATGTTTACAGTAGGAACATTCTTTTCCTAGACATACAGTTTAATGAAAGTTTAGTAAGTACAATGTGGATGCCTTATTTTCTGTAAAAGAAAAGCTAGCATTTAAACAGTGTACTATGTTGGATTAATGAAAAATAGATGTTAAATCGTAAGTGTCCTTTCTGAATTCTCAAAAGCATCACTACATACAGTCTGGCACAAGTTCACAACTTGTGAAAGAAAACCTAAACCTGTTCTCATTTCTGTAAGGCAAGCTGAGCTTAATCTCGTTTCAAATTTCAGTGGACCACTTTTGCTACTCTCTGGCTTCAAAATCCTAACCAGAATATTTTAAATACAAAACCTGCTTTAACTGTAATGTTGCGAGGGGAATGCTTAATCAGGAGGCTTCTGCTGTATATGGCTTTAGTAAATTTAATCAAATGTGATCACATATATTCCTGTTTCTTATGGACAAGACTGATGGCTGTAGAAGCTGATAGTTGCCTTTTAGACACAGCCCTTTAACAACTAAAACTTCTCCTAGAATCACCCTCCTACGAATGACAGATATATTCATATATGCCCTTTCAGAGGGAAATAGAGCAAGATGTCTGGCAGCTCCTCCACTGACTGTATGCACCCTCAGATAACATTAATAACTTTTCACCACTGCAGCTGTAAGGCCTGTACTAAATCTCTGCTCTTAATGCAGAGCTCTAAGCAGAGCACTGACAGACCCAGTGCATTGGAACTGACGCATATTGAGCCTCAAACACAGAGTTTCTCAAAGTGACAATAATGTTTGCTGTATCATTTTTATTCATCTGCCTACATAATTTCAAATGCAGTTGTTATACTTGGTTTTCTTAACCAACTATTATCACTGATAGATTCCTTTACCTGAAAATCAGTCTCTTGCTATTATTTACTCCTAGCTTTTAGATGTCTCTTGGATACAGTTAGTTTGAGTCCTTGGTGGTAAGTGTGTCTTCGCAAGAATCTGAACTTGCAAGAACTCATTTCATCTGAGGCCTTTATAGTCTTTTGTTTATGGTTTCTCTGGGGAAGTCTAGGTAGAAATACTGCATATGAGACACATCAATTCACTTAGCTTTATGGACTACTTTAAACCCTTTTAATTAGATTATAATATTTATGGTGAGTTTCCTAACAGAGCTTTATCAGTTTCAGAACTTGGTCTTGGTTTATCCTCTCTTTTCAGCCATATGCCATTTATGATTTCAAAGACTGAAGAATACTACTGTTTAAAAAAATTACTTAAGAATCTTGCACTTGTCGTTCTCAAATAAGGAACTCCAGCCTTCCTCTCTGTGGTTGGTTGTGGGTTTTTTTTGCTTCATAAACTGTAGTATCCATCTCCCAGACCAACTGTTGGTTTTTTGGTATTACTATTTCACCTTTAATTATTTTTGCTTAATCAATCAGAAAAGACGATGATGTAGACAGTGAATATCTCATGGTAAAACTTCTGTTGACTGTAATGAATTTGGAGTATGCCTTAATGGCCAAACAATCCATATTCATAAATTGGCAACAAGTTAAAAGAGATGACTAAAAGAAATGCAACATATCAAAGAACATTTCCAGAGAAGAGACTAATTTCCTACATAAGCTACAATCTCCAGATCTGTTAGAAAAGGTAGTTCTTCTAAACCCTGAGAAGACAAGACTGAAAACCTCACTATGCAATAAAAACTATTTCAACTAATACTGCAAATTAAGTAAGGCAGTAGCTGAATATCATTAGGCACACTTGTCCATATTTACTAACCTTGATCTGATTTACTGCACAACTTTAAATAGGAGTTCTATATATGCAATCAGTTTCTTTTGTCTGTTGTTTACTGACAATTTCTGAAATATTATAATTGACCAAGACTTTTAGATGCTGGAATATGCAAATTAGGGAATTGCTGGGACACAAAGCATTAAACTGTGCCTTGTAACATCCAGTTTTATAATGGCAGAATTTCAGTAACTCTTTCCAATTTACATCGATGCTGTAATATAAAATTTTGTTCTAACAATGTCATTTCCTGCAGATGAAACAGAAGAGATTAGTTATTAAGAGTATTTTTAAAATGCCAAGTTATCACTTAGAACATGTAATTAAGCTATACAAACATATTTGATACATATACAAAGCACATATATTCTCTGAGTTTTCATAATTTAAATCCTTACTATCATAGGTAAGGTTCAACTGTCTATATCCAAAAAGATTTAAATTACATTGCTTGCTTTCTCTTCTGCCTTACTCTGCATTATTCCACATTGTTTCTAGATCACACTTTTGTCTTTGATACCAGTCTCTTCATTGATGTTAGGCAGAAATTGACTGCTGCCTATTCCAATGTATCTGCAGTGTGGATATTCCACACTTCAAAATTAGTTTGACACCAGTGTAGGAAAGCTTTTTCTCAGGTAACTGACTTCACCATCTTATTGACCAGTCTTGAATTTGGGAGTTTTACTATTTTGAAGAACCATTAAAATTTCCATTTACAGAATGATGACACAGTGGTGATAAGTTGCATATTCTTTTATTCATTTAAACAGGAAGAACGGGAAATCTATATATGGTGCAATGTCTGAAATAAAAGTGATATGCAAACTTATGCCAGAAATACCACTGTGTCTTCTCAAGAAACTTTTAGATACGGTAAAGAGCACATTTCAATCCACTGGGAAAATGAAGGAAACTTCTGGTAAGGAACACATTCCTTTAAAAATTTACACCCAATGCATAGTCACGAACTCCTGATTATTTTTTTCTGAACAAGTATAAAGAAGTTTTTGTACTTTGTCTAAGTATATTGACATTATTTCAGTTTCAAAAATCATAGAATCATAGAATGATTGGGGTTGGAAAAGACCTTCAAAGATCATCTAGCCCAGCCCCAAAATAATTTACTCCATCTGTCTCTACCTAAGGAGGCCCAAAAAGTACACTTTTATAATCTGAAAAGAGAAAAAAAAAAAAAGCTGCAGAATGAAAATAAGGAAGGTAAAAGCCTGTTTTACAAACATGCCTGAATGCTTCAAAAAATCCCAACCCTACTATAAAAGAAGATCCAGCAATAATAATTCATGTGCTATACCAGCTTATTTTAGACACTGTCACAGAGCACTGAGAGAATTCATCTAACTAAATAAAAACTGAACTGACACCATATATTGCATATAATGCATTAATAACAAGGTTTTAGGTCAATGTAAATCAAGATGCAGTCTGATTCTACTACCAGTAGTTCTCAGAGTCTCCAATTCCTAAAGTAAGTGTTCCTCCACATGTCTCTAAGAGACAAGCAATAAAAACTGCAGCATATTACTCATCATCCTAGGTTCATCAGCTATTTTAAGCATTAAAGATTAGCTTGTAGCATAAAAAAAAAAACCTGAACTTTTGGGCTATTGAAAAGACTATTTCCTTCATCCTGTACATGTGTAGTTTTAGGAAGCCTGTAATACTCACAGTCAATCCGCAAGGAAGCTGAAGTGGAGCCTCCCTTCCATAGGGTGCCAGTTACGCTGGTAGAGCAGCCTGATCAAAGCTACAATCCTGTTTTTTCTTCTCTGTGCTCACTTTGTACAAGACAGTTTTGACTGCAGTGAGAGACCTACAGAATTTTTGCAGAGTGTCATTAATTAAAGATTGGGAAAACAGACTTCTCTTGCATGCTTACAGAAGTAGAGTGAAATGTATTTCTCTTTCCCTGTCTCTCTAAGCAATCCTATAATTTACTCACATCTTACTAATCACAATGGCAACTTCAAAATCAGTTTCAGCACTCCTTAGTGAGAAATGTGGATTTAATTACCTGGGGGGGTTAAAATGTTTAGTTCACTGATCTACCAAGGCCAAGATTACTGTATCAAGGGACTATTCATACCATTCATGGGAATTAAGTGTCTACATTCAATTGAGAATTTGCAGGTTACTTATATTTTATTAGAGGCATTAGACCCTAGTGTGTTTTATGGGTATGGTTGGGACCAACCACTGCAAGCAGTGACAGGAAGAAAGACTGATACAGATAGTGGTAACAAAGAAGTTAGAATAAAGGCGTATCAGATTTTAGGTTAAATTTGGAAACAACTAATATTGTCATAAATATGCTTGAATGTAGAGTGGCTGTTTCTGTAGTTAATGAACAATCTAGTTTGTGCATGCTTGAGTGACTGACAGTTTCGTAACAGCAAACTCTGTATGACAACCATGCATAGCTTCAGCAATAAACAAACATTTTCTTGCTGCCTGAACTAATGAGCCATTTAGTTGGGATAAATCGGGTTATTGAATGGATGTTTCAGGCAGCTAATAGGCCCAATCCTGGTGCTGATTCTCATTCAAACTGGTACTCAAGTAGAATTAAATTCTCTATCCACTGAGTGAATAATGGAATGAATAATGAGATTTCACATGAGAAGTCACTGCAGGATAAAAAGACTACATAACTTTAAAAAAATCATCTTTGTGAATACAAAATATTTCCTGCTTGGTTTTGGAGGAAGAAATATTTGATCAGACAATCTGAGACTAGACCCTGAGGTTACGAGAAACTCCAAAATTCTAATGCTTATTCTTCCTGATTTTATTTTGGGCTTCAGTGTTTCTACCTGGGAAAAGAAAAACACACAGTTTATGATGGTTTGCCAAGATGACTATTTCCAAAAGTACTCTGATGAAGTCAGAGTTGGAAAATTTGCTTATAGAAAGAGTATTTCTAAAATCGGCATCTTTAAATTGATCTTTGCATGCATCTTTCTGAACTGTTATTGCTGAAAACACTCTGTAAATGATCTTCAATATTGTGAATTATTTCATAAAACATAGAAAATCAAATGTATTTAGCACAAATGGTTTAAAAATTGCCTTTAGTCTTGTCAGTGTGCGTTTCAGAATGAGTTTTGACAATTCTAATTGATGAGACCTAGTTTAACAAAATATAGAGAAATTCTGTAATCAGGCCACAGGATGTTCTGTTTAATTACGATGGTGTGCATTTCTATTTGTTTCTACTGTAGAAGATCTATTCGTAAAATGAATGCCCATTTTGTGGTCTGTTATGCAGAAAATGTCTAATCCTGTGTTTGATTTACTTTGTTAAATCTTCTTTATTGAATGTGCTTATTCATCCATGCAGAATTGGGTATGCTGCTTTCTGTTAATATGACACTGCAATTAAATAGCTAAAGAGAAAAACATGTTAAGACATTTTCTCAAGGTCCATGAAATTCTCATAAAAAATATTCATACTTACACATTTTATCTCTGTATTTGCTGATATTAGAACTGTAAAGTACAGAGATGTATTTTTGTGTTTTATGGGACTGACAAACCTTGCAACTGAAGATTCTGAATAACCATTTTTGTCAAATAAATAGTACTTAAAAGAATTTCTGGTCCAGTGGATAACGACTGTCATCACAAAACTGGATTGCACTGATTGCATCTTGTGAATGAAGCTAACAGAACTTGTAGAACCAAACAGTAGCATTCTGTGGTGGGATAAATACTGAGGCATTTGAGAAACAGCGAGATGCTGGTAATGAAACAGCTCTGTTCCAGTGCAGTCCTACAGTTATGCTAACCAATAACAAAAGGTCTTCGCAATGAAATTCTACTTTCAGGAGTATGCACTCCCTCAGTAAGAAAAGGATGTGCAAAGAGGATTTGTCTTATCTGATCGAACCAATGTAGTGATGCTTTGTTCCTCAACTCCAGACATTTCAGGTCAGGGTGATCCAGCACTTTAAGAATGCTGGAGCTAAATTTCTGTTGTTACACATTAAAAAGCAGAAGTGACAGCTCCATTCACAGACTTGCACTATGGAAGCTGCAGAAAAGAATATTTTGTATTACTTTTTTTTTAGTCTGTCTGGGGCAGTTGAAAGCATAAGGCATGTAAAATTTGATCTTGCTCCTTTTCTATCTTAATCCGTAACTACTAATTTTCTCTGTTACATATTTCTTAGCACGTTAATCAAGTACTGATGATGTTTAAGTCTATGTATTTTTTGTTCTTGCATTGTTTGATGTTTCCTGCTAGACTCTTCTGCGCTGTACTCAGCTCTAGGCTTGCAGCACCGCAGGGGTAAGGTGGTCTCTGGTTTCCATTAGCTGCCTTATACTGGTTGCACTATTCTTTTGCTATGGGAACAAGGAGCTTGTAATAAGGTGTTAACAGGCTGCTAGCTGCTTTATTGTTACTATTGATTTAAGGTGTTAAGACTTTAATATAATCATACACAATGAATCATATTAAGAGATTAGTTTAAAGCTGAACCAGCCATTAAGTTCAAAATAAAAAGCAACACACTTTCTAGAACTTTCTAGAACTTTTCCCTGGCACAGGTATCCTGTGCTCAGTTATTTTGCTGGCATCACTGCATCTGGCTTTTTCAAACATGGCTTTTTAGTCCTGTTGATCCTGCACTCAGACTGGTGATACAGAAGGGGCACCCTTGGAATGGTGGATTCTGGTTTTCACTCTTCATTTCTTCATGAGGTGAAGGAAGACCTAAGTGTGACTTAAGGCTTCAGAGGAAAAGTAAGAGTTAATGTCAGTTGATGGGCTGAGAAAAACAGAGGTTTTTGAATGCAGAGAACAATGTACAGTCCAACATATAATATGGCTGTTAATTAACAAGCAAGAATGTGAGACTAATGACTAGAAATAACGCGCTAACACTCTTTATTTCAACGCAGAGGCAAAGCCCGCCGCCGGCCTCCCACACGGTTTATATACCCCTCCACCAGCACTGCACCTCCCGGCAGGCCCCGCGGCAGCGCCCGGAAGCTTTGGCCGCTGTGCCCCCCATTTCCGGCAGCGCCGGCCACATGACGGTGCTCCTCCCAAGATGGCGGACAACCTGCCCTCGGAGTTTGATGTGGTGGTGATAGGGACCGGTAGGATACGGGGCGGGTTGCGCCGGGGTTACTGCGGCGGGGGACGGGCCTGCGGGTGGCAGCGGCGGAGGGGCTGGGCGGGCAGGTGGTGTCAAGGTGCTGGCGCTCGAGAGGGGCAGTGGGAAAGCGGGAGGCAGAGCTAGCAGCTGAGTGCAGGGGCGGCAGCGTCGTCTGGGGAGGGCGGGCCGGGAGGGGGCTAGGCTGTGTGTGGCTGCCGAGAGTACTTGCCAGCACTGCGCTGCGCCAGTGCCCCGGGCGCTTGCAGGCCGCTGCTGAGGATTAAGTGTCAAGATTTGCTCACAAATAGAGGTGTCCCGGAAGTTCGTGTGGCGCTGGTTTTCGCTGGGAGGGGGTCTCCCTGAACCCCGGCCCCATGAGCCGGCGGGGCACACCTGCTGCTCCAGCCCACCTGAGATAAGGCCCTTGTTCGGTTTTTTGTAAAGCCTTGTCTGACTCTGCCACCCTTGGCAGCCTTTTTCCTGAAACACTGTCCTTCTGGACGTGATTACTTTTTGCACTGAAAATAGTTCTGAAGAGCTAAACTTCACGGTGTTGCAGAATGTATGGTATATGTTGACTACCTTTTTTTTTTTATTATTATTGTTGTATTCTATAATACAGTAGCTTTTCCCTATCTCTATGCCTGCTTATGAATAACCCAGAACTTTTTTTGTTTCTTGAGTTCTCCTCATTAAAGTGTATTTTTCAGTATATGAACAAATATAAGATTGAATGATGGCACATATCAGAGACTTAACTGAACTTTCAGGAACTGCCTGCAGTTTCTGTATCCTGTACAAGTGCATCCGGTTTGCTGTTCAGGTGAATAATGGTGGAGATCTTGAATGTCTCACTGAAACATACCACAGCATTGTAACTACAAGACAAGTTTAAGAATATTTGTTCAGAATTAAGGTACTTGCTGCTTGTGTATCATAATCTTTAAGTATGGAAATAGATTTCTGTTTTGTAGAACACAGTGACAGTGTCCTGGTTTGAACTGGTCTTGTTAAGCACCACCACCACCACCCCCCTGCTTGAATTCAGCATTGAGCTTTAGTCTTAAAATATTCAATACATCACTGTTTATGGGTCCAAGATTTACACTTAGATTTCATTTGCATTTATGAAGAGCTCCCATGATCAGCTCAGAGCATTGGTTGCAGGACCAGAAGTGAAGACACTTGAAAACAATACTGTTTTCCATGTGAAATCAGGAGCTGTGTTTTTGGAGTTTACTAATCTGTCAAATTGTGGCCTTCAGGTTTCAGACTACTTATCCAGTAGGTTGGGATAGAATGAGTGAGTTTCTTAATGTAATTGCTGTTTTCAGTGTTTACCAGGAAAAAGTGATCCCCTTACGGTGTATGTATAACTTCTCAAAGGATTTCTCATTTACTTCTGAAGTCTGTGAGAGATTATAAAGACATACTGTCTCTGTAGATTGTAACTCTACTAAAAGTGCAAAATTAAAGTTGTTGAGCATCTTAAGAGATCATCACTCTGTTGTATGGAGTGGAAACCCTGGTAATGAGTCTGACATTTTCATACATGTCCAGATTTGTGACTATTATGAGCATTTGAGAAGAACAGTAAGTAATGAAAAGCTGAAGTGTCAGAAGGGCAAACTACTAAAAATTGTAAAATTTCTCTGATTTTTTGAGGATAATTCATTCTGTATTGCCATGAGAAAAACAGTGATGTGGAAAATTAAATGAAACTCAAAAGTTTACAAAAACAACATTAATGATAAGCTATTTAGCTATTCTAGCTACTAAGGAAACTAGAAGGTGAAAACAGTAGAAGTAGCTATTGTAGCTACTAAGGAGGCTAGTGAAGGTGTTACCTCTTTAGAAGAGCTGACTAGAACTTAGATAAATAAGACTTCATCTTTTAATGGTTCCAGTGCTGCCAGTCTTTTCTTCTGGAGCTTTTGTGACTAATCCACTCACTGGCAGCCCTGGCGCTGAGGAGAGCGCAGGCCAAGGGAGCTGCCTCAGCAGTGGCAGGTGACTTGTGTGCTGCCTTTCACGACCCGTCGTGTGTTGTGCTTGCTGGGCATGTGTATAAGTAGTATCAGGCAGCTCACTGTGGAGGAATGGTGGTTGATGGTGGGATGTCAGATGGAAGAGACTGTGTATGCTGAGGCAATCCATGTACACTGTTAGAAGACTTTGCCTGGAACTGGCAGTTCACCAGCAGACTGAACTGTCTGTCCCAATAAAAGTTGGTCATGCAGGAACCACTAAATATGATCTTCCCTGCTTTGGAATGAGCTTTGATGTTGGGGGAAAGAGATTCTTTGAGCTAAATTTTCCCTCTGAAATACTGCTTTATTTGGTGGTGGTAGTGTGAATTTGCACTGAAGGTTGTGGGTTTGCCCACCTGTAGAGATTACTGCTATAGGCAATTTCAAGATTTTCAGAAATCTGCATTTTAGGAATTATTTTGTCTTTTACTTTTTTGTATTCCTTTTTACCAAGAACATATGTAAATGGTGACTAACGCTGCTGACTGCTTTTTAAAATCTGTATTAAATTACTCAGTATGGAAGATTATTCGAAGTAAAACTTTCACCAGTCTTCTGTTCTGGGAAATTACTCCTGGGAGAACATTTTAGCCTTGTCTTCAAATCTGTTGTTTTCTGATCTATAACCAGTGCTGAGTATACCTATGGATATTTAATTATCATATTGTAATAACTAGAATGTTTGTGTTAATGATATTTTTAACTGCATAGTAGCAATTGCGTTCTTTTCTGCACGTGTGGCCTTTTTCTGGTTTTATAGTTGGTGCATCTGTTAATTTTAGTAATTAGATTGAGTGGTAACATTAGATTTGAATTTGTTTTTATTTCAGGCTCATTTAACTGCTTCCCTGTAGTAAGCTTGATGAAAATGGAACCTCACACTAAATTTTAGTCATCAGTGCTCCATTTAATGCTTAGGTTCAATAACTTCATCAATATTTCTAAGGGAAAAGTAAATTCGCTTATTGAAAAACCTACGTTTCCTTTACCCACATTAAATATTTTCTTGCATGGGCAAGTTTAGAACAATATGGATGTGTAGTAGGAAAGTAATTAGTACTGGTGGGTTCAGCAGAAAAAGTTTCACTACTATCATGGAATTTAAACCCGTAATTCTAAAGAAAAACTAGATAATCATGTGATGTAAAACTGGTGGGCATATCTTGAGATTTTTGATGGCAACACAGTAGGAGAATTAAACCTGTTCTGACATTGTTCTTTTGTTGTACCCCTTTTTTTGTTGCAGACTTGAAGTCAGTCCCATCCCTCCACCCCCCAGCCTCTCATACCCCTACTTTCCTGCTTTTTTAATATAGCACTATGGTCAAGTTACCCTCTAACCAAACAGGAATGGATTGACTGGGTGATTCTTTGCCAAAGTAGATACTATGCAATACCATCAGTCCTCAAAGTATTTCTGATATTATGGAAGGTCTTTGAAAAGTGATACCCAGTCATTTTTATTTGTATAAAGCCTGCAGGATCTAGATTTGGAGGGCTGATGTAACTGCTTGCTTGAGGAATTAAAGGTTGGCATTAATCATGTTCATTTAAATGAGTTCATTATTGATAAGCTTTTGTAGGCTCAACTTTTATATCAGTGCAAGTATTAAAAGGGTAGTACATTTATAGCAAGAGGGTATGAATTCTATGATAAATATTTCTCTCAAAAAAACAGGTATCTCTTTGAGAGTGACACCCAGAGCTAGGAGTCAATGACAGAGCTTTTGTCTTTAGGCAGTTTTCAAGTAGGAAAATTCATAGGCAAAACTTTCAGCAAAGTTGAATTTCTAGCAGAAACCACTGTAAGTGCAAAGATTTTTAGCATGGCTATGCATATTGATAAATGGTGTAAATTAGGATGCAGGATTATCCTTACCTTGAGTTTCTTAAATTGATTGGATTATATTCAGTTTTCACTTCTTAAGCTTGTCTCTGATACTCCAGAAGGCCTGTATTAATTTTGTTGGTGAAGTTGTCAAAGAAAGGCTATGGCTCTTTAAAAGGTGGTTGTATTCAAAGGTTTCTCTGCTAGTAATCCTAATTTTTTTTCTAAAAAGGAGTTATTCTTTATAAAAGCAGTCACAGTAAATTTTCTAGTTCTATGCAATTTTCTTTCCATTCTGGTTTTCAGTGGTTATAAATAACACATGAAATGACTTTCAAGGTAGAAAGCAGGAATCCATTTTGAAATATTCTATAAAATAAAGAGTGATTTATGGTTTAATATGATTTTGGCTGAAAGCACTCGGGCTTTGCCAGGTCATCAAAGTCCTGTCAGGAGAATCTATTATTTATTGTTCGATATGCTGGGAGTGGTGTAAGTACTTTATGTTTATCTTATGTAAGTACAGTGTTAGGAAAAATCACTTTGAAATACTAATACAATTTTTAAAACATACCATGGAAAACTAACATAATATTATAGATGTGAATTCGGAATTTAGCCTTGAAGATTGATTAAAAAAAAAAAAAAAGAAAAATTAATAATTTCTAATGTTTTCATTCTTACAGGATATGTTTAGAATGTGCCTAGAATGTTTGCTGATCTGTCTTGTGTGCTGATACATTGGTTACATTAAATAAAATCCCTCACCCTGAAGTAATCAACTTTCAGTCGTAGTTCAAAAAATGATCTGCCAAATTGGGTGCTAGTTTTTTAATCTGATGTCCTGAATCAGTGTCTTGGACATTCCATGAGTGAAATGTTCAGATGCAGCAGAACTTTGATGGGCAAAGACAATGTGACTCATCTCGTGATGCGTTTTCTATATAAATGTTTAAGAAGCTAAAATGCTGTTGTCTGAATTTCATGTATGTTCATTTTTCCGCTATCTTTGATGCTAATTTTCCTGGGCTGTTATGACTTGAAGCCAGATTCAGAAAGTGTATTTTCTTAACTGGTTGGGGGGGGGGGGGGGGTATTATGATTATTTTTAGTTCCTCTTCAGAGAGCACTGCTTGGTTTGTTTGAACATGATTTTTAGTAACAAGTGAAATTTTTATTTGGAGCATAAGTGCCTGCTTGTGTTCATTTTCTAAATATTTGCACCAGCTGTGAGATTTGGGGTCTTTCATTGCCATGTTCCTCTGATGGTGCACAGATAACTGTATGGAATTACTAATATAGAAGAAGAATGTTTTTACTTGTGGCTCCCTCCTTGACCATTTTTTACCTGCCTTAGTGGGTTGTCATTTCTGTACCACTACCATCGTCTGTAGTGCAGAACTGTTTTCTGATACTGTTCTGCAGTATGAGCATATAATAAAATGAATCAAATTGATTTTAATTAGCTAGCTTTAATTTAAAATATTATATACAATAAGTATTTCAACTTTGTTTGCAGTTAAATTCTAAAATGCCTTTTAAGTTCTACATATACCAAAAGCATACTGTAAAGATGATGTGGTGAGCTTCTCCAGAGCCAGCTACTCTTCTCAGAAGTTTAGATACAAACAAAATTCATTGCAGTTGGTCAGCTCTCTGACTCCAGAAGATTGTTTTGAAATTGTCTTATGTTCCAGCATTTTTAATATATTTCCTTTCAACATTTTATTTCATGAAAAAAACACTTGTGATTTATTTAGTAGATACAGTGAAGCATATTAAACATTTAAACCTTTTCAAGATGAATCCTGTGTAATTCAGTAAAAGCTTATCAGCTGATGACTGGGAAATAGTTTACAGTGAACAACTCGGGAACCAATATGCTTCCACACGTATGAAGCTGTTTAGTTTATAAATTGCTTGGGGCAGTGAATATGTCCATTTAAAGTCACTTGAAGAAGCAGGGCATCACTGTAGCATTATGCATAGCTACTAATCAGAAGAAACACAATGTGGAAGCTTGAAATTAATTTTTGATTATTCAGAGGTGAAATAACTTTCATTATTTTGTAAAGCCTTTAAAATCAGTTGGCTTTTAAAGCTGAGGAAGTTTCCTAGCTTAGCAGTTTTGTCTAATTTTAATTTTGCTGTGTTGAAACTAGAAGTGGGATTGGTATCTTGATAACTGTATATAATGTGTAGATATTTCCTCTATGTCTTGCTTATTTACATCTAAGACATTATTCTTGAAAATGGCAGTATGGCTGATTTTGCTTCGTAGGGAAGGTCCAGAAATTCATGTAGTGGAGAGTGTCTTGATCCAAGGCTGCTTGAAACAACCAGATGTAGACTTCAAGGTCAGCTTGCAGCAGCCACCTCTGTGAGATTTATTGAGATTAATCTGCTTCTTGTATATCCAGGAAGGCTCCAATAGAGAGAGTGCTTAGGCAGCTGGCAGCGAAAGCTGGTGCTACCAAAAGCGGGACTGTATTCTTCATCATGAGATAGACAGTATTAACACCAGTTTCATGACAATTTGCTGGATTACTTCATTCTGGTGCTGCAACTGACTGTGATGTAGTCCCAGAATCTCTTGCAGCAGGTGACTTAAAGTTACACATAAAAGTTCGTAGGACTAATGTCAGTTTATATGTGCTGGAGTTCGCCATGTCTGCATGTTTGCTCCTCTAAGCAGAGCCAGCTTGTTACAATTTCATCTGCTTGCCAGATTTTTTTCAGTATCTTCCCAAGAGGTTGCAAGAAGTCCAGAGAAGGGCAAGTATGTACTTACGAGTATGTACAAGTCAGTACTCTTCCTGGACCAACATTAGACCTAGAAGTTGGTTCACTTCAACTTTGCACTTGTATTTCAGTGTGGCAGTGTCATGTGTTTGTGTGAATGCACATCTTTTCTGGGTAGGTGCCAAGAAGTACCTATGAAATTCTACCTATTAGAACATGTTAATGACCAAGATATCACTAATGAGTAAAATCTCAAATTTTCTACATATTTTTCTATCTGTCTGCAGATGTGATGTCCTGTTTCACTGAAATTTTAAGTCAGTGTTTCCTTGAAAAGTCCAGAGAGGCAAATTGACTTAATACTGCATCTGATAAATTGAGGTTAGTCAGTAGAGAAAGAAGGCAATGGTTTTAAGGAATGGTAAGATTTCAACTGGTACTGATCAGTCCTCCTTCATGAAGGAAAACTCTTTGTTTTTCCTGGTAAGGAAAATTAGGTGCAAGACAACATAATGCAAGTGCTTCATGTGGAAGCATTCTCAAGGGGGAATATGAAAGGGCTAGAAAGCTCAGAAAGTGTTTATACTTCTTGATAACATGCACTGCTATTTCTGATCTGATTCTGCCTGAGATGCTTCAGAGTCAGCATATTAAATTGATAGAAGGATTGTATGGACTCCTTATTCCTCTACATAAATCCCTCTTGTGCTGCCAGATGTTTATGTATAGCATACTGAAATCTGGGTCTGTTGCTGCTTTCTTGTGTTTGGGGCATGGGATTCCTATTTAGGCTTCTAATTGCCTGCCAATCTAGAAATTGCCTGGATTTGGAATCTTATTTGAGAAAACATTCTTTTGGAGTGGCCCTTTTCATTTCTGATACAGTAAGATGGGATGTGTGCTGTGTTTCACATTAACATGCATGATAGCGTAGCATGAAAGTACTGGTCACTATTAATTATATCGGAGGACAGATATCTTGATAATTCAGTAATTTGATTATCAATTTTGATAGCAGTGTAATCTTAGATATTTATTTTTAAGTAGTCTAAAAGGAAATGTAGATTTTCATTTAGATCTTGCTGTTCTTTGATCCAAGTTATTGGATCCAGGTAGTTCAAAACCATGAAATGTTATGAGTGACGGAGGTTGTAGTGCTTAGTCCTTCATCCCTTAAACTGGCAAAACCAGAAGTTGACTGTTCCCTGAGAAGGATGAGTGGCAGAAAGTGTTAGAATAATCCTTCTTAGAGATAACCAGCATTATTTACTCATTAAGCATAAGTGAAACTTAAGAATCAGCACTAGGGATATAACCTTTCCCCGGGAATTCTCTAATAAATCATTATCTTTGAACCAAACTGTGAGAGAGGTTTGGAGTCTGCACTGGCCCATAGCGAGAGTCTGAACGCATTTCAAAATTTTATTATAATCCATTTTAGAGTTTTTGAAAAGTCAAAATTCTGAATAGGGAACTGCTTCCAAATAGGAACAATTTATAAAAATAATATGTTTCTCTTACTGAATAATTTGAAGGGGTCCTATTTTGCACAATTGTGTGAGCATCCTGTAGAAGATAGTTCAGCTTCACGTGATGCCATTAAATAAATCCCTACCATTTCTCTAAGTAGGCTTTTCCAAGTTAGTTATTTTTTTCTTGGGTAAAGAGGGACTCTCTATAACTATATTATAATAGTTTGCCAGAGCCTTCTTTCTTGGAAAGGGCTACTATAAGGTAACCATCATGTAGTCCAGATCACATGTAGGAGTAACTTGCATTTGAAAAAGCTACCTATTTTCAGTGTGCTTTTATTTCTGTTGGAGAAGAAAATTCGAGAGCTAGAGCCAAGGCACAGTCTTATTTCTTTGGTTTACTGGGGTTTTGTCACATAAGAATAAATGGTGTCTTACTCCATCAGGTTGTTATAAGAGCCCCTCCAAAAGCTAAAATGCATGGGCCTTGCCTTCCTACACTTTCTCATTCTGTTGCCAGCAGGTACTCGAAGGGGCCACAGTATCTTATAAGCAGAGGGTTGGTGAAGAAAATTGATGCCAGCTTTCAAGAGCAAGGAAGCTAATTCAGGGAACAATTTCACCCAAGGTTAATGGAAGAACAGACCTCCAACACAGTATCAATTGGATCGAGCTTAGAGCAATCAGTTATGCCCTAGTAGCTATAACTCCAGTCCTGGTCAGCCAGGCAGCACTGGGGATGTTTTACAACACTTTCTCAGTGGCTTTTATCAATAAGGAAGGAGAAAAAGTTTCTCAGTCCCATTTCTGAAGTAATATTCTTTGTGCCCAAATGAGGGAAGGAAAACCTTTTTCAGGAACTACAAACAAAATAGGAGTTTTAAATTCTATTCCAGATAGTTTATAGGAGAGCAATGAAACATATGAACACTTCCAGAGGACAGCTGAACATGGAGTTGCGTTCACGGAATAAGGCTGTGTGCATCCAGGACTTTATGACAGCCTGAAGCTTGTGCTGCAGTTACAGACTTTCTTCTTGTCCAGCATGGTCTGTGTTTTGAGTGCATCAAAAAATTCAGCTCTGAAGACTGTTGGCCTTTCTGGGCTGTGAGACAAGTGTCCCAAGGTCTGATGCAATTTTTCAATCCCTCTTTCTACCTCCAGAGATTAATTCCGTGATAAGCCTTCACTTGCTTTGGAAGGTTGGCTGTGCGAAACCATTGTAACTTTTTCTGTGTTAGCAATTCAGAAAGGGATTTTCTTCTTTTAATCCATTAAAATAGGGTGTTTAACCCGGAAATTTTGCAGGGAGTTTGTAGCTGTTTTCCTGGAAATTTTGTCATGTCTGTGTTTACCCTCCTTGTCTATTAATACAAATGTTTGTACTTTTGGACTGTCAACACCACCATGAAACTAGTCTGCTGAAACCTTCCCATCTAGCTGATGTGAGAGGAGGTCAGAAATGGCTGAAGATGAGGATAAGCAGGTTGAACCTCTTAATTTTGGTTGTTGTGTTTTGCCTTTGCTGGCTTAAAGAGTTCGAAGCTGTGGTCCAGCTGGGTGTTTTCTAGACTGCACTTCAGATTCTAGAATTACTGAAGACTAGCTCAACCATTTGAGGTTATTTTTCCCCATCTTTGAGTGTTAAATTGTACTTAATATCTCCTGAACGTCTAACAGCTTCTTACTTGAGGTAACTGAAAACTGGTACCTTACAAGGAGTGAATAGTTGTCCAGTAACCTCTAATGTACTGCATTATGTGTTTTTAGTGAATCATCATATGGCAACATACTGACATTTCATTTGTTTGTGAAGGCAGTATTCTTTCTGAAGAAACAGACAACTGCAGGCCTGAAATTCTCATGCAGATGACGTTTGGCTCAAATCTAGCTAGAGAAGTTTGTGCCCTACCACACCTGCTTTTTCTGTTCTCAGTTCTGCCTCTCCTCAGTTGTAGTGGTACAGCTGCTCCTGGTGCTGTGCTGTAAATCAGATCAGCGGCACACTCCTTTCACTTTGTTTAATCTCATCCCTTAATTGAATATACATTCAAGTGTCTGCTAATACCTAGTCCCTTAGATTTTAATCGCTTTTACTGATTTACCTGCTTAAGCAGCCGGTAGATAATTTTAAAAGAGATTTCAGCAAAGCTAGTGCCATACAGCTTTTTAGAGACTGAGCTATACTGCTTTTCTGAATCTAGTCAGAAATCCAAGTCATCTAACTGCATGTAAAAATCTGGTGAGTGGGAGTAGGAGCTAGAGAACAGCCTCATTTAATGACTTTCCAATTGCGTTCATGTGCCATTCCAAGAGGGTTTTGCTGGTAGAGAAATATCACTGGCCTTTGGTGTTCGGCTTTTGGTTTGTTTGCTTGGTTTTTGGTGTTTCTTTGGGGTTTTTGTTTGGTTGGTTTTTCGTTTGTTTGTTTTTGTTGGTACTATTGATCTTCTGAGTGTAGTAAAAACATACTGATTTGACAGAGTAATTGCATGATGTGGGAGACATTGATAGGGATACCATGTTAAGGACAGCTATTTTGCATATGTTCTGTCCCTAACACTACCCTTGAATGTGAAGTGGAAGTACACCTGCCCTTGTCAGTTTAGTTTTAATGTTTACAGTCAGGTCTTGGTCTGCATACAGTATTGAGTGTGCTCCTGGGCACTCGTTTGGAGCAAAGCAATTAGTTTACTCGGAAGCCAAGTCCCAATAGATTTCTGAGGTCTGTTCACACTGGAGATGTTTGCCAACAGATGATATGGAGGAGATGATACTGTGCCGGATTCTGCTGTCTGCTGTATGCAATTGTTTAATGCCATCCTAAGAGGCTGATGCCTTCATGCTCTCTGATGCATCCTTGGACAACATACCAGGGTATGCAGCACTTCACCATAAATTTATTTTAAAACACAGTTTTAATGGATTGTTGCTCACTCTTCACATTACATCAGCCACTTTGAAGTGACCAAAAATAAAACAGAAATGACCTCAGATAATGCCTATCTGTATCAGGAGGGATACAGTTACAGAACATCCCATTACAATTTGGGTATCATTGTGCTGGCGAGTGCGCAATCTGTTTATGATAACGAGGTGTCTGGAGAAGATACTGATGACAAGCTTTAACTCAGAGCTAGTCCTGTTTGCAAGTGAGATGCGCCATACAATTATTTAACATGAAACAGCGTTCATTATTTTTACAGCATGAGGGTATTAAAAATTTCAGTGACTCATATTATAAACTTTGTTTTATTTAAACCGTCTGTTTCTGACCAAGTTCTAACTCTGCTTAATTTTATAATATATCTTGGCATACTGAGTTCTAAAAATTGCATGTGTCCTTTCAGGTTTGCCTGAGTCTATTATTGCAGCGGCATGTGCTAGAAGTGGCCAGAGAGTTCTTCATGTTGATTCGTAAGTTACTCCAACAGTCTTCCTTTTTAGGAATTAAACTGTCTAGAAGTATGTCTGTGTCTATGTCAGCGTGCCCTTAGGGAGTTGTGTTTTGCACTCATCTGGCATCAAGTAATCTTAGCTTCTGTCTCTACCTTATTTTTGGGGTGTTATAGCCATCAGTAGAACAGCAATTTTTGCATGCTGGCTCAGTAATTTGGAACATAAATGATGTGGTCAAGGATGCTGTTCATGGCTCCTTCTTCCATTCAGACAGGAACAGTTGCAGGTTTAGTGTCCTCTGTCAGCATTCTTCATAGTAATTAACCCATTCTGGTTTTGTCAGAATTGTTACCAGAACCATTATCATTTCATGACAAAATGTTTTATTAGTATCTCATTTGTATTAGATTGCTAACCAGAATATTAAACCATTTATTTTAGAATAAACAGATATAGAATGCATAAAACGGTCACATTTGGATTTAAAGCTTGATGCATATGTTACCAGTAGACTACTTAGATTTTGTCAAATGAACACTTAATGTTTCAGTTTTTCACATTCATTGCTTATCAAAGTCTGTAATAGTCACTGGAACTTCGATTTCTTTTTGTGCTGATTTTGGTTTGGATAGAGTTAATTTCCTTCATAGTAGCTGGTGTAGGGCTGTGTTTTGGATCTGTGCTGGAAGCTGTTGATCATACAGGGATGTTTTAATTACTGCTGAGCAGTGCTTACTCAAATACAAGGCCACTTCTGCTCCTCACACCCCACCAGTGAGGAGGCTGGGGATGCACAAGGAGTTGGGAGGGGACTGACCCCAGGGGTATCCCACATCACAGGATGTCATGCTCAGCATGGGAAGCTGGGGGATAAGGAAGGGGTGGATATTTGGAGTAATGACGTTTGTCTTCCCAAGTAACCATAATGTGTGATGGAGCCCTGCTGTCTTGGGGGTGGCAACATCTGCCTGCGATGGGAAGTGGTGAATGAATTCCTTGTTTCGTTTTGCGCAGCTTTTGCTTTACCTATTAATGTATCTTTATCTCAACCTACATGGGCTAATGAGTAAGTGGCTGTCTGGTGCTTAATTGTTGGCTGAGGTTAAACCGCAACACTTCCATCCATGCCTGTTTTTAGCTGCGATGAAGAGCCTTTCAGAAATCTCGCAGGAGGAGGCAATTAGAACTGCGGAATACAGATTTTGTTTATTACTGTTTTCACTTAAATATGCTCATTTACATTCACACATGCTTTTGTTTTTATGGTGAAAATTAAGGCTTCTTCTTTAGATTCCTTTCTCCTGTGAAGTTATTTTCCAACTCTAGTGCATGCTAAGGACAGGGGAAGGTGTTTTTAACCAAGGTGTCCTTCACTCATATTAATAGTTGCTGTTTTAATTGATGCATGTGGTCATTGAATCATGGTCTAAAATCTGTATCTTGGAAAAAAAAAAAAAGGAGAAATATTTATGCTGGACAACCCTTCCCCATAAATAGGGAATTTAAGGCATTTAAGCCATCTGCCTTTCGTGTTTAAGTTAGTACTCTTCCAAAAAAGCCTACCAGAACCATTAGAAAGCCCCCATCCTGATGCCATTTGAATTGTAAGTGAAAAGTTAAGTCTTGGAAAGCTTGCTAGAGATTCATCTGAATTTAAGCATCTTAATTTTATCTACTATATGTCCAGATTAATTGACTCATTTCTAGATGAATTTTCAAGTTTCATTTTACCGAGGCAGCAATATAATTGAAAATTCATCAGCATCTATTCAGAATATCACTTTTTAACAGTATATGTTTTTCCCTTTTTGAAGGATCATGAGTTTAAGATTTTTTCAGAGTATAAGAAAATAAGATTCGGGGTTACAGAAATACTTGTTTGTATTAGGTGTGCTACTTTGATTCACCTTTTTTTCTCTACAAAGGTCTGAGTTAAGTTAGGCACACAGTATAGGAAAAGTATATGGATAGAGTCTTTGTTTATAGTTTGCTTGCACTTGTTACCTTGTGTGCATCATTTTATTACTTTTACTCTCCAGCCGTGTTTGCATTTATCATAATATACTGCATAGGTGATTATGGAAGATAGTTTTGAAGTGGCCTATTATAAAATACTAAGTTCTAAGGTTGATTTATAAACACTGTCCAAGCATCGCCATCACCAGTAGCTAATCTTATTCAAAATAGTCACTTCACTGCAGTGTTGCCATAAATTCCTGTAGACTGATTTTAAACTAAAGTTAGCTTCTGCCAAATAGTAATTGAAGGAGCTGTATTTCTCTGTGCCAGCTATCTGTCTCAATAAACGTAAAATCTGTGGTTCTTTTCAGAGCTACATTTACTGTAGATACTAATGAGCTGTTGACATGTGAAATTTCAAGGATATTTTTTAAGTGATTTAGAAAAGTAATTTGCAATTTAAAAATGTGAAGATTGGCACTCAGGTTAAACTTGAAGTTGCTGAAGAAAGGTAGATCAAGACTGAAAGTTGATTACTTGAAGTGAATATACTTCCCATTCCGAACATTCCCATGTTTGTATGCATAGGACTTTCTCCTGGTGGCTTGCTATGTTTTCTGCTTCTGGTCCTTTGCTTATTTGCCTCTTATAATTACATATCTTTATAGTTATGTACTAGTTTGGTTACTGAGGACAGGGCAGTTGGAGGCGAGGTATGTTTAGCTACATTTTGATTTTCAGCATCTGGTAGCATTTGTAGACTACAGTTTTTCTGTTTACATCCTTCCTCATTGACTTAATAATCTGTCAGTATAAAGTTTAATTCAAAAGTATAGGAGTGTCAAGATGCAGGATTTTAACTCCTCTTCTGTGCCCAGTTTGCTCTGCCTGCTTCTCATGTCTTGCTTTTTGACACTGCTTGGCTTTCTTAATTTTTAAGCTTGCTTTGCCCGTAGAGTGCTTGAATGTTCCTTCTGTTCACAATTCTGTTTTATCTGAGCATCCAGAAGCATGATGGACACCCTCCTTGTACCTTCCCCCTCCAAGGTACCTGCTTTTGTAGTTCCACATATTGCTAGACGATTGCTCACTTTTGCCAGGACTTGTAAAATATATAATGTAATACAGCCTGCGTCTTCATACAGCCTTCATTTTAATCTTTGACTTCTGTAAAGTGAGGTAGCTGTGGAAGTACATCAACCAGAGAGCAAAAAGGTTGTTCCTCAAAGCAAGTCAATTTCTTGCCAAATAAATAAAGGAATTCCTTAACCTTCAGTAAGGGAATCTAGGCAAAAAATGTTAATTCTGGTATCTTTTGACCTTTTCTGAGAGAAGTTGGTTTTATTTCTGGTTTGGTTTTTTTTTTAGTGTATGTTCTCATAGCGAAGGTATTGGAGAGTAGAACATAGTCTCAACCAGTCCATGTTAATTTGCTTTAGTTGTGTTCGTACCCCAGGACATAATGTAACATAAGTGACTGCCACCATCACCCTTACGTTGAGCTGAAAGATCTCAAAAGCTGTTTGGGTTAAACCCTTCCTCTTGGAAGGTAGGGAAGCGTAGTCCACTTCTCGTGCTCCTGAACACAATTACTGTCCCAGAATGGCAATTCTTAATACATTTGACTGTGTGCTCAATAGGTAGCACGTGAAACTACTGGTTTGAAACATAAGTCATTTTGTGTTCAGATCCTTAAAATCGATGTGGCAGTAACTTCCTTTGCAAAAGACAGCTACTCTGATGGTTTGAGACTTCTTTCTGAAAGATCAAATGCAGGACAGACACATGCAGGCAGCTCGTGGGAGCAATCATGAGGCATCAGCAGCTTTTCTTCAGACATCACCAGCTTTGACTGCTACACCATGGCTGTTATGACATGGAACCGAGAAGGGTAATCTTAACAAGCATAGGCTGTGAAACCCTTTTTCTCTTCTTACTTACATTTTACTTGTGTATCTCGTGCTTTCAGAGCTGTTTAATTTCTTAATTTGCAGTCTGTCTTCAGAAGGACATGTTAGATATTCCCTTGGTTTGGATTCCAAGAATATTAATCATTTGGAAACAATTTGCAGTTTCAGTGTTCTGGACTGGGATTTGCTAATTCTGTCAAGGTATTTGAAGAAAAATGGTGTTAGTAACTAAGTTAAAAATCACAAACTAATGTGGGAGAAGAGAGAAATCAGCTGAGGTAAAACCATACTTGAGCTACATTTCCAAAACTTTGCAAAAATTACTTCAGCAGTTCTACTGCTTTTAACTACAGAGTGGAGATTTACTAAGTGTGAAGTAAAAGCAGCAGTATTTTAATTAATGTGAAAATCCAGGTAATACAGGAGAAGTTTTGAGCAAATTTAATCTAGGAAATTAACGTATGAGAGAAAAAGAAAACATCCGTGCTCTAACTTGGTACAAAAATTAATTTCTACCTTTGCTGTTACACCTTCAAAATGTTTCATGCCTTTACTTACAGGATAATTGAATTGCTACCCTAGAAAAGGGAGAAAATATCCATCTTTGTAGTTTGCTGATATAACAAGAGACAAGAGGAGCTTAGCCCTTCAAATTTTGGGGACAGTATTGTAGCTTTAATTAAGCTTTGATCTTGACCATTACTTTAAGGAATTCCTCGGTTCATCTTCAGGGCAATTACAACAAAAATACTTGGTTACAAAGGGCTCCTAATTGTAAAATCATTAGTCAACCCTTTTCAGAATTCCTTTTCAAGATATTTACCAAAAAACTTTGCTCATTATGTCAGTAATTAGGTCTGCTCTACCTTCCTTCTGCAGTGCTTTCAGATGAGAAAATTAAGCAATCTTGATTCATCATGTAATGCAGGGTAAACTCATTAAAATTCCGGGGGGGGGGGGGGGGGGGGGGGGGGAATCTGGAATTTCATGCTTCAAGAGAAAATTAATATTTGAGGTGGTATGGCATAGCTTGGGAGAGGTGCTTGGATGCCAGAGAGGAAGGACAGCTGTGATTCATTTTCCATTTGAGAAAGGCCATACTGTCTTCTCAAAATGGATGGAGCAGCACTTTGTTGAAAAGATTGATTCATCTCAACGGTGGTTAAAAAGAAAAGCACTTTCAAAGGAAAATCCACCTGATGAACAGAGGAATGTTTACATCAGACGTGTCTGACAGCTCACGAATCAACTGTTGTAACTCTGTGAACATGACATTCATTTCTCTTACCGAAAGTTTTAATTTGGAGTACTCTAAATATGCATGAATTCATACTGGTGTAGATTCAAGAAACCCAGTCCTAATTTTAGGCAGGTGTTTTCTGCAGTTTCTGTGATCAATGGCCTTGCTTTCTCTGACAGCCAGATTGTATTCCATATTCAAGGAAACTTGCAACTAAACAGCAGATTCCCTTAAAAATAAATCTTCATGGCTTGTGTTTTTTGGAAATCCCAGAAGTGGCAGATAATATATGGATGTTGAACTTTTTACTCAATCATATATTAAGAAGCAGCAGAAATTAGCCTGCACCAGTGACAGCTAAAACAAACCTGATTATCATTGTGTGCAATCAGTTACTGTTTTCCAGTCTGAAATTTGGCAATCAGTTGTTTCATCCTCATTGCTTTGTATTCTGTGTGATACCGAAGTGCAGTTCTTACAGAGCCTCACCCATGTCATTCGTAATAGTGAGGTAAGTATGAACTCTGCAGGTGATTGGAGTTTTTGGTTGGTAATGGATCTGCAGATAGAGCCCTTCTGCTTAAAGTGACCAAGTTGCAGGGCAGACTTTGAGCATTCTCATGAAGTATAGAACCAGTCTTCCCAGTTGATGGCCTTAAACACCTCATTCTGTTGTAGAAGCCGGCCTTATTAAGCGAACTCTGGATTTTGTTGTCTTTGCAGATGTCCTATTTATGTTCTTCACTATTGCCTTGCAGTAGCTGAAAGACTTTTTGAGGTCAGTTTCTAGTCAGGAGTGATTAGGCATTGTTTAGCAGACATCTGTCCTTCATATGCTAAGTAAGCAACATGGCATGGAGCATCACCCTCTGGTTCTGCAAAGGGGCTGACACTCTTGATGAAGCCTTTGTCAGTGCAGATAACCCTTGTCAAAACCATCCCATCTCAAATGGTAGAATCTAACCTGAATTTAATTTTTCACTGTTATCGCACTCACCTCTACAGTTTAAAAGAGGAGGAGGCTATGATAAGATTTGAAGTTATTTAACAGTCTCTGCATTGACCTGTAAAGTGCAAAACCCATCTTCCTCCCTAAATGTTGGCGGGTTGGGGTATTTTAGTGTATGCACTAACATTAGATATCTATCCAAGAGAGTATTTTCATTATCTTTCACGCTTCTGAGGTGCCAACATGCAGTGCCAGAAAACAGGGCTAAATCCTCAAGTGATTTTTTTTTTTTTGTGAGAACTGGTGATTTTGTTTTTTATTTTATTGCTCTGTTATTTTTTCCCATCAGAGCTGTTAAATATTGAAGCTGTGATATGCATGATGAAAGAACCTAATCCAACTGATGTTGAGAGAAATACGGATAGGAAATTTTTTTAAAGGGAGAACAGAGTCTTTGATTAACGGAAGAACAGTTAATTTTCTGTGATTTAAAAGAAGGAAACCAATATTTTTCAGGCAATAAAGTGGTAAATATAAACTGAAAAGTACTTGGGGAGGTATGATCGTTTTGTACAAATCAGTTCCTTTGGCTCCACCTACAGTATATGCAGTTCAGTAAGAATTTTGCAAGAGCATCGTAACAGTCTATAATAAGCGTAATCTATTCTGTAAGCAACAGATAAATAATAGAGTGAACTTTCCTTTGACATAATGGCTGAGAGATGTGGTTTCTACTGTCTGGACCAAGTTTCAGTTCACTTAACCCTCCTCTGCATGTCACCCTCATGAAGCACTGTTAGTTCGAAAGTGACATGTAATGCAATTCCGTTAACTTCTACATCGGCTTCAGTCAGAAGCAGCATAACTGTGCTCATGTGACAAAGCTGTGAGCTCCTGCCAGAACCTGATGCCAAAAACCTGAAGTGGGTTTTCTGAGAACTCTGAAACTTGCAGGCTTGTTGGCTGGGCTGTGCGCTAAGTAAAAGTAGCTATAGTGATGTACGTGTTGGAGTTAGAGGTGTACAGTCAGTCTTGGCCAAGAAGCAATATCATCTGTATTTTCCTCTTACTTATTGCATCACATGTGCTTTTTTAGCATTATTCATTTTACCCTCCAAATACTTTGATTTTAGACTGTAGTCTGGTCAGAGATGCATACAAATGAGTGAAAATGGAAACTTTGCATCTTGTTGAGAGTTCTGAAATATTACACCGATTTTTGTGTTCTGCACCTCTAATATAGAAAACATTTTGAACATCTCAAACTTGGTTGTTTTTTCTTGAAACCTGAAAAGGCTATGTTTTATCTGCCCATCCATGCTTACTGTTGGTTTGTTGTTTTTTTATTTACAGGAAAAATTACTATGGTGGAAACTGGGCCAGCTTTAGTTTTTCAGGATTATTGTCCTGGATTAAAGAAAATCAGGTAAAAAATTCTCAAATTACTTCTTTTAACATTCTTTAAGGTTAAAGTTTGCGTAATGTATTACAAGACAAATTGCCACAGTGCTTTTTCTCTTTGGTAATTTGACAGATCAAAGAGGTTTCTCCATTCCAACTTTACTAGTTAAGACTTAACCACCTGGCCTGGCATTCTAGGACTCTTGAAATGCCTGATTTATTAATCTTACTACATGAGGCCAAACATTCTAGTGTTCAGTCATACTTTTTAGGTTCTTGAATTTATGTAGAACCAGCTACACTATTGTTTTGATTCCTTTCCCAGCACCTTCTGGTCTTCTCCTGTTTGATTATTTTCCACTCTGATATTTCAGTCCCTTTTGTCTTGTCTTCTATGCTTTCAGCTGATTCTTCTTAATTGGGAGAAGGGTAGTTACCGGATCCTTCCACTGAAATGTCCTGTAACCAGGACAAAAAGATGAATGTTGATAGTGTATTTTTCAATGACCAAAGTTTATCTGATTCATGACGGTACACTAGAAATCTTCTGAAGAGGGTATTTGTTTAAGAGATTGAGCACTTGAACTGTATTGGCAAATGGATGTTCATATTATTTGCTGAAGTGTTACAAGCCTGTTGGTCCGTAGAAGATGGAACTCCTTCAGTTCAGTCTCATGCCTATTTATTACATAGTGCTGCTACCTTCTGCCATGATCAGTGGTGTTGCTCAATGTCAGAACTTAATACTCTCAGGGTTTTGTTGCATGCTGTAGAGATTCCTGTGTGGGCAGATTAATATGATACCCAAATCACTGCATATTTTCTCATGTGGTCTCCTTTCAAAGAGTTTTGTCACAAAGTTTGGAACGAACCTGGCTGTGGCAAAACTGGGTTTTAGTAGATTGTATTCAAAATTGCATTCAACTGTACTGAAACATGTATTTCATTTAGCACTGCATTCTCAGGTTACTAAAACTAGCAGTGTGCAAATGTTGGCATGCTATAACGTAACCAGCTCTAACTGTTAGGACTCAAAATAGCAATGAAAAAAAACATTAAGACACTTAAAATGATTCTATATATATATATATATAATGGTACAAATTATTTGGATGACAGAGATTTATATTTAAAGAGCAGCTGGTACAGTACAAATTGTAATCTTCTATTTGTTCTTTGTAAGCAAAAGACTGGTATCAGTGATGAATGTGAAGACTGGGGAAAACTGATCCTTGAGAATGAAAAAGTTATTCCTCTTAGCAAGAAGGATAAAACTATTCAACATGTAGAAGATTTCTGTTTTGGCGAGTAAGTATAAATGCGGAAATATACAAATAATTTTATATGCCTGGAGCTAAATAACTATATTGTACTTTTGGCTTCAAGCATTTCACCATGCTACCATATTGCATATTGTCTCAGAAAGTAACCATGACCTCTAAAATGTTCCTAATGTCCTTGTGCTTTTGTGGAAATCACTTCGGTGAAGCTAACTGATACTTTTTAAATTACCTTGTCTGGATGCAGTGTAATCTGTTGGCCAACTTTGTGAACTGGTAATTTACTTCTGAGTCGAAAACAGAAGTGTTGTGTTTGTAGGTATCATTAGCAGAAGGTTGTTAATTTCTCCATTCTTAATTAGGCTTAAGACTTTTTTTCTTATACTAAAAAAAACAGTGTAAGTACATGTAAAATGGGCTAAGTACACAAGAACAGGAACATAAATAAACTGTAGTATTGTAACTATAGAATATTTAATTGTGCTAAAATGATAAAGTAATATTTGCCCTTTTCTATTTTTATATTCAGTGGATTTACCTTACTCATTAAACAGTGCTTGCCCATGATGCTTTAGAAGGAATTGCATGGTTGAAGGCTCCTGGCAATGTAATAAAAGCCTTTTTGGGCTGTCACCTTCTTTCTGTTTTTGAAGTAAGGTAACTCAGCTCTTACTTTACATACATGGAAAAAATACCTTCTTAGTTTGAAATATACACTTCTGTGATTAATTGTTGCATAAGCACATGAAGAGTAATCAGTCTTAGGTGGTAAATATCTTTCCGTTAGGTATTTGTAGAGAGGTATGTCTGCATTAGCAGAAGTTAAGAATGCAAATTTCATTTTTTGTTTGGAGTTTTAAACAGAAGTATGTTACTTTGTTATATATAGATAGATACATGCCATGCAGAAGATAAGCTTTTTGCAATGTCATATTGAAAATCAAAGAACACCTAAAAGTAACCTTGTGCAGCAGTAATGCTGAATAGTGCGCAAGCATGGTAATGAGGAATGGTAATTGTATGTGCCTCAATTGAAAATGAAGCTGTTTATTTATATTTATCATTTTTATCTCTTGGATTTTTGCACTCAACTAAACACTGTTCTGAATTCTTGAAAGGTTCTTTGGGACAGTTATTTAAGTTGAATCCCTTCAATAATACCTTAGATGAAACGTTGACAGATATTCATATAGAAACACATATTTCTTTGTGTAAACATCGGGGGGGGGGGAAGTGGTCTGAATTATAATAATACAGTCTGAAGGTCGCAGACTCAGAATATTCTGAAGTTCTGTATTCCACAGTAATGGTTGCTTGATTGTATTGCAGATAAAATGCTACGGTTATTTTAATGCAGCATCACTTGAATGTTGTACTTATAATGATGTTGCCAAAATAAATATTTTTCAGAACCAGTATTAAATCAGGTTAAATGTTTCATAGTCTCTTAACTTTGCATATGATTTTCCTAAGAAGATGTGATACTAAGTAATGGCTGGCTCAAAGAATCCCCTAGCAGTAAGGTTTCACGCTTTGTAGATGTAAGCATTATACTTGAGTCAGGACAAAATAGAAGGTTCTACTTTAAAGCATTTAACTCAGCCTGATGGTATGATGCTGTCATTCTTGATTATTTTAAAAAAATCCATACAAACACAAAACCCCACAAGAAGAATGGTAATGTTAATAAATCTAGCAAAGAAAAAGTTTTCCAAAATAACTAAACTTTCTGAGAGAGTCAGTTATTGTAGTTCTGACAATTTACACGTTCTGCCTAGATTCTGTTGGTTTTGCTTAATTTTTATAACTCCTATGAAGTAACCATTAAACATTTATTTTGAAAGAATAAACAGCTGGGTAGCAGTATAATATACACAGTGCAAATCTGAAATGAATGGCCTTAGAACAAAGTGCATCCATCAAAGGAAAAGAATACTGTGTCTACAACAAGCTGTATTGAAAAAAGGCAAATGGCTGAAAAATAAATAGTGAACACCTGTGCTGAATAAATTAACCAGCTGGTTGGCAATTTTTCATTTGACCTATCTGAAGGGGTTGCTGTTACAAGGCATTAATAAGACACATTCATTTTAAGATATTCCTTTGTTAGTACCATTAATTGATGAATGGTGGAAGATAATATTCTAAATTTACACAACAATTTGTCTGCAGATGTATTATTTTTTTCAGAATTAGGAGAAGAATTGTCTGTACAGAAGTTCAATTTGAGTCATTTTTATAGACAGTTCTTACATTATTCAGGGATATTTGTTCCTATAGGAAGGATGTCATGAATTTAGATTATATACAGTTTTTGGCTTTCATTATAAAATGTGTAGAGCTGCAAATCATGCAGATTTACGTATTCATTAGTGGGAATTGAATAGAAATTTAAAATATGTAAATGTAATGTTTTTGTTACACTGCTTTTCAGAGTGATAGAGGAAAAAATAAAATGCGTTGTGAACCCAAATTTTGTTTTGATTTAAAAAGTAATAATCAAGTATGTTTAAACTGAGACTGAACTGTACATTCAGCCTGGGAGAAGAGAGAAGAAAGATGTGCCTCTGACTTTTTGTGTTTTAAAAAGCTTTAGGATGGGTTAAATAACAGCTTCATTCTTAGTTATCGCATTCATGGCAACAGCTTTTGCAGTTTTCACAAACACCATGTTCCGAATTCCTAAAAAAAACCCCTCAAAATCCAGAAAGAACTCCAAAATGTAATTGAATTTCATTTGTGTTTTTAGTAGTTTACTTTTTTTAAAAAGCATTTGAGAAAGTACTTATCTCTCTTTGATATTTTATAGGTATTTAATGCTTGCAATATGAAGCTGAAAGACATAATTAATGTACAGAAACAGACTTCTTTCATTAGTGATTTCCCTATAGCAGTTCCTGTATTTACCAGGGCAGTGTGTAACCCATTCATGAATAAGTGCTTCTTGGTGGCTGTGCACTAGTCCAAACTCTTACTTTCATGAGCCCATGTGAGCTGCATGAGATCATAAGTAAGGAGCAACTTTGAAAGGATAGAGGGGATTTTCCATCTTTTAACAGAGCTCCTGCTCCCTGCTTCCCCATTTAAGGCTACAGATGTGAGGGAGTGGTTTTATATGCATACTGAATAATTCTTTGCTGTTCAGTGAATTTCAACCATCCAGGTAGTTACTGAAATTTTGTACTGTGTGTTTGCAGGTCACCTTTAAAATCATAGTTCATTAGTTTTCAGCCAAGATTAAATTGTTTATTCAGTGCATTAATAGCTTGTGGTAAAGATAAAAAGATAGAGGGAAATTATTGCTGAGCTCTTTTCACTTACAATGATACTGATTTGATTCATCTCAGCTGGTTGTATAAACTAAAATTCCAAGTTCAAAAGTACTAGTTTCTAAGGTAGATGTCATTGAAGTTCAAGATAAAAAGAGTAGATGAGATTACAATTGGAGGTCTGCTTCATATGAGGAGTTTTAAAGAATTGAGTTGTGAAAAGGCAATGGACTATACAGAGTAAATTTTGTGTGGTAGTGTCTCTCATTTTGACTGGCTGCCTTTATCTGCGATACACAAATTTGTAACAGTGGCATAAAAATAACATATCAATAAAAATGAGTTTCCTCATTGCTACATGAGGAAACTTTATTCTGAATGGCTGTTATGTGAACAACTACTTAGAATGCGAGGGCAGAGTCAAAAAGTAATCTGAAAGTTTTACTTAAACTTCAGGGCAAAATTGCCTGCTGCTTTTATGGACTTGGGATGGTAATAGATGCAAAGTAGTCCCAGTCATATAAAGCACTTCTGTTTTCTTCAGCGAGTTTGCTTTTGATACGTTTGAGCTTAATGACTTTAATGCATTTACACATTTAAATTTCAAAGGGTATTTTTAATCCATTGAAAAAAAAAACCCTAATCAAATTGCTTTACTGTTTCTTTTTTAAAATACTGTATTTCTTTTGTTTATGTAGCTGTTATGTATTGTGTTTCACCATGAGAGTTTTGATTTTGATTATAAGCTCATTCCATCTTTTGAGCCCATGTAAAATAAGAACTCCAATTATTTTTCTATTTTTTTTTCTCCGTAAAGTACTCCTCTTGAATTATAGCTTTACAGTCAAAGACCCAGTATTCTTTAGCGGGTGGTACACGTGATTTGGCCAGGATAAAGAAATTCTAATGCTTTTCATAGTAACGCTTGAGGTTTCCATTCTGGCACTGACTCAAAACTTTAAACAAGTTTTTAAGACTCTTTAAAAGACTTTTTTTCCCCCCTCTTCTTCCCCCTGTGTTTTTAATCAGTCAGGATTCAGCTGAAAATGTTGAAGAAGCTGGTGCATTGCTGAAGCTGCCTGCCTTTGGAGCCTCTGATGTTGACGGGGCTGCTCAGGAATCAGAAAAGGAGTGCACACCGGTGGAGAACACCTTAGCAGAGGTGGAGAGCCAGGAACCAGAAAAGGCGACAGGCACAGAGCCAGCAAGCACAGTAGAAGGGAATGATCCAGAAATAACCTCTGAGAATGAAAGTTCTCATAGTACGGCTTTAGAAGAGTCCACTCCCAAAACTGGATCTGCACCCTCAGAAAGTTCTGCCCAAGGACCAAAGGAAATCACATATGCCCAAATTGTTAGAGAAGGCAGAAGGTTTAATATTGATTTAGTTTCCAAGGTAGGAATTGAATGATGCTTTTCATATAAGTACATTTACTTTGCTTTAAAGGCTGGAATTAAAAAAAAAAAAAATTAATATTGAGGAGAGCTCACACCAGTACCCTTGAGGCAAAAAAGACACTTGTGAGAAGTAAGCAAGAGTTAGTACCCTTAAAACAAACACGAGCTGTCTCACATGTGCTCTTAAGTGTTTGATTATAACCAGAGACCGTAAAAATAGCTTAGAAATACATCCATAAAAGTAAATTTCCTGAAATTTAGGACTTGAGTAATACCTGCAAAATTGCTCTTTTTAAACAGTACAGTTAAAAAACTTGTATTTTTAAACAAGGAAAATCCATCTTCCTACAGATCTTTAATGTTTTTAAAATGAAAAGTAGTTTTCCTGTTGGAGAGCTTCCTGGCTTTTAGATATCCCTGTGAAATTCTCATTGTCTCTATACTCAAACTAAAGCACAGGATTGTAATAAATTTTATTGGAAACGGAAAAAAAAATAATAATTAGATATAATCCATAACATAGAAACTGACTAAAATTAGTTATTACTGTGTTGAATTCCTGCTACACTAGTCTTACTTAGAGGAAAGTGTTACTTAGAGGATAAGTTTTACTTAGAGGAAAAGCTTTAGTCTGACATAGTTATCATACTGTTTAAACTTTAAAATCTGCCCTGTGTAAAGGATAAGTAAAAGGATATGACCCTGGAAATCCACGTTAAATGGAAATTTTTCTTAATTTCTGTGCTTTAAGTGTGTATGCACTTCCCTGCACTTCCCTGCAGTACAGGGAAGTTTTTTCAGGGCTGAATGCTTAATTTTTCATATTCTGCCTGGAAAAGTCTTTCAAGCCTCTAGAAACTAGAAGAAAACCTTCCTTCAATAGTATATTCAATTCTTTGTGGAGACACTACAAAATGCATGATTTCAAATTTTGCCCCTGTGTTCCAAATACCTCTTTCATGCATGATGGGAATGACGTCGTAAAAAAAATAGTCATTGTATAATGGTTAAGCAGATAATACTGTTTTGTATCCTTTTAATGCTTTTTCTGCACCATTGTGTTACATGGTGTTAACTGCAGTGAATTCCAGGAATTCTATCTGAAGAGTAGTCTCCAGAGCAAGGCTAGTAGTTTCCATTACTGTCTCCCTGGCACTGTGACACAAACTTTATTGTGGTGTCCATTCAGTATTCCAGTAAACCTTTATCTTGAAAACTTCTGTGTGATTAAGCAGATTCCGACACTCAGGGCCAAAAGCCTTGAGGCATTTTTAAACTAATCTCCAATGCTTTCCAGTTCAGACATATGTTGTCAGTTAATAGTTAACATTTCTGCCCCTTCAGGATTTCATAATATATTTGTAGCATCTACAAAGAGTAAAGGTAGACAGATGATAAATTAATATAGCAGAATATAACTAAATCTTAACTGAGGGGTTAAGGAATTTACATTTAGAAAATGTGACATTATCATTTCAGGTAATTTAAGAAATAACTAATGATGATTTACACAGACAGTGTCCCCTAATTGGGAAGTGAAGGTTGTAAAGTACTGTGTGCAAGGATATATAGCGTACAACACAAAGAAATTATTCAAGATGACAATGCAAAATATTGTCTAAAACTGTGACTCCCAGACTAATAGAACTAAAAACAATAGGCTGACACCTTCTGCCTTTCACTCCTATGGACTGCTTTGTCTTTCCATTTCTGTGGTTGCGTCAGTTCATTTAGTATTATGTTACGCATATTACATTTTGATACTTTTAGTCAGATTTTACTTTACTACATGTACTTGCGAATACTTGCAGAAAGCGCCTTACAGGTGAATGCTGTTGGTATCACTGTTTTCTTTTGGTGTATGCTCTTTACTCACCGCTTTTTTTTCTTCCCTGTGCAGTTGCTGTACTCCCGAGGTCTGTTAATTGACCTCCTGATCAAGTCGAACGTTAGCAGATATGCAGAGTTTAAAAATGCAACACGAATTCTTGCATTTCGAGAAGGAAAAGTAGAACAGGTACATAAAATAATGCACTGCATGCGTTTAATCTTATATAAAGTCAAGAAATCAGTGTCTTGAGAGTTTTGTAACAGTAAGCTAGTATGTGTCCTTAAGATTGTGAATTTAATTTCACTTCTGGAATGAAAAGGTGTTTATATATGTTTATATATAAATTATTTTCTTTTTAATAGCTAAAATAAGAACGTGCAGTCCAGTAAACTATTGATGTAAATCTTTACGTCATGTCAAATATTCAGACTATGATCGACTTGGCAGTTAACTCTTAAAGATTCACAGGTTTTTAGGTTTTAAAATTTGTAGCATAGATTTGATTTTTCTCTCTGGTACTAAGAAATCATTGGTGTGATAATGGCAACAGGGGATTTTGGCACAGTTAGGTAATAGAAACTCTTGATTAACTTCTACAGTCAGAGTTGCAAGTGAAATTGAAGCTAAATAAAAAGGGGAAGAGGCTGAAAAATATTTCTTACAATTTTGATTGTGAAAAATTGGTAACTTTATTATAATAGAAAATAATGGAAAGGAATACGTTAGAAAATATCTATAATAGAAATATTCATTAGGTAGCCAGACTGTAGAGTTGCTTGATGCTTTCCACATCCAGGGTATGGGATGTATCTGAAATTATTAAAAACTCTTTTCCAGGTACCTTGTTCTAGAGCAGATGTCTTCAACAGCAGACAGCTCACCATGGTGGAAAAGAGAATGCTAATGAAATTTCTGACATTTTGTTTGGACTATGAACAGCACCCTGAAGAATACCAAGGTGGTGTTTCATTGAACAGTGTACACTCTCTCCTTATGAGTTCGTTCACTTGTGCGCAATTCCGATAGCTCTCCTGTGTTTTCACGCAATTTATTTTTATGGATTCATTTTTAAAGTATGCTTTGGCCTTTTCATGACCTTTTCACTGCAGTGTTTAAATTCTTCTACTTAAGCATTTCTCTTCTGCTTCCTACATCATTTATTATTTACATTTGTCTTTAACAGTGAAATTATGTATTACAGCAAGGTTGCAAAATATTTTTTATCATTTTTAGGTGTTTTCTCCCCCATCACAGGGATTTTTTAAGATGGTGTGGTGTAGCTGAGTTTTCTGTTGTGTTTTTGGGGCGGGGGAAGTAATACATAAATCACAGAATGTTGCCGCCAAATCAGAAATTGAGAAAATGGGTTTTTAAACTTTGAAAGTAAATGTAATTTAATGCCTTTTAGTTGTAGAGGACAAGTTCAAAGTGCCTTTATCAACTCTTGGCTCATTTAGATGAGAAAAAATCTGAATATATTTGAGCCATAATGTGCAGGGAATAATGAGCATTAGGTCAAACAGGAAAATTGGCCAACAGAAGGAAGGTGCTTTGGGTTTATGCACCTTAGGGTACAAAGAATGAAGTGATGTTCTCAGTTCTTGGATGGACTAAAGGTAGACTAAGGCATAAAATAAAAGAAAAATCTGTCAAAAAGAAATAATGGGGAAAAAGGAATAGTTAAACTACTGACATGAGTTTCAGACTGAAGCATATCTGTGCTTTTGTAGCTTGACAGTAGCTCAACTAGTCAGTGTTTTTGAAAGAATCTAGTGTTAAAAAGAAGCAGTTGTTAAGGTACTGGTGTGATTACTTGAACAAGTCCCTTAGATTAGGTACTAACATTAGAGAAAATCATTTAAAACATGCAAGAGAGAATTGGTCGATCTAGAGAATGATCTGCTAAGATTAGGAGAAGGAGAGTCTGTGATGAACTCGAGAAAATCATGAAGGGGGAAAAGCTCATTAGTGGTTTATAGATTACAGGTAATATCAGATTTGCTGCTGCTGGAAGAAATGGAGGTGCTCAGAGTGAGAATATAGGTGGTATTTAGAAAATTTATTAAGTAAAGAAAGGAGACGCCACATCAATTTTAAATGAATCCATTGATTCATGTGCCTAAATGACATTAAATTTATTTTACTTCCAGAGGCAGTTAAACAGATTTTGTTCCTGCATTTTGAAATAGCCTGGAAGGTAATTGGGATATTTTGAGTCAGACTAGTCTAATGTAAAGACTTCATAAATTTCAAATTGCTCTTGGTGAGATCACTCTATTCGTGGGAAGGCAGACTTTTAATAGGGAGAGTTCATGATAGTGAAGAATTCTTTTTTTTAAAAAAAGCTTTTTTTTTCTGTAAAATTTGGAGTTATGTAACAAGTCTGAAGTGAGGAAAAACTTGGGAGGTGTTTTTTTAGAATGTTAGAACAAAAAAAACCCTCTCATTTAAAGACTTGCTGCATGGTTGCAGAAAGGGTAATAAGATATATTTGTAATAAAACAGTGATTGGATCATATACAAATATATAGCTAATAATACCAGTCTCAGGATCCATGGAAGTGTTACCTGTCAGTTTATCCATGAGTGAAATAAGCTTATGAGCAGATTTCTGAGTAATGTGAAAGTATGCTGTTGCTTGAATGCAGTCTTTTCCTGGGAGGGGAGAGGATAATTTAGTTATTAGCATAATGAATGTTTTTCAGAGATATATCAGTGACATGCAACACTTGCATTAAGCATCTCCTGAAAGACTAGTGTTTCTTGGAATTTCAAAATGTGTCAGCAATAGTATTCTTTTTAAGGGACATATGGCTCCTTATCCCTGTCATCTTTGTGTGTCATCCAGACTTGTTTGTTGCAAGTCACCGATTTGAAATAAATACTGTGCCCTCTCATGTGAGGGTTAAGACACCATGTGAATGGCTTCTCTGCACATAGACACTCTAACCGTGTCAGTATGGATACTGTTCTTGAATGGGTGCCATTCAGGTTGAATATTTTGCGTAATTTACAGGGAAGAGCATCCCAAGGCACTTGAATGGATTTTTGTCCGCAGTTACTCACTTTTCTCACCCAATTGAAAAGTGGGTTTAGATCAAGTCTAACACAATGAATGAATGAAGCCATGTCTAGAGTTTGCTTTCTAGACTGTTGGACACCTGTACAATGGTTTTGCATTGGTTTGAAATATTTTAATGGAGTGATATTTCTGTCTTCTGAGAGAAGTCACTTTCTGGGAGTAGATGTTTTTTAACTTCCATTGACTTGGATTATCCATTTTCAGCAAGATGTTTGTTGAAAAACTCATTTGCTTTTGTTAATTTAAATACAAATGCACTTGTTTAGGTTGAAGCATATGAGAAAAAAACAAATGTTATATTGTGCCCTTTACCTAAATTTACTCTTTCCTCAGACTACGAGAACAGTACATTTGCTCAGTTCTTAAGAACACGGAAGTTAACACCAAGTTTGCAGCACTTCATTCTTCACTCTATTGCAATGGTTTCAGAGACTGATTGCAGCACTCTTGAAGGTCTTCAGGCAACAAAAAAGTTTCTTCAGTGCCTTGGCCGCTATGGCAATACACCATTTTTGTTTCCACTGTATGGTCAAGGAGAGATCCCACAGTGCTTCTGTAGGTAAGCTTCACTTTTCTAATAGCTATCTTCCAAAAATGAAATCCTGATGCTAATAGGTATCATTCCATAGGAATCATCCTGTTAACAATTTCCTGTTGGTTTTATTTGCTTTACGTTTTCATTGGATGTGAAATTCCCCACCTCAAAAAAAGGCAAAAATTAAAAAATAAGTTGGAAATGCTGCTACTGTGACATCTTGAAACGTTAGAATACTTTACTTTCATAAGGTACACTACCTCTAAACTCCTAGTGATGCATAATTTGTGTAACTTTTTTTAATACCTTTTGTACTTCAGAGTGTTGGCTTATGTTGTGGTGGACTTGGCAGTGCTGGGCTAATGGCTGGGCTTGATGATTTTAAAGCTCTTTTCCAACCGCAACCTAAAAAATCCTACGGTTCTATGATTGCATTCCAAATGTAACTTTTCATTGCTGGCTGTTGTGGTGGCTGCCTACGGTAAGAAGTACTACGAAATGAGGAAGAGATAATTTAACTCATGTGTAGCTATCCCTTTTTAAAACTGACAGAGGAGACTCAATGCCATGTTTGTCCCAAAGGATCACTGTTCATTTTGGTAGACTGAGAAAGTTTGTGGTTTAGTCTTCCTGAAGTTACAGCAGGATACGTATTTTCAGTTTGTGTCACTAACCAATGCTGAGAGTGCATCTGACATTTTAATAATGAACTGTATTTTTCAGAAAGAAGTGAAATTAGGCCATGTGTCCAGTTTATTTATTATTAAATAAAGTTATGTAATCCTTTCACCTTTGTTATGTCGCAGACTTGCACAAACAGGGCAACTGATGTGAAATCATGTCTTATCCTCCTGGCATCATTTTGTAGACCACAAGCTCTCATCTATGACATATTGAACAGCGTATAAGATATAATGAAGCCTTATTACACTGAACCATATACAGACTTCAGTTTTACACTCCAGCATCTTAAACAGCAGCCATATTTCTCTACTACTTCAGCCCTAGAAAGTAATTAAACCAAAAACCCTGTATTGACTCCAGGATAAAACAACATTCACTTCAACCCTTTACTTGAACTGTGGGCAATGGTAATGTAGTCTTCAGTGTGGTTCCTGAGGTATGCTAGGGACTGGAGTTCTAGAAGAGGAGTTGTTGATGGATGCTTTTGGGGACCATTAAGGATACATGTGCAGAGGGTGGGCGGTTTTAATTTTCAGTTGTTTCCAACAGTTCAACTGGTTTTTAAAAGGCTGAGGGGTTTTTTAATCTTTTCTTTTGCTGGCAAGCAGCCTTTCCATCTGCTCTACGTGGGTTTTTAATGTAGTAACCTGTAGGTCTGAAATAAACATTAGCTCTATTTAAAAGAAGCAGTATTGCATGGTGAGGCTACTTTGTTGTCTGAGTGATATATTTGTATATCGTTCATTTAAATATCAGTGCCAAGTCTTACCTGCTTTGTTCTTTGTTGGTGGACAACTTCTGCTTTTCACATCTGTACTACTATTCAGGAATTCTGGTTTACAGCACGCTGTTGGACATTATCTTCCTGTCTTGTCTGCGTGATGGATTCTGTTTTTCTTCTCTGTAACAGTACTTAAATTACTGCTAGAACAGTGGCCTCAGCAGCTTGAGCCTATTTGTCAGTGTATAGGATGGATGCAATTATATGCTGATAGAAACATTCTGGAATAATTGTCAGAGTTTGTGGAAGGTATCTACAGAGTAACTGGTCGGCACCAGCAGCCAGCTGTGTTGTGCAAGGTCTTATTCGGACTTAGCGACAAATGAAGGCCTACATGATGTTTATATGTAGGTTATCTAATGCTTTGCTTTGATCATTAGACAGCAAGGCATTGTTCTGTGCTGCATTAACTAGAAATGCTGTGTGGTAACATCTTTTGTCATCTCTACCTTAAACTCTATGGAGATTTTAAAAAACGTAAACCTATGTAATTAGGTGCTCAGACGGAAAATTTATGGACAGTAATTGTTTTAGGTAAGTACTTTGGACATAGTCATGCAATAGAACTTGTGTTTGTAGGTTTTTATGATGTCTTTCTGTGTCCATAGGTCTTCATGTGGGACCAGATATCTGTACATGGCAGATTAATAAATCAAAATACTATTAGAGCCACAAGTTTTGCAGTTAAACCTCTTTTGACTTAAATATCTGGGGAAAAAAGTAGATTTAATAATTAAAATAATAAATAGGGGTTTAGTTACATTTTTTTTCCACTGTAGGTTCTTCTCAATTTAATTTTTCTTGCATTCTTGCAAGCCTTTTGACTTTATTATGTGTAATAGCCAGCATGTGCAGTTTTCTGATCTGTAGTAGCAGTATATTTCAAGTTGGCAAACGTGGTGTCTAGATATTGTAAATATTATTGTAAATAATTATTGTAAATTATTGTAATTATTGTAAATAATCTTATCAGAAAATCATTCTGGCAGTGTTCAAGGCCAGGTTGGACAGAGCCTTGGGCAACATGGCATAGTGTGAGGTGTCCCTGCCCATAGCAGGGGGTTGGAACTGGATGATCTTAAGGCCCTTTCCAAACCATTCTGTGATTCTGCGACCACAGGAATTCTTCATATGGCATGAGCTATGTATTTATGTCCATTGATTGCAGCATTTCAGGGTTGTGTTTTGCTAAATTGTAAGTCTTCCGATAAGGACTGTGTCTTAATAGTTGAAGCAAATTACTCTGTAAAGCCAAAAGGTAATTATACTTTTAAACGGTTTGTATTAAAAACATGTGAATACAAAATATAGTCTAAATGTCTTTGTGATTGGTTTTAGGTGAACAATTCAGAAGGCAATTTTTTTTGAGATTAATCACGATTTTTATATGTGGTCTGCCTTAGGTATTCTGTCTTGCTAAAACTGAGCAGTATCCGAACAGATATTCAGATGTTCAGACTGTATAGTAAAGTAGTAATGCCACAACCTATACATCATACCCTACAGTTTTTATCACCAGGTTATCAGAGTAAGGTGTCACCTGTTCTGTGATTTCTAACCACCGTTCCATATTCTGTTTTAATGTAAACCTCTTAAGCGTTTCTTGCAGCCAGTTACACTGTGTGTTCTCATCAAGGCTACTGTTATAAATGGCATACATGCATATTTATGTGAATGAGTCAAAGACATTTGTAAGTCATATCCTTGCATTCTAAATGAATTCTGCATAAACAGTACAACATTTTATAACTACTGACGACACTTGAGTGAGTAAAAGCTGTGTTAGTTCTTTATTGGCTTAAACAGGTATGGTTTAGGAGAGAAAATTAAACTTTTATATCACTGTAATGTACCTCCCAATATGCCGAGGTACAGATGCAAGATTTCTGTCTCCATAAATTGGATTCGTGGTACAAGGAAGGTCATTGGAAGCCTCACAGTATTCTGAGCTGACAAGCAGCTAAACTTTGCTGGCTTGTATAACAGCTTCTTTTGGTTCAAACTTCTTGGTATGAAACTGTTACGTCTCTTCCTGTCTAATGAAGTATCAGAAGTATGCTTAGTAAAAATAATTACAGTAATAGCTTATTCTTGAGGAACATCAAAGCAAGCCTTTACACTTGGTATGGTAAATATGGGATACCTGAACTTCAATATGGAAAGCACTGAGGGAAATCAGTGTATGTTTTGCACTCTGCTGTTTACATGTTTCTTGCAAATCTGTAATACAGCTTTCATTTTCTTGAAAAAATGTCACTAAAGAAAAACTATGGTTGGCATCATTGAAAATGGTGAAGTCTCAGTGGTACAACATTTACAATAGTTAGTGTGATTTTGATTTTTTTTTTTTTTCTGGTTTTAGAAAACATTAGGGAATATCCTAAATATTTTTTTTATGTAGGAGTTAAATGTTAAAACTGACAGCTTCCAGGTTTTCCCTCTAATGTAACCCAAATCTCCTTCTGATTTTTCCGATGCAAAAGCTTTAAGATTTTTTTTTTTTTTAATGCTTTTGAGGAGTCTCTGGAAGTGCTATTTTCCAAATATTGTTTCATAAAGTTCACTTTCACAGTTCATCTCAGTAAAATACACCCCTTGTTTTCAGTTTTCCATTGAGAAGTGTTTCTGGAAGCTTTCAGTCATGATTCTCTTCACCTGTGACCGTTGGGGTTTTAATGGATGTGAGTTGAAGTCACTTGTAGGTTGTGGTCTTTCTTCTGTGATTTTTCTCTGTGGTTGCTTTATGGACACTGAATTTTTTTGGAGGGTGAGACTATGCATCGTTTCTCTTCAGTTTGGTTTCAGATTCTTTTTTCTGGGCTCTTGCAAGTATGAGCATCCAAAGGGAAGCAAGACTTTTTGAAAAGGAGTAATGCAGTTTTTCCCATTTGACGTTCTGGAGGGATTTGGAGAGTCTGTGCTGTCTGCCATCTCATGAAGGCTCTAAGAAATGACAGACTCATTGTGTCTTTTTCCTTTTTGCTGAGAGTCATCCAAGAATTTACATATGTGGTCATGGTAATAGGTGCTGAGGTAGTAGAATCTCTTCAGCTGCTTTGCTGTAGGAATTGGTGATACACTATCTTTTATGGGTAGTCAGTTAATGACTTGCATTTCCTATAAATGGGCTTTGAAACTGTACGTAGTGTATGCATTTGGTGGACAATGTAACCTTTTTTAAGTAGTTGTTACAGATTCTAGCTGAAATTAGTAATTTTTGTGTCAGTGCCAGTGGCAGTAGTAATTTTGTGGTGGAGGAAAGCTCTGATTAAGACAGTTCTTCTCTTTCAATCCCTATATTTACAAGATTGAGAGTCCAGGCTGAGATATGATGGATCATAAGATTTGTTTTGGAAAGTTCCTGTATATATTTCAAGAATGAGTAATCAATTTTTACCCTTATATTTGAGCTGTTACCTCCTACAAATGTCAAAGCTTCTGAGGTAGTCTCAGGTACTTAAAAATTTCCAATTATGTTCCTGTTACAATCTCTAGGAAGGTTTTAGTGTTCTGAAATGAAGGCTGGACTTCAGGAAACCTGACTGTAATAAGCACTTAGAATTTTATTTCATTTGAATCTATAGGTAAGTATCATGTCTCTACAATAAGTAAAGCGATATGTATAACTTCTTTGTATGTAAAGTGTATGAATTGGCATATTAATTAGAAATTCGATTGTGATTCCTTGTGACAATCAGATAGGACAGATCTGAGTCTTAGCATGTATGCAATTCTGTGGAAGTGTAAAAGAATTGCAGGTGATTTATAAAACATAGGCTGTATCTGAGATGTGAGTTGAGTCCTACATTTCAAAATACGTATTTTTATATTTGTATACCTCTATCTTTGGAGCCAAAAATTTAATTTGATATTGCTGACAATTGTCAGCTTTACCTGGTTTTCACTAAAATACTGAATAGTTTGTGTAGCTGCAGTGCTGCTTTCCTTTTAATTGTTTTCACTGGCACTTCAGGGAAATAATAAAACTTTTGATGTAGTTTAGCTTTTTTAAGACAAACTTGATATATTTCTCTTCACTGTTGGCAGATGAATGCAGAATGGGTAAGCTAGTTAGCATGATTTTTTGTAGGATCAGTTGTTTGTTTTTTCCTCTAAGGAGAAACTCTTTCTTGGGATAAACATCAGGGAAGCGAGATAATCCATCATTCTGAGACCTGTTCACTAGTGATGGATGGATAGATTGGTAAAGTAACTCAATAATCTTCATTTTTTTCAGGTTATTCACAGATCAGTGAGCCTTGTCGTTAATAAAGCTATGGAATGCTTTTGTGTCCTTGCCCGCATTATTTCTCAGAATTTGACAGGCAAAGACTTTTAATTTGGAAATAACCTTTGTTGTGAAATTCATTGTAAGTGTCTGAAACTTTGAAAATACCTCTTGATTTTATCTTCTCAGTGAGGTGTTTGTCAGTAATTTGTTTAGAAAAAGTATTTACAAGTATGAGGAGCTTTTCCACTCATTATTTCACTGACTAGAAATACGGCGCTTTTCAGAAGTGCATACTTTGTGAAGGCCTTCAACCAGTAGAATATATCACATGATACATTCACATGAATCATACAAATGTTGTCAAAGTATATTGATTTCAGATCCCTGACTAGGCATGGAAGTTTTCACATAAGAAATTGTGTTATAGCGGTTAGAATGTGTGCTGTGGTATGGGAAAAATGTATGTAACATTATGTATTAAAAAGGCTGAGAATAACTTACATTGTCCTACTCCCATTCTTGATCATTCTTGTTTCATTTTACAAACATACTTGGAACTTAAGAGCACAAAATACAAATGCTTGAGATGATATTTCTGTAATTATTTGATTTAGTAATTTAGAAGGAAGTGTGTGTATCTAATACGTTATTTGGTATGATCTCTTAAGTCTTCTAATAAGTAAATCACTGCTTACATGGGGATGTGCGGATTCTGGCTTATGTGTTCTTCCTGAGAATAATGACTAGGACATAAAAATATGCTACAGCATTATCAGAAGATCTGTGGAAATGACATGAATGTTTATTACTGAAGCACGTCTGGGGTGTAAATGCAAATGTAATGTAACGGAGTCCTTTTTCGTTAAACTAGAATGCAGAGAAAGGTAGGTCCCAAAACATTACAGAATTAGTAAAACAGTCCTTGAATTTCATTGAGGGTTAAGATAACTTGAATTTTTCTTGAGGCAGAAAATACATAAATGGATTTTACAGATGATCTAATGCTTGGTGACTGGTTTCTAGTCACTCTTTTTTGTGTCTCTGCCCTGTGGTACTGATCATCCAAGCTCCTCTTTGAGGGCAAAACTGTGAGGTAATTGCAGCTAACTGACCTTGTACAAGGAACAACTTCAGCTGTTTGAGTTTAGCATCCCAGAGAATGATTCTTAATGTAGATTTACTAAGAATACTGTTAATGGCAATATCCTTGAAAAATGTTTATGTAATTTCTTCCATTGTATATGGCAGTATTAAGCAGCTTCTCTTTCAAATTCCAGTAAACTTTTCTTCCATTGAAAAGCCAGTATTGAGCAAATTTCTTTTCTTTCCAATGTTGGTAAAATTTTCTTACACAGCTATACGAGCACAGCTACAATATGGTTAAAATGTGATGTTTATCCTCTAGCTCATGTCAGATCTTTGCCCAAAACACAGTCAAGGGTACACTGCTTGAAGTGCAAGTTAATTTTCTAGTAACTTCATGTTGAGGTCTGGCTTTAGATAACTTGTGAAGCAAGATGTAAGTGTAGTGAGTAAGTCTGTCGAACATACTGTTTAGGGCTAACAAAGTCCTTTTTGAGGAAACAGCATTTTTTACCTTGTGGTTGTGACCATTCACAGTCTTCACAAAACTTAGTGGCTCTGGAACTATTTCTCTTAGACCTAGTCTCAAATTTCATTTTTTTTGGTGAGAAGACAGTAGCCTCATATTTCATCATATCAATCATCATCATTGAACAGTGTTTGCATTTACTTTGCAGTTTCTGGAAGCACAATAAATCTATTCCAAAGCAGAATTTATTAATAACCCTGTTTGCTTCAACAAGTGACAATACTTTTCCATTAGTAGTTTTTTGGGACTCTTGCTGGATGCATTCATACCAAGATAAATTTCCAAAATTCTTTGTGACTTAGGATTTTAGCAAACAGTTTTATTTTCACTCCTCTGGAGATTTTCTTGTCAATAACTACTAGGTTGATTTGATAAACTTAAAGCAAACTTATCATTCTTTATAAATGTTTTATTTAAGAAGGCAAAATCCTCGACTCTATTTTTTTAACTAACAAGCAAAACACCACCGAACACTTCTGCTGGAAAGAGCAGTTGTGTTCAAGAGAGGAAATCTAGAATTTAACACAAGCCTGATGATTTTTTTTAAACGTATTTCATCAAGAGACCTGTTACCGTGCAGTAATCAAGCCATCAAGAGTTTGTGGTTAGACTTGGGTTTTTCTTTCATCAGCTTTGGAAGATCTCTTTTCTGCACAAACAGATTTTCTCCCTTCTAAGTGTTCAAAGTTGTAGGATGTCACATTTAATTTATTTTTTCATAAAACAAGAAATTAGATTAATCTTTTGCAAAATACTGCTTTCAAAATCCTTGTATGCTAAATGCATTTCCCCTTGTAGAGTTTCTTTAGTTTCCTGTTGTAGAGAGGGTTGTTCTCAAGGGTCTCTCATCCCTGTGTACCTCTCAGGAGCTTAGCATCTTTTTTTCTTATTCATCAGAAAGTAGGAGCCAACAAGAAACTGAAGTTGGGTGGGTTGTTATGCTCTCTTGCAAATTGCAGGTCTGATATTTCTTCTACAAATTGTCCTTCTGCAAAAAGTAAAGATATAGCAGAAAAAAGAACGTCACAGCTGCTGATTCAGCAGCTGAACAGCCTGTGTTACACTTGCAGACAAGCAGCGGCCAAACTGGCCATGTTCGTGTAACCTGTGTGAGGGTGATGTTGAACCAAAACTCTTCTGTTCAGTCAGTGCTGTGCTTCAGAAGTGCATTTGTGCTCCAGAAATGACGTTAAGCTAAGTAGCTGCTATTCTAAAGCAGATTTCTGTAAAATACTGTGCATGTATGTGTTAGCACTTGGTCCTGTAGTTGTTCTATTTATGCAACATTTCTTAAATGGGGATTTTTGTTCCGTGGTTATTTTGAATGTGGAAGATGGGAAATGAGTTCTGTAGTTGAACACTTGTAGAAGACGACAGCTGACGAGCACATAATTACAGACAATTTGTGTGGCGTTAATGAGTTTCAAGGCGGTTGGTTGGTTGGTTTAGGAATTTATTAATGGCTGCAACCAAACTACTTTTTCACCACTCTTAGAAGAGCTGTTCAGAGACTCTACAAGAGTTGTTAGTAATATGGCTCTTGTGTTAGTACTAAGCTTGCTAATACCGCAGTTGCTTAAATTACTAACAGATTGTCAAGTGAAAATGGAACTTAAACACGGTCTTACTTTTGTCAGCAAAACTTTCTCAGGTTTTAGAAACAGCTTAATAAATCTACCCTTGCATGTAGTGAAACTGGAAGTCTAGGAACATAAAAATATATGATTAACAAAGCTTTTTATTGCAATGTCTTCTAACATTTGAGTTTCAGCAAACAGAATTGGAATCTTGAGCCTATAGAAAGCAGCATTGACTTGCCAAAGCCCTAAGCTTTCCGGTCACGTAATAGGAACCCAAACATTAAAACTTTTGAAATAGTTGCACTTCAGTGCAGATTTGGCCATTCTGATACCATGAACAATAAATTGTCATGACTCTAAAATAGACTTAAATTATCCCTGTCTTGTAATTATGGAAAAAAGTGCACAGTCTGATGCGTCATGGGGCAAGTGTTAAGTTGGTATATTACTCAGATTCTTGAGTTTTGTGTTCTAAACAAAATCAGGTACACCAGGTTTTATCTATTTTACTGTCAAATACTATATGCTCTACTAGAATTCTTCACAGTATGTGAATGTATATTTCTATACATAGCTGCCTAAATCACATACAAAATAAAGGGAGCGATTTCTTAGTTTTAAAATGAAATTTGTTTTTTTAAATCACTAGAAAAAATACAAAATACTGAATTGGCTATAAAATGACATTTGACTGGCCTACTTCTTTTTCCCCCAATCCCTGTATCAGCTGTGGCATTTCCTCCTGGAGCTGTCACCATTCCTGCCTGCTGTGTCTTTCTCTATTGGAAGAGTTTGCTGTAAGTGAAATTAGCGGATACATTAGTTCTCCCCCCACAGTGTTTTGATTGGGAGCTTTGCCATTACAGCAACACTTTCTAAAGCATTTCCCAGTCACAGTGCTTGTGTTTTACCATGTTAAACAGAAGATCTGGTGAAAGAAATTACCTCGCTGTATGACTGCAGGCATACAAATTGTAGTTCCTGCCAAATACTCTTTGGAAATTAACTAATTTCCATTTGATAACTATGTGGGAACTTTCTGACAGTTTTAAAACTGTCATTTTGCTAATTGGATTTAGAAATGGGGATGATTCTCTATAAACTTTTAGGACTTCTTAAATTTCACAGGAATGCTAAACACAGTCTTCAGGAAAAAGTCAGTGTATTTCACTCTTCTTTGAGCATAGTTCTTTGAGCGTATAGTTCTCCAAATGCCAGGACGGTTCTGGTTCATGTCAATTATTATCTCGTCGGTGTTGTTCTTTGGTTGTGTTTGCTTTGTAGGGGGATTTTTCATCTTCATCTGAGTGGGTGCATATACTGAGGTTTGGCTTTTTTATGGGATGTCTGTGCTGGGAAAAACTATACTTTTAACTGCAGCCATTTTATTTATTTGATGTGTCTGTATTCTACTTGATAATGTTTTTAGAACACAGAGCAATATTGTAGGAAATGCTGAAGTTCTATGGAACTTTCAGGAAACACGGAATTTAACATAAGAACCGGGTCACAGCTTGCTCTGTGTGTAAAAATAAATTGAAAAGAGGACAATCCATTAATTCAGCACTTGGCATGTTTCTCTTTGATCTTTCTCCAAAGCTTGCTGTGCTGTACATGCAGAATTCATCTTTAAGGAGAGAAGCAAGTAGATTTTGTTATAGAAGACTGTACAGTTGAGGAGAAAAATATTTAATTTCTTAATTATTCCATACCTTTTAGAAATTAGAAGACAAACTATATGATAGAAATAAAAAACTAGGGGTTTGGTGTGAAGCTGTGATATGACTTTACAGTTCTTTTATGTAGCTTCGGAATGAGCAAAGGGTAAGTCTGGAGTTTAAGGGTGTTTATGGTATCTGTGTTGAAAATCAAGATGCCAGAAGGAGAGACATTCTATTTTTGTTCAATTAATATTGGAGAGCGTTACATCAAAGCAGTAAACTCCTCTTGTATCAACAGATGCAGCAACCCTGAAGCCTATTTTCTCTCTTGTTACATTAGTGTTTAATTAAAGAAAACAACTAGTTGGAGGCAGTTACTTTCTGTGAAATGTAATGAAGATTTATTTTGTAGGTGACCTTCACTATATTAGCTGAATCAGTAATCAGTAAAATTAATAGAATAATCAAATTATATACAAACTCATAAATCACTGTGAATATGCTGTCAAAAATTCAGCTTTTCATATGTCCTATTGTTTCACAGCTGTATTAAAAATTACAACTGCCGATTCTTGTCTTGATGGGAACCGAAATGGCATTTAAAGACTGCATTATGGAGGGCTACCAGGCCAAAAATTTTCACAACTGTTAATTTAGCTGTAATATGATTTGATGTCACCAGGGCAAAGTTGAAGTGGAGTACAGTGTTGTTGCTATCTTTCAGCAAAACTTGAATTATTAGTGTAGGCAGTCGCCAGTTAATTAGAGTAATATCAGTTTAAATGTCTGTCATTTAGGGTTAATGGTATCAGAGAGTTGCCTTGTACTTGAAGTACAGTCAAATCATCTTGAATAGCCTATTGTATGAAAGCAATGTTAGCACAATGATTTTACTTTACCATAAATTATCGGGATGCCATTGAGTTTAATATTTCAGTTTCTATATTTAAATAATTTTTGGCAAGTTCTTCCTAATCATGTCATTTTTCATGCTAGGCTATTTTAATAGGTATTTTTGCCTCTTTATAATTGTTAAACACAACACAATCAAAATTCCTTTCCATTTTCATTTGAAAAGAGAAGTTTTCCACTGGCCTACTCTGAAAACAGGTCATGCCCTCCTCCACTGGATAGCAGGCTGCTCTTGAAAATAAGTAATTCACATTTTTGTGCAGCCGAGCAGCAAAGTTCTTTCAAAGCACACTAGAAAAATAAAGTGCATATATTAAAAGCCCCTAACTGGTTGAAGTTAAAGGAAAAATATAATTTATAGTTTCTAATAGAAGAATCTCAGTTCTAGTTAATAGTGCTATTCTTATATACAGCATGTGAAATAAATTCATCTGAGTTGATTTGAAAGATCCTAATACATGCTTTGTCAGGCAAGAAGCCATTGATTGCAGCATTAGAGATAATAAGCCCACAGCTCAAAGCTCTGTAATAATTCTTCAGTGGATGTTTAACCTTTGTGTTGTCATCAACAGTCTTCAGAAAACCAAGGCTTGGATTCGACATGGTGCAAATTCTCCCTGCTTTTGCATGGGTAAAGGAGGTATTTCTAGGGAACCAGATAATCTGATTCAGCCAGTTGTAAGATACTGATGAGCTCTCCTTGGTGTGCTGCCTTTTCGAGTACAGTTCCAGAGATGTGAGTTCGTAACACACTTCAGCTTTTTGCCATGCTGCATAATTCATGAAGTTTAAAAGGTATTACGATGCTAACTGTCTTTGAAATATATAGTAGGACTTTCGAATGCCAATATGGATTTCATTTTAGGAAGCCAGGTTCACAAATGAAAGTTCTCTTTTCAAGTTCATCATCTATGAAACAGATACCTAAAGATCTTCAAAATAAAATAAAATTAAAAAAAAAAAACAACCAAACAACAAAAACCCCACCTGTCAATAAACCAGGAAAATCCTGCTATCATCTCAGGCACCTGGGAGAGCTATGTTCCACCAAACCAGCCTGCCTTTCTTATATTGATGGTTTGCTTTGGCTAGCCTGACACCTAGCTAATACTAGGCAGGTATTAGAAATGTAGCCATACTAATCTGTTTAATTACAGTGTAAACTATAACAAAAGGTAAACAGAATTACACATTTTAAATACAATGTCTAAGCAGTCCCTGGTAATGAAACAGCAGATAGGATCTGTAATTTTTAGGCCCTCCCAGTTTCAGCTCTGTTGTTCCATCTGTGAGCTTCACATCGTGTAGCTTGGTCACACCCCAGCTTGGCTGAATAACAGGAACTCAGAAAACTCAGTTTCCGTCTCTGACATGGTGAGATGGAGCAGTGTCACTGCACTGACTGTGCTACAGACTGCTTTGTGATTTAGTCGCTGGAGGCTATTTACTTTTGAATAATAGGGATCCCAGGAAGAACACAGGTGTGTTTAATTTGTAGGACAAAGGAGGAATTGTCAAATGGCACTTGGTAGCATTTGACAGTTGTCTCTGATAGAGCTGTCCTCTCTGAGAAAAGGTATGCAGTTTGTGTCAGTATGCCGATTATTTGTTTGTTCTTTCTTTTCAGTGTACAGGAGAAGAGGTCAGGGGTAGCTGACTGATCCAAATAAAAAATTACATTAAAGATTCACGAGAGAGATCAGACGTTGCAAACAGTCCAAACCTGAAATTACTTTGTAGAGTTCAGGCACATCTGCCCCACCTTTTTTCTTTACCTTTTTCCACTACGTAATTTCCATGCTGACTGGAGTAAAGAAATCATTTCTTTTTTAACATAATTTGAGAAATATATTGTAAAATGTTCTACTGGTTTACCTTTTGTCACACCAAGTTCTAGAGAACTTCATCCTCCATCTTGTATTATTCTTGTAATAGGAATGCTTCTGAAACAAATCACTGTAAAAAAAAGCTGACTGGAGTTTATCTTAATTGACACGTAATCATGAAGCTTTGTGCTTGACAATCTCTAACTTATATCCTGTTTCTGGAGGATCCTGACTTTCTCTGCATTATAGTGGTGTCACAGGAAGTTTAAAGAGGTTTTCTTTAAATACATAGTAAAAAGAATATTGGTTCTTTGTATTGGCTTGACAGGATTTTGAAGAATGTGGGGTTATATTAAAACCTTTCAGGAGCTAGAATTAAAGAAATGTTAAAACTAGTGATATCACAGTCATCTCAGTGTTAATGTGGGTCCAGTAAAAACTTCAGGCACCACATGGCAAAAACTAAACTGTTATTTTGTGAATTAATTTACCTTGTGTCACATCAAATCGTAGAAAAGTAATCCCCAGAGACTAAGCCTGGCTTTTAGCAGATACAGGAAGTCAAGATGCAGGGATTAACCTGGGATCATGTTTACCACCAGACCAACTGAACTTCTACTGTGCAGAGCAGTTTCAGGCTTTGTGCATAGGAAGGAAAAATCTGGTGACAAGTTTTAGCCAGAGATAAGTACAAAGAGGTGATGAAACAGCCTGGCTAGTGTTGAAATTTTGCAGTGGGCTGCCTTCACATGTCCCCCATATTTAAATGTCATTATCTAGTTTATTTAAATTCTAAGTCTCCTTAGTGTTTACAAACAGGTGAGTTGCAATACTGGCTTCATGTTTGGGAGCATTAATTTTCTTTGGTTTAGGTGTTGGGTTTTGGTTGTAAGTGGAAAACTGTGAAACAGCTTAGCATCCTTTAGCTTTTGAAAACCGACCTGTCAACCTGGGTCCTGTTTTAATTTAGGATTTATTTTTTTTATTGTCAGTCTAGACACAATATCTTGAGCAACAATATCATGATATGTTTGTAAGAGGTCATCTTTAGGTTGGAAGAAGTCTTCATTCTGTTGTGGCACTTCTCAGTGCCCTCAAAATCTGAGCTGTTGCTAGTTAATGAAGTTCTGATGGTACATTTTGTAAGAGTAGAAAAGTGCTTCTAGTAAGAGGTTGGGAAGGTTATCATGCGTTCTTACTTACTTTACAGCATGTGCAGTACAGCTTGGGCAGAATATCAGTAGATATTCTATGCATTGTCAGTAAATAGGTGCTTTCCAATTCAAATGACTGAAATGGTAACAGAATGAGTGTTCAAGCTAATGTAATTATTCATAAGAATAAGATAGATGCTAATAAAAGAGAAGTTAACAACATATCCTTTAAAAAAACTATAGGACATTCTTTATTTTGATTGGTTTTGATTGTCTGAGTCTGTCTGAGTCAGAGATTAAGACGTCATTGAAAATGTACTACAACATGCACAGTATTTTGCCATGCATGTGACACACACTCACACTGATTACAATTGGTCATTGTTAGGAGTAACGTTTGTTTTTCTCCCCCCCAATATGTTTCTAGGTTGTGTGCTGTATTTGGTGGTATCTATTGTCTTCGCCATTCTGTGCAGTGCCTTGTAGTGGACAAAGAATCTGGACGGTAAGGGTAATATAAGTAACCTTCTGTTTATATACAAAAATACAGATGAAAAATGTGTTAAGTCAATTTAAAAAAAAATGATTCTTCAAAGATCCTCCTTGGTATTAATAACACATCAACCTTGATTAAAAGTAATTTGTGTATCGGTCCTCCAGAACAAGGAAAGTGGGTCTAGAATATAGAAACTAAATTAATTTCCCTGTGATATTACTACAGCTCCTGATCACCCAAGCTTGGAAGACAAATCATTTCAGCTGCCGGGGGGGCTGGTGATGAGTGATGTTAGTTTTCCTTGTGGCCTTACCTACTCTAATTGATTTTCATCAGATGACAACAAAGCCCTCTGTTATTGCATTTTTAAAAATGGAGCTCACCTAAGGACTCATCAGATTAATCTTTGCTGATAATGCATGTCACTCCAAGAGAAAAGACTTTAATGAGTTTTTAGGTAGATTGTTGTCATAAACTATGCTGCCCTCTTATCCTAGGATAAATTCTTTTACAACAATATCAGGCCTGTAGGCAGGTTTAAAGTTGAGCTAAGAAAAATCAACCCATAGTTTTTTCCACGGCGGCATTTTTCACACCTCTTTAAATTGTCACAGTTTCTGTTGTATACATTCAGTTATTAGTCTAACTGGAGACTTCAAATGTCTGTTTCAAGCTTAATTTCTATAATAGAAAAATTCAAAGCATTCTGTAGAAAATTTTTAAAATTAAGCTGGAAAATATGTGGTAACATTTTATTAGGAAAATTAGCACTTAAATAACCAGTGTAATGTGTTTTCTTTCCAGTTAACAGTGCACATTTGATTCTTTGAGCATGGTACTTGTAGCTTGATTTGTTAAGACATGGTCAAGCAACAGATTTGATCTTTGTCAGTTCCTTAAGTTTCTGGAGTTCGTTGCACAGTTCTAGACTTTGAGGTGCAAATGTTGTTGTTTTAAGTGCATGACTTGCACACAAATGAAATTATGCCCTTTTCATAAACTCTGTACTTTAAAAGTAGTATTTGACATTTTACAGTAGGCATCTTTATTTTACAAATACATTTAAATAGTCAACTTGTTCTTTCAGAGGGACAAAGCTTGTTGTTGTTAGCAACTTCCAAACACGGCTCTAGGGAGAGCTTAACTCATCAGTGGTGTTGGTTGCCCCAAGAAGTTAGCAGCTTCTGTTGCACATTCTGAAGACCTCTGAAATTAATGTTTTCTTTGTTAAGCTCATATGTATTCCAAAAAGCAGGGAGTGCTGCTTTTCTTTTATCCTGCTTTTTACGTTTCAGACCCACTAAGTTCCTCAGGGTTCCAGATAGCTTTCAAGTGTCTTTTTTAGCTATTGGGCTGCTTTAGTGCTTTATTTCTGCAGTTTTCAGTGAAAACTGAAGGATAGATTTTTGAGATGCAGAGTTACTAAAATATTTTTAAAAGACTTTACCAGACTTTCATTATTCAAAAAAAAAAAAAAGCTCTTTTAATAAAGACATGATCTGATGCTGAATATGAGAAGCACAGCCCACCCAGTTTCCCAGGGTTAGTCACCTAGGTTTTACTTGGTGCCGCCTGCCTGCTGCTGTTGGCTCTTTTTATGTCTCCCATAGTTTGAAAGCAGGTATTTTACCAAGTAGCATTTCTACATCAGAATAAAAGTAACGAACCAAAAAAAAACATATAGACGTGTCAGACTTATTTGAGATAATGCAAATAACACAGCGTACGTCAAAATAAGTTTAAAAAAAAAAAAGTATTTTCTGCAGGGAAAGTTGTATAATGTTCTCATTTTTCCCTAATAATTTCTTTTAAGTCCTAAACGTTGTCTTCACCATAGCAATCATGTTGCGCAAAAAGCTGAGTTTCTTTGACCCAGGTATATGTATATGTTTTTATTCAGTTATATTCTCTTATTTTTCTTTTCCTTCACTTGAATGCAGTACTGCTTTTTCTTGATAAGTCTTTTCCTTAGAGTATTACTTAGCAAGTTGTCCACTTTGTTGCTAAGGTCTTCACTCTTACTTTCCCTTCTTTTTCTTTCTTCCTGTTATCTTTTTCCTTACTAGGTTATTTCCTTCCTGCACCAGCTCTGATTTCCTCTTTGACTTTGGGCTTCAGTGTTTTGCCTAATAAAAATCAGCTATCAAATTGTTAATGAGGGTATTTATGAGTTACTGAGCTTTTGAGTCAACAGGCCATTAATAGTAATTGGTAATAGAGAAATTCATATCTCGTTGTCATTACAGCTGCTGCTGTAGTTTCAGAGGCAGCTTCCCTTCATTACAAATAGGTTCAACTCCCAGCAGTAGAAATGTAGCCAAATTGCACAATATTCATTACTATTTTATAAGCATCTTCCATAGGCTTCCAGACGTCATCAGTATCTTAGTGCAGTTATTTTTTCATTACTTTTAATATTCTTTCTTTAGTACAAGTAGAAAAAGAAAATTTGTACTTGGAGTGATAGCCTTGATTTTATTCTCAGACTTTTTGTTGATAGTTTAGAGTTTAATAGGAGGTCCTTAAACATTACCAGATTTTATTCCAGCTCCTTTCTAGATGTGGCTAGCATTCTCTTCAGCAGAAGGAAAATAAAACCCCATTCAATATCTAGTTGAATTTCTTTTGCACTTTTTTGCTACCCATAACTGTATATGCAGAGAACAGTAGATTTTATCCCCAACTACACAATTACTTTTATTGTTTTACTATAATCTTTTTTGTAAGATTTAGGGAAGACTGTGTGAAAGTAGAGAAGCTTTTAGATGGACCTATTTTAAGATTTTGGTAATCCACTTGAAAATGTCTTTTTTTATTTTTTTTTTATTTTACCTATTATATCAGATGAGGTCTGCCATTTAAGGCATACACAGACCATCCTGTGTTCATGATAGAACTCTGATGCTCTGTTAGAAAATAAAACCATGTCACATTCCTTAGGTTGAGAAAAAGGCACATCAAATGTACACATGTTAATTATTTTTCTTTCTGTTGTTTATTTTCTTCATGTTTGTTATAGGTCCCTTTTTTGGGTACATATGATAAAATTTAAAGTACTTTCAATTACATGGATTGCGTTCATAATAATGGTAGGCATTTTATGTTGATCACACTTTACATCTGTTTCCAATTACATAATTCTGTCTCAAAAATGAAAAAGATGATAAATGGAAATTTATACATCTGTAATAAAAAGGTATAGCAAACACATAGTAATTTACATATCTTTCTTGAAATACTGCATACTGGCTTTGTCAGTGCTAGTAAGTCCATTTCAAGGATGTCGCCCTTAGTCCATTAGTTTGGATAATGAGCCCTATAAAGTACATTTATAACTCGTGGCACTGCAAGGAGATGGATTCTAATTTTCATCCTTTTATCTAGACACATTGAAAGAAGGTCAATGGAGGGTTCTGTATGATTCATTGTCGCAACACATATCAGATGACAGAGACCTGATAATGTCAGTGCATAAGTGTTTTCTGTATTTGGAAGCAGTACTTGAAAGAAATTTTCTCAGCATCATCCTTTGAAGTAAAGTGGAGACTGAAATTAAAAGTGCTATCTCTCTGTTTAAAATCTTATCAAACATAGGATGTGATAGCTATTCCTGAACAAAGGAGAGGAAACAACACTTAGCAGGAAAATAAAAACTGTAGTTGCTTTTGCTGGCTTTGAGTGATGCAACATGACATTTAATCAACCTTTCCCCTTCGATAATGTGTAGGGGGGTGGCAGGGGAAATTGTTTCATAAACAATAAGAAAGGTTATAATTAGAAATGCACTGTAGCAGCTTGACTTCCTTGTTTATTTGCAGTATTCAAATGAGTGCCTGAGAATGAAATCACTTGGGTTAACATTAAGAAAAAACTTCTTAAAGTTACAAGTGAAACACATGTTGGATAGAATGTGATTGAAACTGTACAAAGAATACTATGTCTTTGAAGTTAAACAGTGCTTGGGCTTTTAGTCTTCTTTTAATTACTACTTTCAAGTTATCTGTTGAATTTGAATGGAGGTATATATGTACTATCTAGGTTCCTATGAAATCAGCGTTAGAGCTAAGAGTTTTAAAAATGTGCTTAATTGTCATAAACCTCTTACATTTGTAAGCATTGTGTGCATCCATCTTCAGTTTGCATTTCAGACTATGGAAGCAACTGGTGTACACAAGCTAGTGGCTAATTTGGTTCTCATCCCTAGCTATATAAATTGTTTTGATCACTGAAGTTAATAAAGTTACAGAAATGCTGTTTATTCATAAGGCATAATTTGCATGTCAGCTATTTACAGATACAGAAATAATGTTGTGCTGTGATAAAATACTTAAATCTGTGAGGGATCTCTGTCTTAGGCATCATTTTGTTTCTTCTGATATTTCTCTATGCATGTGTGTAAATGTCTGTGAGAGAATTTTTTGCTTTGAATCCTGTATATTAAATCTACTGAAACTATATATACTGATTCAGAAGAATTTAATTAAAAAAAGTAGTAACTTTCATACACCAAACAAAAATTAAGTAAAGCTAATGGGCTTTATACAGTAAATATTCAGATATTTCAGAAAACCTTAAAATCATGTTTTAGAAATCAGGTTTAAGCCTTAAAGACTCTTAGGTTATGGAAGCAAGCTATATAAAGAAATTGTAATGCACATATTTTGCTTGCACTTTAGATAGCAAAAGCATTCATCAGGATAGGTACTTCTCATACCTGTAAGGGTTTCTGAAAATGTGATGTCACAGTTTGAGGAAAATTATGTACAACTAAATAGAACACCTGTGCAATCAAATGCCAGTGTTATTAGCTTATATTTAGTTTTCCTTATAAAGTGACCAACTAACTAATGTTCTGGTATTACCTACAATGGCATGGCATGTAAAAAACTGTATATACCAGGTAGAATGTATGAGTCTAGGATTGAATTACCATTTTCAGTTAAGTTGGTTTAGGGGTTCACATGTTAAAGCAATGTGTAGTTAAGTTACTGAAAGATACAAATGAGATGCTGTAGAACTCAATTTTGAAAAGTTACACATGCCTTTGTTACCTTATGTCTAAACTTTATTTTTTTTTTCATTTTGGCTTGGGTTTTTTAACAGATGCAAAGCTATTGTGGATCATTTTGGACAAAGAATAAGTGCTAACTATTTTATTGTGGAAGATAGTTATCTTTCAGAGAGCACATGCGCAAATGTGTGTTACAGGTATGTAATAAAACAGTAAAGAAAGTCAATCTCTTTAAATAATGGTGCATAAAGTACCCTGTAAATTGAACTTAAGAGATTGTTGTTTCCTGCTCTATCTTTGCAGTACAGCTTAATTCAGTCCGTAGTTTTTCTCTGCTTCTGTATACACTTGAGGGCAAACTGTATACTTTCTATTTTAGGTGTTTTTAAAATTGTCCTCTAAATCATATTCCCCTTTTCCTTATTAAAAAATCCAAAAGCTAAGTGGGTTGGGGATTTCATATTTAGTAAAAGTGTTTGGAAGGTGGAGGTGCTTGCTGCTGTTCCCTCTTTAAATCTGGTCAGGTTTAGAAAAGTATTGAAAGACATACTTGTCTGTGATTTTTGTTTTCCTTGCCAAAAACATTGTGCATATACAGCCTTTGCCTTTGAAATACTGCAGATGAGATATTGCCAGAACTGGAGTAGTAGTTGTGATGCAGAAAGAATTGTAGGCAAGGGAGGATTAGAAACTTCAGTTCAGGAACTCCACCCTAGTGTATTTCCCCATAAAATGAAGTGTCCTGTGCTGTTTGGAACATAAAAAGTCCTATAATGTGCTGCTATTAATCTTGCTCAAATAAACAAAAGTTTGTTTGTTTTTTCTAAAATGAGAAGGATATTCAAGGTAGTTCATAGAATGGGACTGGATCATTTATCCAATATCTGTTTTGGTGACTGAGAATACTACGTTTATGTTCTAGATGTGCTCCTTCAGCAGCAGGGCAGCATCCCACTAACAGTCATAGTCATAAAGATGGTATGGTTTAATAGCCTTCCCACAGTATTATGTTTAGGTTGGTAATGCCAAAACTAGGAATCCAAATTGCTATTTTTTAAGTTTTTGTGAAATGCCATAATTGTTTTATTTAATTGTAGGCAGATCTCCAGGGCAGTGCTCATTACAGACCAGTCTGTGCTAAACACAGATGCAGAGCAGCAGGTATGTATCAATTTTGTATTGCTTACTTCTTTATGAATTGTATGTATTAATAGTTGGTCGTTTGTAGGATTTATTTCATGCTTTTGTTTCTGCTTAAATCCAGCTTTTTGGTCAGCTCTCTCTGCTGATAATGGTTTAATTCATTAGTCTCTATAAAACTATTAGGACTTTAATTTTATTTTAGTTCAGTGACGTGGGTTTCCCTGTTTGGTTTGCTCTATCTTAACAGTTTCTAAGCTCCTGCCTTTAAGGTAGTTCATTTTACTTGCTTTTTAATAAACTGTTGCCCCTAGTATTTTGTTAACTACTAAGAATTTATCTTCTCAAAACTTTGATCCAAGTTCATGTTTGTTTGGTTTTGGGTTTTTTTTTAACATTCACTTTTAGTGCTCAAAGTTCTTGTTGCTCACTTTCAGATCTTTAAATGTTTATGCTTCTTTAGTCTGGGCAGTCTTTAATTTTAAAGGATATTAATCTGTGTTAAGTGTTTCTTCTCTACTCTTCTGTATTCTTACAGGTTAAATATGATCTACAAAATAAGAACAGTTATGAGGGAGTATTCCTCCTAAGTCTTGCTACTGGCAGACCAGTACTCCAGTCCTTCTCACCTAACAGTGCTCTGCCCAGTGTTCAAAAGTGATTTTGCAGTCTCTTGCTAAGTTTCTCAACTGTCATCCTTTGGAAAGGACTGTGGGTGTGAGGTTTTCTTTCTGTTCTGCTGCTGCAGGCATTCCTTAAAGTGGCTTTGCTGCCTTGGGTGGAAGCTCTTAAGTGCTCAAATTTTTCAGGATTTATTGCACAAATGGTTACTAATAAACCAGAAAACAAAATTATTTAACTGGCTACAGATATTTTCCACTTTTACTCAGAAGTGTGTTGATTGCCTTATCCTCCATGTTACTCTGCTTTTTAACATGAGTTGTTCTTTCTGCTTGGCAGGTTTCCATTTTGACAGTGCCTCCAGAGGATGTAGGGAAACCAGCAGTTTGTGTCATTGAGTTGTGCTCTTCAACCATGACATGCATGAAGGAGACTTGTAAGTACAAGATATCTATATTATTAAGTGTTTTTCTCTTTGACTTTAGCAACTCTAACGCAAAATTTAGAATGTGTGTATCATTTCTCTGCTGCACAATGACCAGGCTGTTACCTGAGAAAAAGGTTGTACTATGTTACTTTGATCAGCAGGTGAGAAGACTAGTGCATTGTCTTCATTCCATAGCAGTTGTGTCCTGTTTCATATGGCTTAGGAATAATAGTACAATATTCTTGTTGCCTTTTTTTTCTTAAGTTTACATGTGATAATTATTTATTTAAAGTCTTACGTGATTTCCATGGTAATAAAGTTATTGTTCTTTATTTCCAAACAGATCAAATGTCTGATGTTCCTTTTAACACTTACATGGCTAATAAGCTTTATAGTTGTAGTCTTACTAATACTGGGACAATATTCTGTTCACTGTACAGAAATCATAAAATAGCACCAACAAAGAGATTTTCATTATGACTGCTGTAATTTTGTCCTTTTAGATAAAAAGTATTCAAATTCCACATTTTGATTATTCTGTAAAGTTGTTAAAAAGAAACGCAGAAGAATTATTAGAATGGCAGGTAAGGCTAGTGAAGAGCTCTGGCAGGCTGTTTCTTCTCCACTGTAACTAGCTAAGATCATGCAGTTTTCAAGTCAAGATAATAAGATTTTTTTCAACTTAAAAATGTTTTCTTTGTAAAATTTTCTGCCTAGAATTTCTCCACCAGAATTACAGGACCACCTAAAGTATTTCCTCAAATCATTTCTGAAAAAAAACCTGTAAGCAAAAAGGTGGGCTCTTAGTTAACATAGATGTATGTTTGGGTTTTTGTATGGACTGCCATACTGACCTATTGAAATGCCTATAGTACACTATATTTGGGGCTTTTTATCTTCTGAAAGTTTTGGTGGAGGTGAGATTATGTCCCATTATGACATTTGGAGGGAAGGAGTGCATCATGATATATTTGAGGTGAGGTTATAGAAGTTCTTTTAAGAACTTTATTATTGTCATCTGCTGCATTAGATTCTTTAAAAATGACCCAAGAGCTCATTTCTAGAAGGGCCATCCCAGTATTTCCATTAACAGTTTTATATGTACAGAGAATGTACATAGAACTTTTATGGCTCTGTGTTGGTATTTTATGTGAACTTAAAATAGATGAGCAGCAAAATGTTCTTACTGGGTATTTATTTTTCATTCCAAATTCTTCTGAATTCTGTGAAATAGATTACAATTTGGGACACTATGGAAGATAAATAAAATTAGAAATTAGCTGACCTAATGCTTTTAAACAAAAATAAGTAACTGTAATAATAACAACCAATTTATTTTACTGTTACTTAGTCTTGAACTCAGTTCTTTGTATATGAAAGAAGAGTGAACTAAATGATCATCAGTCAAAGTTGTATTTTCTACTTAAAAAGAAAGTTAAACCTGTAATTCAGTAACTCTGTGCTATAGAGCATATTGTTAATACTTATCCTTTAAGTAGCCATTTATTTAAAGGTCCACAACATGTATATAGCATGAAAAGAAACTAAAGAAGCATTGATGTTCAAGTTTATTAGTTTCATGAGAATTTCTGTGGTGCCAGTTAGCGTTTCTGGTATTTTCTATTCTCCCTAATTTCTTTAATTTCAGAAGAGAAGGTATTACATTCCTTAATTAAATTTGTCTTCATGTATTGAAGTAATACAGTTTTGTTTTAGGTATGGCTGAGTTCTAGTTATGGGACATATTTCATAATTGTTTCTAAAACTTTTACATCATTATCTGGAAATGGGTTTTAACCTGACTGATATCTCCTTCAAACAATTATTTAAGATAAGTATACAAATACATCTACTCTTTGATCACGCTGCATAAATGACAAGCACATAATCTGTATTGCCAGTTGAGTGGAACCAAATTCCTTCACTTGCCCTAAAAATTGAGACTGTAATGATGAAATCATGAACTAAACTCATCGTTCTTCTTGCTAGAAGAATTACCTGAAGACAAATGTTGGCAACCACTGTAACTAATGCAGTTATACCTGAGTAAATCAAATATAATCAAAATACATACCGATGACTGTGACTCATGGCCATAACCTTAAGGATAATAAAAAAGATTTTATAGAAAGCAAATGATGTGAACTTCATGATCATGATTTATAACTGAGTGTTTTTATGGAAAGAATAGATTGTATTACAACATTTGGGATTGTAAACATTTAGTTAAGGTTATGGGGAGGCTTTTATTATCACTGCCTGTTTTGTTTTACCTTTCTTTAGTACATATTCCTTTTAGAAGGTTTGGTTTTGGTTATAAGCTCTGTGTGCAATCTGAAAGAAGAGAAGCACAAAGGGTTAAATTTCTTGTCCTCCTGGAGTCAGTGTCCAACTTTATGTGGCATAACTGCAGCTAGGTAATCATTCAAGATACATATGATGTACTTGGAAATAATGACACAAATATAGCAAGACTTCAGAGTGAAAGAGAAAAATGCCATATGGATTTAAAATAGTACTATAGGTATGCATTGCTATGAAATTAATCAGAAATGTACAGCAATGAATTAAAAATGAATCAGTTTAAACTTTGTACAAAGGTATGTTAAACTGCTTTGTGATTCTCTGGCAGATACTTCTCTGCTGAGAAGTTTCCAGACAACTGTTCCATTAAGGGGGTTTTATAAAAAGCTTTAAGATGAGGCTTTTAAATATCTGAATCAAGGGGTGTAAAATCCAATGGGATAAAGTAGCAATGTAGTTGCTTCTGTACCTGAATGGAGACCAGTGGAACAGCAAAGAGGTCAAGAGCTGCATCAAGTGGTTATCTTTTCATCCTTAACAAGGAGTCAGAATCTTCACTAGTTTGCCAAATAGAGCAAATAAATAATTAGTATGTTCCATGAGGAATGTGTTTAGCAACTTTATTTTCATGAAAGCAATTACATTAGCAAGAAATCTAAATATCAAATCTGCATTATTCAGCAAAACTCTGAATTTTCAAAAATACAAAATTGGATTTAGTGACATTGAGTTGCCCAATGAATGTCCTTGCTGTAAGGTGACATTTGGTTAATTATACAGTTCCAGAAATGTGTCCTTGTGGTCCAAAATATTTTTATGTCATCTTTTTACAATATGGGCATCTTTTTACAATATGGGTTTGCTGTACTCTGGGATATTTTTCTGATGTGTACAAAGCATCTCTTGGAATCAAGTACTGAAAATCAGTTTTGCAAATTACCATACTCCCTCCTGGCCCCCTAACCTAATTTCACCCTTACCCAAGCACAGAACTGATGTTTTCTCCCATCCTGTAAGAAGGTGGGTGAATAAAATATTGTAGAAGTTTTTTGCTATGTTGTCCTAGGGGTTTGCATGTATTACATCAGAGAGCAGTTCTCTGATACTCAGGAGTGCTTATCTTTAAATTCTTTCTAGTTTGTGAAAACATGACAGTGTTCCTTATTCTCCTTGTGGCTGGAGGGAAATAGTTAACTGCCAGCCCACTTGAGCTGTAACTTCAGACATGCATCTGTTCACTTCATCTCCTCTTCACTGTTTAGTGCAATAAAAGAAATCTAAGTCTTGCTCAAATTTTTTACTTCAGTGGAGGAAAATGGTTTCCCCCTTACTCCTGTACAACCAAAATTCCCACAGAGTCCCACTTCAGCTCTTAAAGCAGAGTTCTGATGCAAGTAGTGGTATTTGTGGGTTTGGTATGTTGTTGAGCTATTGGCAAATACGATGTGTTACCCTGATTCTTGCAGCTGCTTTTCCTGATATCGGTAGGCCCCTTTTCATAGAATGACATTCTCTGCACTGCTGAGGTTAAATGTTACTTTCATCTTGCCACCATACATGGGAGAGAGGGATAATTGAGATGTATTAAAAAAAATTTTGTGTGTGGTGTATAAAAACTGTATTTCTCTGGGTTAAAGCGAGTAAAGGAGTTCTCTGGGTTAAAGCAAGTGATTTATATGAAGAGCAGTGATTTCTAAGAGTCTGCTGTGCCTTTTAAAAATTGTAAATGATATTTATATGTCTGTGTATTGGTGATTGTAATTAGATTGTGTTCTCTTTTAACAGATTTAGTCCATTTAACCTGTCCATCAACTAAAACTGCTAGGGAAGATTTAGAACCTGTTGTACAGAAGTTATTCAATCTAAATGCAGAAAAAGGTAAAAATAACTGAAGTATTAAAAGCTTATTTTTAAAAAATATAATTTAACCTCTTACCTAAAGTATCTGTTAATGCACATCTGAATCTGTCATCAGAGTCAGCATATGGTGAACTGCTATTTAGGTATCAGCATTTCAAAGTAAAGGAATCTATTTTGAGAGTGAGATTGATTAGACAGATGTCAGGGTTTTTCATTATCTAATATTCCAAGTCATCTTCAGCTGTGGTTTAACTTCAGCATACAGGGACCATGGCTGTGTCTAGAACCTTTTTAATTTTTTATGCTTTTTTTTTTTTTTCATGGAAACATACTTGCTTTTCAGCATGTCTTGCAAAGGTGCAGCAGTGACATGAAGTATTTGTGGATCTGGTTTTTCGCGCTATCCCATTTTTAGTGATTTCTATCACTTGGGTATTCATAACAAGTTATCAAAACCCCAGAAGTTAGTGATCTGCTTTTCTTCTCCAGCTGCCAGATGTGTATTCAGTGCTGTAAGCTTCTTAAGTTTTCCTTTGACTTCTTTTGTTCTAAGACTGTCGCTTATCCTTTTGTTGTCTTTTTCAAAGTGCTTCCTTGTTTGCTGTTGTTAGTTGAAATTCTCTCGATTCTGCTTTAAGCAGAGAAGCATAAAGTTGTTACACGCTGCAGTGTTACCAGGAAGACAGATTTCCAGAAATTTCCAATAATGAACTATTTGGCCCTTAATTTAAGGAAACCTTGCCAGCTGCTTTCATGAACTTTGACCTTGAGATGGACAATTTCATAGTGCCAAAGGAAAGTAGCTGCTGACAAAGCAATTGTTGCATGGAAAGAAATGTTCCCTGAGATTCTTTGAGGTAGTTCCCTGAGATAGTTCTGAGGTGGTGTCTTGAAATCTAATCCCAAGATCTTGAATTTAATCATATTTTTGGTAGCTGGTAAGAGGGTAAGTACTGTGCACTTGGAAAATGTTGCTGTATTGTAACCCTGGCAAAGCATTTTTAAATGTAGTGTGCTCATACTTAAATACAATAAATCATAGCTCTTCTATGAGAAACTAATACTTAGCTGTCAGGGGAAGTGTTTATGTTTGTCTATACTCAGGTTAGTAAGATGTGGAAGTATTTTATAATATTTATAATTGGTTTACTTATGTAGACTAAAACCAGGGTTAGAAAACAGAAAACTTTATTCAATTGGAGAGAGCAAACACTTTTTATATTGATGTTTATTAATCTAATGCCTGCTAATTTCCAACTTTTAATATTTAACATATATCTTAAATTTTCAAGACAGTGCCATATGTTTCAAAGACTCAATTGATAAAGAAAAGATTACCTTGCAGTTTAGTGTCTTCTAATCATTTGGGGGGTAGCATTAATCTTAATGTTTAAAGTGATCCAGTTTTGAAATGATATATTGTTTAGAACCTGACTGAAATTCTTCTGTAGAAACTATGTGATCATAGGGGTCCTCAGGTGCACTGAGGCACTGAAAAGCTAGTTTTCACTGACACATAGGCCTTTTTATCATCAGGATGAGGTAGTGGTCGTATTTTAATTAAAATGTCAGAACAAATACTGTTGGAGTTATTGAAAATGAATCACCAGATAAAGTGAGCACTGGGCCATGGCAGGTCAAAGAGGCAAAGTCACCTGGAGAAGAGGACTCCATTCATTTTCCTGCCTAAATGAGGAAGAAGTAACTTTTATGAGCAATGTGAACTTTTCAATATATTAAAGAGCATCTTGCCCTGTATTAAGGCTCAGACTTTCACAGGCTGATGAATTTAATTTATATTTCAAACTGTTCAGTATGGTTAGCACTTTTTTTTAAGTGTTTGACAGTTATAAAAAGATGCTGAAGGAATAGCATCAATTTATCTCTTTTTTTCCTAATTCAACTGCTTTAAAATACAGTTTTGAATGCCATTGTTATCTAGAAGTTTCTTCATTGGAAAGAAGTAAATCTCACAAGGTCTTTTACAAGCTTCATTTGTTTTAGAGGAGGTAAAACATCAAAAAGGTAACAGCAAATATGCCAAACAAATAGTACCTATTAAGCTAAAAATCTATATTGTGTATTCCTCCATTGCATTCTGCACTTCTAAAAAGTGACCTTCATCTTCCCAGAGGGTTTTCTGCCTGTGTACAGAGGGGTTATATGAATGTGCAAAGTAACTGCAAGAAAGTACAGATGATGAACAAGCAGGATGTAGTTAATGATTGTTTTGTATTCTTCATAAGTATTGTAGCACAGTGTAAGCCCTCAGTAAGTGTAGATAAATAGAAATTAATTCTTTATTTTCACTTAGCAGTAATTCCACCATTTAGAGATTCTCAATACTGTGTATCACACGTCTCAAATAGAGTACTTCTGGGTTTTGGTAATTATTTATCTGCAGTTAATTTGGGGGAGAGGTATTCTTTGTGGATTTTTCTTTAGAAGTTCATTTATTTAAACCATAAGCATTAGTTACTTTCCTAGATTGGCTTCAAGACTTTCAATCTTAAAACTTACAAAGGTCTGTTAAGAGAAGCATTTCATATAAGTTAAGCTTAAATGAGGGAGGAAAAAGTTACACATTAGAAATATCTTTGCATGTGGCTTCAAGTTGAGACAGCCAGTGGAAGAATTGTTCAGACCATCATATGCTCATGGATTTTATCCAGAGTAAACTAGATAATGTCAAGTGGAAGGGTGTTAAATTTAGACCAAATTTCTTGGTAGTATGCTTTCACGTGATAGTTGGTTCTTATACAGCATAGTGTGTACAGAATAAGTGGAGTTTACATACCTGTGGTTTCAGAGGACAAGTATGATGAAAGACTAACTCAGAGAAGATTGGAAAACAAAATTAATTGGGTTTTTAAAGAAAAAAAAATTGCAATAATTCCATGTTTATAAATGGACTTTTAGAATGCTAGCTTACATATTTCCCTTATTACAGATAGAATCAGAGAATGGTTTGGATTGGAAGGGACCTTAAAGCTCATCCAGTTCCAACTCCTTTGCCACGGGCAGGGACACCTTCCACTAGAGCAGATTGCTCCAAACCCCATCCAGCCTGGCCTTGAGCACTGCCAGGGATGGGGCAGCCATCATGAACATTGATTATTTGAAACACTGTTTTGTTTTGTTTTCCAGAGACTGAAAATGAAGAACTGGAAAAACCCAGAGTGCTCTGGGCCGTCTACTTCAACATGAGAGATTCTTCAGGAGTTGAGAAGAAGTCATATGATGGCTTGCCCTCTAATGTTTATGTCTGTTCTGGACCAGACTCTGCTTTAGGAAATGACTGTGCTGTTAAACAGGTTTGTTTTTTTTTGTTAAACAGATCTGTGGATTTTTTTGTTATAGAACTTGAAAGACCTAAGGAAGTCCAATGCCATCTGCTGTTGTTCAGGTATTTCTCCTTTAAGCTATGTAATTAGTACTAATACAGCTGTAAAACTTCACAGCTAGATGTACAAGAAGTCTTATTTAATAAGCAAAGTGATTGAGAATGGAGGAAACTTGAGAAAAGGTCAGATGATACAGTAGTATTAGGAGTAGCAGATAGTTAATCTGAACAGGTAAAGGGAACCTAGAAGGCAGCAGTACATGAAGATGATGGTCTTGGTAGAATGGTTAATTTCTTTAATACTGTAGAAAGGAAGAACTGCCAAATAACTCCAAAATACAGATAACTCCCCAAAATATGTAGCCTTTCACCTGTAGGGTTAGAGAGGAAGTACAGTAGTAGAGAAGCAGTAGAAATTAGAGGTCAAAAAAGCCTGTCTGGAGTTCAAGTTGGAAGGACGATCAAATTAGTTTAACAGCTGCAGGACATAGTCACAAACCTAAAACTTTTGGGGAAGAAAAAAATCCAGCATAATTACTACTCTGGTACATTAATCTATCTCAATTTATCTTTTCTTTGCTTTAATACCCTCATATTAAAAAAATATGGTCTGTGTCTCTGGAGGAATTGAGGGGGAATGTCACTTGAGATAGTATTTGGCACCAAGTCTAAATCAGTTCTGATTGTTAGTTCTCAGTATTTGGCTACCTACATATCTAGTTCCCGCCAACTGCAATCCTGAACTGAGAACCACTTGTAACTTGCCTAGTGATAGGCATACAATACCAGTACTCAATTTAAGGCAAACTACTAGTGCTTTGAAATTGGAGGTGAAGAGTAAAAGCTCCCTAAACAAAACTAGGTAGATGAACAGATGATGAAATAACCACCTTCTGTGTTGGCAGTTGGCAGAATATGCAGGGACACCAGTAGGTGTACGTAGAAATTCACAGTGAGCTTCCTGTCACACCTTTGTGCCTTCCCCACTACTGTTGAGCAGAAGACAAGATCATGCAAATAAATAGATTATGACTTGTGCAACAAAAGAGGTGCTTCTTTGCTCTTCCATTCAGAGATCCACCTTGATATGGGATGTATAAATTCCTAGGCAAATCTACCACTGCAGTCACTGTGATATTAGGGTGGTTTCAGTGCTAACCTGAGTACACTTAAATCTTTGTAGAATTAACTGGTGCTAGTTATTTTTAAAGCTGTAGATTTTTAGTGGCCGTGTGCAGAGAATGTGCATGCCATCTTCTAACCAGTTGTAGGTTTTTTTTATTACCAGGTCATAAACCTCTTAAAAATAAGATTTTAAAGTGCAGAGGCTGACACAGCCTGAACTGCAGGGTCAGAACAGTATAATTAAGAGCTAATAGTACACTCCATTTTGCTTTACAAGGCAATAATTTGCTTCCCAAGAGGATGAAAAACTGTAAAAACAAAAATAATACAAGACAATTATTATGGTAGCAGTTTTAAATTGTAAATTAGTTCTTTTCTAACATATTTTTTTTTTTACTATTATTATTTAAAACAGTGTGAGCTAAAAGCTGTTTAAATAGACTTAAAGCCCAGCCTCATTCTGATTTTCATAGCCACCTTTTCTAGCATTCAACTTTCTCTACCTGAAGAGCTCTTTTTCTTACCAATGAATAATGGTATTATAGATCAAGCTGTGTTTAAATATTCTAGGTGCTGTAGTCAGCCTTTGTATTAAATCTGTTGACCATCAGTGAGACAGATTAAAACCACCCACTATGTGTGTTAGTCTTGAAGATAGCTTGGAAAATTGAATCTAATTTCTGAAATCAATTCTATGTTTACTGTTTTAATGTTTCTTCCCATGATTTATGTTTTCATTACTATTAGTATCACTAACTTCTGTACATCATGCTGTGTGACTGTATTGAAGATACGTTATTTAGAAGGCAAGACACCACAACTTTTACAGACAATTATCCATCTGCAGCTCAGTACACAAATGACTTAATTATTGTTTTATTTTAATTTAGTGTTAAATTCTTAGTATAATATTGAATTAATTTTGATGTCTGTGTTTACTCACCCCAGGGATAGGCTAAATAAAATATAATGTGCTGTTTATGATTTCTTTAAATTCTGTGTGTAAGATCAAGTAAAGCATCTGGCTTTAGTTTTCTATTTTTTTCACTGCTACAATCAGACATGAATTATTATGTTCCAGAGTAGTATGTTCTCTCAGGTATTTCAGATTTCTGAGGCATCTTTATGTTTATAAGAGAAGCGCTAAAATTGTCATGCCGATATTTGTCCTTTAACCTGTTTACTGGAAGGATTTCAGAGTTACTCAAGTGTGTTGTATTTCAAACTACTGTTAGTTTGGTAGTATTTTCTCTAAAAGTTGCTCTGAAAGCTCATATAGCTTGTCTACACACCATCAAGTTGCGAGGCTGGGGTACAGTAAAACAGTAACAACACATAGTTTTATTCAACTTCAAACAGCTATTAGAGTATCCTATGCTAGTGCTTTACATGCTTACGTCTTAATGCTTAATTCAAACATAGACTCTTGAAAGCTGGTACACTTAACTACTAAATATTGCAGGAACTGTTTGCTAACTTAATTAGCTACAATAAGTGTCAAAGTGTTATAATGAAGGAGCTGTTAAATTATTATTGGTTGTTCTGCATTACTTCAGCTGGGTAAGGTTAATGTAAAAAATTGGTAGACCTGAAAGCACTCTGTAGCATTAAATTTTTCAGTTACAATCAATGTTATGATGTCCCCCAGAGCATCCTGAGAATTTATTTCCGTGTTCAACCTCGTAATGACGTGACCATTTTTGGACTGACCAATTGAAGAGTGAATAATTGTTAAGAACTGCATAGAAAATGTTTGCTCTCATTTGCAATATATTTAGTGCAAAATATGATACCCATCTTCAGTATTCTATTAAATATAAGAGTAGTGCATGAAACTCCAAAAATAAACAAGTGCAGATGTGAAATCAAAAGTTTTTTCTCTTACCTTCAAAAAACAAGTTTTGTAAACTTTCTGTGGGATATTTTTACCCCCTTGCCTCCTAAACTTACTAGGCAAGGTTTTCAAATTGAAAAACCTTATTTTTTAAATAGAGCATTGATTCTTAAATTTATGGTTTTTTCACATATAAATAGTTTTAGACAGGTTTAAATGGGAGTGGGATAGTGAAATTTGGGAAGCAGAATGAAAAATTAAATTGAACTGAAAGTAGACAGGGTCATTCAAGCAGTTAAGAATGGAGCTCTGCATCCACGTGCTGGTGTGATACAAATACAGTGGGCAATGAAGTTTATCACAGAAAGCTGTTTGGTACATGCTCAATGATGTATTAAGCTGAAAACAATTCCCTCTTGTCCAGGAATCCTCATCATGTATCAGCCTTTGCAGTTGGCATTAGCTGACCCTACTGTCAGCTTTTTCAGGGCAGTGTCCGGTAGCAGTATGAATATAAAGATTAAATGCATTCTTCCTTATGAGGGAGCTGTTGTCATAGGTCAGCTTTCGGGCATAGTTTACTGAAGAGACAAAATCGAGGCAATATTCCTTTGCCTTTTTAGAAACCCAAAACAGCTGTGACCTGCAGCAGTTGTCCGTGTTTGCCTTAGAAGCTTAAGGACTTAAGAAAACAAAACCTTTATGGAAATGTGAAGTGCATTCAGTAAATAAATTCCTCAGTGTCTCTAGCTTGCCTTTTTCTTTTGTCTTTTTAAGATAAGTTCACAGGTAAGTTATTTGCACAAGACCGTGTAAAACTCTAACAGCGGTTAACAAAGCTCCTTGCGTTCTTGTGGGGTTTTAAAAGCTTTTTTTTTTTTTGCCTCCTTTGTTTTTATACAGTGTCTGGTTCTCAAGAATTCTGACATCATATTATCTTGGTTCTTTTTCTCCCATATTTTTTTAGTTCTAGTCTGTTACAACTACCCTGATGTTATCAAGAACATGTTTCTTTTTAATGTCTTTCATTACAGTGGTCACTTGACATTTTTTGTGTACTTGATTTCTAAACCTCGATGGCATGAAGAGTAACTGGCATTGTAAATCAAATCTTTGAGCTATATCTTAAGAGTCGCTGTCTTTTCATCTAAATAGAAGTTGCTTATACTGTTCCTTTTGGAAAGGCACTCTTTGGGCACAGAGGTTTACAGACATAATGCACTGAAATGATAGACATGTTTTTTTGAGTAAACTATAAATGTATACAAGTATGCACCTATATTCAATAATCATATTCCACTGGATGAGAATAACTCGCCACTGAGGCACGTATGAGCTGTTCACAAAAATGGAAATAGACATTTTTCTGTATTTTTTAAGTTTATGAGGGAAACCAACAGAGGTACGATGTAGGTTGTATGTATTAACAATTTCATGGGTTTGCTCGTTATGTGAAATGGATTCTTCTCTCTGGAAAAGAGATGGGATATTTTTAAAGTGCAGATCAATTTGTTTGCAAACAATCACGTTCTTTATTCTCAGTACAGTGTAGAATGAGCAGAATTTTTAAAAAAGCCCTGTGCTGTCATTTTCATGGTAGAACGATGTGAAAAGATGATGGCTTTTTCTTTTTCACGCGCTGCAAGAAGGGATGGATTTCCTTCGTGTTTACAGTACTGCCAAAGTATTAAATCACCACTGATTTGAAAGAACGGAGATTAATCTGAAGTATCTGTAAAATATTGCTACAAGGTATTACGTTTCAAGGTAAAGTTTCTTCTATGCTTTTTTTTTTTTTTTGGAATAGGCCGAGACCATTTTCCATGAAATGTTTCCTACAGAGGAATTTTGTCCACCACCACCGAATCCGGAAGATATTATTTATGATGAAGATGAGATTGCACCAGAAGAGTCTGGATTCAGTAATTCCCCAGAGACAAAACCTGACTCCTCAACTGAGGAAAGCAGTAGCGGAGGTAGTAGTGCTGTTAAGAAGGAAGATAACGAAGAATGAGTTAACACTGTTCTCTTAGTAGAAGAGGAGGTTGACCCAAACTAGAATGTAAGGGAGGAAGGGTAAGAAAAAGAGGTTTAAAAATCCCATAGCTGTATTATTTGCAATTGCCTTACTTTCCTTAGCTTGAATAATCTTTTTTCATCAGATAGCTTCATTGATAGCTGAGACATTTCTAAGTAGGTCCACCATATCCAGGGGTGTTTGTAGCTAAGCAGAAAACATAGAACAAAGCATTTGAATCTAAAATGTTAAAATAGGATTTATGATCTGTTCAGATAATTTCTTTTCATTTTACATCTTGAAAGGAATCCTCCACCTTTTAAAAGTGAACAATTTGAAACTAATCAAAATTGTGCAAGTTTGTTTATCAGTCAGATGATGATCTTGTGATAGAATGTATCAAAGTTCAACTAAAAGTCATTGGACCAGTGCTAATGAAACAGTAGAAGGTGAGCTTCACAATCTGTTCTTCAAAGCGGTTTTATGAATGGAACTTAAAGGCAATATATTGACAGTTCTGGAGTAGGTTTAGAATATGTAATAGATGTCATGTTTAATTTGTATAATGCAAAATTTTTGTATAGTTTTAAAACCGATGCCATAATTCAGAAGCAAATACAACCCAGTAGATGTTCCTCACATGAAAATATTTTATGTTTGAATTTTATTTTTGTTCAGTAAGGCTTAATGGATCATTCATTGTCACTAGTGACTTAATTTACTGTAGTCAGGAAAATAGCACAATTTAAACTTCATGCAAGAATTCCCAACAAAATGTAAAATCGTAAATGGAGTGTACCTGGTGTTAGTTGCCCTGGATTTGTTGCAGTGTTTGGGCCTTTAACAATTAACAAAGTTAATTTTTTGAAGTATGATGTCTAAGAAGTTTAGATGATGATTAATTGAAGGGTTTTGTAGCAGGGAGAAGGTTCAACTGATGATTCCAAAGGATTGTACTGATCCTGGTTAATAGGATTAAAATTAGCGTGGTAGCTGTAAATGATGTGTTTTGTAATGATAAATCATAAAGCATTTATACAATAAAATTTATTGAAATATTTATAAGCCGTTTGTATGAAAAATTACAAAATGAGAAAGCTGTTGTAAATGACCATGATAAACTTGCACTTCTGAACAATGCTTGAAATTAGGCATTCAGATGGTGAAAAACATTTAGAATTTACTTAAATCTTTACCATAAAATGTGCACCCAATAGATGAGTAGTGTATCGAAATAAAGAGATAAGTGATTTTTGATGAGTCAGGGTTTAAACTTCTTCGATAACTTAGCTCTAGTTCTAGCAGTGCTTAAATACTGTGCGTAACTAGAAAATGCCATTGAATAATGAATATTCAGCACTGCCTGAACTTGACACATCCAGACTTTGTACGGTTCCGTGGTGCATGTGCTGTGCTTGCCTTTAAAATGGCTTCGTGCCATAAAGGTTAATTTATTTATTTTTTTTTTACAGCATTACTGATCCTTACCTTCACTTGCATCATAATACATTGTCTGGTTTGCATTTCAAAACTTGGTTTATTAGTGTTTGCAGTTGTTCTTTACTGGATAGGTACCATTGTGTTTATAATCCCAAAGTCCTCAAAAATATATGTGGTTGAAATGTTTCCAATGTTAAACAACAGTTATCTTTGGATGCTTGTGATTGAGCAGTTATTTATACATAGTAATAAGCAGACTGCCTCTTCATTTAGCTGTAATTTTTACATGTATTGGAAAGCATGAGTATATGGTAATTGTATTTAACATCTAGAGATCTGTAAAATAACTAAGGGGAGGACCTTGTCCCTGTTTGTCGTTCAGTAATAGGGATCATAGTTAAATTTTTCATCTTCTGTGTTTACAGGGAAATTGTTTGATGAAAATTAAAGGTTTGCTTGCAAGCAGATTTTCTTGTGTTTTCTTTCAATTACACAAGAGAAGCAGTTCATTTGTTAGCTGATAATTCTGTTGTCTACTTTTATAGTGTTGACATTTGTAATAAGATTGAAATTTGCATGGGTGATAGTATGTTTCTATAAGTTAGGAAGTTTATATAGTAGCATCTCAGTGCTTCGTGTCCATGTGAAGCAAAGTTTGGAAATACTGCAAATTTGATTTTAGATAAGATGGAATAATCTGCAAGTTGTAGACTGTGACTTTACACTACATTGATTGCCTAAAAACTGTTTTCATGTCTCGTTCGTATGGTGAATGGAAACATAAAATGTTTTCTTATGGTACTTGAGTACCCAATAGCTCACTTGCAGTAGCAGTAGAAAAGATTGTTGATCTTGCATTTTACAGAAATCTTCCACTGAACTGCATTTTGTTCTTGCTTTTAAATAGTTTAAGCATACAAAGTGAGGGTTAGGCTTATTTGAAGTAGCTTTTAAGGCTTGTCATACAGGATGTATTCAAAAGATAACATGACTTTTTAAAAACTGGCAATTTATCTGTAGGATTATTAATAAATCAAGTTAAAGAAAGATAAGGTTAATTGAATTTTTAAACAAGTAGCTGTATTATCCTTCAAGCACCTTGGAGCTCATACAATATTCACACTTTTTTTTTTTTTTTTCCTAAGGAGTGCTTTGATATGTTTGAATTCCTTTTTTAATGAGTACTTTCTTTTTAAGTTGCTTAATTACATTAACCCTTAATATGCAAACAGCCAGTCTTGTGCCATTTTCCCTTCTATAGTTTTATTGCCTTATCTGTACAACTGCAATTAGTTACTGTTCCTTTGGAAGTATTTTCGGCCATGAAGCTGCTACGTCTGCTTTTTCTGGTGATGATGATGCTTAGGGCCATTTGACAGGTAATCATTAGAACTTAGATCCTTGCAGACTATGGGGTCTTTTCTCCTATCATTGCAGGGGGATTTATGTTGGTAACTCCTATTAATGTTAATGGGACTTGCATGTGTAAATCCTCCTTGCATCAATGGGAAAATTGACCCCTGAAAAAAAATATCTTCATGTTAGACTTGCTGATTCAGAAACATCCTGTATGGAAATGTGATGGAGTATGTGCTTCATGCCATTTCAGTGAAATGCTCTGAAGAGGACTTGGGTAATTTCCTGGGCTTTTATAATTTATATTGTATGTTATATTTTCTGTACACCTCCAAATCTTGTCAATTCTTTTTATGTAGCTGGTATCAATTTCCTATTTCGTATTCAGGAGGTTGCATGGCTCCTTTTGCTTTGGATCTCATTGTATTTTAGGCCCATCTCTTTCTCTCTAAAGCTTTTTACATCAGCAGCATGTTCTTAATGTTCTTAATTTCAAGAGCAATTTGCTAGTAATGTATTGGTTAATGGCAAGTCAGAAGTATTAAAATACTGTTTTCACACAGTAAGAGACTAGGTCACTTATAATCCATAATCTCATCTGTTAAAAGGGTAAAATTAATTTCCTCAACCCTTTTCCAGGCTTGGAGTGGGAAAACATGTGAACTGCCTACTTTCCTTGGGCGGTGGAAAGAAGAAAGAAGAGCCAGACAAATGGAAATAGCTGAAGTGGTGGGAGGATAAAATGAGGGCTCTTTGTCATAACTTCCATACTCTGAGATCAAATAAGTCATGCAATTTTATTTCCACTTTTGCTGTGTGAAATTTCTACATGGTTTCTGACAGTTTATTGACTTTAAGGAAAAACTATGTATGTACATTTTGGAATGAGGCAACAATTAACCAAGAGTGGAATAACATGTAAATGGAGTAATACCTGGCATATGCACTGAGGAGTTTACACTACGAGTGTTATTTTGTTTATCTGTGGGTATGTTTATCCACTCTTTATTTTGTTGCTCAGTCAATTACTCCTGTAGATCTTTAATATAATCCTCTCCAGTACATTTTAGGTTTTCACTTACCTGACAATTTTATATCAGTAGCACATCATCCCTGTATAAAGTACAAAATCTGGTGTCAGAACTGTTCTGAACTGCTCCAAAGATCTCTCCTAGCTTTTCTGCCATAATGAATGTTCTCTTCACCCATGAATTACCAATAAGCTCTTGGTGGGTTTTCTCTTGTTGATGCCATTTTTTATTTCTCCTTAGGATTCTGTGACTGCAATTAATGCAGTTGCTAATTTTCCACGTAAGGGAGCAGTTTACTGAGATCACATAATGAAAATTAATTGATTTTTCTGTATGTGAATACAATTCATAACAGATTTTTTTTTCAGATCGTATGCATTAGTTTTGTGCAGGTGAATAGATGTTTTATGGCAAAATGAGTAACTCATAAAAGTTTATCATTTAAACTTTTGCAGAAATCAACCACTGTAGAATGTCCAAAAGTTAGAATTACCTGCTGTTACCAAAACTGTCAGAAATAAGTGGGAGAGTTGTGGTGGCAGGGCAGTTGCTTGTATTTCTTGGGTAAGTAGTAATGCAAAGTATTTTTCATAAGGTGTAGAAGTAGTTGTGACACTGGAAATTTGAGACACTGATATAAAATGTTCATCTATTGCAACCCAATTTAATAGTAAGGTTACTTCAATAATCAGATGGAAATCTTAAGTTTGATGGGTATGGTTTCAAGAAGAATTTTTTTTAACATGACAAAAGTTACAAAAGAAGGATCATTTCAGCTGTAAAGGTAAGTAGTAGGTAGTGGTCAGCCATGTTGGATTTATGTCATCAGCCTCATACCTAGCAAAACAATTACTTTTGGTGGAAAAAGAGCTTATTAGCCATTCCACCATTACGTTTATTTACAGGCTGCCAGTTTGTAAAAGTGAACGGTTCTTCACAGTCTGAATGGAGAACCAGGTGGGAATGTTGTAAATCTGAATGACATTTGAGATTCAGAAAGTTGACAGTGAAGTATCGGGAAGACACAGTCTCTGACTGCATGAGAGTTCTGATCAGAGGAGGCTGATAGAAAATACTCTTCCTGTCACAATTCTAACAGACCATGTATTTTACACTACTTGCATACATTGTCAAAAGAGATGGAAGGTATCAACCTGAGTGTATATCAAGACCCAGATGTATTTGACTAAACAATGGTTGCATAGACAATGGTTGACTCCCAGTGTATATAACGCTGCTCAAGTGGCAGTTTTATGTAGGTGTCTTCTCAGTCTTGGCGAAAAGCTGTTGCAGGTTTTATAACTGGCCAGTATACTGAATTCAGTAGTATATTTTTTCACCTGATTTTAGTTTTTCATATTACCTATCAGTCTGGGGGGGGTTATTCAAAAAAGATTCAAGCATCATGTAGAACTAAAATATTTTCTTAGTGACAGTGTGATCTTTTGGTTAGCATAAGTTGCAGGGTGCAAGAAGGTTGGGCTGTTAATACAGATATTGCTGATTTTTAGGAAATCTCAGAACACCCACATTTTTAGATACAGATTTTCAGGATCTTACACTTCCTTCAGAAGTACCACCTCATAATTTATAATGTATTTGGGCCTCTGAAGAAGGCTTCAGTGCTGTTCCTCCATTCCCTATGGTTACGATTTTAGTAAGTGGGGCATACAAAGGCTATGGATGCTCCGTTTGTCCTCTCAAACAGAGGAGGCTTCTCTTCTGAGGTGTTATGACATGATAGCAATCACCACTGGGGTGTGGTAAATGTGGCTTCTGCTTGGACAGCTGCTTTTTGCTGCTCCTACTTTAGGAAGCTTGTTCTCTATTTGAGTACTGGTAGTTTTCTCATTCCTTTTCTTTTGCCCTAAGCATGGAGCAGGACTAAGAAATGCTTTGCTGTTGGAAGTGATTGTTGTCTCAGTTCTGAAGCTGTTAAGTTAGTAAGTCATATGGGCGCAATGATAAAACTTCTGGATAATGTCATACCAGACTGCAGTTCATTGATACCTCAAGGCCTAGTTCACAAGCCATAAAACCAGTGTGGTGTTTGTTGGTAAGCTGGTATTCTGTATCTGAGTTGAATGTCCAGACTGAGGAACAAGTATTTTGATTACTGGCTGACATCATAGCGGCAGCTCAAGTCTATAACTTACAGGAGTCTTCTCTCTAAAGAACAAACAAAAAATCACAACTCCAGACACTCCTGAGCTATGGTTTAGATTCTGTGTACATAAGAGACTCTTAATGGCCAATGTGGAATTCTGAATCTAGTCTGTTTCAAACCCCAGCATATTTCTGGAGCTCACCCAAGGGAAAGCCTTAATAATGATGAGAGACCAGCTGTCAGACCAATGTAACGAAACATTTCTCTGCTCTGGGAACTTCTCGGTAGCGTGAAAGTCACTGGAAGTCATGGTTGAGTCCTGTGTTGTGAATACATTATCTGGTGAATTTAGCCTTTCTTTCCTGTGCAAAAATTTGTGTAAGCTTTGGCTAAGTACCTTCAGGGAATAATTCTTAGACTATGGATTATTCAGAGCAAATCCATTCTATTATTCTTACAGTATTTTATTAGCTAAGTCATGTGATATTTTCCTGCTCCATATTTGGATGCTGAAATAATACCTAAAACTAACTTAAGGAATGTTCATTATTATATCATACATTATATTAATATGTTCATTATTACATCATACAGCTCCAAGAGAGAGGGGAAAAAAAAAGCTCTTATGCAAAATAACAAAAATGCTATCTACTAGTAAGGAAGCCGTCATGAAATAGCTTACTTCAGTGACTTGTACATGATGCTTGCATTTCCTTTCCATATAGAAGTATTAGGCCAGGAAACCTTAGATTACTTTCCAGGCTCTAAGTCTGAATCTAAAATGAGTATGTGAGCACAGTAAAAGCTAACAGCCCCTCAGTTATATTGTAAGGACATATTAAGCTCTGCTAAGATAGAACTTGAAATGCACACTGCATGGAGTACACAGTTAAAAATCTGGTTTGCATCAAATATTTTCAGTTGGCCTATTCCAATGTCATCTCTGAAGTGATGTCTGAAAATGCAGGTATGTGCATGGGTGTAATAAAGGATGGATGAATCATTACTGAAATGAAAAGTAACAATCAGCAGTGGATGTGTCAACTTGGAATTCAAGAGAAATGGATATGGGTTTTGGCTCTGGCACTGATTTCCTCAACAAACTTGGTTTAGTAATTTCCTTTAATGTCATAGGAAAAAGATGTAAAATGGTGACAGATATTTTCTGAAGCCTTTTGAGAGGTCAATGAAATATAAAAGTATGTATTTGAGAAAGGAAATGATCAGTGTTAATGATAACGGTAAAAATGGATAGCGGTAATACTTGAGTTGAAGCACAAATGAGTTTCTGAGAAACATTCAAATACAACTGTTTCGAAGTGATTGGGATAGCAGATGTTTTGTTAGCCAAGTCCCTTTTCCACCTCTGACATTTTCTGTATTTCACACTTAAGAGTTTCACCAATCAGCACAAATTATTTGTTTACTGCTTAGTAAAAATAACAAAATTGTACTTTTTAAAGAACTCTCTTTCTGATTATGTATACTCCGCTGGCAGGTTGTAATGCATATTGCTTCTTTGTTTACTTAGAACTTAATGCTAATGTCATTAACATTCTGTGTGGTAAGTCAGGAGGTTGCCTATTTATAGACATAACAAAAGTTGTAACTTTTTGTAGTAAAGTGCTTTTGACTGTGCTAGCAAAACTAAAGTTACTCTAACCTGACATTAGCTTTCAGTTTCATTGTCCATGGCCTAGTGAGTCTGAAAAATACTCCTACATGTACTGAATGTATTCTTTTAAATTATTAAATTATTTTAGTTATGTTCTATATTTTTAATAGGGTTTGACTCATCCTTTAAAAAAGAAAAGAGAAATAAACCAAATTAAACAGGAATCACAGAAAACTGAGCTCTGAAGTTTGAAAACTGTCCTGCTTGAAGACTATTTGGAGTTATAACACTGAATTTAATCAGAATCTTCTCCAAATTTTGTTCCGTGATACTTCTTATAAATCAGGTAATTAATTAGGCAGCACTTCACATTTCAGGTTATTACCACAAATGTGGATGTGTGCTTTATTTGAGGTTAGAAAGTGTAAAATAACTGCTGAATTTTGTACTCCATGTTGCCTCTTCATTGTAATGAATTTACAGAATTCATTACAATGAATTCTGTAAATTTCTTTCTACACAGCCTTTTTCTAAGCATTTGTAATACCTTGGTTGCATAAATAACCTCATTTTCTAGGAAAGTTTTTCAATAAAAGCAGTGGGATACCTGTAACAAAAACTGGTAATCACAGAAATGTGAATGAAGTTTGCTTCAAGGAACGCCTAAAACGGTGTTACGTCCCCTGGCCTGGACTGTGGCCACAGCAGCATGAGGCCTGACTGGGACACCCCAGCAGCGCAGCAGCAGAGCTCATGCAAGGTGAGAGCAGGTATGTCTGTAGGCAAAGCTGAGGAAGAGGGTCTGTGTGCCTCCACTCCCTGCTCCTCTCAGCTACCGTGCTGAGGCACCTGGCACCCCTCTCCCATATGCTTGCATTTGTGATGCCTCTTTTGTCCAGTACACACTCCATAATTCCAGAGGGAGAAATAATTCCTTCTTCCTAGGTTGTTACAGCTGTCAGTTCCTTCTTGAGAAAATACAAACAACGAACCAAATCCGTGGTGCAGTGCAATGCAGGATGGCACAAGTGCAGGGCTGGTTTTCTGGGCTTGCTCCTCTGAATTTCCTGAAGCTTTGCCATTGATAAATTATGGCTTTTCTGACCAAGGATGATCACTGCCAAGTGGAAAGTATTGTTATGGCACCTCAGTGTTCAGCCTGTACTTGCTGTTTTCAGCTCCTCAGGAGCTGAAGAGATGAACCAGCTCATCCTGCACAGGGAAAACTAAATGCAGCTCTGGATGTAAATTTTGGAATTTTGTGGATTTTTAGGGGAATACGAGGTAAATTCTGAGTTCTTTTAGGCACTTGTGTGGCTGTCATCCTTGGTGATTTTGCAAAGAAGACTTACGAACTAAATAATCTAAGACAAATCTCTGAATTGAACAGTATCTCTGCAGTGCTGGGCTGAGAGAGCCTTCCTCTGGGGAAGCTTGTGCTGCAGTGCTCTGAAGGAGCTTGCTTTACAGTGTTGAGTCTGGTTGGGGTAATGGATGCTATGGTATCATCACACTACAGGGCTTAAACTTATTCTTAGTGAAATCAATAGATACTTTTCTTGTAAAGCCACTTGAAAAGCTTTTTAAAGGATTATTGGAATTTTTGGATTACCACAGATAAATTCATTCTGTTTCACTGAATTGAATTACAGCATCGTATCTGTTGCTAGTATATTAATAAAATGTATGAAGCCAGCCTTAAAAGGTAGCTCCTTTGTGAAGAGACTTTTTTCTTTAACAATAAGCAGGAAGGATTTTTCAAAGATGTGTATTTTTCCCAGAGTAATGTTGCATACAGACTGGAGATTGCTTCTTCTATTGAATTGCATAATGAAAAATCAATCAGTTTAATGGTTGACAAACTTTGACATTCAAATAAAAATGTTGCTGGTATTTTCATAAAGACCTGTAGGCAAAACTATATTCAGTGACTTTAATTTATGCAATAGTAAATGTCTGCCAAAACATTGTACAAATGACTGTATTAGTCATTAGTCAGCAATAATAACTGAGGAAGCAAAGCAAACAAAGGCCAAATTTCTCAGTTTTTCCAAATTATATACTTTTGAAAAGCCTTTCATTGTAAGGTATGTTTCTACAGCATCCTTTTCAACAGTATATTCTGTTTTGAAAGCAGTTGCTCAACATCATGGAACATATTTATCTGGCACTGTTGAATAGTATCAGATGATAATGTTTAGTTTTTCTGCTTGTTCAGTCTTCTACCCAGGCTGCATTTACTTCTTGACCACTTCTTACTATATACTTTGCAAAAAACATCTAATAAAAAAGCCTTGTTCATAGTGGTTATTTTATATTTTTCATGTGCCTGCAAGCAAAATAGAAGGATAACAGAAGTCCTTCTGCAAAGGAGAAAAAGAAAACAGCAAAAGGCTTGACAGGCTCCTGGCTTTCCACCTATGTTGGTTGGTCTGTTTTGGGTTTTTCTTTTTATTTTCTTTGATTCAGAGGGGAGAGAATTCCCAGTAAGGTAAGAGGACACCTTTGTTCCTCACTCATTTCTGCTTTTAATGTATGTTTGAACACAGCACTTGGAGGAAGAGCAAAAGGCATGCTGAGCTACGCTATCACTTTCAGCCTTTAGGCACTACCATCCTAGAGCCAGGAGACTGGCTTAATAAATGCCATTAGCCTCTGTGCTCAAGTGTTGTCTAGCCATGAGATTTTCAGTAAGACCAAGTTTTGGTTGTGACCATGTGCATCAGCTTTGTTGGCTTCTTTGGATGCAGAGTGTGAGTGCTTCATTTGTCAGTAGCAGTGACTGGAAAGTGTTGACTTGTCTTCCTCCTTTTAGCAGTAAGATAGCTCTTACATCTTCTAAGCTTTGCACAACTTCCAACTCCCATTCCTATATGATCTGGGTAGTTTTGTTAATTCTTTTTACTGTAATTAGACTAGTTTGACCCAATTTGTCCTTCTTATCATTTTCCTGTCATGCATTATCCCAAGCTTTGAATACATTCTTAAATATGACTTACAAGATTACTAAATGTTTTAGTATACGTATGTGTCTGAATTCAAGATATGAACTAAACTAGATGTAAGTTTTATTGCATTATCTTATCGGGGGGGGGGGGGGGGGGATTACTTGTCCTGTGCTGCATTCCAGCTCTTACAAGAGAACTTGGCTGCTGCACAGCCACCTGCTGGTGCGACTTCAGCTTTTGCCTGCCTCTTGTTTGTTTGACTTACAGTTATGTTGTGTTGAGTTCTCAAGGTAGTAACTGTGCCTCTGTTTCAGTAATATCTAATAAACTTCCTGGTGCTATGTTAAATAATGTGCCAGGTAACTCACACGTTCTCACTGGTTACTTGTGTGGTTTGCTGTTTCTTTTCTCAAAGGAAATACCTTTTCATTGTTGGTTCAGGAAGTACATAAGAGTATTCCCTTTTTTTTTCCATGGGATTAATGATAATTATGCTTCTTCTCCACCTTTAACATTCTTCTGATTTTTGTTTTGATATGATGACTCATTTTAAGCATCTCTGGTTTATAACTGGCAAAAACAAATTGAGGAAGTTTGTTGATTTCCCTGTGTCCATAGAAGGAGCAAACGGTAGATCCCCGATTAAAGCATTGTTCCCATTTTTATCTTATAGCTGGAATCAGTGTTAAGTTACTCTATCATCTATTTCTGTAGTAATCTGTGTGGGTGAACTGCAGCAACTCTCTTATCAGTGAGAAATCTGTAGTATGTTTTATTCAAGAACTTTTTTTCCATTGCTATTGATATTAATGCCTAGGTGGAAGCTAGTATGGTGTCTATTCCCAAGTGTAAAAAGGTTTTGGGCTTTCTGTTGTTGTTGTTTAAATATAGCAACTGTAGTGTTTATTTGTATTGCTGCATCTCACAAGTATTTAATTTTTCTAGGGGCAAAATGTCATGCCATGTTTGCACTTTGTAAAAGCTGTGGCAAGGACAGAGATACAGCCATGGCTCAAAGTCATGTCCAGTGTGCAAACTGGCCACACTGGACCTGACTCTGGACACAGAGTCCATGAACTCTGTTCTGTTGCAGTAGAGTTCTGGGGCTTTTCCACTCTTTTTGAAGCGGTATGTGGTAGGATTGTGAGCTACTGAAAACAAAGCCTGTTAGCTGTCCTTGTATCAATCATAAGCAAGAGAGCATGTGTATACTCAGGTATTTCCCTGTCATGGATGTGAAAGAACTCTTAAGGCATAGGGGTTTGGTACTTTAAAGCTTAAGCAATTACTCATGAGGACACAAGTTTTTCTCAGTGTTTAGAAGATTTATGTTTCCTGTTGACACTTGCTGCATGAAAGGAGCATGCATGTTGCATCTAAAGAGCAAGACAGTATTTGCTGTTTACTGTAAGATGAAAATATGCATTAAAAACTTTAAAAGGAAATACAAACTTGAGGCAGTAACTGATTGACATCTGTGGATGTCATTTTTCTCTTGTGATTCTGGCATTTCATGCCTTGCTAAATATCACCCACAGCTATCTGTTGGATGTGTCAGTAAGCGATACAGTATGACAGCTGCTCTTCACCACTCCACAGCATCAGTTCATTCAGTAATAAGCTTGCATGTGTTTTTATCTTTGTTGTCTCTTTCCTAACAGTTCAAAATAAAAATAGTGTTTGTAACTGATACTGCATTCTCCCCAGTCCTAAGGTCTGGAGTAAGCAACCCTGTGCTCTAAGTTATTAACAGTAAGTCTTCTCTTCTTCCGTGGCATGGTGCTGTAATGTACATGAAGTTCCTACAAGCACATTGTGCATTCTTAACAGTCACATTCTGAGCATTACTTATTCTACTAGCAATATAAACGATAACCTATTGTTGATAGGTAACATTGCATTCTGTACATAATATGTTTACAATAGATGTATGGATATAAATGCTGAGTTCCTATTCTGAAGTTACCTTTTTTTTTACTGGTGATTAATAGTTTGGAGTGTTATACGAGCCCTCTTCATGTATATGATCATTGTTACTTGACTGATTTTAGGAGAATAACATATTTATTCAGTTTATGTCAAGAAATACAGCAAAATCGTGCAGTCCTTACTAAAATCTCTTTACAAATACAGTGTACTTTTAAAATTATTGTATGCATTCTGGATTGTTTATGATTCTACCACTGTTGTTGGTTAAAAAAAATCTTTAAAAGTTATTACTATTTTTACTTATAAAGTATATATTATAAAGTAAAATATATTTTACTTGTAAGTAATGCAATAGCTTTGATATATTTCTCTTGCTAATGCTGTTAAGCAACACTTGCCAGTGATTGGCTGTATCATTTTTATAATCACTATAGCTATAGTGTGGTAATCTAATATATCTGAATATAGTATATCTAAAATACAAGGGGTTTTCCCAAAGTTCTAATTTAGAATGAGATGCCTGACTTCAGTCAGAGAAGAGGCAGGTATCAAATGCTTGCTTTTGCCTTTGAAAGCTTACCCCTAAAACTGTTTCTGGCAAATGAAGTGATATGCACAGTATCTTGCTTTTTTTACTTGACTCAGAGCTGCTCAGTTGCAGCAGATTTGCTGCTGCAGACAGTTGTTGGGAAAAATCAGTTGGATGTTATGGTAGATGCCTGTGATTTTTGAAGCAGAAGGACTGAATTCTGTCATTTACAGCTCCAAAGTTCTGAGTACCTTAATTTTCAGACTCCTACATCTTTGAAATTGTACGTGGTGCAGATTTGCTTAGGTCATTCTTAAAAAAAATGTCTTCAACTATAAGGGCACCAATGTCCACAGAATATGAAAACGTCAGTCAGAAAGGCTAAACTTCTAATGTGTTGATGTGCATGCTTATGTAATTTACACTAAATACCAGGGGCTGTATAAGGTAACAAACTAAGAAATGAGATTGATACTGCTGATCTACAAAATGGGTCTGTTTAATGAAAGGCAAAATGTTACTGAGCTGAGACTGCTGTTGGCTTTAAATGCATGTAATTCCCAATACACCAACAACTAACCAGTGGATATTTCAGATGTTATATGAGTGGTAAACATTTATTTTTCCTTACAGTGATGTAGTTCTGGGTGTACTCAGTAAGCTTTCTGTAATGGAGGACAATGATTATTTATAGGAAAAATTAGTTGTAGTGGGGTTTTTGCATACCACCATCTTTTTTGTTCATTGCCAAAATGTAAACTTACCATGTAAAAGCAGAGAATAATTGTAGTGAAAGAGAAAACTGGTAAACACTGAGATAAATGATGACAAAGAAAGTGGGGTTTAGAGTCAGTTCATCTCCTGCCTGAAATAGAGCAGGAGTTGCGTCAAGTAGGGTTCTTCAGGCTCTAAGCTACTTGTTCATAAGATATTGTATCATTTGATTTTCATGTGAAAAAAACAGATCCTGCTTACATCTTCAGTCTAATGGACTCTAAGTGAAGCTTACCTGTAAAGAGGTGGTTGGGGCTTATCTCAGTTTTATTTTGGCTAAAATTAATCTTTTATTTAAACGTACTTTAACACCAGAAAATTCAATTCTGTTGGGCAAGGAATATAGCTTAAAAGATATTTTTGAAACTGTGCAAGAGGATATATTCAGCCCTTTGTGTCTGAGTTAAAGGGAACAAGTTCAGAACTGCTGTTTTTCTAAATCCGGCTTCAGTTTGTAAAGCCATTCTAGATTATTCTGTAGGTGGTGTTGAAGTTGGAGCTTCATAGCTAACTAACTACCAGCACGCTAGTATGTGGATACATCGCAAGTAATTAAAAATGAAGCAACAAAACTTTCTTGCTTCTTCCTGACTAAAGCGTGCTTTCTCAGCAGTGGAACTGAAGCAGTTTGCTAACCTCCAGCACTTGTGTCAGCAGCAAAATTGAAAGTATTTTTTGTCACCTGCACTGCTGTCAGGAGGGGAAAAAAAATAGAAAGTAGAGGAGCATAATTTCAGCACTAACATAAGTATCAGAATGATTTACCTGTCTGTTCTGCTTCACTTTCATCTCAGCTTTCAGGGCTTCATTCATCAATCTTTTATTTACACACGCATATCTCATTTTTACACAATTTCTTTCTCCCTGACCAGATGGCTGCGTTATCTGCTTGGTGTTCATCAAAGAGAATGAGAAAATACACGGATGCGTAGTGTCATCTGGGTAGGATTTGGCTAACTCTGTTTTTCAGCAGCAATTTTGTAAGTATTCAGATAACGAAAAGGAACACTTCGGTTCAGAAAAATACCACACAATTCTCAGACTTTTAAATGCATTACTTATTTTAATCTATATGAAAATATCTTAGTCTAGGCACCAGGTTTATTTCATCACACACAGCCATTTAAGTGGCAATAGTAGGATTAATATAAAACTGAAAGCTGGTAAAAAGAAGGAGATGCATCTTAAGATTAAGAATTCTTTCAGTGCTTTTTTTTATTTGCTAAATTAAAAATGTGTAAAATAGCTTTAAATAACATATACAGTTGCTGTAGTGGTTCAATTTATATTTCACCTACAGTATCCATTTTGGCTGCATACAGTTGTGGTTTCAGAACAAGCTTAGTGAGTTTGCTTGCTATGAGCTTTTCTTGAAAAGTGTAGATAGAATGTTTTAGGAAGAAGCTGCTTCTATTCTTGTGCTTTCAAATCTTACTCTTATTCTAACTTTTTGCAAAACTGTTCTTTTCTAATTTCATGTAACCAGTCTTTTCTGCAGTGTGTTTTGTTGCATTCTTAGCTTCTGAAGTTCTGTTCACATATAAATACAGCCTTCAGAATTTAGTTTTAGTGTGATCCATTCATTTTTGCACTTTGTTTAATATACACAGTAGAAATAAGTGTTAGTAATCAGGTTTCCATTTTTTATGAGTCACATCACTAGAAATTAGATACTTTCCAAATGCTCATTTGTGGTTTTTTTACCAGACTCAGTTTCTAGTTTTCATTTGTGATTGAGTGGGCATTTCTTATAGGCTGATTAACTTGACTAATCCCAGGCAAAGAATGGAAAAGAAAACGTTTGTAGGGAATTCCATTCCTTTTGACAGTTAGCATTGTATTATGGATGTATTATTTGATGAATTTTATATAATTCTTCATTATTGAAGTTCATAAAGGTGTTTTTACAGATGTAATACATATTTTAGATGAAAGTCACTAGCTTTGCTAGAACACGAGATGATCAAAGTATTCTGAATAGAACACATATAAAATGGATTTAAACCGGGTAAGAGACTTCACAAATGACTGAACAACAGGAAATAGTCTTTGAAAGGCAGTATTTCTGGCAGGGTTGAAAAGTATTATGTTCTTCAATATTGTTATCAATAATGTAACATAAATATTGTACTACCACTCAGAACATTTGCCAGTGACAAAATGATTATGGCTTAATAAGCATTGACAAGGACAGAGCCATTATGCATAGTAATACAGCTTGTAATGGTAAGCATTGGCCATTATAATAAACTACATCTTAATGCTTCTGTAGTCAAATGTGCTCTTGTAGGACAGGGAAAATAGTGTCCATTTTGGAGTTATAACCAATGTCCAGGAAGGAAGTGACTTTGAAAAGGCTTTAAAAATAATGGTAGTAAATGACTCAACAGAAAACTCCCAGCAAATGCTGTATAATATAGCATAAATTTGATAATAATATAAAAATTATTTTTTGCACTGTTAGTATGAGGTGAGTATGTTTTCATTTTTGATTTTGCAGTGTGTTCTCATTAATTCTGGCATTTAAATTGTAAACCATGTTGAAGAACTTGCCAAATGTAGAGAAGAGCTTCAAATGTGAGTCAGGCTAGAGAAACACATGCAGATCAGGGACTTCAAGGTTGGCTTGCTGAGCTACTAAAAAAGAACTTAATAGTATAACTGTTAGTGTACAAATAACTTCATTGGATCAAGGTTTGTGTTCTAAAGTCTCTTTAATGCAAACACAGGAAGGACTAGATCTCAAGCAAAGCAAATTCGTAATTGAAAACTGTGAAACAAGCAACCAGAGAAAGTGATAGCTTTTCTTTCTCAAGAAGTCTTCAAAGTCTGAAAAACGTGTGAGCCCCCACAAGGAATGTAACAGACTGCTGGAAATAAAGACTGAAATTCTATGACTGCAACACAGAAATCAGAATAGCTTATTTAAGTGAATTTCTGCTCTTAAAGGTAAAAATATGTGGTAATTTCTGAGCATTATTGTCCTGATTACAGAGATGTGTTTAACTTACCAGTTAATTTACTGAAAAAGTGTGCTGAAAAATGGGTGGAGAAAAGCAGTGCCTCAGAACAGCAGTCTCTCAGGAGACACTGGAGGAGTTGAAGGGAAATGTCTGTGGTGATTTAATCTCTTTTACAACAACCTACAAAACTGTTTTTACTTAGACTGGGAAAGAGCTGATGGACATAAAAGAGTGCAAGAAGCTGAGCAGAATTGAAAGAGATTTTCTGTTAAATGAGAAACAGCAGTCACTGAAGTGAAGCTAAACTGAAACATAGCCCTCTCTTCTCCTTTTATTCTTTCCACTGAGATTGCCTAAAGAAGGAACTTCTGCTTAAATTGGAATGTAAGAAAAATATGCGTTTAGAGCATTTATGGGTTTAATATTTTTAGAAGTTTTATATTTACTGTCAAAGATGACTTTTGACTCTGAGGACTGCTATGCCAAATGCTGAAATGTAGTCAGGCTTCAAGCTTGACACATACAAAATTATGGTTCAGGGCTGAAACTTGGAAAGAAATACTAAGTTCTCCCAGTATGAAACAAGGGGATGGAGATTGCAGTTAGCCAGTGTCGTGATTACTCCAGTTTGTTTTCAAATTCCCCGTGCTCTGTTTTGGTCTTTGTGACTGAAAACATAATGTTAGAACCCCAGATGCTTAGTCCATCTTTCTGTAGAAGCACTTTGAAGTTCAAGAAAAACAATTGCAACTCTAGTTGTAAATGGTCACAAGATACATCTGTGACATTTATTTTAACTACATCTATTGTTTCACATTTTTTCTATGGAAGGATTTTTAAAATGAATCCGTTTTAAAAAACGCAGAGCACTAGTTTCTTGTAGTCTCTGTTGGAGGATTGAGATTTTCTTTCCTACTTCTGCTGGAACTGCATGGGAGTTGTAATATCAATTTCTGAGTAAAGGTATAAGAATTTTGAACACTTTAAAAAGCTCTTTCCTACCTATAGAGATGTAACATACAGCTTTAGAGTCCTGTTTTCTCCAGTGTCTGTAGGAAACACTGCCATCTGGAGAGAGAAGGAAGAGAACTGTGTTACACCTGATGGCAGGAAAAACTAAAAATTCAGAGTTCAGCAAGTGACATGGGACACATTTTCTTGGGGCAATCTAATAGGCTGTGAGGACAGCAGGGCATCACTTACACAAGAGCAGGACAACTGTGATTTTGTTGATGGAGTGTCCTCAGCAGGGCATCTCAAGTTTCAGGAATGGTCCATGCTAGCAATAGCTATCTTTCTGAGGCTGTGAACTGCCCTGAAAATGAATATGAGCCCTTGCAGCATAGAAATGAGGAACTTCAATTTTTGCTGAATCATTTTTCTATGTCTTAGAAGAGAATAGCCATGATAAATGCAATGCAGTAAAAGAATAGGAGCTTCTGGAGTTCCATGCATATCAATAAGTTCCAAAACTGCTATTCCTCCATCTTTATTATGATATAAAAGCTATCAAAATCCAAATACCTCCTCTCCCACTTCCTTTCAACATTATGGAGCTTAGTACAAAGCATAGTTGGTTAGTTTGATAGTATTTTTATAATATAGTTCGAAGTGCACATCTGTGCATGATGCATACTTGCAAACCTCATAAATAGGGCTGATATCCCCATTTCTGAGGACAGAAAACTCAACAAGGAGGTTGTGACCTGACCAAAATCTCATGAGATTTAGGTATCTTAGGTACCAAAGGCTAGCTTAGTCCACAGATTTAGTACCACAGATTCGGTACCACAAAGCCCATAAAATCAAAAGTTTTCAACTTAAGGAAAAACATCTGAAGCAGAAAACTATATGGGAGAGAAAACATTAAATAACTATTCAGGATGGTAACTGTAACTTAAATGATCAAGAGAGAGAGGTCTTGGCACATCTTTGAAACTGTCAGCTCAGTGTTACTGCTATGCCCAGTGGCCATTCATAAAGAGAAATATAAAATTTAAGAAACAGAAAACAAATAGCGAGACACTCTTCTGCTAAAATAACTCCTTACTAGTGATGAAGTTCACATGTATTGGCTCAGAAATAACCCTATTTCCAAAAGCATTTTGGAAAACCAGAAAAATTGTAAGAAGACAGTGAAATAATAGGCAGTTTGGGGGAGGTTCCTCACAAGGATGGACTGAAGAGACCAGAATTTACAGCTTGCATCTGTGCAGGGCAATCTAGCAGAAGGCCTCTTAAGATCATAAAAGTTTGGAGAAAACGTTTAGAAAATAATATTTAGTAATCTTTTCATAGCAAAAGAGATATCAACGTGCCAAGGCATTGTCAGGAATGGAAGAGGTTAATATTTCTAACTGTGGAATGAGTTTGGGCATTTCTTTCAGTTGATTATTATTTTTCCTTCCAGAAAAGCAGTGGCTATTCATTAATCAGAGAAGTGGAATAATTAAAGGGTCTGCTCAGGAGAATGTGAGTAGACAATCACTTTTAAGCTGGTTTTAGTTCTTACGGTCTGACTTTAACAGTAGAATTTTAAAGCTGTTTAGCAATGTAGATACATTTGCCCTCCGGAGTGCTAAGAATGTTAGGGTATTGAATCTTGATCATAAACCCAGATTCTGTATTTCTTATGTGAAGGGGTTTTTCTTAAGAAGTTTTCACTTGGTTTGCAGAAGGCATTTACTAAGCTTTTCAGGTTAGATCTAGTCGTAAGAAGACAGGACACACATTGTTTAGGAATGATAGCTAGTTAATCATTATCTTTTTCCTAAATTTTCAGATCTTTTTTATGACAGCTGCAGTGTCCTTAACTGCTAATTCAGAGAAATTAAGAAATCCAGCCACAAGAATACATAAGTGCTGTAAGTACCAGCTAACTATTTATCTCTGCTAGTGTACAGTAGTATAATAGATTATGTATGGATATACTGATTACCACCATATGATTATTGGACAAATTACTTATGATCAGTGCTTTTCCAGTGAATTCAAACACACTGCTGCTATTACTGTACACTAAGCCAAACAGCTAAATGATTTGTTCTGGAGTTGTCAAATGCCAAAGAAATCGCTTTTCCTTTATAGAGCCATTCACATGATTAAAAACTTCTTGTGTGTTCCTGGAATTCCTAAACTCAACTCTTCAGTCACTATACGATTAGCATGACTTTTTTTTTATTTCTTCAGTGAAACTAGATTTAGTGACATCCACACAGAAGATCAAAACTTTGTTTTGGTTCAGATCTCCATCTTTTTTTAAACGTGAGTGGATAAAAGAATTCCAAAAGCTGTGGATTATAAAAAGATGGAACATGTCTGTGTCCTAAAACTGCCATGTATTAGGCATAAGGACTGTTGACAGGCTGTGATGGAAACCTGTTATTTCAGATTATAAAATAGCCTAGCCAACCATAATTGCTTTGATTTTAGGGTAACTCCAAAAGAGAGTAAGGTAAAATGAATAATTCTGTGTTAGGCAGAGCATTATCAGACAACATTGGGAGGCAGAAAGGAAAGAGGCTAGAAATAGGGAGGGGAGAATGTGCAGTGATATGGCCACTATTTCTTATTAAAACAAACAAAAAGCCACTGAGGAGACAAACTGCTACTTGATTACGGTTGTCATTCTTGATTACACGAATCTTTCATGTGTTGTAGTATGCTGTTGTCAGTCACAGCTGCTATTGGATGGTTCCCTACTGAAATCTGCATAGATGCTTTTTAGGATCTTTGTAAATACTTTTAAGACACATTATTTTTAACATCCAGGTCTACATTAGATGCACAGCTTCTCTGAGTCTTAGCTGGGGGATTATCATTCTTCTAAACTACCAAAATGCTGATAACCCACCGTAGGATTTGTCTGGAGACAGTATTTCAGAGAAATGTTTTCTATTAAGTAGTAAGGGTTTGGTTAAAAGGATATCTTATAATCATCTTCTAACAAAAGAATTATCTTGAAGAGATGTAGGTTGGGTTTTCTGGGGGGGAGTTCAGATATAAAATCTTCCTAAAAATTAATTGGTACAATTGTAGATGTTAACAATTTTTTCTGTAGTAGTTCCATGTTAATGCTGGTAAGGTCTTTATTTCTTGTGATGTCTGTTGGCAATGTATTTCACAGGTTAAGTACAGTTCAGATTTGTTTAAAAAGGGGAGGGTGGTGGTGTCAGCTTTAAATATACTTCCTTTCAGTGTTCTGCCTCTGTTATGAGAGTAAACAGAAGCACGTAATTTACCTTCTTAAATGTTCTCTTTTTTATCTCTTCATCATGTCTTCTCTTACTCATCTTGACTTTAAAGAAAAATATCCTATTTTTCACTCTCTTTTCTTTTTTTTTTTTGTAACTTTGATCATTTTTGTTGATCTTCTTTACAGCCTTTTGGTCTGTTCTGTCCTTTTGTTTGAATGAGTAGGACCAGAACTGAAGCTAGTAATTGAGGGAGAAAGCTGTTTTACTCATTTGTAAAGTAGGCTCCTAAGAACTTACCTTCTGATGGCAAAATAAACTTACTTGTCTGAAAAAAAGTATCTTTAAAATTCCTGATGCTGCTTTGTAAGCTCTCGGGTTAGTATTCTTCTTAGGTGTACAATACTGAATAGCTCATTCTTACTGAAAGACATTTTCCTACTATATGTAAGTTTAAATAGCTTTTTAGATTTGACAGAAATAATGTAAACTGTTTCCTTTAAGGAATTCAGGGATTGGGCTCCTACATGTATGTATGGATGGATATGTATTTTAACTCATATCCGTTGCTTTTAAATGGAAGAATTTCTTTTAATATTGAAGGTTGTGAACACTGAACTTAGGAGTGCAAGGATGGTAGTCTTGTCTGGAAGAATTACCCAAAACCTCCATGTGAATACAGAAGATTTTTCACATTTACTCATTTTATAGATTATAACCTACAAACAAATTTTGTAATTTGTATTCAGGTAAGTGTCATGAAAGTTGTGTTTCATACTGATCTATAGTCTCATCTTCCGTATCAAAGGAAGATATAAGGTTCTATCTCTAGAAAAGAACTCCCTTGTTTTCCTTTTCTTGTTTATCAGAAAATGAGATTTCTCAGTAATGCTGATGTTCATTGGTTTGGCTTATCTGGATAAGAATTAAGTATGAAATTTCCAAAAATATTGTGTCCAAGTGACCTGGTAGAAGAAAAAAAAGCATTTCTGATTAAAACCCAGGACCAGTCAGGTATGCAAGACTGCATCTAATTTATGCATGCAGTTGCCATGACTATGTATGCGCATTGGATAATTGCTAGCACAAATGACTACTGGCATTTGCACACACATTTATCCAATTAGTATGTGCAATCAAAGTAATTTCATGCACAAATTAGCTGCACAATTGTGCATGCCTTCTGCACATGTAATTGTATGCCTAATTGGTCTGAAAGTCTTGTTCATAATGTGTGTCTTGATTTTATTGCAATACAACGTAAACAGTGAGTTTTATTTGCAGAAATGCAGATTTTGCATAATATTAATGTTCAGAAATAACTCCAAACTCTTCTTACTAGATTTCACAAAATAAACTGTGCTGCCTGCAGGCAATGTGAACTCACATTTTGTAAATTGAATGACAGCAGAAAATTCAACTTGCCTTGGGTTTTTAATAATTATGGCTTTAAATTAAAATCCTATCAATTATTCTATCCTTTGTGTAGAAATAAGGCCACAAAATTGCACCATTTTCGTTCCTTATGTACTACATGAAACATTAACAAATAATACTTTATCAATATTTGCATGTAAGCAATGTAAAAACATTGCCACACTTTAATATTAAAAGAAAATGTATTAAGCACTATATTCAGTCTATATAAGTGTGAAAGACCTATAGAAATTAGTACTGGAATCAGTGAAGTCATAATTTTCTTTAATGTAATTATTCCACATTTGATCATGTGCTCAAACCAGGGTTTATTTATAATTGAATTAATCTGGTTTATAACCGTATTTACCTAAATAAATGCTTTAAATATTGATTCTAACAAGGAAATCAAAGAGCTTAGGAAAGAAGCCCTATTTTTAAAAAAGTACCATGAAAATGGTACATTTTGACCAGGCTGTATAAAGTAAGCAGCTAGCATAGAGAAACTCCCTGAACCTCCGTAACATATTGATTGGGTTTTAATGTATGAATTACTTAATTGCAAAAGTTTTGTCACAACTTTTAATATTTCAAATAACATAGTACAGTATTTTCTGTGTTTTCTCATCTTGCATCCAGTGGGAGGCAGGCATAGGAGAAGAGGTTATAGATTGTGGCTTGGAAAATGTTTCAAGGTAATAACAGATACTGTCAGCCTTTGGATTTCCCTGGATTATTTTTTAAATGTTTTCTTTGTTTTTAAAAAAAAATAGTTTTCCAAAACTAGCCCAAACCTTGCTTTTCCAAAAAGAAGAGCTCTTAGTTAAGCTCAGGGTATCAAGGAGAGGTAATAGGTCATCAGGCATTTATTGGCAGATAAGGGAAGCTGATAGTAATCTTCAGAGCTTTCCAATATGAAAGAGCTTTTCTTCTCTGCCTTTGATGTGCCCAACCTTAGGGCCATTTGGTGATGATGTTAAAAGACACTGTTTATGCCACTCTCACATTGTTCAGTGTAATTGGGATAGCATGGCAAAGTTTCTGAGTTCTCCTGATGGTCAGTCACTGAGGCAGCATTAGCAACATGCAGTAAACCAGCACCTCCTGGAGAAAGAATCCAGTTGTTGAATAAACCCCTGTAGCTATGGGAAAGAGCAGAGCCAGAGACCCTTCGCCTGGCTCCAGTGGCTACTTAGTATTAAGCCAATTAGCATTTGAGAGATGGAACATGGTTCATCCTCGGGACACGCTGCATGTAACAGGGAGCCTGCTTTAATATGGGGCTATTCTTTAGCGCTTGGACCAACAGGTTTTAAGTTTTCTTTTGCTGCTTCCAGTGATGCTGAGCTAGTGATATAAGTGCTGATGGCTATCAACCTGGCATCTTCAGTTTTAATCCTGAGAAGGATGCTTTGTTTGAAGGCATTTATTCATGCTTTTATTTTTAATAAAATGAAAGAATGAATAAAAAGATTCCAACCTATTAGCCAAATTTCAGAGTCCAACATTTTTCATTTGGGAAATATTTGTATAAGCACTGTTTATTTTCTTATGTTAATACGTAATAATGAAGATAAGAATCTTGTAGGACAGCGCCCCTGCCCTCTGAGGATGGGTAACTAGATTTCAGAGAGTGACAGAGGCAGACATTTATGCTGTTTGTTACCTGTAAGAACAGTCCTGTATTTACACAGGAACTGTCCAGTGCACTGAAGCAAATTGAAAACAAAAAACTAACCACAACTCACCGCAAAAGCAACTAAAAACCAACCCCAGAGGACTAGGGGTCAAGTTAGTCGTGTCCTGTCCTTGTAATAGACTTTTTGTAGAGTAACCAGCAAATGTCTCATCTTGCAGTTTGTCACCCAGAAAAAGCAGTGCAATTGGGGGGGGTGGGTGTTGAGATGCGTAGTACTGGTATTTTTAGGGCTGCAAATGAACTGTCCATGTGTTGCAAATATTGCTTCTCTTGGAAAAGAGGCAAACGTAAACATGGCTCCCAGTTCTGCTTTTCCAGCAGTTCATTGTGGTTTGGTGTATATCCCTCTGTCCCAGTTTATTTGTCAAATGAGATTCGTAATGTAGTTTTCTGTTTTGAGAGAACTGTGTGTATAGGTAACTAGTACTTATAAGAAAACTGTTTGCAATAAATTCTACATAAAAGACCTCAAGAGAAGGGACGACTCTATACTCAGTTTTTCCATGGAGTAAATAAAGTAGGAAATTTCATACGGACTTACAAAGACTGAGAGAAATACTGAATATTTGAGGGAGCATGCTTTGTCTTCTGCTCTAAATAAGGGGCAAAACAGCATATGGTCACATAAATATGCAATAATGATGTGTACAGACAGGGAAGTTAAATCATTGGATCTGATGCAGTATTAATCTGCTGCTTAGGTTTTCTTTTGAATAATTTATCATAAGAAAATTAAAAATAACTGCCTGTATGTTTAGGAGTCCTTCAATATGTATGAAAAAAAAGAAAAAGAGAGGGGGAAGGAGGGGGAAATGGCAACTTCTAGGGGTAGGGAGGATTGTCTGGACACAGGTGGACAAATTGTGGGAAAATTTCTAAGTATAGCCTTGCATCTTTGGGTGATCTCTGGTCCTTCGTTGGTCCTGCAGCTCTATAGAGCCTTAATTTCCTTCTCCCAAACCCTGGCCTGGTTTTGTATGCTGTTTTTCAATAAATTAGTGCTTCTGTTTGTTCCTACATGTATTAGTTGTATATTAGCAGGAAAGTAGGCAATCCCTTGCTGGTTTGCTTTTGCTGCTCTTCCGAGATCTGCAGCAGAGCTGGATTCCCTGTGGCAGCACTGCCTCACACTGACACCTGCCGGGAAGGGGCCAAGCCTGAGCAGAGCTGGGTCTTGGCATCACCGGTCCCCAGCTTTTGGGGGGCCATGCTCTGTTTTTCAAAATATATGCCAGAATACATATAGAATATATCATAAATCCAAATTCACAGAAATTATCACTTGTTTTGGCAATGTATGTATAAGCAAGAAGTACAGTGCAGTGTATGAATGATGCTTCTGGAGTGAATTGGGAGAAAAAGCACTAATTTCAGAGTGACATAAGTTAAAAACGCACAGCAGCAGAAAATTTAACTCGTAAACTAAGGTTAAACAGTATACTACAGATTTATCACTGTCTTCTACACCCCTCAGTATACCTTTTAATATTATTTGGTTTTTACTTTCATTACTTTACTTTTCTGGTGCATTAAAGTGATTATAATTAAGCACAACCTACAAGGGTACATTTAAAATACCTAGGTAGGTAGGGGGTGAAGAGCTTAATTCTACACTGAGATTTGCAACTATCTGCTTTTGTGGTTGGTCTGTTGATTTGTTCATGTTTTTTTAAAGGAAAACTTAAATGGGTGAAAATATTGTAACTTGAGCTTTGTTGAGTGTTTAGGTGAGGTAGATGTGTTACGCCTGAAATGGCTTAGATGTTATTTGTCTGCCCATGGTAGATAGGGCGGTTTATTTTGTTTTCTGTAGCAGTGTTTCAAATTAATTTGCACTGGTTTAGATAACTCACTGATAGGCTGGGCAAAGATTAAATTAAAATTTCCCTTTGATATTCGTAGAGAATTGAAAAACATTCAGTGCATTTACCTACCTCTTGCAGAAATAGCTATAAACATCTGATGATGAAATTAGTTCCACAGTCTGTTAACTGAAGGGACTAAAGTATAAATGGGGTTGTGACAGGAAATCAACAAAAAAACCACTAGGTTACATAATATAAAAAAGCCACCTCTCTGTTGCATTATGAGCCACAGGTAGCAAGTTCTTTGTACAAGTGTATGCTCTGCATCTCTATGAAAAAGTGTAGTAACAAACAGAAATCCTTGATGTAGTTCTTGAAATCAAGTGTTTTATGGATAACATAGTAAAAAGTAGTTGGACGAAATAGAATATGGAGAAACCACTCTCTAACTTTTAAAATAGTAAATCATGAGATTCAAAGTGTATGAAAAGATAACTGAGGGCAAAATTTTATTTTTATTCTTTAAAGAGAATTGTCTTCAATGTTAAAAATACATGAACCAGGGATTCTGCATTACAAAACAGCAAGGAGCGTTACATAGACATGCTGTCAAAGCAGAAAAATGAAGCCATTGAGTTGTCCATTTCTTTTCCCCTCTGTACCCACAGACACACAGCCCATTGGGCTGGCTGTGCTGCTCCCACTGAACAGCATCCTCATCCCTGGAACCCTCCCATCCCAGCACTGAAATCAGCCTGCAGTAGCTCCTCACTGTGCTCTGTGTGTACCTCACAGATTACAGCTAAAATAACAGGGAATAAAAGGACTTCTATACCTTAGAGTCCATTTGCTTCCTTTACTTACAAATCAAAGAACTAAAAATTAGCAGATGAGTATTATAGTTCAGCTTTTAACTTCTCATGGACCACATCTTGATTAGAAATTACCATCATCCTGTAATGCCACTGCTTACAACATTTAGTTAAAGTCCAGTTGCTGAAGTTCTGTTCTCATTCACTTGTGAAAATACATGTAAAGCAGGAATCCTTCCAGTTATCCAGAGGTGAAGTTTTGCTTATTTGGAACAGAAAATTATGACGTTAGCTGCCTCTATCACTGCTGACTGTGTTTCTTAAAATGAGTCATCTCCTACCCCTGAGGGAACACAGTAAATCCTATTTCTTTTTGCTTCATTTTAAAAGTTGTTTTGGGAATGCTTAGCACAGCAAAAGCCAGCCTGCTTGCACTGGTAGAACTGGGAACCTTTTAATCCTACATTCCATTTGACCAAAATTTGTTCTTTTGTAATCCACTGGTTAGCAGAATAGCCAGGTGACTGAATATACTGCAGCTAACGAAAGGGTGAGTTGCCTCTAGGCACATAGAGTAAAAATCTTATTGACGAAAGAAAGAACCCTGCATATGTAGCATGAAATGTTTTCTGAGAGGCAATACGATAGCACATGCGGGCCTAAACAGGAAGCGTGCACGTGCTTTAGTTCATGTGCAAGATTTTACTTTGAGGACTGTGACTTCAAAATACTGTAACTTCTAAACATGTAAAGCCTAACCGTAATGTCTTAAAAAGAGAAAACTCACACTGATATGGAAGAATGGTGTTGTTGCAAGTAGGTACTGGAGGTTTTGTTAGAGTATTATAGCTGTTTGGGGGGAGCAGACCCTCACTTGTGGTATTTATGAAATACTTTTTTCTATATTTGAATTATAACACAAAATGTAATTTCACATGTGAAAAATACAAGGTGCATAATCATAATTGCAGAAAACATTAACAAACACCTATGGTACAATTTAATGATTAATGTTTTAGTTTTGTCTCTTATTGCATGAACTTACTGTCCCAAACTCCTGGTTATCAGATGCTAGGGAAGACTGCCTGAGGAAAGACTACATTGTCTAACCTGGTACTTACACTCTTTCCCTAAGGATTTGCTACTAGACCTCATAAAGACAAGATACTCAGATGCAACATGGCAGTTCTCTAATGCCCTCGTTTGATTTATTGTGCTAATTCTGGAGTTTAATTCTTGGAGCATGGTATATAGTTTTCAGGGGCTTGGATACAGGTGGCTGCCTGGCCCCTTAAGATCCAGAGCCTAAACAGAGACACGGCCAGAATAGAAATAAGTGAGCTTCTTTTAGTACTTAAGAAAATAGCTGAGGTACTAACACAAGCTGAACATTGACTGTTTCACCTGAGAGTCTCATGCCCAGGTTATGTTGTGGTGGCTGTGTTGCTAAATCAGTTCTGTCCAAAGACAGGTGATGGCAACCCCTTCACTATGCCTTCTTGCTTTCTTCCTTTCACTGCTTTCTCTCATCATATTCTTCACTTTGAATGTCATTTACAATCCCTCTCCTTTTTGCTGAGCTGGAGGTTAGTATACTTAGCACTTTTCTTTTAAAAAAGAGAAAGGTGTCACATGAAAAATATGTGCCTTTTTTTCCTTATCCTGAATGTATTTCTGCTTTCAGCTTTTGCTCTATTACTATTTAAGCAGCATTATTTTTCTTTACAGGAAAGGAACAGTAGAGGGAGGTGTTCTCTAACTTTGTTTCTAGCAGCTGTTCTGAAGTTTGTAATGAAAATCAGCTTTACCATGTGATTTGAATGATATGTGAATACAACTATTTCATTGTGCCCTAAACATTCTGTGTCTGAAAACAGAAGCTGAAAGACTGTCGAAAGTGTCCAAAATACCTGCCATATGCTCTGGGACTGAATCTGAGTGTGTTTATTCAGACACTTGGAAGGCTTTTTAATACATTTTTGAAGGGAGGTAATTCTGGTTCCGTAAGTTCAAAAAAGTCATACCAAGGTTGACTGGTATACATTTTAATGAAACATAATGAAACATACATTTTAATGAAACTGATTTTGGCTAGAAACTGTTTTCTAGATTTTGAGTCTCTTGGGGAAAATAACGTGATTGTTGTGATTATTATATAAATTTATAAATTTACTTTTAAATTATAAACTTACTTTCAAAGTTCAGATTCATTTTTTAAACATAATTCCAAATTTTGGCCTCCTTCTGGCTTCTTAGGGTCAGTTTCTGTATACTTGTTGTACATCTCTGGATTTACTGAGCTGCAATTCTTTTCCCTCTTTATTACTGTCCTTTTCTGTTTCCTTTTCCGTTCATTCTCCCAGCAGTCTTGTGCATCCTTTTTCCTCCATCTTGCCCACACTCTGTTTTCTCCTACAGTCTCCCTGCATTAATCTGCACATAAGTTTTCTCTTTTGGACACTCCTTATTGCAGAGACTGTGGTCTCATCCTCTCTTACCTGTCCTGTCCCTGCCTACTCTGCCTTTGTGCCCATTTACTATCCTCTGCTGTGCACCATTTCCCAAAAACAAGGACCCTCAGTTTGATACACTCTGTTGCCAGCCACTCCATACTCAGATTCATGCTGCTCTCTCTCCCATCTCCTTGCTGTATTTCCTAACAACAGGTTTACTTTCACTGATACTTGAAGATAACAGCATTGTGTTGTTGAAAGAGGTGTATCCCAACAAAAAACACAAGGATGGAGTCTAGCCATCCTGAGCAAAATGGTCTCAGAAAAACTGTAATAGTTTGTTATAAGTGAAATATTTACATCGTGGTGGTGATAAAAGTGTAAGTGTCTGCACACCTTGTGTAACCAGAAAGGTAACTTCAGATGAGTTTCTTTTCTGGATGTCAGTTAGTGGATAAAAATAGGTTTTGCCTTAATGGACATGTGAATTCCTTGCCAGCCATTTCCAAAAGGATCCTTGTCCTTTCAGTAACCTCATTTGTAAAATGGGGGAACAATACCTCCTGCCTTCGATGGTATTGCTCAGTAATGGGGCCTTTGAAGCATGGTCTTTTGGCTTTCATCCCAGTGCACCTGTGCCATGGTGAAAGGGCATTTGGTGGAGCTGTTTGTCTCTGTCTCTCAAACTGCTTCGATGTTGGTCAGACACTTTCCCAGGTGGGGAGCCATATGTCGCAATTGCTTATGTTTGATGGCTTTGATTAGGCATTTTTCTTTCAACTAAATGAAAATTGTCAGATTTTAAGCAGAAGTATTAAGAGCATCCATTTGTAGGTAAAAAGCAAAGTCTGTAGAAGCTGTGAAGAAAGCAAGCAGTAAAAGTTGAGTAAAATGAGTACAAAATTTGAGCCCCAGCAGTATATCTGAGAAGTATAACTTTTGATAATAGCATGGAATTACATACCCATAATGAGTACAATGGACTTGTATAGGTTAACAAATTACTACCTTTCTTGTTCTTTTTCAGAAGATAGAAACAAACTGTTTGTTAGCCTTCTTTATTCTGCAAGCTATGAGTTGCTTTATATACAAATTACAGTGTGACATTTATTTTCATTTATGTTCCTTCCTGTGTGGATGTTTTTACGCAAAGACATTTAGGACATGTTCCCTTGTTAATTTAGGGGTATGAAAGTATGAAAACTGTTAGTACACAGATGCTATTCGTCTCACTAAATTTATAGCAAAAAATGTAAAATTAGCATTTTCTTCCAGTCTTGGGTCACATTTTAAACTCATTAGTGTTGTACTGTTCTCAAGATGGGGCTGGGGAGAAGTAAGTACAGGTTTCTGAAGCACTACTTCTCACGGGAGAAAAAAGTTTAGATGAAAGCTGTTTGTAGCATGGATAGCATAAAGATTTATGCAACTCATACTTAATTGATAGAAAGTATCTATAGATACCTTTTATAGAAAAGCAGCTACTGCTTGCTGGGGTTTTTTTTCCATTAACAGAAGTAAAAAAAATCAATGGTCAGCTGTGCTAGGAGTGGATGCTTACTACTTTAGAAAGAACATTGCATTGTTTTGACTTCTAAAATTCAGCAGAGCAAGGCCTATAATGCTTGCTTGCTAACTGACAGGTGAACAAGGATTATTAAGGACCAGGACTGTATTGTCACAGAATTTTCATGTCCAGTTATTTAATTTAGGATTGTACTTATCATATTTAGGTGATACAAGTAATGTAATTGTATTGTACGCATACACGTTCATACACAGTTTTTATTTGCACCCAGAAAGAAAGTGTCATTAGGGAAAATAATTTCAGATCAGCTACTTCTGCGTGTCTTCCTGGTATGTAAGTGGCATTTGACTAACGTGACAAATCTGATAAGGAACACAGCAGCATCCAAGTTTGAATTAAAAATCCACCCCTAGAATAAGTAGTAAAGCTTAAATGAGGGAAACCAAACTCCTGTTTCGTCTTGTATGTAGTACAGTAAACTTTTTCATTTTGGTGATATTTCTTTGGAATCTAAAAGTTGTTTGGTTTCTTAGATTAAAAACTCAAGAACAGAGTCTTAACTATGTCTTTCCCTAGTCCTTGATAAACTGGATTTTGTGTTGCATTCAGTGCAGTTCATTTCAGAAGACTTAATGAAGACCTTCACAGTAATGTCAAATGGTGAACGAATGGGCTCATGACCCAATGCTTACTGCCCAGCTGGTAGGTGAAGGCTTTTTAATCTCACAATTTGGTTAAAGAGGAAAAAGATCTTGGATTTGAGTGTAGCTTACTAGTAGGGCCCTTTTTGGACACTAGAATCACAAAGTCTGCATGAAAGAAGCAGTTTCAGTGATTCACCTTGTGGCCACAACAGTTGCTATTTATCCATTACTGTTGGCTGTGCCTGCACGCAGTTAATTGCTTGAGGTGGAATTATACTCAAGTCTCACTCCAAGAAAGTGTAAATTCATAACCTGACTAACAACAAGCACTGGACCAAAAAAGCTGCCCAGTTTAAAACAGTAAAGAAAGAGATATTACAAGTATCCCAAACATCGCATGTGTAGGAACTCTGGAACCTCAGGCTCTGCCACAAGTTTATTCCACATGTCTGTCACATTGGAAAGTGGTTATTATGACATGTCAGCAGGACATGTCATTTAAGTGTTGATTTTTGTGGAATAACATTTGAAAGTGAACAGGCTTGCCATTTGCAATGTATGTTTGAATGACAGCTGTTCTGTTTTCCTAGATTTCAACAAGAAAACTAGCTTGAAGTTTTCAGGAGCTAAATCTGTCAGCTTTTTGATACAAAGGAAATTTGAAGGGCTGGAGCACTGACAGCAGTGGGGACAGAAGCACAGTTGCAGAATAAAAATCAGAAATAAGTACAGATTTACTTTGCTCTTTAATTTACGTTCTTGCTGTGTTTGAGAGCCCAAAGCAGAATAGGGGTACTGTAAGGCCACTGCTAGTAAAAATATTTTCACAAGGCTGTTGGGGGTATGTAATCTACCTTCCTCACTACATCACTGAAGGCTAGAGTCAGCACAGAACTGAGAATTGAAGGCAAAGATAGCATAGCTGTGGCTGTGCATCCTCAACAGCGGGACCAAGCTGGAACCTATCCTGCATATTGCACTTGGCATTGGTTTATGACGTTTATATGTGTGATGGTAATCCTCACCATTCTCAAAACTCTCTATCTCATGCATGGTTATAAATTAATGCTTTGGGTATCACATCTTTGTTTCTGCAACTGCTTCTAATGAAGTTCTCTGTGTGCAGATTTTATTTAAATTCTACTTTTCTTTTGATCTTGCTGTTAGTATTTGAAGTTGACTGATATTTATCACTGTGTTCTCACTACCTGCCTAGTTTCCCTGGTGAATTCCCCATGGCCTTCTTGCTTAATGCCGAACTGGCAAAGATGCTGGCAAACGTTACCATAGACAAGCTGATGAAGTCAGACTAATGACTTAGGCTGGGTTCTGAACTTAGAGCTTTTGCCATTTTGGTTGAGGTATTTTTCTGTTTTGGTTTTCTTTGGGAGGGGTAAGGGGTGTTACACCCAACAAAAACCTCTGAGTATGGAAGTAGCTACTAAGCTAGCAAAGCTAGTCTGGCAAACTTTAGCTTAATATTTGGTAATCATTCAGTGATACATGATGTAGGCCTTGAGCAAGTCAAATGAGTATTTTAATTCATAGGTTTTAGTGTGTTTCTCCTACTGTTAGGTTACTCTTTTTAAAAGTGGCTGTATTTTACTGTCAGTATCATTTTAAATGAAATAGTGCTCATTTCAGGATAAATGAAAGGGAAGTGTTACTGTAAGACAAATCTGTGATAAGTGTTCTTCTGTTGGTACAGATGGCATCTGTGTATTTTTATCACTACAAATCACTCACAGTTCGAGTCATACTTAGTCCAATATCTTGCTTTATGTTTATTAAAACAATCACAGTTTTAGATACGATATTAATCACTCAGTTCTTTGGAAACATTTGGATTGGTAGATGAAAACACATATTTATTTTGAGAAAGCAAATGATACAATTTTCCACATATTTGTAAATCTGGAAATAATAAACTTTATTGCAAAGCAGTGAATTAGTAAGCTGGAATCTGATTTGTTAGCTTTATTTTTCTCATACATGATTTATCAGTCATACATTGCAAGTGCATGACTGATAAATCAGGACTTTGAATAGTACCAGTAAATGCACTGGGGACAGTTACCTACATTTAAATACATAGTACATTTTTGTTTATTTTTTTTTTGTTTTTGTTTTTTTCAAAAGTTTCAGTCTGTTGGTTAAGATTCCTCAGGAAGTCTTGCATTTGTTTTTTATACTGTGATGATTACATTCGAGCTCTGAACTGGTGTCCTGGGTTCAGCAGTAGCAGTCATTTTGTCTCCTTAGTAGCTGGTGTAACGCTGTGTTTTTGACCTTCGGCCTGGGAACAGCGCTGATAACACCAATGTTTTCAGTTACTGCTGACTGGGTTTAAACCATGACAACTGGTAATTCCACAGCTGTGCTAGCTTAGAAGGGAGAACAGCAAATTTTTAAAGGTTAGGTTTTCAGATAGAATACAACTAGTTGGATCTAATAGATTTGGATCAAACTGCCTTTTCCCTTCTGGGGATTGCTGGTGACTTTGTTAGCATAGCCAAAACAGTTTACAGACTCTTTTGCATTATACAGGTTACCTGTGCTCCAGAGATGCCCACTCTCAGATTGGGAGGGCCCTGTCTATTCTTCCAGCACCTGAGCCAAACCCATAACCACGGAATGGGCAAGCAGAGCCATAAGTGCCTACATGCCCCTGCTCTTCACTGTATCTGGTGAGTTTTTCTATACTATAATGTCTACATAAAAATGGATTGTGAATCCCTATAATAATATTGGCAGTGTTCCACGTAGCAGTAGAAATGAACTGTGGGCTGTGCTCCACTTCATCTTTACAAAATGATAAAGAGGGAGCAAATTAGCTCCAAGCTTTCCAAACTATGTGCCTGAAGGAGAACAAAAAGGATAATTTCTTCATTCTCTCAAATGAAAACCAGTTGCCCCCTGCTTTCCTCAGGATATGTGAGGGAAGCAGGCCTGCATGTACGAAAGATGTGAAGTGATGCCAACTGGTTATATAACGTATGTGACCTGATCAAGATAGACGACTTCTGACTTAGTTACTGGTGTTTTCATAATTAAGGCAGTTTTCTTGTTCTGAACCCCAGCATTTACCCAGTTGAATTAACTTTTAAGGAATGGTATTCAAACTATAAAATATTTAAATTCAACTGAGATGTAGCCAGATTAATTTTGCACCAGTAACATTTATTGAAAACTGAAGGAAAATGTGTGTTTCTGTAGCAGACACACCCGACCTAACCAGTTTCAAATTTGTACACACTTGCATTAGCAAACTGTAGCTTGCTTTGCTCAACTGAAGTATGAGTCACAAAGATATCAAAGAAAATAACATCCAAAATTCCACTTTAAGGGTAACACATAATTATACAATTGGTTGACTCAAATGAACAGTCGTCTTCATAAGCAGCATTATCTTGAATGACCTTCTATCTAAATATGTCTTTACACAAAGGGCCAACACTTGCTAACCCTGTTTGTGTGAACCCTCAGAGCATGTCAGCAGAACTGTTCAAAGGGCAGGGTTACAGTCAGGATAGCTTCAGCAGTGCTGAGATACTTGTGTGTAAGAACGTTGGAGGTGGGCTTTTGTATTTCTTTGTTCCTGTAGTACATATAACAAACGTGTTTTACTGTTAAATAGTCTGGATGTACCAGGAGAGCATGACATTTGTATTCATGGCATAAAATACAGCTTGAAAGAGTCTTCACTTGATTGGTAAAATTCAGTTGCCCCCCACAGTGGAGAACAGGCAAATTTTTCACTTACATTTTTTGGTTGGGAGTAATTCCATTCACTTCAGGGCAGTTGCTCAGTATTTACTGTCATGCAACTCAGTTCAGAATGTGCCCCCTCAGACAGGAAAACACTCAGAAAACAACTGTGAGAAGATCATGCTGCAGAAGATTGTAATGAGGAGAAAGGAATATTCCAGAAAATAATTTGCCTAATCTCTTTTATAAATTCATATTTAAGCATACATACATTTATATTTACATATTTACACATCACAGAAGAGGGGACATCAAAAGTCACCCAGTTCAGCCACTGTGATGAGCTGGGATCAGCTTTGCCTAAAGCATGTTACGTGAGAAGCAATAGTTTACTATTAGGACTTGCTGAAATGGAATTCTGCTCTTTGTAATGAAGTACAGGCAGACGATACAGATGTTTTACCTTGAGTAACCTAAAATTCATGACAGAACTTGAGAGAAAAAAGGATGATCCCATATACACACGTTTTCCTATCAGCTAAGAATCTTCACTGTATTACCATTATAATGATGGATCTATCATGCTTTACCAACTGCCATACTCAAATGGGGGGAGAGGGTGTTTGGTAGAAATGGCTTATAATACCTTACATATTGAGGTGTTACTAATGTTTAGAATAAACCTAAATGTATTAAATACACAGTAATATCCATGTTTGTAAACAGAAATGAATGTCATTAGGAGATAATTTGATATGTATGTAATTAAGTAACATTCTCTACTGGAATTATATGCATTGTACTTCCTATATTGGTTCAAATTGCATTAATATTAAAATGCAAAAAGAAAACCATGCAGTTGTATGAAACTGTAATTCTTAAAAATTATTTATAAGATGGAGTTATTTTCCTGACTAAAAAACATCTTTTGGCTTTGTGTATTATATAACAACTTGCATTCAATCTGGGAGGAAGAGCTGGAGCTATACAAGCAAAATATTGAGGTACTATTGTGCAATTCTTCTGGAATTTTGCTGTGCAACAATAAATGTCAAACATGTCTTGTAATTCCCTTATGATAGTGTTACCCCAGTAAGGTACTTTTTCAGTGTATTTCTTTACTTTCTCCTTTTTCCACTTTATCAGTCAGTACAAGATACCAGCTTGCACTGACTTACTGTATACTCTTTAATAATGTCAAGATGTAATAATATTCTATGTCCCAGAAAACACAATGGGAACTCCATATTAAAATACTGTATAATTATTTCTTGCACTTGATTATAAGTGTGGGGCAAGTCTAAATCAAAAAATCGTATTTAATTCGCACACACAAAATATTACTAGAGTAACAAACCAGAAATTTCCAGATACAAGAGAGCAGAAGTTGTTTGCCTCACATCTGCAGGAATGCACTCAGTGAATTGGTAAGGCAGATGGTGCAATTTTTCTACCAAATTCTGTAAGATTGCTAATGCAAGGTTTCTCTCACTGTAGTGAGACCAGCTGTTCTTGTGTATTTGACCACATCCCTTTCATAATTGCAAAATTAATCTCTTCGGTTTGGATCTGATCCAAATCCAAATTTGTAAGACAAAAATAAAATGGCAAACTGCAACACCAGATCTACCCTGCTCGTCACTCCCCTTTGAATGCAGTGGCTCCTACACTTCATATTATGGCTTGACTCATCTGTGAATGTGGATGCACACACAAAAATACAATCAGAACTACTTTTTAAGTGTGGTGTTATGGTGTGTATATATAGCAACAGGTTATACAATAACATTAGTTAATTAGGTATTATTAAAGCAAGGTTTTATAAATCTGTCTCAGACATCATGTAAGAAAGACATTTAATATAGGGAATAAAATGTATTTATAAGTATTACAGTGATTTAAAAATACTTAAAGCCTATAATAATCTGTTGTTTGCTAGGATTATAACTGGATTTTACTACTCATATTTGTGTGCATAGGCTCAACTGCTTGAATACCATGACTCACTCCACTGGTAGGTGAGTACCATCTTTCTACATCTTGTTTGTGGTTTCTTGGCAAGTATTTTCAAATGCAGATGCCTGGCATTAATTAAGGGGCCTAATCTTTGGATGTAGTGGCTTGGAATTCATGTTGCATTAGGGAGTATTCAGTAGTTTTGAATGTCATATTACTGGCTTGGAATATTAAATAATTGCCATCTTTTCTACTAAACCTTAAGAATGTAATCTGTGTTCATTTAATTTCTTTGACATTAGCTCCTGAAGAAAGGGAATAGAGCAGACTGAAGTTAATCCAGGGACTGGTTTACGTTTCTGATAATGCAACTTGTTCTGCAGTGGCAATGGACAGGTTACAGCATGCCTATAATTATATATCATATAAACACATTACAGCAGTAGTTTCTATAGGCACAGTTCCAGGAACAACCTGGGGTTGTTCTAAATAACAAATATAACCCCACTGCAAAGTGTGGGAAACAGTGCATAACATCAGTAAAAATGCTCATGCTGGTAAGTCTGTCGTTGGGCTGTCGTGCATATAAGAATACAAGAAAAATTAATTAATTACAGATTGTTAGGCAGCAGTTGGAAGTAATTGTTTTGCCAAATTAGTAGTCTTGAAGATAACACACGTTCACTAGAAAATTTGTTACTGGCACAATTTAGCAAGAATATGTGAAAGGGAGGTTAACTGAGTGCCTGTTCTCTAAAATAATTGAAAAAGGCCTTTTTATTTTTTTTTGAGAAAGCATCTCTTTCCTCCTAGTCATTATTTCTTGTCTAATTGCCAGCTGCTGAGCTAGTTGATGTTTCAAGTATATAAAAGGGAGTGATGGACATGTATGCAGAATATGTAGAAGCATTTTTGGTTGATTACATGGACCAAGCTGGGAGATACTAGCAGCTCTTTGTGACTACACTCCTTGTTTGTTATTCCAAGTGAGTTTTTCCTATGGCAAGGTGGCTCCTGGAGTTCAGACATTAGCTTATATTATAGCTCTACATTCAAACATAAAATACACATAATGGTTTCTTCTAACAGTTCTTCTCTACTACTTAAATCTCTATGAAATACGGTTGGAACATAACGGGTACTTTCCTTTTCCAAGAACTTTTCATAATGGTCTAAGAAGGATTTACTAACCAGTAATAAGGATATCGCTGGTGGTTTTTGCCCTTGTTAGGAGGTGGCTCACTAAAAACCAAACACACAAAACCTCAAAACAAAAGAAATATGCTTTAAATAACTGCCTATTACATATGCTGCAAGGGATTGAAAATGCACAAGTTAAAAATACATCATCCTGTCATCTTAACTCATAACAAACAGTATAGCCACAGCATGTGGGCAGGGTTTAAGTGTGGCTCTCATGTGGACTGTGCTGACCCTTTTCTATGAGCCACACATTGGTTCCAGCATGGTGTCAGTGCTGACTGCCCAGAAAGCCACTGAAAAGCAGATACAAAGCCTGCAGCAGGAGCTGCTGAGGTCCATCAACTTATCCTTTCTTTTCCACTCCAAGTTCTTTCAAAACCTGCACTTTTTTTTTTTTTTTTGCTTTCTAGTACATGAATTATGTCAAAACTGATCAAATGCATTAACTTACATTTCTGACATCTTTTTATTGGTTTAGTGTTTTACCCCAAAAGTCTGGGGAATAGGATTTAAAACACCCATTTATTGAAGGACAGTTTATTTTAGCACTACTGAAGAAGTAGTGCTAAAATAAGAAAGGAACTGAAGAAGAAGGAACATATATATCTAATCCTATATGAATTACTGAAGAAAGAAAGGAACATATATATCTAATCCAGTTCCTCATGTAAGAAAGGAAAATGGTGTAAAAATCAGACAATAGAAGCTAAGATTCTTATTCTGGGTCTGCAGCTAAAACATTATGCTTTGTGATGAATCACTTAACACCCTTTCCCTTAGTCTGCCACCTGTAATATGGTACAAACCAACAGTTTTCCATGAATGTGTACTGACTAAAAAGAAAGAAAATTATTTCACATCTTTATGAGGATACACAGCTGCAATGCAATGGCAAAGTATGGTCATTGTTTCGTGTAATGAATAGAAACTATCGGTTTCTTTGTACAGTTTCTTTAAAGAAAGACATTTCTCTTTAAAGAAAGAAATATATCTCAGGATATATTCAGAGAAAATATTTTGGACAGTACTTACAGACTAGAAGAGCTCGTCTATAACAGCTTTTAGAAACACTGGGCATGTGATCTTGGCTTGCTCTCAGAATAACTTTGATGCTTATCATTCTTATTACTATTATTATTTTTGTATAGATGATTAAATGTCATAACACTTGGAAATTAATGTCCTATTTAATTACAATAGAAGGACAGCTGTTAGATGTAGTGATGACTATTCTTTATTTCACTGTCTTTGAAGCTTAACTCCACCCTACAAAGCTCCTTCTTCCTGATTTATACCCATAATTTCCTCTGTAAAATGCTTGCACAAGATCAATGGGTATTGCCGTCCATTCAAAACACCAGAAAGGTTACAAATCAAAACTGTTTGAGTCACAGTAAAATTGCCTCGTCACTTATCTTCCCCAGTGCTTTGGGGTAAGGTAATTCTGGTATACTTACAATTCTGCTCTAGTCTACAATGAAAGTTACGTAGCATGGTCCATTCTATTGTTCTAGTGTTATCAAACTATAAACATCAGAATCATGAAACTAAGTTATATACGAATATTTTACTAAAATCAGCCAGATCACTTAGATGTGGTATTACTTCAGTTTGTGAATTTTCTACATAAATATCTTTCAGGTAATTTTCGTCAGGTCAGTTATTTTTCCTTTGCATTGTATTTTGCCCAGTCATTGGCCCAATTAATAGTGACAAAGCTCCTTCAAATGCAAGATTTGTTTTCACATTTTGATTGTATTTTAAGAGTCCCAGAACCATGTAACTTCTATGAATACAAAACTGATCTCAGTGAAAGAAGTAAGGACTATCATAATTACAGTGATGCTCTAGGTTTGAGTTACTGTGTAAGACTCTGTTAGCACATACAATTTTTGGAGGCAATGAACTCTGCATCCTGCAAAAAAGTTCTAAATTCTTGTGAAAGTAATTGTGGCATCATGCTGACCTTTATTTTGCATATAAAGGTTTTGAATCTCAAATCTGAAATGAAATGCCATCCTTTTTCCCATTTTGAAGACAGCAAGTTGGAATAAAGCACTCTAATGCTGCAGTTGGGGCTCTTGCTGTGTTTTTGTAGCAAAGTATGATAGTTCCTGGTTTAACAGTCCCTTGTAGGTCACTCCCAGCAGAAAGGTAACATCACATGGAACCACGGAATCTATCCCAGTGCAATCAGTTCTCAAACATCCTGTCTGGCCTGAGGCAGTGTGTAGCTTCTTGGGCAAAGCCAAACAGCTTCCAGGCTAAGTGTAGGGATTTCGGGATTCTTCTGAGCAGTTTTGCAACCCCTGACTAATTTTAAATGTGTTTGGTTCGTCTACCAAGGTAGTTGGTTTCTGCTTTTGGTACTCTTTCAGATATTACTAGAGAGAGTCTGTTCTGATTTGGTTTAGTTTTATTAAAGTGGATATTTCTTATATATTAACTTTGTTATCTTACATTCTTTAACCTGTGAAATGAAGTTGAGTTTTTCTGTCTGTTCACCACAAACAGTTCTAGAAATAACAATTTCAAGTGTCAGCAAGGGAAATTCCAGCTAAATATGAGGAAAATAATCTGATGACAACAGTTAAGCTTTGGAATATATTGTCTGCAAAGGTTTTGCTGCTGCTAGAAAGGGACCAAAAAAACATTAAGAAGCACTTAGGCATAGCTCTGTATGGAATGACCTCTCATGGTCCTTTCTCCTCCTACTGTTGATGAAACAAGGAAAGAAATAAAGTATGCCTCATTCCTTTTCAGCCTCACAGAGGCTAACTTGGATTTCTTTGCTTGTCGAGGCAGAAGTTATGACCCTGACATGCTTCTATTCTGTTGGTGTATTGGTTTATTGCCTGTTCAGTTTGTGCGGCTTTGAGAAGCAGGTTTTGCAATTATATGCAACAAAGATAATCATGATGCTTTGTAGTTCCTTCACTTTTCTTTTTTAGACTGACAATGCATCTTTACAATATGAGTTAAATTATAACGGTCATTCTTACAGGCTTCAGCTGTCATATCCATAAAAAATACACCATCATATGTAAGTCCTCACAGAAATGTAACTGGAACAGAGACAAGTCTTGCATCCTTAAAACTTTGTCTCTCAAGACTCTGATTAGTTGGGGAAGAACACCTCAAACTCTTAACTCTAAGAAGCTATATTGCATTTTCCCTTAAAGTTTATATTATAGGCAAATTCAGGGTTTATCCTTAGAACTCAGAAATTCTTACCTGTGACAGTTTCTCCAAGATGTTTAGTTCACTGGGATGAGGGAATGGTAGTTAAGCTCATTTGACAGAGAGAGCTTTCATATGTCCGAAATCCTAGACTGAAATTCTTCGCACATGTTTATGCATTTTGTGAAATCAGAGGTCTTTGTGCTGTGTTTACTGAACAGCTTTTGTGAGATATAAATACCAGCACATTCTGGTCACATTTCTAACAAACAGAATGGTCTACTCAATCCCAATATGGTCCTGTGTTAGAGCAGATTGGGTAGTACGCTTCAACGATGGGAAATGCATTTAAATTTTATCCAATGGCCTGTACTGTTTATAAATTTAGATACGTTGTGGGTGTATAGAAGCTGATTGTATAGCTTTATTCATTACATGCTTTATATCAAGTTTTGGCTTCTATTCTGTTCAATGATTGCACATTAGCATTCTTCTAGATCTTTGCCGCATGAAACTTCCTGCAGAACTAGTTTGAACTAATAACGCCTGCTGAAAGAATATTCTTTCTTCTGTCCCTGTCATTAGGAAAACTTCCTATTGATAGCTGATGATTTTCCAGTACTCTTCCCAGTTCATAAAACTACAAACTGGATGCTCACAGACCAGCCATGTCTCTGAAAAAGCATTCATAGGTGGACAAATAGGGGGCTGATGGATCATTCATGAAAGGCTTCTGACGATTACCTTCTACTTTGGCCACAGGTAGAAGTTTCTTCCGTGTGCTTCTGACTGGTCAGTTGGGTTTATCAGCTGACTTGCAATTAAAACAAGGCGATTATTATGTCAAGAGTTCTGGAAGTGATAGTCTAAATTGCACTGACCACAGAATTAGTAGTTTGTGAATTAGAGGCTTGTGGGGGAGTTATTTTCTCTTCACTCTCACTGTCTGCAAAGCACATACTTCTTTCTACTACCCTGAGTTTATTTTAGACATGTGGTCTTTGGTGTAAAATGCTTTCATTCCATTTTGTGGATAATCTTCCTTGGAGACGCAGAAGTTGTGCTGCTAGGAAGGGGGGGGGGGGGGGGAAACATCTTTTCTGGTACAGTTAAGGTGGTTGTTTTTGCTGTTGTGAGAATTTTACCAGAAGCTTTAATGGCTGGTAAGAATAGCTGATAAATGAGCTAAGCCAGGTATGGCATAGACCATGCACACAAACACCTAGTGACTGAAAGCTGCAGTCTCTTATTTACCCTTCAGGTTTCACTTTAGGAAAAAAAAATCCGGTATTCTTCTCTTAAAACAATGAATCTTGGTTTTCAGAGGGTACAGATGAGCATGGAAGAACAATCTCTCTCTTGCAAGGAAGTTAAAATTTCTCAAGTTGATTACCTTCAATAGCCTTTCAAGTAAGGACTGCTCTCATTACAAGCATTACAAAATATTTAATGTTGCCTTTAAGATTTTATGAAACCAGAATAGTCTTAAAACACTCGTAAGTTTTTTAAGCCTCTTTTAATATGGCTGAAAGCCTGAACCTGTTCATGACTTAAGATTCTCAGTTGTTCCCTGATCTAGCAGCAGTAGGAAATAGGAAAGTGGCCACATTGACAAATACTCCAGAATACTGGTGTCAGTTCATGTAGATCACTGACCAAAGTGACTAAATACAAGTGAGAACATTGCTGCCTGAAAGTTAGTGCCATACACATACCTTTGGATACTTAGTCACTTTTTTCAGTGCTGTTCAGTATGCCAGTACTGGGAGAACAAGGGCCTAACAACCTGGCTTTTTGTGCAACAGGAGTAGCATAACGCTTGGTTAATAAATTGCCTGTGTAACAGATAAATTGAGACCAAAAAGTTCTGTCTTTCTGAATCCTGAAAATGCACTTCAGGCAGAACAGAACTGCTGTTTCACACCATACACTCCAGAAGTTGTTACTTTCTGAGAAGTTTGTAGGAAGGGTGTATATTGTGCCATTGTTACAGGAGAAAAGAAATTGAATGTTAAAGAACATTCCTTGAACTTGTGGCAGTATTACATATCATGCATAGATTTGTTTTAATGTGTATGTGTAGGTATGCTTGCTTTTTAGTATGTGTATACCTGACAAGTTACGCAAGTAAAGACTTTTATTGACAAATATAGTAATGCAAAAATAAAAATAGTTGTGAGAGAACGATTATGTGTGAACCATATAGCAGAAATGCTGAACCTATGTGTGAATAAGTTACTGTAGAAAACAAAATCTGGTAATGTTTAAATGCATCTCTGTAAAATGGAAAAATGTTTAAGGAAAAAGTAAATAATCTGATATAAACATAAAAGCACCAGCTAATGTAGATTGAAAGAACAGCTTTCAATCTACAAGTAGGTTGTTGGTATTGTGCATATGTAAACTCATATACATATGTAAATCGTCAGTATTCCAACAGGGAACCTCTTCGCAGTGCTACTTGCTGAGGATAACCAGTATCTAGAGATGATAAGAAACTAATTTGTTAAGCTTCTTTAAATGAGGGAACAGAAGACAGTGAAAGCAAAGACTCTTTAATCTCTCACTGCTTAATGGACTTTGCTCTTACTCCATAGCCTTATATAGAATACATGTGTATAAAGACCCGCCTTGGAGAAGGGGGCAAAGTATAACATTATTCATAATAAAAGAGTAATCACTGATATCATGATAAGTTGTTTGAAAACGTAATTTGCAAACATGAATGTGGCTGTCTAGGGGAAGGTATATGGGGAGTTGCCTTGACAGAATTAAAATTTTCACTATTTTGCATGGCCTCTTTGATCTCTGATACAGAACTTGAGAAAAGAGTAATTGTATTGAGAGGTTAAAACTATAAAATGCAGTCTGAGTCAGAGTTACAATAGTTACCAACATGGTGAGTTGTATGCTACCCTACCACGCACCTACTCAACTCCTCAAATGTTGTTATAATCAAAGAAGTTTGATAGTCTGATATGGTGTTTCCCATTCTGAAGCTGGTACTCCTCTCAGAGAATTAGAAGTGAGAGCAACTCAGCTGATGGCACAGGATGACTGAGCCCCTGCTTGTTCTCTTGGGAATGCTATGTTCACTTGGCTGATGCACTTTGCTGATCATTAATCATTCCTCTTTCAACTTTCATTTTAACAGACTGTACATAAACAAGGGGGAAAGACTGAAGTAAAAAAGAGTTGCAAGATGAACGTTTGTGCTTCCTAAAGCCCATTTCTAACACCAGGTAAGTTTTAATGGCTCGGAGCATTTACTGGTTTTAGTAGCAGCATGGAATAGGATTAGCTTTACTTTAGTACAATTAATTCTTGTATTCTATTTCAGGTAGAGGATTGATTGACCAGCTGCTGTATTTCCAGTGGGCATGAGTAAAGCAAGGCTGAAAATAGGCAGTTAGTGGAACTGGGTCAAAATAAAAATGCCCTCCTCAAGCAAGCCCAGCAGTTGTGGTTTTAAAATAGTCTTTCTCATTGTGAAATTAAAATTAAAATATACATTTAATTGAAATGTTTCGATTTGGACTCTTCCCAACTTAAAGTATCAATAAAAAGGAGTTACAAAACTAAGCGAACAGCACCCTCCGTCCCTATCAGCAGAAGAATCTCACTTTTTGAAGAGCTTGTCGGGTGTCTTGTGGCCCTCCATTGTATTCCAGTACACACCACAAATCGTACAACACATACAACCAGAAACTCAAATATTCATTGCTTCATGTTAAGGCTCCTGTCTAAATTATTTCTTGTGCTAAATTAACAGTCTTTACTGCAAAAAGGTTTTAAAAGGTAATGAAAATATTTGTGCTTAAATGGGTTACAAAAGCCATAAAACCTTCCTGTAAATGAAAGCTCTTATAAACAAAATATCGAGTCCTATTTAAAAGAACTGTTTCATGTTGTTTACACTGCCAAGTTGCTGATAGTGCATAAAGTTGTTCTCTTAATAATGAGTTGGTTAGAGCAACGCCCATCATCCAAAAATGTGTTACCTTGTAGGCGATCTATATTTTAATCAGCTGATGAAACAGATGTGGGAGGATTGTCATGAGTTGTTTCTGAAATCTGAGAGAAGCAAATACAAACCTATGGGAAAAAAAAAGCCATTGAGTTGTCTTCTTACTTTTTACCTGACCAGGAGAGATCAATTAGAAATGTAAACTTTCACAGAAGTGAAAGTCCTAATTTAATAACTCAAATTGATTAAGTTGTTAAAATGACGTTCTACACAATGTTTTACTTAAGCAAAACCAAAAGCTTGCTGAGTGCATCCATAACATGGAAACCTCCATGCTACCTAAAGACAAATCAGGATAAACTGTACTCACAGCAACAGCTGAAATGTCAGATTTAAATTACAGGAATATAGCAAAATCTAGGTCACTTCAAGGAAGGGGAACTATGGAAAGAACCCTTAAATTTTACGGCAGAAAGATATGTGCTTATAAGTCTTTAACTATATTTAGCCAAATAACATGGTATAAAAGAGAAATATTTAGGTCACAATATGGCAACAACATGTTTCAGTCACCCCTTTTGGATACTGGAACAATGTGGCCACAGGAGCATGAAGCAGGTTAAATTGTCCCTGTTCCAGTTTCCGTGACCAGAGTGAGGCAGCTATTTCAATCTATGTTCTAATCTATGTGTAGCTATAACATACACTGACCAAAGAACTGGCTATCAATTACACTTGTAACTTTAAATTCCTATCATCCTTGGCCACAGAAATCTTACAGCAGTTGAATAATGTGGAGATGCTAATGCATGGGAAATTAAGTAGACCTTGAAGCATTTTTTCTTTTTGATAGGTTATTAGGTAGAAAAAATAGTCTATAAAACCTATATTAGATTTTATTTATGGATGTTAAGAACTTGCCCCCTTATTTTTAGTGGTTTTATATAGTTTTTAATTTTTTTTTTTTTAGACAAATTCTGAACACTTTTCTGTGCTATTGGCCTAAGGAATTCAGATTTTCTTTAAAGACAGACCAGCTGTTTCTAGGACAGATTTTTAGTTATGTACAAGTGTAAGCAAAGATAAATAAATGCCCACATCCCTGTCTTCCTCTTCCTAAAGATCCAAGGTACCGACGTTTATTTTAAAGTATGTCACAATCGCAGCTCCTTTATCTCCTTTAATAAAGAGGATTGTTCCTTAGGCAGTCTGTCCAGGGGAGGGAAATGCAAATTGTTGCTTTGGAACTGAAATTTCCTGCTCCTTGGTCCTAATGAATGTAATATCTTTCCTTGGCATGAAATTTCAAAGTATCTAGCTCTGCAGATCAGCTGTTCTGTACTATGTTCCACATGGCTGCAGGCCCTTTTCCTTTATCAGTTTTCTTAGAGCATCACTGAACTATAAATTGGAACTGGCAGCATAATATAAATATCACTGATTACCAGAGGACTTCTGCAGTATCGTGAAGAGAGGAAAGTTTAGCATCGTCTTTTGTTATTTATTTTGTACTAAATGCATCGTTGGATACATTTCTGGCTGTAGCATACAGTGTTGTATCCTTGAGTTATTTTTTTGCAGTCAGTATTTGGGAAATGATGACTGGCAATGTTTCATTAAAATGAGGCTTTCACTCTTTAGCATGCTGAATAAGGTCTTTAATGGATAGGAGAAAAGTTGCTCAACGTGTTTGGTGATCAAACAAAATCTTGTGCATAGTATTAATTATCTGAAACAAAGTAAATTGACTGTTAAATAACCTCAATAACTCAAACAGGAAAATGGTTAGAACAAAAGAGTGACTTCTGCTTACACTGCTGATTATTTCACTTCATAGAATGAAATACAATCTGTTGAGCTTTGGAGTTGTTGAAGACACTGACAGCCATCACAAAGTGTCCTTATAAAACAAAGTAATTGTATTCTGTTTTGTCACTCTGTGTACTGTTGTTATACTATAATACAAAGACTGTTTTTCCCCTCTGCTGGTATAGCAAAAGTAGGTGTATATGTGCATGTTCCTGGACAATTTTAGATTATAAGTTATCCTAGCTGTTGATAATTAGATGCAATTCTTAAGTGTAGATTTTTCTGTATGTGTGATAAACCAGAACAGTATGTTCCAAGGATTCCCATTTCTTTTTGAAGGGTATAAACTTCAACTGGTTTCACTATTAATTACAAGGAAACTACTAATGGGATAAGAGAGTTTCCCTTCAAAATCAGTCACCTTATAGTCTGATCAATAGTTAATGCCAGTATAGTAAATTATAGTCTTTGAAACATACCCTAAGGTCTGATTAACCCTTTCTGCTTGTTGAATTTTCTTACTGTAACTTGTAAAGAGAATTAAAATTCTCAAATCACATAAGAAACAGTTCCAATCCAATCTTGCTAGCATTGCAAGGTACCTTGCTAGAATACACTTAAAATAAAATATAATACAGCAGATAAAAGTCATTGTGGATGAGTATATAGCAATGCTTATATGTGCTATATGAAATGATGGGCACTGAGCAGCCTATTAGTGCTCTAGTGCAAGACTCCAGTCATGACAGAACTCCAGGAAAACATCAGATTAGTAGCAGTCAAAAAAAGGTAAATCCAACATTAGAAGCTATTAATAATAGAGAACAAAATAGTAAACATCATTGCACCATTGTATAAATACGTGATTTTTCCACATCTGGAATAATGTGCAATGATCTATTAGAACTGGAAAAGGGTCATGGAAGGGGTATTAATCAACCATGATATACAATAACATTTCTATGAAGAAGACTGAATAGGGCTGCTGGTATTTTTTTCTTCTAGCCTGGAAGAGAGAAGACGTAAGAGAGATAACGTTGTACAGAAGAACTAGGGGGCTGTTGAACTAAGAGTCAGAACCTAAAGGAGGTTCTTCATGCAACAGTAACAGATCTGCTGAAGTTCCAGAGGACTTTGTGTGCATGAGAAGCTTACATGAATTCAAGTAGTGTACTGAGAAGTCCGTGGATGTGAGACTGGAAGTTATTGGTGAGAAAAAAACATCTTGTCCTTATGAAATACCCACAGTTGAAAATAGTTGGTGAGTGGGAAAGTACTGAGTGAGAAATGTTACACTGGGTTGTCCTCTTCAGACACTTCCGGAAAACACTGATGGTTCTTTAGCATCTGCATCTGTTTGAGATCTAGATTGCATCTTGATCTGAACTGTCATAGGTGTTCTTATGTTTTTAATTGAAATATAAATAGCCAGGTGGTGCTTTCCTAAAGCAAGATCAAGGTATTTCCTAAGAGGTGGGCTTTTTTCTTGGGTTTTGTAGGGTTTTTTGTTTTTTTCCCTCGTGGGAAATAGGGTATGTTGTGATTGCAGAGGCACAAACCAGAAGGGCGAAGATTCAGGCAGTACAAAGAACAACCTGTCACCTCCTCTCTCAGAACTCTCTATCCTGAAGTTTCTGGGGTAATGTGGCAGATGGGGTGCCAGGTGCCACAGAGCTAACACTCCCTCTACACTAGCTAGGTTTTCCCAGGTCAGATCTTTGCTAAAATACTCATCCGGTTTTAATCCTTCCCAATTGTCTCCTGGTGGCTCCTCTATAATCCCCTCTACCCCAGTGTGTTTGCATGGTACATACACAGAAATGTACCTATCAGGAGGTTCAAGCAGGAGATCAGAGACCCTGATGTTCTGGAGTTTTTTGTATGCAGAGCACCTGCAGTTGTTTAATGAAAGAAGAGGTATTAGAGGACAAAAGTTATTCTAAAGTGCTGTTTTATTACACAGTGTAGCTGCTTTGCAGTCAAAGATCACATTCTCTATTTCCCCAGGTGTCAGGCTGTGTTTGCAGAAGAGTAGATTTAACTTCACTGTTTATAAGTATTTACATTCTTCCCCCTTTCCCTGACCAGTCACTTCTCCATCCTTATATATTCATATTATAAGCAAAGTCTGATTTCTTCTGTCCAATTCATTCTGCCTCTGTGCTTCCAGAAAGGTATTACTCTGTATTCTGCTTCATGACAAATGTTACCTACATATCCACAGAGAACTAAGGGCAGAAAGACAGCTGAGAAGCAAAAGCTTCTGTCTTCTGACGCTCAAATGAGAAAGTGCAGTCTGCCTGTACAAGCAGTTTCATGTAAGGCAGGCTCACGAAGCCTGACCTGCGTATGATAAGCTATGACTGTAACCAAGTAATATTTACTATGAACATACAACTTCTGATTTAACAGAGCTCAGCTTCTTAAAAGACAATGATCTATTTGTGATTTAAACAGCAGGTTCTAGACACTACCTGTCTTGTCTGAAAATATCTGGCTTCATCTTTATAGGCAATGAATGGTGTTATGGTTTGGTTGGTTAAACAAGAGCAGAGCTCTGTAGCCAGGTTGTCCCAGCCATTTGGAATGAGGAGAGAGGCAGTCTTGTGTAAATTCCTTTCTCTGCTAGGTGTTGTCCCATTATCAGCACAGTCTGATCCAGATAGCCCAGGGTTAAGAGGTTAATACGAACAAAGGGACTGCACTGGGCTATCTGGAGCAGTGTCTGCAGACAGGCATCTTCCACCAAACCTCAAGTGCATTATAGCTGTTCCTTCAAAGGGAGGATCAGAAAACTGAAGCCTCTGCTTGCCAGCTGGCTCTGACTTGCTCTTCAATCTCTAATGCGCTCCTTTCACCTGAAAGCAGATTTTTATCTCTGCCTCATCAAGTTGCTTATGGGGTACAGCTGCCTGCCAGTTTGCTGGCTCCTTAACCCTCTCTTCCTCAAACCCTTCAGCTTCCCAACACCATATGATAAATAATTTAAGTATAGACATCAGAATACATTTCCTATAGTGGTCTTCCCAAATGACTATTTTTCTCTCCTATTTTATACCAAAATACAGTTTTATTCCTCCTAGCCACAGTTGTCACAGCAAGAACTCATACTGAACAGGTAGTGCCCTACAAGATAGAGAATGCAGTATCATTCTCGGTTCGAGATGTACACAAAACTTTGGTCACATTAAAATTCAAATGCTTTGTTTGAGGCTCCTTTCATTAAGTGGTACAGATCACTGTGCATATATTACTTACTGTTATTATTTATGACTCCAATAATCCCCACCACATCTATAAAGTTTTGCGGAAGTTATTTTGTATTTGTATTTCCATTACAATGGGATGACTTAGGGCTCGCTTTCTGCTGACCCTTGTAAGAAATTTCCAAGGCACTGTTTATTAAACAGGGTACTGTACTGCATGCAGGTAAGAGTCTCGAGCTGGCTAACCAACAGTGTTTTCCACATTCTATATGCTATAGCATTTTTCTTCCCCTGAGGAGTTTTACAGGAGTTTCTGTAATTTCCTACTGAAGATAAACCAGTATCTTATGGTTTGTGTCAAATAGGGCATTGGCTGTTGTACCCATGTTTCATTGCTTTCTAAGAGATGGTCTTTTCTAAATTATTTTGTGAGAAGCCACCAATAGTTTTTTCAAGCTGGTGAACTGGCTTTAAGAGAATGTAGGTTTTCTTTGCATACAGTTCCTTTGAAATCAGCAGATTTACCTCTAATGCATTTTATATACACGTATATGAACTAGATTCTCTCTTTGGGTTTAATGCCTCCAGGAAAAGCAATACTCTTTATAGCTGATGAATATCTCTTTAGTACCTTAAAATACTGAATTGCTGTAGGACCTCATCCTAAGATTGATTCATAGCTGCCCAACTGCCTGTTGCACAGATTTTGTTAGCACTTTTTAATTTCTGGGACAGAGCGTGCAGTGAATGGCCAACGTAATGCCACGTAGAACAATGCAGCTGGTATTGCTCCATTATGTCAGAGGTGTTTTGCTGTAACATGGTCCTTTAGAAACTTGTGACTGTATTGTGTGACTTTAAAGCATAGTGAGCATGTAGGGGGAAACAAAAAGACAAAATTAAGAATCTGAGGTTTATTATTAAGGGTAATATTAATTGCACAAGATTCTACAATTATGTTATTGCTACATTTCCTTGCCGAACCATGTTAACTTCTCAGTTAGGGCTTGCCTGATGCAGCCAGAGCAACCCAAATCAGAATATGCTGGATTGAGAAACCAACTGGAGTTTCACATTCTTCTGCACGGACTTCGGGTAAGCAACGAACTCCATCCTTTCCACGTGAGCGTTGTTGTCCATCTGTAACGATGGGTCCGGTTGCCCAGGACTGCCTGTCCTGGGCAGAAATGCACGCACTGAGGAAGCGGACGCGTGTCGCAGAGCGCTACCGCTGCGGGCAGAGTTTGCTGCACGGGGGGAAGGCGAGGGAGGGCTCCTGCAGATGCGAAGTGCTCTGCGGGTAGGTTCACAACCTCCTGAGAAGTATTTGAGTAATTAAGTAGCAGATAACTATGTATTTACACTCCCGCTACACACGCTGTCAACACATTCGTAACAACGGGCATCCTTACACAGCGTTACGCTGTATTTTCCCCTACTTTCTCCATTAGCGAGGTTCCATCACGGTGCTGTACCCGAAGCCTGGAACCCAGGGCGGCATCTGCTCCTCCAAGTCCTTCTCCAGGCAGGACCCGAAGGCGGCAGAGGAAGGTGCAAAGCAGCCGTGGGACCCCTGCTGCCACCCCAGACCCGACCCGTGCTGTGCGAGAGGCAGGCCCCTGCTCCCGCGCTGCTGCTCCCGGCCCGCCCGGGTGCGTTCCCGGCTGGCCGCCTGCCCGGCGAGGGGGCGGCGGCCGCGGGGCCCTGCCACCCGGAGGTGTGTCCCGCCCTAGGCGCGGCTCCCGCAGGTACTAATCGCCGCGCTGCCCCGGCTCCCTCCTGCACTGCCTCCCGCTTCCCGGAGCCCGCGGCCGGGATGTACGGGGGGCAGCAGCAGCTGCAGCCCCTCACGCTGCCCCCGCACCTCCAGCAACAGCAGCAGCAGCACCACTACTACCGGCGCCAGCAGCACTACAGCACGCTCCCCGCCCCCCGGCGGCCCCTCTCCTGCCCGGAGCCGCTGCCCCGGCCCCTGCCCTGCCGGGACCCGCCGCCCTGCCCGGAGCCACCGCCGCCGCCGCGGCCGCCGCCGTCCCGGGACCCGCCGCCCTGCCCCGAGCCTCAGCGGCCCCTGCCGTGCTTCGATCCCGCGCCCCACCAGCAGCAGGACGGCAGCGTGGCGTACGACCGGGTGCGGACCTACGGCCCCGGCTGCCGGAGAGTGAGCACGTCCTGCTCCTCCCGGGCGGCCTCGCCGCTGGAGTGCTCGCACGGCTACCAGCAGGTCATCGCCGGCTGCGACCCGCCGCAACAGGTACGGCGTGCGCCGACGGGCTTCCCTTACCCTGCTGCCCCTGACCTGTCTGCGCTGGTGTCCCGTTCCCGCCGGGGCTGGGGTTGGTGTGAAGCCAAAGCCCGCCCGGGGTGCAACAGCGGCGCCGGGCCGCGAGCCAGACACCTGTGTGCCGGCGGGCACGGAGGAGCGGGGAGGCCGCGGGGCTCCGGGGTGCTGCACGGCCAAGAGGAGGGTCAGGACGGGATCGCCGGGGAGGGGGAGTGAGGCCGGGCCGTGCGGAGTCGTCTTCCTTCAGATCTAGCGGGGGGGACTCGTCCGTGCCCATGACTGGCTCCAGAAACACCCGCCACAGCACCCCGTGTGGGCACGGCCGCTCCTCCGCCTCGGCTGCGGCGGGGAGGCCCGACGTGGGCCCCGCTCCCCTGAGGGTAGGGCCAGGCCCGGCCGCGCCCTGCGGCCACCCGGGAGCGGAACGGGTCATCCCCAGACCTCCCCGGGACCTTGCCTTTAGCTCTTGCCTCAGGCGGGCGAGGAAAGCTTCGCTTCGCACAACCATAACCCGTTTGAATCTAGAACTCCTAGCGTGAGTGTCCCTTTAAATTTCTCCAGTTTGATTGTCAGTCCCGTATTTGTTTCCTGTTAGTTTGATTGTCAGTCCCATATTTGTTTCCTGTTTGGCAAGTCCAGTTCGCATTTACTTTTTAATTTGAACCCTTAAACACCTTATTCTGTTGCGATATTTTTTTCCCGTTTTGTCAATGGGATGCTAACACTCAGGCCCATGCTGCTGCTCCTGCAGGCTGGGTACTCCTGTTCCACCGACGGGATGTGCACGAAGCCACTTACTTGGTGGTACTTGTGTAAATATAATATAAAGGCATGTGTGCTTAATGGCTGTGTTTGAATCAATGATGCTAATAACCTATGCGACTGTGCAGGTAGGAAATACGAGAGTTCATTTAGTTCTGCTTTAAGTCTGCACAATGTAGTTCAGCAGGTTTGGTGCTGGGTGCATGTTCAAGGAATGGCTTGAAGGTATTAATGGAATTTAATGTAATTTTAACGTGTGTGATTTGGTATCAGAGCTAAATCTTAAAAATAAAACTAGAAACCAATAACTTAAGAACTGCTTTAAGTATAAAACCAGAAAAGATCAGAATTTATTCTTACACCGTTTTTTCCTCTCGTACATCAGACAGTTGGTAGAAGTGGAGCTGGTGTGTTGTACTCGTTATACTCAATATGGCAACACATGTTTGTTTCGGGTTATACTCTCATTTAATTTTCTTTCCTGTAGTATAAAAATATTTATCTATGAAAAACGGGGATTAAGGTCAGTACAAAATCAGATTTCCTTTCAAAGCCATACTCATGTAGTTCAAGGGCTGCCTGCCTCTCAGGATGCCTTCTGTAGATTCTGGAAAGTGAGCCACTTCACTAATTGCTTTTATAGAGTTGGATATGACAGGCACAGTCCTGCTGTATCAAAGCTGCTAATCCCTCTTTTGCAGGATGCAGGGCAGGAGTGTAAACACTGGTCTCTCACCTCCCAGATAAGTGATCTGCTCAACTAGGCTAGATGATAGTCTGAATTGCATTCAATTAATTAAATATTCATTAGAATAAATACTGCAGTCCCAGGCTTCCTCTACTTATCTAAGTACGTGAACAATTTGATTATAGACTCAACTGCTGTCTCTGCTCTATGAAGTATGTTTAATTTTCAACATCTGTTTTAGTCACTGAATCCATTAAGTCGTGCTAATGAAAAATAATTTGCTGAAGTGTTTTACTGGATTAGACTTTAAAGACAAAAGAGGGTGTAGTTAGATCAGGCTGTGGGTTGCAGTTTTAATGGTGGAGAGGGAAGGTGCCTCATAGAGATTATTAGGAAGTTATTAAAGAAGAAAACAGCAAATAGGGAAGTTGGCTGGGAGTAGGCAAGTTGCATACTTGGTGCTGAATGGGAGTTGTCAAAAAGAAGTGCAGGGAGGAGTACAGGAAGCTTCAGTTGCCCTTTGAGCACATCACAAATAGCTGCATAAACTGAATAACATGATGGTACCAGACTCACACACGGGTTTAAGTGAACACTAGAATTCTCAGTTTATGGCAGCCTAGAGCTGTAGTTTCAGCTTCTTACCGTTGATAAGGTGAAGAGCAATCTTTGAGCAATATTTAATTTACTTTTGCAGAGCTATAGTAGGTTAATGATAACAAATGTCTACATGACTGTCAATACACTGTTGTCTTATTTAGTCATATGATGTGTTCTGGTGTGCTTTGTGTATGTTTGTAATAAGCTAGAGGGAGGGAAAATTTGAAACTGGCGTGTGCAAACAGTACACGATTGTATTTTTTGTAGTAGGATTCAGTTTTCTTTACTTTTTTGGTCTAACTTTGTTTTATCCGTGATGTAGAAGCCAAATGCTGTTCCCAGCCATGACAAGCTTCATCTGGAGTAATTCACGGCAAATTTTTCTCTCATCTGCTTGATCTAAGTGAGGAATGTTGTTTAGAATAAATTCTCCTCTAGCATGGCTTACCCGTATGACCCCTTTCAGTGTGGTCATAAAAGATGATGCATGAAATGGCACACGCAAGATGTCTGCTGTCAGTGCAGAGGGCGGAATCCTGAAAGCCTTCGTAGGAGTTGTCTACCCATGTGAGAAAATCTGTGAGCAAGATCTTTTCATGGCTGGGCTCTGTTCTGTGAAGGGCTCTCGCCTCCCATTGTGGAAATGGTATAATATTAACCAGCTTGTAAGATCTGTATTGTTGGAAACAGCCCTCAAAGGTAGCCTGCCATTTCCCTATTTCAGCTGCCAAATGTGACTCATAAATTCTGATGGGATTGCTGGTAATTAACAAGACAATATGTTATGGGTGAAAGGTTTTGACGTGGATTAAATTCTCACCTTAATTGTTGGTTTGTCTGAAGCTAAGGGGAACTTGTTGAAATACGACTTAGTGTACTCATTTGGTTTTGTATAAAACGTGTACACAATAACTGGATAAATCTGTGGAATGCTTATTTTAAAATTGAAATATTTAAAAATCTTAAAGACTAACAAAAATCGTTATTAAAGTATTAGCATATACGTTTTGAAATTATCTTTATAAACATAGGCCCAGATCAGGCTGCTGAAAATCCCAAACCCAGTCACTCCGCTGAAATCCACAGCAACACTGTTATGCTGGGCTTTCCACTTCAAAATCCCAGCCTCCTCTTCCTTCTCCCAGTTGCACAACGTTGCATCTCTGTAGTGTTGTAGGGAACTTGAGAGTAGCCTGAACTGTGCCCCTTGGGAATGATGGAAAAATGGAAACAGCCCAAGGTCATCTTCAGTGGCAGTGTACCTCCTGTGGCACACTTGTTGCTCCAGAGGCCTCAGAGGTGGCATCTCCTGGTGAGGAGCAAGGGACTGTGTGTGGGTACTTCAGGCTGGCACAGTCACAGGCTTCTCGGTTCTCTCCCAGCCTATGCAGGTCCAGCCTGCTTGGCTGGTAAGGGAGGAAGGGCAGGCAAATCCATGTTTATGAGGGAGTGAGGGAAATGTATCTGCATCAAAGTCCTTTGGAAATGAGAGTTTGGGTATCTTAAAAATAAGCATGATTTTATCCAAGCAAAACATTGGTCCTATGTAATATTCCACATATGATTAGACTATCCTTTTGAATATTATAAAAGCATGTTTTAACTTAAAATGCTCTGGTCTTCTCAGTTCTGAGTGTATTCCTCTGAGAACACATAGGTAACTAGATAAAATAGCTTTGAGCATTATCCTCTCTAAACTAGACTGTGTGAGTTACATATTCCAAAGCCCTGTGGCAGGAGGATTTAGTTCAGGCAGGTTTGTCCAACTTTTCAGCAGATTGAAGATGTGTCTTTTGATTTCGTGCACAGTGCTCATCTTGTTTTCATGTGCCATACCATAGTACTCAACTCTGAATAAGAACTGTTACCACTCTCTCACGATACTCATGTCGCAGCACTGGAGTGCTCCAAGATGACGCCTTCTGTGAAACCGATGTGAAGGAAGCACCAGTGGGCATTCATTCTTTTTAAGTGTTTTTAGCTCTAATTCTGTAAGTGTCTCAGTGATGCAGGGGTTGGGCTGTATGTTCTGGACCTCCCTGATGTTTCTTTTTGGGGTTATGTCCTGATACAGAGAGTTCTGTTGGCGTTGGTGGGTTCCTTCCCTTGACAGACCCACCTCAGGTACATGGTGTCTTGGGGAGGCAGCAAGCAGCTTTCCAAGTTCTCTGCAGCAGTTATGATTTTAAGATTTCTTAATTAGTGTGATTGCTGCTGAAACAGGTTCTTTTCCACTTTGATTTCTCTTTCCTGGTGCTGTTATGATTCACTCTTGGGAGATTGGGAAAACCACTTCAGACTTCCTAAACTGCAACAGTTCACAGCTGGAAACTTGACCTACTTCAGAGGTGCTGTTATCCAGTTAAGAATGTCTCCGAGACTGAACTGCAGCAGTATAAACTTTCCAAGCACTGTCCATGGGTTAAGGGAAGAAATTATTATTATGAAAACTGGAAGTTTGTGTTGTGGGGAAGAATAACTGGTGTGGCGTGAACTAACAAATGGCCCAGTCGTTAGATTAGATTCAGTGGGAATTTTGCTTACTTGGATGAAGAAATGGATGTGGGGATGTCAAGCAACGTGCACAATTTGGTACAACGTGGTAGTCCACAAAATGGAAGATAGTGTCTGTGATTGCTTGTAGCCAGTGCTGGGGGAAAAAGTGTCAAAATCTATTTGAAAATGAACCAAACTGCTGTCACTTACAGATCCCTGTAATGTAAAAAGACATATTTCATTTCTAATTGAAGAATGTGCAAAATGTTCCATGTGGGCATCTTTCTTTTCATAGGTGTCAATTGTGGAGTTTTGTGACCACTTTTAGAAGCAATTGCCACTGCTGGGTGCATTCGGTAGTGGCCGATGGGATAGGCTGGCAGTGCCTCAGCCCTTTCAGTTTGGTGTTTAAGCAAAATACAGATTTTCTTCCCTTATTGAAACGAAAAAAAAGAGTGTTTAAGGTGTGCATCCATTTATAGCAGCTGACCTTGATATGTAGCTGTAAAGACTGTCAGTAAAAGGCAGTGGCTGTGGAACAGGGACATGAGATTCTTGAAGACCTAGTCCAGTATGCCAGCTTTGATTTGTTTCCTGTTCTGTTGGCACTTAGAGAAAATAAGGACTTAGTCCCTCAAACCTGCAGAGAGATGAGTGAGAAAAACCAGACTCTTAAAACTGAGAGTAACAGGTTATGTACTGCCACCCTGTAGGGTGTAAGTACACCTGGCTGTAAAACTTTCTAGGCGATTTTGGCCAGTGGATCTCTGTGTTTATAGCAGTAAACACAGATGACAGTATTCAGGTTACTGTGGAATCCACATAAGGCTGAGCTCTGAACATAAAGATGTTTTAGAGGTTAAAGTGCAATCATCACAGAATCTTTGAATTTCTTTCTCGCAGGGCACTTTTCGAAGGATTATTATTGAGAATCCTGATCAGGTAAGAAAACTGTTTCCTGCTGGAGTTCTACTTGTGTACCTCTTCCTTCCTTAGTCACCCTGATCTGGTGAAGTGTTCAGCTACGTCCATCAGGGGATGCTAAATATGTTGAAATACATGGCCCATACCGCTGATGGTGAGAGATTAAATTATAGGGATTGAAAACACTACAGAATTGCTAGTCAGGCTTCCGAACTGTCAGCAGTGAAGTCTCTTAACATGCTTCAGTAATGTTGCTAGCGGAGATGAGTTTCTAAGTGTTTCTACTATGCTTATTTCAAATATTGTCTAGGTGGAAGCACAGTCACTTTGTTTCCAAATGGACGTACACTCAAATGCACATATCCTAAAGAGCTACCTCAAAGTGTCCATGTCTTCAAATCACAAAAAATCCCTTCTCACGTTTTAGTCAAAATTGCATTAATCCTGAATTTTCTGTTTGATGTACATGAATGTTTTAAAAAATGTTTTACAGGAGCCATTATCCCCATTTCTTAGAGGGGCAAATTTCTCTCCTGGAAATAATGTCATCTATGAAAAGACAATAAGAAAATATGAGCTATTAAATCCTCTCCAAGTAAGTTGGTTGTTTATATTACCTGATGCAAAAGAAAATTGCACTGGTAGCAGGAACATGATGCTTCTGGGATGGGGCTTTTTTGGGGTGGTTTTGGTAGGGTTTTTTTTTTCCTCGTTGAGGTCTAGGACACATTCTCAAAGCAAATGAAGCAGTTTCTGTAAGGAGAGCAGGAGTTGGAGTGTTGCTGTATTTTTACCAAGAATTTATTATTTCAGACGAACAATGAAAACTGCTGTTGTACCTCCTGTACTGTCAGTCAGATAAATCTGAAGATTGACTGGGAGTTAGTTACTTGACTGGGAGTTACTTGCAGTAGCTCCACAACAGAACCAAAAAAAAAAAACCCCAAAATAATTGAAAATACACATTATTTATTATTTGTTTTTACTCATTCTTGAAAAAATGTATTTGGCAAAGCTGTCTGAAATTTCATCTTAGTCCAACTGGAGTTCTCTTTCTAATCTCTGAAATACTTAATGAAACAGGATGTGTGATCTCAAGTAAATAACGGAGGTCCCCATTGCCTGAATATGGTAAGAATAATAACACGATGAAACAACATAGGAAAGGTCTCGTGCTTTTCATTTGCAGTCACTAAAATTTGAGGAGTTAGTGAATTACTGTTTGTAATTCACCAGTTTTGTTACAATGACAGTGTGAGGCAAAATCCTGTTCAGCTAGGAAAAAAAGCACATTTATCAGGCTTATTAAAATATGTGAAGCTGTCATTAGTTCTTCCATGCAAACCCACATTTCATTCATTTATATACTTATGTGAAGCTTCCATGTGATTAGGACAACGTCCATCAGCTTAAAACAATCCATTCTTGTTTCCAGGAGAAGCAGTATCAGTTCTCCCGCCAGTGCCAGAGTCCCCAGCAAGTGGAGCAGTGCCAGGCTGCCCAGCCCTGCCAGTACTCTGAGCAGTCCCAGGTCACTCACCAGTGCCAGCAGACACAGACCAGCAGCCCTTGTGAAGTAATTCCAGTCTCCGTCAGCGATGACTGCAGAGGAAATACAGTGAGGAGGGTGACAGTGCAAACCTGTGAGCCGGTAAGAATCACCTGCTGAATGTTCACAGTGTATTTTTGTTTTGTATGAAGAGTATAAAACTTTACAGATACATAAAATTGCTAATCTCCAATCTCAGAAGCTTTTGTTCATAGTAGGGTAATTAAGCACCATACAGCCATTGTAAGTGAACAGCAGAGTTCATGTGTCTGTTGCAGGTAACTTCGTTGTACACTGTGCTTGCAGGTGTTGTCTGGAAATGTCCAAGGCTTTGACAGATGATGTTAAGAGGAGAAAAGGGCTGCTTTAAGTGTTTTGTCTATTTCTTGTTGGCACCAAGCTGCACTTAGGAGTATTGACCAATCATTCTGTGGTCCTTTTAACTCTGTTAAGTCTTGCTGGTTTGTTTCGGTTTTTTCTTTATCTGGGAGTGTTACCCATTGATTTAGTCAGGTTTCATTAGTCCCTGTACAACAAAGACTGAATAATGTAAGGCTTAAGCCTCTAGTTTTGGAGAAAAAGTACATTAGTTTATAAACTTGACATACATCAATTCAAGATTGTTTCTGCCTAAACTGATCAGTAAGGACTTCAAATATATTTCAATCTGCTGTACGAGTATTTGACATAGATTCACAGTAAGCACAAAATTACCTTCCTCTGCCTTTCATTTTGCATGAGGTTGCAAGTTCTGGAGTTTCTAAGGGCTGCAGCAGGCTTGCTATACATGCGTACTGTTGTTTCAGTTGGGAAGGGAGTGTAGCTGTCCTTCCTGTGCACCTAACTCAATAAACAGGTGGCAAGACAAACATATACTTGGTGACCTCAGTGCTAAACCTCTGTGGAATCTTCCATAGCCAGATACTCCCATAAGCCAGCTTAGGTACACTCAGTTCTGGTTGCTGCTGGAATCCTTTTACTGTTCACATACATTAACATTTGGACTGTGGCAATACAAATGCCATTTGCACAGTGGGGAATCTGGCACCCAGCTGGGTTTATCTGGGTGCTGCCCACAGGCATTCATCCACTGCAGCCAGGGAAGCATGTATATTAATGAGATTTCCTAATTCTCAGCACTTTCCATATTAGCATAATGATGACACTGCTGCAGAAGATGCTACTCTGCGTATTTGTTGGTGGTGTAAAGGAAGCTATTTGTTTCTGTAGAGTTTACTGAAAACCAGAAGACATGGAAGACTCAATACCAAGGAAAAGAACAGTGTAAACAGATTGCTAATTGTTAAGAGCAAACAAAACCAAACCCTGTAGCATGTTCATGTTCAGCTTTCATCCCAAAGAAGGGAACTCAGTTGTGACGTTTTTGCATATCTCCTGCTAGGTGAACTGTGCTCAGGAAAATAATGACCAGCTGGACTGCCGCTACTTCGGTGAGCTCCTGGCTGAGCTGCACCGCAAGACCAACGACTTGCACAGTTGTTTACTGCAGCATGTAGAAAAGATAGGAGGAAGGTATTGGCATTATATCTGTTCTGTTATTCCCCTGTTCCCGAGAGCCTGCCATTGCACAGCTGAGAGGACAGTATTGTTTGCGAATTGTGGGTTTTTTTTCTTCCCTGATGAGTAGAATTAACTGTATTTTACACACTCATCTAATTTGCTGAGTAACTGAGGACATACAAATGCTGTAAGCCAAGTAAATGTATTGAATTTGATGCTTTCCCCAATTGGTTAGACTAATAGGCAGTAAGAATTACGCATGGCTGTTTGCACATAAACAAATACACTTAACAGCATTCTCTGACATACATTTAATGATACAATTCTATTCCTGTGTCCTGAAGAAACAACCCAAATGTCCAGATTGCCATTTCCTTTGCTGTGCCATGTTGTTATGTTATAGCATGGATTATAAGGCAGTCCCTATAAGGCATAAATCCACTGTGTTTATGCAAATTAAAGTTAAGCAGGTATTCTGCAGAGCCCTGCACATTGTCTTTAAGAAGAAACACAGCATCACAGCAGCCAGTAATCTGAGCTTGCACAAAGTTCTTACTTCTCCCTCACAACTACTAGTTCATTCTTCCTCCTCACTCCCAGTGTTGTTTGGTGCTTTCCAAGGTCACTTAAATAAGAAAAGTGGGGAAGAATGGAATTTAAACCACACACAGACCCTGACACTGCAATGTAAACAGTTCAGGCATGTCAGTATGTTGCAGCATAGTTCTGGGTAAACCATTACCCAGCCAATTAAGACTGTAATGGGATTAACTGAACACAACTGGGGTAACTACGCAGAGAAAGGAGGTAGCCTGTGTTAACTGTACTACTGTTAGCAGTCCAGTTTCCTCAGATAGTTCTATGTGGGGTTAGGTACCTCATATTGCCTAACACCTTAGAAGGAAGGTAACGGCTCTTAATCTGGCAAAGAACCTTCTTTGCTCTGTATTTTAAAGATAATCCTTGTACAGTTGTGAATGTGGACTTGAATAAATGTCTCAAGAAGCTTTCTGTTAATTGGTCCCTTCGATTTTGTCTGTTTTACAGGAACCATGACATTGAATTTACGTGTCAGGTAAGCATCAGGCATGCTCTTGGCAAGCTCTTCCCCAACAGTGTTAAAAGCAGTAGTGTGGATCCTGAAGCAAATTAGGCCCAGCCAATTTAAATGAAGGATGCTAGTCTTTGTCAGTTAATGATCCCTGCTTGTTAATAACATTCAGAGTCTGAATCCTACAGCAAGACACATATTTGCAAATGTGATAACACTGAAATTCTGGTAATTTGCATTATTCCAGTCTGAGAGTCAAATTCTGAAAAGTCTTTCCTGTTGTGCCTAATGGTTTCATTGTAAAACAAATTCTCACAGCCACACGTATTTTCACTACATGTGTTTTGCAAAGCAGCTTTCACTGTCTTGCCAGTAAAGCTGCAGCTCAGGAACACACGCTGCCTTGCTCTGCAAGGAGTGAAGACAGTGCCTCTCACAGGAACGAGAGGAATGTGAGCTGCCAGAACAGGCTTCCCATCTACAGCAAGCTTCCTTTTACCAGTCAGGCCACAACAGACTCATCGGCACCTCTGTTATGTTGTTAAAGGCATTGTGTGCACAGCAGAAATATTTGTCTAGGATGAAATCACATGAAGCAGTGTCTCCTGTGACAGGCTGCTCATCTCTTCTTTATTGACAGTCTGTGCAGGAGAAACGCAAGGTTTGCTCCTGTCCTCGACTGCTGGGAGTTCTGTTCTAGTGTCACCTCCTACTCCTGGAGAGGATTATTTTGAATACTGCTTGTAGAATAAATGTTACCCTTAGTGATTTGAATGTATGCTGCATGTATCACTTCATCTCGGGTTTTATCTGCCACACATATATATGGCTTTAGAAATTTTCTGGATACACTTTGATCTATTTTTGTTCTTATTTGCCTTGTACTAAAGATGTTTTTCATAGAAGAGCTGTGTAATTAATGAAGAACCCACATTGTGATCTTACAGGCAAAATTCTTAATCAAGATGTCTCCCCTTTCCTCCCTTCTTTGCTTAGACTGAAGATATTGAAGAATTAATTCCCAAAGGACTCTCTGAGGCAACAAAGCAGCAGATTCGTTATCTCCTCCAGGTACCTGAGTGGGGTGGAGGGTGTGTGTGGACGTCTGTAGTAACTTGAAACAATAGAAGTTGGCTTACACATACCAGGGACTTTATGTAACACACTTAACTCTCTATTCTTATTCACTTTTTCCTAGTGTAAAGAGCATGGAATCATACAGGTGGCTTCAAGTGATGTTGTAGCAGTTGGTTCCACTTGCTTACTTGCATATTTTAAACTGAGCTTTACTGGTGCTTTCTTCCAGTTTCTCTGGAAACCATCTTGGCTTTTAATCAGTCACAGGAGAACACAGACCTTTAATCTTTTCGTTATTACTGCTTTACTTTAAAAGCTAAAGGCAAGCAGTAGGTGCTGAACATTGTATTTGGTATTGGTTGCCAGCTACATACAATGCTTGTAACTCAGGTCTCACCTTTTACCAATATCCTGGTTAAAAACCCTCTAACAGATCGCGTTGTGCTGAGGCACACTTACGACATGCAGTAGCAAACCAGAACTCTTTCTGGCTTGGTTACATTTATAAAGGCTTTTGTTTCTTCAGATCTTGTTCTTTAGCTGCCTTACCATTACCTGCCTTTGCGATCACCAGCCACATTAAGGCAGGCAGATGAGTTCTGGTAATGGCTGCTTGTTTGTTGCCTCCTATCACTGTAGTACTCTACAGTATGGTGGTTAGTACAGCACTGCGGGTGTGTTTATACCTGGCCTCCCTGAGGTAAGGGGGATGTGTGCTCTGGCTTCACATCCAAGAAGGACTCTGAGTTCTGTCACACTGCTCAGGGAATGATTATGTGGGGTATGCCCAGAGGCTTATGTCTAGGAGCACAGAGAATTTCACTGTAGGAGTACATGCATGAATTTAGCAACCTCTGACACTTACTAATTGCTGAGTGGGGACTTCCTGATACTTTTCATAGCCTAAACTCAACCATTTTGACTTAATTTCTTCTTTTAGTCTACTCTTAGAGTGTATTTCACAATAAAACCAACTAAACTGTAAGTCAAAGCTGAAATTCCATTTTAATTAAATCCCGAACAAATGGGTGGGTTACACTGGAAATGTTATTTTTTTGACACTTTAGTCACATCATAGGGATATGGGGATAAAAAAGTAGGACATGGGCTCATCACTGTATTGATGGAGATCTTGATGGCTCTCCTCAGCCCAAATGATCACCAGATGAAGTGGAGGGAGAGAGTCAGAGGAAAGGAAACAGGCAGGAAGATTTCACTTTTGTCCAGGTAGTAGAAAAATCATTTGTTTGCCTGGAATGTTCAGCCCTTCCAGATGAGTCAAAACTTGGGGAATTCCTTTGTGTGTTCTTTCAAAACCTGTTATTATTCTTTCAAATATCAGAAGTGTGTCAGGAAACACAACTGTCTGTGTTTTAACGTGAATCAATACACAGCTGTTTATGTGCATGGAAAGAAAATCCAGGAACAGGGTTACGCCGCTGTGCACGACTGCCCCTCTTCATCCAGTCGCCTCCTTAATCTTTGGCATCTTTTTCCTTTTGAAGGGAGGAGTTGGTTGTATGGCTTTTATTTAGATTTTGTACAGTTTTAATTAAATTCTCTTGCCCCTGGCTGCAAGCGCTTGGCCAGATCTCGGGTGCTGCTGCTTCCTCTGTGCTTTCTCAGGTGGGGTAGAGCACTACTGCTACCTTCTTAGCATCCGTCACAAATGACCGTGCAATATAACACGTTTGTGTTTCCCTGTGTTGCTGTACAGATGCAGTTCTTTACTCTCATGTTCCATTTTAAAAACTTTACCCTGTGTTACAAGGCAGCAGTGTAAAACCTGTGCCCTTTGCAGAACAAACTGCATGAAAATGGGCTGCTTTGTAGCAACTGGGGGCACGCTGCAGTAGCTCCAAGAGTAGTTGTTTTCAGTTGTGCAGCATTTTCTGTTCTACCTCGTCAAGCATATTGTAAACAAAGCTGATCCATGAATCCATTTCCATTTTCCCCCTCCTAGATGAGAGTCACATCAGATAAATCTTTGAGACTTGTGCTTTCCACTTTCAAGAATCTACGTGAAGAGCTTTGCCACCTGCAGGATGACTTGGGGGTAAGGCACTTTTGGAAATGGCTGGTTCATTACTGGGCTTGCAAGACTCGCTCAGTGGATGGGGTGGATTTCTTTCTAGCAGTGGTCTTCAGCTGATCAGTCTGAAGCCTAAACCCACCAAATACTTTCAAAGAAATGACCCTGCTGAGTGAAATCAGATTTAAAGCTCTGAATTGTGATCCACACTGGTGTTGTGATGGAACTATAGTTTTACTTTAGACCTGGGCAAGGGGTGGACACCAAGTGGCTATTTACTAGCGCTGTTCCAGGAATCAGGGGACCTCAGTTCCATTCACCCTGACAGAGTTGCATTTCTCACCTTATTAGAAAGCTGGCGTCAGCTCGTGGCATTAACAGCTCCAGTGATTCACCTGGGTACAGGCTTCCCACCTGGAAGCTGGAGCTCTATGGCCACACATATGGTAGACAGTAGATAATTGCTGTTAGGAAAGCAGAAACCTTTCCCACACTAGCCCAAGTACTCAGCCCCACTGGAAACATGGAAATGCCAAGTTTAAGGAGGGGAGTTTTAACTGTTACCTTTAACAGAGGACAAGGAGTTTGTACAGTGAAGTGGTTTTGGATTGGGGTTTTTCATTGGTTTCTGTGATTCTGTAAATACCTGAGTAATTCTGTCTGGGGCAGACTGAAAGAGCGGGGTTCAGGATCCCAGTGCTTACCACAGCACACAGCCAGCTACTGTAAGTGTGCGATGTAGTTAAAAACCCCCATTGTTTCAAGAAAATGGAGTATTTTCTTAGTTACCAACTGCTCAGTATGTTTCACTTTGAATACAGGGAAAGTTTACTAAACAATTACAGCTATTGACATAAATGCTTTTGTCTTGCAGAAGTTAGAAACCGACAATGTGTTACTTAAGAAGGATTTGGCTTTTAAAGATTGTCAAGTAAAAGAGTATGAAACTATGCTGGCTTCTCTGAGAGAGAATAATCGTCAGCAGCAGGTAAGTCTAAACCCGTATTTCCAGTGTCATTAGTCAGCTAAAAACTAGCCAGTGTTTGGCTGTTGAGCATTCCAAGTAATTGGTGCCCGGTACCTGTTGGGGTGCGCATGTCATCTGTTACTTCCTTAAGGAACACTGTGCCCTCATCCCATTTCTGTGCTTTCCAGCAAGGACTCAGAGAGAGTACTGCAAAGTGTCGCTCTCTGGAGGAACAGCTCCTCTGCCTTCGGCTCAGTGAGGGAGAAAAGGATTGTCAGCTAAAGGAGCTGGAGTTCTGCAAGCGTGCCTTGGAGCAGGAGATTCAGAGCCTCAGGCTGCAGGTAACAGGCTCACTTGTTCTGTGTCCAGCAGCTGTTATTCACAGGTACAGATGCATTAATATAGGAAAATTAAAGATGAAAACTGTCTTTTAAAAATGAAATACAATCTCATTTTCTGCAGGCCTGCTCTAATCCAACCCTGCAGACCACCACGGATGAACTCTCCAGCCGTTACGTAGAGATGATCAATAACTTGAGGGAGGATAAAGATCATGAGATCCGCAGCCTTAGGGTAAGTTGTTTAGCTTGGCACGTGTGTGCTCCTCCCCCTGTACACCTGGAATTGAACAGCTTCACTTTAGATTAAGGAGTGGGAAAAATCAACCAGGTATCTTTTGGTTCAGCAATTTATACACACTCATGACAGTTCAGGAACCCTTATGGATCACATCAAACTGTGATGTAAAAATCAATACAGTTTCTTAGATGTAGAAAATAGGGATTAACCAGGTAGGAAAGATTGCCAAAAGGGACATTTTGAGTGTCCTGGTAAAGTAAGACACTAAAGAAGAGACACCGGAGAGAAAACAAAACTCCCAGCCAAACCCATAAGTAGGAAGTGTCTCTCACTTAAGTCCTTACAGTAATAATTTACCACCCCAGCAGCCAGTTCCACTGGTTAAGTGATGTATGAACCCCAGTTATAAGGCTGTTAAACTCATACTGGGTAGAACTCAGTCAGCATTTCTGGATTTACAGTGCAGCTCAACATTCTCACTTGACAATCTCTGGTTCTCACTGTTCATGGAGCTCATGAAAATTATACACCTGGAGCCCTGGATACTCCTGCCAGGTGACCTGCAAGGAGCTCCAAACACCTGACTGTCCCTCAACACGTGTTTTGCAGTCTCAGTTATGCCAATTCCAGCAAGACATATCAAGGAGAGAAGGAAGCAACAGTGACTTGCAAATACGGTTGCATGAACTGACATCAATGTTGGAGGAGAAAGATGCTTTTATTAAACAACAGCAAGAGGTAAAATAACACAAGATTTCTCTTTTAACAATTTCTGTATTTAAGCCTTTGCTTACTGCATAGGTGGAAGCATGCCAGAAGCCACCAGTGCTCTCCTGCTTTGGGAATCGGGGTTAGGATATTTACTGCTGTCCCTCTGCCAGACTTTTGGCAGGACAGACATTTCTGATTGCTCTTTGAGATGAATTTCTGCAAATTCTTTGTTGTGACTTTAGGGAATGCATCAGGAAACATGACTGCATCTGAATGCTTACTTTTGGTTTTCTCAGGACCTCTTCAGACTGAAGCATGAGAAGTTATCTGGCAGTCAGTCCCCTGCTGTAACTGCTGTCATCACCAAGAAGTAATGTAGCTATTAATGTTTCTTAAAAAGACCTCCTTTTGGTTTTCCCTTGTGGAGCCTCCATTACCTGAGTTATTCCTGCAAATGGCTTAATAGTGCCTATTCACCTTGAAGAGGGAAAAGTTGAGCTAGGCTTTCCTCTCTCCAGGGAGCATTCCATACTAAGCATTGCAAGAGCAATTGGAGGGGTGGCCAGCACATTTAAACAGCAATGTTTAAATGCCTGTATTGGCAGTTTAGTTACTAGTGGCACTCTGGGGGGATGTAGGACTGGAAGGCCAACACAATCGGAGTCTGTGACTTGGATATGGACATGTGGATTGCAGTTCACAGGTTTGCAACTCTTACCCTCACAGGTACAGGAATCAGTACCCTATTCTGGGACTCCTGTCTGATGACTACAAGGTTACATCACCTGTCAATAAATCACAAACTATTGTCATTGAAAGGACGGGAGAGATATGGAAACACGTAAGTTTACCTGAGGATTGACTGTTTGGTCTCTGAAATTCTTAAGTATTCAATTTAACTTCAAAGAAAGTATCAGCCAAAACTGACATCCAGGTCAACTGAACTTGGCTGATTAAAGACCAGGAACTGTCCTGTCTATTGCAAGGAGGCAGTAATTGGTGGGTGGGGTATAAATAAAACAGCCTTTTGTTGTTTTCTTGGACACATAATTACCTGTAACAAAAGCAGCAGCCCTGTCCCACACCAGGCTCTGCCCTCGCACGAGGCAGCCTTTGGGCATCGCTGTACCAGGAAGTTAGTTAGGTAGGAGCTTCTTCTGTGTTGTGCTCCCAGGGGAAGGAGTGTTTTGGTGGGCAGTACTCCTCTGAATCATGAGTACTAGTGACTCCACACTATTATTAAAATGTGCTAAGCATCATGTCCGTGAAACCTGCATTGAGACAGGGCCATGACTAACCCAGGAACTGTGGAAGAGTGAACTGCTCCTTGAAAAGTCACCAGAGTAAAATAGAAAACAGGACTGCTGAAGCTGTTTATGTTACAGGGCACAAGGTCACCATGCCAAGTCTCTGTACAAGGTAGAGGCTTGAGCAGGAGCAACATGGGCAGCTCCCAGCCACGTGTGTGACCAGTGGAGTCTGACGATGCTGTCTGTAGGCACAGTACAGTAGAGCAGCACCAATCTGTATGGGAAGTAGCTTTGAGGGTGGGAAACTACCAAGGTAAAGACAATTACCTGAGCAGATGAAGGGTAAAACATCTGGCATGTTCTAAAAGGATACATTACCTGGAGTAGGATTAAGAAAACAAAAAGCAGAGGTAACTGGCAAGCAGCAGTTCTACAACTGATTTAAAACTCATCCACCTGCATTGCAACCTAATGAAATGCAAAGGAATTCAACATTAATTAAAGAAGTTACAAAAATAAAGCCCAACCCGCTGCCTTGAAAAGTTAAGTCAGACTTTCCATTATCAAAAATGGCAAAGATGAGCGCACTTGGCAGTTGAGATCAGTATCATTAATGAGAACTGTTGTATTTAAGTTTCCCAAGGTCTCTATCAATCACTACTGCAAGTTTCAGCTGAAATGAAATTCCTTTGCTGCAAGATAAACTTGCTGAGTTACAGAAGTGCCAGTTCTGCCTTTCCTCCAAGCTTCACACGTTCTTTTGCTGTGTTTATGTACCATCAGCCAGATCTGTCTGCATTCATTACTGAACAAGAGCGCTGATTGGTATCTGAATTGCTGTGGGGTTGTGCTGAAAGCACATGGCCGGTACATGATACCATCCTGCCCACAGTTACCAGGCTCAGTCCTTCCGGATACTTGGGTGCAAATACTTTAACATGGATTCTAGTCACAGCAGAGAAACTTTTAGGGTGGAAATTTTGCAGTACCTGCTCTTCAGGTGCCCGATACCTTCCTGTTCCTGGTTGTCCTCCCACGTACAGAAAAAGCTGCTGTCCCTGGATTGTGTTTACTCAGATGGGGAAGCCTGACTGTTCTGATGTTGGTCCCTCGCTGAACAAAACCGTTTCCAGCTTAATGACACAACTTTGTCCTTGCCAGTGCTGGTGTTTGGGAGCATGGGTTTGTGAAGGAAGAAAGGCTTGGTGGGCCCTTGAGACACTTCAGAAGTCAGGCTGTTACAGAACAGAAATACCTCATTAAATGACAGGCTTTACAGACCACGTAGTTTTGTTTATACACAGAAATAAGTCTGTGTATTTTCTTCTAACAAACTGCTTATTTCTATCAGGAATGAGAGAGATCTCCAGGCCATCAGAGCTGCTCAGAGGAGTCCACAATGACTTAAAGCTGCTTTACTTTCTGCTATTCTGCATCCCCAAAAAGTTCAGTCTGATAGTGGGAAAGGCTGGGGAACATGCCAAGGACATGGAAGCATGAAGATGATGAACACTGTCTCATCATTCACGGTTACCTGTGGCTGTAGTCTGCCACCACCACCTGTGTACAGATGCTACTGGTACTTCACACACATGCTTTTGACACAGAAGAGCGTGGCACACCACGTGTTTGTGGACTTCATTTTCTTGATGTGACTAAATTCTGTTCTTCAGCCAGTCCTGAAGCAATCTGAGATACAAAAGGAAGATGTCTGAAGCCTTTTCCTCCTTGCACTCATAGCCATATTCTACTGCCCTAGCTACTGATGCTGAGAAGTAGGAATGATACAGATCCGTCCTCCAGACACACAGAATGGCTGGTTTCACTGCACACAGATTCCCAGATTGCTGTTCAATCTACCACTGCCTGTCCAAGATGAAGCAAACCCCAGAAACCACCATTATGGGGAACTTCAAAACCACCTCACTGAAGAACACGCATCTGCCTGCGTACGGGAAGCTCAAACGCAAAGGAAATGACTTCCACTTACACCAGGTACACAACCTGGCAAATACCAGAGCTGCCCAGTTCAGTGACATCATTGGGCAAATGGTGATTTTAAAGAATGTTGGTGACACCAGGGCTGATGTAGTTTCAGGTGAACCTTTATAAGCCATAAATATTTATTTGCTTTGCTTGAAAATGTCAAGAACTTGGTGTACTTCTATATAGAAAAACTGAGAATGAAAACAGCTCCTAGACTAAATTCCGGTATCAGACCAACCTCCCATTTACTGTTCCCACTCCTCACAGGACCACAGGAATTCTCACAGGGATTTGGTATTCATAACTGAGGCTCTGTCTAAGCAAAGAATCACAGGGAAAATTTTAAACTATGCAATCAAAAGGTGCTGGGTCTTTATTGTGGGGCTCTTGCTTTGCTCTATTTCTGCAGACATATACTTCTGTTAAGTAATATATATCCCAGGCAATGGTTAATGGTGAAAGAATGCTGTAAGGCCACGTGCAACCACGAAATAAACCTAAGTTTAACTTTCTGAATCATGTCTCTTTGTACTGGAAACATCTCATCTGCTAGAGGGGCTTGTTCTGGGTGGTGCGACATGGCCTGTCCTTCATCCAGCCTGCTCCTCTCAGTGAATCTTTACAAGAAAAGGACTCGGGTTCCTTTTCTGGCAGAAGCAAGGGGTTAATGAGTGAATTACATCCTCACCTGAATGAGAGCACCTTGCTCCTCTGAAAGGAGTCACTCATGGCTGTAGAGCAGTCAGATACAAGGTACACGCGGAGTTAAAATGCTCTGACACAGAACAGTGTCAGTGAATTCTGTTCCAATAGATCATGTTTGTTACACAGTCACCTAATGACTTTCTACCTTTGGTGACCTGAACAATGAAATAAAAAGGGGAAGACCTCCATATTCTTTAATGCCATCACACTGTTACCTGTGCACAACTGTGCTGCTATCCCAACTAAAATGGACACAAAATAATCTGACTTACTGTGGTCTTGGCTGTGGTCTCAGCTGGGCTTGACTGGTTGGAAGCACTGGTTGGACACAAACCACTTGGAAGAAGCTACAGAGAGTAGAAGCACAAGTTATTAACGGTCACACTCACTGGGCACCTGCAGCAGGCACTGCAGGGTCGTACAGCATGTTTGCTAAGCACTGCATCAATCTTATGACCACGTAACAGCATAATACAAGCAGTGAATGCCCTTAAAGGACAGAAACACGCTGGCTCCGACTACAGTTCACATTACAACCCATGACACAGGCCCCAGTGAGGCTAATTCTGTTTTGCATACACAGCTGGCACTGCGATCAACTGGAGACCACAGTGATTGATCTCCACACTTGAGGTGGGTAACACACACAAACTAGTTAAGAAAAAAAGCCCAGTTTGCTGCTCAGGAAAGGCAGATGTCAATACTGCACTGTCAGCAGGGATCAGCTGCTCCAGGGGTTGTTGAGTGTGTAAGACTTCCACACACTGTAAATGCTACAGAGCTGTGGTCATAACAACACATTTTACTGACAGATCATACAAAGCAACAGCTAGTGTCAAGCAGCTGAATTAGACCAGCAGGTGAAACAGTGGCCATTTGGGGGTGGTGTTGTTTTCGAACTAGATTATTTAGAAGGCAAATTTAGTATTTTTTCTTATAAAAGTACATGTACTTGCAGTAGTCTCAGACACTGCCTCTAAACTGAAACTGATTTACCAAACAGATTATTTGTGCTGGAGTTTACAGAAACATTGCTCTCATTTACGCATCTCTGTAAGTATTATTTATCCCCCTAGTTATAAACAGTATGCCTTAGATAATTTTTCACCCCAGTTTCAGTAGGTCCACTAGGACTTCTACATTCTTTCAGGAACAAATGAGACAGATCAAAGGCAGCATTTACTTTATACATCTACAATAACAGACATACCACCCTATTAGCCTGCCTGTAGGGACAGGGTCATTAAATAAGCCCTCACTGCCCACGAGCAGGCAGAGCTTCTTGTTCTTACATTGCAGATGAGGAGAAAATTGTCTTCTGGTTTCTGTCACTGACCTTCCCACACGCCTCTCTGTGCCATCTGAACAGAGGTGCTGCCTTGGCTGCACAACAACAGCAGAGCAGAGCCCTGGTTTAGAAGCTACCACACCACCTCCTGCATTCTGGCTGAAAAGGTGACACAGACTTCAAACACTACATCAAGGTAAGGTACCTTCACCCTGAGAGCACTCTGCTGCTGTCCTCCATTTTCTCTCTTGATTTCGTTACCTTTAATTGTGCACATCTGAAAAGGAGGAGAGGGATGATGATCAATTCACAAATGAATCCCTTTGCTCCTGGCTTTCAGGAGTTCTTAGGCTGTCATTCAAGTAAAAAGATGCCATAAACAGATCTGACATTTTAGAGCAACCCTTACACATTTGTGAAACACACTGCTTGCTCACTCAACCAGGCTGCACTGGTACCTCATGTACAGCACTGCAGGAGCAGGCAAAGGAGACACCTAACACAGCCAGGAACAGCCGAACTTCCTCAGTGATTGTGCTTCCTCTCCTCTTTCTCTTGGCCTAGCAGGTACATTCCTTTATCACTCCCTAACCTCTACATCATCCTTTCCTCCACCACCCCTACATCACACCTGTACTGCACTGCACAGGTCTTTTCATGCCAATTCCTTCCTCTTTCCACCCATCACCATATTACTTGTTTCTTCTAAACTATCAGAGCCCCCCTAACATCCTAAACACCCTCCCTTTGCTATTCACCACCCAGCCTGGACAGTTACAAGAAGCTTCCACACCTGCAGCTATGCAGACAGGCATCAGATCTGGACAAAGGAGCAAAAGCGCTGATGGGAATTTCAAGCTACATAACAACACGTAATCCAGCCTCAAGTCATCAACATCTAAGCAGCACTGGACAGACCAGCAGCCAAGCAGAAGCACACACTCTCCCAAAGGTATCACAAGCTGTTGAATTTTACGTTTTTGCTCAAGCAAAAAGGCTGACAGATTTATTTTTAACACCGTATCGGTAGTAATCCACTAACCTTAAACCTGTGTGGGTGAAGTCTCAAGGCTTTTCCTCTCCTTGACAGATCTTGTTCCCAGTTGTCCTTCTCAGCTAGGTTTCACTGTCCATATGCTGCCAAGAGAATAAATAGACTAGTTAATGTAAAGAAATGTTCCAAAAGCAAACACAACAAACCAGCCAAAGCAAAGCAGTAACTCACAGTGAGAAGGCTGCCTGGGACCATCCCGCTGAGTTTACCAATGTAGTCCCTCCTCCATGCAGCCATCACAAAAAGCAGGGCACACACACAAAGACTGCACCTGCTTCAAGTCCTGAGCACTTCCCTGTATTTGTACCTCAGCTGGTAATAACCAAGCGTAGGTGTGGTTTTTCCAACCACCATTCCCTCCCGCATGTCTTGAAGAACATGTTCATCGCAGGTCTTGGTGTTCCAAAAGGTACGACCGAGAAGTCACTGACTTAGTGCAAACACCACAAACAACTAAACCATTACTGTGTTACCAACATTATTCTCGCCCTGAATCCAAACACAGCACTGTACCAGCTAATTCTATCCCAGCTGAAACGAGGACACATTTCTAGCCCCATGTCCTGGTCTGCACCCCATGAACCCTTAGGCAATGTGGGATTAAGTCTTTCTACAAAGTTGACTACAGAAAGATGCTTAAAATGGTCAAGTACCTGATTGTTCTGTCCATCTGTAAGGTGGAAAAACGAGCCAGCACAGATGTGTGCTTTGTCACAGAGTCAGAATGATCATCTTCATCAGTCTGCTATGAAGAAACTCCTTCAGTCTATGTATTCAATATACATACAGGAATAAAGCATTGCAATTGTCAAAACACAACAACTTTCATCACTTCGAGTTTCTGAATCCTACAGCCTCCTCCTCTCATTGCTGGGCATACCAAAAACAGAAGCATAAACAACAGCCAGGTGAATAGCTTCAGGTCTGCATCATCTCTGGTTTTTAGTACAAAACCTGAGTTCACTGGCTAAAAGCCTGCTTGAAGCCCCCAGTGAGGAGCTCACTTAATATTGATTGCACTCTCTTCTAAAAGCTTTCAAAGAAATGACATCTATTACTGATGTCATGATCCAAACACTCTAAAAGAGAGGGGAATTAAGAGCAATGTTTTTAGTGTTCCATTTTGCAAGCTGTTCTTATTACCCGGACAGAAAGACAAAACCTACCTGGCTTTCCCCAAAACACGCGAGAAGTTTTGTGTTCTCTTTACTTGAAGGAAAAAATGTCCAAGGACTGTCAGTATCACAGCTGATTATTCCAGAAATAAGCACAAACACAATACCTGTAACTTCAAAGGGTTAAAGTCAAACAAACCCCGGCAGTCTCCTCTCAACTGTCTGATAAATGTACCTCAAGTAACCTGTTTGCTTGGAACAGTTATTGCATATTCACTAGTGAGTAACACGATTTAACATATTAAGCAAATTTACACAGAATGAGCCGTTCCTGAACACCATAAATGAAAAGCAAACTCCAAAATATTTGGAGTGCAAGAGATGCGTTTTATTGTATGCCCGTTACGATGAGTAACACATTTAGAAATCATAATCCCACATAACAGTGACACTCTTATTTTACAGCGTGTACATCAGTTTTTACAGCCACAGAAAACACGGATTTTTCTAAGGAGATTTCCCAAATTTAACTTTCTGAAGTTTAGAAATATAAAAAAAATTTATTCTCAAGGAACTGATTCTCGTCTGGTGCAAAAAACCAAAATATGAACAGTTCTGAAACACAAAGCCACAATATAGCATGAAGTTACAATTTATCATGTGAACAGCTGTGTGCAAACATGAAGCAACTAAAAAAGTAAAAAATACACATTATATGCATAACATTTATGAACAGGTTTTTCATTAAATAGCCCTAGACCAGCTTGTTATATTAAGCGCCATTTGATTCGCAGCATGCTAACACAAAGCATTGTTTAAAGGGATGCATATTTTAAATGTATACACTGTAAACTGAAGATCCACCTCCAAACTCTAGTGGCAGCATATTTCTCTGGTTAAATACTGCATATATACTTTCTTACAGATTGAAAATGCATGTTTATAGTATGGTAGAGACTTTTGTAAAGGGTTGATTAAAAGGTGCAATTTCATGTCTATATGGAAGATTTCACATTAGGAGGCAGGACGACACTCGTCGTACCAGTTAAGAACACTGCCCTAAAGAACTTCTAAGTACTCTGAATGTTAATTAACAAAATCTGACACTTTTCAAGTCTGTTTTCAATGGGTTTTTTTAGAGACGGTTTTAAAGTAGCGAGGAAAAGAATTCAGTGTTGGGTCACAACACTATGAGCTGCATCCGTTTTAGCCTTGAGGAAGAAAAAAAGTCAAATCCAAAGTTAATTTTGTTCTATGTGCCATACTGAACGACATTCAACTGGAGATTCAGATAAAAAAGGGAAATTATATACATACACACCTTTAACCCTAGCACCAGAACACCACCTCTGAGACCATAACATAATGCTATATTTTAAACATCATATCCTGCAATGAAATAGGTTAGCAGCTTTGAAACCATTAAAAATTTCCTTGTTGGACCTAAACTAATACAGGAAACAAAAAAGTTTCCTAATGAAATGTCTTTTTTTAAAAGAAACCCCCACAAAACCCAAAAGAGACCCCCCAAATTGACCAGTTCTGGAATTTAATTCCTAGGCACGATTTTAAAACGTTATGATCAAGTAACTGGCTAATACTCTCCTTTCAAAACTGCACAAGAAGTTAAGACACGGTCGCCTTTGCAAACAGTTTGTAAATAACCCCACCATATATCTGAACTGTGTTCATATTGGAGACAAACGCTGTTACTGACAAAATGGGTAACACAATCACCTTTGTTTTGTCTTCTATAGCTTAACGACGTGTAATACTATTAATTTAAAGACATTCATCCATCTTTCTGCAAATTTAAGACATTCATCCATCCTTCTGCATTCTATAGTGCTCTTTAGGTTCTGATAAGCAACAATCATAGGGCTATGAGATCCCCTGTCAACCCTAATACTTTTAAGACTTTTAATACAAAGAATGTAAAGTTATGGTTTAATATCAAGCTTTGAAACCAGGAGAAACAGTTCATGAGATTTTTTTTTTCCCCAATTAGCATATCACAGTTTCTAAATTGCTTCCTTCTGGAGATCATATTATGGCCTCTTTGTGGTGCCTCATTATATGCTGATTTTTTTCGGATGGTCTACGGAACCCCTTTTTGCAATACTCACACCTATGTGGATAGTCCTTTGTGTGTATTGATATTACGTGTCGTTTAAAGCCTGACGCATCCGTAGTGCTATATTCACAATACTGGCATTGATACACTTTTCTTCCACTGTGGGTCTTCATGTGCTTCTTAAGTTCATTCTGCTGCCTAAATCCTCTTTTACATCTTTTGCATTTAAAAGGCAGGTCCTTGGTGTGAACTGAGAGGATATGCCCGCTAAGTACAAAAGGATCTGACGTTTTAAAGTCACAGTGTCTACACTGATGTATTTTTTTACCTTTATGGGTTTCACTATGCTTTTTGAGCTCAGATGGACGATGGAAGCCTTTTTCACATACCTCACATTTGTGGGGAAAATCCTTTGTGTGAACTGAAATAATGTGTCGCTTCAGGTCACTTGAATTGGTGCTCTTATGGTCACAATGTGGACATTGGTGAGTCTTATGCCCTTGAAATAGTTCTGTGTGCTGCTGCAGTTCTTTTTCATCTGCAAAAGCCTGGGGACAGTGCTCACACTTAAACGGTAGATCAGTCCCGTGTTTGGTTTTGATGTGAGTTTTCAGGTTGGACTGATCAGCACACCTGAAGACACAGTGCTGACACTGGTATGGCTTTTCCCCAGTGTGGGTCCTCATATGCTTTTTCAGCTCTGATGGGTGACGGAATCCTTTCCCACATTCCACACACACATGAGGGAAGTTCTTACTATGAACTGCAAGTAGGTGTCTATTGAGTAGTCCCTGCTCTGCAGTTTCATAGTCACAATATTTGCACTTGTGTAGCTTGGGCTCCTTGTCCCTCAGTATGAGTTTGTTAGAACTCAATGGGCTTGCTTCTCTGTATCTTCTTGTATATTCTGTGAACTCATGCGTTTTATCAACTTTATTTATAAGTTTATGGCTTTCCAGATGATTGTGGAAACTTACTTTTTTGTTAGTTGTAAAGTCACAGTCTGTACACTGGTACTTCTTCTTAATCATATGATCTGGATGATTCTTCATGTGCCTTTTCAAGAATCCTCTGGATTTAAATTTTTTCCCACAAATATGACAAGGGTAAACTGTTAAGGGCTGTCCATCAGGACCTATTATAACAGCTGTTTTTAAACAAACAAAAACAAGTTATGAAGGAAACAAACTTACTGATTAAGAAGTTTTAAATCAGCCAACTGCTGTTCAGATTCATGCACTTACGCTTGCAGCAGACAGAGAATGGTTCAGTAGTTTAAAAACAACCAATACACAGCACCTATAGTTTATGTAGCTTTGTTTTAGAAACTGCTCAAACAGACCAGCAGCATCATACATGCAGTGAATATACCCATGAGTAGGCTTTAATAGCTTGCCAAATTCAAATGAATTGCACCAGCCCTGAGTGTACTGACTCCGAACAGCAAAAATGATAACATTTTCTATTCGCAGAACTGGAGGGGGGAAGGACACAGGAAATACGCAAATCATCGTTTGTGCTTTTTAATTCTGCATCAGCTTAAAAAAACAGAAGAAAAGGAATAGTAATACAGGAGTAAGTGCCACTCCGTGACAATATGCATAACCGTACAGTGTTTACCTGTTTGCCATTGCCTGGCCTCTCCTCTCCTCCTTTTCTTGGTTTTTTGTTTTAGCACTCTATTAGTGCTAATGCTATCACAAATCTGCAGGTATTGTGTTGCATTACCGTTTTTGTTTTCTAATCGTGTATCCAAGTTATTTCCTAGAAACAAAAATCAGACACCATAAAAAACCTTAAACAACCTTTTTCTTTGGGACTGGTGACTGGAATTGCACAGCAGCATATCTACTTTTTGCAATGAACATACATAAAAGAGTGCCCATATAAAGCACTACCTATCTTTGCTGGCAAGAATCAAGAATGTAATTGTTTAAACACTGATTAATTTTCAAATCTATTCCTTGATTTCTCATACTTCTCAATGCATTAACTTCTTACAAGTTATGCTGTTTCCTTTCTATTCAACTTGGCTTTTCTTCTTAACAACTGCATTATCTACGCTATTAATTACAAAACTCTAATACTGAACCTGGCAGATCCTCCCAACTTCCCCACCCACTCTGAAGGCCTACAACACATCTATAATTGTTTTCATTTCAAAAGAGCAAAGAAAGACTGTGGAGCCCTTCAATATATGCTTTATGGATAATTTTTTGCATTAACAGATTAGAAGAGCTGACCCATAAACATACATATTCTCAAAGACAGCAAGTTAGATTTAATGCTGAACCAAGCACAGTTACATATTCTTACCTGCCGCTTGACCATCTTCGTATCTTCTGGGTAACCTTCTTTCATCTCCTGTAGAAAATGGTATTCTAGTCATTATAAATTAAAACTCTCTTTTTTAAAAGACAGTGGTTTTGAAAGTCTGATAAAGAGAGAAAACTAACTCAGCTAATAAGTAACTGCTTAACTGTATCCAAACGGAGATGTGCAGTTCATAGTCAGTTCAGTATTTTATAATTATGAGCCCCAGGGAATATAATCATATCTTTCCGAATAGCTAGTATCTACTAAAGCTGTGTTTGCATTTGACTGTCTTTCCTGCTTTTCAAATTAATATGTTTGTTTCTGCAAACTTTTAACCTCATATATAACCTTGTTTCTGGTTTGGTATCTGAGGTTATCTGAAATCCACTATTTGTTCTTGAGATGGAAGCACTTTATCTTTCTGGAGTATAACTAGGCAGATAAGAAGACTTATACCTTATCAGCCACTCAGCACCTATCTACATGAGACACTGCACAGTTTGGAGATGTAGAATAATACCTTAAGAGTATATTCCTCACTTTGGATTGAAAGTGGTTACTGCTATGTGCCAAGGTAGTGTAGTTCTAAACCACTTTATCAGCCCAGCTACTGTGCTCACAAATATCACACCAATGAATTTTAACTAATTTGCTTACATACCCCATGGATGACCCCACACCCTCATAATGCACATTTAACATGCCAAAATCCAAGAAAAAAAAAGAAGGAAACCGAAGAATATTTAGAATTTGCAAGACATCCTGAGAAGATGCTCCTACTACGTGAAGGATGGCTACAGAGAACAAATTGCCTTCTTAGCAAGACTAACAGGTTTAAAACAGTTATATAAACTGAAATTAGGAACTACTTTATACACTTACTCCTCCTATTCCCTTTCTGAAGTTTCTTCCCCTTCCTCCCAGCTATTGTGAAATACTTAAGGCTATTCGTAGTTTTTAAGATCTTCAACAGCCAACTTAACCATTAAACCCCATGCATTCTGTATATCTGAGCTGGAACCCAGAACAGTATAAAAATTCTCCTAACAGCTTTCCTTTCTACTCCATAAAGCTCAGCATTCAGCAATCCATTCATTATATGCAAGACAATCAACTACTCAGGCAATCTGTAACTGTCTGACAGATCAGCACTGGGAAAACACAATGATGTAAAAATTGTTTTCTTCACACTGAACTGCAAAAAAACCCGAGGACCTTGTGTGTAAAAGGTCATGAATGATGTCAAGATGATTTTTCATATGAGTTCATCAACTCCACTAACTGACACTGCTAAAAGATCAGAAGGAGCCGTTTCCAAACCTTTAGGACAAGGTGAGAGATTATCACATTTGCACAGAGATTCTGGAGAGTAGATCAGGGAGGAAATAATGGAAGGGATTCTCAAAGGAAGCATACAGATTCCTACCGTAAGCAGCAGCCCAAGCAACAGGGACAAAGGTTTTATTCACGCTGGAGTCTTCGAGCTGTGTGTCTGGAAGTGGCGTGGCTTCTTCTTCACCTACAATGACTTCCATATAAACTTCATCTGCTATTTCAGCACAGCCTAGATTAAAGGAGAAGAAAAAAATCTTTAGCTCAATTCTGCTCATCCTAAATTTTCCTTCAGTGAATTTGCTCCCACTTTGATTGATACTTGTTACAAATTACTTTTCTTCCTTTGGCATTTAGAATCACCACTTCCCTTAGCCGGCCACTGTTTACTCAGACATTCCTTAAAGGGAGAAAGGGGGTATCAATAAACACAAATCCAAACCAAATACCTACATAAATTCAAATATACAAACTTGAAAACTTGTAGCTGATGACATTTATTTACCACTTGGCCAGAAAGCTGATTAAACGAGGCAACTGACAGTAGGTAAGCAGAGAAATGAGAAATCTGACAGACCTCATTAACTTCATCCATGGACATGCTAAATTTACTATTAATAATGAAATGACTGCATACAGTATGTGCAAAGTGCATTTATCCACATCACTTTAATTATAGCCTGCTTTTTATCTTTAGGGAAGATGAGCTTTAGTTTTCTATTACTTCAGGCTGAAGAATCCTTCAGGGAAAATAAAGACATCCTTGGGAACGGTGTTTATAGTGTTGTATAAAACAGCATGAGGAACAAAAACGTTTCTTATTATGCTTACTAATATCTTCATCTTCCTGAGAAGAGTCCTTCACAGCCATGTAAACCATTTTTTCTCGCTGCATTCTACCAACACCTCCTTGTTCAATTACTCCAGCTACAGAATGTCCATTGTGAAAGTCGCTCTCTGTGACGATTTCTGTCCCACCTTTAATAAAAAGAAGTTGAACACACTAGGTACATGTGAACAAAGCCACTGTGCAGACTTTTTCAGATTTAAGTATGTTCTTCTTACGTACAACAAAGCTATTTCATAAAACTAAAAAATTAAATGTTTTTACATCCATGTCTGACATAAAATCATGCAAGTCTGGTATTCTGGAGCAGGTAAGGAAAAAAGGTCTTTCAGTGTGTCCTGATAAATGCAAGACTGAACAAGCTCTACCCAAGAAGGATCAAGAGCCTTTATGCCTCTAGCAGTGAATTGAAGCACAACTGGGAACATACATCTGCCCACACCCTCAAAAAATTGACTGAGTCTCATCTTGCTCCAAACACAATCTTTAAATTCTCTCGAGATGTGAACAGCCAATTCTTACACCTCTTTATCTCCCCAGATCCCATTTATTCACTTTGCAAGAACCGATTCTTAGGTAATTTTCCCTCATCACACGGGACCGAGGAGCACGTAACTTCATCTGGGGTCATGCTAGTCAAACCATGAGAGAGCAAATGTCATTACCAATTACTTCAACAATAAGAACATTATCTAGAGGGAAAGACTAGCAGGGATGTAAGGTGATGCACTGAATACCTGGAGACAACACAATCCAAAAAGTAACACATGAAAGAAGGAAATGAGAACACGGCCCACATGGTCCCACTCCATGTGACTAACAAGCTTTGGCTCACTGACTTGAACGGAGGCAAAAGAACACGCTCCAACCTGGAATTCGATATCAATGCTTGAGTCACGAGAGAAGTGGCAGATAAATATTGATGCTTAAGTCTTCCATGCATCTCAGGGACTGAACAGATAATAAAGAAGTAGAGAAGCTGCAGATATCTGCAGAACAAGCTAACAACTACACTAAGAGTCCTTGGTTGCTACTATGACTGGTCCTGATGGAAAATACTCAGCTAGGAGGATGAGTTCAAATTATATACGTTGATCCTTCACTCCCTGTGTCTGTAAACAGAAGATTTTGCCAAACATCCTTCTTCCAACTAAATAAGCAGCTCTCCCTCTGCAATCAACATGTGAAATTTCAGTTTTCCCAAGCTAGATGAAAACTGAGATAATATTAGAAACACTGGGATGGGTTACATCTCTGTGGAATACAGTGTTTGGAGACCGTCATGCTTTTGAAGGCAATGGTGAGAAAAACAGACAGTTTAACTAGCAGCTACCCCTATCAGTCATGCAACACAAGACAGATCCCAAGGAAGCAAAGGAAACACTTCATTATGACACTTTGGAACAGGTAGGGTAATTCTGTAGAATTACAAGAGAAATAATCTCCACTGCAAGATGCATATAACCTGTGATGAAGTAGTCAAGAGCACCTCTTCAACAGCAGTCGCCACTGCATGGAGGGCAGGAAGCTGGGGGGCATATGAAAAGATGAACTGCTTCTCAGAGAGAAAAAACCACAAAGGCATCATACAGCTAAAGATTTCCTGAAATAGCAGTTCAAGCCACTGGGAAAACTGCACCAGGATTGTTACTAATTGGAGTTTTTTGATCTAATCCGTTGCTCTGTCTCAAGTCCAAGATTTTCACAGCATAGCCAGGCCAATGCTACTCATCTATGGGAGATGAACTCCCTTCTCCACTCCAGGAAGAACAGTCAGGCTGATTTGCTCTGCGAATGGCTCTGGGACTCCAGGCCAGATATGTTCCAGTGCCTAAATGCAAACAGTAAATGGAACAAGACAGAGGTTTGAGCTCTCATAACTGTAAAGGAGAGTCTGCTTTTACAAGTTACGAAAAACAGAACATGGGTTAGCTGTACGGCTGCTTACAAAGCCCTTGAAGTGCTCGATCTTCCTTTGCAAGAGAACTGCAGAGCAACTCTGAGTTTCTTTGTTAGGTTTGGAAATGACTGTCTCTACAGCCCCAGCAATCTTCCCCTCTTTCTGTATCAAGGCCACCAAGGATTGTTCAGTAATTGCAATCCACTCTAGAGGCTTTCCAGTGCTGACACAGTTTTGCAAACACTAGAGAGAAGCAAGAGCTGGAAAACAGCTGCAGACAAGCAGCCAGTTCTATATTTAGGCTTTGGTTGCCTGAAAATAAATACTGCTAATTGAAAAAGAACTCAAGATTAATACAGTCCCAGTGTTTACCCCATATGGGCAGCCTCCATAAATGCCACCTTCTACAAGACATTCCAGTCAGTAGGTTACATGAAATTAAGAACAGATGAAAATACCCTGAAATACTCCACACTACTGGAAGAATACACAGAATTTAACAGGTACCTATTTCGACATCATCTTCAGCTTCAGCTTTAAATATGTAGACTTTGATGACTTCTGAACCAAACCCGTCATCTTTAGCAACATCATCATTTGCCACCTCAGTGCTGATTTTCAAGGGAGTGCTTCCTATATGGTCCAATTTTTCTCCAACATCATCCACTGGAAACATAAGAGAATAAAAATGAGGTTCAAACTTATTTTTAAAAGTCAGAGTAATCACTAGCATGATTTTCTCCACTACCATCCCCATGCACAGTAAAGGTTTCTATTCGTGAATAGCCTTTACAAAATAGTTAATCTCAATATACTTAAAAGAGATTTCAGAAGTTCAATACTCATTTTACTGCAACTCAGGAAACACAGCAAGAATTACAGAATGAAGAACACAAGAGGGAGCTTGTCATCAAAGCGAATGTGGTAATTGGTTATTTCTGAAACTATTACATTGAGAAAGCAAAAACGTAAGTAAAATTAAACACCTATCAAAAACGTTAAAAATTAACCCAGAATTGCCTGTTACAGTCCATGTCCTCCAAAATTTCACTGCTCTAAAATTTAGTAACTGAAATATGACAAGTGATGACTAGGAATATATTCCCAATGAAAGAAGTCTGCATCAAAAATCTGACATCTTCACTCTAAAAGAAATTATGATTCTATCCACTTTACTATTTGAAAACATATAAAGATTGTTTTTATAATACTCAGCTGATTAAAAGATGCAATGACAACAAATGCAAATACTAATATGTGAAACTGACTTCTCATTCTTTATGTATACAACTTAGTCACCCTGAGTTTTTGGTCTATATATTCAAAATGCTCATTTTATTTATACAACAAAAATTCATTCAAACTATTACAAGTGTAGAAGTAACACTATTTTGGTAAAAAGGGTAGTCACTTAGATAGCCATCCATATGTATGCCCCAAATTCCCAATGTGGAGTCCACTGAACTAAGCATCTCTCTGACATATGTACTGTCAACGCACTTCTCTCGGTGGATAAAATTAGCTCCTATGCAGATGGTCAGCACAAACCTGTGCAATGCTTAACACCCACTGAAATTCTATAAATAGGGGAGAATTCCACAAAATATAAACAAAATCTGAAATAAATACATTCCAGGGAAACAGCAATTTACTGCACATATAACACTGAAATATGTGCAAACTAGGTTAAAGAAAATAAATCATTTGAATTGTTATCACAGTGACAATGTTTCACAACCAAGAACACAGCCTACTCAATGGGGACACTGCAGGCTCTGATGACCAAGGAAAGGATGCCTGCAGCGCTTCCCAGTGCCCTCAGTGCAGTGGTGACTGCTCTTGAAGAGCTGCTCTTGACTACTCCAAGCTACAGTCTGGAGCACTGAGGTCAACTGGAGTTAGTTTAAGCTTCTCTTAATATTCCAGGCAGTCATGCGAGGTGGTTCAGAACCTGCTAGAAAAGGAGCAGATGCCCCTCCTGCAGCAGGGCAGGAATCCGCCAGAGCAATACCAAACTAAGCTCTTCCCACTCACAGAGAGGATTCCACAGAAACACCTGTCCAACACTATTTTTCATCCCCACACTGAGGAACCTTGTTTCTATTTCACATATCTTGGACTGCACCAAAAGAGTACAGAAGTTATTGAGGACAGAACTAGATATAATAATGTAGATACAAATAAGTATTTGGTTTTATTTTAGAACCTCTGAAAATTATGTATTTTAATGAAAAATAATTCCTCAAGAAAAGAGTTTGGGGTTTGTTTCTGTTTTTTTTTTTTTTTTTCCTAAATATAAATTAAAATTGATTCCAGCAACATCTCCATCTGTTAGAAGGTGACATGTACTGCATGGCCTTCATGTTACCTTGCAGGACGAGAGCACTAAGAATTACGAACACCACAGATAAGAAAGCCACACAGAGAACATGGCACATTCCTTTGATGCTTAAGTTCATCAGCATCAGGTTATCAGTACATCTTTATATCCAGTATGGGGGTGTTACTGCATCTGTTAACTGATATTTTTTATGCTGCCAGAATGGAGTTATTAGAAGACAGGATCTTGTATCCTCTGCTAAAAGGAAAAGGGAAGATGCTAAAACCTACTTATCTTGGAAAAAGTATTTCTATACATTTACTATATTTGAATTTATTGAAGACCTATTTTCTCTTCTGCATGGTTTTTATAAAAGTTTCTTATCTATGTTCTTTAAAGTGATACACATATACTTTGTTCTAGTACAGTGAACATTTCCACTGCACATGAGTCTCTGAAGGACTGGAGGTAACAACGTAGGAGTGATACCATCAACAGCTATATGACTAGACATGCTGCCAAAATGCAGAAAGAATATTTAAAGGCTGAGTGAAAGAAATCACCAATTGTAAGCTGTTACTGTAATTTTAGAATGGGTAGGTGGAAGTAAAGTTATTTTCAAATATGCAATTCAAGCAACACCTATTTCTTCTAAACTCATACATTTTATAAAGTTAAACACACAATCAGTTTAACCTGGAAAAGAAACATTTCTGTACTGGAAGGTTATTTAACAATGGCAACTTCCTAATGAACAGTAGAGTAACCACATGTATGTGGTAATAAGTTTTCTTTATGGCAAAAATCTCCAACTATTTAACTACTATTGAGTGACAATGAGTGTACACCACTATGTATGTGGTGAAAGAACATAAGGAAATCCACACAATTTTAGACAGTTGCCTTACCAGGACATCAGCTGCAATGCAGCAAAAAATACAGAGAGAAAAAAGGAGGATTTTTTCAATTTTACCATTTTATAAGAATATGCATATTCAGCCAAAACCAAAGTAAAATACGTGAATAGAGCATGGATGCTCACATGCTGTATTTTAATTAAAGCCCCAAACTTCAATATCCTTTAAAACCATAGGGAGCCATGGTTACTTCCACACCACCAAGCACCCTGTGTGTTTTCAAAGGTCTGCAGTCTCTACAGCTTAAGCTAAAGTAATGGAAACATATCGGGAAGCCTCTTACCCAGGGCCTCTGGAATCACTTTTCTAAAAAAAAAAATTAAAAAATTAAAAAAATTTAAAAAAAAAAATCAAAAGTGTAATATAACAAAATCTGAAAAATACAAACTGGACTGAGAAAACGATACTGATAGAGGCTGTCACTTGTAAGATGTTGCCTCTTGTTTCAAATACCTCAACAACAAAAAGACATTGAATCGCCAATTGCTATTGCTTAAATTGCTGTCTTACACGAACTACATTTCATGGATTCAATCTACTTCTTAAACACATTTAGGTAAGGGGAAAACAATCAACACAGCAGGACATGTGTAATCTTTGTCAAGTTCCAAAATAGTAGGACTATTTTCAAAAACAGATTCTAAAATATTCTATTATCAAAAAATACAACTTCAATCACAGACTGCTAACCCATCAGTGTTAAATTATGTGATGACTTTTCCCAGTGATAGTTCTCAGGAACAGGAATGCTTACTTTAGGTCAATGGAATATGAAAGTGTCTTCCAGATCTGACTCATCCGCCAGAAGCACTACATATAATATCTCGTCACTTAAAATTAACTGAAAAAACACAACAGAGAACCTTCATAAATATATGCTGAATCCTCCTAAATAAACAAGGTTTAAAGGAAAACTCAGCACACTTCCAATTTTCAACTTACCTTACTTCGCTGTTTTCAGGTGTGTGATGTCCAGATTCACCGTGGATTGCCAGCTCCCAATTCATGTGATGCCTCAGCATGCACTATGCTGGTGATATCACACCCACCATAGGAGCCCGTAGGGATAACATGAGGGCAAGATAAGTCCCATGGTTTTACATTTTTAAATCGTTTTCTAATGTCTGATGTACTTATTTTATATCCCATAGGTTACAATCTAGGAGTACTAATATAAAATGTTTAGCAACTTACGTAACACTGTATTGTAATATACTAAAAAGGAGGTGGTGGTGGAACAGTACCTTACCCCTAAAGGCCAGCTCCAGTGTTGTTCTTTGGTGGGTATGAGGTCACCAACATAGTGCATGCAGGGCCAGCACACGGATCGGGAGCTGGCAAGCCGCTGTGGGTCTGAATATCGCAAACCTGAAAAACAAAAAAAGGGTATGCTTTAAGCTACACGTGTCCTAACTCCTCCCTGGCTAAATGGGATGCACTGCTCCTAATTTTCCCACCTCAGTGTGAGATGGACCGGATTCATGATCCCCACATCTGCATTCAGAATTTCCTTTTTAAACAAGTATTCTGGATATTTTAAACAAGAGATCGTGCACATCCCATGGCATACGTTGTGAACGTATCAGAAATATTTAAGACTTAAATCACTTCTAAAGCTGATTTAAAAAAGCTGAATTTGTCTGCACTGAGAGAGCAGAATGGTGACAGTCTTCTAGTGTAAATGTCCTATTACAAAATCATACGCAGGTGATTTACACAACTGTCAAGAGAAATTTCTTATCTTCCAAGGAGTATTTACACAAAAATATAATTACCAATAGTGTATAAAACAGCTACATGGCAATGCCTTAAAATGGTGATAAATCAGCTTTCAGTATATTTAAATTGTAACTCCCAACAGAAGAGTAAGGTCAGTTAAAATTCCACATTCAGCTCAGCTTCACACCCTAAAATGTTTGTGTTCCACAGAACAGCTGGTGGTATTCCCTAAGAGCATTATCTGTTGGCTTATGTAAAATCACCCTTTCTAGATGCTAGATTTCATTAAAAGACAGCTAAGTATTTTGAGATTCTTATAAACTAACATTTTGATGTGGCTTACATTATAAAAAAGTTAAACAGTCCATATATATATATATATATACACACACACCCCCCAAAAGAAATAGGAAGGTAACTTTCTACAGTATCTACTGAACACATGACAATTTAAAAATGTAAGTAAATAAAAGGTGTTTTAAACTGCTTGATAAACTGAGGCATTTATCTATTCCACACAACAGATGATCTGCACAAACAAAACCATTCAAGTTGAATTTAAAAACATTTAAAACCCAAACAAACTTCCCCCAACTGTGTAAGATTAATTTTTGCTGAGAACAAATAGCTAGCAGGGATTTTGTTGTGTCAAGCTGCCACCCCCAGCATAATACAGCCTCAAAACTTAACAGAGGCAAGAGAATTCATCTTTATCAATGAACTGGATGAGGAGACTGAGTGCATCCTCAGCAAGTTTGCTGACACCAAGCTGGGTGCGTGTGTTGATTTGCCTGAGGACAGGAAGGCTCTGCAGAGGGACCTGGACAGGATGGATCAATGGGCTGTGGGCAATGGTACAAGGTTCAACAAGGCAAAGTGCTGGATCCTGCACCTGGGCCACAGCAACCCTGTGCAACATCACACAAGTGAGCGGCTGGAAACCTGCCTGGCGGAAAAGGGCCTGGGGGGGTTGGCTGAACCAGCTTGTGCCCATGTGGCCAAGAAGGCCATTGACATCCTGGCTTGTGTCAGCACCAGCATGGCCAGCAGAAATAGGGCAGGGATTGTCCCCCTGTTCTTGACACTGGTGAGGCTGCACCTTGACTCCTGGACTCACTTTGGGGCCCCCCACTACGAGAGACACTGAGGTGCTGGAGTAGGCCCAGAGAAGGGCAACAAAGCTGGTGAATGGTTTGAAGAATAAGTCTGATGTAGAAAGGCTGAGGGAGCTGGAGTGTTTAGTCTGGAGAAAAGGAGGTTTGGGGGGACCTTCTGTAACTACCTGAAAGGAGGCTGTACTGAGATGGGGGTTGGTCTCTTCTCCCAAGTAAAAAGAGACAGGACAAGAGGAAATGGCCTCAAGTTGTGCCAGGGGAGGTTTAGACTGGATATAAGAAAAATGTCTTTACCAAAAGGGTTGTCAGACATTAGAACAGGCTGCCCAGGCAAGTGGTGGACTTCTCATCTCTGGAGGTATTTAGAAGTGTAGATGTGGCATTTACTGACATGGTTTAGTGGTGGACTTGGCAGCGCTCAGTTAACGGTTGGACTTGCTAATCGTAAAGGTCTTTTCCAACCTGAACGATTCTGTGATTCTATGACTGCCTCAATTTATCTAAAATGATTACTTAAAATTCTAAACAATGTAGCTTCCAACCTTGAGTATTCAGGCATATCATGATAAGACACACATACACATATATATATATAAATCTAATTTGTTGAAAACTAGGTCTCAAACTGGCTTTGAAACATTGCAAAAGCCATTGACAGGCTAGAGAACATGTGACAAAACTACGAATGTACCAGACACAGCTGGAGTTATCAGGTAACTGTTACTGAACATTTAAGATGCTCTTGTCTAAGTGCAGCGGTCACCATTATCAATCAAACTTATCTATCTTAGAAGGAATTCCAAAGATGACTTTACTTACAATTACAAAGGTGCAGTTGGAAATACCGCAGTTACAGAATACAACTCATCGTAAGTACTCTGTCAGAAAGGAGGAATTTTTTCAGTGAAACAACTGACTTTAAAAATGGTGTTGCTTCATTTACAAACACACAAGACTTTTTCTGCTGTAGGTATAATTTGCTTTTAGACTGAGGGCTTTTTGGTTCTTTTTCAAAACAAGCCCCCATTTTTACTACTGTTAGTGACATATGGCATTACAATACTGATGAAATGATAAAAAATATTTGCTGTCCATCCCATATTGAACAAAAAAGACCAAAAATATATTTTGCATAAGGGACATAAATAATAGGAAATACTGAGATCATTACAATCACCAATGAGTCATGTCCTCTGTCTTGAAAGTTGCATTAAATGCAGCTTGCTGTGAACAAGCTGACACTTTGACACACTTGGTATTGCCATTTTTTTAACATGTTGCTTCTGACTAAATAAAGCCTGGTTTGACCTACTCACGTTTCAATAACTCATTTGCACAAGTCAAAAGTCTAAAACTATCATACATTTTCTCAAACTCATGTGATAATAAAACCTTTGTGTATAACTTAATCACTGAAGAAATGTAAGATACCTAAGGTCCTTTCAGTAGATCTCACTCCATAAGTAATATAGGACCATACAGTTTCCTCAGAGTTGAATGCTGCATGGCAAGTGAAATGAGTAGCTACTTTCCAGTGTTACAGAGCCAATCAATTAATACATACAACCCTTCAATGTCAAGTTCAGTCCAGAACACCACAACATGCAATAAAATGCCCATTTTCACATGTAATACAGCTAAACAAATGTTTTGTGGGCATGTAAGAGAAAACTATGTGTCAAGTATCTTAAAAACTGACTTCTTTGTTGGATCCTATTGATTAAACCCAACACATTATTTTTACAACAATCCATGTAACACAGTAATATACCTGTGTATTTACAAAAAAAAAAAAATATTATACTAAAAATACGTGGAATGTTTAACTTTGCAATGCATTTGTCTTAGTTTTCAGGAATATCTAGTTTCAGAAACAGACATACACACACATTCACTCAACAGCATGAATGTCATTCTTTTTCTTGCTGTATAAATTATGATTTTTTCATCATGAAACCCCAAATCCAGGCACCAAGAATTAACTGGGCAACAGACTATTATTTGAGAGTTCCAGTACACAATGCAGCAAGAACCAGTTAAGAGGAACTTCTCCCCACCAGACCACTTTCACTTCAGATAATCTCTTGTTCATATCTACCTCTGTTTAACTTACAAGATATCATTAAGTAGTCCTCAGATGTGCTCTTGCCATCATCATCGTCTTCTGTTTTTATAGTCACTGTGGAGCCAGGAACAGTACCAGCTGCTTGAATGACTGCTTCAGAATCCGAGTTCGTTACGAGAACTTCTTCTGAAACCATCGTTGGTGAGTTGGCTCCTGACACAGAGTCTTGCACCACATGCTCCAAATGTCCATCAGGACCCGTTACAAGATCAGCCACAAAAACCTGATCGGGAACTCTAACCGTTTCTGTTATTAGATCAGAAGTCAAAACATGATCACTGGTATCTAAAGCTTCTTCAATAGCAACATCAGCTTCCAAAACAGAATCAGGAACAATTACACCTTCTGTTACAACATCAGTTTCAGTGATGATGTCAGGTCCTTGGACAACTTCAGCTGCTAAGCCATGATCAAGAGTTATTCCATCATCGGTAACAACATCAGAAACTAGGACAGCTTCAGGAACTGATACAACAATATGGTCTCCATCAATATGAGCAGTGCCAGCCATTCCAGCCACTATGAAACAATCATGAATGAGGAGAAAAATGTTAAAATTATTGCATTAGCTATTAGTTTATCCATGGAATAACTGTATAGAGGAGTTAAACACAGATGTACAAACCTGTTACTTTTCAACAAATCACAGTTTGCATTTCACCTGATAAAATTTATCCAAAGCAGCCTGTATTCTTTAAATTAAGAAAAACAAAACACGCACTTAAGACATAATGTGGCGTTTGTCCCAAATTTAGGTTTTACAATGCTGATATGTTAAAAATGACAGGCCAGTTGGCAACTGCACCTTTTTTTTTTTAAATCCCAGTTAGAAAATATTTGATTACAGTAGTAACTTGCACCTTCACAGAATTCCTGCATGACATGGGAAGTGCGGTGACAATACATTAATTGCTGTTACAGCACAAGGACCCCCATCCTTTAGACTACATGGGCCTCGATAGAAAACTACTCAGCTGTATGCAATGCTTGTAGTACAATTTCCAGCAACTTGACACATTGCAAGAAATGGCTCTAAGCAGAAACCTGTTTTTCATTAAGAGACTTGACTAGCCAGTCACATTTACACACTACTTCTCTATACATAAAAAAGAATGCAGTGAAAGATTTTAACACACACGTAAACAGAAGTTTCAATCTTAATGAATAAAACATGCAAGAAAATGGTTCTGATCAGAATGAAAAAAACTTATTCAGCATTGTACTGCAAATGCAGTTATACTGGTACACTGAGGGATGTTAATTCACTTTAGAACAAATACATGGTCCCCTCCCAATACTTGAGAAGGACTGTCATCTCTTGTCATAATGCAGAAATGGAGATCCACAAAGAAGAGTAGAGATTTCTTGGTGTCCTTTTTCTAAACCTTCAGAATTGCTGAGGTTATTCAGCACTGCTTAATTAGGAAAATAATTTAGAATCAAATTTTCTTACGTCAGCACAGTCCCAGGACTGATGTTCTTTACAGAAGACTTCTAAGCACATGTGAACATGCAGATTTAGCTAAATTCGTAAACTCATATCTACATAATGTTATCTGTTCTCACACAGACAAAGCCATTACTTCCCACCACATTTACTGAAATACCCTAAAGGAGACAGTAACCAATGTAAGCACACAGAAGCTTGAATGCTGGTTACATGCTGTACTGGATTGTATTTACCTCTCCTGTATGTTGGAGATGTAACAACTAGTCAAGATGATTTCATGATTTCAAGCAGAAGCACACACCCCACAAAACTGGTCAGCTCCAAATAACATTTTATGTCTCATCTAGAGCACTTTGGGCCTCAGACTTAACTTCCTTTCCCCTCCACAGAATTACTTCAGTATTTTGGAATAAGTGACTATTTCAACATCAGCAACCGAAGTCTACAACGACATAGTATATGCCACTTAAATCTTTTACTGTCTCAAAAACGTCATGCAAATAGCAATATTATATTAGTCAGCTCTACATCTTGATATTTATAAACATTTAGCAAACCCCTGAAAAAATAGTTTTGATTTTATTAATTATTTTTTAATAGTAAAAATGCTTACCAAAATCCTGCATAATCATAGTGTGAGGCATTTTGGATTCTTGTGTTTGCAATCCAAGACTTCCACCACCTGGATCCATAGTCAGCCAAGATCATTCACAGACAACTGCAACAACAGCAAAACCAGATTTTACATTAAACAATGTTATATTGTGTTCATCAGCTTTACTGGATTAACATGTCCCCCTGACAAACAGAAAGCAGCATTTATCAAAGGCTTAAAGAAAAAAGCATGTAGTACTTGGTACAATTCACTTTCATTTATTCTTTTGTTCTATATTTTTGACCTAAAATCCTGAAAATGTTTCCATTCATAGGCAGTCCTATAGTAATCAAAAAGAATTACATGTGATTGAAACCAAACAAGTCAGTAATTCGTGGTCAGGACTTAAAAGTTTTTTTTATACAAGTCTTTGGCTACTGCCTGGCCTAGAACAGTTCTGCTCATATTCTATAGAATTTAACTGGAAAGTGCTCCTAGTTACCCTTCAGCATGCAGAGGTACATGTTTCAACATCCTTTGTTTCTAGGAGCGGTAAACACAAGAAATGCCTAAGCTGTCAACTTCCCCACTGCAAACTGAACATTTAGATATGTTTCCAGTTTTCTGGGACTGAAATCTCCACAGAGTAACAGCCTGGTAACTGACAGCAAAGATCTCACCTGCAACACCAGCAGCAGGGTCAGGACACAGGAACAAAATATAACACATTAGTAAAAATGAACCTAGTCACAGGTAACTTAGTATCTAGAAGCAGAAACTTTGTCAAGAAGCGAGTTAACTTCGCCTTAAACTGTAGCTTGCTACAGAAGCAATACAAGTCAAGAGATCAGTAGCATGTACATGCCCTTACTAGCTACATGCCTTACTGTAATAACATATATTAGCAACTGTGCACAAAGAAGTCACTTCTGCTCCACCCCTGTCTCTATATACTCTTTAACTAATTACCAAGACTGGTGGTTACAGTGTGTGGAGCTACACCAAAGGAAGTGGAGCACCATACTGAGAGTATCAATTTTTTTTCCTAGTCTTTCACAATTTTGTAATTATCAGATATTTCAAAACAAATTCTAATGTGTACACTTAACTGGATGTTATGTTTAATTACAGGTAATTATAAGTTTCAAAAAAAGCCTGCATCATGGGCCACATTTCTAAGAACAAAATGCTCAAAGCTCATTTCCCTTCCAGAGGCTGCATATGAACCCCCCTACTGCATGAAGAGTCTGACAGAATGCCCGATAGAAAATTTAATCATTAGATTTGCATGCACAGTGCAGAACTACCCATTATAACACGCAACAGCTAAGCACAAGAGAGGCCAACTTATTTCAATGTCTCCACTGCCATGATACTCACTGAAGAAACGACAGTGCTCAACAGACTTCAGGGCTGACACCCCAGTGTTAGGACTGCATTATCCATATTGGTTGACATTTCATTTCAAAACTGTCAGGTTTTTCTAGAAATCTTATCTTCCAACACTGTCCCTTCTGTGCTGCCTCGTTTCTGCTGCCAGGGAAAGCTGGTCCTATGCAGCTATCTGCAATATCCCTCTAATAGAAAACTGAGCTTTAAAAGCTACTGATAGAAAAAACCCACCAACTCTTGGTAAGCTTCCCAGTTACCCTTTCACTGTTACACCTTCACCTTTCTTTTGTTTCTGACAATTGCTTTGCTGCTTTGGCTCTTCTAATGCCCCTTAATGCTTTAGGGGCTTCTATTTTCAGATTTCTCTTTGTCAGACCTGCCTATTTTCCTCAATCATTTAAAATTACACCAGTTCCTCAAACCTTGCCACACAGCTCTGACAGCTTTACTCTGAGTTTTACTTCTGAAATTCTCAGTGTCATTGAAATGCAATTCCAATTATTCCAATATCTAAGAATTTCCACACATGGAGAGTAAATGTTGAGCTCACTGAACTCAATTTTACCAAGATCTCCATTTCTGGTATCATCTGTCTTGAGGGTGCTGCATCTCTGCTGTAAGGCAGAGCTACATGAACTTGCTTTCAGAGAAAGCATGTAACAGCTGACAGAGCGTTTCCATAAAATACAGGAGAGAAGGATAAAATAGGATTACTCCATGTTATTTGCACTGCTACTAAATTAAAGTGTGTTGAAGTGTGGGGATTCCAAATTATTTCCAACTTGCTGCAACCCAGAAGACTTTTACACAAGTTCTCAGTGGAGATGAAATGACTGCATAAAAGCAGCTACAGGAGCGTACAGAAGAAATCTCCAGCTTAAAAAACCTCTGTTGCACAAGACTGAAATCTTGTACTTTTCTGCCCTCTCATAGCCAAGAATCAGAAATAAGTGGAAGTATCACACAGAAGATGAAGGTTTAGGAGTTGTAGGAAATGAACAGAGTAAGAGCTCAAGTAAGAACTGCCTGGTGGGGAGATGAACAGGGAAGTACAAATGCTTCTAAGAGCAAGTCCCCAAAATAGGGTACTTTCACTGCTGTACCACCAACCTTGATTTTGCTCTTCTGAATCTCATAAAAAATTGCCCCTATCTTATTGCAAGAATGTCTTTAACTCTGTGCATCTAAATCCAAAATACACTAGAAACCTCAAGTACTCTGTGGTACAACCTATTTCACAACCCCTCTGCAATGAAATAATATCACAACAGACTTAAGCACTAACATAGTCAAGCAAGGTGAGTAACAAAATAAGCCAAGCTGTCATAAATGGAGTTAAGTGCCTGAAGTCTCCGAGACACTTTCAGGCTAGAACCAAAGGACCCAGAGAGCCAGGACCTAATGCAACTCACACTGTCGCACTAATCCATAAGTAAACCACACTGCAGTAGACGTGACATTAATTTCTCTTAAACATGAAGCTCTATCAGTTACAGGCACAAGAGTCCACAGTAAAAGACCTAAAAACTGAAGGGAGTCAATTACTACATTTATGGCAACACTCATGGCTCACCAGAACTGACAGCGCTGGATCCTTGGCACCAAACCAAGTTGCCATTGCGAGGGAGATGCTGGCACTCTGTCAGTGCCTAGGGTCACGCTGCACAGGGCTGACCCACAGAATCAGGTGGTCTCTACTGCGTCAGTCCAGCACCAGGCAGTCTGCGCGTGGAAACCGAAGCTCCAGATGTTGTTCAAGCCAGGCTGGAGGCCACCAAGATGAGATGATGTGAAAAGTCAGTTGTAGTGCTACATTGCTTTACCTCCTTTAGCATGACCATGTTAAATGCCTTTGCTCCAGCAGGTGATGCAGAATTCCTATTCTGTGCAGGCCACGCCACAAATGCCAGGTGGGTACAACTCTGTCTTTGGGGGGGGGTTTATATGAAAAAATACAAAACAGGGTAACAAATAATCTTAAAGGTGAGAAATGTGGAAAACACAATCCATGCTTACTGCATCTTCATTGTCAAGGAAGGAACTGAGCAGATCATTCCTTCTTTTATACTCTTCAAATCCTCAAGCGAAGGAAGCAAGAAGTGGTCCACAATGATGGTAATTTCAAGAAAAAGTCACGGATCCACCCCAAGGAGGTTTCAACTTAACTGAGAATACAAAAGAACCAAAGAACTTGTATCACCTGGTGTCACTATCATCCTTTCCACATTGTCTCCATATATTGTTTGATCAAACCTACTTCTCTCAAATTGTTACATCAGCAATACTAACTCCTGGGGACAATGACATAACACTCTTCTTGCAAAGCCAAGGAATTCCCCAAAATCATTTCTCAATAGTGCCGTAACAGAGTAAGTTAGGTCCATAGAGCAGCCAGTACTATAAAAACACAAGTCAAATATTATCCATGAGGAAAACAGTCTAGGATTTAACCAACCCAATTCCAGCCAGACAACCAAATTTCAATGTAGTTTTAGGCTTTGGCTAAAAATCAAATTATTTCACATTTGCAAGAATTACAGAGCAGTTCCAGAACCTTCATGCAGTGCTCCAGCACTCCTCAATTATGGTCACAGCCATCTGAAACTCTTAGGGTAGCTAACAAATACTTGCCGTTACAAAATAATATACAGCTCTGGACCATGACTGCTAATTTAATATTGCGATTTCAGAACTAATGCAATCCTTTACAATTTCCAGCCTTCACACTCAGGTAATCCTTTTTTTCAACATAAATGGTTATGAAAAATTATCTTAAATTACATCAATCTTGGATTACAGAACAAGCTGCGCTTTCCCTTCTTCTCAATAAGCAGTCTAATTTGTTTTCAGATTATATAATTAGATGCCCAAACCTATTACATATTATGCTACACCGAAAATTCAATGCAAAGACTATTATTTTAACTTAAATTAGAATTTCTGCAAGGAAAGCAAATTATCATTAAAAGGAGTATTCTCCTAGTAGCTAACAGAGCTATAAAGAGGTACAGCTATGGGATGGCACCTTCTGTGCATGTAGTACTATGAATACCTCAGACTTCCACTAAAACTAGAGATGGGTGATGACACACTAGCAAAGAACATGCTGAAGCTGTACCTCAGCTGATGCAGCTGGTATCCAACCCTCACTTAATCATACCCTCAATGCAGACAAAGGACAGAGTTTCATTAACTACACAATCACCAATTTCTTTTTCAGATCTACTTTGGGGTCTTAAAGGAATGCAGGGACAGAAAGAACCCCCCTTGCTGCTAATGCTGGAACAATTAACACCAGGTTATGCCCACGGTTCTCCTACAATTGGTTGTTTCTGCTCACAGATTGCAGCAGTGCAGATGATTCAGTTTCACACAATATATGCATGCAAATCCTATTACTGGAAACAGCAAAAAATGTAGTACAGTGATTAACTGTGGTTCTACACCATGTTATATACCCACACAATAGAATAAATGTTTTTTCATGTTTTAAAAAGGACTGAGAAATAAGGCAGAAAGCCACAATTCGGTATACTGTCAAAAGCCAAAACGTACCCATATACCTCTTGCCTCTAACTACCAAGATCTCAAGAGTTTTTCCTCTATATTCTCCTTCTCCTTTGTGTATTTAAAGAAAATACCACAAAAATGCTTTACCAGCATCACTCACTAAAATAATCTTACAACATTCTATTTTTATTTTTTTTTTTAAATTATAGCATGCTATTTCGTACCAGGAAGAAGTACATCACCATCAGATCCCAAAATGAAGAATTTCACAAACCAGTTACTAAATTGAGACTCCAGGGTAGAATCTCAAGCCCAAATTTTTAAAGTATGTATGTATCTGAGAATGGTTTTCCTTTTTCTGAAAAGCATAGCTCTCTAGCTAGCTTCAGTTAGAAGCTATTTAGTTCTTTATGCCAAAGCTCTTCCTTAAACAAGACTCAGCCGAGACCACGCAATGAATTTTAGGGTAAAAAAAAGGGATATATAACCTCTTTGTCTCTGGGCAGGAAAACTACTGTAAATTACTACTGTAAATGGTGTTTAAAATTTAAAATCAAAGGTAACATTTGGCAGTTTGGCGTTACCTAAAAATACATAACAGCAAAACTCAGCTTAGAAACTTGTAAAGGCCCAGGCCCTTATTAACACTGCTCTTGGTATACGCAGTGATTTATTCTTAAGTTTACTCTTCCCATAAAAATATGATAAAATAACCATTCCTATTTTAATTTTAAGAAAGCTTTCAAAAATTGACTAATCTTTATCCAAGTATTTTAAGGAAGGAAGGGAAAACAAAGCCTCAGCACTCCCAGGTTAAAAAGAAAAGGGTGCCGTTCCTGTACCCAGGGGTACAGTGGAGCTCCCAGTCACAATGCTGGCTTACAGGCACTGTTGGCATACTTTAGATTTTTACAATATAACAAATATTTATACAAAATGCCAATTACAACTTAATAAATTTACAGAAGAGTATGTACTTAATACGTTCTTTTACATCTTCCAAACAGTGTGACATCCTAAACATCCTTTTTTAAATCTCCTAACCCTGCAAATGCCAAGCATCTCCCCAGTTCAGACATATAATTATTCCAGTATGTGGAGGGGATGCATTTGCACATCAAGCACATTTGCACGGTCAGCCCTTAAGCACTCCTTTCAAACAATGATTTTTTTTCTAAATAATTATGTCCTGTTTACATATAATAAAGGAAAACACATCAGAATTTGTCTGCTGTTTCAAATATTTGTAAGCTGCTTATGACATTTTAATTAAACCAAAAGGACCTCGCTCAGATACAGAGTGATGCAACACAATAAACTTAGATGCAGCTGAAAAATCCAAACCAGTCGTTCTCTAATTCTCTTATATTCAAGTTCAAGAAGAAAACAAAAGAGTTATCCTCCCCTGAAGTCACTTGAGGATTTTGGGGTTTCACCCCTAATTTTTAACACAGCAACCAACAGAAATGCAACAACAGACATCCTGCTTATGCAGAAATCTTCAGCAGAAGAACCCGATTCATGTAATAACGCGCAGGTTACCATAAGCCCTTCACAAAAAAAAAGACTGGGTATGAAAAACTAACATCTCCATTTTAAAGTCCTTTATTGTGTTCACCTATAAAGCATCCATGAAAACTTAGCACTCCAAATCCATTTAAAATGACAAAAGCAAAACCAGTGCACGAGATCGTGCCTTACTGCCCGAAAATACGCCTAAGGCTCTTAAATAAATTAATAAAATAGAATTTACATCTACGTGTTACATCCACAGCCGTAACGGAACTTCCCATAATAGCGACCACGGGAAGAGAAGGGCGGCAGCCGCATGAAGCACCGCGCAGGGACTGCCCTCGGCTCCAACGCCTGGACTCGCTATCCCGCCACTCCACCGGAGACGGCAGGGACGGCACCGCGCTGGGGCTGCGCGGCTGCGGAGGAGCGCGGAGCACAGCGCAGAGCAGCACAGCGCAGCGCGCGTGCTCGCGGAGCGGGCGCGCCACCGGGCGGCGGGAGCGCGGCAGCGGGGCGAGCCCGCGGTGCCGGCCGGGCAGCCCCGGTGCGGATCCTCTGCGCCCGCGGACCGCTCGGCGGCCGGCAGTGGGCCCAGGCACCCCGTCCCCGCCTGGAAGCGCCCCTCCGCACAGCAGGGAAGCGGGAGCGGTGCCGTCGCGCCAGGGAGAGGCGGCGGAGGAGGAAGGGGTGGGAACGCGGAGACAAAGGAGCCCGCTGAGGGCACAGGGCGGCGGCGCGGCCCCGGAACGCCGCCCGCTGCAGGGAAGGGGCCGCCGCGCTCCCCCCCCCGCCCCGGCCTCCCGTCGTTGCGGCGGCCCCGTCCGTGACGCGGCCGTGCTGCTGCTGTCCCGAGGCCCCACATCCCCGCCCCGCCGCCGGCGGGCTCGGGCGGCACAGGAGCAAGGTGTCCCGCGGCGGGCCGGGAGGCGGGGATAACCCCTGTCCCGGCGGCGCGACGGCCCGCGGGGCCGCAGCCTTCCCCGCCCCGCCGGCCGACATCTTGTTTTCCGCCATTTTCTGGCCGCCCGCAGAGGCCCCTCACCCGCAGGGTTAGCTGGCGACGCCCGCACCCTCCCGCCCAGCGCGGCAGCAACCGGCGGCGGCCGGAGCTCACCGACCCACCACAGGACGGCCGCGGCCGGGCCCGTCGGTGTCCGCGGTGGCGCTGGCAGGGCCCGGGCGCGGCCTGCGGCGCGGCCTAGCCGCCTCCATTGTGCCCACCCCCCGCTGGCCCGGCTCTGCCGCCTCGGCTCACCTGTGCGGGTCCCCGCGCCGGGCGGCCGCGCCGCGGGACGGGGCCCGGGGCGGGGGAAGGGCCGGGCCGCAGGACTCCGCCGCGCGGCGGCGGCCGGGCCTTGCTGTGCGCCGGGGCCGGGCCTGCACCAATCACAGCCTGGGCCGCGAGCGCGCGCGGCCTGCTCCCCTCCCCCCGCCGCCCGCTCGCCGCCGGCCCCGCCGCGGCCGCCGCACGTCACCGCGCGCCCCGCGCGCCGAGCAGGCGCACCCGCCGCGCGAGGCCGCTGCCCTCAGCCTGCCCGCGCGCCTGTGCGCGGCGGGGAGCGCGCGGCGCGCTCGCAGTGGGGCGCGGGGCTCGGCCGCGGGCACGGCAGCTCCCGCCAGGGGCGGCGCCCGGTGTCACCGTGCCCGCGGCTGCCGCCCCCGGGGCAGCGATGGGCACCGGCGAGACCCGCCCGCACCGCGGTGCAGGGAGCGGGACAGGAGCCGCCACCGCAACGGCCGGCGGGCGGTGAGAGCCACACAGCTGCGGAATGGGCTGGGTTGGAAGGGACCTAAAGCTCGTCCAGTTCCACGGGCAGGGACACCTTCCACTAGAGCAGCTTGCTCCAAGCCCCGTCCAACCTGGGCTTGAACACTGCCAGGGATGGGGGCGGCCACAGCTTCTCTGGGCACTCTCACAGGGAAGAACTCATCTCAACCTCCCCTCTGGCAGGTTAAAGCCGTCGTGTCCCCCCCCCCCCCCCCGTCCTGTCCCTGCGTTTAACTTCCTTCGAAGAGAGATCAGCAGCTGCTTTGGTTGTGCTTTGCAAGTATCTTTAAGGCATTTAACGTCCCTGAGTAGCAATCCTTTCGTGCAGAATATCCAATCTGCTCCTTAGCTGGCCCTTCGCAGACAGATCCTGTTGTATTTACATACTGCGTGATGCAAAGGCGACATTAGATCTCAGTATGCCCACAGTGGGGCTCATTATTTTATGCAAATCTGCAAATAACTGGCAAATGACAACTTTCC